>NC_133531.1:93642954-94885179 GCF_048544455.1 Silene latifolia | reverse complement strand
CCTTTAACAACCGCTCGTCAGTGGTTGCGCCTCCGCCGTTTCCTGCACCCTCTTCATAATGTTGTTCGGCTGCGCGCTCTGCATCACATATCTCGAGAGAGAACAGAACTGAGTGGCAGGGGGGGCAACTTCTGTGTTCTGAACTTCCGCCAAAGCATTATCCGCCTTCTCAGGCTCCCCGGCATCAGGCCCACTAAATTCCAAAGATTTAGAGTCCACTTGTACAGCATCGTCTAGTGTTGCAGAAACCACTATTGAACTTGAACATTGGAGACCAGGTTCAGCATTACCCTTCCCAATCTTGTCATCATCCTTGTCCGCCTTGGCATTCAGAACTTCACTCACATGCACAACCGCTCCCGTAGCGTCGGAGGCCACATTCACCAATTCTCTTACCTCTCCAATTCCATGGTCTTCTCTGGCCGAAAATTCTTCTCGGCGGTCTGCTTCAATAATCTCCGCAGACGAAATCAGCTGTTGAGTGACGGGTGGATCAGCGACGGTGGGCCCATCGTCCTCATTTTTATTGTCAGCTATCTCACTATCCCCGGCCACATGCACGTCCAGATCCATCGTCTGCTCTTCTTCGTCCTTTTTTTTTATTGTCAGCTATCTCACTATCCCCGGCCACTTGCACGTCCAGATCCATCGTCTGCTCTTCTTCCTTTGCAGCTGCAGCATTCGCATAGAACTTCTTCTCAGCCTCATCAAGCTCTTCTTTTGAATATATATCTTCGAGAATTTCCCGGTCAAATTTTGGTGGTTCTTTAACAGCCACCTGCTTTCTATCTACCTTCCTCCTTCTGTAAATAACGGAAATCTCACGAGTACTACCAACATCCACGTCGGTGTCCTTACTGTACTCATCTCTGTTAGCAGAGTCCGCAAATTCAGCCGAGCCGTAAAATTGCACGGCCTCCATTATCTGTTGTGTAGACACCTCCAGTGCTTTCTCACTAGCTGCTTCATCCGAAACAATTGAGGCGGCCACCGTGCCTTCACGGTCACCAACATCTACAATCACCTCTTTCTCATTATCGGATCCATCATCCTCCATATCATCACCATCCTCCTCATCGTCAACATTATCACCATCCTCGTCATCTACCTCGTCCTCATCACCATTGTCCTCCTCTTCATCATCGTCACCAACATGCTGCTCGTACCCGTCGTCATCTACCTCATCATTCTGATCTCGATCACCTGGACTTTGTTGCGAGAACAGTGCGATTTCACGGAACGATTTATTCGTTCACTATCTCCTGCATTTCCACAAAGATAATCCTTCATCCTTGGGCTTTGAAAGAATGATTGCGTGCATTGTGTAGCGACAGGGTCACTAGGATGGTTCATCCCTCCTGTTAACCTTTTGAGCGTCATGGCTGCATCTGCATACCATGAATAGAAGACAGTAGCATTCCTTTGCATCTTCAAGTAAAGCTCATGCACATCCTACATTAAAATACAGATAATTGGACAATTGTTCAGTCAAAAGTGTCCATTCAAAAGTATAATTTTAACCTTAACAACTGTAATTCTAAGGTCAAAAAGTATAATTCTAACGGACGAAAGTGTAATTGTAAGCTACAACAGTAAAATATTAACTTTAAAAAGTATAATTTTAAAGGACAAAAGTGTAATTGTAACATACAAAAGTATAATTTTAACTTTAAAAAGTATAATTTTAACTGACAACCTTGTAATTTAAGCAATTACTGATTAATATCGCAATTACAATTGTAGTGTAATTGTAGTGAAAGTAAAAGTAACTTTAAAACATTAAAATTAGCCTTGACAAATAAACAAATAGCACTTACATCTACAGCCCGAGCTTTCAACTCCTCGTCATCATCAACACCGGAAGGGAGTTCAATCTCGATGAACTTCTTCCCCGTCCTCAAGTTGAAGTCACTTGTAATGCCGCATCACTAACCACATTTCCAATGGCCAACACTAGGCTGTCATTAGGCACCCCACCAATGCTTAACAGTTCTTTTTTAAGGCACCGAGGATACTTGACCAAGGACCAAGTTAGCCGACCCAAACGGTTCTTGTCAAGCTCACCATGGAGTCTCGTCGAAAAGCGTCTGCGGTCCCGTGCTTAATGAGAGGCGGTCGTGGCGAAAACTCGTACCACATAAATCGAAACGTTGAAAGTACGTAATCATTAAGAAGGGGATACACCCCAAATGGCGTCTTTATTTTCACCATGATCTCGCCGCACCTTCACCAAATTTTCCAAAGACATAAGTACACCAATCGTATCGCGTAATCGAGTCCACATCTTCAACAGCTCTCAAAAGCTTGAAGTCAACCCCACTGTATGAAGTTGGAGTTAGGAATGATGACATGGCGAGCAGAACAAACAACCTGCAGAATTGCGGACCTCATTTTTTGTATTTTTTTTTTAAAATATCTTGGAAGACAATTCCTAAATTAATGCCTTCGTTAACCCCTTTTATGTTGTACGCTTTTCGCCATTTATCTTTCAATTGCTTGTTCTCCGGCGCTTGAGAATCCTTTTGGCGGCCCGTAGGTACTAGATCAAGAGTTTTAGGACCAAGTGGTAACATAAAACAGTCATACACGTCATGCTTGGTGACCATGAACTCCTTATCCTTGGCCCGAAAAATATACGATTCATCACTGAATGCTTTCAGAAAATCTTTAACATGACCCATCGGATATGTTTTGAGCTTAAGCTCCAGAATACCACCGAAACCGATCCTCCGTACCGCATCTCGCTGTGCATCATTAAGCTTTTCAACGAGCTCAACCAGCTGCTTCGGCCGGCACTTGACAGCCACCTTTGCTATTTTCTTCGTGTCTGGTTTCGCTGGTTTGGCTGGTTTGGCAACAACAAGCTCCTTACTCAACTTAACAGGCACCTTTGCTTTTTGGACTTGCTCGATTTACCCTCGTTTCCACCTGACATCTGTTAACATTACTCAAAATTAATTGTTACATACAAAAAAAAATACGACAAAAAGAAAAGTTAAAATTGTAGCAGCATAAAGTGTAATTATAGCAGCCACAAGTGTAATTCTAATAAAATAAATGGTTATTTTAACAGGCAAATGAAAAACTATCAAAGAAAAGAAAAGTGTGATTGTAGCAAAGACAAAGTGTTATTTTAACAAACAAAAGTGTAATTGTAGCAGAGGAAAGTGTAATTCTAACAAAATAAACTGTTATTTTAACAGGCAACAGTGACATTTTAACAGAAAAAAGTGTGATTTTAGTTGACAAAAGTCTAATAGTAGCAGCATAAAGTGTTATTTTAGCAACAAAAGTGTGATTCTAACAAAAGGGTCAAAAGTGGGATTTGTAGCAGAATAAAGTGTTATTTTAGCTTACAAAAGTGTAATTCTAACAAAATACAGTGTTATTTTAACAGGCAACAGTGACATTTTTACAGAAAGGAGTGTGATTTTAGCTGACAAAAGTGTAATTCTAACAAGATAAAGTGTTATTTTAACAGACTACAGTGTAATTTTAGCAAAGAAAAGTGTGATTGCAGCAGTATAAAGTGTTATTTTAGCAACAAAAGTGTAATTCTAACAAAAGGGTAATCAAAAGTGGGATTTCTCAAACAAAAAATGGATAAACTGTAATTTTAACAAAGAAAGAGTAATTGTAAGCAACAAAAGTAGGATTTTTCCAAAAAATATGACTAATCTTAATGAATATGAACATATATCCTCAAAACGTTAGTTGACAAAATACAGTGATAAAAAATAACTGTCCTACATGTCCTAAATGTGCTAAAAATAACTGGCTAATCAAAATGAAGAAACCAAAAAAGTGATCAAATAGAACAAGACATCAACAATGGTGACAAAGTATCTTTGTGATCAAATACAGTCCAATAGCATAACAATGTCCAATAAATTAAAAAAAACGTCTAAATAAATGAAGAGAACAAATAATAAAACTCTAAAAACCCAGAAAAAAATCATAAAACTCTAAAAACCCCAAAAAAAATTACCTTCTAAAGTGATTGAAAGGAAGACAATGGCAGTTTGCAAGTGAGCAAAGAAAATGGATAACAAAACGATAATAAGGTAGCAAAAAAGCGATAAATTTGGGGGATTTTTAGAGCAGTTTCGTCTTGAAATGAATGGCGTTTAATTGGGGGGAATTGTTTTGGGGGAAAATTAATTTTGAATAATAGAGAGATGATAAGTGGGGGGAAGTTTGTAGGACGTGTGTGAGTGATGGCTTTGATTGACAACCTGCATGCATGCTAATACCCTATGAGTGGTAGGAGGAGAGAGGTAATTATTTTAGCCATTAGAATAATATTATTAGTTGCTTTTTACTTTTAATCTAAGCCATTCAATAACATGATCTAAGGGATGACAATAGAACTCATGGACTCAAGTGTAAGACATGGACTTAGATGATCTTATTACTATATATATATATATATATATATATTATATATATATATATATATATATATATATATATATATATATATATATATATATATATATATATATATATATATATATATATATATTTTGTAACGCCCCGAAAAACAAGCAGGTAGCTCAAAAATAGCTCTTTAATTAATAATATACAGCAGCGGAATTACAAGGGCGTCACCGCCGTATTCCCCCTTCAGAGAATACAAGGCTAAACAAATAAAATAAATAAACTATTAAAGCTTAAAACTAATTACAACTTATACTTATTATCCTTTATAATGTCAATTCCTCACACTTGACCTTCCCCGATACTTGTACCTGAAAAAGAATGAGAGTAACGGAATCAGCCAACCACAGGCTGAGTATGACTCCAGTTCCCTCCACCAGCCTTATGTCATATTCTTTATTCAATAGAATTCTCCTTATTACCATATATCATCCAATAAAATAACTTACCAAAATACAGCATTCCATGCCAGGAACCAACCCGGTATCCCAAAAACATTAAATGACTGCCATACCAACAGGATATATATTCATATGACATTAATGCCGGTCTACCATTACTGAATTTGAGAAACATTATGGAGATCCACACTCACCCAGGTCTAAGACCCACCTCCATGTACACAGGAATAGAATAATTTCACTCGGGCCAACGCCCCTTAGTTCTCATGGGCCAACGCCCCTTTCTTTATATATATGGAGTACTCCCGGAGCCAACGCCCCCTTCTGTGTACACAGGTTACGACATAATGTCACCTCAAACCAATAATCGTATCCCGAATGCTACAATTGGCCAATGATGCATTATAACGACAGTACCCTTATCAGAGTCATATATTCATAAGACGGTAACTAATATAACATGTGAGCAATATAACAATCATAAGATGAAATTAACAATAAAACTAATATAAACCGATTATTTCTAATCTCTTATTTCAAACGTAAACAATTACTTTTATCGATAAAGGGTTCCGAAATCATACCTTAATTCGGTACATGAGATCTTATTAGCTCACTAATACGTATTACCCAAATTTTTCAACCTTCATCATTTAGCTAATCTTGCGTTTTTTCCTTTTTCTTCTATGTATTTATATGAATTGCCACTTATCCCAAGCTGAAATTTACCCTCCTATATAAGTCTTCTAAATGAAGTGAATGAAACGTAGTATACTAGCCTTCATGAAAACATGAGTCACCACTAAGGCCTCAGTGGAGTTAGTGTAGAATTTCTTTTTTTCTTTTTTTTTTATAATTATCTAATAGAGTAGTAAAAATCGTAACAGGTCCGACTCATATACTCTTAGACAAATTACTAAAATGGAGCCGTCTTCATGTATACAGAAAAATATACAAGTTTAGTCTATAAAGTCTCTAATGGTCATATTAATATATATATATATCTTAAAATTAATTTTATTCGGGGTATTACATTCAACCCTCCTTAAAATAAGTTTCGTCCCGAAACTTGAAAATGGGAAAATAGAAAAGTTCAAAACTTCGGTTTTCCAATACACAAGAGTGTTACAAAATTTTTATTTCAACAAAAGTCTTTTAATCACATTTATCACAAGAATGATAAAACTAATGGAACGCACGAATTCCCGTCGCGAACAAGAATTCGAGTAATCCAATTCAAAACGAACTCAAATTATGTGTTACTAGGCGTTGGACTAGTTATTAAACGTTAGTAATAACAAGTCCTACCATCCCACCTACCGCACAAGCTAAAGAAAACAAAAATTGAAAATTTTATTTTCAAATTCTAAGTAATGGTTAATTAATTAATTTTTTTTTTTTGAATACACAAGGAACTAACAAGAATTAATTTGAACTTTTGTAATATAAGAAATAGTTTGAGTATCAAAACTTCGAAAACATTAAAATAACATAAAAATAGAATGAGTGGAAGGCAAGGAGTAAAAATCCGAATGATAAAATGTCCTGAAATTTGACAACATTTTTACTAAAACAAACATGTGTATGCTCTTAACAATTAAATATGGGATTTTCAGAGGGTATAACATGTATAATATACACATGAAGGAGATATAAAGGACAAATACAAGTAAAACATAAACATGATCAACATGAAACCACACATACGCATACCATCTTGAAATAAATGACTTGAATGAATACATAACACAACGATATTATCTACCCCACTCATTATTAGTCGGTTTCTATATATTTGTTACGAGTTTTATACTAGCCCTAAGAATCTTTTCCCCGCTAGACGTGTAGCCGAAGGCTCACCACGCGGTTGCAGGGCTGCTCTGATACCAATCTGTAACGCCCCGAAAAACAAGCAGGTAGCTCAAAAATAGCTCTTTAATTAATAATATACAGCAGCGGAATTACAAGGGCGTCACCGCCGTATTCCCCCTTCAGAGAATACAAGGCTAAACAATTAAAATAAATAAACTATTAAAGCTTAAAACTATTTACAACTTATACTTATTATCCTTTATAATGTCAATTCCTCACACTTGACCTTCCCCGATACTTGTACCTGAAAAAGAATGAGAGTAACGGAATCAGCCAACCACAGGCTGAGTATGACTCCAGTTCCCTCCACCGGCCTTATGTCATATTCTTTATTCAATAGAATTCTCCTTATTACCATATATCATCCAATAAAATAACTTACCAAAATACAGCATTCCATGCCAGGAACCAACCCGGTATCCCAAAAACATTAAATGACCGCCATACCAACATGATATATATTCATATGACATTAATGCCGGTCTACCATTACTGAATTTGAGAAACATTATGGAGATCCACACTCACCTAGGCCTAAGACCCACCTCCATGTACACAGGAACAGAATAATTTCACTCGGGCCAACGCCCCTTAGTTCTCATGGGCCAACGCCCCTTTCTTTATATATATGGAGTACTCCCGGAGCCAACGCCCCTTTCTGTGTACACAGGTTACGACATAATGTCACCTCAAACCAATAATCGTATCTCGAATGCTACAATTGGCCAATGATGCATTATAACGACAGTACCCTTATCAGAGTCATATATTCATAAGACGGTAACTAATATAACATGTGAGCAATATAACAATCATAAGATGAAATTAACAATAAAACTAATATAAACCGATTATTTCTAATCTCTTATTTCAAACGTAAACAATTACTTTTATCTAATCTCTTATTTCAAACGTAAACAATTACTTTTATCGATAAAGGGTTCCGAAATCATACCTTAATTCGGTACATGAGATCTTATTAGCTCACTAATACGTATTACCCAAATTTTTCAACCTTCATCATTTAGCTAATCTTGCGTTTTTTCCTTTTTCTTCTATGTATTTATATGAATTGCCACTTATCCCAAGCTGAAATTTACCCTCCTATATAAGTCTTCTAAATGAAGTGAATGAAACGTAGTATACTAGCCTTCATGAAAACATGAGTCACCACTAAGGCCTCGGTGGAGTTAGTGTAGAATTTTTTTTTCTTTTTTTTTTATAATTATCTAATAGAGTAGTAAAAATCGTAACAGGTCCGACTCATATACTCATAGACAAATTACTAAAATGGAGCCGTCTTCATGTATACAGAAAAATATACGAGTTTAGTCTATAAAGTCTCTAATGGTCATATTAATATATATATATATATATATCTTAAAATTAATTTTATTCGGGGTATTACAATATATATATATATATATATATATATATATATATATATATATATAATTTGTTTCATCGAATCTGCTATATAAAGCATGGAGTTAATTTGGAAAATAACACAACACAATCTCAGAAAACATTATCAAATAAGGTGACTTGGTAGAGAAAAAGAAAGTCAAACTTTGATGGTGATGGACAATACAACAGGTGTTCTTGTAAATAATTAAGAGGTTACTCTAAGGGTATACATATAGTATCCTTTAATTACCAATTATATATACTGGAGATCTAGAGGGTGTTTATCAATAAGAAATTACTCTAGGGGTTTACATAGTATCCTTTATCATAGTATTATGAGTTTCGAATTGGTATTTAATTCGCGACAGTTACATTGTACTATTACTATTATTATATCGGAAATTATAGTCTTTAAGACTACTGAGTTTACCTCCTTCTTGGTGAGTTTCAGCCTAGGTTTAACCCTAAATGTCATATTACTTTATTATTGCTTGCAATTCTTTATTTTTACGGTTTACTTGTCGGTTGTTTTGTTTCTGTTGCGCCTGAGAAATTGCGGCTATTGTCCATCAGTATTATTAGAGCCACTAGGCTTGGTCTAGTGGCATTGGATAATGATGTCCAATATGGGGTCTCAATCTGTAGTACCGAAATTTGACGATAGAAGTAGTTTAACCCTTTTAAAAAGAAGGATGAAGAATCTACTTATACATCTTGGCTTGGGTAGAGCCTTGAAAGCAAATGATGGCTAGTCACCAACTAGGAATAAGTTTTACCAAGTGTGCATGTACCATGAGGTTGCGCATCTCGGAGTCGGCTATCAACCATGTTCTTGATGAAGACTCTCCCTCATCATATGAGATATTTTGGAGAAGCTCTACATGACAAAGAGTTTGACCAACAAGTTGCTATTAAAGCGACGATATATCGATCAACTGTGAGAATAGGTGAGGCTGGAAATTTATTTCCACACGTGAATTTGTTCAATGAGTTATAAGACGAGTTAAAGAAGATCGAGGTAAAACTGAGGATCGAGGAAGATAATGTGTTATTACTCCTCAATTTTCTCCCGGACATATATGAGGCTTATGTGGATACTATTATGTGTGGGAAAGACAACAACACGATGGAGAAAGTACAAACAACTTTATCGTCCTTTGATGCGAGGAAGAAGAACATGTATGGGGTACGGAACGTCAACACGAGTCCAGTTGCAGCTGCTCGGGAGGGAAAGGTTGATCTTTTAATAGGCATAATGGACTGAAGAGTGGCAAGTCTCGATCCAGGAACGCTTATAGATCCAGGAACGCTTATAGGAATAATGATGTGAAGTGTTTCATGTGTGGTGACCTTGGGCATATTACGCGGTTATGTACTAAGAAATGAGGGAATGAAGAAAAATAGGGTGAGGGTGACGCCAACTTGGTTTGCGGTGAAGTAAGTACTGATTGCTTGTTTCCTTACCGATGGTAGTGACGTATTCGCAGTCACAGATGTGAACGACGTGTCTCCGAAGGAAGAATGTGAACGACCTGTCTTCCAAGGAAGAATGAATATTAGATTCTAATGTGCCAACCATGTTTGCACCTGGAAGGATAATTTTGATGAGCCCCAGAAGACGTGGCTAGGAAATTGAGTTTGGCTGATAACTTAACGATTGATGTCATGGGTGTTGGAGTTGTGGACAGCGGGCCGCCCACGGGGGCGCTTGGTGAAGGGGCTCGAAAACAAGCGTTTGCATTTTGTAAGGAGTCGCCACCAATTTTTATGGGAAATTGGAACCGTTCGAATACCTCATGTCATGTCAAGACATAAAGTAGTGACACGAACACTAAGCAATCGTTACCCTTAGCATTCTATGTCTAGAATGACTCTCGTGGATGCCAATGAACACGGGTGCTCACGGAGATCTGGAGTAAGGGGTGAGGGTACGTATTAGGAAGCTCTTTTGATCGAACACCTAATCCCGCCCGCCTCGATAGCGGCCTCTACTAATGATTAGGGAAGTTATTCGTACTTGATATATCGTCGGCTATATGCATGCAATGCAACATCCAAGTTTTAATCCTAGCATGTGAGAATTTACTAAGTCGGTGAACAATTAGTTAGCATACAATTAGGTCGAAGTTGGATTTAAATGCTCAATTACATGTGGAAACATACAAATGATAAAAGAAATACAATAATTATAAATTACAATAATGAAAAATTACAATAATTACAACAGATAGGCGATTTATGTCGAAAATACCTTTAAAACAGATAATTTGATAAAAAAGAATAAAAGAATAAAACACGACAGATCAGAAGGTGATAATACGATTATTAGTTGATTAATACGTAGCTAATTAAACTAAGTCAAACAACAACGGAGTTCAGAGACAGAACTCATCCTGGAACAGGCGCAGCAGGCACTGCGCCCTTTGGAAGAGGCGCGGCGATTCTTGCGTGTTCCAAGGGTGAACTCGTCGTGAAGCGAACCGCAAAACCGTTAATGTTAATTGGTGATTTTAAGGAATTGATTGCGATTTTAGACTCGGATGAAAGTTATTAGCAGATTATTTACATATGATTGAGGTCATAAAACAATAAAACATGGATGAGACGGAAATAAACGGATTAATTATGTGAAGGGCCGATGTTAATAAATGATTAATGAATTAAACTAACCGAATTAATTAGACTAAACATGATGAATTGACGACGGATTAATAATGAATATGGATGCAAATATATCAACAATGAATCCCAGAAACTCAATATGAACGAATTGAATCTCTAAAACCCGGATTGAATTTAATGACGAAAACCCGCAAATATTGATTATAAGGGATTTAAGTCGGATTTATGACGATTAAAACATGTTAATTAATGATGGTTAATATACATGTGAATTATTAAACTATCATGATGAAGAATTAATAGACGAACAAAACAAAAGAAATCAAACAAACACGAATTACGAGAGGACGGAGGAAGAAGAAAAGAAGCGAGAATCGCGGCCCTCACGAAGAGGCGCAGCAGATGCTTTGCGCTCCTTCAAGAGGCGCAGCGATTGCCGCGTCTTTTCTCGACGTCATCTCTGGAAATCCGCAAAAAAGGGTTTTAAAGACGGTTTTAGAAATCGGTTTTAATGAGGTACTTTCGACATAAACCTTACAACGATGATTCAATAAATAAAATACAATAAATAAAAGAGAGATTAATACACCCTCAGACTTACATGTTGACGGAACGAGATGAACTAAGAAGATCGATTAGTGATGCTCGACGCGAACGCAAGGAAAGAGTGCCCTCGTAAGAGGAAAACGATTTAACAAGTTGATTAATTAGATTGATTGAGTGTAGTGGTCAAATTGGTCGGTCATGCAACGGAGAGGCTGGTACCCGGAAAGATCCGAGCTTACGTGGTCGAAGGTTCAAGCACGTAGGCGCCAATTAGTAAGAACAAAGTCTAGAATGCAAAGGGAGAAGAGAAGGGCGGACACTCGCGTGAGAAATATGAGGAACGAAGGCTCCTATTTATACTAATCACGTGAAGGAATAGGGTTTCGGAGACTCTTTGGAAGTGAATCTCGGAAAGATATAAAAAAGATACGTAAATCATGCAAAGAAGGGCCTGGAAGAGGCGCGCAGGCCGCCGCGTCTCTTGGAAGAGGCGCAGCACCTGCTGCGTCTGTTCCCAGGAGGTTTCCTCCTACTTAAGAAAGATTTCCGTGTTTAAGTTATGGTAGGACGGAATTAATTCGATTATCTTTTGAATATTACGGGATATTGTTTGCCAAAAGATAAAATTTAAGAAATATGGAATAGAAATATCCGGAACATTCCAGAACATTCTGACTCGGGATTTAACAAATCGAAAAATGGAGACGGTTTTTGACCCGGACTCCGAATGTACTCTAATTACTGCCAAAACGACCGTATCGGGACGTAGATGACAACTAAGAGGTTGACATTAATATTTGAGCAATCACTTGACGATAATCTTACGAACTGTCACAAATCGTTCCGCGAATCAAACATGCGGCCCAATCATCACCGGGTGGTTTGCGAGGGGTGCAGAAACGAGGTGTCTACAGAGCCCCCACTTTGACTGAGGCTTGGACAAGGCGAAAGTCAAAGTATAGCCATCAGGTCAATCGAAGATTACAACCTGACGACTATGGCGACGCGAGGCGGCTCAAGGGGTCTGAACCAAGGACCTGTCGTCGGGAACATTTTAGAGTCTGTCGACTATCGGGGAGGGTCGTTTAAAGTCCATTAGACTACGTAAGGAAGCTCGCCAGCCATAAGGAGAGACCATACCTGAGACTTCTTCTTGAGATGCTTTCGGAGGTGCATAGGAGCTAAGGTTAAGACCTAAAAGTTATATGTGAATGTGCTAGGGTGTGGGACCCTAAAGGAAAGCATTGACGGGAAGGAGGCCAAATATGAGTTCTGACCTAAAGGTAACTAAGGTTTGGGTATAGGAACTTCTGGAGAACGACACCCTGTCGAACTCCGCGGGGAAACAAGAAATATTGAAAGCAGCAGGACGTCGGTAGAAACTGCTGTGGGAATCCGCTTGCGTCGGTCTCAAACGAACTCTGGCAAAACTCGAGGTTGAATCTGCTTGCGTTGGTCTCAAGCGAACTCTTGTTGGGGAATATATTGACGACTAGGAACATCTTGATCGTCGGGGGGGAGAAATCTTGAGTGAGCAGTACTGCAAAATACTACTGCGCTGGGCAAAACAAACTGAGCAATACTGCAAAATACTGCTGCGCGGGATAAAATGGGTTTGGACGATACTGCAAAATATTGTCGCGCTGGATAAAATGTGGGCCGGAACGAAAGAAAATCGCCGAAACGGACCAAAATGATATAATAGCGTTGAAGAAGAGGCGCACCAAAGATGGGCCCACGAATAACGAACTCATAACGAATTTTGAAAATCCATATGGAGGGAAACGAGGAAGAGGCGCAGCAAGAGCTGCGTCTCTTGGAAGAGGCGCAGCGCCTGCTGCGTCTTTTCCCCAATTTGGCAATTCCTGCGTAAAAACGCGAAATCAGAAGGTTTATTTCATTATTTTCGAAACACATTTCTTCAATTTCTCTCTCAAATCTTCACCATTTCCGTCGAGGTTGGATTCAAAAGCTTGCTTTAAATATGACTAATCGAGGTATGTGTCTTAATCTTGCATTAATCATCCGTATTTGTCGAATTTCGAGCCGCAAGAACTAGGGTTTTCAACCCATTTGATCGAAAATTTGGGGCTTTTCCCCCAAATGGATTTGCTTTGCCGAATTGATGCTAGGCATGGATAATAGGTAATGTTAGGAACATAACCATGTATTTACTTTGAATTTTCATCGAGTTTGGAGCCCTTGAGCGAATTTTGAGACGGTTTCACAGCTAAACCCCAAATTGCTTCGAAAATAGCCTTAGGATTACCCATTTGCGACGAAATTTGATATTTGAAATCCTTGGATGATGGGTAAACTTCCCGTCATCTCGGAAGTTCGGTTTGTGACAACTTTTCAGGACACTCTTCTAGGGCATAACCGCCATTATAGCGAAATGCTGCTGAATTTTCGACTTGAACCCGGAACTAGGCTTTGACTCGGACTCGACTTGATCCAATCTGTCACATGAGTGATTGAATTGGTGAGAACATGGCCAAGGATGGCCAGAAAGGACAGTTTTCAGGGCTCCGGAGGCTCGAAAACTTCTTAATAAAGGCTCGCCGTCGGGTGACGCGGCCTAAATTTACTTCAATGTTGCAGGTGACGATGCTTCTACTTCTGGGAGGACTCCCATGGAGGTAGACGCCAGTGTGGTTGAGGAGGCTTTGGAGCAGGCCTTCACCGCTGCGATGATGGCTGCTGCAGACGAGGTTCCCGAGGAGGAGGCCGCTGATGAGGAGGAGATTCCGAGACGGGCCCACCTCGGACGAGGGGGTCGTCAGCTGAGAGGAGCACCCGCGTGGGCTGAGACCTGGGAGAGTAGGCACCTTGTGTGGGCTGCAGAGGGTCACTTGTCCTACAGGACGGTGAAGAGCTTGGTAAATAGGAATTCCCTGACTCATTACCTATTCCTTTCATTCTTTTGTTCAAATTTCCTTTCAAATTTACTCAAAACTAAAGATAGCTTTATTTCAAATCATAATAGGAGGCTGGGAACATCAGGTCGTTCTCGGGGTACACGACGGCGATGGAGCATTACGAGCGGCTATCGGCGGAGGAGAGAGCCATGATCGAGCGCGGAGCGTTTGGTCCTCTGGTTCAGGTCTGGAGGGATATCGTGAAGAGGAAGTTGCGGGCCAACCTTAGCCTGGTCCGTGCTTTCTTGGATCGATTTTGGGATACGACTTCCACGTTTCACCTGCCTTTTGGTGAGGTGGGAGTCACTCTGGAGGATTACGGCATGATTTCTGGTCTGCCGCGTGGGACTGAGAAGATGGTGTGGCCGGAGACTGGCATGAGGGCGGATTCGGCCGAGGCGAGGAGGTTGATCGGCTGGAACCTGTCGCCGAAGGCTGTTGCGGTGTCGGGTTTGGTACCCAGTACCTACGTTCGAGATTACTTTGCGGGGAAGACCCCGGCATCGGTGGTGATCGATGGGAGGGAGACGGCTCCCCCTCCTTGTACCGAGCGAGAGGGCTCGTGCCTGTGGCTTTGGTGGTTCTTGTCTTCGATTTACCTCGGAGACAAGGGTGAGAGGTCACGACGGCTTCTCCCCTTTCTTTCCCGACCCGAGCTTCCTAGGGCGTTGGGACTGGGTCACTGCTGGCTTTGCGGTCCTCATCCGCTTTATGAGGGCCATGGTTCGTCCGGAGTTGATGGAGAAGGGGACTTCTCCTGGCGCTGTCGGACCTGGGCTACTGTTGGAGGTATGAACCTTCCCTTAGGCTAGAGTCAGTTTCTTTCTTTATCGATGATCGACAGATCGTCATTGATTATTATGCTTTGCAGGCGTGGGTGTACTCTTACTTTCCGGGCCTCGCGCCCAAGAGGACGGAGCCGCTGGAGAGGGCCTACCCTGTGGTGAGGGATTGGGTCATGTGCCGGACGAAGAGCAAGCGTTCTTCTCACAATGTCTACCGGCGGGATGTGAACGCTCTTCAGCTGAGCAGCGTGAGTATCCTATTTGTATGCATTTATTCTTCTCATACTTTGTTTTAAATTGATCATAGGAATGATCTCTGCCTTTATATTGTCGTAGTGGGTGCCCAGACCTTGGGCGGAGTACGCTGGAGCGCCCCCTTTTGTCGCTGAGGTTCTTCGACCTAGGAGCTCGAGTCGGCTGCTGTTGTGGACGTCGATGGGTCCTGTGTGGTATCTGGGTGAGCGGTTAGCTCGTCAGTGTTTTCGGGGCGCGTTGACGGTTCCCGTCGATCCTCCTAGGACGATGTTTAGGGAGCCTTCTGAGGCTGAGAGGGAGGCGGACTTGGCTGGTGCCAGTGGCGACGACCTTCTTCTCCCTGACGAGGATTACTCGGCGTTCCTTTACGGGAGGTTGGCGTATTGGCCGGTAGTGGTGAGTATCTTTTGTTTCTTGTTTTAATTTCGAGGGTTATGATGAAAGATCATCGATTAATGAGAGCTTATTTGTCTTTGCAGGAGGTCGAGGCGGCGGGCATCGAGCCCCCAGCGTACCCCGAGACTCTCGAGTACACTGACGCGACCGGGAGGACGACGATCTCCGAGCTGCGTGACTTTGACGTGGCTGTGACGGATGTTGGCCTAGATGACTGGCAGCATCTGATTCGGAGGGTGAGTTCTTATTTTGCATAGTTTTCGTGTAAGAACACATTTGATTGAACTTGTTCAGTTTACTGAGGACTCTTTTGAAACGCAGGTCGCGCCATCTCGGTTTGTGGCACTATGGAGGGTGGCCAACCGGCTACGAGCTGCGGCCATCGAGGCACTCGTCGGCGGCCGAGGTCGTCAGGTATGAACCTCATTTGTTTTTCCTTGATCCTTGGTTTTTCAGTTTTGTTTGAATTGATTGACATGAGCCAATTTCTTGTTGTCCACAGGCCGATCGTGAGCTGGAGCGAGAGTTGACCCAGTCTCGGGAGGAGACGGCTCGTTTGTCGAGGGAGCTCGAGTTTCAGGACGCCGAGATTGCCGCTCTTATGGCGAGGGTTGCCGAGCTAGAGAGTGCCCAGCAGTAGTCTGCGTGGTTTTGTAGACTCGATTTTGAACATTTTTGGATTTGTTTGGGGCGCAAGCCCCCAGTTTACATTTGGACTTGTTTGGGGCGAAGCCCCCAGTTGCACATTTGGACTTATTTGGGGCGAAGCCCCCAGTTTGCTTGTATATTTGCTTCTTTGTTGTATATACGACGGCCTGAGTGCTTTTTGCTGCTGGGTTGTGTTATTTGTACCTGCAGGTTAGCTTTTGAACAGGTTTGGTAGACAACGGTTTACACCGTCATGCTGCCGAAATAGAAAAATCACGTAACACATACATTTTTATATACATAAGGCCTTTAATTAGTGCAAAATGAGACTCGAAAGGACGTGAAAATGCAAAAATTTTGTCGGAAATGACCGGACGGTAGGGAGGGTTACCCCCGAAAAAAAAAGAAAAAGAGAAATCTATAAGTTAGAAAAAGGAAAAAATAGAAATTAAGAAAATGAAATGTTGAAATTAAAAAGGAATTAAAATGAAAACTAAATATAAAAGTGTGAGAAAAAATGGCGGAAAATGTCGATGTCGCCTCGAAATGCGCGTTTGCGGATTAAGGAAACCTGAAGCATGGTAAATTTCTCGGATTTACCAAAATAAAATCCCGTAGGAATAGGAAATTATTCGTTCATAGAATTAGGAAAGATCCAAACGCGGAAATCACGAAGTGAGGTCAGGGGAAGAGGCGCAGATGAGCCGCGTCCCTTTGAAGAGGCGCAAAGTGCCGCGCCTGTTCCCAAAGCCAGTCGGTTCGACGGATTTTTGGAAACAAAGAATTAGTATAAATAGAAGCGTCGGCGAAGCTTTAAATCATATAATTCTTCCGTCTCTTCTTCGTCGATTCACACATAAAAACTCCAAATAAATTTTCAAGAGAAAATTATCATCATGAATACCTTAGAGATTCGCTTGAAGGAATGGACTAATGAGTTTTCGAACGTTGAGAAACATGACATGGGTTCTTATAACCTTGGGTCTTTGTTGAGTTTGAAACTCATTAAGGTTGTAAAACCGTTCTTGGATGCTTGCCTTGATTATTGGGACCCAAATTATCACGTTTTTGCGTTCCCAGGAGGTGATATTTGTCCTTTTCCGGAGGAAATTGCTGCTATTGGCGGGTGGGACCCCGAACATTTACCTGCCATCCCTTCCACTGCTCAAGGGTATAAGAGCAAGTTTAGAGATTTGCTTGGACTTACTAGACTTGAGGTAGATCGTCTCGTTACTCCGAAGGGCGTGAGGATGCTAGATTTTATAGACCGATTCATCAACAGGGCCAACCCTACTGTCTCTTATGTTGCTAGGAGGAGAGCATTTGGCTTCTGTTTGCTTCATGTTTATGTCTTTCAGGGACATGTTGATGAAGATTTGAGAGGTGACCCCCGTCTATTGGGTTTTATTGAGCAAATGGAGTCACGCAGAGCCCACTTGTCTATGCTTAGGGGAGATTATCTTGGGTTTGGACAACAGGAAATCCAACCGCGATCTTCCATTTTTGGGGAGTCCCGTTATCCTACAGGTAAAAGACACCTTCTTTCTTTTCTTTTTTTTCGTTTTTTTTTTTTTTTTTTTTTTTTTTTCCGGGTGTCTAATACCTGTTTTTGGTAGGTTTGGCTTATGGAACGGCTCCGATTGCTCGAGCCCCCAGTTCATGCACTTTCCTATCATGCTCGTATGATTTCGATGAGGACACGGCTGTACATGGTGGACTTCACTCGGTCCTGCGATTATTGGAAGAACAAGTCAAGAATGATGATGGCCCGCCGATCGGGTGGGTCGTTCCGTGGTGGCACCTCAAATCCGTCACCGGAGTGTCTTCTTTGGATCCTACTAGGTCCGTGCGCATTCCCCGGATTGGAGTTTATGGTATGCATCTTTCCCGAGAGATTGATGAGGCAAGTCGGGTTGAAGCAGATGATCCCTAGGCTTGACACCGTCCCGCAGACTGCTATGGCGCTTACTACAGAGAGCCGAAGAGAGTGGGCTATGAAGTGGGCCCAAAGAAACATGTGGTTCTTGAGCTTCTCCGCCAATGCTTTGTGGGTGTCGGACTCTTATCTGAGGTGGAGGAAGGCCGCAACTTCAGAAGAGCGCGAAAGACTGAGGAAGCGCGAGCCCGTTGACTACAAGGTGCGCGAGGGAGAGAAAGAGAAGGAGAAGCATCTGACTGAAGGAGAAGAAGAAGCCGGGTTCCAAGTCATTCATCCTTCGAAGAAATCGAAAACTACTCCTGTCGCAGAGATGGTGGTTGGCAAGAACGGAAGAGTCAGGCCTCGAGAAAGACCTTTGGTGATTAGGTCTGAAGTGGTGCAAGAGCGCCCGGCTCGAGGTCGTGACAAGAAATATGACAAGAACGACAAGGGCAAGGGAAAGATGGAGGAATAGCCCAAGTCTTATTTATTATTTGATTATTATTATTATTGTTGTAATAAGAAAGGAGGGATTTTTAGAATCCTAGCCTAGTCTATTTTTATTATTTGTCGTATTATTGTTATTAGAAATTGAATGAAATAAAAAGGTTAAGTGGGTATGAAACCGTTGTGATTTTCTTTAATTATTCTTGTCGAATTTCAAATGCAATGCAAGTGTCCTTCTATTTACATTTTAAATATAATGGTGGGTTGAATCCCGTGAAGGATTGCCTACGTATTCACTTAAAAAAGCGAAATCAAACCCTTGCGCGTAGTTCGAGTAAATGTAAAAGAATAATTGTTCGAAGCAAGAGCTTGTAATGAACATAGAAAAATAAGCATGAGCCTTTGCTTACTCTGGAGGTGCGAATTTAGTTTGTTTGATGATATGAGGATGACAAGTTTGCCAAGATGCAAGAGCATAGTGACATTCAAATGGGCCAGGGCCGTTTATTTAGTGCCACAAGAGCGACACGTAGGTTTACGCGAGGCGCGTTTTTGTTCCTGTTCTAGGCATAATATCGTTTCAGTTGGTCGAGATTTGTGGGGTTTGAGAACTCATTCCCGTCTAGGTCTGTGATTCTAACCGCACCCCCTGGGAGTATTGATTTGACTAGATATGGTCCGGCCCAATTAGGTTTGAATTTTCCCCTTGGGTCAACAGTAAAAGAGCTCGACCGATTTGAGTACTAAGTCTCCTTCTTTGATGTTTCTTGGTCTAACCCTTTTGTTGAAAGCTCGTTTGATACGTGCTTGATATGTTTGGACATTATGTAAGGCACGAAGCCTACGTTCATCCAGGAGGATGAGTTCTTCGTATCTATCCTTCTTCCAATCGGCCTCCGGGATTTGACTCTCTAGTAGAATACGCAAGGATGGTATTTCTAGCTCGACTGGTTGCACGGCTTCCATGCCGTAGGTCAAATAGAAAGGAGTAGCCCCAGTGGGCGTCCTGACGGATGTTCGATACCCCCACAAAGCGAAGGGTATTTTGCTTGGCCAATCTCTATAATTGTCAGTCATTTTCTTGAGGATTGTGACGACATTCTTGTTAGCCGCCTCTACCGCGCCGTTAGTCTGTGGTCTATAGGGCGAAGAGTGGTGATGCTTGATCTTGTACTTGGCTAGCAATTGTTCGGTTTCGGCTTGGAAGTGGGACCCATTATCGCTGATGATTTCATGTGGGCAACCATATCGACAGATTATGTTATTTTGTATGAATTTGGCTACATTTTTGGCCGTAAGAGCGGTGTAGGAAGCCGCCTCTACCCACTTGGTGAAGTAGTCAATTGCTACTAGGATGAAACAGTGGCCTCCTGTTCCGGCTGGGGTTATTTTCCCAATTATGTCAATTCCCCATGCGGAGAATGGCCAAGGAGATGTCATCGTGTAGAGCAACGAAGGAGGGACGTGTTGTACATTCCCGAAGATTTGGCAATTGTGGCAATGTCTCACATATTTGATGCAATCGGATTCCATTGTGGTCCAATAGTACCCTAGACGTGTGATTTTCTTTGCCATCATAGGTCCACTCATGTGAGGACCGCATTCTCCGTCGTGGACTTCTTCCATCACCTTTCGTGCCTGTGAATGATCAAGGCAACGTAGGATTACACCAAGAGGTGTTCTTTTGTATAACTCTCCTTGCATGAGAACGTATTGTGAAGATAATAGGCGTATAGCTCGTTGTCCCCTCTTGTCCATATCTGGTGGATAGGTACCATTAAGCTTGAAGTTCAGGATTGCTTGGAACCAGGGTTCCTGTGCGATTTCTTCTTCATCGGTAATTTGATGGACGTAAGCGCTCCACCGTCGTTCAATATACAAAGGCATTTCTATCATATGATCTGGCATGTTTATCAAAGATGCAAGTTTCGCAAGAGCGTCTGCAAATTGATTTTCCTCTCGAGGTAGGTGTAAGTAGGTTACGTGATCAAAGAATTGAGCGACTTGGTCTATCCTAGCCTGATAGGGTGCTAGGCTTTCACTTCGGATTTTCCAGGATCCCGTAACTTGGTTGATGATTAGTGACGAATCTCCATGCACTCGGAGGTTTTTGATGCCTAAGCTTACTGCCGCTTGTAGTCCAATTAGACAAGCCTCGTACTCTGCAGCGTTGTTTGTCACCTCGAAGTCGAGTTTGACAAAGAATCGGTGTATGCTCACCTTCAGGAGAAATGAGCAACACTCCTATCCCAAATCCTCTTAGGTTTGATGCTCCATCAAAGTATAGGTCCCAGGAGTCTACATCTGTTTGAAGTATATCTTCGTCGGGAAATGACCAAGTATCTATGGTTTGTGCGTCGTTGATGGGATTTTCTGCGAAGAATTCGGCGACGGCGCGACCCTTTATTACTTTCAGTGGCACGTATTTGAGGTCAAATTCCGAGAGCATCATGGTCCATCTTGCCAGGCGTCCGTTGAGGACAAGTTTCTCGAAGAGGTATTTGACTGGATCCATTTTGGAGAATATCTTGACGGAGTAGCTAAGCATGTAGTGACGTAGCTTCTTTGTTGCCCACACAAGAGCGAGGCATGTCCTTTCGAGTTGTGAGTATTTGCACTCGTATTCCAAGAACTTCTTACTTAGATAGTAAATAGCTCTTTCTTCACTTCCTACGGTTTGAGCTAGCATGGCACCCATGGCGGTTTCGGTTACCGTGAGATACAAACCAAGAGGTTGATCTTGTTGTGGTGGCATGAGCACTGGTGGTTTGGCCAATATCGCCTTGATTCGGTCGAACGCCTTTTGACAATCATCATCCCACATGGTGTGGTCTGTTTTCTTGAGTTTCTTGAAGATAGGCTCGCAAATCATCGTAAGTTTCGATATGAATCGACTTATGTATTGTACTTTTCCCAGGAATCCTCTGACTTCTTTTTCTGTTTGAGGTTGTGGCATTTCAATCAGAGCTTTGATTTTGGAAGGATCTATTTCTATACCTCGTTGGCTAACGACGTATCCTAGGAGTTTGCCGGATGTTACCCCAAATGTGCATTTCTGATGATTGAGTCTCATGTTGTACTTCCGTAGCCTTGCGAAGAACTTGCGAAGGTTCGCAATATGTCCTTCTCTCTCCTTGGATTTGACGATCATGTCATCTACATATACCTCAACTTCTTTGTGCATCATGTCATGTAAGAGTGTAGTTGCGGTGCGTTGGTATGTAGCTCCGGCGTTGATCAATCCGAACGGCATTACTGTATAGCAATAGGTTCCCCATTGGGTAACGAACGCGGTCTTATGCATGTCTTCCATGGCCATTTTGATTTGGTTATAACCCGCATATCCATCCATGAAGGATAGTAATGCGTGGTCTGCAGTATTGTCCACTAATATGTCGATGTGAGGCAGAGGGAAGTCATCTTTTGGACTCGCTTTGTTCAAATCCCTAAAGTCAACACAAACTCGGATTCTCCCATCCTTTTTGGGTACGGGTACTATGTTAGCTACCCAGTCAGAATACTCGGAAACTTTGATGAACCCGGCTTTGAATTGTTTGTCAACTTCCTCTTTAATCTTTAGAGCCCATTCTGTTCTCATCCGTCGAAGCTTCTGTTTCACAGGTTTGAAACCCGGCTTGATCGGAATCCTATGTTCGGCGATATCCCTGTCGATCCCTGGCATGTCTTTGTAGGACCAAGCGAAGACGTCTTTGAATTCATTTAGGAGGTCTATGAAATCGGCCTTTTCGGTAGAGCTCAAGGTAGTCCCTATCCTAAGTTCTTGGGGTTCTAGTTCGGTTCCTACGTTGATGGGTTCGGTGTCTTCAATTACTGGTCCCCCTTCCCCTTCCTGTAGTATTTCTTTGGCTACGTAGGGAGGTATTTCGGTCAAGTCTGGGTCTTGGTCATCCTCAGTATCATCATAAACAGAATTGCACTCAAGATAACGCAAAGAGTAAGCAGAACCTGATTTATTCATATTAAGATTCGAGTAAAGTTGAAACAAAGAGGCCAACCGATCCATGGTCATGGTGGTAAAGGGACGATGGTGGGGCATTTCCCGAACTACCGTGACTACTCGATGCTAGGCTAGGAGAAACGAAGGGAGTGGGGATGACAACAGAGAGTAGACTCTCTAATGACTTTTCTAGACTCGACTCGACTCCGACTCGACTCCGACTCGAATTCGTCGTCTTCCTGGTTCTCCTTTGAACATCTCTCCTTCTCCAGTAGTGAGCTCGAAGAGTCTTCCTTGGTTGTTGGTCCATTTGATGGATTTCCTCCATCCTTTCTGCTGCTTTGTGTCGATTTCTGTGATCAAAGCGGTGGGGTTGAAGCGATCGTCCTGAAGTATCATAGTAATTATCTCGTCCTGCGCGGCCCTAATGAATCGGTCCTCTCCAAATAAAAGGCTAACGGCTTGCTCGTCTAAGCAAGGTGCTTGACGGGTTTTTACGGTAGGAACCGTTTCGAGAGGGATGAAGTAGCAATCGTGAAAGATCTCGATTCCGGCTAACTTCCTCTCAAGGTAATGCCAAGGTTCGGGAAACCCGTGAAAGAGTTCTGAACTTCCTTCTTGAACGAAGTATCCATTTAAGGTGGGGAGATATGGCCTCATTTGGACTCCTACATACTTGCGATTTTGGACTTGAGCGAGCATTTCGAGAACTTCTTCAGCTGTGGGTTTGTATCCTAACCCAAGTGGTATTCTCGATGAGTTGCCTTTCTTGTATGGTGCAAAGGTGTTCTTCCGAACTGGGTTTAAAGGCATTCCAGGGAAGTATCCTTGGTTCTTGAGTATGTGGTTGACCACCAAGTTGGAGTAGGGATTATAGTACAAGGGTGCCAACTCACTTTCTATGACGTTCACACTTTGGAAGCCCCCAAGTTCGTATATGGGATCCGCAAGGACTTGATTGTTCGATTGTTTCTCGATTATTGCCTTGATAGGCGACGAAGTGATCGTCACAACTTTGCCATTGAGTGGGATCTTGATCTTTTGGTGAAGGGTGGACGTTACCGCTTTGGAAGCGTGAATCCAAGGCCTTCCCAGAAGTATGTTGAATGAAGCTTCGATGTCCACTATTTGGAAGTTGACTTTTCGTTCGATAGGTCCCGTGGCTATGGTTAGGCTAGCAAGTCCAACCACTTTTCGTCGTGTACCGTCATATGCGCGTACACCTTGATTGGTGGGAGTCCAATCCGACTCTTTCATGCCTAGTTTGTGTGCCGTTTTGAGGGGTATGACGTTGACCGCGGAGCCATCATCTACCAAGGTCATTGGCACATTCTTCTTTAAACAAATGACAGTGATGTATAGAGCAAGATTGTGACTAGCGCCAAAAGGTGGCAAGTCTTCATCTGAGAAAGTAATAGGATTACTTAGCTTCGGTGATTCTTGGAAGACCAAGTTGACTACATCTTCGGGAGTAGAGTTATGTGCTACATTTAGTTTGGCCAAAGCTTGCAGTAAAGCTTGGCGATGCGGAAATGAGCTTGCCACTAGTTGCCAGACTGAAAGATCAGCCTTGGTTTTCTGTAATTGCTTGAGCAAATGATCAGTGGGGTCGTCTTCGTTGTCATTTGGTGTGATGACATTGGTTGGACCGTTTTGAGTGGTGCTTTGGTATGGACGACCCGAACGAGTTAGGTGATCCACATCTTGGTCTTTGCCATTTTGGACTATCTCCTTGACTACGGAGTTTTCAATGAGATACTCGTCCTCATCATCATCGGCCCAAACCCCGTTGATTGCAGCTAGTTCTCTCATTCTTATGATGTCACTTTCTAGTTGTATGATTTGATCGACTAGCTTGTCGACCACGGCGACTACTTCTTGCATAGTAGCATTTTGAGAGAAGATCAATGGTACACGTTCTTTAGGCGTTGCGTTGGGATTGCGTAAGGTTGTTACCATGTTTTCTAGTTCCCACACTTGTATATCTACACTCCTTGCCCATGCGATGAAGTCGGAAATGGTAGGGGAGATGGTAGAGTAGAGTCTTTCGTTCTCAATTGCATGAATTTCATTTTCGGTGGGAGAAATGAGGTGTGAGCAATCTAAGGTAGATTCATCACTTGTAATCACTAGAACTCCAAGAGGATTCTGAGTGTTGTTGGGTTTACCTCCCGGTGGTATTGGGAGTCGGCCATCTTCAATCATATCCTGAAGCACGTGTTTCAACTTGTAGCATTTTTCCGTGTCGTGCCCCTTGCCTCTATGGTATTCACAGTATGAACTTTCATCCCAGAACTTAGACTTTCTTTCGGGTTCGGGAGTAGGTCCAATGGGTTGGAGTTTACCTTGCTTCATTAGCCTTTTTAGAGCGTTGGAGTAAGTATCCCCAAGGTTTGTGAACTTCCTTGGTGGGCTAGTCTTCTTGGATGGCTCGAGAAGGTTAACTTCGTCGGTCTTGCTAGTAGAGCCGTATGAACGACTCGTGGACCCTTGATATCCTCGACCTACCGTTTTGGACAAGAGTCCTTTACGGATGTCATCTTCGATTCGTGTTCCCGATGATGATTAAGTCCTTGAAGGTCTTGATGTTTTGATATCTCAAATGGTTGGCATATATGGGCTTGAGATTATCTACAAACTTTTCCACAAGAGTAGCCTCATCCGGGCGTTCAACTAGTTGAGTACTAGTCTTCCTCCACCTACTTAGGAAGTCGGTGAATCCTTCTTTGTCATTTTGGGTAAGAACCTCTAGAGTACGCATGTTGACTTGGATCTCGGCGTTATCCGCATATTGTTTAGAGAATTCGATTGCGGCGTCTTCCCAAGTAGCGACCTTCTTGTGATCTAAAGTGTAGAACCATTGCTTCGGGATGGTGTCAAGAGATGAAGGAAAGATCCTTAAGAACATCTCGGGTTTGATGCCTTTGATAGACATGTAGTCCTTGAAGGCGCGGATGTGGTTCAAAGGGTTCTCGTGTCCTTTAAACTTAGGGATATCCGTCATGCTAAAGTTAGTGGGCAATTTAGAATTGACGGCTTCATACTTACGATTGTTCTCCCTGTAAATGTCGTCCCCCTTAAGGTACATCAATTGCTCCTCTAGGTATTGGAGTCTTTTCTCAGCTGCAGTTGTTCCCAGGACAGGATTCTCATCTTTAGACTCGTCATCGGAAAATTGTAGCTCTCCACCTTTAGGGGGAGGTAGCTTTCCCTCTACATCGAAGATACGGCCTTCGATAAGCTCAAGGCGGTCATAGGTTTGTTCTTGAGTGATTTGCATTTGGGTTATCGCGGCCAGGATTCGATCATTACTTTCTTGAATTTGCTGGAGGTTCGTTTCATCACTTGACCCAAGCATCTTGGAAACTGGATAAGAGATCGGCGACGAATCAAAACACGATCGACCACACTAGCTAGAAGAGGAAAAGATTTGACTCGTGAAGTGGGTGTGTGTGCCACTTGTGTTGAGTGAGTTTTGAAGAAAGACAAGGTCTTTGAAAATGTGCATCCTAGTCAACTGTAGTGTAGTTGTAGGAGTGGACTCGAAGTGAGGTTTTTGAAATGGGCTTGTGGCCCGAATTTTGACTTGACAAACGGACAGAGTTTTGACCGGATTTTGTGCTAATTAAAGGCCCTATTTCGAATTTTTTGATTGAAATTGGGTTTTGATTTTTGAAAATTCGTCATGATTTGTTTTGAAATGGTGATCACGTAAGGTTTACATATTTATACAAGCATTATAACGGGATGCTGAGTGCATTTAGAAGGGTTTTGGTTTAAAGGGTGGGTTGCCATACCGAACCATCAAACTCGAAGTCTGTGGAGAGGCTCGTGCCAAACAAGAGTAAGGCCGATTCCTAGTCCATTTCCTCAAGTAGTGAAGGCCCTTGATACAAACAAGAGTAAGCATCATGGTATGGATGACGTCAATCGCTATCCATCCTTAGGCCCAAATAAGAATTAGGACCGTTTAGACGGGACGATTGGTCGAAAGGGTTGGGTTGGGCCTAGGAAGGCCGAATTAAACGGTCTAGGAAGACCGAGTTATGAAAACCGACAATTGTCTTGTACAAACTATTCCCTAACCTTGTTCAAGTTTCACCCTAGCTACACGTAAGTGTATTATCCCCAGCGGAGTCGCCAAACTGTGGACAGCGGGCCGCCCACGGGGGCGCTTGGTGAAGGGGCTCGAAAACAAGCGTTTGCATTTTGTAAGGAGTCGCCACCAATTTTTATGGGAAATTGGAACCGTTCGAATACCTCATGTCATGTCAAGACATAAAGTAGTGACACGAACACTAAGCAATCGTTACCCTTAGCATTCTATGTCTAGAATGACTCTCGTGGATGCCAATGAACACGGGTGCTCACAGAGATCTGGAGTAAGGGGTGAGGGTACGTATTAGGAAGCTCTTTTGATCGAACACCTAATCCCGCCCGCCTCGATAGCGGCCTCTACTAATGATTAGGGAAGTTATTCGTACTTGATATATCGTCGGCTATATGCATGCAATGCAACATCCAAGTTTTAATCCTAGCATGTGAGAATTTACTAAGTCGGTGAACAATTAGTTAGCATACAATTAGGTCGAAGTTGGATTTAAATGCTCAATTACATGTGGAAACATACAAATGATAAAAGAAATACAATAATTATAAATTAAAATAATGAAAAATTACAATAATTACAACAGATAGGCGATTTATGTCGAAAATACCTTTAAAACAGATAATTTGATAAAAAAGAATAAAAGAATAAAACACGACAGATCAGAAGGTGATAATACGATTATTAGTTGATTAATACGTAGCTAATTAAACTAAGTCAAACAACAACGGAGTTCGTGAGAGAACTCATCCTCGAACAAAGCGCAGCGAGGAATCGCGCCCTTTGGAAGAGGCGCAGCATTCTTGCGCGTCTGCTCCAAGGGTGAACTCTGGCTGTGAAGCCGGAACTGCAAACCGTTAATGTTAATTGGTGATTTTAAGGAATTGATTGCGATTTTAGACTCGGATGAAAGTTATTAGCAGATTATTTACATATGATTGAGGTCATAAAACAATAAAACATGGATGAGACGGAAATAAACGGATTAATTATGTGAAGGGCCGATGTTAATAAATGATTAATGAATTAAACTAACCGAATTAATTAGACTAAACATGATGAATTGACGACGGATTAATAATGAATATGGATGCAAATATATCAACAATGAATCCCAGAAACTCAATATGAACGAATTGAATCTCTAAAACCCGGATTGAATTTAATGACGAAAACCCGCAAATATTGATTATAAGGGATTTAAGTCGGATTTATGACGATTAAAACATGTTAATTAATGATGGTTAATATACATGTGAATTATTAAACTATCATGATGAAGAATTAACAGACGAACAAAACAAAAGAAATCAAACAAACACGAATTACAGAGGACGGAGGAAGAAGAAAAGAAGCAGGAACTGCGGCAGCCTCACGAAGAGGCGCAGCAGATGCTGCGCTCCTTCGAAGAGGCGCAGCAGTTGCCGCGTCTTTTCTCGACGTCTGTCTACTGGAAATCCGCAAAAAAGGGTTTTAAAGACGGTTTTAGAAATCGGTTTTAATAAGGTACTTTCGACATAAACCTTACAACGATGATTCAATAAATAAAATACAATAAATAAAAGAGAGATTAATACACCCTCAGACTTACATGTTGACGGAACGAGATGAACTAAGAAGATCGATTAGTGATGCTCGACGCGAACGCAAGGAAAGAGTGCCCTCGTAAGAGGAAAACGATTTAACAAGTTGATTAATTAGATTGATTGAGTGTAGTGGTCAAATTGGTCGGTCATGCAACGGAGAGGCGGGTACCGGAAGATCCGAGCTTACGTGGTCGAAGGTTCAAGCACGTAGGCGCCAATTAGTAAGAACAAAGTCTAGAATGCAAAGGGAGAAGAGAAGGGCGGACACTCGCGTGAGAAATATGAGGAACGAAGGCTCCTATTTATACTAATCACGTGAAAGAATAGGGTTTCGGAGACTCTTTGGAAGTGAATCTCGGAAAGATATAAAAAAGATACGTAAATCATGCAAAGAAGGGCCTGGGAAGAGGCGCAGCAGCCGCTGCGTCTCTTGGAAGAGGCGCAGCACCTGCTGCGTCTCTTGGAAGAGGCGCAGCACCTGCTGCGTCTGTTCCCAGGAGGTTTCCTCCTACTTAAGAAAGATTTCCGTGTTTAAGTTATGGTAGGACGGAATTAATTCGATTATCTTTTGAATATTACGGGATATTGTTTGCCAAAAGATAAAATTTAAGAAATATGGAATAGAAATATCCGGAACATTCCAGAACATTCTGACTCGGGATTTAACAGTTATCAGAAAATGGAGACGGTTTTTGACCCGGACTCCGAATGTACTCTAATTACTGCCAAAACGACCGTATCGGGACGTAGATGACAACTAAGAGGTTGACATTAATATTTGAGCAATCACTTGACGATAATCTTACGAACTGTCACAAATCGTTCCGCGAATCAAACATGCGGCCCAATCATCACCGGGTGGTTTGCGAGGGGTGCAGAAACGAGGTGTCTACAGGAGTACTGAAAATAAAAATGGCAAATGTGGTAAGGTTATGGGTGTAAAAGTCATGGAGTAGTAATAAAAGTGACTAAGGGTTCTATGGTCCTCATGCATGGGGAGGTATGTCATGGTTTATACCGTTTAGATGGATATGTGACGAAGACCGATAGCTGTAAACGGAAAAGATGTGCACGTTTTCGTTCGTGTAAGAGGCGATAAAGGAAGATTCTTTTCTAGTTACAGACGGACGCAAAGGTAAAATTCTAGCTAGTGGCAAGGTGGAGGAAGAGGGGTCTCTCTCCGAAGTTAAGTAACATCATTGACTGAGTTTAGGCTATACACGATGCATTTGTCGTGATAGTGAGTTTAGGGTGTGGACTAGATACTAACTCGGGTGTGTAGTTGGTGCTTCATAAAGCCAACGGTTGATTCCTCGACGACATCTCTTGTGTTGGAGGGTGAGATTTATTGGGTGACACCCAATATATCCAACACAAGGTTGGTTTAATGTTACAAGATGTTACATGTACATACACTACAAGGTTGCAATGTACATAGTGGAGTTGAATGAATTATATTCGGTTCAGTGGATTAGCCATGACAAGGGAGATTAATAACATTATTGAAGATATTAGTACATGAAATTTGTTCCATAGGCTTTCCTATATAAAGCGGAATTTATTTTGAAAAATTACACACACACACAATCTCAAAAAACATTATCAAACAAGCTCACTTGGTAGAGAAAAAAAAAATAGTCGGGAGTTTGAGGGTGAGAGAAAGTATAACAGGTGTACTTGTACAATAATTAAGGGGATGCTCTAGTAGTATAATTTGTATCCTTTACCAATTGCACTTGAGTTTTAGAGGATGTTTTACCTTAATTATTGTGGGTTCCCTGTTGATATTTAATTCAGAATGGTTACGTTGTATACTACTTATTATAGTGGAAATTCTAAACTTTAAGACTAGTGAGTTCGGCCCTGGGTTCTGACCTTAATATCGTCTCATTTTATTATTAGTTGCAGTTCTTTAATTTTACGATTTAATTATCGATTAATTTGTTTCCGTTGCGAATGAGAAATTGACGCTGATTTCCCATAATGAAAAAAAAAAGTATATTTACAAAATCACTCGAGTTTTGGAGAATTTACAAGCGTGGCCGCGTGGGGACTGAACAAGACAACAACGCCGTATATGCGAAATTTAGTAATTGGCCAGAGAATGATGTGTAGATTGTCATTCTGAATCGTGAGCGCACAGCCCTGCCAACTCACTTCCTTTGATTCTTGCCTTTTTGGATCTCGTGTTTTAAGGTTCTTTTACGCTTTCTAAGTGAGATTCCTCCCATTTGAAAGAGGACAAGAATGTTAAAATTACACAAATTTTGTTACAAATTATAGTATTTGTGATAATCGGCTAATGTATTATACAACTGGTTGTATATACAACTTATTCAATGTAGTTGAGCTTTGTTATAAAGTTATCGAGCTTTACTAACAAAATTATCGAGCTATGATACAATGTTATTGAGCTTAATAGAATAATTATTAAACTCAATAACTTCGTAAAATAGCTCAAAAACTTGTAAAATAGCTCAACAATTTTGTGTAAGAGCTCAACAACTTTGAGGCGGTTGTACAATGCTACTATAATAGTATTTGTGATAATATATACTTCATATCATCTTCAAAAATTACAAAACTAGACAATTACTCAATATATCCAAGGAAAAAATTAAAAATAAATAAATCTAAATTTAGTAAAACTAGTTGAAAAACTAACTAAAACCTGGAAAACTAACTAATGAAAAAAAACTGTTAAACTAGTTGAAAATACTTGAAAATTAGGACCTGATAAGATACTTGATACAGTACTATTTATTAGAGATATGAAATAGAATAATAGAATAAGATATTAGGAAAAATAATATTATGGGTATCTACAAGTGTACCTATACTAGATAAAATGACATATAAGAGGTAAAAAGGGATGATAGAAAAGCTTCTGTTACCTTACACAAAAATCAATTGGTAATAGAAGAACTAACCCACGTACTTATAAACTAGTCGTTACTCCCTTCACTCATCTTCTACCAATACATACGCACATAGGAAGAGACTTTAACATTATTAAAATATAATTCCTCGTAGAAAAAAAAATTTATGAGTAGCTCTAAAATGGAAATAAATAATCTCCTTATTGCTTTGAGTAAATTCTAACGTATAGTTTTTTTTTTTTTTTTTTTTTTTGGCAGCCGTAAAAAAGGTATCTTACACACTACAAACCCGACTCTCAGAGTCGGATTTTATTATTACATTATTTGAATACGAAATTAAACTAGGGATGGGGGTGACAGACAAAGAAGGCTTCTTGTAGGGGCGATCAGAGCTGGTTAAATGAGCGGAAATTTCTTTTCTCTTCTTAATAAAATGAGCTTCAGAGGAGTACCTGCAACAAGACACACTTACGCCACGAGGACGTAGAAATTTATGAGAGAAGTATCTACTTGTAGAGAAAGTAGACAAAATGTGTCTTGGAGATTCATCCTCGTGGCTATGATTCTTCTTCTTCTTGGACATGATAATTCTCCTTTTCTCTTTCATACGATGATAGAAAGGGTACCTGCAACGCATAGACGTAGTAGGAGCGCGAGAAAGATTATGAAGCGAGGAGATCTTACGACAAGCTGAAAAAATGGAAAGGTTGGTGATCATTTTGGCCTTGAGCGCAAATTGGGGTGGCATTTTCGTTCACCGGCGAATTAGACAAGCTTGAATAATGAGCAATAAACCTAGTGCTTAATTCCCTGGAGTAGTTGAGTACCAGGGGAAGAGAAGTTGTCACAAAAAGACGACGCAGACGAACTCACGTCAAAAGCACCGGACGCACTTGAACTCACACCAGGAATAAGAGGCTTCACATTGATGATATCTATAGGAGTCATGTCATCGTTCATGACTGTCATCCTCTCAGGGTTCCGCTTTTTTGGACTCCTTCTCCTCCTTTTCTTTTTCTTCTTACAACATTCTCTTGTAATACCTCTTCCCATAGGTGCCTCAATATTAAGAATCTGAATTGTTAAAGTTGACAAATCCTTTTTATGGTAAAAACTCAAACTTTTTACCTTTCAGCAAATTATGATAAGATTGTGTTGGGATCCTTAAACGGGAATTACCTCCACCCTTTTTGGAAAACTCAAGAACAGGCGTATTAGAAGTAGGCTCATTCTTCTTTAAGCTACTCTTCAAATTTGTACTACCATTGCCTTGAACATCAGCCACCTCTAAAACCACACTCTCATTATCCTTAATAATCATATCACTCTACTAAATCCTAAATCATTTTTTCTCCTACAAAATAAATAAGACATTAAATGATCATTTTATCCTAATGACAATCACAATATTACACGAAATATAATCCCTCTGTCATAGTCATTTGTTTACACTCTTTGCAGGGAGTGATTGAATTAAAGCTAAACAAATAATTAAAAGAGACGAAGTATCAAGTACCCTACTTCAACCTTACCTAATCCCACTTATCACACTTGTATTGTCTTCATAATCCCATTACAAAATTTATAATGCTATTACACATATATAAATTCTTCTTAAAACTTGTACAAAATGACAGTGAAACATCATTTAAAGGGAGGTAGTATTTTTTTTATTTTATTTTTCGTTGTTGATGAGGGGAGGTAGTATTTTAAGTTTTTAACTCGTGTAAAGCCACACCTGGAAAATGAAATGCCAACCAAGTACCCTGGTAACTACGAGTCAAGAACTTGATCATCTTTTAAGTAAAAAATCTTAGTTAATTTATGAGGTAATGAAGAGGTGAGGAAATGGAAAGGATCCTCCTCCCAGAGAAGCGGTCTCTAATAAAATATGTAAATTAATTGAATATCATATTTCCCATATCAATATTATCATGATCAATTTTATGACTACAAATCTAATTGATCCATGATCGTTGATTTGGTACTAGAGCATAGCTCATTAAGATACTGTAGTTATGATTTGTGATAGATACTTCATACTTACAGCAGAAGAAAACTGTGACAAATCATCTGCAACTCAAATTACTCAATGGAAAAACATTACTAGCGCCATGCCGCCATGCATCGAGTTCATGATCAAAAACGTAAATGAGTATTACTAACCAACCACATACAATCATCATATATATTATTCATATATGAAAGAACATCACACTATAAGCAAGCTCACATTACAATAACAAGAAATGAAGAACAATAATAAAACCAATGTGTTTTTTCATCCATTAGTTAACATTATGGTAAAAAGCGTCTTTCTTGCACCCAAAATCGTCACACATAAACGGAGAGATGTTTTAAGTAATCTTGCAAAAGCAGACCGTTTGATTATTGAGAACCTGGTGGTGGCTCTTCATGTCCTGCCCCTGGACTACGGCCAGGGGAAGTAGGTCGAAAAGCCTCGGTCTCAGTTTTCTTATAACGATTCACCTTAAAACCAATTGATAAAGAAGGTGGCCTAATTACATTCAAACCTATTGAACGAGGTTTCTGCACAATTGGAGCATCACGCCTTGGCGTGGCTAAAACATTGGAAACAATACCAAGAGGTGGTGGCCTTGAAGCCACAGTTTCTTGTAGCTCTTGTGTTAGTACTAGAATAACGATAATGAAAGAGAATGCATTAACACTCATCTTTGTACGAGCCATGAATCAAGTAATGCTCACCCTCTCGTTTCTTAATTTAGGGTTTCGTTATCAATTTTTGTAAACTCGATTTGAATTGAGTATAACAATGAGAAGGGCGGGCTATATAAGGTGAAAAGAAAGAGAGCATATGTAAACAAGTTGCATATTAGTAACATAAATATGAATAATTTCACATGGAACGAGGTTTAACAAAGATAGTTTAATTAAATAAGGTGGGCTGAACAAAGGTAAAGAAACATGGGAATCATTCCATTTAAGGAAAGACCAGCAGTCTTCACTCATACCTGTGCAAAAGTTGTTCCTACAGCCATACATCTTGCATTTTTAAGGCAAAAGGGTGATTAGACTACACCAAGCTGCAAAATTAAGCTTACATTATAGTACGGAGTAATCTTTATTGGGTACTAACTACATTAACAAATGTATAAATGTATAAATGCTTCTTCCACTAAACAACTTCAGTTTGTCTTAGTGCTCTCTTTTTAGTTTGTAAACAATGATAGAGTTTGTCACCGAGTTTCAGTATCAGCATCTCACATGTATGACCGGGGAAGAATATGAAAAATATGTGAGAATGTGGTGATGAAACTATGTGCTATTCAGCAAACTAAGTGCGTTTTTTTTTTGTTTTCCATAACCTAATCCTGAAAATACTTTGTGTCTACCTTTGTTAAGGTTTGCTCAAAAACTACTTTGTTAAGGTGTTAAGATATTTGAAAGGCGAATTGTGTTAAGAGGATTGAAGGGAAATTGTGTTGTTTTCATTAGCAAAAGAGCAACCTATTTATACAAATAGAGTTGTGCCTTTTACATTCAATCTACTCATACAATAAATAGCATAGTAATCATCTATCTCGTAAATACGCCAAAGACCAAAGACTTCTTGTAGTCCGTATAATTGTAACACCCCCCCTCAAACTCATGGTAATTTGATAAAAATTTCCATGAGTTTGCAAATACAAAATAAAAACTTTGGTCTTTGGTCTTTGTGTGAGGGGGAGTGTTAGAATATAAAGCGAATCAAGGAACTTCAACCATTAGCTTGAGCTTTTGGTTGAGATGGTTTCTTGACATGGTATCAGAGCCTGGTGACCAAAAGGTCACGGGTTCGAATCCCACCCCCTCTATTCTAAAGTGGATAATCAGAACAGGCCAGGGAATCCCGCCTGCACCCACACTTCAAGCCCAAAAAAAAGAAAAAAAGGGCCTTCGTGTGAGGGGGAGTGTTAGAATATAAAGCGAATCAAGGAACTTCAACCATTAGCTTGAGCTTTTGGTTGAGATGGTTTCTTGACATAAGGAAAAGCTCCTTACGTAATCAAATGCTTTTATGGGGGTCATGAGACCACAATGACCATGTTGCTACCTTAAACAATGGCATATGTCAATCAGCATCCATTTTCAAGATTGGAACTGTGTGTGATATCTCATACAATGTTGTTAGGATCGGGATCCTACTTTGGATCGATCAGGGTACTAGGATCGAATCGGTAGGATCGGATCGTAGAATCGTAATATCCTACTTATTAACTTAAATACGTAATTATGTTAACAAAATATGATAAAAGGTTGTTTTTAAATCTTAAAACACTATTATCTTACCATGAACCAACAAATTGTTCTAGGTTATAGTAGTTTTCTATCTTATGGTCATATATAAAATTCTACTAAGCGAAAAAATTAAAATGTTACTAGTGTAGGATCGGATTGTATAATCGTGGGATCGTAGAATCGGGTTAAGATTCTACTTTAGAAAAATTTGAAATAAGTTGAATCGTAAGATCCTACAAAATTAAGATCCTACCTAGGATCGGGATTGGTCACCACTTTTTGGATCGTAGGATCGTAAGATCCTATGATCCGGATCGGGAGTTTAACAACAATGATCTCATATTCAAAAAGAAGAAGATTGTGTTTTGAGGAAAAGAAGGAATGCATTGATTCTAACTTTGATTTTTGATCATGAGCTAAAACAAGGCCAATGAGGAAGTGACAACCTCCCTCCTTAGAGTGTTTTTCTAACATGTTTTTTGTGGATCTTTTCATCTATTTTCGCATCCCTTCTTTCTTGTCGCCCCTCGATCATTTCCATACAGTTTAATTTTTTCGTATTAGTCTTAAGAACTTTTTGATGTTTTAGGCAACTATTTGATCTTTTCATATTTCCAATGGGGTCAAAGACTCAATAACTCTTTGGTTCTCAATTGATGGACTAAATCAAAATGGCGCACTAAAGCGGTTGCGCTTCTTGCTCTTGTGAAGTAGCAGTCCTCCGTTGCAGTTCTCGACGCAGTTTTCATCTTGGGTCATTTGAAACAGCCTCTTTGTGTTACTAACACAAGGGTAAGGGTAAGGCTGCGTACCTCCAACACCCCTTACCCCGCAATTTACGGAAACCATGAGGACCATTGAGGCACTGGGGTAATGTTGTTGTTATAGGCATTTATTTACTCTCTTTTTGTAGTTCATCATTTATCAAATCTTTTGTGAGGGAAGGAAAGAGTTAGGTTGAGAACTGATCCTTTAGATGAAGTCGTTAAAGAAGATACAATCCCTTGAATGGAGATCTTACAATTACCGTAGACAGTCCAAGGATAGTTTGAGTACAGGGTCTCCAAGGATAAGCTACATATAGGCGGTGGTGGAGCTGGAAGTTACGGTTTGAAGAAGAAACTAAAGATCATTGTGGTTGGATGTCGAACTTGTGACATCGTGGACACTGGGAGCGCAACCCAATTAGGAACAAGTCATTCTCACTTACTAATTACTATGTTTCATTGATTATAAAATTAAATATATCCTTATATAGATGTTAATGTTTTTCAAAAAGTTAATTTAGCCAAGGTATCAAGACATTTTTAGAAACAAAAACAAGGGAATTGACATGGTTCAACTAAACAGCCTATTGGAATTTAGTTCATGTTTTTTTTTATTATTATTATTTTTGGTAAAGACAAGCGGAACCAATCTAAAATAAACGTCATTGCTCATTCATGTACGAGTTTTACTCAATCATGTACTTTTTGTCATAATTTTTCCATTCATTGTCCTTCTACTTCAAACGAAAAATTAATTGTCCCTTTCTCTCTTCCTTCCAAAAATTAATATAATTTGTACCAAATTAGTAAAAATCGTTAATCATTATTCTCACATCGATCAAGAACTATTACTTCGTTAATTACGCATCAATTTTTTCAATTCAATCAAACAAGTGTAAATTAAAGTGTTGATAAAATAATTAGAGTTTATTGAAATTAGGGTTATAGAGTTATTGGAAAGGGTGGTTGGATGGTAGGGGAGGGGCGGGTGGGAGGTTCGTATGGTGGTTGAAGGGCAAGGGCGGCGAGGGAGACGGTGGCGAGGGAGACGGTGGTTGTCGGCTGTGCAGGGACGCGAGAGAGAGGCGGTAGAATGGGTGGGTGGGGGCGAGCCTGGGACGGTGGGGTCGTGGGAAATGGACGGTGGGATCTGGGTGGGTGGAGCGGTGGGGGTCCGACCGGCGAGACTGGCAGCCGACGAGCAGGGGAGGGGGTGGTAGGGCAGGGGAGGGGGTGGTGGTTGGTGGTGGGGGAAAATTGAAAGGCTAAGTAAATTAAAATTGAAAATAGTGTAAAATGGGAGGGGTAAAATAGTCATTTATGTACATGATTGAGTAAATCATGTACATGAATGAGCATGACCCAAAATAAAAGCGTCTAACCAAACTTCATATAGGAATTTGTTTCTAAATAAACCAAACAAAACTAAGGCTTTATTTGGATGGTAGGATTAGGAAGATAGGGAATTTTTGGCAAATTGGAGTTAATTAGCAAAATGATTAGTAAATTGGGGTTCTTTTGAAACTATTTTGCCCCAATGGTGTCCACGTCATCACTTTCATTTTTTTTCCAATTTTTAGGCAAAGTCGCTAAGTTTCTTAGCGGCTTTGTCTCCTTGTCATTTTTCAGATGATAGATGCCATAAGTTTATGAAAAATAGAGAAATAGGGAAGCCGCTAAGATTTCTTAGCGGCTTCAGTGGTTGTTCATTTCTAGAATAGGCTGCCATTAGTGTTTGAAGGTGACAGTTTTTGAAAAAAAAAAAGTGAATAGTGAAGCCGCTAGGTTTCTTAGCGGCTTTACTATTCACTTTTTTTTTTTTTTAAAACATTTTTTTCTTTTAAAAAAAGAAAAAAATTTCTTAGCGGCTTACTATAAAAACTGGAAAAAAAAATAAAAAACTGATGACGTGGACACCATTTGGCAAAATAGTTTCAAAGGAACCTATTTGCCAAAAAAATTCGAAGATAGGGGAGGGGAGGGAAAGTAAGGAAGAAGATATTTAGTTGATTCTTTCATCATCCCCCTTTTTACTGGTAGAATGAGAATTCTCTTAGTTTTCCCGCCTAAAGAACATCTGCTCAGTTGGGCCGGCTTATTTTTGGGCGGCCCTATTTTTGTGGATACTGACACCACAACATTAGATAGATTGTATATTGTAGACCGTATAAGTAGCCCCACTATTATCCCACCTGTCAAAGTGAAAGCTATTAATGTCCCACATTTTTGAATTAGCCCATTGTTTTTACCGATTTTCATTTTAAGGTCAATACGTGTTTTAATTAGATTATACAATTAACGTAATTGTATTATTAATGTCATAAATTAGTTGCATGTAATGATATAACATTATTTTCAATAGTAATAAAATAACTTAATAAAGTGTCTTTTGGTAGTAAACGTTTTTTTTCTAGCTCTTATTAATATTACGGAAATTTCTCATGGTACCCTCGAACTTTGGCAGATTACACATGGTACCCCTCATTTTAAGTTTCTACATATGGTACCCCTGTGTTTACCTTTTTCTTTCCCAGAATACCCTTTTGACGAAATTCCGTCATAACACCGTCAAACCTCTTATTTAAGACACCTTTTTTTTGTTATAAAATACACTAATCCTTATTTTATCTAACAAATAAACACACCTTAAGCTTAATCTCACTCACCCCTACTAGTCTACTACCACCACACCATCAACACCAAACTCCAACGACCGTCACTTATCGCCAACACCGGAGCCTCGGTAGAGATCATGACTCATGCGCACATCCCCGTGTTTCGCCCAGCACCATATGAGCCACCATCATCATCTTAACTTTCTCCCACCATCATAATCATCCCTCCACCTCCCCAAAAAAACACAATTGGATGTCATGAGACTACTCTTGATTGCAAACATCAACTTTATAATCGATTTAACACCATAATTGAGCTAGATATAAGCCGCCTCTCGCCATTACAGCTCTCACAATGTGGACCATCTTCTGCATTTGATCCAACGGCAGCAATGGCGTCTTAAAGAATCGACGGTGACGATGATGGTGGGAGATGATCAAATGGATTGAAGGAAGAAATGTCGGCTTTGCGAATTGCGATCTGGACTCGATTAATGAGGTAGGGTGATACCTCGTACTTCACCATTGATGAATGTTGATTGAAGATTATTGTAATCGATTTGGGGATTTAGGGTTGATAAGGGTGGAAATGGTGGTGGTTTTAATGGTGGCAGATTTTATTTGTTTAACGGATTGATGGGTAGGAAAGAGGAGAGAGACGGCAGTGGTGGATTGTGAACGGGTTTGGCGATGTAGGCATGGTGGCGCCAGTGTGGTGGTGGCGTGGTGGTCAACGAGGGCGAGGCAGGTGACGGCAGTTAAGCAGAAGATGCCGATGCTGAAAATGGGTGTTTTTGGGATTTAGATATTAAAGTTAGTTTAGTGTATAATGTGAGGAATTAGTGTATTAAATAACAAAAAAAAGGGTCATTAGTCAGATAAGTAACGAAGTGATGACGGAAGTTTGGCAAAGGGTATTATGGGAAGGAAAAAGGTAAACACAGGGGTACCATATGTAGAAACATAAAACGAGGGGTACCATGTGTAATCTGGTAAAGTTCGAGGGTACCATGAGAAAAAACCGTTAATATTATAGTAGATGATAACATTTAATTAAAACTAGAGTTCATTTATACAAATAATTTAATTGAGAACGTCTCTTTATGAAATAAATCTAAAAAATATTGTGCTTTAGCACGGAAACTACACTAGTTTAAATGTTAACCAAACTTATTCTAGCAAATTTATAGTAGGAATTTTATGTTGGAATCAAATTCACGTGCAGCTTCAATAGTTCATACATTCTTTAAAAAAGGTGAAAGAATTTGGTTTCTACAAAATCTCTGCTTTTGTTTGTTAGAGTAGTTGGAGGAAAAATGGAGGGGAATGAAAATAGAGGGATACATCCAAAATAGGAACAACTTGTCTCATTGAAGATGGGCACTATCCGTCACAAGCTGAAGACGGATAGTCCGTCTTCAATGAGAATTTGTGAAATAGGAAAGATCTGAGAAAAAGGGAACTCTCGTGTGTTGACTGAGGACTAAACTAGTTATGGTATAAACGACTTCATATAACATTTCGAAAGGTGCTAACAAGCAAGAGGTAAAGAGACCTTATAATGACATGAATTAGAGTGTCTCGTAGCCTCGCGGGTTTATAAATTCTAGTGTAGAAGGGTTGGGAAGTTACTACTTACAGTACAAGATTACAGTACAAGACTAAAGAGACTTCATAATGACCAATAAAGGGTTGTGTAGGAAACAGAGAGAAGGTGATCAAGAAGAGTGTGTGATGGGGCTGGAGTGATTTGAGGGGAAGACCAAAGGTGGGCTAAGAAGGGTTGGCGGCTAGTGGAGGACGGGGGTATAAACGTTTGTAGAGGGCAGGAAAATCGGTTAATGTTTGTTTACATTTTCTGTCAGGCGCAAGATTGATTTGCCCATTTCAAAGTTGTATCTATGTGACTGGTGGACTGATCATTCTTACACTTCACTGACTATTATAATCATCCTCGTGTCACTAGCAGGTGTTTGCATTAAAACTGATTCAAAATCAAAATAGACACAATTTTTCCAGAAAGCCTCACTAATATATATGCGATGGATTTTAACCACAATTCTTACACACGATCATATACACAAAAGTTCTACTTTGAGCCATTAAGTTTAGATAGCAAATAAAGGCCACCAGAGCAGAGAAGAACAGAAGCTGAAAAACAAACCAGATCTATAGGAGTGTTAATTGCAGCTTTCTTACTCTTGTCAAACAACCCTATCAGCAGCAGCATCACAATTACATGCCCAACCTTTGTTTTCAGCTCATTTACTGATTTTATTTCTAACCATCTTGGTCGCTCCTGCAAAATTAAATACAACAGATTACGGACATGGAAGCTTAAGTCACCACGACGAAACCGATATCTGCAAAATATTGCCTCTATTTAATACTCCCTCTTATTCTATATTTTCTTCTCTATTTCCTAAAACGGATTATTCAGGTTTTCTTCCCCTTTCTTATTTTGGAAACTTACTCTTATTTTATTCATTTCTCTCTCCTATCACCATGCCCACCCAACTCTTTTACTCATATTTTATTACTTTCCTTAATGTTTTGGCTCCACCATTCCTTATTTAACTCATAATTATTCATCCTTCTCTCCAACCACCAAACCCCACCCAACTTTTTACTCTTATTTTATTCCTCTCCTTAATTCCCGTCCCCACAAACAAGGGGAAGAAAATATAGAATTGGAGGGAGTATTAAACATGCTTTTGCTATCAATATTAAACACCATTTCAGACGATGGAGGATCTTACATTAAATATGCTTTTGCTTAAGTTATTTATTGATTTTATTTCTAACCACTTTAGTACACTTTGACGTAAAGAGAGTTTGGAGATACTGATGGATTAGGTCATGAGCTCAACCCTCTATGACTTAATTGGCTAAGCCATCTGACGTATGCATATATTTTACTGTCGTATTTACATGAACACTTGGGCACTCCTTGGCTAATGGTTGAGTATTAAATGTTTCAGACGTTAGGTCAAGGTCAAATCTTAACCCTTTATCTTTTCACACGATCCATTATTGACCTCGTTAAAAAAAAAAGAAATATATTCGTTCCACGCATTCAGTTCTGCAATTTCAGGCTGATATAGATATTCAAGTCAGGTTTATGATAAGACAAACTTACCAATAAAGTAAATAAGCCAAACAAGTTTGACCGATTCGGATGTATCGTTCCCGGCTGTGATTTTGCAATATCAAGATTGGAGACAAAGAGCTCATAGATACCCATTCCAAAGACCAACATAACTGTTCCAAGCAGGTATACATCTGGTTCATTTGAATAAACTAATCAGTAACCTTGCACCCAAAAATCAAAATGGTGAAGCAATTGTCTAATCAAATGGCCTAATGTTTGAAAACGACATTCCTTACTTGAATGCTAGACCTTGGGATCATTTACACACTAACACATGCTATTTGTCTCCAACAAAAAAAAAGGTAGTTAAAATACGGTGCAGTTAGTGCACAAAACAAGTCACGAATCGACTACTCATATTTTTTAAGCTAAAAGGGTGGATTTTAAAAGGTAAGTAAAAGATAGGTTTCGTAAACTGGTAAGCATAACAGAAATCAGACAAGAAAATAAAATGATATAGAACCAAGGTTCTTGTAGATCCGAACTTTTTGGTAAACAAAAGCATGTTCCACAATTCTGAAAGTCATTTAAATCAGGGAGATTATATAAAAAGCAGCATCTACTTGCGGTTCACAGACCCAAATAAAACTCAGGTACAGAGTATAACTTAGAAACCCGAGGAAGATGAACTAGCAAAAAATGACAACAGATGCAGAGCAGTTTAACTTGGCATAAAGGAGGTCAGTTGGCCACTTGATCTCAAGATTCTCAACAATGAAGTAAATAATACAGGAAAAGAAATCATAATGTTACAGATCTCTTAAATGAAAAAACTTCGAGGTCTTTAAAATGAACAATAAGTCTTGTACAACAGCAGCTCAAATATTCATTTATATAGCATAACAGAGTATTTCCCATTTAATTATGTTGCTAAGTGTGACCGTCTCTCAGTGAAATGATCTCGTACAAGAATTTGCATACAAAGAAGATATATAACCTCAGGTAATTAGATGACAAAATAGGATCAATAGGAACTTTGAAGTGACATTATACATTTAACTGCTGTTACTACCACTTTCATCACCATTCACCACCACCACCACCACCAGCACTCGAACCCCAGACCTGTGGCACAGGTAAAGCTGAGAAGCTTTAAACCAACAAGCTACAGGGAGTACCAGTAATATATACTCCCTCCGTACCACACCAAAGGTAACACTTACTATAAACGGACGTACCACACCAAAGGTAACATTCCTTATTTGGCCCACAACATTACCAAGTTATCCTTATACCTATTTGATATTTACACAAAATGCCATTACATACCCCACCTACCAACACACAATTACATACTCCACCTATTTTTTCCCTCTTTACCCTTACTTTTTCCACCTTTTCTTAAATACTCCATTTTTCCCCACGTTACCTTTGATGTGGTACGGAGGGAGTACATTATTTTAGAGATCACATCAACATCTCTTTGCTAGGCTGCTACCTGAGAAAGGGAAGAGAGCCCTAACTAGATTGCTCGCCAGCTTGTCATTAATATAAATATTCCCATTACTTCCAGTCATAAAAGCAATTGCAGTTCCCTCTGAACTTTTTTTATAAAGATGCTGGTCACATCTTTGTTTAAAAAAGCGCGCCTCCTAGGGGCAGTGAGGCGCCAATCAGATTGAATCAGAGTGCCTGAGGCGCATGGAATACAAAAAGCGCACCTAAGGCACATGAGGCACACCCAAGGCGCAACTAGTGAGGCGCACCCGAGGCGTACCAAGGCCACTCGAGGTGCATTAGTATGCAATTCCATATTTTTTTTCCAAATTTTTTTATTTTACCAGTATTTTCTACCCCTTTTCCTTAGTTTTCACTTTTAAATACATGGTAGCCCTCTTTAACCAAAAAAGGACTATTCTCGCACAAAATTTGATTGTAAAATAGGATGTTCGTTTGAAAAGTCAGTGTGCCTCGAGTCCAAAAGACGCGCGCCTTCGACTAAGCCCCTTGGGACCCCATCGCCTCAGTGCACCTCGCGCCTTCTCAAACTAAGGGTCACATTCTGAATGATGCTAGGTAAATTTACAAGGATGATGGCTGTCATATTCAACAAGAGACACTATCTAATACTGTGTAAAGTAATAAACTATCCTGACACAGAAATCACCTCCTCGCTCTTAATAGGGAATAGAGGCTATGGATTTATGGTGTATGGAATATGTCATTGCATCTGCACATGTTATTCATTGCTCCTTTACCAAGACATTGATGAAGGAATACATTTTTACTAACAATGCTGGTTGCAAGAAATGAACGATAAATTTACATGTGGGACAAGGGCAATCAAAAGTAAATGTTAAGAAAACCAAACTTCGGAATATTTAAGTGAAACTCACCTATAGCCTCAACCAGCAAGTCAATTGCCTTCCCGCTTTTTGCAAAGTGTTCGATGAAGGATGCTGCTACAATCCCGCAACCCTATAACAAGGAAGGATTATATTAGCTGCATGCCAAGGAGGCAAGGATGGATCTAGATCATAAACTAAGGGGAGACCTTTATATCCCTGAAAGTTTTACTTAACTAAAAGATAGATTATAAACATAGCCGTTGTTGATAAAAAAAACATGGAAACCACAAAGATAGATAAGAAACTCATAGTAACACCATTTTTTTGGGGCACTAATCTGACTATCTGAGTATCTTCTTGGCATAGAGTTTCACTATGTTTCCATTCTCATGAATATGAAGTAACCTTAAGTGTCAATTTGCAAATGTGGACTTTACTCAAGTTTATTAATTACTGCTTTTCTCCGCATTGCTTTAAATAGCTAAAGGGAAAAGAGCGAAATATAGATTCAAATGGATATGACATAAAATTGAGCGCCGCTCGGTCAGCTATTGGTTGATATTTGGTTCTCTGATTAACAACTCCATATGGCTAAAGGGAGTAGAGCTAAAGTCTGAAGATAAGTTTTCCACTCGTATTCTGGACAGTTCAGTTTATGTGACAAATAAACCGAACCCCACGAAAAAAAATTGATGGAATGTCTGACTATAAAATTGCACATGTATAGTGTCAAGGTCTAAGTGAGTACTATTTTCGATAATTAAGAGATGGGATCACATTTTCTTTTGCTACCACCATCAATAGACACAACTCAAACAAGTGTGTCCAACTTCTTAAATGATATACTCCGTATAAGTTTAAAGATCCAAGTTAGAAGGGTAACATTGATATCAAAACCCACAGTGCATTCAGTTTCCTCGTCAACTTAAGCACTTGGTGCCAACTGCCAAATAACACATGACACCCTGGTATGAGTACAACATGTCAACTGATCTAGATTTTCATTGTATATTACTCCGTATATATTTATATCAAAGCTTGAATGGATGAGTGTTACAAGCTATAAATGATCCATGCGACAAACTAATAGTATGGTCCACTCATCTATGGAAACTCATCAATGCAACCATCTTCTTATATGGCATACAATTCAGCTTCTACTCCTAGCATCATCACACAGAGAATTATTGAAATAAAACCATTAACTCAAAATGTTTTCTTTTTTAATACAATAACCTTACAAACGTTTCAAAATAAAATAATTTCGGTTAGGTACTTTTCAAAGGTTAGGACAATTCTTACTAGGACGTCCAAAACTGTACAAGATTCAGTATTTTCTCCAGATCATAACCGTCAAACTTGACGTTATGGAATATATTTTGTAAATTGACATGAAAATTTTCGCTGTAGTTTGATGTTATGGGTTACCAAATTCACTCAACTTCCAGCGAATTGTGACTAAATATAGAAAATTACGATTTTGTACCATGGTGTTTGATTAATACTTATATTTAAGAAACTCAATGTACTGTCCCAGTTATTTGTTTACCCATTCCATTTTTGGGTGTCTCATTCATTTGTTTACCTTTCTATATTAGGGATGTTTATAATGGATAATTTGATCCGCCACATTCATTTTTGTCCATTTGCCATCCAATAGCAATAACCACAAATTATCGGCTCCTCTTTCCTTGGTCTTTATGCCAAAAGCAAAGGTAAACAAATGACTAGCACGGAGTGAGTATATTGGTATGGGGTTGTGCTATGAAATAGGCAATCTCGATGATAAACATATAAAACCTCATATCAACAAAGTCAATAAGTGAAGCATTGAGGTACCAAATTGAAAAATTCTTGAATTAAACTAAAACTCACCTTGACGAAACATAGAACAGAGCCAATTAAGGAACCCATAACTCCAAGCAACGTGACGAAACGCCATCGATAAATAACCTATCAATCATTCATGAGTTTATCAACAAAACTAATATTAATTCACAGCCAAGTATAATCAGCAACAAAGACATTTAAAAACTAGAGTTGTTATACTTGGACACTATCCACAAAGTAACAAACTTTACAGTTACAGGTGGCAAAATTGAATTTTGGGAAGGGGAAGAAAAACGGAACGAGTTTTAGCCTAGTGGTTAAGACGGAGGCCGTTTTAACCCGACATACTTGAATTATATGGACCTAAAATTCTGTAATTATACACAAATAAAGTATACCAATCATGTTATAAGAAAGTGACCTTTTCAAGAGTTTCCTCTAGAAAACTAGAGGGCAAGGGGGTCTGTGATGCAGTGGGTCCCGCCTGAAAAGCCAGTAAAGATGAGGAAGTAGAAGAAGGGTGAGTAGAATTAGATGCAAACTTAGAGGAAATCAAAGTGGGTTTAAGATTACATGCCCTTAAATCCAAGGCATGTCTCTTAAAATTGGGAGGAGAGTAGTTTTGGGAAGGAAGAGAATGGTGAGTAAAATTCAGTTTTGGGAGGTAAGATGATGATGAGAGTAATTTTGGAGAGGAGTGTATAAAATGGTGTTTTAGTGAGTGCATTCTGAGTTGTGAGTTGTGAGTTGTGAATTGTGAGAGTGCAACTATGGAGGTTGGGAGTATCTTTGGGGTTTGTAATGGCACACATGATAAATTTTGTACTCCCCCGACCTAAAACAAAGCTAATACTTAATATAAACGGACGATTTAAACCAAATATATTTGTTATTTATGTCATAATATTATCAAGTTGTCTTTATATTCATTTGATATTTATACAAAATGTTATTACATAATCCACCTATTAACCGACAATTACATGGCCTGCCCATCTATTTTTTATCCTCTTTACCCTACACCTCCTCTTTTCGAGAGCGTATTCTCTGTCCTATTTTGTGTCTCATCTCGTGTCCCACTAAGAGAAATTGCTACTTAATTTTATTATGTGAATAATGATGAGTTGCAAGATAAAAGCAATGGAATAGAAGATGAAACACAAATGTAGGACAGGCGATTTCAACATCCTCTTTCCACATTTTTCTTAAATTCTCCATTTTTCTCTATATTGCCTTTAATGGTCAGAGGGAGTATCTAGTAAATGATGTGCGCCTGGAGATCTTGATATTTCTTTTTAAGGGAAAATTCTCAGTTTAGACGATTATTTTCATCTGAAATCTACAACGAATTATATATAACCATTTTATAATCACATATGACTATTTAAAAATTTGACATGATAAACTCAATGCGATCATCCCCATTTGAAACTAGAAAAGGATCACTTAGGAATTCAAGCCAAGTGTACAGACTTACAGACACAAGCGTAGAGTCACAAATTATCAAGCATATGTTGAAATGAATTTCCTAGTACTACGCTGAATCCATGCCAGGTGGTGCTTAGATATTTTGTACGTAGCAAAGCTCAGCTAATTGCCAAATTATCCGATTGTATTTGCGTACGTTTTCATAAAGATAGATTAAGGGTGTGTTTGAATTGAGATATTTGGAGCCTTAAAGAAAAAAAGAGGAAAGGGTTTTAGAAGAACTAAAAATTCTTTGAAGCAAAATAAAGGTGGAGAGATTTGGAGGGAAAGGAAAATTAATTCCTCCGTGTCCCTTTTAAAAGGCAAATTATTTCCTCACCAATATAGGTAAGATTTAAAGGGAAAATTACCTCCCTCATTCTCCTTCCCCTCCCCTTCCCTCCCTCTCCTTTCCCTCATCCCCTTCCCTCCATTTCCCTCCTTTTTTTGCTATCCAAACACACCCTAAGACTTAGTTGTCCCATGCTGATCGGGTATACTCCTTGATGAGCAATAAACTAGGTCGTTAATATGCTAGAATTAAGCTATCAAATTAACAATTTATAAGCCAAACTATACTCTAGACTACTCTAAATGATAAAGTAATATAGTGCAAGTAAGGGTCGATCCCAAGAGAAGGTCTTTTAAGCTAAATACTTGAATTGTAAACTATTGACTACTAAGGACAAGATTATAAACAAACAATGGTTATTCACAATGACAAACAATAGAGAGACATAAAAAGGGGGGTTTTTGAGTTGATTGGTGACATGAAACAAAGTGAAATTTGCAATCTTAGTCTAACAAGCAATATAACAAACACTTGGTGAGTAAGATGATTTAATAATTAAGAGAACTTGGTGCAATCCTACAAGTTCCAACTTTTCTCAAAGCAAGACTCTTTTCTCTCTAGTTTTCATTTACCCAACAACAATCCTCAAGTAAGTGATTACCACTATCTAAGCCAACAATGATAATCCTACTTAAACTACAAATTCTAACATTAAACCATGTAAGAATTGTAACCAAGAGCATGAAGAACAAAACCAAGAGGAAAGTAAATGGGATATCACAAAGATATGTTTAAACCAACAAATCCTATGATATAATCAATTTCTACTCACAAAGGTTGATACTTTAAACCAAGATAACAACAAATATGAGATTCTTCAACAAGTTATTACAAAAGCAAGCAACTTTGCAACAACAAGCAATAGATGAATGTAAAAGAGGCAAGGGTAATTACTTCTCACAACAAAACATTCATCATGTCATTAAAACTTAGAAATTGAGATAAATGAAAGAGTAGAGATTAAGGAGTCAATACAATGATAAAGACGGAAACTTGCAATGGATTACACCAAGTAGGGAAGGATTAGCCTTCCATAGTCTTCATAAAACCCAAAAACAAAGAAAGATTACAACTTGAAATGGAAATAGCCTTCTTAATTATTACAAGATTAAACCCTAAGAATGAGATTAGATGATATGATATGATGGTAGGTGAATGTCCTTTGGTCTTCAAATTCTCGGGGGTATTTATAGGGCTGCACCGAAACCTAGGAAGATCCTCACTTAAGAAGCCCACAAAGAAGATTAGAAAAACCCGTAAAGCAGAGCTGTGCAGACACTGTTCATGCCTGCGCAATTTTGCGCACCTGCGCACCCTGTTTGCGCAGGCTGCGCACAGGCTCGCAATTCTGGACTTCTATTTTTCCACGAGCTAGACCTCTTCAATTTCCCTCATTTCTTCTAATCTTCATTCTTACTTCTCCCAACTAGCATCCGGGTTACAAGTGATCCTTTTGTGCCTTGTCTTGACCTTTGAAAGGTGCTCTATTGTCGCTCGGGTTCCATGCATTAAGGATTGAGTGCCCAACCGAGTAAAAAATGCACCAGTTACCACCACATCACCAATTGCCAAATGTTAGGAAACGTGTACCAAAAGACCCATATTAAAAGACACGAGGGTGATAAAATCACCCTCTTAGACCGGCACAATACATTACTATCAAACTCCCCCACACTTAGACTTTTGCTAGTCCCGAGCAAAACCCGAAACAAGCAACCATGAAGTCTATAAGAGAGTGTGGGAGTGAATGATCACTCTCCCCTTTCCTCTTCCTTCTTATATCTCCCTCAAAACACAACCACCAATAAAAAATAAAATAACTTGACTCAAATTTGACACAACTCTTCACTCACTCCCCCGCCTTATCTCTCCCTCAAACACGGACACGACACACCACCAACGCCGACTCATCACGCAATTCCACCCTTCTTATATCACCAAAGTAGAAGTGGTCACTCTTGCCCTATCCCAAGGCAATAGCAAAGTGATCTAAACAATCCTCCAACTCATTCATCTTCCCCTTATATCACCCCCTTATCACTCCAAGCAATGCAAATCATGCTACTAAGTTGGCCAAACACCAACAAAGATCAACAACCTAGTAGCCAACATAAAAACCACCAATTTGAAGCAAATTTTTGTGACACAAAAAGAAATTAAATCCTACATCTAACCTCCTTCCAAGACCCTCCTTATTGCTCCCTTCTTATCCCTCCATCTTTTTGGTGTTGCAATTTTTCATTTTTCGATTTTTTTGTTTGAAAATCCCTCATTTTGCCTAAGGTGCCCTTTCGGGTTTTCACCTTAGCTTTTCCTTTCCTCTCATGGTGGCTCGCAACTCAATTTTTCATTTTGCCCGGAACGCCCTTTCGGGTTTTCATTCCGTCCTCGGCCACCTTCCCAATCTTGCCTTAGGTGCCCACCCTTGTGGGTTTTCACCTAGCCGGGATTTTCGTTTTTTTTTTTTTTTTTTTTTTTTTTTTTTTTCAAAACAATGCATCAACTTATGAAATAAAGCTTACATATATTACAAATAATCTCCTCCCCCACACTTAGTTTCCACATTGTCCTCAATGTGGAGGAGAGTACTAGAAATGCAAAGGAGAGTAAAGAAATGTGAAAGGAGTACGGGTTGCCTCCCGTAAAGCGCTTTTGGTTTTCGTCGTTTGCTCGACGCCTTTTCAACATTTTTCTTCTTCAAGAATCAAGAGCGGAACAACGCATCGCCCTTAGTAACTTGTCATACACACTAGCCCATAAACAAGAGGCATGACCATAGCATAGATCACCCACATAGCAAGCATAAGTAAGGAAATAGTAAACACAAGATAATTGTCTCAAGTTTTCATACCCAAGGAACGGTTTCTTGTCACGATAAGGCTCTTTGAATGATGGAATGGACTTGGTGAAGACCAAGTAAGAATAAGGGGACTCATGAGCTTCTTTGGGTGATAACCTTGATGGCTTTTCAAAACAAATTTGAGGTGGTTCCTCCTTGAGGGGGTAAACCTCTACAAACTCATTTTCCATTCCCTCTTTTGCATATTCCTTGACCCCCACACTTGTAAGTTTCATAATTTTTGAAGGGTCACAAACATCTTCAAGAGCTACCACCTTCTCTTTTTCTATCACAACCACCTCACAAATCATTGGTCCTTCCTCATTCCTCTCAAACACCTCACTCCTTGATTTCACAAGGGTAAATTCCGGGCAAGAGTTACTATGAACCAAGGAGTTGTTACCAAGATGTGAGGCATCAACTTCGGTACAAGGAATGTGAATAGGGATCTCAATGGATGGAAATGCCAAAGAAGGTTTCAAGTCACACATATCATCTTCCTCATCAAATAGACCCTCAAAATAAGAGTTGTCAAAGGTGCAAACAACCTCTTCCTCAACCTTACTTCCCTCATGTTCATCTTGTTCAACAATTTTACCCAATGAATCCTCACACGACAACTCCTCACCAAGGCTACTAAGGACCGAGGAGTTGTCCTCATCCACATGATTATTACTCGAGGAACCATCATCACTAGTGCACAAGGTGTCGGTAGATAGCATAACGGGGGAGTGGCATGGAAGTGTGGTGAAAACATAAGCATCCTTCTCATCATCCCAAAAACAATACTCTTTATAAGAGTAGCTCGTATCAAGATTAAGGGGAGGAGGGTTTTCAACCTCAAGATCATTCTCTTTATCATAGGAACCATCATCAAAACACTCATTGTCTATTGAAGGTGTATCATGAGTGGGAATTATCTCACTTTGTTGGTATTGGGTTTGACAAGAGTTTTGGAACTCCCATTTCCTAGTAAGATTGATTAAGTAGTGGAAGAGTTCCCATTTATCCTCACAACTCCATTCAAAGAATCTCCCATTACTCAAGATATGCACACGAGACACATACTCCTCATTCAAACCACAATAAACCATACGACCAAGCTCCCACGAGTCAAAAGAATAATTGCATTGCAAGAAATATTGCTCAAGTCTATCAAAATAATTGCAAAACAATTCATCCTCATCTTGTGCAAAATGGATCTTAGCCATTTAATCAAACAAGTAAATAATCTATGACAAATAAATGAGTCCTAGTATTTACAAAGACTAACTACACTAATTAAAAACCAATAGTTAAAAACAAGCTTTAGCTATGTTGCCTTCCCCGGCAACGGCGCCAAAATTTGATGAGCAATAAACTAGGTCGTTAATATGCTAGAATTAAGCTATCAAATTAACAATTTATAAGCCAAACTATACTCTAGACTACTCTAAATGATAAAGTAATATAGTGCAAGTAAGGGTCGATCCCAAGAGAAGGTCTTTTAAGCTAAATACTTGAATTGTAAACTATTGACTACTAAGGACAAGATTATAAACAAACAATGGTTATTCACAATGACAAACAATAGAGAGACATAAAAAGGGGGGTTTTTGAGTTGGTTGGTGACATGAAACAAAGTGAAATTTGCAATCTTAGTCTAACAAGCAATATAACAAACACTTGGTGAGTAAGATGATTCAATAATTAAGAGAACTTGGTGCAATCCTACAAGTTCCAACTTTTCTCAAAGCAAGACTCTTTTCTCTCTAGTTTTCATTTACCCAACAACAATCCTCAAGTAAGTGATTACCACTATCTAAGCCAACAATGATAATCCTACTTAAACTACAAATTCTAACATTAAACCATGTAAGAATTGTAACCAAGAGCATGAAGAACAAAACCAAGAGGAAAGTAAATGGGATATCACAAAGATATGTTTAAACCAACAAATCCTATGATATAATCAATTTCTACTCACAAAGGTTGATACTTTAAACCAAGATAACAACAAATATGAGATGCTTCAACAAGTTATTACAAAAGCAAGCAACTTTGCAACAACAAGCAATAGATGAATGTAAAAGAGGCAAGGGTAATTACTTCTCACAACAAAACATTCATCATGTCATTAAAACTTAGAAATTGAGATAAATGAAAGAGTAGAGATTAAGGAGTCAATACAATGATAAAGACGGAAACTTGCAATGGATTACACCAAGTAGGGAAGGATTAGCCTTCCATAGTCTTCATAAAACCCAAAAACAAAGAAAGATTACAACTTGAAATGGAAATAGCCTTCTTAATTATTACAAGATTAAACCCTAAGAATGAGATTAGATGATATGATATGATGGTAGGTGAATGTCCTTTGGTCTTCAAATTCTCGGGGTATTTATAGGGCTGCACCGAAACCTAGGAAGATCCTCACTTAAGAAGCCCACAAAGAAGATTAGAAAAACCCGTAAAGCAGAGCTGTGCAGACACTGTTCATGCCTGCGCAATTTTGCGCACCTGCGCACCCTGTTTGCGCAGGCTGCGCACAGGCTCGCAATTCTGGACTTCTATTTTTCCACGAGCTAGACCTCTTCAATTTCCCTCATTTCTTCTAATCTTCATTCTTACTTCTCCCAACTAGCATCCGGGTTACAAGTGATCCTTTTGTGCCTTGTCTTGACCTTTGAAAGGTGCTCTATTGTCGCTCGGGTTCCATGCATTAAGGATTGAGTGCCCAACCGAGTAAAAAATGCACCAGTTACCACCACATCACCAATTGCCAAATGTTAGGAAACGTGTACCAAAAGACCCATATTAAAAGACACGAGGGTGATAAAATCACCCTCTTAGACCGGCACAATACATTACTATCAAACTCCCCCACACTTAGACTTTTGCTAGTCCCGAGCAAAACCCGAAACAAGCAACCATGAAGTCTATAAGAGAGTGTGGGAGTGAATGATCACTCTCCCCTTTCCTCTTCCTTCTTATATCTCCCTCAAAACACAACCACCAATAAAAAATAAAATAACTTGACTCAAATTTGACACAACTCTTCACTCACTCCCCCGCCTTATCTCTCCCTCAAACACGGACACGACACACCACCAACGCCGACTCATCACGCAATTCCACCCTTCTTATATCACCAAAGTAGAAGTGGTCACTCTTGCCCTATCCCAAGGCAATAGCAAAGTGATCTAAACAATCCTCCAACTCATTCATCTTCCCCTTATATCACCCCCTTATCACTCCAAGCAATGCAAATCATGCTACTAAGTTGGCCAAACACCAACAAAGATCAACAACCTAGTAGCCAACATAAAAACCACCAATTTGAAGCAAATTTTTGTGACACAAAAAGAAATTAAATCCTACATCTAACCTCCTTCCAAGACCCTCCTTATTGCTCCCTTCTTATCCCTCCATCTTTTTGGTGTTGCAATTTTTCATTTTTCGATTTTTTTGTTTGAAAATCCCTCATTTTGCCTAAGGTGCCCTTTCGGGTTTTCACCTTAGCTTTTCCTTTCCTCTCATGGTGGCTCGCAACTCAATTTTTCATTTTGCCCGGAACGCCCTTTCGGGTTTTCATTCCGTCCTCGGCCACCTTCCCAATCTTGCCTTAGGTGCCCACCCTTGTGGGTTTTCACCTAGCCGGATTTTTTTTTTTTTTTTTTTTTTTTTTTTTTTTTCAAAACAATGCATCAACTTATGAAATAAAGCTTACATATATTACAAATAATCTCCTCCCCCACACTTAGTTTCCACATTGTCCTCAATGTGGAGGAGAGTACTAGAAATGCAAAGGAGAGTAAAGAAATGTGAAAGGAGTACGTGTTGCCTCCCGTAAAGCGCTTTGGTTTTCGTCGTTTGCTCGACGCCTTTTCAACATTTTTCTTCTTCAAGAATCAAGAGCGGAACAACGCATCGCCCTTAGTAACTTGTCATACACACTAGCCCATAAACAAGAGGCATGACCATAGCATAGATCACCCACATAGCAAGCATAAGTAAGGAAATAGTAAACACAAGATAATTGTCTCAAGTTTTCATACCCAAGGAACGGTTTCTTGTCACGATAAGGCTCTTTGAATGATGGAATGGACTTGGTGAAGACCAAGTAAGAATAAGGGGACTCATGAGCTTCTTTGGGTGATAACCTTGATGGCTTTTCAAAACAAATTTGAGGTGGTTCCTCCTTGAGGGGGTAAACCTCTACAAACTCATTTTCCATTCCCTCTTTTGCATATTCCTTGACCCCCACACTTGTAAGTTTCATAATTTTTGAAGGGTCACAAACATCTTCAAGAGCTACCACCTTCTCTTTTTCTATCACAACCACCTCACAAATCATTGGTCCTTCCTCATTCCTCTCAAACACCTCACTCCTTGATTTCACAAGGGTAAATTCCGGGCAAGAGTTACTATGAACCAAGGAGTTGTTACCAAGATGTGAGGCATCAACTTCGGTACAAGGAATGTGAATAGGGATCTCAATGGATGGAAATGCCAAAGAAGGTTTCAAGTCACACATATCATCTTCCTCATCAAATAGACCCTCAAAATAAGAGTTGTCAAAGGTGCAAACAACCTCTTCCTCAACCTTACTTCCCTCATGTTCATCTTGTTCAACAATTTTACCCAATGAATCCTCACACGACAACTCCTCACCAAGGCTACTAAGGACCGAGGAGTTGTCCTCATCCACATGATTATTACTCGAGGAACCATCATCACTAGTGCACAAGGTGTCGGTAGATAGCATAACGGGGGAGTGGCATGGAAGTGTGGTGAAAACATAAGCATCCTTCTCATCATCCCAAAAACAATACTCTTTATAAGAGTAGCTCGTATCAAGATTAAGGGGAGGAGGGTTTTCAACCTCAAGATCATTCTCTTTATCATAGGAACCATCATCAAAACACTCATTGTCTATTGAAGGTGTATCATGAGTGGGAATTATCTCACTTTGTTGGTATTGGGTTTGACAAGAGTTTTGGAACTCCCATTTCCTAGTAAGATTGATTAAGTAGTGGAAGAGTTCCCATTTATCCTCACAACTCCATTCAAAGAATCTCCCATTACTCAAGATATGCACACGAGACACATACTCCTCATTCAAACCACAATAAACCATACGACCAAGCTCCCATGAGTCAAAAGAATAATTGCATTGCAAGAAATATTGCTCAAGTCTATCAAAATAATTGCAAAACAATTCATCCTCATCTTGTGCAAAATGGATCTTAGCCATTTAATCAAACAAGTAAATAATCTATGACAAATAAATGAGTCCTAGTATTTACAAAGACTAACTACACTAATTAAAGACCAATAGTTAAAAACAAGCTTTAGCTATGTTGCCTTCCCCGGCAACGGCGCCAAAATTTGATGAGCAATAAACTAGGTCGTTAATATGCTAGAATTAAGCTATCAAATTAACAATTTATAAGCCAAACTATACTCTAGACTACTCTAAATGATAAAGTAATATAGTGCAAGTAAGGGTCGATCCCAAGAGAAGGTCTTTTAAGCTAAATACTTGAATTGTAAACTATTGACTACTAAGGACAAGATTATAAACAAACAATGGTTATTCACAATGACAAACAATAGAGAGACATAAAAAGGGGGGTTTTTGAGTTGATTGGTGACATGAAACAAAGTGAAATTTGCAATCTTAGTCTAACAAGCAATATAACAAACACTTGGTGAGTAAGATGATTCAATAATTAAGAGAACTTGGTGCAATCCTACAAGTTCCAACTTTTCTCAAAGCAAGACTCTTTTCTCTCTAGTTTTCATTTACCCAACAACAATCCTCAAGTAAGTGATTACCACTATCTAAGCCAACAATGATAATCCTACTTAAACTACAAATTCTAACATTAAACCATGTAAGAATTGTAACCAAGAGCATGAAGAACAAAACCAAGAGGAAAGTAAATGGGATATCACAAAGATATGTTTAAACCAACAAATCCTATGATATAATCAATTTCTACTCACAAAGGTTGATACTTTAAACCAAGATAACAACAAATATGAGATTCTTCAACAAGTTATTACAAAAGCAAGCAACTTTGCAACAACAAGCAATAGATGAATGTAAAAGAGGCAAGGGTAATTACTTCTCACAACAAAACATTCATCATGTCATTAAAACTTAGAAATTGAGATAAATGAAAGAGTAGAGATTAAGGAGTCAATACAATGATAAAGACGGAAACTTGCAATGGATTACACCAAGTAGGGAAGGATTAGCCTTCCATAGTCTTCATAAAACCCAAAAACAAAGAAAGATTACAACTTGAAATGGAAATAGCCTTCTTAATTATTACAAGATTAAACCCTAAGAATGAGATTAGATGATATGATATGATGGTAGGTGAATGTCCTTTGGTCTTCAAATTCTCGGGGTATTTATAGGGCTGCACCGAAACCTAGGAAGATCCTCACTTAAGAAGCCCACAAAGAAGATTAGAAAAACCCGTAAAGCAGAGCTGCGCAGGCTGCGCAAACACTGTTCATGCCTACGCAATTTTGCGCACCTGCGCACCCTGTTTGCGCAGGCTGCGCACAGGCTCGCAATTCTGGACTTCTATTTTTCCACGAGCTAGACCTCTTCAATTTCCCTCATTTCTTCTAATCTTCATTCTTACTTCTCCCAACTAGCATCCGGGTTACAAGTGATCCTTTTGTGCCTTGTCTTGACCTTTGAAAGGTGCTCTATTGTCGCTCGGGTTCCATGCATTAAGGATTGAGTGCCCAACCGAGTAAAAAATGCACCAGTTACCACCACATCACCAATTGCCAAATGTTAGGAAAAGTGTACCAAAAGACCCATATTAAAAGACAAGAGGGTGATAAAATCACCCTCTTAGACCGACACAATACATTACTATCACTCCTATAGGAGTTAGAGGAAAAAAAAATTAACTACCCGGTACATGTTTCATTGTGTACATTTTCCTTTTCCAAATTAGTCATTTTATCAACTTTAAAATCCTATCAAATTTATCAAATTTATAGTTTTTTATCTTGTCGTACTCAAATTTATAGAGTTTATAGTTCATAGTCATCAAATTAAGCCGCCATATTCACTAAACTCAAAGTGATTATAATAAGGTCATAGAGTGAAGATGACATTATATAACTCATGTTCATCAATTTATATTATCATATTTGCTGAACTCAAAATAAATATGATAGTATCTTATGGTGAATACAACACTATCTAATACATATTCATCAAATTACATTATCATAATCACTAAACTCAAAATAAATATAATAGTATAATATAGTGAATATCATAATACAGAACACATATTCGTTAAATTATACTATCATATTCACTAAACTCAAAGTAAATATAATAGTGACATACTAGTTTAGACCCCGTGCAATAAATGCACGGTATATAGAGTTTTTTTTTATTTTTAATAAATTACTTATATAATAGTGATATTTCATTAATTGTTCATATTTCTCGTCATTGTATTTTGTTTTTAAAAAAAACTTGTAAGTGACAATTAATAAATAATGTACTGAAATGTAAACAATATTTTTTTATACCACAAATCTAATGATTTCAATTTTTCAATTCCCTTTTATTTTTGTCACGAAAGTAATAATAATGATTTATAGTTTTGTTTTATACGTTTTATGGGTCAAGTGATTCTCAAATAATATCATCAATAAAAGATTTACCAATTTATAATTTTATATATATTTTATTTATATTTTAATTAATAGAATATAGTTAAGAGTTAATATAATTTGATGAAAGATTAATTTTAATGAAAAGATAATAATTTAATAAAATTAAATATAATTATTAGCTTCCTTATTTCATGAATGCACATAATTGTAATTAGCTTCTTTATTTAATAAGAAGACGCTTTTTGGAGGGAAAAATTTGGAAAACACTTATTCTCTTAGTTGATAGGGGATGATGAATCTCACACTAGATAACAAATATATGCATTAAACTAAATTATCATATTCACTAAACTGAAAGTGATTATGATAGTTCCAAATGATGAATCACACCCCCAAAAATCATAAATCTAACAATGAATAATGAGAGATAAAATATAAAAATTCAATTCAATTAATATACTTACTTGATAAGTTAGAACATAATCAATCAAAAAACAAATCTGAGATTACAAAACTAATAGGTTGGATGAAAAAAATTAAATTTTATGCATAATTGTTTTTGTATTTATGGAAGATCTAGGTTTGAATGGGGAGGAAGAAGGGTTTATGATAAGCGTTATTAATTACTTAATAGTGGTTTTTTATCTTTTAAATTTGAACTACAATCAACGAAAGAGCTTTCTATTTGAACGGTTCCACCATGGTTTGCCGATTTTGCAAACTACATTGTAGGAGGAGTTCTTCCCCCGAATTTGAACTACAATCAACGAAAGAGCTTCCTATTTGAAGTGAAGAGGTATTTTTGGGATGATCCCAATATCTACAAAGCATGTAGTGATGGTCTATACCGAAAGTTGTAGATACCTCATTTCAACACCTCCCGCCAACCACCCAGTGATGATTGGGCCGCATGTTTGGTACGCGGAACGATTTATGACAGTCCATAAGTTTATCGTCAAGTGATAGCTCAAATACTTGTGTCTACCCCTTGGTCGTCATCTACGCGCCTATACGGTCGTTTTGACAGTAATTATAGTTTATTTGGAGCCCGGGTCAAAAACCGCTTCATTTTCCAAGAAACCGTTTAAAATGCCGAGTCGGAATGCTCTAGAATATTCCGGATATTTGTTCCATAATTTAATTTTATATCTTTTGGTAAAATATATCTCGTAAATCTTATTTTAAGGAATAAGGAAGTATAGATCTACCGCAATTTCATAATAGAAACGCGGAAATCTTTCTTCCGCAGGAGGAAACCTCTGGGGAAATGACGCAGCAGATGTTGCACCTCTTGGAAGGATCGCATCAGCTGCTGCGCCCTTTCTCCAGCTAGTTTCTGTGACACCCCTATATACTTAGGAGCCTTAACAAGACCTTCCCTAGCATATAAGGGCGTCACCATCCCGGTTGCCCGAGGACAGTAATAATCAAATGTCGATAAAAGAACAATTAAGTTACATTATAGTGATTAACAAAACTAAAGGTACATGTATATAAAGGTACAACTCAAACTACTGTCAGCTATGTGGACTACTTCTGTTGTAACTCGTGAAAGACTCATCCCGCCAAGCACCCAGCTAACATCCAGATCACAACCTGCTAAGACTAACTGCTCACCATAAGGGATCACGGCAGACACAACAGAGACAAACAACAAGACATAACCACACAAGGTTAGTAACTGAAGAAACACACCAACAACCACAGACACAACCCATGCACAACAGAACATACACACATCACTTCTCCTCCAACCAATCACCGTCACCGACTGTCCACTGGACCAGCCCTGCCAGTGGGGGACCGCAGTCGTACCCACCAAATCCCCGCTCATCATACCGAGCGATAAACCCATATTCATTAATGTGCACATCCCCTCCCGTGGCGGGTTCCACGGAGGGCGAACAACGGGCGTGAAGCCACTCCCTCGAGAACCATAGACAAACAATCATAATCAGCTGCACCACAACAACGATAAATGAAACAACGTAACAACAACCAGTTATCACAATTGATCAACCACACCGACACTACAACAACCAAACCACATCAAAAGACACTCTAGACGACCAACAGTATTGAGTTGGCGAACCTACCTAAGATAGCAATCACCACAGACGATCTAGCAGCTAATCAGAAAGTCTCCTCTACAAATCCTCCTCCTATAACATGCATACATACAAATATACAATTACCACCACAACCATACAAATCACCCAAAACCCCCAACAATACCCAGTTAGGGTTTTAAAGAAACTCAACGAAACATAACATAAATTATACAAGAATCTTACCCTTAACGCGACGAACTCAACGGTGTAAAGAACAAGACAATCCGACGATCCTAGCCCTTGGGATTTGCTAATAACGCGATGAATGAAAGCTATGTAACTTCTTCTTCTCTTTAAAAGGTTTTTAGAAAACTTAAAACTGATTAAGAAGGGTGACGAACCCTTAAATACTAATCACGCGTTATTAACAAAACCCGGCTAAAATAACCCGTAAGACCAACTTACTCGATCGAGTAAGTAACTTACTCGATCGAGTGCCCCTTACTCGATCGAGTGCCACACATACTTGATCGAGTACCCATCAGACAGACTACTGTTTCGTATAAAAACATACTTACTCGACACAGTAAGCCCCACTCAATAGAGTACCCAAAAACATAGAAAACCGTAGTATTACAGTCTTCCCTACTTAAAAAGAACTTCGTCCCCGAAGTTCAACCCACACCGAAAACAAACATACTAACTCGATTAAGACACAACAACGCAACTAAGGACTCAAAACAAAACCCCAACCTATCAAACATGAACTCTTAACACCAACTCCACCAACTAAGCCTACCTCCACAACATGGTTCGCGATATCGTATCAACTACATTATAGTCTCTTTCGACACTAACTCCATACACTACCAACTACCATCCACAGACGCCGCTAGCTCCGTTTCACTAACATATTATCCACTAGAAACTCCAATAACCAGACACTCATAAACATCAAACGAAATGTTATATTCTACCACCCTTAAAAGGAACTTCGTCCTCGAAGTTTACTCACACTCATGACATCATCATCCAACTGTCAACACTATCGAAATATTCTCCCATTCCTGAACATCGAACTACTACAAGCTTGGCCATGACCTTTTAACAATATCAACCACAATATATACAAATCCATTCTTTATGCTACACCAACACTCTACTTCCAATTATACTACAAAATGTACAACCATCAAACACTCTTTGCCGCATCCTACTCCTCTTAAGATAAATGTTACGTCCTCGTAACTCATTAATACTAGATCCTTAGCTATATCTTCTCATTATCTTCATCACCACCACATGTCAAAGATAATCGCCTATACCCTCACCCCTATAACCATTCCTATTTCCAAGGCTCTCTTACTTAAACAGTTCTCATACCTCAATTCATTCTGCACTCCATCTAACCAATACCATAAAATCCTTATCATAACCAACACTCTAACTCTTCCACATTACTGCAACACGACATACCTCTCTATATAAACTATATAAAACTACTATCGCCAAAAGCATAACTCACGATCCACACTTGTTACGTACACTCACACTAGATCCTCAAGTTCTTTTCTTTCATTACCGCAAAACTCATACATAACTTAACATGACACTAATTTCCAACACCCTATACTCACTGTCCCAATAAAATATTATGAAACACTTGCAGCTTTCATATCAGTACAACACATGTTCCACAACTCACTTGCCATTACTATGCCTACCAATGCCTCATCTTAAAACAAGATCAAAATTATCAGAACAACCTCTCGCAATCGTGTCCCATCAACGAAATATCGCTATACCATGCCTAAAACAAAGCATACAAAACTCTCTTCCATATCATACTCTACCCTTACTCCCAAGCTGAAACTTATAAGAAACATCAATAAACAAAACAACCGTCTATCTGTCCAAACTGAAACTCAAAGGAAACAGCAGCAAACAAAACAACAACTATGTATAACTGGTATATACTTTCGAAACTCGAATCGTAAACATCGCGCCTACTCCACCACAACCGGTGACGACATCGCAACACCGCCACCAACAGTCGCACCGCAACGCAAAAATACCCGCATCACAACATGACGTACCGTGCCCGGATCACCACCCGAGGCACCAGTACCACATCGATAGACATCGCAACTTACACAATCCCATAAACACTGACTCGGTATAACTTCCCGGACAAGAAAACTTTCTCAAAACCACTTTACTAGATCACAACGCAACGCAACATATTATATGGAATAAACAGATAAGAACCTCATGAATATCATCCCCCTACCATATCACAGAATAAACATATATCATGAATACACATACAACTATAACTTGCCATGTTAGATCACCCAATCTATCACTTTTTTTTTTTAAATATCATTCCCTTAAGTTAACGTACCCAACATACATTACAGAACATTCAAATAACAACTTTATAACTATTACACCATACCACTTATCGTGGGGTCAGAACCTCACACAACATTTATACACATCATAGACCCGTAATCACATCCAACTAGTCAATCCTGATCACGTAAGTTACCACCTTATAAAGGTTACCTCTCGCCCGAGATTAACTCGTATGCCCCTCATAACACCCTCTCTCATTCGCATAACCATCACCCCTTGCCAAATATAACCATACAGCTAATACTCAACTACTAGCAACCGCCTCCTAAGACCACGTCTTATACTTTCTCACAACCGTACATATCAATCTGGTCTCTAAAAAATCAACCTCTTTAGAATGGTCATCTTTCCTATTTATCATCACCCTTAGCCACTAGTGACAACACCTCAACACTACCATCGTTCGGACATCAAGCCTCTTACACTCATCTCTAAACATCACGGTTTCTTTCCTATCTTTGGTTAACATCCCAAATAACGAACATCAAACCCATCAAAAAAAATTACCTCAACATTATTTCCAATTTCATCCTTAATTGTATCGTCACCCAACTTGTAACACCCCGTTATTTTCCGAGTTATTTACAAAGAGTTACTTACTCATATTTTAGTCATTTTGAAATTAGAAGTCGGAAATCTTAAAAGATTGTTTATTATTATTATTATTATTATTATTATTATTATTATTATTATTATTATTATTATTATTATTATTATTATTATTATTATTATTATTATTATTATTATTATTATTATTATTATTATTTTTATTATTATTATTATTATTATTATTATTATTATTATTATTTATTATTTTGAGCTCTCGTAAAATAAATTGATTTTGGGTTATTTCAAAACTAGAACGTTACTATGAAACCCGATTTTGATTCCGGCTCAGACTTTGACTGAATGGATGACTTATAATAATAAAAAATAAAGAAAAAGGAAACACAAAGGTGAGATTTTAAACCCTATCATAGCCCATGTAACCCTTCCCGTCATTCCTTCGTCAATTCAAAGAGAAAAAAAGGAAAAACCCAAAAGAGAAAACAAAGCCGTCGAGAATGAGAACGAGAGCGCTGTTTTGAACGCCGTCACCATGACAACAATAGTTATCGTCTTCTTTCCTTCATCACTTCTCTAATTAGCCAAGGTATTGTTTATCCCTCAATCATATGTTATCTTAAATTAATTATGCATAAGATTGATTTATTAGTAGACCGTTTTGAGACGGAAATTTTGGGGTCGTTGTCATGGTTGAGTAGTGAGTGATATAAGGCATCTTAGGGCCTATTCTAAAGCAGTTTTTGTGGTGTTTTTGAGGCGTGAAGGCCCTGAAATAAGAGTCGTCTGAATGCTCTGTTTTGGGTTTCGAACGACGAATTTTATTGAGATCGTGAGCGTTGTGTATGTTGAAATACATAAGTAGCTGTGGAATACATGTTAGGTTGTTATTGGCCAACATGTTGGAGTGATTTCGGTTTATAACGTCATCGTCCAAATTTAGAGTTGTGTTATACGGAGTTATCTGAACGAGGATGGGATTGTCTTGAGTCGGGTTATTTAATTCGTGGCTATATATTATGGACATTGATCTACAGAGCATAATGATACTTGGTAGTGATTGTATAGCTTGGTGAGCTATGAGTTAAAGTTGGCGATTACGGTATTTTGTGAGCTATGCCAAGATGTTTGATGAATGGATTTGATTATTTAATTACCAATTACCAATTACCAATTCTTGTTAGATTGGGGTTATTTTGTCGATATTGAATAGAATAATAATCGGGTAAACCCTTTTACTTGTAGCTTGCGGATTTGAAGAAATAATTTTTGTTTTAAGTTTAGCCGTGATTGGTCGCCTTTGAGGTAAGGACTTTTACCCTTTTTAAATTTAAGTAAAGAGCATGTTCGGTTTAATCTTTAAACTGTTCTTATAATATTTTGGTATCGATGAGATTTTACTTATACTTCTAAATTTTGAATATTACACATTGGAATGGTTTCGGCTCAGGCCGCTTTGGAAAATTTGATTTCTTCCGGTCTAGATGGTTTAAGGTCGTCTCGACGCTCCCCGGGATTACGTCCCGAAACTAAACTCTTGGCCCGAGTTCATTTGGGTGGGGATTGTCCGGCCCCCACTCGCTAGGTAGTTAGACTCTCTCCTTTGGCGGTTCCATCCTACTGACTGCCCAAATGTGAGAGGTGCGCACTTTTATGAGTCTAACAAAGCACAGGTGGTGCCTCTAGACCGTGTCAAGGGTAGGACCTTGGCACACAGGTGGTAAAAGTTTTGGTTTTGAATTGTTTGGTTAATATTATTGGATTTACAGCACTGATTTTGGAATGTATTTCTTGTTTTTACTTTGGTTTCAAAGCTTTGTTAATTTATAATACTGTTTCTGAATTTGTCAATATTTCTTATTTTCTTAAACTCAACTTTTGCTGACGTCCTAATGTTTTGGGTTGTTCCCCCACTGGAACCTGTACCTATTATGTTTTGGGTACAGTTGATAGGTACAATTGAGATGCTTGAGATGTTGCATGGGTGCATACTGGATCCGGGGATTAGTACGAGCGTGGAAGGATTTTGAATAAAGACTTCTACTTACACTATTTATAATTTTATAATATCATCGGATTTGAATTTTATTTATTGTTTTATATTTTGTAAGACTTAAGTCTTCCGCTGCGACGTTTTGATTATTTGATAAAGTTTTTGAGACACGTACTTTGTTTTTAAGTTTGACTCTGTATTTACCTTGCACTTAGCATTTTCTGCTAGGTGTGGAGTGACAGCCGTGAATTTTCCATCTTTAGTTTATCGTTTTGGTCGTGAAAATTTAGGGCTGTTACAGTTGGTATCAGAGAAAAGGGTTTTCCAAAACTAAGTTTTACAAAATTTGAAACAATTTGAAAAAAAAAATATTTACAAATTTCTTCGGAAAAAAAAAAAAAGTATGAGTGTGGGATAGAATGGGTTACATTGCATATGCACGAGTTAGTTTCTTAAATTTTGTTATTATTCTTAGCTAGTTGAATACAATATTGTGCTGGTAATTATCACAAAAAAAAGGGAGGTTTGCACCTACTAATCCGTAAATTGTGCCTATACTCGGGTCCTTCAAAATTTTGTGTTAAGCGTTGAACAATTGTCCTATTTATACTCATCACATATGTTGGCTACTATGGGTAACAACGAAGTTGCATAAAATACCAAGGACTAGATCTTCTAAGCTTTCCTATAGTTATATTTGAGTGGCCTAAATCCGAGCACCTGTATCAAAGGAAACAATCGCATCAAGTTCAATTAATTGTAATAAGGGTGGAATTTGTTAAGAGGTAGAATGTTTACGTAGAACGAAGTTGTTAGACCAAACAATTTAGCCTTAGAAAGTAGAAACAATATGGGTTTGGCTGGACTTGGACATATCAGTACACACGGGTCTAATTTGTTGTGAATGGGAATTTAAGTAATCATTAACGATATTTTTTTTAGTTCATGTTGATATTTGTCATGTGATTATTACATTTTTTTTTTACTTATAAAAATAATGTTTATTCATATAATTGACAATGCCTTTCATAGAGTTACTATAAAATTAGCTGAATTTGGCGAATTCTGGGATGGATGAATTTACTTTGAGGTGGTTTGGGATAAGGAGCTGATATTACTACTACTTAGGAAATTCGGTGGCACATGATAATAACGCAAAGTATGAATGAAAAGGCCGAGAATGAAAAGGATGCTACACCTATTATTGTTAGTTATTATGTTTAAGCTAGTACATGAAATAAAATTGATGACCCTTATAAGACAGGGTACAAGCAAGCTAGATAACTAAGTTAAGAAAAACGTTTTTATTTATTTATTTATTTGATTATTATTGTTATTGTTATTTTCTTCTTCTTGCAACACTCTGTTCGAAAAAGTTTAACATAGAGTAATGGTCTTCTACTTAAGGAAGGAGGTTAGTACTAGTGGGAGATACTACTGAAAAGAATAATTATTTGAGGATTTTATATCGTACAATTTAGTGATGAGAGTTGACGATCTGTGATCATCTTACATATGGATTAATTATATAGGTGCGATATTTTAGAGAAAGATGCCAACATGAGATGAAATTGAGATAGTTATTTGAGGATTATATATCTGAGTAGTCACGGCTTGATGTTAATGTATTTAGGTTATTCTTGTTAACAACTAGTGGATCATTTATTAAGTGGGGGAAAGTCTTCGGGGTTGAAAACTTATGAAGTAACGTTGATGATCAAATATCATTCTTGACGATTAAAGCACTGAGGTCAATGTTTGATGTAAATTGGAGACTTGTTTAAGCGATGCTTTAGGATATGTCAACGTGTTGAGGAATCATGAAAAGATCGAACTTTGAAATAAAATGATGAGGTGAACCATAAGAAACATTATTAACCTGAGGGAATTAGCTTTTTTTGGAAAACGTGAGAGATTAAATTGAAGTGCATATTATGATGGACAACATTGAATAGATGCTATACAAGAAATAATGTTAAATTGAACAGGATAATGAGGTACATGTATTGTTTTGTGATCATCTTTTGATTGGTGGTATAATGTAAAGAAAATTCTTTGGGTGTAATATAAATTTTGAGTTGTATGGCATTGATACATAGTGCATAGAGTAACTCTTTATATAAAGTATGAATATGCAAATGCTTTGTGGACAAAGCCCGCTCACGGAGAGCTATGCGGAAAGCTATTTGGGGACTTTTGGTCGACGAGACTGGTATTGATACATATATTACTTCTTACATGTAAATTTGAGGTTTTGGATGTTAATTTTCAAATGAGCGAGTATGGACAACGGTGAATTTGTGGGTTACAAAAAAAGGGAAATGATTTAATACGGTATTATCGTTCTATGTTTTGTACTTTAGTAATTCTTGTGCGGTTTTCTGGCTAGTATGTCGTAAAGTGCTTCGAGTTTAAACTTGTTTTAAAAGGAGTTAAGAAACACTGTACTTTTTCTTGGACCTTTACTAATATGACACTCTTAAGAAGTTGCCCTACTTTATATGATTGTCTGGTGAATAAATATTCGGAACCTGCATCCTATTTTATGGGTAGATGATTTTAAATTGCTAATTATAGAGATTGGTAACACTTCCTACATGGTATTTGACTTAGAATCTTTGCTTTGTTTGATGCCTACCGCACACTGAAAAATTGTCTCGTGGTTTTATGTGTACTTGATGTACTTGGTGGGTGTCATGCCTAGTATAATTAAATTTCGACATCTTTGGCCTCAGAGTTGGTGTAAAATGACGATAGCTAGTAACATTTGTACTACAATAAGGGAGGAGAATTCTGATTGTATTGTTAGACATATAGATGATTAGGTAGATATTCGTAGAGGGTATATTGTATAGTGAAACTTGTCAGAAGTTTGTGTATTTACGCTAAATTTGAGAAATAACAATATGGGATTCAAGGCTATAGATTAAAATTAGAGGTTGAGATGATCGAGGTTGTCGTGCAATGGTTGTATATAAGTGCTTCAGTTTTAGATTGGTTTGGAAATTTTGAACTCAGTATTATAAGGTTCGGGCTCGTGAAAAATTTGATTTGACAAAAGGGATGGAATTAGATATTCAAATCTTTGATCGGGGTTATCATTATGTTTTTTTTAAAGTCATAAAATGAAAACACTATGTAAGCATGTTACATGTTGAGTAATTTGGGGTTTGTCACTTGAGAAATTGTCTGAATGGAAGACCACGTTAACTAAGTTGGGATTAATTAAGGGAATTTATTGTATCTTTTTGAAGTGATAATTTAATAAATAAGGACTTGTGTAAAATACTTACGAAATGAAAGTGTGCAGGATAATGGTGGTTTTAGAAAAAAAAAATTGATTGAATCTTGTGAAAATGTAGGTATATAAGTATATTATTAGTCTTATTCGTTGTATCATAGTTTTTATTCTGCTTTGAACAATTAAAAATGGGATCAAGAGAACAGAAGCTTACTATTACAGTAGGTGGGCTGATTTTAAGAGGTTTAATTGTGATCATGAAATGAGAGACAATTCAATAATCATAATGATATAGAGACTTGTCTTTAAAAGGGTGAACATGCCCAAGTGGGATTTTAGTAAAATTTACCGTTTTGGAGTTAAATTATATGGTAATAGCCAATAGGTCACATGCACCTAGTTAGAAGGAGGGCACATAGAGGATAACTAATAATTGAGGCGCACGTGTTTCCATATTTCGTTTAGGTGTAGAATATACGAGTACTTGGAATGAACATTGTGGTGGTTGTGGTTTGTAGCAGTGATAAAGTAAATTCTAGACTTAGTAGCTTGTTGTTTGTTATATAAAAAGGTGAGTTTTGCAAGTAGAAGACTCTATAAGAAGATACTTCCTCCAAAATTTTGTGAGTAGAAATAAATTCACTCTACTGATTTTATTGTAGATTATCGAGGTCTTGCATAAGGATAACAAAATGATGTGAGTGGTTATTTTAATAATTCAGGGATGCTTATGTAGAGCCTAAGTTAATACTCGGGGATATGCTACCAGCGTGTTCTTTTTGGTATTCAGGGAGCCACGGAATCGAGGCGAATAAATTAGATCCTTACAGGATTTTCATATATAAAAATCTTTACTTAGCAACACATCAGATGACGTCATGTGAGGTATTGTGCCAACATCAATGTGGGAGTCTTGTGGGTTGGAACAACATTGGCAACACACAACGTTAGGTAGTTGTAGTTATATGGGGTCCAAGATGATAACTGAACATAATTAAAACACTCGAGAGTTCTAAGCTAGCGACAAAGTTCTTTGGTGTGTATCACCTATTAAAGGAGTAATGAAGTTATGTAAGGAGGGAAAATTGAGCCTGAGTTTATTGGATCGTATGAGATTTTCGAGCATGATAGTGAGGTAGCTATGGGCTTGAATTATCAACTGATTTAGAGAGAGTTCATAATGTGTTTTTGCCTCTTAAATAAGGAGATATATTAGTGACCCATCTCATGTTTTCGATTTGGAGACTATCGAGCTTAATGAGACAATGATTCATAAGGAGAATCTTGTGCAAATGGTTAAATTTTGAGGAATCATCATAATGTTAAGAGACTACATGGAAAGTTGAATGTACTATGAAAGTCAAGTATCTTCGTCTTTTTTTTCCTTAAGTAATTTTGCGCTTCGTGGACGAAGCTTTCTTTTAAGGGAGTTGGAAAGTGCGAACTTACTCTCTTTTGTATTGTTTATGCTTTTATTTCATTCTTGAGTACAATTTTGACTACAATCACTACATGCTCTTAGCTTTTATAGTAGTCCTTTTACTTTGAAATTGAGGAAATGACATAGAGTTTGTGGTGGATTGAATTTGTGAGTATCATGTGGAATTAGGAAGTGGTAGAAATGTGAGATATCGTTGGTCGCGTATCTTAGTGAAATTGGTGTATGTGATGTATAATTGGATTTCGGAAGTTTGTTTTTGTGAAGGGTTAAAGCTTCGAGGACGAAGCTTTGTTTTAAGGAGGGAAGTCTGTAACACCCCGTTATTTTCCGAGTTATTTACAAAGAGTTACTTACTCATATTTTAGTCATTTTGAAATTAGAAGTCGGAAATCTTAAAAGATTGTTTATTATTATTATTATTATTATTTATTATTTTGAGCTCTCGTAAAATAAATTGATTTTGGGTTATTTCAAAACTAGAACGTTACTATGAAACCCGATTTTGATTCCGGCTCAGACTTTGACTGAATGGATGACTTATAATAATAAAAAATAAAGAAAAAGGAAACACAAAGGTGAGATTTTAAACCCTATCATAGCCCATGTAACCCTTCCCGTCATTCCTTCGTCAATTCAAAGAGAAGAAAAGGAAAAACCCAAAAGAGAAAACAAAGCCGTCGAGAATGAGAACGAGAGCGCTGTTTTGAACGCCGTCACCATGACAACAATAGTTATCGTCTTCTTTCCTTCATCACTTCTCTAATTAGCCAAGGTATTGTTTATCCCTCAATCATATGTTATCTTAAATTAATTATGCATAAGATTGATTTATTAGTAGACCGTTTTGAGACGGAAATTTTGGGGTCGTTGTCATGGTTGAGTAGTGAGTGATATAAGGCATCTTAGGGCCTATTCTAAAGCCGTTTTTGTGGTGTTTTTGAGGCGTGAAGGCCCTGAAATAAGAGTCGTCTGAATGCTCTGTTTTGGGTTTCGAACGACGAATTTTATTGAGATCGTGAGCGTTGTGTATGTTGAAATACATAAGTAGCTGTGGAATACATGTTAGGTTGTTATTGGCCAACATGTTGGAGTGATTTCGGTTTATAACGTCATCGTCCAAATTTAGAGTTGTGTTATACGGAGTTATCTGAACGAGGATGGGATTGTCTTGAGTCGGGTTATTTAATTCGTGGCTATATATTATGGACATTGATCTACAGAGCATAATGATACTTGGTAGTGATTGTATAGCTTGGTGAGCTATGAGTTAAAGTTGGCGATTACGGTATTTTGTAAGCTATGCCAAGATGTTTGATGAATGGATTTGATTATTTAATTACCAATTACCAATTACCAATTACCAATTACCAATTCTTGTTAGATTGGGGTTATTTTGTCGATATTGAATAGAATAATAATCGGGTAAACCCTTTTACTTGTAGCTTGCGGATTTGAAGAAATAATTTTTGTTTTAAGTTTAGCCGTGATTGGTCGCCTTTGAGGTAAGGACTTTTACCCTTTTTAAATTTAAGTAAAGAGCATGTTCGGTTTAATCTTTAAACTGTTCTTATAATATTTTGGTATCGATGAGATTTTACTTATACTTCTAAATTTTGAATATTACACATTGGAATGGTTTCGACTCAGGCCGCTTTGGAAAATTTGATTTCTTCTGGTCTAGATGGTTTAAGGTCGTCTCTGACGCTCCTGGGATTACGTCCCGAAACTAAACTCTTGGCCCGAGTTCATTTGGGTGGGGATTGTCCGGCCCCCACTCGCTAGGTAGTTAGACTCTCTCCTTTGGCGGTTCCATCCTACTGACTGCCCAAATGTGAGAGGTGCGCACTTTTATGAGTCTAACAAAGCACTAGTGGTGCCTCTAGACCGTGTCAAGGGTAGGACCTTGGCACACAGGTGGTAAAAGTTTTGGTTTTGAATTGTTTGGTTAATATTATTGGATTTACAGCACTGATTTTGGAATGTATTTCTTGTTTTTACTTTGGTTTCAAAGCTTTGTTAATTTATAATACTGTTTCTGAATTTGTCAATATTTCTTATTTTCTTAAACTCAGCTTTTGCTGACGTCCTAATGTTTTGGGTTGTTCCCCCACTGGAACCTGTACCTATTATGTTTTGGGTACAGTTGATAGGTACAATTGAGATGCTTGAGATGTTGCATGGGTGCATACTGGATCCGGGGATTAGTACGAGCGTGGAAGGATTTTGAATAAAGACTTCGTCTTACACTATTTATAATTTTATAATATCATCGGATTTGAATTTTATTTATTGTTTTATATTTTGTAAGACTTAAGTCTTCCGCTGCGACGTTTTGATTATTTGATAAAGTTTTTGAGACACGTACTTTGTTTTTAAGTTTGACTCTGTATTTACCTTGCACTTAGCATTTTCTGCTAGGTGTGGAGTGACAGCCGTGAATTTTCCATCTTTAGTTTATCGTTTTGGTCGTGAAAATTTAGGGCTGTTACACAACTCACCACCAAGACCTCATATCGTGCAAATTCTTTACCTCGCTTTTACTTTCCTTACTTCCTCGAAACTCATGATTATCATGTCGTCCTAGGACTCATATATAATCGTTAACTCAAATCCTCATGATAGTATCATACATCTCGACGATTCCTTACTTTTATATCACATAACTCCGGTGAACATTTTCCTAGTTTTACTCCCCTCATTCTTTTTTTTTACACTCGACAAAATCAATTAACCATTCAACTCCTTATTACTTCTACCTAACTCTTTAGTGCTCCGGCTACCTTCTCATTGCTCCAAAACTCACATCTCATTATTTCATATAAGTACCATCTCACTCTTCCTTACCATGGATTTTCTCTTATCATGCTATCAGTCACACTTATCACCAATCAATTTCCTCTAGAATCCCAAAACTCATTTCATACCGTTAATTGCCCAAGGAAATCACACAATAGTTTCATCTCTTGATAATACAAATTCTCAAACTCACTCACTATCTTCAAATCCACGTCGCGACATGTCTCTATTAAGTTCACTATATACCACTCTTCTCCATCCCTCTACAACGAACTTTCATTACATATATTCTTAACCAAAACAATTCCTAACCAAATACCTCCATAATTCCTTACGCATCTCAAGTTGCTACTATCCACATCCTTTCTTTCAATCTATTCATTCTCAGGTTCCTTAGCCTTACATTATCCCTTGCCCACATTCACTTACCTTTTCATTACTCAACACACAATCATATCACTCATCCCATCTCACAAAATATGCCCTATGCCTCAATTAAGCCTTACCAATCTTCCTTTTCCTCTTTCCACTATCTATTACAACTACATATAACTCATATCCTTCTCACCGAACTCTTACTCACCACAGGTGCCACTCCTTACACCATAAGATTGAGTCACTTACGCATCAGGACCAACACATAGGTAAAACAATGCATAAAGAAGCCAAATAACACCTTTGAATTAAACATAATATGCAACGAAGTCAAAAGATAAGTATATGACCCAAAACAGGGGTCACTAGATCGAGTACAGGCCACTCGATCGAGTAAGTGACTTACTCGATCGAGCAGGTGAAGGCCAGAGGCACGTAAAACAAATTACCAGGGCTACTCGATCGAGTAACAAGAGGTGCACTCGATCGAGTGAGGGCCACTCGATCGAGTACCCTACGCATTTCTCAAAACTGTCCAATTTTTGTAAAACGGTCATATCTCACTCGTTTCTTGGTCATTTCGGGCGTGTGACCTATCGTTAGAATTGTAAAAGAACAAGCTATCACCTCCAATTGGAATCACATCAAAATCATTTATGTATCTCAAGTTATAACAGTTTAAAGACAACCTCTCTATAATCGAACAACATAACTATTTGATCTTCTCTTTCAAACAACTTAAACATCAACGAAGTGAACAAAAACGACTCGATACTTGTAAAACCACTATCCCTGACCACATGTTACTACTTACCAAAAGCCAAACAATAACATCTATCATGCTCATATAACATTCAACTTATCAATCATGTACTACCCGCATGCTTTAACTTTATAAATTTTTATAACACAAATCATACCCATACATTACAATTCCTATTTCTATGTTACTAATACCACAATATTACAAATCCACTTCATCACCTAAACATATTCATAATCAAGAAATACATATTCTCATGCAATTGCCACTTCATCTTTTCCAATCAATTCATCTAGTTCAATCACATTCTTCATCTAACAAGTGCATATGATACAACAATAGACAATTATATGAACTTATTATATAACTTTACGCAAACAAAATTATGAAAAATCATATCACACCCCTTAATCACATGTTACTAATATAGCCACATTATAAATCATTCATCCCGCAACATCATTATTCATCACATATTATCATATATGAACTACTTCCTTTTTCATCCACATCATTCATCATTCTCATATACCTTTCCGACAATTCCAATACTCATGAACCTTAACAAGACCTTCCCTAGCATATAAGGGCGTCACCATCCCGGTTTCCCGAGGACAGTAATAATCAAATGTCGATAAAAGAACAATTAAGTTACATTATAGTGATTAACCAAACTAAAGGTACATGTATATAAAGGTACAACTCAAACTACTGTCAGCTATGTGGACTACTTCTGTTGTAACTCATGAAAGACTCATCCCGCCAAGCACCCAGCTAACATCCAGATCACAACCTGCTAAGACTGACTGCTCACCATAAGGGATCAAGACAGATACAATAGAGACAAACAACAAGACATAACCACACAAGGTCAGTAACTGAAGAAACACACCAAGAACCACAGACACAACACATTGTTGGGGCTGGTGTCCTCCACAGTTAGTGCAATGACATATAAATCTCTAAAAGGATCAAAGGGTATACTTTTGTATTATTATCAGTTGGTCCACGTTTATCAATAACGGTTGGCTTGCTAGATAAGTTTGACGTTATTGTCATAAAGATGGCGGTGATCAACTGGTCCCTAAAAGTCACACCTATAGGATACGTTTGAGAGATGTGACGGTATGAAAAATACGATCATGTTGATGCCTAATATGACTAAGCAGTTAGTCGGAGTTATTGACTAATAATTAGTCAAACGCGATGTTGAGATAATTATTTAATACGGATTAAATAATAATGGCTAAGGTGAATTAAGCAGTTAATTCGTAAATTGAATATAAACGATTATATTTAATTAATGTATATTGAATTAATTAATTATACAATATTGTCATTGTCGGACAAGTATTAATATATCGACTAATTCATGTTACTAGTCGATATTTTAATAACCGATAACGGATGACGATTTATAATTAAAAACCCGTCATATACATTTAGCGATGCGAGTCGGATCACGAGTTAAATAAGGAGAAGGTGAAAGCCCACTCCCTCCCTCTCGGTGAGCCGAATGAAACAAAAGGAGAGGGCCTCTCTCCTTTTGACCTAATTCATTTCATTTGCACAAAAATTAGGTTTTTGGAGCATTTCTCTCTGAAAACCTAGATCTCACATCGAAAACCTCACAAAAACTCTCTCAATATTGCAAGGCAATTAGAGAGTAATTTCTAGCACAAGGGGCATAGTCTCAGACGGTCTTGGGTGCAACGATTAGGAGGAAATCTATTTTGATTTCTGTTCTTAGGCCGAAATTCAAAGGACCCAAGGTTGATTCTTATACCTTTATCGTTTCTCTTGTATTTTTCGTTTATGGCAATTAATCACATGTTAAATTGTGATTTTCATAAAACGATTTGAATCGATAATTTTTTTTATGCCTTGAAAACCGTGCGGCCGATTGTTATACACGGCTGCTTTATATATTTTTTTGAGCATTGAAAACCGTGACATGCTAGCTCTCGGCTGATCAGTCTCAATCGACTGATTTTGTTTTCGGTTTGTTGTTGCATATTGTTCTTATAAACGATTGTTAAAAGCAATATGTTTAAGGTTTTGTCAATTGGAGTTTTAATTTAATACGGATTATATCAAAATTGCAATTGTTTTTTTTTGTCCAAATGTTGTTCTTGGATGCCGCGCTGAAAATTGAGCCGCTGATTTTTTTTGCTCTCTTTTGCTCTCGGCAAAACCCGCTGAAAGAAAAAAAAACAATTTTTTTTTTTTTTCGTTTTTTTCCTTCTTTTGGCCGAGCTGAAATTTTTGGTTCAATATTTTTATTTTTCGGCCATAACATGTACTTAATACGGATTTTGTGCACTCGCTTGATAGTGAAACGGTTCACTCACGTACCATTTAGTTATTTTAAAGCAATTTAAAGTAACGGATTGTAATGAATTAAAATTAAGTTGATAGAAGCGGTTTTGTCACATAATTTTAATCGTTAAAAGGTGGTTTGGATAAATTTAACATAATTACGGAATTATGTCACGAATAAATTTTGTTTTAGTTGATGCATCTTTTATTTATCGTTTCTTTTGAATGCCATGAATGTTTTTATTACGTATTTAATTTTACAAACGGTTGTAACTTAGTGTGGCCTTAGTAGAACGTGTTACCGTAATGATGGAACACGGTCTTGGTTGTATTTTGAGATCTCGCATCTCCGTTTTGGATTTTTCTTTGTAATTACAGTTTTAATTTAGAATGTAAATAGGTTTATATTTTGTAAATTTTAAATTGTAATTTTGAGAAGACCAAAGATGGAGAATCGGATGCTCACTCCCGCTGCATGGATCAAGATGGAACATCAAGACAAGATTCTCGGGTCCAACGGTGGATTCCAAAGTTGTATTATGTTCAATTTTGCTAGGATAGGCCACACTAGGACTTTTATTTACGTTTTACATTTGTTTTATGTTTTTTCATGGTAACGATAGTTTGCATCATATTCCGCCTAAAACCAAACCACCTAAAATTTGCATGGAAACTGACTCATATAGAGGTCACGCGTTAGTTTTCTATGACATACAGATGTCACACATTTTTTTTTAAGCCATCATCTAAGTTAATTCATTAACGTAATGCTAGTTTTTCGTTCACTTAAAATTTATTAAAAGTAAGTTGATGGGATCTTCCTCGTATAACCAAAAATTGAGAATAGTCTTTATAGGTCAAACTCCAATGAATCTCTTCTTCGTCGGTAGGCATAATATGACCCCTTCTACGTCGGGTAAGTTGGAACTGATTGACCTATTTTATCTCAACACTATGGTCACTCGTACGATCCTGTGATTATGGTGGACTAAAGATAGGGTTTACGGAAATCTATCGACCAAGAGTTCTAACGGTAGAACTAGCTAAACAGTTGGCTTATCAATTTACGGAAATTGAGTCTTGGGATCACTTGTATAATTCTTGAGGTAGATCAATTATGCAAGTGCAATGAGTCTACACGTTAAAATGTATTTTAAATAGACTTAAATCACCTCGATGAGTTGCTTATTTCGTTTTGTTTTTCCTTTCTTTTTCAGCGTAGATCACGATCATTTAAACTCGCTAATAACAAAATGGTCAAGTCTTGCGACGACCCAATGCCAAGTGCCACATTGGACCGTGAGTCCTGGCTTCGGATCTTCATGAATCAGATGAATCAGTCTACTCGACTGAAGAATGATGGATCAAACTTCGCGGAATGGGAGGCGGCATTACGGAATGCTGCCATTGCTGACGGGAAGCTCAAATATCTGGTAGAGCCCATCCCGTCAAACCCAGGCCCCACGGCTGGAGCTAACGAGATTGCCAAGTATAGCGATTTCGTCATGGAAGCGGTGCGATTAAAAATGTACTCATTTTTGCAATGGAATCAATTTGCGTAAACGCTTCATAGCCCAAGGTGCAAACAAGATTTTCACCACGCTCACTAAGGAATTCTCGAAAGCACCGAGAATCGTGACCTATGAGCATACCTGTCGCTTCTTTGAGGCGAAACTCCAGAAGGGCCAACCGGTTAGCCCACACATTCTCGACATGATTGAGAATGTCGAGAAACTGGAGGCGCTTGATTGTAAGATCGAGAGAACATCGTGATTGACCGCATGCTTCATTCACTCCACGATGGTTTTGCGCTCTTTAGAGCCAATTACTATATGAATGATTTGAAGAAAAGTCCTCATGCACTACACTCCCTTCTCGTACAGACCGAGAAGGACATGAAGTTTAGTGGGAGCCTGAAACAGGATGTTCTCGTTGTGTCAAACAAGGGCAAGGGTAAGGGCAAAGCTCGGGCAGACCTAGCAGTAGGTAAGCCGAAGTTTAAGAAGTCGGGATCAGGCAAGAGTGGGCCTGGTGAGTCGAGTACCTCACTAGGCGCGGCAAAGAGCAAGACCGGTAACATGGAATGCCACCATTGCCACAAGACTGGGCATTGGAGGCGTACATGTCCTGTATACCATGAGGACATAAAAGCAGGTCGCGTTACTCCTGTTGGTATGTCTTCTTCTTTTTCTTCTTTTATTCATATGATTGAGATTAACCACGCAAGTTACGGAACTTGGGTACTAGATACTGGTTGTGGTTCTCATCTGTGTAATCATGTGCAGGGGCTCAGAAACATCGAACCCCTCGTAAAGGGTGAGGTGGACCTGCGTGTCGGGAATGGAGCACGAGTGGCTGCCGTCTCGAGGGGAACATATGTGATCCAGCTTCCTAGCGGATTTGAGTTATTTTTATATAACTGCTATTATGTACCCAGTCTATCCAAAAACATTATTTCAGTTTCTGCACTTGACAAACTTGGTTTTTCATTTGTAATAGAGAATAATAGTTGCATTTTCTCATTACACGATATGATTTATGGCAAGGCAGTCTCCATGAATGGAATTTATGTTTTAGATCAGACCACCGAAATATTGCACATAATGAATAAGAAGTTAAAGGTTGGTGACAAAGATCAAACTTATCTATGGCACTGCCGTATGGGACACATTAATGAGAAACGCGTGAAACAGCTCATACAGAATGGAGCTATCTCGGCTTTTGATTTTCAATCATTTGGCACGTGTGAATCATGTCTCATTGGTAAGATGACTCGAATTTCCTTCAAAGGTGTTGGAATGCGCGCTGCTGACCTATTAGGACTCATACATACGGATGTGTGTGGACCTATGTCAATCACCGCACGAGAAGGCTATAGGTATTTCATCACTTTCACGGACGATTTAAGTAGATATGGCTATGTCTACTTAATGAAGCATAAAAGTGAGTCCTTTGAGAAATTCAAAGAATACCGGAATCGGGTACGAACCAAATGGGTAGAAAGATTAAAACACTACGTTCAGATCGTGGTGGCGAGTATCTTTCACACGAGTTTGATCAACACCTTAAGGACTGTGGGATTGCCTTACGCTTAACTCCACCGAACACCTCGGTTGAATGGTGTGTCCGAACGGAGAAATCGAACACTACTTGATATGGTTCGATCCATGATGAGTCACACGGTATTGCCGATTCATTATGGGGTATGCTCTTCCGTCACCGCTCTAATACTTAACCGAAGTCCGTCTAAAGCTGTTGACAAGACTCCATATGAACTATGGAAGGGAACGGTCCCTAACTTGTCCTTTATACGGGTTTGGGGCTGCGAGGCTTATGTCAAGTGGAGACACGAGGATAAGCTCGGCCCGCGATCGGTCAAGACATACTTTATAGGTTATCCTAAAGGAACATTTGGTCATTACTTCTATTCGCCAACCGAACAACGTGTATTTGTTGCGGCTAGTGCGACATTCTTAGAGAAGGAATTTCTCGAGAACGCGAAGAGTAATAGAACCTTCGAGCTGTCGGAGATTCCAGAACCAAATGCCGAGCAACCATTGGAGGAACCAGTTCCTTCAATCCCGGCTGCGGAGAATATTCCTGAGGAACCTAGGAGGTCGGGAACAGTCTCTATTCCTCCGGACAGATACATTGGTATGGTCGAGGAACATGACATAGATGACATTTTACTCTTAACGAGTAGTGAACCCGCAACCTATAAAGGTGCCATGACTAGTTCCGACTCAAAGCTATGGCTTGAGGCCATGCAATCTGAGATGGACTCCATGCATGAGAACAACGTATGGGATCTTGTTGACTTACCTGCTAAGGTTCGTCCCCTTCAATGCAAATGGCTTTACAAGATAAAGCAATCTGTGGAAGCTCAACAAGATATCTATAAAGCACGACTAGTTGCTAAAGGTTTCACCCATGTGCCAGGTTTGCACTACGATGAAATTTTTGCACCCGTAGTCATGTTGCGTTCCATTCGGATTATCTTAGCGATTGCCGCTTTTCATGACTATGAAATTTGGCAAATGGATGTGAAAACCGCCTTCTTAAACGGTTATTTGGAGGAAGAGTTGTACATGGTACAACCCGAAGGTTTCATCGATCCTGAACATCCTAAGAAAGTGTGCAAGCTTAAGCGTTCCATTTATGGACTTAAGCAAGCATCTCGGAGTTGGAATCATCGTTTCGACCAAGTGATAAAAGAAAATGGATTTACTCGATCGGTCGAGGAACCATGTCTATATATCAAGTCGAGTGGGAGCAAGATTGTCTTCCTAATATTGTATGTTGATGACATACTCCTGATTGGGAATGACATACCTCTCTTAACTTCGGTAAAAGTATGGTTGAAGAACCATTTCCAGATGAAAGATCTGGGTGAGGCACAAAGAATTTTGGGCATCCGTATCTATCGAGATAGATCACGTCGGATGTTATCTCTCGTCGAGTCTTACATAGACAAGATCCTAGAGAGATTCAACATGACTAACTCCAAAAGGGGTTTCTTCCTATGGCTCCCGGGGTGCATTTGAGCAAGTCTCAGGCACCAGAGACACCGGAAGAGAAAGAGCGCATGACCCAGATTCCTTATGCTTCGGCTATAGGATCAATCATGTATGCCATGATATGCACACGTCCGGACGTGGCATATGCATTGAGTATGACAAGTCGATTCCAACAAAGATCCAGGTGAATCACATTGGATGGTTGTCAAGAACATTCTTAAGTACCTACGGAGGACTAAAGATTGGGCATTGACTTATGGAGGCGATCAAAAGCTATGCGAACCTAATTCTGCGCAGATGCTAGCTTCCAAACGGATCGAGATGACTCGAAATCTCGGTCTGGATTCGTTTTACTCTTAATTAATGCGCTGCAGATCACCGGAAGAGTTCCAAACAAAGTGTTACAAAGATTCTACGACCGAGTCCGAGTACTATGCCGCGTCTGAAGCTGCAAAGGAAGCGATATGGATGCGTCAATTCTTACAAGGGCTATCTATAGTGCCTAGTTCGAATGACCCGATCACCATCTATTGCGATAATAGAGGTGCCATCTTCAAGGCTAAGGAGCCTAAGTCTAGCAACAAGTCTAGACATGTACAACGTAAAGCTCATCTAATCCGAGATTACGTGGAGCAAAAGGAGGTAGTGATAGAAAAGATTGCTACAGATGATAATATAGCAGATCCTCTCACTAAACCATTACGACAAGATAAGCATGAAGGGCATGTTAATTCCATGGGAATTAAACGTGTTCCTGAGTTGTAGTACTCTTTTATGGATTAGATTCATTCTCTTGTGTACTCTATACGACATCATTGTTTTGATATTTATATATTTTGTTTTTCATGTGGAGTTGTACGACAATTTTTGAACACCACAAAGTGAACTGAACAAACATTATATTTTGGTCCTTAATTGCCCACATGAGCTGATAACTCGGCAATTATTTTGTGACGTTGGTTGATGGTGGGTTCAACGAGCCATAAGTCAAACGGTTGACCGACCAATCACGAGAGGCGAGTTATACGGATATCTCGTAGGACACAATTGTGACAACGACGTGGAGTCCTAAATGTTTTATAACATTCGGTGCCGGTCGTGGATAGGACCTCCATGGTGATCCTAAGAGTCGATTCTTTTGACTATCGACCGTCTCTTGAGATTAAGGCCGATTTTGGGTGACTTTGGTTTCTTTCTCACGGTCATCCGTAATGGGGGCCAAGTAGATTTTTTCTGGTCATTTCATGCGTGCTTAGATCGACGGGGTGGAGTTGAAGGAAATATTCAGCCTTTATCGTGTACACGATATTTCTCGGGGCCACTCGAGGAGTCAGAATCGAAATGCATGGCCATGCTCGAATAAGAATTCGTTTTATCGCTTAAGTTACCCTCTAGTCGGGGAAACCACTCTAGATACAGATCGATTGTAAAATACGACCTTTGCGGATCCGGATCTGCAAATTGTTTTACATTGAGTGGGAGAAATTTTAAATGGATATGAGAATCGGTTATCGCACATACACTTGTACGGACAAGTGGGAGTTTGTTGGAGCCGGTGTCCTCCGCTTAGTGCGGATAACGTTATTTCACGTACACTTGTACGAACAAGTGGGAGTTTGTTGGGCTGTGCCCTCCACGCTTAGTGCGATGACATATAAATCTCTAAAAGGATCAAAGGGTATACTTTTGTTTTATTATCAGTTGGTCCACGTTTATCAATAACGGTTGGCTTGCTAGATAAGTTTGACGTTATTGTCATAAAGATGGCGGTGATCAACTGGTCCCTAAAAGTCACACCTATAGGATACGTTTGAGAGATGTGACGGTATGAAAATACAGTCATGTTGATGCCTAATATGACTAAGCAGTTAGTCGGAGTTATTGACTAATAATTAGTCAAACGCGATGTTGAGATAATTATTTAATACGGATTAAATAATAATGGCTAAGGTGAATTAAGCAGTTAATTCGTAAATTGAATATAAACGATTATATTTAATTAATGTATATTGAATTAATTAATTATACAATATTGTCATTGTCGGACAAGTATTAATATGTCGACTAATTCATGTTACTAGTCGATATTTTAATAACCGATAACGGATGACGATTTATAATTAAAAACCCATCATATACATTTAGCGATGCGAGTCGGATCACGAGTTAAATAAGGAGAAGGTGAAAGCCCACTCCCTCCCTCTCGGTGAACCGAATGAAACAAAAGGAGAGGGCCTCTCTCCTTTTGACCTAATTCATTTCATTTGCACAAAAAATAGGTTTTTGGAGCATTTCTCTCTGAAAACCTAGATCTCACATCGAAAACCTCACAAAAACTCTCTCAATATTGCAAGGCAATTAGAGAGTAATTTCTAGCACAAGGGGCATAGTCTCAGACGGTCTTGGGTGCAACGATTAGGAGGAAATCTATTTTGATTTCTGTTCTTAGGCCGAAATTCAAAGGACCCAAGGTTGATTCTTATACCTTTATCGTTTCTCTTGTATTTTTTCGTTTATGACAATTAATCACATGTTAAATTGCGTTATAGTCCTTAATTTTAAGGGAATTTTACGGATATTTCCCTACACACATGCACAACAGAACATACACACATCACATCTCCTCCAACCAATCATCGTCACCGACTGTCCACTATACCAGCCCTGCCAGTGGGAGACCGCAGCCGTACCCACCAAATCCCTGCTCATCATACCGAGCGATAAACCCTTGTCCATTAATGTGCACATACCCTCCCGTGGCGGGTTCCACGGAGGGCGAACAATGGGTGTGAAGCCACTCCCGCAAGTGACTCCACTCAGCCGAGGACGCACCTCGAGAACCATAGACAAACAATCACAATCAGCTGCACCACAGCAAACAACGTAACAACAACAAGTTATCACAATCGATCAACCACACCGACACTACAACAATCAAACCACATCAAAAGACACTCTAGACGACCAACAGTACTGAGTAGGCGAACCTACCTGAGATAGCAATCACCACAGACGATCTAGCAGCTAATCAGAAAGTCTCCCCTACGAATCCTTCTCTTATAACATGCATACATACAAATATACAATTACCACCACAACCATACAAATCACCAAAAACCCCCAACAATACCCAATTAGAGTTTTAAAGAAACTCAATGAAACACAACATAAATTATACAAGAATCTTACCCTTAACGCGACGAACTCAACAGTGTAAAGAACAAGATAATCCGACGATCCGAGCCCTTGGGATTTGCTAATAACGCGATGAATGAAAGCTACGTAACTTCTTCTTCTCTTTAAAAGGTTTTTAGAAAACTTAAAACTGATTAAGAAGGGTGACGGAACCCTTAAATACTAATCACGCGTTATTAACAAAACCCGGCTAAAATAACCCGTAAGACCAACTTACTCGATCGAGTAAGTAACTTACTCGATCGAGTGCCCCTTACTCGATCGAGTAAGTAACATACTCGATCGAGTACCTATCAGACAGACTACTGTTTCGTATAAAAACATACTTACTCGACAGAGTAAGCCCCACTCGAGAGAGTACCCAAAGACATAGAAAATCGTAGTATTACAGTCTTCCCTCCTTAAAAAGAACTTCGTCCCCGAAGTTCAACCCACACCCAAAACAAACATACTAACTCGATTAAGACACAACAATGCAACTAAGGACTCAAAACAAAACCCCAACCTATCAAACATGAACTCTTAACACCAACTCCACCAACTAAGCCTACCTCCACAACATGGCTCGCGATATCGTATCAACTACATTATACTCTCTCTCGACACTAACTCCATACACTACCAACTACCTTCCACAAACGCCACTAGCTCCGTTTCACTAACATATCATCCACTAGAAACTCCAATAACAAGACACTCATAAACATCAAACGGAGTATTACAATTTCTGCCTGTTTTCAAATTTTTTTCCGTGATTTCTTTCCAAAGTTTGAGTCATTCCATAACTCTTCACATATTTTAGTATAAATAGAGGCCTTCGGTCTCCATATTTTTCACGCGAGTGTCCGCCCTTCTATTCTCCCTTTGCATTCTAAGACCGTGCTCTAATCTTTCGACGCCTACGTGCTTGATCAATCGACCACGTAAGCTCAGATCATTCTGAGTTCCAGTCCCGTTGCATGACCGACCAATTTGACCACTACACATCAATCAACTTAATCTAAATCCTCTAACGAGGGCACTTTCTACATACATTCGAGTCGAGCAATCACTAAACGTTAACTTAGTTAATCTCATTTCGTCAAACATGTAAGTCTGAGGGTGTAAATCCCATCTTTTTTATTGTATTTTATTTTTGTATCAATTAATTTAAGATTCACGTCAAAAATACATTCCAAACCGACTTTTAAAACCCTTTTATCAAACCGTTTTTATGGAATAGCAACAACCAGACGTCGAGAAGAAACGCAGCAGCAGCTGCGCCTCCTCGAAGGGTCGCAGCATCTGCTGCGCCTCTTCCAGAGGCTGCCGCTGCTTCTGCTCTTCTTCTTCTTCCTCGGTTCTTCTGTAGTTTTCGTTTCTTTTCCTTTACTTTCTTATTTTCTTTCTTTTCTTATTACATAACATAATTTTAACATATTTCTTTTAATTATCGCGTTTTGGTTACGACTTAAATCCCTTATAATCAATATTTGCGGGTTTTCGTCACTAAATCACACCTGGATTTTTAGAAACTCGATTTGTTCATATCACGTTTCTGGAACTCGTCCTTTGTACATGATTCCATTATTTATTTTCAGTTTATTTAGTTCTTTCGAGTTTGTTTCCTCCATCGTAATTAAACCTAATTCGTTTTAATCCGTTTATAATTCGTTCTTAACTCGTTTTAATTAGTTTCGATACGTGTATATCACTTTTATGACGTTTTCACATAATTAATATGTTAAATCACTTTCACTCGAGTCAAATATCGATAATCAATTATAAAACATACCAACAAACATTAATAAACACGCGGTTCTAACTTCACAGCCAGAGCTCAACTCAAGAACAGACGCAGTAATAGCTGCGCCTCTTCCAAGGGACGCAGCAGTGCTGCGTCTGTTCTGAGGTGAGTTTTGTCCCTGAATTTCTGTTCTCGCTTTGACCTAGCCTTTAATGACGTAATTAATTGACTATAAACCGTAATATCACCCTTAATCTATCCTATTTTGTCACTTTAATTTCAAACTTTTATTTTCTTTTGCTTCAAATTTCCGTCTTGAGTGTATTTTTGACGTAAATCAGTTAAATCATTGTAATTCATTGTAATTTTAATTATCGTTATTTATTTACTGTTATTTATTATTGTATGATTTATTTGCTTGATTTCTCACATGTAATTAATTCTAATTCCCAATTCGACATAATTGAGTGCTAATTATTTGTTCACCGGCATAGTTTGATTCACATGTTAGGATTAAAATGTTATTTGTTGCATTGCATGCATATAATCGACAACATATCAAATATGAACGATTTTCCCAATCATTAGTAGAGGCCGCTATCGAGGCGGGTGGGATTAGGTGTTCAGTAAAAGGACTTCCTAATTTGTACCCTCACCCCTTATTCCAGATCTGTGTAAACATCTGTATTCATTGGCATCCACGAGAGTCATTCTAGACATAGAATGCTAAGGGTAACGAGTTCTTAGTGTTCATGTCACTACTTTGTGTCTTGACATGGGACGAGGTATTCGAACGGTTCCAATTTCCCATAAAAATTGGTGGCGACTCCACAAATGCAACGCTTGTCCGAAACGCCCCCGTGGCCCGTGTCCACAGTTTGGCGACTCCGCTGGGGATAATACACTTACGTGTTACCCAGGGCGAAACTTGAACGAGGTTGAGGAATAGTTTATATGAGACAGTTGTCGGTTTTCATTACTCGACCTTCTTAGGTTGTTTTATTCGGCCTTCCTAGTCCCAACCCAACCCACTCGACCAATCGTCACGGCTGGACGGTCCAAATTCTTATCTGGGCCTAAGGATAGATAGCGATTGACGTCAACCATACCGTGGTACATACTCATGTTTGTATCAAGGGCTTTCGCTACTCGACGAAATGGACTAGGAACCGACCTTACTCATGTTTGGCACGGATCTCTCCATATACCAGGGATTGATTGCTTGGTATGACAACCACCTTTTAAGCCAAAACCCTTTTAAATGCACTCAGCATACCATTATAATGCCTGGATGAATGCTTGTATCATATGTGATCACCATTTTGTAAACAAAACCATGACGAAATTTCTGCAAAATCAAAAACCCTTTTAAAATGTAAATATTTTCGAAAATGGCCTAAAATAGCGCAAAATGAGTCGAAACTCTGTCCAAATGTCCAGTCAAAATTCGGGCCTCAAAACCCATTTCAAAAACTCACCTCGAGTCGACACTCCTACAACTACACTACAGTTGCCTAGGACAAAACATTTCAAAATTTGTCATTTTCAAACCTCACTTAACATAGTGGCACACCCCCACTTCACAAGTTGAGTCTTTTTTGAGTAAGTGTGCTAAAATGGTCGATCGTGTTTTGATTCGTCATCGTTCTCCAATGCTCAGTTTCCAAGATGCCTGGAACTAGTCACGCAAGTGTTAATGGACAACCCGGAAATGGTAATGATCTAATCCGTGCTGCGCTCATCCGTCTCCAAACAAGCGAATACCAAGCTTATGCTCGCCTCAATGCTATTGAAGGCCGAATGGTTGCTGTAGAAACTAGACTTCCTCCTGCAGATAATGATGTTCCTGACATGAGCGTGCATGATAACCTTCCACCCTTTGTGAGACAGCCAGAAGTCAACCCCCCACTAGGTCCTACTGAAGCTGAAAAACGACTCCAATACTTGGAGGAACAACTAATGTACCTTAAGGGAGATGATATCTATAGGGAGAACAATCGTAGTATGAGGCGGTAAATGCTCAATTGCTTTCCAACTTCAACATGACTGACATTCCAAAATTCAAGGGGCATGAAAACCCTTTGAACCACATTCGTGCTTTCAAAGATTACATGTCGAAAATCAATATTTTCTGAAAAAACCGAGAGAATGAATCCTAGAGAGAGGAACGATGAACTCTCCCTGGGAAATTAGGGTTTCTGGCAAATGGCCAAGAAATCTCGTCCTAAATCTTCTCTCAATAAAGCAAAACTAAAATCTAAAGCAAAATTACGTCTTTCTTTCACTCATACAGAGAATCTTCGATTAGATAACGATATGTCTGATAATACCAACAATGATTTACAAATTCCACAGTCTTCTGATGCAAAAATCACCAAACCAGTAAGTGAAATAGTAGGAATACCAGTACTGAATCTTTCTGAGGTAGTTGTGGAGGATGTTACGTCGGAGGATGAGGACTCTACGGTAGCTGAGGACAACAATCTGATTGACGCTGACACTCAGAAGATTGATGAAACAGGTTGGACTCAGGTTACTGGTAAGCGTTCTTCTCAGGCTCCTGGTAACCCTTCTACAAAATTACTTCAGATAACTGTTGATGATGTCACCTCTGAGATTAAATATTGGTCAACCGCTGTTATATGTTATGTCTTGGGTGGAAACCCTCCATGGGCTAGGCTATCTGGGTTTATCAGCAATCTCTGGGGTAAATATAAGTATGACAAAATATCGTTCTTGCCTAATGGAGCCTTTCTTGTCCATTTCCCCACTCTGGAATGTAGGGATTTGGTTCTTAAGCAGGGTTTTCCTATGTTTGAGAACAAACCCTTAGTTGTTAAGGCATGGACTGAAACTACTTCCATGGCTAAGGAACCGGTTAAAGCTGTACCTATATGGGTTCGTCTTTGTGGGTTAGGCCTCAAATTCTGGGGGGAGAAGTGTTTGGCAAAATTGGCAACATTACTTGGGACCTATATGAGAGCTGATGGTGCTACCTTAGATAAGAGTCGTCTAGGGTATGCCAGGCTCATGGTGGAAGTCCAAGTTGGCCAAGCTTTTCCTGACAAGATATTCTTTAAGGATGAGAAAGGTCAAGAGGTCAGTGTGTGTGTGGAGTATGAATGGAAACCAGTTGTTTGTGATGTTTGTAAGGGCATTGGTCATTCTAATGGTGAGTGTAGGAAAAAAGCAGTTGCTCCACGTCCCCAGAAACCAACACAGGTGTGGAGACTAGTTGTCAAACCTGTCACTAAACCAGCTGATAGCCCTATTCAGAATCCTCCTACAGTGGACCCTATGACTCCTCCATTTGGTGGTCCTACTAGACATGATTCTTTTGCATTACCTACACCAGCTAGCCCTATCATTCAACTTGCTAGGCAGGAGCATACTGTTGCTACTCATCTTAGGCCTGGCATCTCCTACAAAGAAGCTACCTCACTAGAAAAGGATAAGGGTAAGGCTATTATTCAGGAAGAAGAAGGGAGTGGAGTTACTCAAAGGGGTGATAATGGATAAAATTGGTTTTTGGAATATTCGAGGTATGAATAATTCAAACAAGCAACTAACTATTAGTAAGTTTCTACACCAAAATAATGTTGGCTTGTTTAGACTAGTTGATACTAAAATAAAGGAGCAAGATTTCCAGTCTGTTCTGCATAATTTAGGTAGTTTTTGGAATGGCTTAAACAATAATGGGCATCATCCTGGGGGAGAGTTTGGATTATCTGGATACCTCATATGCTTTCTATACTTCCTGTCAAGAGCTCTGATCAGCATATTACTGTTGAGGTTACTGAACTTAGCACTGGTGATATTTTCTGGTACACAGTGGTTTATGGTTCCAACTCTGACAGTGAAAGGGATAATCTGTGGTCACAACTCACTCAGTTGAAAGACTTGTGTACTAAACCTTGGTGTATTTGCGGAGACTTTAATGCCTTATTGAACTATAATGAGAGATTGGGTAGTGATGTGTCTTGGAATGAACTTAGAGCTTTTAGACAATGTGTGGATTATTGTGAGGTCACTGATATTGCTGCTCAAGGGTCATTCTTCACCTGGAACAATAAACAACCTCCTACCACTAGAGTTTTTTCAAGAATTGATAGGTTTCTTATTAACATGGATTGGTTGTCCCTCTACCCTGATTCTAGTGCTTACTTTATGAATGAGGGGATTTTTGATCATTGCCCATGCTTCTGCTATAGAAGGAATGAGATTCATACCAGGAAAACTCCTTTTAGATACTTCAACATGTGGAGTCTAGATCCTCAATTCACTGATATTATCAAGCATGAATGGGCCAAGGTGGTTCCTGGGATTCCAATGTACCAAGTTGTCACTAAGCTTAGGAATTTAAAGAAATCCCTCCAGTTGTTGAATAAAAATAGATTTTATGATATTGAGAAAACAACTGACATTGCTAGGCTTGTTTTGGATGATTTACAAACAAAGATGCATCTTAATCCTCATGATCAGACCATTTTGCAAGCTGAAAGGGAGGCTGCTGATTCTTATGCTTTTCTCAATAAAGCTAGAATTAGCTTCTTACAGCAGAAAACCAAAACTGATTGGCTTCAAGGAGGTGATGATAATTCTAAGTTTTTTCATAGTCAACTTAAAACAAGACACATCCAGAACAGAGTGTTGCAAATTGTTGATGGTCATGGTATAACTCATCATGATCCCCAAACTATTGAGAAGGCTTTCTTGGACTATTACACTGCTCTCCTGGGTACAAGTAAGCTTGTTACCAATGTGCATAAACCTACTGTTAGGACTGGTCCTACTTTAACTGATCAGCACTTACTGCACTTATTAAAACCTGTGAAATCTGAGGAGATAAAACAGTGCATCTTTGCTATTCCTGCTTCCAAAAGCCCAGGCCCTGATGGATTCACCAGTCAATTTTTCAAGGATTGCTGGGATACTGTAGGTGGGGATATCTGTGAGGCTGTCCATGGATTCTTCACTTCTGGGAAACTTTTAAAACAGGTTAACACCACTACCATTACCCTAATTCCTAAGGTTCCTAACCCAAAGAGTGTTATGGAATTTCGTCCTATAGCTTGCTGCAATATTATTTATAAGTGCATTGCCAAGCTTTTTTGTAATAGATTGGGTGAGGTCCTGCCTGAATTAGTCAGTTCCAGCCAGGGTGGTTTTGTGAAAGGGAGGTCTATTGTAGAGAATGTTCTTATTTGCCAGGATATAGTGAGACTTTACAATAGAAAATCTGCTTCCCCTCGTTGCCTCATTAAAATTGATCTTTAGAAAGCCTATGATAGTGTTGAGTGGGATTTTCATCACCAAATGCTTATTGCCCTTAATTTCCCTCAGCAATTCATTGGTTGGATAATGACATGTGTCACCTCCCCTACCTATTCCTTATCCCTTAATGGTAGCTCTTTTGGCTTTTTCCATGGCAAGAGAGGTCTAAGACAAGGGGATCCCCTCTCACCCTTGCTTTTTACCTTATGCATGGAGTATCTTTCTAGAATTCTTAAAGTTGTTGGGCAGCAAAATGACTTCAAATTTCACCCCCTTTGTGGTCATATTAAATTGAATCACCTTCTCTTTGCTGATGATCTTCTTTTATTCTCTAAAGGGAATGCTGTGTCCATCATGTGGATTCTCAGAGCTTTTGCAACCTTTTCTGCTGCCTCTGGCTTGTGCCTTAATAAGGACAAGTCTGAAATCTTTTTCAATGGCGTTCATTCCCAGACTATTGGTGACATTCTTCAAGTTTCTGGGTTCAGGGTAGTAGCTTTACCTTTTAAATATTTAGGAGTGCCCATTTCTTCTAAAAAACTCACCAAAAATGAAGGTAGAAAACTCACTAATAGAATTACTGCAAGGATTAGAGCCTGGGGGTCCAAGCACCTCTCATATGCAGGGAGGCTTACCTTGGTTACATCTGTGTTGCAGTCCCTTCACTCTTATTGGGCGTCTATTTTTCTCATTCCCAGTAGCATTATGAACAGAATTAATGGGATTTGCAGGAATTTCCTATGGGGGGGCAGGATTCTTATTATAGAGCCCCTGCTGTTAGTTGGGATAGGTGCTGTATCTCAAAGAAAGAGGGGGGATTAGGGATTAAAGATCCCAAAACTTGGAATAAGGCCCTTTTTGGTAAGTATGTTTGGTGGATTGCCTCAAAGAAGGATCATCTATGGGTGAAATGGATCAACCATGTGTACATGAAAGGGACTCATTGGACCAGCTACTCTCCACCTAATGATTGTCGTTGGTCATGGAAACAAATAGCTCATACTATGGAGACTTTCAAAGCTGCCTATGTGAGTGATAATTGGCTAGGCACCTCTGCCAATTATACTCCTAAGGAAGGGTATATTTGGCTTAGACCTTCTCATCCTCAGGTAAGGTGGTGGAAAATTTGTTGGAATACCTTAAACATTCCAAAATTTGCTTTTATTTTTTGGGCTGCTTCCCTTGGTAGATTGTTGACTAGGGATAAAATGTTGCGTATGCGTTTTTCTCAAGGTGTTAACTGCTATATTTGTGATGATGTCCCTGAAGATCATCTGCATCTCTTCTACAAATGTCATTTCAGTAATTGTTAAACAAGCTATTCGGGATGTTTCCAAGCGGTTCTGGTCCAGGAACAAGTCTGCAATTAACAGTAATGAAGATGCGTGGCTACAACGACTGAAAACTCTTTGATCAGGCTCTTGTTTTGTGTATAGGACTTTATAGATTTTGCCTCTTTTTTGTATACAAAGTCTCGACTCTGTAACTGGATGATGCCTATTTTTTGATAGTAATATACTTAACCTTTACCAAAAAAAAAAGAAAAAAAGAAAAAAAGATTACATGTCTATCAAAGGCATCAAACCCGAGATGTTCCTAAGGATCTTTCCTTCATCTCTCAACACCATTCCTAAGCAATGGTTTTACTCTTTGGAGCACAAGAAGATTGCCACTTGGGATGATGCCGCAATTGAGTTCACTAAACAATACGCGGATAATGCTGAGATCCAAGTCAACATGCGTACTCTAGAGGTTCTTACCCAAAATGAGAAAGAAGGCTTCACCGACTTCCTAAGTAGGTGGAGGAAGACTAGCACACAACTTGTTGAAGGTCCAGACGAAGCCACTCTTGTGGAAAAGTTCGTGGATAACTTGAGACCTATTTATGCAAACCATTTGATATACCAAAACATAAAGTCTTTAAAAGATCTGACTCTGCTAGGGGCGATAATTGAAGATGACATCCGTAAAGGACTCTTGTCCAAAACGGTAGGTCACGTATATCAAGGTTCAACGAGTCGTTCTTATGGCTTTACTAGCAAGACTGATGAGTTTAACCTTGTCGAATCATCGAAGAAGAATAACCCGCAAAGGAAGTTCACGAACATTGGTGATTCATATTCCAACACTCTGAAAAGATTGATGAAACAAGGTAAGCTCCAACCCATAGGACCTACACATGACCCAGAAAAGAAGTCCAAGTTCTGGGATGAGAACGCATACTGCGAATATCATAGAGGCAAGGGACACGATATAGAGAAATGTTTTAAACTGAAACATGTCCTTCAGGATATGATCGAAGATGGTCGTTTAACCATACCTCCCGGAGGTAAGCCTAACAATACTCAGAATCCTCTTGGAGTTATGATGATCACAGATGAAGAATCCACCTTGGATTGTTCACACCTCATTTCTCCAATCAAGGATGAGATTCATGCACTAGAAGAGGAAGGGAGCTATTCCACCATTTCTCCTACCATTGCCGATTTCATCGCATGGGCAAAAAGTGTGAGTAGACAAGTTTCAGAGTTGGAAGTTGTAGTGGCATCTCTACGCAATCCCGACACCATACCTAGGGAGAACGTGTCGCTGACTCCAAGTCTATATACAATGCAAGAGGTAATCGCGGTAGTTGACAACCTAGTCAAGCAAATAATCAGTCTGGAAGCCAAAATCATTAGATTGAGAGAACTCAGTATCGTCAACGGAATATGGGCCGATGACGATGAAAATGAATACCTCACAGAACACTACCTTACTCGTTCAGGGCGTCCATATCAAAATGTCTCTCAGAACGGTCCCACGGCTAATGGTCCAGTTACTAGCACTAATGTCATCACCCCAAACGATGGCGAAGATACATCTACTGACCACTTTCTAAAGCAACTGCAAAAGACAAAGGCTGATCTTTCAGTCTGGCAACTACTTGCGAGTTCATTTCCCCATCGTCAAGCTATACTGCAAGCATTGGCTAAATTGAATGTAGCGCTCGACTCTACGCCTGACGACGTAGTCAACTTGGTCTTCCAAGACTCAGTTAAACTAAGTAACCCAGTTACTTTTTCAGATGAAGATTTGCCTCCCTTCGGCGCCAGTCATAACCTCGCTCTATACATTACAGTCACATGCTTGAAGAAGAACGTGCCAATGACATTGGTGGATGATGGCTCCGCAGTCAACGTCATACCATTAAAGACAGCATACAAGTTGGGCATGAAATAATCAGATCGGACTCCTACAAACCAAGGTGTTCGAGCATACGATGGAACATAACGTAAAGTAGTAGGGCTAGTCAATCTCACTATAGCCACAAGGCCAATTGAGCGAAAGGTTAATTTTCAAATAGTGGATATCGAAGCATCATTCAATATACTTCTAGGAAGGCCTTGGATTCACGCTTCCAAAGCGGTAACATCCACCTTGCACCAGAAGATTAAGATTCCTCTAAATGGCAAAGTAGTGACGATCACTTCGTCACCTATCAAAGCCGTAATAGAGAAAATGTCAAGTAACCAAGTAGTCACATACCCAGTATATGAGCTTGGGGGCTTTCAGAGCATAAATCTTGTGGAAAGTGAACTAGCACCTCTATACTTCAACCCATATTCCAACTTGGTGGTCAACCACATACTCAAGTCCCAGGGACACTACCCAGGAATGCCATTAAACCCTGCCAAGAAGAATACCTTCGTGCCATATAAAGAAGGAAACTCTCAAAGGATACCATTAGGATTGGGGTACAAGCCCACGAAAGCAGAAGCCTTAGAAATGTTCACCCAATTCCAAAACCGTAAGGACAAAGGGATTCAGATGCGACCCTATCTCCCTACCCTAAATGGATACTTCGTTAGAGAAGGGAGTCAGGAATACTTTCAAACCTTAGCATTATAGAGGAATGCAACTAGCCGGAATCGAGGTCTTCCACGATTGCTATTTCATCCCGCCAGAAACGGTTCCTACCGTCAAAACTCGTCAAACACCTTGTTTAGACGAACAAGCCGTTAGCCTTCTATTCGGGGAGGACCGATTTGTCAGAGCAGCGCAGGATGAGATCATTACCATGATACTTCAAGATGACCATTTCAACCCCACAGCTTTGATCACTGACACCAGCCCAAATCAGCATAAAGGATGGAGAAAATCAATCAAATGGACTAATAACCAAGGAAAGCTCTTCAAAGTCACCACTGGAGAAGGAGAGATGTTCAAAGGAGAACCTGAGGACGGCGAATTCGAGTCAGAGTCGAAGTCGAAGTCGGAATCAGAGTCTGAGTCTAGAGAAGTCGCTAGAGAGTCTTCTTCTGTCATCACTCCCCATCCCCTTGTTTCTCCTAGCATAGCATCGAATAGTAACAGTAGCTTGGGAAATGTCCCAGCAGCTGTTCCTTTACCGCCACTGACTACTGAACAGATGGCTTCTTTGTTTCAGCTATTTTAAAAATTTAATATGAATAAATCAGATTCTGCTTACCCTTTGTGTTATTCTGAATGCAATTCTATTTACGATGATAATGAGGATGATCCTGACCCAGACTCAGTCGAATTACCTCCTTACATAGTTAAAGAGATACTACAAGAGGGGGAAAGGGTGCCAGTTATAGAAAACACCGAACCCATCAACGTAGAAACCGAACTAGAACCCCAAGAACTTAGGATAGGGACTACCTTAAACCCAACTAAAAGGGCCAATTTCATCGACCTCCTACACGAGTTCAAGGACGTTTTCGCTTGGTCTTACAAAGACATGCCAGGAATCGACAAGGATATTGCAGAACATCGAATTCCAATCAAACCAGGTTTCAAACCCGTAAAACAGAAGCTTCGTCGGATGAGGACCGAATGGGCTCTTAAGATCAAAGAAGAAGTTGATAAACAATTCAAAGCCGGGTTCATCAAAGTTTCCGAGTATTCAGACTGGGTGGCTAACATAGTCCCCGTACCCAAAAAGGATGGGCAAATCCGGGTTTGTGTTGATTTCAGAGACTTGAACAAAGCCAGTCCCAAGGATGACTTCCCTCTACCACACATCGATATATTGGTAGATAATACAGCAGATCACGCGTTGTTATCCTTCTTGGACGGGTATGCAGGGTATAATCAGATCAAAATGGCCATAGAAGACATGCATAAGATAACCTTCATCACTCAGTGGGGCACATATTGCTATACACTCATGCCATTCGGGCTAATCAATGCTGGAGCTACATATCAACGCACCACCACCACTTTGCTACATGACATGATGCACAAAGAAGTAGAAGTATACGTCGATGATATGATTGTCAAATCCAAGGATAGGAAGGGGCATATTGATAACCTTCGCAAATTCTTCCTAAGACTGCGAAAGTACAACATGAGGCTCAATCCTCAGAAATGTGCATTCGGAGTAACGTCAGGCAAGCTTCTGGGATATGTCGTCAGCCAGAGGGGAATAGAAATCGATCCATCCAAGATCAAGGCTTTAATCGAAATGTCGCAACCCCAAACGGAGAAGGAGGTTAGAGGATTTCTGGGCAAAGTACAGTATATAAGCCGATTCATATCGAAGCTTACCATGATTTGCGAACCCATTTTCAAAAAGCTCAAGAAAACAGATCATACCATATGGGACGATGACTGTCAAAAGGCATTTGACAGGATTAAAGAGATATTGGCTAAGCCACCTGTGCTAATGCCTCCCCAACGAGATCAACCTCTTGGTTTATATCTCACAGTAACTGAAATAGCCATGGGGGCTATGCTCGCACAAACTGTTGGGAAAGAAGAAAGAGTTATCTACTACCTTAGTAAGAAGTTCTTAGAATATGAATGTAAATATACACCTCTCGAAAAGACGTGCCTCGCTCTTGTGTGGGCAACAAAAAAGCTACGCCACTACATGCTTAGCTACTTTGTCAAGGTGTATTCTAAAATAGATCCCGTCAAATACCTCTTCGAGAAACCCGTTCTCAACGGACGTTTGGCAAGGTGGACCTTAATGCTCTCAGAGTTCGATCTCAAATACGTACCTCTGAAGGTCATAAAAGGACGCGCCGTTGCCGAGTTTTTCGCAGATAATTCTATCAACGACACCCAAGCAATAGACATGTGGTCGTTTCTAGACGAGGACATACTACAAACCAGTTTACACTCTTGGGATCTTTATTTTGATGGAGCATCAAATTTAAGAGGATTTGGAATAGGAGTGCTGCTCATTTCTCCTGAAGGCGAGCATACGCCACTTTCTGTCAAACTCGACTTCGAGGTGACAAATAACGCAGCAGAATATGAAGCTTGCCTCATTGGTCTACAAGCAACAGTAAGTTTAGGCATCAAGAATCTTCAGTTCATAGAGACTCATCCTTGATCATTAACCAAATTACGGGATCTTGGAAAATTCGAAGTGAAAGTCTAGCACCCTATTAGGCTAGGATAGATCAAGTTGCCCAATTCTTCGATCAGGTCACTTATTTACACCTGCCTCGTGAAGAGAATCAATTTGCAGACGCTCTTGTAAAACTAGCATCTTTGATTAATATGCCAGACAACATGGTTGAAATGCCTTTATGCATCGAACGCAATCAGAACCAGCCTATGTACACCACCTTACAGATGAGGAAGAAAGCCCAGAGGAGCCCTGGTTCTAAGCCATTCTAAACTTCAAACTCAATGGTACATACCCACCAGATATGGATAAGAGGGGACAACACGCCATACGCTTACTAGCCTCTCAATACCTTCTCATGCAAGGAGAATTGTACAAAAGAACACCTCTTGGTGTAGTCTTGCGTTGCCTTGATCATTCACAGGCACAAAAAGTGATGGAAGAAGTTCACGATGGAGAATGTGGTCCTCATATGAGTGGACCCATGATGGCAAAGAAAATCACACTTCTAGGATATTGCTGGACGACAATGGAGTCAGATTGTATTAAATACGTCAGACATTACCATAATTGCCAAATCTTCGGAAATGTGCAACACGTCCCTCCCTCAATACTTTACACCATGACATCTCCTTGGCCGTTTTCTGCTTGGGGAATCGACATCATTGGGAATATCGCTCCAGCCGGAACAGGAGGTCACTGTTTCATTTTAGTAGCTATCGACTATTTTACCAAATGGGTCGGAGCAGCATCCTACACTGCTCTTACAGCTAAGCATGTGGCAAAGTTCATACAAACCAATATCATCTGTCAATATGGCTGCCCACATGAGATCATAAGTGACAATGGGTCACATTTCCAAGCCGAAGCTGCACAATTGCTAGCCAAATACAAAATCAAACACCACCTCAAACTAATGGCGCGGTGGAGGCAGCTAACAAAAATGTCGTCACAATCCTCAAGAAAATGATCGACAATTATCGAGATTGGCCTAGCAAAATACCTTTTGCGTTATGGGGTTATCGCACATCAGTCAGGACGCCCACTAGGGCCACTCCTTTCTTTCTAACTTATGGCATAGAAGTTGTACAACCAGTTGAACTAGAAATTCAGTCCCTATGCATTTTGCTCGAAAGTCAAATTCCAGAAGTTGAATGGAATAGAGATAGATATGAGGAACTCATCCTCTTGAATGAACGAAGATTGCGGGCATTACACAATGTGCAGACATATCAGGCACGTATCAAACGAGCCTTTAATAAACGGGTTAAGCCCAGGAACATCAAAGAAGCAGACTTGGTGCTCAAATCAGTCAGAGCTCTCCTACCTGTCGATCCACGTGGAAAGTTTAAACCTAACTGGGCCGGACCTTTCCTAGTCAAGTCCATACTTTCGGGGGGTGCGGTTAAAATTACAGACCTAGATGGGAATAAATCGATAACCCAACCAACCTCGACCAACTGAAACGATATTACCCTTAGTATAGGATAGAAAACGCGCCTCGCGTAACACCCACGTGCCGCTCGTGCGATACGAAATAAAAATGGCCCTTTGCCCGCTAAAAGAAATCCTATGTCACTATGCTCTTGCATTTTGACACTTCGACATCCTCATATCATCAAATAAATTGAATTGCATTTTAAGAGTAAGTAAAGCTCGTGCTTATTTTCTAAGTTCATTACAAGCTCTTGCTTCGAACAATTATTCTTTTACATTTATTCGAACTACGCACAGGGTTTTATTTCATTTTCAATGAATACGTAAGCAATCCTTTACAGGATACAACCCATTATTTTGAAATGTAAATAGAAGGACATTTGCATTTGCATTTGAAATTCGACAAGAATAATAAAAGGAAATCATAATAGTTTCTTAACTAATTAGTCTTTTATTCATTTGTTTCATAAATAATAATAATACGCCAAATACATATAAATGCGAAAATGCTGAAATAAATGCTAGGCTAGGATTCTAAAAACCCTGTCGTTTATTACAACTTAAATAATAATAAATAATACTACGACTAAGGCTATTCTTCCATCTTTCCCTTGCCTTTGTCGCCTTTATCATACTTTTTATCTCGACCACGAGCCGGGCGCTCTTGTGCTATCTCCGACCTAATCACCAACGGTCGTTCTCGCGGTCTAGCCTTACCATTTCGATCCATTACCATCTCCACGGCAGAAGCGGTCTTCAGTTTCTTCGACGGATGAACGACTCAGAATCCGGCCTCTTCTTCTTCCTCAGTCAAATACTTTTGACTCTCCTTTGCTACTTCGCGGATTTTGTAATCCACAGGCTCGTGTTTCCTCAACTTCTCACGCTCTTCCGGAGTACTAGCCTTTCTCCATTGCATGTATGAGTCAGATACCCATAAGGAGCCAACAGGAACTGGTATGAACCACATGTTCCTCTGAGCCCACTTAATTGCCCACTCTCGACGAGACTCCGTGGTGTGTGCCAATGCAGTTTGAGGAATGGTGTCAAGCTTCGGGATCTTCTGCCTAAGGCCCACTTGCCTCATCAATCTCTCCGGAAAAATGCAAATCATGAATTCCAAGCCAGGGATGCGAACTGACCGCGTCGGGTCCAAAGATGAAACTCCAGTGACTGACCTGAGATGCCACCATGGCACAATCCACCGGATCAGGGGACCTCCTTTACTCTTCAGCTTATTCTCCCAATAGTTGCAAACCCTAGTGAAGTCCACCATATAGAGTCTAGTTCTCATTGCAATTGATCGAGCATGGTATCCTGGCACATTAACTGGGGGCTCGATCAACCGCAGTCGTTCCATCAGCCAAACCTGCAAAAGAAGACGGGAATTAATGCCCATATTTCAACCGAAAAAAAAGAAAAAAAAAACGAAAAAAAAAAGAAATACAAAAAACAAAAAACAAAAATAAAAAATAAAAAAACGGTTGACATAAAAAAAAAGGTTCTTACCTGCAGAATGACGGGACTTCCCAAATAAGGAAGCTCGTGGTTGGCCTTTCTGTTATCCAAACCAAGAATGGTCTCCCCTAAGCAAAGGCATGCTGGGCTCTTGCGCTACTCCATTTGTTCCACTAGGCTCAGAAAACGGGGGTCACCTCTCATCTCCTTGTCAACATGCCCTTGAAGGACATAGCAATGAAGTAGACAAAACCCGAAGGCCCTGCGCCTCGCAACATAAGAAATAGTAGGGTCCTCCCTATTTATGAATCGGTCAATAAAGTCAAACATACGGACTCCTTTCGAGGTCACAAGACGGTCCACCTCAGCCTTGGTCAATCCGAGCAAGTTTCTAAATTTACTTTTATATCCTTGAGAGCTAAGGGGTATACCGGGTGCATTTTCTGGGTCCCATCCTCCAATAGCAGCTATTTCTTCAGGGAAAGGACAAATATCGCCTCCGGGAAAGGCAAACACATGAAAATTTGGGTCCCAATACTCAAGACAAGCATCCAAGAAAGGCTTCACAATTTTTACTAATTTGAGACTCAAGATCGATCCCAAATTAAAAGCACCCATGTTGTGTTTCTCAACATTCGTGAACTCGTTTGTCCACTCCTTGAGACGGTTTTCGAAAGCATCCATAATTTCGAAATTGTTTAGAAGATATGAGAGCTTTTATGTGATAGACGGAATAAAGATGAAGGAATTGTGTGAATAAAAGCTTCCCCGAAGTCTCTATTTATACTAATTGCTATTTCCTAATTTCTGTCGAGGTCTGACTAGCTGGGGAAATGACGCAGCATCTGCTGCGCCTCTTCCCCAGGCCTTTTTTCGTGATTTTCAGATTTGATCTTTCCTAATTTGCTTTTTGCTATAATTTCCTATTCATATAGGGTACTATTTTCGTAATTCCGTCAAATTACCAAGTTTTATGTTTCCTAATCATTTTCGGGTTCGCTTTTCGAGACAAAGTCGACATTTTCGCCAAACGACCACACTTACCCATTTTATTTATTTTCTTTTTTAGGGGAATCATTTCACTCCTCATTTTCAATACATTTCATACTTATACATTTCTTTTTAAGTTTTTTTTTGGGGGGTAGCCCTCCTTACCGTCCGGTCATTTTGCTCATTTCTGGGCATTTTTTGCGAATTTTTCTATGCATTCTTGGACATTTTGTCATTTTTTGCTCATTTTCGAGCACATTTTTTCACCTTTTTCTCATTTTGCGCCAATTTAAGCCACCTATATGTTATGTGTTTTACGTATAAATTCTATGTAAATTTCGGCAGCATGACGGCACAAACCGTCACCTACCAAACCTGTTTTTAAGCTAAACTGCAGGAACAGCAAACACCCAGCAGCAAAGGCGCTCAGGCCATCATATATACAACCAAAATGCGATATATACATCAAACTGGGGGCTCTCGCCCAAAACAGGTCCGAAAAATCCGAAATAAAGTCCAAAATGTGCAAAATATATACAAGACAACAGTAAAAAAAGGAAAAGCAGTTAGTCCTAGTGGCCACTCACTCAACTCAGCTACGGTCGCCTCGAGAGCAGCGATCTCAGCGTCTCTGGCCTCCAACTCCCTCAACAAACGAGCTGTCTCCTCCCGGGACTGTGCCAGCTCGCGCTCCAGGTCACACTCTCTCTGCAAATGGTGAAGAAATGCCTCATTTTCAATCATTTCACTAAAACGCAAGAAGTTGCGATAAAGTTTAAAAATAAAATAAGTAAGAGAATTAGAGGTTCATACCTGTCGTCCCCGGCCACCAACAAGTGCCTCGATGGCCGTGGCTCGTAGCCGGTTGGCCATCCTCCAGAGCAAAATGTATTGAGACGATGCCACCTGCATTTGAACAACAAAAAGTTCAAGAGAAAGAAAGAGGAGAAGGAACAAACACATTCTTATGCAATAAAAACAATAAAGACAGTCAAAGCTGGGGGCTTACCCTCCTCACTAGGTGCTGCCACTCCTCCAAACCAGCGTCCGTCACCTCCTCGCCGAAGTCGCGGATTTCCGAGATCATCGTCATCCCCGCCGCGTCGGTGTACTCGAGTGTCTCTTGGTAAGCTGGGGGCTCGACGCCTGCCACCTCGATCTCCTACAAGGATCAAAGGGCTCTTTACTTGACGATCGTTCGTCGTTTGTCAAATCAAATTCAAAATCAAAGAAAAGGTAAAGTACTTACCACGATCGGCCAGTACTCCAACCTCCGGTGAACGAACTCGGAGTACTCCTCGCCAGGAAGGAGAAGGGCGTCACCGCTCACGTCCGCCAAGTCAGCCTCTCTCTCAGCGTCAGAAGGCTCTCTAAACATCGTTCGTGGAGGATCGATGGGAACCGTGAAAGTGTCACGAGAGCATTGCCGAGTCAAACGCTCGCCCAGGTACCACACAGGTCCCATGGGCGTCCTCAACAACAACCGGCTCAAGCTCCTAGGACGAAGGACCTCAGCCACAAAAGCAGGAGCGTCAGGGTAGTCCTCCCAAGGTCTGGGCACCCACTAAAATAAGGAAACGAAGGGTCATTCCTATGATCGGCTCTAAGCGGGAAGGGGGTCGTTCCTATGATCACTTCTAAATAAAAGACATAAGTAAAGAAAGGTAATAAAATGAGGATCAAGGGTACTTACGTTCTCCAACTTCAGGGCATTCACTCCCCGACGACATACATCGTAAGAAGAGCACTGGCTCTGCCTACGGCACACTACCCAGTCTCTCACGACAAGGTACGCCCTTGGCTCAGGCTCCGTCCTCTTGGGCGCAAAGCTGGGAAAGTAGGAGTACACCCACGCCTGTAGACAAGATAATCATTTATTGTTCTATGATGATGTTTCAGAATTCAATAGAAACAAATAAAGGAAGAAACAACGATCTTTCATAAATGCAAAAGAAAGGTTCATAACTCCAACAAGAGTTCAGGACCGATAGTAGCAGGAGAAGTCCCCTTCTCCATCAGCTAAGGACGTACCATGGCCCTCATGTAGCGAGTGAGGACCGCAAAGCCAGGAGTAACCCAGTCCCACCAACCTAGGCTACTCAAGTCAGACAGAAAAGGAAGAAGCTTCGTAGACAGCCTCTCCCCCTTATCTCCGAGGTAAATCGAAGATAATAACCACCATAACCACAAGCGGGCCCTCTGCTCCGCAGTACAAGGAGGAGGAGCCACCTTCCTCCCGTCCATCGTCACCGTCGCCGGGGTCTTACCCGCAAAGTAGTCCCTGACGTAAGAACTCGGCACCAAACCAGGAATGCTGGCAGCACCCTCGGCCAGGTTCCGGTCGATCAGCCTCCTCACCTCGGCTGAGTCCACTCTCATGGCTGTCAACGGCCACACCAAAGCCCCCTCTCCACACGGCAGACCCGAGATCATGCCGTAGTCCTCCAGAGTGACCCCGATCTCTCCAAAAGGCATATGGAAGGTCGAGGTCGTGTCCCAGTACCGATCAAGGAAAGCTCGAATCAGGCTATGGTTAGCCTGAATCTTCCTTTCCTTGATGCTCTCCAAGCTCCCACCAGAGCTCCGAATGCTCCCAACTCGACGATGGCCTACTCCTCCTCCGACAGTCTCCTAAAGGCATCCATCATCGTCGAGTAACCAGAAAAGGACCTCATTTTCCCGGCCTCCTGTATCAATTCAAAGCAATGCTATCTTTAGCACAAGACAAATGAGAAATGAAACGATAAAAAAATAGGAAAGGCAATAAGGAAATGACAAGTTCGAGATTTACTAGACTCTTCGCAATCCTGTAAGACAGGTGGCTCTCTGCCGCCCAAATGAGATGTCTACCATCCTATTATCGGCCCACTCGGGTGCACCCACTAGCTGGCAACCACCACGTCCCACGTTGGCCCGCCTCAGGACCTCCTCAGCCTCCTCCTCGACCACCTCCTCTCTCTCTCCCCCTACAAGAGCAAGAGAAGGGTCAAAGTCTACATCCATGGGAGCCCTCCCCGATGTAGAAGGAATCTCACCTGCAAAATTAATGTAAGTTAGGCCGCGTCAAGCCACGACAAGCCTCGGTGAGGTCGTTTCAAGCATTTTTCAAGCCCTAAAAGTGGCCTTTTCTCGCCAACTTTGGCCATTTCTTTCGAAAACCGGCCACTCATGTGGAATAGTGGGTCAAGTTAAGCCTAAGTCCAAGCCTAGTCATGGGTTTGAGTCGAATTTCGGCATCATTTCGCTATAATAACGATTATGCCCTAGAAAAGTGTCCTGAAAAAGTCGTCACAAATCAAAAATCCGACATGATAGAAAGTTTACCCATTACACAAGGGTTCCAAAACAACAAATTTCATCAAAAATGGACAATCCTAAAGGCATTTTCGAAGCAGTTTTCGAAATAGCTGAGAGACCGTCTCAATTTCGCTCAAATGCTCAATACTTGACGAAAATTCAAAAAGAATACATGGTTATGTTCCTAACATTGCCAATTATCCATTTCTAATATCAATTTTATCAAACAAATCCATTAGACGCAAAACCCCCAAATTTTCGATATAAAGGGAGGGGAAACCCTAATTTTTTCGGCTCTAATTCGATAAAAAACAAGAATTAAAAGTGAGAATGTAATGCATACCTCGATTAGTCATGATTAATGGCATGGGTTGATCAAATTTTGACGGATTTAAGTTGGAATTTGAGAGAGTTTAGAAAGGATTTATGTTTTGTAAATTATGAATAAAACACGGTTTTAATCGCGTTTTACTCCAGACAGGGACAAGCCCAGGAAAAGACGCAGAGCCTGCTGCGCCCTTTCCAAGAGCCGCAGCTCTTGCTGCGCCTGTTCCCCAGCTTCCTTCCAGCTCGATTTTCTAAAATTCGTTATGAGTTCGTTATTTGTGGGCCCAAGCCGTGTGCGCCTCTTCTCCAACGCCTTATATCTTATATTTGGTTTGTTGGGCATTTATTTTCGTCGACCCGTATATTTTTCTAAACGGACTCCGAAACCGTCACGATGTTTTATCTCCCAGCAAGGATCTTTTATCAGGATTTCGCTTGCAACAACGAGTGGATTTCTGGCGGTGCTTAGGACGTGCCGCTATCAGTCAAGCCTCTTCATTTTCCTTGACGGTGTTTTAAGACACACCTTTATCGATACTTTATCCAGCGAGAGTTCATGACAACCGATTGTACTTCTCGAGAGATGGAGTTTGTTTGGAAGCATATACAAGCAGATTCCCAGAAATGATTCAATCTAGACAGAATCATCAACATATTCCCCGACGAGAGTTCGCTTGAGACCGACGCAAGAAAATTCCCCCAACAGTTTCTACCGACGTCCTGCTGTCCTCAATATTATTGTTTCCTCATGAGGTTCGGTAAAGATGTCGTTTTCCAGATGTTCTCATACCAACCTTCTCTTAGGTTCCCAAACTACCCAGGTTCATACACCTAGCCTTAACCTATAGGATCATAATCCTTTAGAATCGCCTTTTCTCAGGGTTCATACATCCAAACCTTGGTTACCCTTAGGCCGCCTTCTCATCGATGTTTTCCTTTAGGGTCCCACACCCTAGCACAATCCTTATATATCTTTTAGGTCTTAACCTCAGCTCCTACGCTTACCTTTAGCTCCTATGCACCTTTGGAAGCATCTCGAGAAAGAAGCCTCATGTATGGTTTCTTCTTATGGCTGGCGAGCCTCCTTACATAGTCTAAATGGACTTTAAACGACCCTCCCCGATATTCGATAGACTCTAAAATGTTCCCGACGACAGGTCCTTGATTTAGACCCCTTGAGCCACCTCGCATCGCCATAGTCGTCAGGTTGTAATCTTCTATTGACCTGATGGCTATACTTTGACTTTCGCCTTGTCCAGGCCTCAGTCAAAGTGGGGGCTCAGTAGATACCTCATTTCTACACCTCCCGCCAACCACCCAGTGATGATTGGGCCGCATGTTTGGCAAGCGGAACGATTTATGACAGTCCGTTAGTTTATCGTCAAGTTATAGCTTAAATACTTGTGTCTACCCCTTGGTTATCATCTACGCGCCTCTACGGTCGTTTTCACAGTAATTAGAGTTCATTTGGTGTCCGGGTCAAAAACCGCTTCATTTTCTAAGAAACCGTTTAAAATGCCGAGTCGAAATGCTCTAGAATATTCCGGATATTTGTTCCATAATTTAATTTTATATCTTTTGGTAAAATATATCTCGTAAATCTTATTTTAAGGAATAAGGAAGTATAGATCTACCGCAATTCTATAATAGAAACGAGGAAATCTTTCTTCCGCAGGAGGAAGCCTCTGGGGAAATGACGCAGCAGATGCTGCGCCTCTTGGAAGGATCGCAGCAGCTGCTGCGCCCTTTCTCCAGCTCGTTTCTGCCTGTTTTCAAATTTTTTCCGTGATTTCTTTCCAAAGTTTGAGTCATTCCATAACTCTTCACATATATTAGTATAAATAGAGGCCTTCGGTCTCCATATTTTTCACGCGAGTGTCTGCCCTTCTCTTCTCCCTTTGCATTCTAAGACCGTGCTCTAAGCTTTCGACGCCTACGTGCTTGATCAATCGACCATGTAAGCTCAGATCATTCTAAGTTCTAGTCACGTTGCATGACCGACCAATTTGACCACTACACATCAATCAACTTAATCTAAATCCTCTAACGAGGGCACTTTCTACATACATTCGAGTCGAGCAATCACTAAACGTTAACTTAGTTAATCTCGTTTCGTCAAATATGTAAGTTTGAGGGTGTAAATCCCATCTTTTTTATTGTATTTTATTTTTGTATCAATTAATGTAAGATTCACGTCACAAATACATTCAAAACCGACTTTTAAAACCCTTTTATCAAACCGTTTTTACGGAATAGCAGCTACCAGACGTCGAGAAGAAACGCAGCAGCAGCTTCGCCTCTTCGAAGGGTGGCAGCATCTACTGCGCCTCTTCTAGAGGCTGCCGCTGTTTCTGCTCTTCTTCTTCTTCCTCGGTTCTTCTGTAGTTTTCGTTTCTTTTCCTTTAATTTCTTATTTTCTTTCTTTTCTTATTACATAAAATAATTTTAACTTATTCCTTTTAATTATCGCGTTTTGTTTATGACTTAAATCCCTTATAATCAATATTTGCGGGTTTTCGTCACTAAATCAAACCCGGATTTTTAGAAACTCGATTTGTTCATATCAAGTTTCTGGAACTCGTCTTTTGTACACGATTACATTATTTTTTTTCAGTTTATTTAGTTCGTTCGAGTTCGTTTCCGCCATCGTAATTAAACCTAATTCGTTTTATTCCGTTTATAATTCGTTCTTAACTCGTTTTAATTAGTTTCGATCCGTGTATATCGCTTTTATGACGTTTTCACATAATTAATATGTTAAATCACTTTCACTCGAGTCAAATATCGATAATCAATCATAAAACATACCAACAAACATTAACAAACACGCGGTTCTGACTTCACAGCCAGAGCTCAACTCAAGAACAGACGCAGTAATAGCTGCGCCTCTTCCAAGGGACGCAGCAGTGTTGCGCCTGTTCTGAGGTGAGTTATGTCCCTGAATTTCCATTCTCACTTTGACCTAGCCTTTAATTACGTAATTAATTGACTATTAACCGTAATATCACCCTTAATCTATCCTATTTTATCACTTTAATTTCAAACTTTTATTTTCTTTTTCTTCAAATTTCCGTCTTGAGTGTATTTTTGACGTAAATCAGTTAAATCATTGTAATTCATTGTAATTTTAATTATCGTTATTTATTTACTGTTATTTATTATTGTATGATTTATTTGCTTGATTACTCACATGTAATTAATTCTAATTCCCAATTCGACATAATTAAGTGCTAATTATTTGTTCACCGACATAGTTTGATTCACCTGTTAGGATTAAAATGTTGTTTGTTGCATTGCATGCATATAATCGACAACATATAAAATATGAATGATTTCCCCAATCATTAGTAGAGGTCGCTATCGAGGCGGGCGGGATTAGGTGTTCAGTAAAAGGACTTCCTAATACGTACCCTCACCCCTTACTCCAGATCTCTGTGAACATCCGTGTTCATTGGCATCCACGAGAGTCATTCTAGACATAGAATGCTAAGGGTAACGAGTTCTTAGTGTTCATGTCACTACTTTGTGTCTTGACATGGCACGAGGTATTTGAACGGTTCCAATTTCCCATAAAAATTGGTGGCGACTCCACAAATGCAACGCTTGACCCAAGCGCCCCTGTGGCCCATATCCACAATAGTATGTGCCACAATGGGAAGTTCAAGGAGTTTTGGAGGGTTGTCACTCATCTCCATATGGAGGACACCATGGAGCAAGAAGGACGGTTGCCAAAGTCCTACAATTGGGCTTCTATTGGCCCACCATGTTTGAAGATGCTAGAGAGTTTATCCTTCATTGTGACCCTTGCCAAAGAACCGGGAACATATCTTGGAGAAATGAGATGCCACAACGAGGCATATTGGAAGTTGAAATCTTCGATGTTTGGGGAATTGATTACCAAGGTCCCTTTGTATCGTCCCAAGGTAACAAGTACATTTTAGTTGTCGTTAATTACGTATCAAAGTGGGTAGAAGCAATTGCTACTCCAACCGACGATGCAAAAATGGTAACCAAGCTCTTAAGAAAAGTGATCTTCCCAAGGTTTGGAGTCCCTAGAGCAATTATTAGTGATGGTGGAACACACTTCCATGAGAAGAAACTTGCATCTCACTTAACAAAATATGGTGTTCCAACATATAACCGGCTTGGGATATCATCCTCAAACAAGCGGTCAAGTCGAAGTTTTCAATAGAGAGATTAAACAAATTCTTGAGAAAGTTGTTAACAAGCCTCGTAAGGATTGGAGCATGAAACCTGATGACACTCTTTGGGCTTATAGGACTGCCTATAAGACCCTCATAGGAGCATCCCCTTACAAGTTAGTCTATCTATGAAAAGGCTTGCCACTTGCAACTTGAATTGGAATACAAAGCATTTTGGGCAATCAAAGCTCTAAATCTTGATCTCAAGCTAAGTGGAGAGAAGAAGATCTTGCAAATTGAAGAGTTGGAAGAATTTCGACTTCACTCATATGATAATGCAAAGATCTACAAAGAACGCACTAAAATGCTCCATGACAAGAGGATCAAGCAAAAGGCATTGCACGAGGGAGACAAAGTCCTTCTATTTAACTCTAGATATCGACTCTTCCCCGAAAAGTTGAATTCACGATGGACGGGTCCCTTTGTGATCACAAATGTTGTAAAGTATGGAGACTTTGAGATAATGTCGGAAAAAGGAAATCGGTTCAAGGTCAATGGTCAACAGATTAAGCCATATTATAAAGGAGCTTTCATAGGAGAGGTTGAGGCCATCCGCCTTGAGCCGCTCCCACTATGACAAAGCATTGAAACGGAGGAGAGTTTGGTGGAGTCCTACCTAAACCACCACTTGTAAATATAATAACTTACTTTCTTGCACTTAACTTCATTGCATTGCATTTTAATTACTTTGTCTTAAGCATAATTTTTGACATGAGAGCAAGTGAGGGAGGATTATTAATCAAATTTGATGTGTGAAGGATATGAAATTCAAGTGTGGGGAAGCTATGCCTAGGCTAAGAGAGAGCCTATGTCACTCAATCCATTTCTAGGAAGAGGAAGCCTTAGAAGAGCTAAAAGAAGGATCCCCACGAGTTGGCCTAAACTCGTGGGAGTTGGAGCCAAAAAGTTTAAAGGAAAAACTCCTGCAGCAAAACACGGGCGTCCTGGACTCGTCCCGGGCGTCCCAAATACTTAGGACGGGCGAACCAGCTTGAGGACGCACGTTCCCATCTACTCCTAAAGAAAAAAAAATTAGCCGCAGCAAAATACGGGCGTCCTGGGATCGACCCGGGCGTCCCAGTACTCAGGACGGGCAGACCGTCATGGGGACGCACGTCCCTCCCTGCGTCAACAAAAATTCTTGTAGCAAGAAACGCCCGGCTCCCTCACCGACCCACGCGTCTCCCTCCCGTGCTCCTCTCTAATGACTAACAACCCTACTTTCTTTTCCTCATTTCCACCACACTCATTAAGACACATTAACTTCTCTCTCTTCTAAGAAACCAAATCTCCTTCACAAGCACTCAACACCACCAAATCTCATCACCAAAACAACCAAATCAACCTCCCTAAACATTAGCTCACCCAAATCTAGGGTTTGTGAAATTCCACAAAGCAAAGAAATTATACTTAGGGGGATTTGATTTCACTCTCAACCACAAAGTTCTAAGGAATCCCCCAACTCAAACAACAAAAGCATCATCATGGAAAGGGAAAAGAGAAGGGCAAAAAGGATAATTAGGATCTCTTCTAGCTCAGACCACAATGAAAGGAGAAGAGAAAATGAAGACATCATTGATCTCTCTCGACTTGAGCAGTTCTCCAACATCGAATTCGTCAATGATGCACAAAGGATCGTCTTCCATCGACTATTGGTAAGAACATCCTTCCTACAAAGTTTGTTTGTCATGATACTTTAAGGAAATTGGGAATTTATCATCAAACCGAGGTATTGTTGATTTGTTTGGACTCTCAACTATGTTTCACATGCATGAACTTACCTATCAATCACTTGTGCTCGAATTTCAGAGTTTCCTAAAGATCTCTACCATAAATGACACCATTTGCATTGAGTTTCGTTTGGAGAATGTAACAAGGATGATAACTTTGGTTGAATTTGCGGATATATTGGGTTTAGATGTGTCGAACTCTCGGCCATACAAGCCTAGGAACTATAGTATAGAACCTCTTTGGAGAGCCCTAACGGGCCGCGACTTGGCAAAGATAAAATATTGTTCGGCTTCCTACATTCAAAACCCCATTATAAGGTTCACATACCGTTTCATCACGAGCACCCTACTAGCTTGACGTGACCCGGCCGTGGTAAATGAGCTTAATATTACATTCATGGAATCATATTTGAAGATACAAGGGAAAAGCGGTTGTAATTTCAATGCCCCTTTTGTGTTGCTTGAACGATGGGCACGATTTCGGAATGGTTGTGATAATGGGATGAGACACATTGTCAATGGAGGCTTGATTACAAGAATAGCCAAGAGGTATAACCCAAATTTCAACAAAGATAACTCATATGTCCCTCTTCCGGGCAATACTAGGCTCAATGAATGACTTCTATTCCAACAACATCATTGGATAGCCTACGAAGGGTATGAGAGGCAAATCAAATGGTTAACAAAAGGGAGCGCCCCATTAAGCTTTCCAATGGAAGGATTGACAAGGATTTCACCAAGGAGAGGGCCCCTTTCCCGAATACCCTCATACCTAGTGCCCGAAAATTCAAGAAAAGAAGATCAATCCCCACCCCCTACTCAACAACAAACAAGTGAACCACAACAAAGTGAGGGGGAAAGAATCACTATTCCTCCCTACCCCTTTCCCTACCAACCCTACAACCACCTTAACCCGTTCATTCTACCAAGAGATGACTTTACTACGGGTTTACTTCAAGCAATGCATAGACAACAGTACGATGTTAGGGTGGATGCCTACTATGCTCTCTATCCCAATTTTCATCAAATGGCCCGCCAAGGGCGGATTAACGAAGAAGAAGCACTTCCCTCATGGGCTCAAGTTGACATACTCTTCCCTAATTCGGCCCATGGGAATGACAGAGCTAGTGGAAATGGTAACGGAAAGGAGGAAATCTCAAGTGACGGTGACACCGTGGAAGTGAATAGTGATGGGGATGAGTTTATGGACTTTTATGGGAGTGATGAATCCAAAGTGAATTGGAGTGATGAGCTTGGAGGGGATGATTATGATGATAAGTGAAAGAGTTCTTTGGCTTGGTGGAAGAGGGCAAGAAGCATCCACCATGGCTTTTGTGAGCTTTTCCTTCCTCTCTCATTTCCATGTCAATAATTGATTTGAAAATAACAATTTAGTTTGAATAATTCTCGTTGTTTTGGCTTTTGCCTAGTGAGTGTCCTAGTAACACCAAAGGACCTTTTCCAACTTAGCAACATCAAGGTGATTAAAATTTTTACTCTCACTAGGAAAATCCAAAACGACAATTTGCATAGCATGCATGGCCTTGTGGCCAAACTCCCTCCACAACTTTAACCGGTTTGGGGAAGTTTAGTCACAAGCATCCCGAGTTAATTTAAATTAGCTCTCCGACTAATCGAAAGCATGCATCATTTAGCGTAGTCTAGCTTGCATCATTTGTAATATATTCCATATAGTATGCATTTAGTGTAGAATTCATGCATTTCATATATCTTCATGCATTTGCATAATTCCCTATCGTTTTGTCCATTCAGAGCAATGTCCATACTAGTGTGGGGATGGGGAATTATACTATCTAACCTATTTCAAAAATGATAAAAATTGAAAAATTTAAAAAAAAATTCAAAAACATGTTCTTTCCTTTGTAGTGTAGAATTGTATATATTTGTTTGTTTGTCACTCTTATCACATGGGGATGACTACGCCACATTCGAAGCATGAGGGATATAGAAGACCGCATGGTATGATCTTTCCAAATCTCCTTCCTCCTTCTTATATGTTAATGACAATGTGGCTACATTTTGATTGATGCGGTACGAACCTATGTGTTATTAAGAGTGTGTATTTAGTTTATATGGCATATTAGTTGATAGTAGCATACGCATTAGAGTTGTATATATGTTAGTTGCATCATGGCATGTAGTTGCATGATAAAGAATTTTGTGAAAATGCCTATTTGGGAAGCTTGACAAGTGTATACAAGGCCCTTGTAGATAATTTTTCTCCTTGAGACTTTGTTTGGTAGAATACCCTCAAGACACCATAGGATGTATCATACTAGTATCTTTTGTCCTATGGTCTAAGGCCTAGTCAAGGGTTTGCATGTGTGTCACCTATCCAACCATATGATGTGATATGGACTTGATCCACTTATCTAGGGGACCTTGATTGACTTGGTGGTTTGGCAACCCAAAAATACTTTTCATTAATAAGTTTGAAATGCTCATTTCAAAAGTTTTGTGATGTGGAATCGTTTTAATTGTCAAGGAAACCTCAAATGTTTTGAATTGTTGAAATGCCGAGAAATTTGATGGAGGCGTACCACTTCAATGTGCTTTGGTGCGGGATCCATTGCATTGGGCCCCCACACGGTTGTGAATTCGGCCGCCCAAAGACAAAGTGACTCTCACCCCCAAGAGTTATTGTCTAGAGGTTAACCGGTTGCCTAATAAGTGATTGGCGAAAGCAAAGGACACTAGCAAATGAGGGACAAACCCCATCTCAAAGTTTTGAAATGTGAAATGCGGAAGCTGAAATGAGGACCAAGTTTTGAAAGTTAGTCAAATCCACTATTTTTGTTTTGATTGACTTGAGCACTTCATTCCCAAAAACTTTTTGTTATGCCACCTTGTTGAGCTTGGGACGATCGTTGGCCTTTACATTTGTAGAGAATCCGAGATAATAATAATAATAATAATAATAATAATAATAGTAGTAGTAGTAGTAGTAGTAGTAGTAGTTAATAGTAGTAATAGTAGTAGTAGTTAATAGTAGTAATAGTAGTAGTAGTAGTTAATAGTAGTAGTAGTAGTAGTAGTTAATAATAATTATAATAATAATAATAATAATAATAATAATAATAATAATAATAATAATAATAATAATAATAATAATAATAATAATAATAATAATAATAATAATAATAGTAATAATAATAGTAATAATAATAATAGTAATAATAATAGTAGTAATAATAATAGTAGTAGTAATAATAATAATAATAATAATAATAATAATAATAAAATTATTATTATTATTATTATTATTATTATTATTATTATTACTACTATTATTATTATTACATTGAATATAAGGAAATATCAATTCATAAAGTTGGAATGAATGGATACATGGAATATCCACTAACCAAGCTTTTATTGCACCTTGATAAGTGTGAAATGTACACTTTAGATTATAAGATATGAAGTAGTAATATGGTATTGTAGATACCTCATTTCTGCACCTCCCGCCAAACACCCAGTGATGATTGGGCCGCATGTCTAGCATATGTCGCGATATTATGACGTTTTGTAAATCGGTTAATAAAAGTTAACTCATACACTTGTGTCTACTCCTTGGTTGTCATCTAGGTGTCATTACGGTCGTTTTGGCAGTAATTAGAGTACATTTGGAGTCCGGGTCAAAAACCGTCTTCATTTCCTAAAACCTTCAAATCCCGAGTCAAAAAGCAATGTGCTTGTCTACCTAAGTTTAGGATGTCATAAAATGTTATAAGTATATTTCATTTTGAATCTCATGTCACTTCTTTGGGCTAAACTTAAAGTTTACATTACAAAATGTGCATTTCACTTAGCTAAAATGACAACCCGACTTTTAGGCCCGTTTTACGAGGTGATAACGACTTTTTAGGGTTTGGCCTATTTCACCGAAATTTCTAGATCTTTCTTTTATCTTTCCAACGCCACCGAAATAACTTTAATCCGAGTCTTGTAGAGAAAATTATGCCTAAAATACGACAGGCTGTCAAACGCGTTTTCTACGCGCAGAAGGATCCTACCCGAGGAAGGACGCAGTAAGCACTGCGCCTCTTCTAAGGGATGCAGCTCCTGCTGCGCCTTTTCTCAGGGCTTTCTTTTTGTCCAAGTTTCCGCGTTTCAACCTAAGTCGGTTAGATCTTTCCTTCCGTATCCTATTCTTACCATAATTCCTCCGTGTGTTTAGTATAAATAGAGGCCTTTGCCTCACATATTTTTCACGCGAGTGTCCGCCGTTCTCTTCTCTCTTTGCATTCTAGACCTTGCTCTAAGCTTTCGACGCCTACGTGCTTGATCAATCGACCACGTAAGCTCAGATCATTCTGAGTCCCAGTCACGTTTGTATGACCGACCAATTTGACCACTACACAATCAAATAATCAATCTTTTTAAATCCTTTTTTAAAGGGCACTTTCATATTTGCATAGATCGAGTCGAGTTACCACTAAAAACTGATTTCTTTAAATCTCGCGACGTTAACATGTAAGTCTGAGGGTGTAAAATCCCATTTTTTAATCTTGTTTATATTATTGTTGTATTTTATTTTACGAGTTTACATCATATTAATGCCAAGACGATAATTTGTTAAAACACACGTTTCAAACCTTATTTCGTCAAAACTGTTCAGATCTGACGAGTAGAAGAAACGCAGTGTCTGCTGCGCCTTCTGGAAGGATCGCAGCTTCTGCTGCGCCTCTTCCAGAGGCTGCTTTCAGCTGCTCTGTTTTTTCTTCTCCTCGGATTCGATCTTTTCTCCTTCTTTCTTTTTCAATTCTTTTCTTTTCTTTCAACCTACATCTTTTAATTAGCTTTCATCAAATTATTTTACTCATCAATTTATTTTCTTAAACCTTTTCTTCTTTAGTCGGTTTAAATCGCTAATTCTTCATATTGGTTGGTTTATTCCGTCTCATACTCAAATCTGGGTTTTAGTGACTCGGTAATTAATACTTGGTCTCTTAATCTCACTTTTTGTACATTAAAGTTTCTGTTTATATTTTAAACTCAACCTTTAAGCTTTAGAATTCGTTTAGTTCGTCTTATAATCATTAGTAATCGATATTAATTGGTTCGAGACGGTTTTTGTACATAAAATTCATTCTTAATATTTATCATTCGAGTTTAATCATTAACATGTAAATACAATCAATTTTTATAATCAATCAACCATAACAACCAACCGAGTCTGACTTTTACAGTCATAACCCATCCCGGAACAGACACAGTGGGTGATGCGCCTCTTCCAGAGGACGCACCCATTGCTGCGCCTGTTCTAGGCTGGCTTCTGCCTCTGAACTCCTTCTCGCTTCGATTTAGTCTTACACTAGAATATGTTAATCGACTATTAATTTCTTTTATCACCTATTTGACCATATTTTTAATCTTTTAATTTATTTTTGTCAGTTTTAATTTATTTCCTTATTTTCCAATTTTCCTTATTTTTCAATTTTCCTTTTCTTTTATTTCTTTTTCTTTTATTTCCTTATTTCTTCAAACTTCCTTTTCTTATTTCCTTTTTCTATTTATTTCCTTTTCTTTTAAATTTTCTTTTCTTTTAATTCTCTCCAAAATCCCGTCTTTGGCAATTATATGATGTACATTCAGTTGTAAATTATATTTTGTTCTTTTATCTAGCTTTTTCACATGTAATTAATATAAATTCCAACTTCGACATAATTAATTACTAAATTACGTGTTAACCGACATAGTTTAATCTCACATGTTAGGATTAATCTATTGTTTGTCGCATTGCATGCATATAATCGACGACATATCAAATATGAACGATTTCCCTAATCATTAGTAGAGGCCGCTATCGAGGCGGGCATGATTAGGTGTTCGATTAAAGAGCTTCCTAATACATACCCTCACCCCTTACTCCAGATCTCTGTGAACATCCGTGTTCATTGGCATCCACGAGAGTCATTCTAGACATAGAATGCTAAGGGTAACGAGTTCTTAGTGTTCATGTCACTACTTTGTGTCTTGACATGACACGAGGTATTCGAACGGTTCCAATTTTCCATAAAAATTGGTGGCGACTCCACAAATGCAGGCTTATTCAACCTTTCACCGGTTTTAATGTCTTACAAATCGGTAACGGCCCATGGCGTGCTTTGGCTATCCAAGGTTTCGTGGGAGAAGTACCGCCGCCTTGAACATTCACAAACGCGCGGGTGCGCGCGTCGCGGGTGGCCCATGTCCACAGTTTGGCGACTCCGCTGGGGATGATACACTTACGTGTTACCCAGGGTGAAAGTTGAACGAGGTTAGGGAATAGTTTATACGCGATAGTTGTCAGTTTTCATTACTCGACCTTCTTAGGTCGTTTTATTCGGCCTTCCTAGGCTTAACACAACCCATTCGACCAATCGTCCCGTCTGGACGACCCCAAATTATTATCTGGGCCTAAGGATAGATAGCGATTGACGTCAACCATACCGTGGTACATACTCATGTTTGTATCAAGGGCTTTCACTACTCGAGGGGATGGACTAGGAACCGACCTTACTCATGTTTGGCACGGACCTCTCCATAGACCAGGGTTTGATTGATTGGTATGGCAACCCACCTTTTAAGCCAAAACCCTTTAAATGCACTCAGCATACCGTTATAATGCTTGTATGTATGTATATACGTGATCACCATTTATAAATAAAACTATGACGAAATTTTGTAAAATAAAATCCTTTCAAATGTAAACATTTTCGAGATGGCCTAAAATAGCGCAAAATAAGCCGAAACTCTGTCCAAATGTCGAGTCAAACTTCGGGTCTCAAACCCCTTTTCAAAACCCTTGCAAAAAACAAAAAGAGTCCAAAAAACAAAAACAATAAAAAACGTTTTAAATCAGAATATTTTCAGACAATGCAAATATGTAAATTCATTTGGGCTAAGTTAGAGTCAAAGTTCAAATCGACTATGTCATAGTCGAAACTCTGTCGAGTCATAAACCCGTCTTCCTTTACATTATTGGGTCTTTTCAAATTCAAGTCGAATCCTAAGGCGTCACGCCGTCATTTTAGGACCCCTACCCCAATTCAGTTAGGATCTAGACATTTCTAATACCTCGACCCATACACTCGAGTCCAACACACCGAATCCTCCTAATAGCACATTTGGGCACACACATACCCGAACCTCGAGTCAAGTATATCATAAAACACACGTCTTAGAATCAATACGTGTCATCAATCCCGTAAGTAAGAGTCCCTCTGTCAAAGTCAACACTCGAGTCTAAAATTAAAGTTAAGCACCGTGAATTCAAACACGAGAAGCCGCTCACGACATTTCGCGAATTCACAAGTCAATTCTAGATTTGTCATCTTATCCTTCTGTTTACTTCCTGTGTTCGTTGCTTATTACCTTAGTATGCGTGATGTCAAATCAGGAATCCAACAGGTTCCGTCAGTCAGCAAAGTCACGAAGTAGTTCAAGCCACAATCACCATGTCCCTCCAAGACGTTTATGCCATGGTCCTACGAGTTCAAGCTACATTTGAAAATTTGAGCATTCTCGTCTTCGCCCTTGAAAATGGGAGGGTGGAAAAGAACGCGCCGCCTAGAGAAACCTCTAGTCTAGGTCGTCCAAAGCTTACTTCTTGCAATAATCATCGTCCTAGAAAGCCGAAAACAGCTGAGAGGAAACCTAGGAGGCATCAAAGGGTGCTTACCAATTTAGGCATGTCTTATGCCGATGCTTTGAAGAGGCTCTCTGCCCAAGGCATGCTACATCCAATAGGTCCGACTCCGGATCCACCTTTAGAGAAGCAGGTGAACCTCTGGAAGGGCAACAAATACTGCCTATATCACCAAGGTAGAGGCTATGATATTGAAGAATGTTTTCTCTTGAAACACACCATCCAAGATATGATCGAAGAGGGCAAGCTTCCAGTGCCACCTTCTGTCGAGAAATCCAAGAAGATCAACCCTCTTGGGTCTAGCAGCACTAAACATGATGAAGAATCATCCCTAGATTGTTCTCACCTCCTCGCTCCTCATGATAACGAAGAAATCAATGTCCTAGAAGACGACGATATCCAAAGTGGAGTGCTCATGCTTTCCATTACCTTCAATAATAAAATTTCCAAGATAGAGGGAGCCATTGATAACCTAAACTCTCGGCTTTCCAATATGGAGAACCAGTTTGCGGAAATGGGTAAGAAGCTTCAGGCCCAACCTCTCAAGATGGAAAGTGTCCAGGCAAACCCTCAAACTGATAGTCCTAAAGCAAAAAGTGAGCAATCTATTCCTAGTTCTTCTCATCCAGGAATCAAAATCAACAAAGGCAACCTCTTGGAGCATTCGTCAAAGAAACCTAACAACTTTCCAAGGTCATCCACAAAGGCTTCCGACAATAAGGACACACCTCCTAGGAAATTTACCAACATTGGTATTACATACACCGATGCCCTTCAGAGACTCATGGAACGACGAATGTTGAAGCCTATCGGTCCTACACCAGATCCAGAAAAGAAGTCTAGGTTTTGGGATGAGAATGCCTACTGCAAGTACCATGGAGGCAAAGGGCACGATACAGAGAAATGTTTTAAATTAAAACATGTCATTCAGGATATGATCGAAAGTGGCAAATTATCCCTCTCAACCTTTAGCCCACAAAGCGGTTTAGGCAATCCTCATGGATATACCACTTATCAGGAAACTCTTCTTGACTATTATCCTTCCAGCGTTCCCAATGATGAGGACCAGGTGCTCAAATGGGTGAATGCTCAAAATCAGATGCCAAAAACCAATTGCTGGAAGAGAAAATGTTCAAGCGTGGGCCAATGATTACGAGTCTGGATCTAAGATCGCGTCAAAGTCCGAGTCCGAGTCTTAGGCTTTCTATCCCATAATTGTTCTAGTGTCTTTCTTCGTGTCCATTTTCCGTTCCTAGTGACAACCTGGGGGCTGTCCCACGAATCACATGTCTTTTTGAGTCTGTGTTAAATATACATTCATTATTCATTTCAATAAAAGTACACTATTTAATCAACATATTCTATCCTGTCTCTTCCTTTACCCTTTCATGTGACAACAAGAATAAATTTGAGACATTTTAAAACAATTAGCAACGCATGTCAGTCGATGTGAGTGCACTTAAATGATGTTCCATTCCAAGTTGTAGAGGATCTGAAACTCCGTGTTCATTTTCCTTACCTATTGCATGCCTGGTAATAGAAACCTCGCTATACCCTAGTTTAGGACGAGCCTATCTCAAGAGATTCTAGGATGAATCCAAACCATATCCCTTGTTAACGATCTATGACAGAAGGCAAGCCCATTCCCCACAATAAACAACATGTGTTACTAAAAACCAACCTGTTTCACACTAAAGGTGCTAGTCTGATCCAAATCCATGGTAGCAAGCAAATCCAAGATGATACGAGCCATAATCAAAGACAAAGGCTCAATCAAGAGAAACTGGTGTCGATATCCAAGGCCACAGTTATGCCTGTAATCCAAGACAAAAGAGTCAAAAGAAGAAGGCTCAATCAAGCAAGCCAATGTCAATATCCAAGGTCAAAGTTATCTTCAAAAACCTGAATCAAGAATCTGAGCAAAAAGCCGAGATATATTCTACACCAAGAATCTGAGTCTGAATCAAGAACGAGTATGAAATCAAGTGCTGAACGGAATACTGCTGAAGTATATATAGAATCAAGACATCGACTAGAACCCCTCACTTAGCCCATCACACACCCTAAGTCCTTCTCGAGACCGTTACAGGGAGATAGTTAGGAATTTTAAGAATCCTCTCAAGCTCGTCAAGTATACCCATCCTTTAGGGCCAAGACATGGAAACTTGATCCCGCATCAATTAACCTACCTTTATGTGCTCAGGCTACATCAAGCCAGGAGACCCCATTTCCAAGCCACATTACAAGCCATAATCCCATCAAGCCTCAACTCCACAAAATCAAGCTCCAGAGATTTGTTTCATCAAAGCCTCTTATTTCCGAGCTCCACATTATATTCCAAATATCCAATCCAGTTTCAACTTGACCCATGCACGGAGTCTTCAAATACTTTGCTACTCAGGACGGGACATACCCAGTTCATCCTTAGGGTCCACTTCTAGGTATGCTCACACGACAAGGATATTTTTTACAAACTTAATTATACCTCTTTGGTCGATGATCAAAGGGAGTTATCTCAAATCGATTCTTCGAGTCACCAAAGGAAATTACCCTCGTGACCCCTTCACTTTAAAGCCCTAACAACATAGCTTAGGCACACACCAGAACTAAGATCTGGTTTGATTTCACTTCACGTGAATACGTAGGCAGTCCTCATGGACATAACCATCCCAATTATCAACTTTCAACCTCAATTACCACGCTAACCATGAACTTTCAACCTCAATTATCGACACCCATTTTATGACCATACCTTTCCATTTCATAAACTTCCAACCACAATTTCCATTTCTACCTCTTTACTGGGGGCTCCCTTTTGTCGCCCAGTCTCTTTTTTACTAAATTCCAGAGTCATCTTCTCATCCTGGGGGCTTCTCTTCTAAGATGCCACCCTTCCTTTATTCCTCTCTCATTTAAGTCAAGCTAGTGCTCGGTCCAGGCGATGGCAAAGGTCTTAGATCGATTCTCCAAGTCATCATGCCTCAAGAGGGGTCTCTTTTACAGCAAACGCTGGTGAAAGGTATCCAAGTAGACATCTGATCCATGGCTCATGCCTTGTCTTTATATACCGTCATCATTCTTGAAATTCTTCTCCGTTCGGAATTGATACGCATTGTCACCTACACTTGGCTAGGGGTTGCGCATACTTAAGCAAAGTCTGTCAGAGTCATCTACATGTCGCGTCAGTCAGTCCTATGTCTGTATTGCGCTAGTCCATCAATCTGCGTCTGTATGAGTTGATGTCGCATAAGCCCATTGGATATACATAACGCCTTACAAGCAACAAATCTCACCTTTATTTCAAGTTTTAAACAATTTTATAAAGAAAGAGCTTTCAAAACTTGTATGTTTCCTTCCTCATTTGAGGTCCATGTGCTAATTGCATTTCCTCATGTGCTATGTGTTGTGTGCTTATTAGATCGCATTTTTGTATGGCTACTAACCATGCAGGTAAGTATCAGAAGCAGTGCTCGCTCCAACTGGGGGCTTCGCTCAAGTCTTCATTCTCCACAACGCAGCAGTATTTTGCAGTATTGCTCAAGTCTTCATTCTCCCCGGCGCAGCAGTATTTTGCAGTATTGCTCAAATCGTTATATCCAGCGCAACAGTATTTTGCAGTATTGCTCACTCAATATTTCTCCCATGGCGATCAAGATGTTCCTAATCGTCAATATGTTCCCCAACCAGAGTTCACTTGAGACCGACGTAAGCAGATTCCCCAGTAGTTTCTACCGATGTCCTGCTACCCTCAATATTATTGTTTCCTCACGGAGTTCAGCAAAGCTGTCGTTTTTCAGAAGTTCCCAAACCAGAGCCTCCTTCCTTAGGTTCGTAAACCCAAAGTTAGGATTCTTACCCTTAGATTCTTACATCCCAAAATAGCTTCCTTAGGTTCATAAACCTGCAAGTTCTCATACCAAATGTCCGTAGGTTCATAAACCCAAAAATCCTTTTGAAGTTCTCAAACCTTTTTTTTCCTTAGAAAGCCTGGACGCATGCGTTCAAAATAAGAATTAGTGACCCAGTAGTTTCTAAACTTAACCCTAGGATCCCAATTCCTCTTAGGTTCATAAGCCTTTAAGTTCCCATACCAGCCTGTCCTTTTAGGTTCATATACCAGGTTCATACACCCAGCTCTTTAGGTTCCCAAACTCCCTAGAGTTCATACGCTTCTACCCTTAGGATCATAATCCTTTAGGATCACCTTTTCTTAGGATTCCTACACCCAAACCTTGGTTACCCCTAAGGTTGAACTTATATTTGGCCTCCTTCCCGTCGATGTTTTCCTTTAGGGCCCCACACCCTAGCACAATCCTTACATATCTTTTAGATCTTACCCTCAGCTCCTACGCAACTCCGGAAACATCTCAGGAAAGAAGTTTCAGGTATGGTTTCTTCTTATGGCTGGCGAGCTTCCTTACGTAGTCTAATGGACTATAAACGACCCTCCCCGGATGTCGATAGACTCTAAAATGTTCCCGACAACAGGTCCTTGGCTCAGACCCCTTGAGCCGCCTCGTGTCGCTATAGTCGTCAGGTTGTAATCTTCGATTGACCTGATGGCTATACTTTGACTTTCGCCTTGTCCAAGCCTCAGTCAAAGTGGGGGCTCTGTAGATACCTCATTTCTGCACCTCCCACCAAACACCCAGTGATGATTGGGCCGCATGTCTAGCATATGTCGCGATATTATGACGTTTTGTAAATTATTTAATAAAAGTTAACTCATACACTTGTGTCTACCCCTTGGTTGTCATCTAGGTGTCATTACGGTCATTTTGGCAGTAATTAGAGTACATTTGGAGTCCGGGTCAAAAACCGTCTTCATTTCCTAAAACCGTCAAATCCCGAGTCAAAAAGCAATGTGCTTGTCTACCTAAGTTTAGGATGTCATAAAATGTTATGAGTATATTTCATTTTGAGTCTCATGTCACTTCTTTGGGCTAAACTTAAAGTTTACATTACAAAATGTGCATTTCATTTAGCTAAAATGACAACCTGGCCTTTAGGCCCGTTTTACGAGGTGATAACGACTTTTTAGGGTCAGGCCTATTTGACATACAGTTCTAGATCTTTGCTTTAGCTTTCCAACGCCACCAAAATCACCTTAATCCGAGTCTTGTAGAGAAAGTTATGCCTAAAATACGACAGGCTGTCAAACGCGTTTTCTACGCGCAGAAGGATCCTACCCGAGAAAGGACGCAGCAAGCACTGCGCCTCTTCTGAGGGACGCAGCTCCTGCTGCGCCTTTTCTCAGGTCTTTCTTTTTGTCCAAGTTTTCGCGTTTCAACCTAAGTCGGTTGGATCTTTCCTTCCGTATCCTATTCTAAACATAATTCCTCCGTGTGTTTAGTATAAATAGAGGCCTTTGCCTCACATATTTTTCACGCGAGTGTCCGCCGTTCTCTTCTCTCTTTGCATTCTAGACCTTGCTCTAAGCTTTCGACGCCTACGTGCTTGATCAATCGACCAGTAAGCTCAGATCATTCTGAGTCCCATTCACGTTTGTATGACCGACCAATTTGACTACTACACAATCAAATAATCAATCTTTTTAAATCCTTTTTTAAAGGGCACTTTCATATTTGCATAGATCGAGTCGAGTTACCACTAAAAACCGAGTAGTTAAATCTCGCGATGCTAACATGTAATTCTGAGGGTGTAAAATCCCATCTTTTAATCTTGTTTATATTATTGTTGTCTTTTATTTTACGAGTTTACATCATATTAATGCCAAGACGATAATTTGTTAAAACACACGTTTCAAACCTTATTTCGTCAAAACTGTTCAGATCTGACGAGTAGAAGAAACGCAGTGTCTGCTGCGCCTTCTGGAAGGATCGCAGCTTCTGCTGCGCCTCTTCCAGAGGCTGCTTTCAACTGCTCTGTTTCTTCTTCTCCTCGGATTCGATCTTTTCTCCTTCTTTCTTTTTCAATTCTTTTCCTTTCTTTCAACCTACATCTTTTAATTAGCTTTCATCAAATTATTTTACTCATCAATTTATTTTCTTAAACCTTTTCTTCTTTAGTCGGTTTAAATCGCTAATTCTTCATATTGGTTGGTTTATTCCGTCTCATACTCAAATCTGGGTTTTAGTGACTCGCTAATTAATACTTGGTCTCTTAAGCTCACTTTTTGTACATTAAAGTTTCTGTTTATTTTTTAAACTCAACCTATAAGCTTTCAAATCCGTTTAATTCGTCTTATAATCATTAGTAATCGATATTAATTGGTTTGAGACGGTTTTTGTAAATAAAATTCATTCTTAATATTTATCATTCGAGTTTAATCATTAACATGTAAATACAATCAATTTTTATAATCAATCAACCATAACAACCAACCGAGTCTGACTTTTACAGTCAGAACCTATCCCGGAACAGACGCAGTGGGTGATGCGCCTCTTCCAGAGGACGCACCCATTGCTGCGCCTGTTCTTGGTTGGCTTCTGCCTCTGAACTCCTTCTCGCTTCGACGTAGTCTTACACTAGAATATGTTAATCGACTATTAATTTCTTTTATCACCTATTTGACCATATTTTAAATCTTTTAATTTATTTTTGTCAGTTTTAATTTATTTCCTTATTTTCCAATTTTCGTTATTTTCCTTTTCTTTTATTCCATTTTCTTTTATTTCCTTATTTCTTCAAACTTCCTTTTCTTATTTTCTTTTTCTATTTATTTCTTTTTCTTTTAAATTTTCTTTTCTTTTAATTCTTTCCTAAATCCCGTCTTTGGCAATTATATGATGTACATTCAGTTTTAAATTATATTTTGTTCTTTTATCTTGCTTTTTCACATGTAATTAATATAAATTCCAACTTCGACATAATTAATTACTAAATTACGTGTTAACCGACATAGTTTAATCTCACATGTTAGGATTAATCTATTGTTTGTCGCATTGCATGCATATAATCGACGACATATCAAATATGAACGATTTCCCTAATCATTAGTAGAGGCCGCTATCGAGGCGGGCGGGATTACATGTTCGATTAAAGACTTCCTAATACGTACCCTCACCCCTTACTCCAGATCTCTGTGAACATCCGTGTTCATTGGCATCCACGAGAGTCATTCTAGACATAGAATGCTAAGGGTAACAAGTTCTTAGTGTTCATGTCACTACTTTGTGTCTTGACATGACACGAGGTATTCGAACGGTTCCAATTTTCCATAAACATTGGTGGCGACTCCACAAATGCAGGCTTATTCAACCTTTCACTGGTTTCAATGCCTCATAAATCGGTAACGGCCCATGACGTGCTTTGGTTATCCAAGGTTCCGTGGGAGAAGTACCGTCGCCTTAAGCATTCACAAACGCGCGGGTGCGCGCGGCGCATTTATCGTTTGAGTTTCTTAAACTCATCTATTAGTTTGTTATATCCAAATAGGTTGTTGAGACAACATTGAACCTTATTAAAGTGAACTGGATTAACATAGTAATTGCCCCTGGTCACTCATATGAGGTGGCGTCTCTAAGTGACTAGAGTGTGAGTCGACTGATGACAAGTTCAAGTGCCATAAGGTCATAAGAGATGACTAGTCGATCACATAGGCAGACTGTAAGAGATACTCTGTCGGGCAGTGACCGCTTATAGAGTTCTGGTAATTTGTGCAGCCTGGTCGTGGCGAGAGCTACTATAGTATTCTTTTGAGTCAATTCTTTGACTAGAGACTGTTTGCCCAAGTTAGCACAGTTTCTGAGTGACTTTAAATTATGCTCTACGACTGTCGTAAATGAGGTCAAATGGGCATCTTTTGGGTCATGATGAGCTGTGGCTAGAAAAAGTAAATAGTGCGATAGGAATTGTCCACCCCTTTGTCAGGGTTATTTAAAAATCTCAGGGCCACTCGAGGAGTAGTGAACTGAAAATGCGTGGCCACGCTCGGAAGGTATCTACGGTAGATAATTCCGGTCAGACAGTTACTCTCCAGATCGAGGAAACCACTCTCGATATGATCACTTGCAAGGACGACCTGCAAGACACCTTGCATTGAGTGGGACAAGAGAATTGGTGACGCACACTTGTCTCGGACAGGTGGGAGATTGTTGGAGTATGTGTCCTCAACAATAGTGCGATCACATTATTAAAACTCATAATAAGAATACATAAAGGGATGATTCATTTTTATACGTCAACTGATCAACATTAATCGATAATGATTGGCTGACTAGAGTTTGACATTACTGTCATTTGACGGTGGTGATCAGTTGATCCCTTAAGGTCACACCTAAAGGACAATTCCCTTAATAGATAAATTAATTAATTGTATAATGATACAGATTAATTAATTCCTTAAAATTGAATAATTTACATATGTGAGTAAGAATATGTATCTTATTGTAATTCGATTAAATAAGATTTAATTTGTTTTACTAATTAAAATGTTATATTACTAAAATTTTGTTTATGAAACAATTAAATTAAGAATGATTATTTAATTATAATTACAATGTGTTGTAGATTATATTAACATGATCCATTTTATATACTTGTGATTGTGAATTACTAGTCAATTATTATATATAATTGAATTAATAGTTTTAGAATATAAATTGTTCAAAATCTAATTTATTTAGATTACTATAGTAGTAATAAGAAATAATATTGGATTATATTTTAAGATTAACTACTAAGATAATCTAGTTCATTAATTAGTAGTTTAAGGGGTTGTCTTGGTGTAATTGAAAGGAGGTACTCACATCATTGAGACTAAGGGGATTATCCATTTATTTTGAGCTCAAGAATAAGTATAGAAAGGTGTTCTTACTTGTGCCCTAATCTGATTTCCGCTATGTAAGAAGTATTCTTCTTAAACTTTGATTTAATAATGTTATGCATGTACTAGATTCACATCTAATTATAAGAGTTATTTAGATCAAAAATTAAAGTGTTTTATTTGAGGGTTATAGAATCCTTTCAAGTGGTATCAGAGCTTAGGTTGTTGCATGCATAATCGACTTAGTTTTTCCGACTAAATTAAAACTAGAAATTTGTGATTTATATGATTAAGCCACGAAATTATTTTGCATGTTAAGTATTCTGGTCCTAAAATGTATTTAGGTCATTTTGATGATTTATGGTAATTTTTGGCTCATTTTAATGATTTTTAGTAATTTTATTACATTTTAATGTATAAAATGGTGTTTAAAATGCTAAAAATAGTTAGACTAAGTTTCTGACCTTGAATTTTTTATATGACCTCACATGCATATTTTACTTATTGTATGTAAAATTTCGTATAAATTTGATTTATTTTGCATAATTTATAATTTTTATGAGATAAAAATGACATAAATGGAGGTAAAATGGTTAAAATTAGTTAAACTTCGAAACAGGCCATGAAATTTTAATATGTTGTCACATGCACATTTAACTCACTGTGTGTAAAATTTTAGATGAACTTGATTCATTTTGCATGATTTATGAATTTTTAGTGTAAAAATGACATAAATAGTGACTATTTTATCATAAATAGCTAAAACAAATTAAATGGCATGAGAAAATTATTTTAGGTTTCATTTTTGTCCCACATATCAGATCTAAAGTTAGAACATTTATTAGATTAATCTTCATATGATTTAGATATTTTATTAGATAAAACCGATAAATTACAACTATATTTTTCTCGAAATAAATTCGAAAATTTTAACCTTGATTTTTATCATTATAAGTGTCATGGAATTATTCCAGAATGTTCAAAAATTTGAAATTCAAATTATGAAATTTTTGTAATTAAATTTGGATTTATTTCATAAAAGGTTATGATTTTAAGGTCAAAAATGAGCATATATGTTAAATCAAGTTGAATTATTGTCAAAAATTGAGTAATGACTAATTTTTGAGTCCTAAAAGGTTAGGATAATTAACTTGGATTAAAATTTGATTTTAGTATTATTTTGTGATTTTAATAAGTTAAAGATCGCGAATATCCATAAAACCGGATTATATTTACGATATAAGTTTAAATAGGGCGATTTGGCTATAATTTGGCATGTTAATTACATATTATAATGCTACATATTTTATTGATGAATGTCATATTTCTTTTATATAATTTTGAATTATGTAATTTTATCTTAGTATGGCCTTAGTTTTAATCGATATTACCCGTAATGTAAGGGAATATTGATTCGGTTGTAATTTATTGTGATCTTGTATCACTTTTATTTTATTTTATTAGATTTTATTTTACAAATGTATAATAGGAAGTGCCATGTACATTTTATTATTTAATTATTTGTAATTCCGGAGTTCCCTAAAGACGGTGCCATTCGGAAAGGAGTTCCGATCGAGACGGTGTCTATCCTTGGGAGGCGAGTTCCGAATTTGTAATAGAATATAAGGTTTTCTATTTTAGGAAAGGCCATACTAGGAAATTTTATTTTCTTTATTTGCTTGCTTTATATGTTTGCATGCATTGCCAAATCGCCATAACTTCACATGCATATTTTATCGTCTTATCGACTATTTTCAATTATAATTATCGAGTATTCATCGACTTAGTTCACTTAAAGATGATAGATAATAAATCGACAAGACCTCTCACATATTTAAAATTGAGATTAGCCTTACCAAATAGTAGGACTCATGAATCACTTTGACATTTGGGGTAGATTCGGTACCCCGGTGTACTTTCATTTATCATTGGGTAAGTGGGGTAATAAAACGTTATTACACGCGAAATTGGGTTGGACTCAACGATAAAGACTAGTCTTATGTTCCGGGGCTAGAGATGGAATTTGTGAAATACATCGACCGAGAATTCTATAGTAGAATAAATTAAAGAGTTAATTCACCAAATTTATGCAAGTATGGGATGTATCGGTTTCCCGTGCCCATGTTTGTGTAAAGATGGATCTCGGAATCATTTATATAATTTAGGTGCGAGGTCATTATATAAATGTATATTTTCCTTAAAAACCGTTTTTATCATTGTAAGAAACCTTGATCTTACTTTTCTATTTTATTATGTTATGCATGCATAAGATCAACATCTATTTTAATGAGTAATTTAGATATAAAATTAAAGGAGTTTAATTAGAGGGTTCTTGAATCCTTTCAAGTGCTCTACTACTACTACTACTACTACTACTACTACTACTACTACTACTACTACTACTACTACTACTACTACTACTACTACTATTATTATTATTATTATTATTACTCGACTTAGCTTTGCTATTGCTAAGGGGGTGGGAGCCTAGATTGTGTCTAAGTTGCCCACCAATTTTTGTAAAAATTGATTTGATCTCAATAAAAGTCGCGGTTTAATAATAATAATAATAATAATAATAATAATAATAATAATAATAATAATAATAATAATAATAATAATAATAATAATAATAATAGTAAAGAAATTAATATAATAATAATAATGATAACAATAATAATAACAATAAGAATATAAAATAAGAATAATAATATTAATGTTGAAATAAACTAATCTGAATTGAATTAAACTGAACTGAACTGAACTTAATGGAACTGAACTGAACTGAACTTAATAGAATTTATTGAACTGAACTGAATTTATAAGAACTGTTATTAAGTCCAAAAGAACAGGGCCTAAGTACAATACATTATGATACCTACAATAATCTTATATCTACATTTTAGATTTCACACCAGTTATAATTTAGAAAGTTGATATAAAAAAAATGGTAGAGTATTTTGAATACAACTAAGAAATATAGAGTATAAATTTTTCAAAAGTATATGGGTAGACAAAGTAAAATTTTCTTGAGTGTGGCAAGATGGGACATTTGAGACAAACTTGCAAAAAGAACAAGGCAAAAACTGCTAATAAGCCAAAAGATGCTCAGAAACTTGTCAGCAAGACTGTTTATGTTCCAAAGAAGCCCTGTGTGCTAGGTGGTACCTCAACGACTTCAGGGCACAGTAACTGGTCACTTTGGAGGAGGAGAGGAGCTCAGAATGCTGTGAGCTAGGCTCTGACCCTCCTACCTCTGAGCTAGTTGCCTCCCCTGAGATTGTTGAACTGCACTCAGAATGCAACAGGAAGAGCCCTGTGAAGCAGCCTCAAATAGCCTTGAAGAGAGGCCCTTCACCAGAGGCTAGACATAGTGTTAGAGTGGAAACTCAGAATTCCTTCAGTTTGCTCTCTCCCACTGAGGAGGGGGAAATAATTGAGCAGGGTACTTCTCCTGTTACTGTCAATGCCTTAACAAATGATCAGGTGATTGACTTGGTGGAACAAGGAGTTTTAGAAGGAAACAGCACAGTGGCAACCTGGGCACTGGGTGTCACCTCCAAAGGAAACCAATTTCAGGAGGAAAATGCAGGAGATACAGTGTGCATGGAGCATTCTAGGTGTACTGCCTCTATTACAGGTGACCCCCCTGATAATCTCTTAAAATGATAATATCAACTTGGAATATAAGAGGTTTTAATAAGGCTGTCAAGCATAGTGAGGTTAGTCGTTTCCTCAGGACTAATAAAGTGGATATTCTTGGCATTTTGGAAACCAGGGTTAAGAAAAATAAGGCTAATAAAATCATTAGGACTAATTTTGGTAGATATAATTCCTTTTGTAATTACAACAAACACCACAATGGTAGGATTTGGGTTCTTTGGAATTCTACAACTACAAAAGTGGATATTATTGAGGAACACTCCCAGGTTGTCCATTGTTCTGTGAGACACCTTGCCACTGGTAGGAGTTTCTACATCTCTGTTGTTTATGGTAGTAATAATGCTGGTAAAAGAAAGGAGCTTTGGGATTCTTTGACTCAGTTTGCTACAAAGGTTGATAACTGGACTGTGATGGGGGATTTTAATGTGGTAAGGCATCCTGATGAGAAGATCAGTAACACTCCCCCTGTCCTCTCTGAATTAGTGGACTTTAACACCTGTCTGCACAATTGTGGTCTTGATGACTTGTCTGGCTCAGGTTGTGATTTTACTTGGTTCAATAAGCATGAGGCTGCAACTAGAGTCTATTCAAAGCTTGATAGGGTGCTGGTTAATGAGAACTGGCTAAACAAGTTTTCTCAAACCACTGCATCTTTTTTAGCTCCTGGTATTTCTGACCATAGCCCTGCCATGCTGTATTTCCATGATGCTGATTTGCCCAAGAAGAGGTTCAAATTCTTAAACTGCTGGACTACCCATGAGGATTTTAAAAAAATTGTTACTAATCACTGGAACCTGAATGTGAAAGGGAACTCAATGTTCAGATTAATGGCCAAACTAAAAAATATCAAGAGTCATCTTAAGCTACTGCATAAGGATAATTTCTCAAATATTAGTGATAGAGTTAATGCCAAGAGACTAGAACTAACCTCTTGTTTCCAGAACCTGAGATCCTCTCCCCATTCTACTGAGCTCATTAATCAGGAATTGGCTCTCTCCAAAGAATTTTGGCACCTCAAGGAGACTGAGCTTCAAATTCTCTCTCAAAGAGCTAAGAGTCAAAACATTAAGTATTCTGATACTTGCTCTAGATATTTCTATGCGAAAATTAAGGAGAGACAGCAATGCCAGATGGTTGGTGACATCCAAGGTACTGATGGTACTCACTATTCTGGTTTGGATAATGTGGGTGCAGCTTTTGTGGAGTATTACCAAACTTTTCTAGGGACCCCCACTCCTACTACTCCTGTGGATCCCTCTGTTATCTCTCAAGGGCCTTGTGTGCAAGCTGATGATTGCCCTGATCTAGTTAGGAATGTGACTAGAGAGGAAATAAAGCAAGCTATCTTTGTTATTGACTCAAATAAGAGTCCTGGGGTAGATGGCTTTGCTTCTGGGTTTTTCAAGGCTGCCTGGGACATTGTTGGCAATGACTTCTGTTGTGCTATTGAGGATTTCTTTAAGACTGGTTTCATGCCCAAGCAAGCTAATGTTACCATGGTCTCCCTTATTCCAAAAAAACAGGTGCCTCAAACTGTGAAGGACTTCAGACCCATTTCTTGCTGCTCTGTTGTTTACAAAACAATAAGTAAGATCCTCACAAATAGGCTTAAGGCAGTAATGCCTAATCTTGTGGGTCCAGAGCAAGCTGCTTTTGTAAGTGGCAGGAGTTTGTTTGAGAATGTAATGTTAACTCAGAGTTTGGTTAAGGGCTATAACAGGAAGAACCTTACTCCTCGATGTATGCTGAAAATTGACATCAGTAAGGCTTTTGACACTTTGCAATGGGATTTTATTTGTTCAATGCTCACTGAATTGAAGTTTCCTCCTAAGTTCATTACTTGGGTGATGGGTTGTATTACTGGGTCTTGGTTCACTCTTAAGATCAATGGATCTCATTATGATTTCTTCAAGGGGAAGAGTGGTGTGAGGCAGGGTGATCCACTCTCCCCTTTCCTCTTTGTATTAAGCATGTAAATTCTGTCTAGAAGCCTTAGGGATATGTGCAAAAAGCCCAATGTTTCCTTTCACCCTAAGTGTTCCAGACTTGGCCTAACACATCTGGTTTTCGCTGATGACTTAATGCTTTTTACAAGAGGTGACCTACCTTCTGTCCAGCAAGCAGTTACTATTCTTGCTGAGTTCTCCAAATGGTCTGGTCTCACTGCTAATTTGGAGAAAACAGAGGCTTATTTTGGAGGTGTCACTAACTCAATCAAATCCCTGATTCTTACTGCCATTGGACTTAAGGAGGGGAGCTTCCCTTTTAGGTACTTAGGCCTGCCCATCCATTCTTCCAGGCTTACTGTAGAAATGTATGATGCTCTTCTTCTCAAGCTTCAGGCTTTAGCAGGCAAGTACTCCACTAGGTACCTTTCCTATGCTGGACGAATACAGGTGCTAAACTCTGCTGTGTTTGGATTGTGTAATTTCTGGTGTATGGGTCTGTTGCTCCCTAAGCAAGTTTCCTGCAAAATCATCAAAATCAGCAGGGACCTGTTTTGGGGAAAAGAAGATGGGTCCAGGAAGCATGTTTTCAAAAGTTGGCAAAGCATGTGTGTTCCATGGGAAGAGGGGGGTTTCAATATTAAAAATGTAAGCAATTGGAACAAAGCAATCATGCTCAAATGGCTCTGGTGTTTGGATCAGAACCAGGGTGCTATTTGGATTAGTTGGGTTTGCAAATACTTGACTGACCAGAGTTCCATATGGCATCTGCATACTAAAGAATACCACCCAGAAAGCATTCGAGGGATTTTGCATGTTAGAGAGGAATGCATTGCTAAGTTTGGGGATATCTTGGCAGTACAAAGAATTCAGGCTCAATGTGTTGCTAAGGGTAAGTTTTCTCTGGCCAAAGCTTATCATGTTTTACGAGATACCTTCCCAGCTCAGGCAGTGTACAAGGCTATCCATAATGGTACAATGGTGCCTAGACATAGAGTAACAACTATGATGGCTGTCCAGCATAAGTTAGCCATTGTTGATCAGTTAGTTGTCAGAGGTATGTATCTAGTGAACTGGTGCAGCTTGTGTAAGCATGAGGCAGAGAGTTCAGAGCACCTGTTCTTCAGGTGCTCTTATTCTGCTGCACTTTTATCTGCTGTTAAGAGGTGGATAGGTCTGAATTCTAGTGCCAATGACCTTGCTTCTCTCCTTCTATGGACGAATTGTCGTAGCAAAAGGAAGCACTGGAAGAATAAATGGATTAGCTGCAGTCTTGGCTGCCTTGTATCTGCACTTTGGACTGAACGAAACCTCAGAATATTTGAGGGCAAAGAACGAACTGCTCCTCTTCTACTCAAAGATATCGTGTACACTGTGACTACTCTTTTGCTCCATACGGTTAATGAAAATGTATATATGGCTGTGGTAGATGCTTTGAATGAGAGATCTATTGTTTTGTCGGATTAATATACGATAGGATTGTATAGATAGAGGCGGAGGTATAGATATATTGTATAGGGGTTATTTTACTTGTAAGAAACTCATGTACTCCTCATTTTGTTGGAATATATGAAAATACCTTTCTTGCAAAAAAAAAATAAATAAATAAATAAATAAATAAATAAAAAAGTAAAATTTTCTAAAATTTAGTAATTTACTTAATAAAAAAAATCACGAAGTACTATGAATATAAAATTACGAGATTTAACTATACTAATATATGCATCAACAAAATAACTTTTCAAAAGTTTCATCTAAAATCTACTAATGAATTAACTTTATGCCTTCAATCCAAAAGATGTATACCTAAGATCTACTTTGATTAACACCCTGTATCAACACCCGTGCAGTGCACGGGTACAGAAACTAGTTGATATACAAACTCAAAACTAAAGCAACCCTAAATGCCGAAATTGATATACAAACTCAAAAGTCGACTGCATAGATCGTAGCAACCGTATTAGAACCAATCCCATATGTCAAATTGATCCAGAAAATTAAAAAGTAGGCAGAATGGTAATCGGATTTAAAGCAACACCAGATGCGAAATTAAAGTAAAAAAAACCTCAAATTGGGACAAGAAGAACACGGTAATTGGATTCAATGAGCAATTCTACAGTGACCATTAAAATAAGATAGTAATGAGAATTAAGATTGAGAGACCTAACGGTTTCGAGGCCGATACCAGTGGTAATGAAGGCAAAAACACAGTAATCGTCGACGCTTATTGAAATGCCGATTTTCAATGTCCAGCCATGGGAGGACGTTGAAGTTCATAGTCCACAATGGTGGGGGACATTGAACTTCAAATTCCTCCCATGGTTTGGACGATGAAGTTCAACGTCTGACTCATTGTCGGACGTTGAACATCAACGTTCTACTATACTAAGACGTTGAATTTCAAAATCCGGGATATGATTGCTCTCCCACTTATTTTCGCTTCGCAATTTCACGCTATCTCTATTATAACAACTTTTATGCTACAGTGTCTTCGTTGGCATCACTAATGATTTGTTGATTTAATTAATTATAATTGCATTGCATTATTCTTCTATAAGATGAATCAATTATAATCATCATGTAACGATTTGTGTTCAATTTTGTCGCCAATACGTTATGTGATTGCTCATTTGGATTATTGTTTAATGATTTGGATATATTTATGTTAAGAGACGTAATATGTGTTTTGTGTGAAGATGTAATTGTTTCATTCATTCAATAAGCATTCCTTTTTATAAGGATTACAAGAGAATTCTATAACCTAGTAAATAGGAAATAATCCAGAAAATATCGGAAATAGAATAACAATAATATCCGTATCATATCGTATAATATCAAAGTGATATGATACGTTTATAATTGCTAATATTACGCCTATTACCCCCCCCCCCTCTCCTCAAACTGGAGCGTGTAAATCAAGCACGCCAAGTTTGCGGAGAAGGATATCAAACTGAGATGCGCCCAAAGCTTTCGTAAGGATATCTGCAATTTGTGAAGGAGTATCGACATGAGAGGGAGTAATGAGCCCAGCCGTGATAGCATCCCGAATGAAATGACAGTCCACCTCAATATGTTTGGTGCGTTCGTGGAAAACGAGATTTTGGGCAATTTGAATAGCGGATTGACTATCAGAGAAAACGTGCAATGGTTATGGAACCGTGACACCCAAGCTAGCGAGAAGACCGACGAGCCATTTGAGCTCGCAAAGAAGAGTAACCATAGAGCGATATTCCGCTTCAGCAGATGAAAGGGAAAATGTTTGTTACTTCTTCGTTTTCCATGATATAGGAGAATCGCCTAGGAAGACAACCCAACCGGAAACGGAACAGCGAGTAATCGGACAACCGGTATAATCGGAATCACACCATCCGGATATAGCTAAATTACTGTCGGCTCGTAATAAAATACCTTGGCCAGGCCTTCCTTTCAAATAACGTACCACACGAAGCGCGACATTATAATGCTTTTGGCGAGGTTTGTTAACGAATTGAGATAGGACATGAACGACGTATGCAAGATTAGGCCGTGTGACTGCAAGGTAGACAAGGCGTCCTACAAGGCGACGATATGATTCAACGTCAGCTATAAATTTGCCTTTAGCCAATCCCAATTGATGGTGTTGTTCCATTGGTGTAGAAACGGGCTTGGCACCAAGGAGACCAACCTCGGAAATAATATCAAGCGCATATTTACGCTGATTGAGAAATATACCTTCGGAACTGCGAGCCACTTCAATGCCCAAAAAATATTTTAACGGGCCCAAATATTTCATGTGGAAGCAACTACTAAGATAAGTCTTGAAAGAAGTAATTGAACTAGTGTCATTCCTGGCAATAACAAGATCATCCACGTAAACCAAAACGTGAATGCAAATCGCAGCCTTGGTATAGCTAAATAGGGAGTAGTCCGAGTGGGACTGAATAAAACCGTAATTTCGAAGGGCAGCACCAAGCTTAGGAAACCAACAACGGGGTGCCTGATGAAGCCCGTATAATGATTTGCGTAATCGACAAACCTGTCCTTCTTTGCCTTTGCTAAAACCGGGTGGTAACCTCATGTAAACTTCTTCGGATAAATCTCCATGTAAGAAAGCATTATGGACATCCATCTGATGAAGTTCCCATTTATAAATAGCGGCAATGGAAACAAAAGCTCGAATTGTTACCATCTTGACAACCGGAGCAAAGGTTTCACCAAAATCAATTCCTTCAACTTGATGGTTCCCGAAAATTACAAGTCTTGCCTTATAACGCTCGATTTGAACATCCGATTTATATTTGATTTTATAAACCCACCGACATCCAAGTGCCTTTTTATTCGGAGGAAGAACAGTTAATTTCCAAGTATTATTATTTTCAAGGGCAATAATTTTATCCTGCATAGCTTGACACCACTTCGGATCATTGATAGAAACACGGAAGGAGGGAGGCTCGATACCTTCCGTAATTGTTGCAACAAAGTTGCGTTGATTGGCAGAAAAATGATTTCAATTAAGATAGTTAGAAAGAGCATAAGGTGTACCTGAGGAGGAGGAAGGAGATGAGCAACCAGAGGAAGACGGCGGTGTGGTGGGAGCTGCGGTAGTGCTAACGACAAAGCCACGTAGTCGGGTAGATGGTATCTTAATACGGTGACCTTTGCCAAGGGGGCGAGAAACCGGATCAGCATTAAGGTCAGAATGAACCTCAGGAATTACCGTATTAGCAGTAGCAGCAGTAGCAGACCCGACATTATTGGAGACCATACCGCCCTCGACACTTTCTGTGGTATCCTTATTACCCAAATCAGAACCATAACCCAAGTGACTTTCTGCGATGGTTTCACTCGCGGGTTTAGTAATGAAGACGGAAATGGGTACCTCCTCACCGGCTGAACAAGGGTTAGAAACAGGATTTTCAGGGGAGGACGAGGGGTCGTTCGATGTGTTAAGGTAAGGGAAATTAGTTTCGTAAAAATGGACATCACGAGAAACAAATATTTATCCGGTATTAATGTCATATACCCGCCAACCCTTCTTATTATACGGATATCCGACAAAAACACATTTGCAACTACGAGGGGCAAATTTATCACCTTTAGTATATTGATTGTGTGCAAATCATAAACAGCCGAAAATACGCAAATTTTCATAAGACGGAGGTTTACCAAAAAGGAATTCATATGGGGTTTTATTGTGAAGTAATTTTGACGGTGTTCGGTTGATTAAGTAAGCAGCCGAAAGCACACTTTCAACCCAAAAGTCCGTGGGTAAATTGGCCTGAAAAAGAAGAGCGCGGGCTACATTTAATATGTGACGGTGTTTATGCTCTACTCTCCCATTTTGTTGAGGGGTACCTACACACGAAGTTTGAAATATGATCCCGTTTTTCGTAAAATAATCAGCCATATTATTAAACTCATTGCCATTATCGGATTGGACAATTTTGACTCGTCTAGAAAATTGAGTGTCAACCATAGCTAAGAAATTCATGAACATTTGTGTGACCTCTGTTTTATCAAAAAGAAGGAATACCCACACAGCCCGGGAGCAATCATCAACAATGGTTAAGAAATATTTGGCACCACACATAGAGGGGGTACGATAAGCCCCCCATAAATCACAATGTAGTAACCCAAAAATGTCTGATGCTTTATTAGCATTAAGTTGAAAACTATGACGAGATTGTTTCGCTTGATGACAAATATCACAAGCATTACTATCGGAAATACGACTATTACTAAATTGAGGCAGTAATTGGACGATTTTATGAGAATGATGCCCAAGACGTTTATGCCACAATTCAAAAGAAGCTGCAACACTCACCCCGTGCACCGCTGGAGATCGTCCCACCACACGTAAGAAATAGAGGCCGTCCCTGAGCTCACCGACTCCAATCCTCTTCCTCAAAGAAGGGTCCTGAATATAACAATATTGATTAGTGAAACTCAAGACGCAACCAGTAGCAGCAACTAAGTGAATCATTTAATCGCACCGTCCCGACTAAAGTAGCCGTGACATTGTGACCATTAGGTAGGCTAACCGGACGAGAAGAAATAGAATATGAGTCAGTTAACCAAGAAATATCACCAGTAACATGATGAGATGCTCCCGTATCAATAATCCAATCTAAAGACATACCAGAAAGACGATCATTTACGGCATCCGAATGCAACATATTGGCGCGAGCAGGGATTTGTGTAATACCCGCCCTGTTTAAGGACCCTTTGACCGACCTTTTGACCACAAAAGACCTTAGAAGGGGATAGGTGAGAGGATAAGAGACTTATGTAATGACTTACTCGGCCTAGGATGGGCTACTCGGCCGAGTGGTGGTAACACTCGACCGAGAAGGGCATACTCGGTCGAGTATGAGAGTACTCGACCGAGTATAGCCACTGTTGACGCGTTATTATAAAACGCAAATCGTAAGTCTTGTTTTATTTTCGACGGTTTCATTTGTTCCTCTAACCCTAATATATCTCTCCTCTCACATATCACCTACCTTTCCCTACACTCTCATCTAGCCTAGACACTAACCATGGAAGGGGATTGGGTTACGTATGAAGTATGCAAGTAAGGATGTCATCGTTGTCGTCATCGGTTCGCCTCGCTAGGTAAGTCGTTGTTTTGTTGTCATCTTTCAGTAGGCTTCTGGGGTAGTCTTGTAATAGGATGTGGTTACCGCTTGTAGGATTCGTCTCGGAGTCTTGCTTGGCTAATTGTTGAATGCATTTTCATGGATGGGCGATGAGGTAGGGTTTCCCTACTCGATTTATTGTTTAATTGATTTAAGATTATGTTTGTATTGTGTACGATTGATTATCTGCTGATAATTGTTAGAGCGTTGGAGTTGGTGTGCTTGTTGAGTGGAGTCACTTGCGGGAGTGGCTTAACGCCCTAGTTTCGCCTTCTGTGGAACCCGCCATAGAATAGGATGTGCACATTAATGAACAGGGTTATCGCTCGTTGATGAGCGGGGCTTAGGTGGGGATTGGCTCCGGTCCCCCACTGGCGGTGAGGATTACCTGTTGCGATGGGTAATTTGGCAGGGCTACACACTTTGGTGTGTAGTCGGTTACTACGTGAGATCGGGAGTTTGGAGGTGGATGTTGATCAGCTGGTTGCCTTTTGTACTTATCTTATTTTGTTATACAGTAAACTGACCATGTGTTGTGTTTTCAAAAAAAACTGTGGTGATCCATTCGGGGATGGTGAGAAGTTGGTTTTACAGGTGCAGTTAGCCATGTTGCTTGCGGGCTTAGAAGGGAGTCGAGTCATCACGCTACCGAAGTAGAAGTCCTTGACATTCAGGCTTAGTAGTTTTGATAGCTATTCAGGTTGTATCTTGTCACTTGGTTCACCGTTGTAAAGACTTAAAGTTATTTTTTAAATGTTATTTTATTGTTGTTTTGATCTACTACCTCGGGCAATCGAGATGGTAACACCTTCATACACTGGGGTGGTCCTTGGTAAGGCACCTTGGTGTACGAGGGTGTTACAAAGTGGTATCAAAGTGATCATTTTGGAACCTCAACCAATGAATCAAATGAACATAGGGTGTCAAATTAAAATGAACCTGGTGTATGCGTGTTGGTTGTCCCCTTATGTCGGTTTTGGGTGAGAAGGCGCCCTCATCTCAAAATCCCGGCCCCAATCATGCGTAAGCCAGCCACCGGGGAAGGGTAGATGATAGAAGTGTTTTGTGTTAAGTGTGTGCGCCAGATGTACTCGTTTACAGTAACTTGTGTAGTAATGTGTGCTTAATGCTTGTGAATGGTTAAGTTTGTGAGTTGTTGGATGAATGATAAAAGGATGACATGAATTGAGCAAGGTAATGTGTGTCTAAAAAATTTTGTAATGGCGTATGATAGGCCTCGTGTAGACATGTGTTGTACGTGATATCCATGGGAATAATGAAGTGTGGTATGTGTGTAGAAATGCATGATGTGGTGTATTGATGTAAGTTCATAGCTCGGTCTTATCTGTTGTGTAGTCAAGTTTAGTCGTGCGCATTAGTTGTGTCGTGAATTGCTTATTACGGTTTTGTGTAAGAAACATGTATCACTTGTAAAATAACTTAATGACGGTTATAATTTGTGGTGCGTTTAGATGTGCTAGAATTAGGGTCTAATGGTGACGAGCCCGATCGCATGGGACTCTAAACGTCGCTGTTTGTTATGCAGGAAACTTTTGAAAATCTAAAACTCCGTTCCTGTCTAGTTGAACTCGGTCGAGTAGAGTTGATACTCGACCGAGTAGGCCACACTCGGCCGAGTATGGAGGCACTCGACCGAGTACCTAGAATGTCAGATTTTACGTGCTACTGATCTCTGGATACTCGACCAAGCAGACCGAATACGCGACTGAGTAAGCCATACTCGGCCGAGTAAACCCGATACTCGACCGAGTACCCGTTTATCGTGACTCAACTCGGTTTACTCTAAAAACCCTATAACTCCTCTTTTCTTTCTTTTTTCCGCCTCATACCTTCTCTATTCCTCATAATATTTCAAAAACTCTTTCTCTCTCAAGCACTTGGGTGATTCTTGGTGGTAATTACTTGTGGTTTCCATTCTTGCTTGCTCAAAACCTCCATCAAGGTAAAGTATTTAATCAATTTCTTCAGTTTGTTATTAATTTATGATAGAGTTTGTTCAAAATTTCGAATCCCTAGTTTGTATAATCCAAATTTAGTATTTCTATTTTGATATTTTGGGTTTAGTTACTCTTAAACATCGCCTATGCTTTCCCTAAAACGATTTCATGCTTAAAAATTGCTCATCTTATGATTGCAAAAATTGGTCCCTTAGATTGTCTTAGGATGCTCCATAGAAGATTATTTGATGCTTTCCCTTGGATAGTAATATTTGTGTTTGCAAGAAAGATCCGTCTTAAAACTTCGTCTTAAAAGTGTATGATTTGAAAAACAGTTCGCACTATGGCAAAAGTTTTGGAAATACCCTTGTTAAAATTTATCTTTTTGCAACATGCCGAAAGCAAAATCCCTAGCTAAGAAGCGGACTCGTGCTAATGTTCATTTGGAAATGGGTCAATCTAGTCAAGAACCCGTCGTCCCTCCGGTGGAAGAATATCCATCGGTAATCTTTTCTGACTTCAAGCAGCGTAATGCCTTTGTAGCTTTGATGAGTCGGACCATGAGACCCACCCGGTGTGTGAACCCCGACATCTTGGAGACTTTGGGGATTAAGGCGGATATAGTGCACATCTTTGAGACCTTGGGGATGGAGGGGCTTTACCACCTACGGAAGAAATCCTACCCCTATCTGACCTTGGAGTTCTTAAGCTCCTTTGTGTATGACGTGAAAGGGAAGACTGTTTCTTTTCGTCTTATGAATGAGGATCATGAGTTGACCCTTGACGAGTTTGCCGGCCACCTGGGCCTAGAGGCGGGATACCTTAGTGATGTAGCAAAAAACAGTGGGGCACCCCTTTATCTACCATACCTGACCGGCCGACCTACTCCTAGTGCTAGTGCCATGCTGATCAATGACGTTCAGCATGTATCCCTCCGCATGTTTCTTAGGATGATGACCTGTCTTCTATACGTGAGGGACGATGTAAGTAAGCTGAACTCTCATAAGGTCATGTTGTTGATGTCTTACCTTAACCTTCATCGGGGGAAGCCTTTCTACTATAGTGCTCCCGGGGTTATGTGCTCTAGTTTGGAGCTTATGGCACGGTCTCCGAACCGCCACATCTCATGTGGGGCCATATTGACCCGTTTAGCCCAGCGCCTGACTGACTTTGAGGCTGCACCTCCATCGGGGGATGAGTTGTTTGAGACCATACCTACAATGAACGCGAAGTATTTGAAGGAAAAATAGATCTATATACTAACATATTCATATATATTCCATTTTAATTTGTCATAAAATTAATAAATGATCTTATGCATGCAAACTAAAAGTAAATATAAAGAAGAAATCATCATCTTACATTGAAGATTTCGGTTTTATGGGCACCAACAAGATCTCCTTCTTGTTAGTTCTTGAGCTTTCCAATAATGGATGAACAAGATTCAAGTATAGAATCTCTCCCAAAAGCATATACCCAAGGAAAAACTCATAATAACTAATATTATTTAGATCTAGTAATAATATTAATCATACTTAAAATATGACACAAAAATAATTTGTCCTCTTAAAAATCGGTTTTAAGAGGGAGGAGATTTTTGAGTTTTTATTTCTCTATAAATGTCATAAGATGTAGAGAGAATAGTAAAAATTTCTTACACTAGAAATTTTTCATAAGAGTGAATGAATAATGATGTAGAGGAAAAACACTCTACATTTCTCATAGTGAAACCGGTTGGAGGGAGTATATGTGCCCAATGCATGGGCTAGTTTTTCTACCCAAGAATTGTAGGCTTGCATGGCTACATATAGGTAGGTCATCATTGTGTTTTCTCTTATTAAAATAATCAACACAATTTTTCCACTAAAACTCTCTAATATTTCGGTACATACAATATAAAATGGAAGATCCATTTTATTTTGTCATTTGTCAATTTTGTCACATGTAACATGTTACATGACATGTTACAATGTAATGTATTTTTAACATATTAAAAATCAACATACTCACAAAATATGTCATTTACAAAATTGACTAGTAATTCGTAATTACTTGTACCAAAAGTGTTTCCGAATTATAAACTACAACATTGTGTATTTATAATAATTTATTCATTTCGTTTCAATTGTTTCTGTAAACAATAATTTCATCTAAGTAATAAAACAATTCGATTACTTAGACCGTGTCTCATTTAATCATATTACAATAAGATACGTTAATTATACTCACAAAATCATCCGTCAATTTTAAGCAATTTAATTAACTCGTATCGGTATACGATTAATTAAATAATCAATTAAGAGTATTTCCCTATAGGTATGACCTAAGGGGATCAACTGATCACCACCGTCGCACGACAGTAATGTCAAACTCTAGTCAGCCAATCATTACCGATATGTGTGGATCAGTTGACAGTAAAGAAATTACTTCCCAATTGTATTCTTTATAATGAAACTTAAACATGTGATCATTATGATCAACAGTCGTGATCGCATTATTGTCGGAGGACATATATTCCAACAGTATTGGTGTAACAACAGATGGCTTAGGAAGATGGAGGATGGGTCATATGCTTGGAGAGTGAGAGGATCCTCGTGGATGGTACTTCCTGATCCTGCGCACCTACCATTGATTGACCATTTGGCTGAGTATGACCCAGGGAGTGGTGCACCTAGACCCAGGCCTCAGTATTACTTTATTGACCCCACCATCCTCCTAGACCTACCCGAGCCTACCACGGTGTCTGAGAGACAGTCGGTTCCTCCCCCACCACGTGAGCGTCGCAGAGGGAGAGTGAAGAGTTGATGGATTCAAGTACCTAAGAGGGGGAGGGGGTGAATTAGGTACTATTTTTAAAAAATTCAACTTGAACCTTATTGAATTAAAGTAAGTTGTTTGATAATGTAGAAGAGTTGTGAATACATCGATTAAATTGAAGAATTAAATGAGTATTAAAATGTGAATACTTGCTGAAGCCTGAAGGTAACAATAGTTCTGACTGTTGCTATTCGTCTCTTAGCATATGAAGTACAAGCTACAGAACGAATATGACAGTATATAGAACTGTTACTCAGGAGTAAAGCAAATAAAGAAACTTAACGAAAACAAGTGCAGCGGAATAAAAGTAAACGAAGATGGAACACAAGATTTTTGAATTGGTTCGGCCAAAACTCAAGAGCCTACGTCCAATCTAAGTTTTATTGATTAATTTAGTGATCTACTCCGACCACTAAAAACCCGTACAATAAAAAGAACTCGCAACCTACTCCGGTTGCCACAAGAGTCCAAGGACTACTCCGTCCTAGAACTCTACACTCTTACTTAGAACGTTTACAAAGATCAAGTTTCCACGGATTGTTTCTTAACAAGAATTGATATGGAAAACTTACAAGATCAAACGGTTCATAAGTGAAAGAGTTTAATACTTAAGGCAACAGTTGTTGTGACTGTAACACTTGAAGACTTTGAAAGCTTTGCAAAATATTAAAACGATTTTAAACTTGAAAGCAATTTTGCAAACTCAAATAAATTCTCAGAAAAAGTCTTACTTTTAAAGTGAGGAGTGGTGCTCCTTTTATAGAGGGAGGGCGATGGGTGCATGCTAGGGCTTGTGGTCAAGACCTTTGGTCATGAGACAAAAAGGTTGACCTTCCCAAACTAGCACTAAAAGGACTTCTTTCTAAGAAACAAAAAGAAGAAAAGAGAGTTTGTATTTAACCTTAAAAGATCCATGTGTTTTCAGAAACAAGGAAGAGATGCCATTAGCAAGAGGACAATCCTTTGATAAACAAGGAAATAGCCAAACCAAGTTCATGGAAAGACAAACCAAAGTTGTTTCATGAAAAAGGAAATCTTTTGAAATACTCTTTTACAAACTCTTTTTTTAAAACACCACTCTTTTAAATATTTTAAGATGTTTAAACTGGTTTAAGAAAACCCATTTGTGAAATATTTGAGATGAAAGTTTTGCTTCAAGTGTGACGGGTCAAACGGGATAGTCAAGCATACTATTACCCGTTACAGGTAACGGTATGTCAGACTGTCACTGTAACAACTATTCTACTCTTTCATCTTTTACATAGCATGACCAAACAACTCTATGTCTTGGGTAGCAAACACTTGACGATCCTTGAGAGATTAAGACTTGCAAATTGATCGATTAAGCCTGAAATAGTAAACTAAGTGAACACAAGTTAAATGGGTATGTCATCATCAATCAAGAGAACCCAACAAATTCCCCCTTTGATGATGACAAGCCCAAACAAAAACGAATGCTTATCAAAAGTTAATATTCCCCCTTTCATGTTTAGTCAAATATCACCAAGAACATGTAGATTAGAGTGGGTTAACCAAATGAAGCAAAAGACCTAAGGCAAGATAGACTAGACATAAAGACATAAACCATATATCACGGATTAATCGAGAAATTTAGAGCATGGCAAGGGTTAATCAAATTGTTCTAAAAGACATAGAGCATGAGTTTTACCTTTTCCCCCTCTTGACATCATCAAAAGGGCAATGATGCTATCGTCCGATCAAGGGAGAACACACGTTAGAAAACACATAAAGATAAGCGTAGTCGTGAAGAAATAACAAAGTCAACACAAATCAAAGTTTAAACATAGTTCAAACGATGTTCACCAAGGCAAGATCAAGTTTAAAGATACACCACCAAAACCAATAATACGAGAGAAAGGAAGGGGTGTAACAAAATGGCAAAATAGGTTAATTAGGGGCAGGATTTAGGTCTAGGAGGAGGACACGTGATCATCATCGGAATTTCCCTCGGAGGGGCCATCTTCCTTTGCTTGGAGGAGAGTGGAGATAATGTCAATTTCACCTTTGAGCCCATCAACGGCCTTCTCGAGACGACTAATTCCAGCCACGGCTTCCTCAAGACGAGCAATAGCAACATCCTTCTTCTCCAAATACGCCTTAACCCATGCTCCTAGGTCTTGGACAGCCTTAAGAACCGCTCCCAAAGATGGACCCGAGCCCTTGCTAGATGAGGCAGACTCATGGCCCTTAGCACGAGACCTTACCGGATGCAACCCATCATCACCAATCCTAATTAGCATTTTTCCAAACTGACCATCACTCATGATATCACAACAGTTTATACAGCCCAAACTTGTCGAAAGTAACACACCCTTGGCTTTCAAGACTTTGGACACCCACATACTATATGGTAGACGGATAACGCTAGTGTCCTTAGGGTCGTAGAGCTTGGTGGTCATGGCCGAGAAACGGCGAAACATGAGTCCAGGGAGGTTGATTTTGCGGTGAGTGGCGATGTGGTAAATAAGGTATTGTTCGGCAATGGATAGTTTGGTGCGGTCACCGGAAGGGTATAGGGTACGGCATAACATGTTGAAGATTAGACGGAGAGGGGGAGGGATTTGAGTATTCCCGACAGCACCACATGTGACAGCTTTTGGAAAAACGGTTTTAGCAACGGTCAAGGGTGAGGCATATTCAAGGGCAAGCCAGGTTTCAGAGGGAAGTTTATCATAGCCTTCATTGGGTATATTAAGAATTTCAGAAAAATCGGATTGAGAAAGGGTAATGGGCTTACCATTAATTTTCGCCGTGAGAGATTTTCCGGTCTTATCAACCCGTAAGGAAGCGTAGAACTAAACTACCTCACAAGCAAATACCGGTTCCCTAAGCTCAATTAAATCTTCCCACTGTTGAACAGCTTACATCTCTCGGACCTTGGTAAAAGCGGGTCGGTCAAGCCAAGTCTTCTTATAAATACGGGTTGAATGAATAACATCCTTAGAAATCAGTCTTTTGCAATGACGATAGATCGACGGAGGAAGATCTAAAGCCTCGATTTGAGCCCACAAGGTGTCCTCATCCCATTTGGAGGTCAAGGGGACGGAATCATTAGGATTGATAAAGACGGGTTTCCTTGGCTCTTCCTCAGTCACGGTTTTCGTCCTTTTCTTTGGTACACCCTTTTGCAGCTTTCCTTTCCTTTTCTTAGGCTCAGTATCCTCAACTCCCACACTTTCATCAAGACCAGAGTCCTTTCCTTTTCCCTTGTCAGACTTGGTTGGTGACTCAGATTTATCAAGATTATCCTTGTTCAAATCAGTATCCTCTTTCTCAATATTCATGTCATCACCCTCGGCTTCTTCGTTTATGTCAGGGAGATCAACCGGCCCCTTTCTTTTGACCCCGCGCATTGATTTAGACGGCACATCCCCCTTTTCCTCTTGATCTACTTCTTCCTCATATTGGTCAACAATCTCCTCTTCCTCGTTTTCTTCATCAAGAACAGTCACAGTAGCAGATGACGATCCTACCGAGGGAGTATTTTTCCGATGAGCTCCTCGAGTTCTTTTTCCGATCATGGAGGAGATCGGAGGTTTAGGTGGTAGAGGTTGATCAGGAGAAAGAATGGCAATAGGTGTTGGTTCAAGGGGAGTCTCGGGTTCATTGGAGTTTGTGAGATTGGGGTTAATTGGGAATGCATAGGATCCCTTACGTTTGGGCATTTCGGGTTGAGAAAGGGATGGGTTGGAGGTTGGGTTAGATGGTGATGTTGGATGTGACATGTGGGTAGGTTTTAGTTGGGTATTGAAAGAGGTTTTTACCATAGTAAAATGGTAACGGTAGGTGAAGAGGGAGGTGGATGGTTGGTAGGTGAGGTTGAGTTGGCTTGAAGAAGTTGAATGGTAGGTGGACGGAAGTTTTGAGAAGTTGGGTTGAATTTGGGAAATGGACGGGATTTATGTGGAAGGAAGTGGCCCAATTAAATGTAGGAAGGTAAAGGTTGGTTGGGCTATGAATGGGAATGTATACAATTCATATAATTATTTCAAGGTGGTGCAAAAATTAACATAGAGCTTGACATGAGGTTGAGTGATTACCAATTCACAAGGACGATATCAATTTATGATTAACGAACAATATGCAAACACGAGAAAGAACAATATCATACTAACATGTCCCTAATTAGTCAATCATTTAGGAGAGAAAATATGATCATGAACATGAATTAAGAACAATTAATTAAACCTATGTCAAGTCTAAACTTCTCAAATTGTTTCCTTTCAAGTGGTTTAGTAAATATATCGGCTATTTGATCTTCGGTTTTGCAAAAGATAAGTTTAACATGCCCTTTCTCTACATGGTCTCGAATGAAATGATGACGAATCTCAATATGCTTAGTCTTAGAATGTTGAATTGGATTTTTAGAAATATTTATTGCACTCGTATTGTCACACATGATGGGAACGGAGTCATAAATAATTCCAAAGTCAAGAAGTTGTTGTTTTACCCAAAGAAGTTGAGAGCAACAATGAGTGGCGCTTACGTACTCACTCTCAGCCGTTGAAAGAGCAACCGTGTTTTGTTTCTTTTAGCCCCACGAAATCAAGCAAGGACCCAAGAATGTGGCAATTCCGGAAGTGCTCTTTCGGTCAACGCTACACCCCGCATAGTCCGCATCGGAATACCCTATAAGATTGAAAGGACAATGTAAGGGGTACCATAAATAAAGGTCTTGTGTTCCAATCAAATAACGTAGAATGCGTTTAACCGCTTTGAAATGAGATTCTTTCGGATTTGATTGGAATCTAGCACATAAACAAACGCTAAAAAGAATGTCGGGACGACTCGCGGTCAAGTAGAGAAGTGATCCAATCATACCTCGATACACCTTGTCACTAATACTCTTACCATTCTCATCTTTGTCCAATTTGGACTTAGATATCATAAGTGTAGGAAGTGAGCTCTCATTAGTCATCCCAAATTTCTTAAGCATTTCTTTAATATACTTTTGTTGATGGATCATAATTCCTTCTTTGGATTGCTTAATTTGGAGCCCAAGGAAAAATCCTAACTCACCCATCATGCTCATTTCAAATTCCGATTTCATTAGTTCCAAAAAATAAGCATAGAGTACTTCATTGGTTGCACCAAAAATAATATCATCCACATAAACTTGGACAACCAACAGTTCATCTGACTGTTGCTTCAAAAATAATGTTTTGTCAATGGAGCCTCTTCTAAAACCATTTTCAATGAGAAATTTAGACAACCTGTCATACCAACATCTAGGTGCTTGTTTTAAACCATAAAGAGCTTTGTCTAATTTGAAAACATGTTTCGGAAAATCATTGTTTAAGAAGTCCGGAGGTTGCTCTACAAAGACATCCTCTTCCAAATATCCATTTAAAAAGGCGGTTTTGACATCCATTTGGAAGAGCTTAATGCCCTTATGAGCCGCAAAAGCAATAAGTAATCGTATGGCTTCAAGTCTAGCTACCGGTGCATAGGTTTCATTGTAATCAATACCTCCTTGTTGGTTATAACTGTTGGAGTTAGTGTCCTCCACAATAGTGCGTTAACATATTAAATCTCATTAATGGAATATCATCAGATATTTAATTATTTGATCCTCGTCAGTTGATTAACGTAAATCGATAACGGTTGGCTGACTAGAGTTTGACGTTATTGTCGTGAGACGGCGGTGATCAACTGACCCCTTTCGGTCACACCTAAAGGAACGAACCCCAATAGACAACTAATTAATTGTATGAGATACAATTTATTTAGTCCCTTGATTTATAGACTAAGAGGTTAGTTGGTTATTTTTAGAGAGATTTCGAGTTGCGAACTCGAGGAGTGGCAGTTATTATTTAATTATGCGATAATTAAATAATAAATTTTTTGAGACGGGAATTAATGATTAAGCAGTTAATTATTAAATTGGTACTAGTTGACTAATGTGATTAGTATTGGTACGTAAAATAATATGTGTAGCGGTACACGTATATTTACGGAGTGATTTGGACGAAATTAATTGGAAGCATTTAAACATGAAACGATGTTTAAATAAAATTTACACGTATTTGTGCGACAAATATAAGAACCAAACTGGACCCGTAAATGGGACATTGGACCGTGTAAATGGAGTGTAGTGGATGATTATAGACATAATCATTTCACTTTACTTGTTGTTTCTTCCATAAGTCATCTTATAATCACTTGCATGTGATATAAGATTGGACAAAAATAAAAACAAGTACACTCCCTCACTCCACTATGTTCCACCCACCACTTTCACATGTATATACTCTACCTATTGTTCATTTCTACACACTACATTATTGTGTATCATTTTGCATGTGAACAATATCATCATCTCTCTAAAATAATTATCCATCTCTACTAAGCTTGTTAGTAAACATAAATTTTATTACTAAGAGAGTTAGTAATATTACTAATAATAATCAAGGGTACAATATTAACAAGTTCTAGTTCATACTTGTTATTATTTTTGGGTTAGTTCTTGGGTGCAACAAGAAGGAGATCTTCTATTTTGAAGATTTGCAAGGAGGATTTTCCATTGTTATAAGCTCAAGAACAAGCTAGTAAGGTGAACTAGTTTGTGCCCTTTTTTACCACAAATTCAATGTAAGGAAATTGTTTTTCCTTATACTTTCTTTTTATGCTTTCATATTAGCATGCATGTTACATAGATCACCTAAATGACAAATTATGAGATAATTTAATTTTTATTAGAGAGTCTAATATGGATCTATGATCTTTCAAGTGGTATCAGAGCTTAGGCTTGTAATTTGCATGTTGATTTTAAGCATTGTAATGAATTGTGAGATAATTTATAAAAACTCAAAAATGGTGTTAGAAGAGGTTTTAGCACTAAATTTTTGGGACATGCATACCTACTGATCTAAAAAGGTTTGTGGTATTTTTGGGTGATTTTGGAAGTAATTTTGCTATTTTTAATGATTTTTGGTAGAAAACCGAGTCAAAATGTCGCATTTTAGTTAAAAATTGACTACAATTAGTTAAACGTTTATTCGGTGCATGGAGTTTTTATGGTATTTCATGCATGTTTTCTACTGATTGTATGCAAAAGGTTGAAGATTGGTTCGAAGTTTTTGCATGTTTATTGATTTTATGAGATAAAAGTTGATAAAAGTCAAATTAATTAATCATAATTTCGAAACTTTTGATTCTGCCTATGATAAATTTATGTACATTTAAGAATATTATTTAAATGTTAAAAGTGATTTTGCATGTGTGTTTTCACTTTGTTTTGATGTTTATTGGTTTTAGTGGTTAAAAACCGATAAATATCGATCTTTTTCTTCACAAAATTTATCTGGATTTTTTGGGCAATTTTTCTGACATTTTGGTGTTCTTGGGAGTGTTCCAGAATACTAAAAATTTTTGTTTCAATTTTTTTTTGGGTAATGTTTCAATTATTTTGGATTTTTACTTAAATATTATGATTTTATCGATTAAATTAGCAAAATATCACCAAATCAAACTAATTATTTATCATAAAATTAGTGAGGACTAATTTTGAGGTTCAAAACAGTTTGGACAATTAGTTTGGACTTAAATGGGATTTAAGAGTTAATTATTGATTTTTACATGTTAAAAATCGATTAAATCCACAAAAACCGAGATGAATACCAACGATTGATAGATAGGGCGATTTTGGCATCATATTTACAGCTTTTTAAGCATATTTATTTAAGTTGAATGAATGATTGTCATTTATTTAAAGTATTTATCTTGTTGTACCTAGTATGGCCTAGTTAATTTTAATCGTTATTACCCGAAATGAATGGGAATATCGATTTGTTTGTAATTAAATATGATCTCGTATCGTCGGTTTGTAATTAATTAATAGTTTTGTTTATTTTTTTTAATTAATGTATAATAGGAATAGCTATGTAATTCATTTGTAATAGTTATTTTTACCGGTGTTTCCAAAAGACGGATGACATCAAGACGAAGTCTATTTTTGGAAGGTGTTCTAAATCCCACAAGGAAGAGCCACTTTTGGAATGAAGAGGCAAGGGACCAAGGAGTTTGTTTCCGAAATGTAATAGACTAGTTTTTATTAACTAGGTGGGCATACTAGGATTTATTCATATGCTTACATGTTTGCTTGTTTTATTTTCTCGCATGCCAAAATCGCCATTCACATGCATTTTATTTTCGCGGTTGTCAATTCACGTCATTTACATTCACCGAATTAATTCACTTATAAGGAATTTATGACTAAATTGACAAGATCTCTCACATAACTAAAATTGAGATTAGCCTTACCAATTAGTAACACCTATGAATCTCTTGTTCATTAGAGCCACGCTCGCCCAAGCGGGGTGTTCTCTTTTTACCTTGGGTAAGTAGGGTGGTAAACGGTTATCACGCGCCAAAATTGGTTGGACTCAACGGGATATAAGACGGTCTTTTGTTCCGGGGCTAGTAGATGAATTTGAGGAAATTCGTCGACCAAGAATTCTAGAGGTAGAATTAGTCAACGTGACTTACCGAATTTACGCAATTATGGGATGTTTCGCCTAAGCGATGCTCATTTTTGTTTAATATTTGGGTCTTGGAATCATTTATATAATTTAGTGGGAGATCATTATATAAATGTTAAAACTTGTTGAACATGTTTTCACAAGTATTTTTAAAACATTGAATGTTAATTTTTTTTCCTATTTTTCGTTCTTTTTCATTAGTGTATTTACTATGACATCGCGCACTTCATCCTCCTTTCATCCTCTATTTATTATTATACTCGTTTCGTTATTTCATAGGAAGCGGTTTCTTTGAAGGAATTCGGTAGAAATGATTGGTAACATGATTTACTAATTCACCTACATAAGCTTACAACAATTATTGTGATTATTTTACAACTTAACATCTATACAAATTTAAAAAAGGGTTTTCATGTTGCAAACTCATGTTATGAGTTTAAAAGAAAGTCACATTTTATCAAGATAGTCTTTATTTCGTAAGTGACACCGTCGTCATGAAGATGACATATTAGTTTTAATTACTCAAGTGTAATTTAAATGTTTGCGAAAAGAGTTTTCAAAAACACTTATAATACTCCAATATGATACCGTCAAATGGCTCACTTCGAGAAAGGCCAAATCAATTGTTTATGCGCTAACGAGTTTAGGCATATGATAACAATTGAACGGTTAGGTAGTCCAATTTCGCAAGAAGTTGAGATTTTGCCACATGTTGCACTCACTTTATAGTAATTCACTCTTACTAAGTGTATAAAATATCACGAATGACATGAAGAGAAGTCTTCATGAGATTCATTTTTTGCTTGATTTAAGCAAAGAGGATTTGGATCACTTATGTGGACAGGCATCAGAGGATTTGGATCACTTATTTTTTGGGTGTGACTACAGTCTCAGAGTAGTTCAACACCTGCAACAGAAAACTGGTTTACAATTACCAGTTGTCAATGTTCTGGACTGTTGTGTACAGGATACTGGCACCAAGCTGCAGAGAGGGGTGAAAGCAGGAATGGTTTTGGGAGCTATATATCATGTATGGCACCATAGAAATAAATGCAGGAATGAGGGGGTTCTACTGAGGCCACAGAAGGTTGCTGCAAACATTGTCGAGGACATAAAGTTGAAAGTCCATGGTAAAGACAGGCGGAAGTTTTCCATTCTAGAAATAGATTGGCTTAAAGATGTTGGACTAATGTAATTGGATTTAGTTGATATGTACCCTATGAACTTTTATCTTTGATATATATATAAATACATCTCACATTTCACCAAAAAAAAGAAGCAAAGTGGAATGTGAAAGTGAGTGGGAGTTAAGAAGAATCAACCCTAGATGTATGCGATAGAACAAAGTTGAAAGAGACATCTACTCAATGGATAGGCTAGTTCCACTATCTTGGTATGAAGATACCAAGTACGGGTCATTTCTTTGTAAAGAAGTTTACATGAATTGATAAAACGTAAGACGTCTAGCATAGGACATTTTGTATCGAAATGGTGCTAAATTAGCAATGATTTCGATGGGGACAAATGTACCTAAATTTGGTTTTAAAAGAATGTAATCATCTATGTTTATACATAGAAGGTATCACTTATGTGATTTAAAACAAAATGTTGTACCTACTCATATGATAACTTGGTGGTTGGTTTAGACCACTTAAGTTAGAGGAATTTTACATTTTTCACGAAAACTAAATGTTGTACTATCTTGTAGATTTTAAAGTCTCTATTCCGGTGAACCCAATTGATCAAACCTCAAGTAAATTCGTTTCAAACGAGTAAACGAAAAGCACATTGAACAACCATTTGATTGTGAGTCTTATGGTATGTGTGCATGTATTATGTTTTTCTTTTGCAGAAAAGAAACACAATAGTGAGGTGATTGACCATATACATACGGATGTGTAAGGCCGATAGTTGGTTATATACATACTTGGTTACTTTTACCGTAATGTTAAGTAGATATGAAAACCTCATATCTATTTAATAAGACATAAAAGTGATTTTTGAAACGTGGAATATTTTCAAAATGAAGTAGTAAACCAAAAGCACGTCAAGATCAAGATGTTGATCGGAAGTTTCAAAGTGATGACTTTGAAGATCAAATGGGTAATATCAAGTAATGACCTTGATAATCACTAAGAAGATTGTGAACCAGTTCACATAATACCTTCTCCTTGGGACACCATAGAGTATGGTGTAGTCAAGTATATAAACCAAACTTTATGAGATATAGTTTGAGGTTTTTCGCAATTTTGTAAGCTATTTTCTCACTAAAAGTTTAAAACCCGACTATAATAGCCTAAATGACTCCATATGAGATATGGATAGGGAGAGTCCCTAACTTGTCTTTTTATACATTTGGGATCATAAATGTTTATGTTCAGAACCAATTTGTGAGGGTTATCCAAAATTGAACCACTTGGTTTTTACTCCTCCAAAACGAGAACAAAGAGTTTGTGGCTCATAATACTGTCTTTCCAGAAAGATTTTCATTTTCTGGAAGACAGAGTGGGAGAAATTTTGAACTTGCGGAAGTCCAAGACCTACAAACTGAGTACAATGTAAGAACATGTTCTTTATTGAGGCTCAGTGGTGAGTACAATGCAAAAAGATCTTCTTTATTGTGGCTCAGTGATTATAAGGAGATAATTTTGCGATAATATTGCGTTACTTTTCAAAAGTGACGAATCTTAAACCCTCATCAAAGGCTTTTCTATAGTATGAAGTCTAAGTGATGGCGTGTCACCATGCAATTCGAATTGATCTCCTTGCACACGATGCGATAAGGAAGGAAACACGAGATGTTTTCGAGACTTGATTTAAGGTGAATACTTTGGTTGGTTACCTTGATCTTGTCGTTAAGGTTACATAAGATGTTTAAAATTTGGGCTTGTTATAGAGAGTTTGTGACAACCCAAATACCTTTATCAATTCGTATGTTCTTAGCAATATAGCCTCTCATGAGGATGAGTTTAGGCAAAAGGATAACGAAACATTCTCATTGGGAGAAGTTTTGTTGATCTTGTCAATGTTAAGAAGCCTAGCATGCTTGAGAGATCCCTTTTGTGATCTATATACGTCAAAGAGTTGGAACTTTGGGTTCAATCATGTAGTCTATCAAAATGGTATTACTCGAGTGTCGAGATACCATGATGATACGTGGAGTTTAGTGGGAGCTAAAGTGAGTTTCTTAGTCTAAATATGTGTTTGACATATTAGTGACTAGAAATGTAGCTAAGGTGATGTTTTTAGACTAAATATGTGTTTGACATATTAGTGACTAGAAATATTCTCGGGTGAATACTTGAGAGTAGCATGGCACATATTAAATATCCGGATCTAATGAGATAGATCTCTATGGATATTAGCATTATAGTCAAGAGACTTATGTGATAAGATTCTTGACTCGTTCAAGTAGTTGAACAATTAATATGATCTTTTTGCTTCCGTTGCAGGATCTATTAAATATGCTAAAAGGTTCTCTCGTCGGGACTTATCATGTTGAGAATATGAGAAGTCATTACCAATCATTTTCTAGTGAGTGTCACTAGATGATTATCAAGAGCATCCTTGAGTACTTGAGAAGCACTGAGGATTTACTCTTGTAGTTTGGAGGAATTTATGAATTTTGTGTAAAAGGATTACACGGAAACATTCCTGTGCTTATAAGATGTTATGGGCCACGTTAAGGAATGGTTAGCATGTAAGAGTGCTATGTGCATAAAATATGTATAGGAAGTTATACATATGTGTATAAGAAGTGTTGGACCATATAGTTTATATGTTTATGTTTTGATGATGTCAAGGTGTTTTATATCTTATATACTTGTTGCGTGTAATCGTTTGTTAAGTGTTTTAGCATTAACCTGTTACAAGCAACAAAGAGGATTGTGACGGTTCTATGAGAAGTTCAAGCCTTCATTCCAGATCAAGCAATTCAAAGATTCATTCAAGTATTATGTGAAGACGAAGTTCGTCTAGATGATTAATCAAGCTTGGATGATGATGTAGCCTATACTCGAAGATCTCCTTGAAGATTAGAATAGTATAGGTGATTGTCTTGTAATGATAATCAAAGAGTGAGTTTCTTCATTAGTAAAGTTATAGCTTTGCAGCTATAACATTACTAGTAAAAGAGCTCAATGTTATAGCTCTTCTACTATAACATTGAAATGCTGAGTTTTTATACACGACTTTTAAATGGTTCGAAAATTGTTTTACAATTTCTTAAAGTTTATTTTATATGTTTTAATGAAAGTATTTATTTTCTAAAGCCTGGTTTAGTGAGGAGTCCGGTTTTATGGTTGGCGCTAATTGTTGGTTATTGGGTCAACTTATGAGTTGGACTTTACTATCAATTAGGGTTTCCATATAGCCTCTCTTAAAACCTAAATTCTAATTATATAGTGAGATTAGGGTTTGCATGATTCACGAGCTTATGAGCCGTGTTATGCGTGTTGCCTACGAGATATTAGGTAAAGATTTTATTCTATAATAATATCTTTACATATCTTATATCTTACTTAATATATTTGTTTATGGTAAAAGATATTCTTGTTTTAGGAAATCTTATCATAATCTTAGAATTTATAGTAAAGATAATATTTGGAAAGATTATATTCTATCTTTTAGAATATTCCTTATTATCTTTTATGGCTTTTAGGAAAGAGATAATAAGAAGATATAATTTGTAATTATATCTTATTATTTCGGCTATTAGGGTTTTGTAGAAACCGTGTAGCCTATCTATTTCTTGCCTATAAATACTTTGCTATTTACAACATCTAAAATAGAGACCTTAAGCATAAAAATTGTTTTCATATTTTAAAAAAGCAAACCGAGTGTTTTTAACGAAAACCGTTTTGCAATTTTGAAAGGTCGTGTGTTACAAAACTCGCATACTTGTTCTTCATTTATCGTTATAAGATAATAGTGCTTAGTTGAATTCTTAACTTGTTCATTAACGTGAACCTTTGTTAGAATCATTAGTGCTTTCTTATTAGCGTAAGTTAGTCACTCGAGTATTTAACGGTACTCATTGAGTTACAGCTAGAGTTAGTTGTACGAGTTGGGTTAGTAAATTTGTAATCCGTAGAAAGGTACTAAATTTATTAATCGAGAATAGTGGACGTAGGTTTCGACTTGTGAAACTGAACCGCTTCAAAAATCCGTGTGTCTCTTCTTGTTTCGTTCTTTCGTTTACTTTGCTTACAATCATTAGTTGATTAGTTAAAGTTTAATCAATAAACTTTAAATAATCAATTACATACGCTCAATCGATAAAGCTTTAAAGAAGTTTTAAATCCTCAATTCACCCCCCCCCCCTCTTGAGTATTTTGGATCAATAGACTCTTCAATTGGTATCAGAGCCTCGTGCTCTTGATTGCCTAACCGCAAAGAGGCTGATCTATCTTGTTTTTCATTTATCTTATCGTTTTATATTCCGCTGCCTATCACGTGATAAATGGATTCCAAATATCTCAAGTGTCCCGTCTTTGATGGGAAGATTTATGGATTGTGGAAAAACATGATGACTCACTATGTGAAAGGACACGATTGGGAGTGCTGGAGGATTATTCAAAACGGACCACACAAAATTCTTGTGGCATCCGAGGAAGGCACTACCTATGAGAAGAAAGAAGAGGACTATGTCGAGGCCGACTACAAGAAAGCCGAGAAAAACTCCAAAGCAATAAGTCTTCTGCAAAACGGAATGACTTCCACTGAGTTTGATCGATTCTCTTCATGTTCCACGGCCAAGGAGATATGGGACGGGCTCGAATTAGCTTATGAAGGTACTTCCATTGTTAGGAAGCACCGAATTGATTTGCTTATGCAAAAATATGAGCTATTCATCATGGAGCCTAATGAGTCCTTAGATAGCATGTCTGCAAGGTTCTCAAGCATCATAAACGAACTAAAAAACCTAGGTAGGAAATTTAGTACTGAGGACATTGCTAGAAAGGTTCTTAGGAGCCTTACTAAGAAGTGGCGTGCTAAGGTCACTGCAATGGAGGAATCACGAGATCTTGAGACTCTATCCTATCAAGAACTCATTGGTGCTCTCATGGCCCATGAAATTACTCTTAACAAAGATGACGCTAAACCAAGTCAAAATAAGAGTATGGCCTTAGCGAGCGAAGAAGTAGACTCTGAATTAGAGGATGAAACCGTTTTGTTTGCACGGCGTTTCAAAAATAAAATATTTCGAAATAAACAAACAAAATCATCCTACAACAACAACAACAAGAAGGTTAATGACTCAAAGTCGTCCTTTGCAAATAGAGGTTGCTTTAAATGTGGAGAATCTGGTCATATGATCAAAGATTGTCCAACATGGGAGAAGATAAAGGACAAGACGAAACGTGAGAAGACAAAGAGAGAATTCAAGCAAGTCATGATGGCTTCGTGTTGGGGAGACCTTGACTCAGAAGATGACGAGGAATCTGAAGACGACGATGAAGGAAATGTAGATCTATATACATACTAACATACTCATATATGTTAAAATTAATTTGTCATAAAATTAAATATGGATTTTATGCATGCAAACAAATAAACATAATAGAGAAGAAATCATGTTCTTACAATGGAAATGTCGGTTTTATGGGCACAAAAGAAATCTCCTTTTCTTTTGTTCTTGAGCTTTCCTTTAATGGAAGAAACAAGATCCAAGTGTAGGATCTCTCCTTAGGAATAATACCCAAAGCTTACTCTTAATCAAATTAATATTATATGAGCTAGTACAATATTAATCTTGTGAAAAATTGAACCAAAAATTGTTTGGTTTTGGCTCCTAAAACCGGGTAGGAGAAGAGGAGAGGAAGAGTGTTATTTTATCTCTCTAAAAATAATTTTTATCAAGTGAATGAATAATTATCTAACACACCACTCCATATGGTGAATGAATAAGTAAAAGAACCCTTGTTCTTTCCAAGGGAAAACCGGGTAGGGTGAAGGGAGATGGCCAATGCATGGTCTTTGTGCTCTTACACAAAAGACACTAGGTATGCATGCCTAAATTAGAGGAATAATTACATCTTCCACTAACTTAATTAACATTATAAGAATATGTTAATTATGCCCAATATTTCGGTCCATATGGATAACATGAATCCATTTTATTTTTGTCAATTGTCAATATGTCACATGTCACATGTAACATAAAATTGTCATGTATTTTTAACATATTAAAAATCAACGTATTAATAAAAATACGTCATATACAAAAATCGACTTAGTAATTCATAATTACTTGTACCAAAATATTTTACCAATTTATAAATCATATTTATAATAATTCATTCAATTCCGATTGTTTCTTTAAACAATAATTTCATCCGAGTAATGATACAATTCGATTACTCAGACCGTATCTCATTTAATCACATTTCAATTTGATACGTAAATTTTAATTCCAAAATCGTCCGTCAATTTTTCAATTAATTTAATTAACTCGTAACGTTATATGATTAATTAAATAATCAATTAAGAGTGTTGCCCTATAGGTATGACCTAGGGGGTCAACTGATCACCACCGTCACACGACAGTAATGTCAAACTCTAGTCAGCCAATCATTACCGATATATGTTGACCAGTTGACAGTATAAATACTTCCCAATGGTATTCTTTAAAATGAGATTTTAATAATGATATTTAAATCATATGATCGCACTATTGTTGAGGACACATTTCCCAACAATCTCCCACTTGTCCTCGACAAGTGTGCGTCACCAATTCTCTTGTCCTATTACTATCTCCCACTCAATGCAAGGTGTCTTTCAGGTCGTACTTGCAAGTGATCATATCGAGAGTGGTTTCCTCGATCTGGAGAATAACTGTTTGACCGGATTTATCCACTCTGGATACCTTCCGAGCGTGGCCACGCATTTCCAGTTCATTACTCCTCGAGTGGCCCTGAGATATTGTTATAACCCTGACTAGGGGTGGACAATTCCTATCGCACTCATTCCCTTTGACTAGCCACAACCATTATAACCCAAAATATGCCCATTTGACCCCATTTACGAAAGTCGTAGTAACACAAATCAAAGTTAATCTGAAACCCTGCCATCTTAGGTGAATAGTCTTTAGTCAAAAGAATCGACTCATTAGAATACTATAGTAGCTCTCGCCACGACCAGGCTATATAAATTTGCCAGAACTCTATAAGCGGTCATTAGGCCCGACAAAAAATTCCTAACAGTCTGCCTATGTGATCGACTAGTCATCTCACATGACTCTATGGCACTTGAACTTGCCATCAATCGCCTCACACTCTAGTCACTTCGAGACGTCACCTCATACAAGTGACTATGGGCAAATACTATGTTAATCCGTGTTCACTTTAACGGGGTTCAATTGTCTTCACAACCCGTTTGGATGTAACAATGTATAAATTAAAGATAAAAGACAAATGTGATTGTGAACATGAACAAAAACAACACTTTTATTTCATTTCAAAATCTAACAAAAATTTGGTACACGTTTAAGTCCCATGGACGTAACATGTCTATCATGTTTAGCCTGCGATAAAGGCTTGGTGAGCGGATCGGCTATGTTGTCATCCGTCCCAACCTTACAAATCGCAATTTCCTTCCTTTCAATAAAATCTCTTATTACATGATATTTTCTAAGTACATGTCTAGATCTATTACTAGACTTTGGCTCCTTAGCTTGGAAGATCGTCCCACTATTATCACAATAGAGAGTGATGGGATCATTGGCGGTAGGTACTACTTTTAGACCTTCCGTGAATTGCCTGATCCACACAGCTTCCTTGGCAGCCTCTGATGCTGCTATGTACTCAGCCTCCGTTGTAGAATCCGCTTCTGACTTCCTTGAAGCTTCTCCATATAACGGCACCACCATTGAGCATGAAAACAAAACCAGCTTGTGATTTCATGTCATCTCTATCTGTTTGAAAACTTGAGTCCGTGTATCCATTAACACGCAACTCAGTATCGCCTCCAAACACTAGGATAGAGTCCTTAGTTCTTCTTAAGTACTTAAGGATGTTCTTGATGGCAATCCAGTGACTCTCACCCGGATTTCCTTGATATCTACTCGTCATGCTCAAGGCATACGAGACATCGTGCGTGTGCATATCATGGCATACATGATTGATCCGACAATGAAGCGTAAGGGATCTCCTTCATGCGTTCAACATCATGGGGTTTAGAGGGAGATTGAGTCTTGCTCAATATCGTCCCGGTTACCATAGGTACCAAACCCCTTTTGGATTTGTCCATGCTGAACCGTCGAAGAATCTTATCAACATAAGACTCTTGACTTAGTGCCAATATCCTCTTGGATCTATCTCTATAGATTCGGATACCTAATATGCGTTGTGCCTCTCCTAAATCCTTCATTTGGAAGTGGTTACCTAACCACTTCTTAAACGAAGACAACATTGGAATATCATTTCCAATGAGTAGTATGTCATCGACATACAAGATTAGGAACACAACATTGCTCCCACTGAATTTCATGTATAAACATGGTTCCTCAACACTTCGAGTGAAACCATTTTCCTTTATTACATGATTGAAACGATGATTCCAACTTCTAGATGCTTGCTTAAGACCATAAATGGATCTCTTAAGTTTGCACACTTTTTTAGGATTTTTAGAATCAACAAAACCTTCGGGTTGTATCATGTACACCTCCTCTTCTAAATGCCCATTTAGAAAAGCGGTTTTGACATCCATTTGCCATATTTCATAGTCATGAAATGCGGCAATCGCTAACAAAATCCGTATGGATCTTAGCATGGCTACGGGGGCGAAGGTCTCATCATAATGGAGACCTTGGACTTGGGTAAATCCTTTTGCCACTAGCCTAGCTTTGTAGACATCGTCATGTCCTTCTATGCCATTCTTGATTTTGAATATCCATTTGCATTGAAGGGGTCTTGCCCCTTTAGGCAAATCTACCAAGTCCCAAACTTGGTTTTCAAGCATAGAATCCATTTCGGACTTCATGGCTTCAAGCCATAAAGAAGAATTAGGACTAGAGATTGCGGTCTTGTAGGTGGCGGGCTCGTCACTTTCTATAAGCAACACATCGAGTGTTCCATCTTCCTCGATAAGTCCCACATATCGATCGGGATGGCGAATTACTCGGCCCGTCCTTCTTAGTGGAGGAGGTACAACTACGTTAGACGACGAAGGAACATCTTCTTGCGTCTCTATCTCGGTTTGTGGCTCTTGAACTTCATCAAGTTCAAAATTTCTCCCACTCTGTCTTTTAGAATTAAATTCTCTTTCTAAGAAGACAGCCTCGCAAGACACAAACACTTTATGATCTTGAGGTTTGTAGAAGTAATATCCTCGAGAGGTCGAGGGGTAACCTACAAAGATGCATTTTTCGGATCTTGGGGCAAGCTTGTTGTCGTTCTTAGTTTTGACGTAAGCATCACATCCCCAAATCTTCATATAGGATATATTCGGGATCTTACCCGTCCACATCTCACATGGAGTCTTTTCGGTGGACTTTGTAGGACTATTGTTCAAAGATCGAATTGCGGTTTGTATCGCAAATCCCCAAAACGAGTTCGGTAACTCGGTTTGACTCATCATGGATCGAACCCTATCAAGTAAGGTTCGATTTCTCCTTTCGGCAACACCATTAAGTTGTGGTGTTCCGGGTGGAGTAAGTTGTGATATAATACCACGACTTTTCAAGTGTGAATCAAATTCAAGGCTAAGGTATTCTCCACCACGATCGGATCGTAGTGCCTTAATCCTTTTGTTCAATTGGTTCTCTACTTCGTTTTGAAATTCCTTGAATTTCTCAAACGCTTCACTCTTATGTTTCATTAAATAGATATACCCATATCTACTTAAATCATCGGTGAAGGTTATGAAGTAGTCATAATTACCACGAGCGGTGATAGTCATTGGTCCACATACATCGGTGTGTATGAGTCCCAATAGCTCACTAGCTCGTGTCCCTTTACCACTAAAAGGATTACGAGTCATTTTGCCAAGTAGGCAATATTCGCATGTACCATATGATTGATAATCAAATGGTGTAATCACATTAGTCGAAATTAATCTTTTGATGCGATTCTCGTTTATGTGACCTAATCGACAATGCCAAATGAACGCTTCACTTGGATCACTTGTTTTGAGTTTCTTTGATTGAATGTTATAAATATCATTAGTTGGATTTGAGGTCTCTAAAATGTAAATGCCATTAATGGAAGAAGCTTGGCCAATAACCAAATCATTCCTAGAAATAGTACAACAATTGTTCTTAATGACAAAACAAAAACCGTTCATGTCTAGCATGGCGATTGAAATAATGTTTTTAGAGAGCGTAGGCACATAAAAACAATTATGTAAATACAACTCAAATCCACTTGGCAAAGCTAGAACATAAGTTCCTTTGGATTCGGCCGCTACCCGAGCTCCATTTCCAAGGCGTAGATCCACATCTCCCTTGCTAAGCCTCTCCACATCTCTTAAACCCTGTAAATGATTACAAAGGTGAGAACCACAACCGGTATCTAGTACCCATGTCGTAGTGGAAGTATAATTTATATCAATAACATAAATTTCTTTAGGAATTTTACCTTTCGGAGTGATGATTCCTTCCCTTATATTTCGCAAATATACGGGACAATTCCTAAGCCAATGTCTCATGCCATAGAAATAATGGCACTCATCATTAACTTGCTTGAAGTTTTTGATTTTCTTTCCCTGCTTCTTGAACCTCTTGCCCTTTGAAGCAAGAACTTGATTGCTAGAGCTCCCACTAGCTTTGGCATCTTTATCTTCCAGAGACAAAGACCCTATAGATTGCATGAGGTAGTCTTCCTGAGACGGACTCATACGAGGTCTAGTAGTAGTGGGTGGTTTAGAAGAAGTGATGAAATTAAGGTTTCCATCCGAACCTATCCCGTAATGAAGTTCTCTAGCGGTGTCGAAATCATTGTTGTAGCAAATGTCATCAAGAACATTGTGGTAAGATTCAATAGTTATTGGTGCGGTAGCATTTGATGGATTCATTGTAAAGAACTACAAATATGGAGGAAAAAGGAAATATTAACATTTGTCTTTTTAAATCATACTTGCAAATTAACAAGATATGAACATTTATATAGTGACCTCTACCCAACTATAATAAATGATTCCAAGACCCAAATTCATATCGACTTAGGCACGGTGGGGTCGATACATCCTTTATCAATATAACTCGGTGGATTAACGTTTAATCGATTCTACTTTTAGAACTCTTGGTCGATAATATTACATTAACAATTATCTTTATCCCAAAACACATCGACAAGGGCACGGTGGGGCCGATACATCCCTTATCAAAAACTTTTGTTGAGTTCAATCCAAATTTCGAATAAATGTGTCCATGATCCAAACCCACATTAACTTGGGCACGGTGTGGCCGATACATCCCTTATCAACATGAATTCGGTGGATAGACATTCATCACCCACTTCCCCTACGTAACAAGGTTTGTACCCCGGTGGGGCCGAGCGCACTCCCTCGCGAAATAGGTTTTCATGGTTTCTACTATTTGGTAAGGCTATGTCTCAATTAATTGTTTTAGCGAGAGGTCATGTCAATTTATTATCTATCACGTTTTAAGTGAACTAAAGCGGTGAACTACGATAATTCTAATTGACACGGTCGATAAACTCGATAAAATGACAATGCATGTTTAGTTATGGCGATTTAGCAATGCATGTGACATAAAATAAAATGCAAGCATAAAAGTAAATAAATCCTAGTATGGCCTTTCCTAAAATAGAAAAACTATTTAACTATTACATTTCGGAAACCAACTCCATTGGTCCCTTGAACTTCGGTTGTGACACGCATCTCGAGGTAACACCGTCTTTATGTATCGCCATTCTTGAAGAAATCCGTCTTTGGGAACTCCGGAATAAAATAAATTACATAATGAATTACATAATTTCCTATTATACATTTGTAACTTAAATAAAATAAATCTATTAAATTACAAAACGGTGATACGAGATCACAATAAAATTACAACCGAATCGATATTCCCATACATTTCGGGAAATACCAATTAAAATCTAAGGCCATACTAAGTAAAATTACATAATTCAAAAATTACATAAATTAAAATTATGACAATCATAAAGAAAAATGCAGCATTATAATATGTATGAACATGCTTCATTTTATGCTAAATCGCCTTTAATTAGCCAATATCGTATATTACTCTTGTTTTTTACGGTTTGCGTGATTTCAACATTTTATAATCACAAAAATTACATAAATTCATATTTATGCACTAGTTAATTACCCTAACCACTTAGGACTCAAAATTTAGTCTTCACTAATAAATTGACCATAATTAACTTATATTACTAAAATTGTTCATTAATAGTCCAAAAAATACAAAAATAAGCTATTAAACTTCAAATAAATCACAAAATTTCAAATAAATTTGAAATTTGAAATTTAAACTCATGAACATTCTGGAAAAATACCATGACACTCATAATGTTCAAAATCTTAGGTTAAAAATTTCGAAATTTTCCGGAAAAACAATGTTGCGGTTTATCGATTTTAACTAAAATAATCATAAAATATGAGAAAAATTATATTCATTAACTTTTCAATTTTAGATCTGAAAATGATAATAAAATGCAACATTTGATGTTTTTCCTAAGTCATAGATTATGTTTTATTAATTTTTCACTAATAATGTCACTATTTATGCTATTTTTCTTAAAAAATCCATAAATCATGCAAAAAGACTTCTTTATAGCCAATTATTTTACACACATCTTGTAAAATTGCATGTGACAACATATTAAATTTCTATGACCAGATTCGAAATTTAACTCATATTAACCTATTTTTCATCTAAATCCGAATTTAATAATGAAAAATCCATTTTTCGAGCATAACAAGTCCAAAAAATATGAAAATTTACAGGTTATCTCAAAATAATATGTGACAACATATCCAAAAATCACTGGAAAATTCGAAGTATAGCAAATTTTAGACCGAAAATAACATTTTTACTCATAAAATCATATTTAAATGTCATTATTGTATAATATGAACAATAAAAATCCGTAAAATTAACCAAAATATCCTAAAACATTTTAGGACCAGAAATATTAACATGCATGACTTAATTTCGTGATATATCATAATAACACAAATTTTACAAGTTTTATATGTTATTCTTATAACTCGGAAAAACTTTTAACCGATTTGCATGCAAACAACCGTGGCTCTCTGATACCAATTGAAGAAAAGGTAGATCTATATACATACGAACATACTCATATATGTTAAAATTAATTTGTCATAAAATTAAATATGGATTTTATGCATGCAAACAAATAAACATAATAGAGAAGAAATCATGTTCTTACAATGGAAATGTCGGTTTTATGAGCACAAAAGAAATCTCCTTTTCTTTTGTTCTTGAGCTTTCCTTTAATGGAAGAAACAAGATCCAAGTGTAGGATCTCTCCTTAGGAATAATACCCAAAGCTTACTCTTAATCAAATTAATATTATATGAGCTAGTACAATATTAATCTTGTGAAAAATTGAACCAAAAATTGTTTGGTTTTGGCTCCTAAAACCGGGTAGGAGAAGAGGAGAGGAAGAGTGTTATTTTTATCTCTCTAAAAATAATTTTTATCAAGTGAATGAATAATTATCTAACACACCACTCCATATGGTGAATGAATAAGTAAAAGAACCCTTGTTCTTTCCAAGGGAAAACCGGGTAGGGTGAAGGGAGATGGCCAATGCATGGTCTTTGTGCTCTTACACAAAAGACACTAGGTATGCATGCCTAAATTAGAGGAATAATTACATCTTCCACTAACTTAATTAACATTATAAGAATATGTTAATTATGCCCAATATTTCGGTCCATATGGATAACATGAATCCATTTTATTTTTGTCAATTGTCAATATGTCACATGTAACATAAAATTGTCATGTATTTTTAACATATTAAAAATCAACGTATTAATAAAAATACGTCATATACAAAAATCGACTTAGTAATTCATAATTACTTGTACCAAAATATTTTACCAATTTATAAATCATATTTATAATAATTCATTCAATTTCGATTGTTTCTTTAAACAATAATTTCATCCGAGTAATGATACAATTCGATTACTCAGACCGTATCTCATTTAATCACATTTCAATTTGATACGTAAATTTTACTTCCAAAATCGTCCGTCAATTTTTCAATTAATTTAATTAACTCGTAACGTTATACGATTAATTAAATAATCAATTAAGAGTGTTGCCCTATAGGTATGACCTAGGGGTCAACGATCACCACCGTCACACGACAATGATAATGTCAAACTCTAGTCAGCCAATCATTACCGATATATGTTGACCAGTTGACAGTATAAATACTTCCCAATGGTATTCTTTAAAATGAGATTTTAATAATGATATTTAAATCATATGATCGCACTATTGTTGATGACACATTTCCCAACAGACGAAGTAACAAACCTTTGTCTCAGCAGTGTCAGTCTTGACCTAATTTCCGACAGTGACGATGAAAGCACAAATTCTCATTCAAACTATTGCTTTCTTGGAGAATCAGACGAGGATGACGATGAAGAGGTAAGTTATCTTGAGCTTAAGAAACGTGTTAGGAAATTCTCTAAAAGTGCTTTAATTCAATTCTTTGAACAATCTCTTGATAAGTGTCACGAACAGGATTTGGAATTAAGGGATCTAAAGGAACAGATTCTCGAAATTGCGGAAGAGAATCATACTCTCAAGACTAAAGCTAAGAAGTTGAAGTCTAAAGTTATAGCAGAGAATGCTACAACATTAGATTCTACTATGGCTGAAAAGAAGGAATTAGAGTCCAAAGTTATAGCTAATGAAGCTATAACTTCCGACCTAAAGCTTAATATTAAGCACCTTCAAGCCAAAGTTATAGCTAATGAAACTATAACTTTAGAACTTAGAAAAGTCAGAGAACTTTTGGAAGCTAAGGTCACATCTAATGAAGCTGTGATCTTAAACCAAAAGAAAGAGATAGATTCCCTTTCAAAGCAATTAAAGGAATCTAAAGCCGACATGATCAATGTTAAGAAACAACACACTGATGTTGTGTTTATTCTTAACAAACGATTCCAAGACTTTCGTGATAACTTTAAAAAGAACAATGATGTAGATCACACGAAATGTCAAGAGGAAGTCAAAACCCTAAAAGACCTTCTCTTACACGCTAGAAAGGTACATGACAAGTGGGAAGGTAGCACGAAAGTCCTAAACTTCCTAACCGAACAATCTGACAATAATATGAAGATGGGGTTAGGACATAAGTGCTACAGCCGTAGAGATCACTCTAAATGCAAGTCAACACCTTCGGATTTTGACTTTAGAAAAAGGAAGTATGCTGATCTTCCTGAATACTTGATTTGCAATTACTGTGGTCATACGGGTCATATCCAAATCAATTGTGTCAAAAAGGCTCATGATTTACGAAAAAATGCCGAACATGCTAAAACTATTGACACAGTTGTCGAGGATAAGGAAACCCCCACCAACGAATCTAATGAGGAAAGGAACAATAAATTTCGTTGGTTCTATGACATGGCCTTTGACTACTCAAAGAAACCAAGCACCTCACAAAGCCCTTGTCAATCTCAACCTAGTAAACCTATTCACAAGGGAAATAGCCAAGAGAGACCTAGAGAAATTCCTAGACCTAGAGAAATTCCTAGACCTAGAGAAAACCCTAACCTTAGAACTCCTCCCAAGCCAAACAAACCTAAAATTAGAAAAACGGTCATTAGACGTGTTTGGGTTCGAAAGGATTTAGTATTTAGAGTAACTAATAATAAGGGACCCAACTTAGCTTGGGTACCTAAAAACTGTATCTAATCCTTTTGCAGGAAGTAGTGAAAGAAAACAACCAATGGTATCTTGACAGTGGATGTTCAAGACACATGACCGGAGACAAGAATCTATTTCTTTCACTCAAGCCCTTCAATGGAGGAAAAGTGACGTTCGGGGATAACAAAAAGGGAAAGGTTATTGGCGTTGGCAAAATTAGAATTTCTAAAGCTCACGCAATCAGTGATGTTTATCTCGTGGATGGTCTAAAGCACAACTTGCTAAGTATATCTCAACTATGCGACAAAGGTAACAAAGTAGTTTTTCATACTGATAGTTGTCGCATTATTATTGAAGGAACTAGCAATGTTATTCTTGAAGGCCACAGAAAAAGGAATGTTTACATGGTGGATTTAAATGTTTTGCCTACTAACTCTTTTTCGTGCATGAAAGTTACATTAGATGATCCTTGTTTATGGCATAAACGTTTTGGTCACATTAGCTCTCTAACCTTGAACAAACTCAAGAAGTGGGACTTGGTTGAAGGGTTACCTAAGATCAAGTTCGACCAAGAAAAGATGTGTGATACGTGCGCAAGGTGCAAACAAGTAAGATCATCGTTTAAACCAAAAAGAGTAGTAAGCACAAATCAAGCCTTGGAACTGGTACATATGGATTTATGTGGACCTATGAAGGTAAGAAGTAGAGGAGGATCCAGGTACGTCTTTGTTCTTGTAGATGACTACTCAAGGTATGTATGGCCTATCTTTCTTCATTCAAAAGACGAAACGTTTGATGAATTTGATTGTCTTATGAAACTTGTTCAAAACAAATATAAGACTAATCTAGTATCTATTCGTACGGATCATGGCACCGAATTTGATAACCAAACTTTTATAGAATATTGTCGAGTTAATGGTGTAGGGCATAACTTTTCTGCACCAAGAACTCCTCAACAAAACGGTGTCGTTGAACGTATGAATAGAACCTTAGAAGATATGGCACGTACAATGCTCTTGTGTAGTGGTTTACCTCGTAACTTTTGGGCTGAAGCCATTAGTACTTCTTGCTACATCCATAATCGTGCTATGATCCGACCTATCCTTAAGAAAACCCCCTACGAACTCCTTAGAGGTCGAAAACCTAATATCTCCCATCTTCGTTGTTTTGGGAGTAAATGTTTTGTACATAATAACGGTAAGAACCGCTTAAGTAAATTTGACCCTAGGAGTGATGAGGCGATTTTCATAGGATACTCAGATCATAGCAAGGCTTATAAGGTCTTCAATAAAAGGACTCTTTGTATTGAAGAAAGTGTACACGTTATTTTTGATGAGGATAACGTGTTCGATAAGCCATTACAGGATGAGGAAGAAGACTTGGATGAGCCCGACTTTCGTCTCTCTAGAGACGATCCCCCGGATTTGGAATTAGAGGATAATGAAATTGAGGGAATAAACGATGAACTTGATCGTTCCTCAAAAGACAAAAAGGAGAAGGACAAAGTTATAGTTGATGATACTATAACATCGACTCAAAATAAGAACTCCCAAACCAATGTTATAGATGATGTTACTGTAACATTGAATCCAAATCAAGGTGCAGAGTCCGAGGTTATAATCGACTCAAACACAACACCCGAATTGGATTCAGGGGGAACTTCCTCAAATTCCGAACCAAGTGAAGTCGGGACAAGCTCAAATAACGATGGTGAACCAAGCACTTCAACGAACTGGAAATACAAGAATTCACACCCCATGGACAATATTCTTGGGAATATTAAGAAGGGTTTTCAAACAAGACGTTCCTTGAACAATTTCTGCTCTTTCTACTCCTTCCTATCCATGGTCGAACCAAAGAACATCAATGAAGCTCTTGCTGAATCAGATTGGATTGTAGCTATGCAAGAAGAACTACAACAGTTCGAAAGAAACAAGGTTTGGCATTTAGTTCCTAGACCAAAAGATCGAACAGTAATTGGAACTCGGTGGGTCTTCAGGAACAAATTGGATGATGCCGGGGTCATTGTCAGAAACAAAGCAAGATTGGTGGTCCAAGGGTATAATCAACAAGAAGGAATAGATTATGACGAGACTTTCGCACCTGTTGCTCGTCTTGAAGCTATTAGACTTCTGATAGCATTCGCCGCACACAAGGGAATGAAGCTCTTCCAGATGGACGTCAAGACAACATTTCTGAACGGATATTTACAAGAAGAAGTCTTCGTTGAACAACCCCCTGGTTTTAAGAATATCAAATTTGAGGATCATGTGTTCAAATTGGATAAAGCCTTATACGGCTTGAAGCAAGCACCTAGGGCTTGGTACGACAGATTATCCAAGTTTCTACTTGACAGTGGATTTAGTAGAGGATCCGTCGACAAAACCCTATTTCTAAAAACTGAGGATTCTGATCTTCTGGTTGTTCAAATATACGTCGATGATATCATCTTTGGATCGACTAACCGAAGTCTTTGCAAATATTTTTCTGAATTGATGACCTCTGAGTTCGAGATGAGTATGATGGGAGAATTGAAGTTCTTCCTAGGTCTGCAAATACAACAAACAGATGAAGGCATTAAGATCCATCAACAAAAATACATTAAGGAGTTGATTCGGAAATTTGGAATGGAAAATTCACATGCTATGCCTACTCCAATGGTCGAGAACAAGAAATTGACATTGGATGAGAACGGTAAATCAGTTGATGAAACTACTTACCGTGGGATGATTGGGTCACTGTTATATTTGACCGCAAGTAGACCCGATATTATGTTTAGCGTATGCGTTTGTGCGAGATATCAATCGTCTCCCAAAGAATCGCATATGACGGCCGTAAAACGAATTTTACGTTATTTAATTGGAACGGCCAACTTATACCTATGGTATCCAATGGAGTGCAATTTTGATCTAGTCGGTTATTCCGATGCCGACTACGCGGGATGTTCTCTAGATAGGAAAAGCACGTCGGGTGTCGCCACATTTGTCGAACCGTGTATCATCACGTGGGGTTCGAAGAAACAAAATTCGGTTGCTCTCTCAACTGCTGAAGCCAAATATATTGCTGCAGGACTGGTATGTACTCAACTTTTATGGCTTAAGCAACAATTACGTGATTATGGTGTTGATGTAGGATGTATTCCTATTTTATGTGATAATACTAGTGCGATAATATTTTCTAAAAATCCCGCACAACATTCACGTACCAAACATATTGAAATAAGACACCATTTTATACGAGACCATGTTGAGAAGGGGAATATAAAACTTGAATTTTGTAGTACTGAAAAACAATGGGCAGACATTTTGACAAAATCATTAGCTAGAGAACGATTTGAGACTTTACGGTTGGAAATTGGTTTAATCAGTGGTACCTAAGCTTCTATATGTGTTTAATCTTTTTATGACTGACTAGTTAAGTTAAGATTGTATGACTGTGTCCGTATATTGCGTTGCATGAATAATTTCATTATAGAAATATTTGTTTTCATAAGATTCTATTTGCTATTTAGAATTTAATTGATGTACAAACTTATTCTTATCACAATAAACAAACACACCATATTCTTTTATCTTTCCAAATCAAAAGAAAATCTCTCACATAAAAGCTCACAAGTACACGGCTCATATTGGTATCTTTCCTATGTCAAACCAACTTCCTAATTCATGTCTTATCATCATAAATTTCCATACTTATCACTTTCTTATTCCTAATTAATAACACTTACCATATTACACCTACACTTGTTAAACCTAAAACCTACACCTATATCTACCCTTGCTTAACCCGTCCACCCATCCCCCACCTGCCTACTTTTTCTTCTTCTAAATATTTACCATCATTACATATCTTCTCCTTTACTCCAACAATCACCATCATCCCCTTTTTCAAACAATCTCCATCATCATGAACACATCCCATGCAAAAAACACCCGATCCTCAACCCGTCACCACCAAAACCGCCCCTTTCCTCACCAAACATCACCTTTGCCACCACATACTCCTCATTCCATGAATTGTCCTTCACCACAACCAAACCCAAACTCGCCCCTGTTTCATAGTCGGGAAGAATCGGTCTCCGAAGGAAAAAGACGTCGTCTTTTCAAGGGTAAAAATAAAGTGGTTGTTAATGATAGTGATGCTATTGTGGAGGAACCCGAGGTGATAGTTCGGAATGGTGTTACTCGTACTCTGCTTAGGGATGCTTCGAAAGCCGCGACAAAGGAAGGATTGAATCGTGTTTGGCTTACACATGATGAAAGCATCTTGGTTAATCGAGTTTTGAGGTATTCTATTCATGGTGGTCGGTATTATCCGAAATCTTGGTTGGTTAGTGTACCCGCTCTTGCTTTCTTTATTAATTTTCTTGATTTTCAAGGGTGGAGTCACATAAGTCAGTTTTCGGGTCCTATATACCCGGTTGAGGTGGTACAGTTCTTTGCTAGTGCGTCAATTAAGAAAGGAGTGTTGCATGCGGTTGTTAATGGTGTCGATGTTACCGTCTCTGTTTCGGATTTCTGCTCTGCTTTTTCGGTTCCTAATGAAGGAATTGAATTAAATCCGAGTCTTGAGTGGTCTAATGTTGGGAGTGAAAAGGAGTTGTTAGTCAAGAAGTATTTTGAGGAGATGACGGAGGGTGTCAATATCGTGGTTCGTCCTCTTTCGGCTAAAATCAAGTTCCTCTTAAATTTTTTGTGGAACACAGTGGTGCCGAGAAGAGGGGGCCGTGATAAGGTGTCGAGTTATGAGGCGATAATGGTTTATTCTTGGTTGGAAGGTCAGAAGGTGAATTTGGGTAGTGTTGTCTTGCACCGTATCATTCAGGCTAGTCTTATGGTTACTAAGGACAAGTTGAGCACCACAATTGATTTGCCGTATGGTATGTGGATATCTCGTTTGTTGGAAATTAAGCAAGTGATAGGGCCTGACAGTTATGGTGTTAGTGCTAGAGATTGTATGTGTGACAAGTTAATCAAGTTAATGGGTCTTGTTGTTGATGGACCCGAATTGCAACTTGCAAAGGATGTTGAGAAAGTCCCGGTGGATTCGGGTTTAGGAGCTATGGAGTCGAAGTTGGAGGGGTTTATGAGTGGTTTAATGGAGAAATTCGAGGAGCATTCGACTAGTTTGGCTACGGCATTATCACGGATTGGACCATCTCGGTCTTTAGACTCGGGTTTGGATGCTAGTCGGGTGTACTCATGGATGGAGAATGTGGACAAGAGATTAGCGGGTTTTGAGAGGGCGCTGAAGGCTATACGTGGGGAAGTGTTCCCACACGGTGATCGTCTCACTTTCCTTACGAGTCAGGGTGGTGCTTTGGTGATGCACGGGAAAGCGATGGCGGGAGATCAAGCTCTCACGTTGGAAGCTACAAAGGCTCTTTCTTTGAAGGTGCTTAATTTTGAGAGGAGCATTGGTACTCTTTCACAGTTGGTTAGGAGCTCTTTCGACCGTCTGGATGCTTTGGAGCACCGTACTCGACCCGACTACGTGAACCCGTCTAAGACCCGCAACATCTGATTTTCTCTCGTCCTACCCTCATTAGCCCTTACCTTAATTAGCTTTTCTTTTCTTTCATCTACTGGTGTGTTAATCAAACTCTTATTCGGCCCATTTTGGCATTACACTTGCGGTTATGGCCCAAGTGTTCTATTAGACATGTGATCATTCGGCCCACTTGGGTTTTAAACATGTTTAATTCTTAGTTTTTATGCTAATTATCTTTTGGATGCTTCTAGTCTTGCGTGTTATTATTATTTCTTATGGCGTTTTTATCTCTTGTCTCGTCTTATATTATTCTAGTCATTTTTGATTTGTTCTTAACTTTTCGATGATGTCAAGAGGGGGAAAGAACGTCTATAGTAAGCATATACCTAAGCTTGCTCCTTGTCAAGACCGATTGTCTCTTAAAGTCCTTAAAGTTTCGGTTTTGAAAAATTGTCTTGATCTTGCGTTAATCTTTATTATCAAGATAACGGTATTATATTGAGGGGGAACTTTTTAATTAGTCACAATTTTAGAAGACTTGCCATCATCAAAAAGGGGGAATTTGTTGGACCATATAGTTTATATGTTTATGTTTTGATGATGTCAAGGTGTTTTATATCTTATATACTTGTTGCGTGTAATCGTTTGTTAAGTGTTTTAGCATTAACCTGTTACAAGCAACAAAGAGGATTGTGACGGTTCTATGAGAAGTTCAAGCCTTCATTCCAGATCAAGCAATTCAAAGATTCATTCAAGTATTATGTGAAGACGAAGTTCGTCTAGATGATTAATCAAGCTTGGATGATGATGTAGCCTATACTCGAAGATCTCCTTGAAGATTAGAATAGTATAGGTGATTGTCTTGTAATGATAATCAAAGAGTGAGTTTCTTCATTAGTAAAGTTATAGCTTTGCAGCTATAACATTACTAGTAAAAGAGCTCAATGTTATAGCTCTTCTACTATAACATTGAAATGCTGAGTTTTTATACACGACTTTTAAATGGTTCGAAAATTGTTTTACAATTTCTTAAAGTTTATTTTATATGTTTTAATGAAAGTATTTATTTTCTAAAGCCTGGTTTAGTGAGGAGTCCGGTTTTATGGTTGGCGTTAATTGTTGGTTATTGGGTCAACTTATGAGTTGGACTTTACTATCAATTAGGGTTTCCATATAGCCTCTCTTAAAACCTAAATTCTAATTATATAGTGAGATTAGGGTTTGCATGATTCACGAGCTTATGAGCCGTGTTATGCGTGTTGCCTACGAGATATTAGGTAAAGATTTTATTCTATAATAATATCTTTACATACCTTATATCTTACTTAATATATTTGTTTATGGTAAAAGATATTCTTGTTTTAGGAAATCTTATCATAATCTTAGAATTTATAGTAAAGATAATATTTGGAAAGATTATATTCTATCTTTTAGAATATTCCTTATTATCTTTTATGGCTTTTAGGAAACAGATAATAAGAAGATATAATTTGTAATTATATCTTATTATTTCGGCTATTAAGGTTTTGTAGAAACCGTGTAGCCTATCTCTTTCTTGCCTATAAATACTTTGCTATTTACAACATCTAAAATAGAGACCTTAAGCATAAAAATTGTTTTCATATTTTAAAAAAGCAAACCGAGTGTTTTTAACGAAAACCGTTTTGCAATTTTGAAAGGTCGTGTGTTACAAAACTCGCATACTTGTTCTTCATTTATCGTTATAAGATAATAGTGCTTAGTTGAATTCTTAACTTGTTCATTAACGTGAACCTTTGTTAGAATCATTAGTGCTTTCTTATTAGCGTAAATTAGTCACTCGAGTATTTAACGGTACTCATTGAGTTACAGCTAGAGTTAGTTGTACGAGTTGGGTTAGTAAATTTGTAATCCGTAGAAAGGTACTAAATTTATTAATCGAGAATAGTGGACGTAGGTTTCAACTTGTGAAACTGAACCACTTCAAAAATCCGTGTGTCTCTTCTTGTTTCGTTCTTTCGTTTACTTTGCTTACAATCATTAGTTGATTAGTTAAAGTTTAATCAATAAACTTTAAATAATCAATTACATACGCTCAATCGAAAAAGCTTTAAAGAAGTTTTAAATCCTCAATTCACCCCCCCCCCCCTCTTGAGTATTTTGGATCAATAGACTCTTCAAGAAGTTATACATGTATAAAGCTAACATGTATGAGGAGTCATACATAAAAGATGTCATATGAAGGATGTGTATGTATAAGTGTTATACGTACAAATCATGAACGAAAGCTAAGTACATTACAACATCCGATGTTGTAAAAGAGATAGTTGATAACCGGAATTTAATGGGACTAGAGTAGTTCTTTAGCCGAATATCGTATCCCAAGAGATCGTGAAAACAAGTGGGAGTGTTTGACGGCTTTAGAACCGAGTCTAAAAACTTGTTTAGACGTGTACTTAGAAATGCTCTATGTGATGAAAAGATTGCATAGAACAAAGGAAAATAGCAATGGAAATTAGAGTGATGCAACTGTTGCTAATCCTCTAACCAAAGTCGTTGGCATAAGGTAGACATGATGGCTATGTCATCTCAATGTGATTGAACAGTATACCTTAATTGCTAAAGATCGTTATGCAAATATTGGATAGAGTATTGATATTTACATAAATGATGATCGCATTCATTGTTAGAGTTTCTTTAAGAACTCAATTATTCAGTTTGACTGAAAACATCAATACCTTGTTTATCTGAATAAGTTGTGGAGACAATGTGGAACAATATTCAAGTGAATAAGATGAACATTGTATTTTTTCCCTAGTCACTTAATGAGGTGACGTCTCGGAGTGACTAGATTGTAAGTCGATTGATGGTTGTTCAACACCATAAGGTCATATGTGATGACTGGTCGATTACATAGGCAGAGTGTGTGACACTTTGCCGGACAGTGACCATTTAGAGAGTCCCTAAGTTTTATTATAGACGCCTGGTCGTGGCGAGGATCTCTAAGATGTTCTAATGAGTCGATTATTTTAACTGGAGACTATTATCTGAGCAAGTGCAGTTTCCGAGTGACTTTGGTTTTTGTCCTAGGTCGTGCCGTGAAAGGAGGCCAAAAGAGCATTTACTAGGTCATGGTGAGCTGTATTGTGCAATAGGATAGATAGGGCATACAGGAATTGTCCACCCACGCTGGGTAACTATATCTCAAGGCCACTCGAGGAGTTAATGACTACAAATGCGTGGCCACGCTCGGAAGTAATCTGTGAGAGATTTTTCCGGTCAGGTAGTCACACTCCCGATCGAGAAAACCACTCGTGATGTGTTCATGTGCAAGTGCGACCTGAAAGACACCTTGCATTGAGTGGGAGATTAAAACGGACAAGAGAATTGGTAGCGCACACCTTGTGTAGGACAAGTGGGAGATTGTTAGAGTTAGTGTCCTCCACAATAGTGCGTTAACATATTAAATCTCATTAATGGAATATCATCAGATATTTAATTATTTGATCCTCGTCAGTTGATTAACGTAAATCGATAACGGTTGGCTGACTAGAGTTTGACGTTATTGTCGTGAGACGGCGGTGATCAACTGACCCCTTTCGGTCACACCTAAAGGAACGAACCCCAATAGACAACTAATTAATTGTCTGAGATACAATTTATTTAGTCCCTTGATTTATAGACTAAGAGGTTAGTCGATTATATTTAGAGAGATTTCGAGTTGCGAACTCGAGGAGTGACAGTTATTATTTAATTATGCGATAATTAAATAATAATTTTTTTGAGACGGGAATTAATGATTAAGCAGTTAATTATTAAATTGGTACTAGTTGACTAATGTGATTTGTATTGGTACGTAAAATAATATGTGTAGCGGTACACGTATATTTACGGAGTGATTTGGACGAAATAAATTGGAAGCATTTAAACATGAAACGATGTTTAAATAAAATTTACACGTATTTGTGCGACAAATATAAGAACCAAAATGGACCCATAAATGGGACATTGGACCGTGTAAATGGAGTGTAGTGGATGATTATAGACATAATCATTTCACTTTACTTGTTGTTTCTTCCATAAGTCATCTTATGATCACTTGCATGTGATATAAGATTGGACAAAAATAAAAACAAGTACACTCCCTCACTCCACTATGTTCCACCCGCCACTTTCACATGTATATACTCTACCTATTGTTCATTTCTACACACTACATTATTGTGTATCATTTTGCATGTGAATAATATCACCATCTCTCTAAAATAATTATCCATCTCTACTAAGCTTGTTAGTAAACATAAATTTTATTACTAAGAGAGTTAGTAATATTACTAATAATAATCAAGGGTACAATAACAAGTTCTAGTTCATACTTGTTATTATTTTTGGGTTAGTTCTTGGGTGCAACAAGAAGGAGATCTTCTATTTTGAAGATTTGCAAGGAGAATCTTCCATTGGTATAAGCTCAAGAACAAGCTAGTAAGGTGAACTAGTTTGTGCCCTTTTTTACCACAAATTCAATGTAAGGAAATTGTTTTTCCTTATACTTTCTTTTTATGCTTTCATATTAGCATGCATGTTACATAGATCACCTAAATGACAAATTATGAGATAATTTAATTTTTATTAGAGAGTCTACTATGGATCTATGATCTTTCAATAACCTTGCACCACTAGTCTAGCTTTATTCCTTACGATTTCTCCGGAATCATCAAGCTTATTGCGAAAGACCCACCTAGTACCAATGACGGTACGATTAGGTGGTTTAGGGACCAAGTGCCATACCTCGTTCCTTTTAAATTGATTAAGTTCTTCTTGCATAGCAATCAACCAGTCTGCATCAGTCAGAGTGACTGTTATATTGGCAGGTTCTATTTGTGAAAGGAAAGCATTGTGGGCACAATACTCGTTGAGGTAGGCCAAGTTGTTGATGGAGGATCTAGTCTTGATTCCAGAATTTAGATCATTTTTGAGATTTGAGAGTGGGTGTGAGCTTTGATGTTTCCACCTTCTTGGAACAATGGTGGTTTGTTCCCCCTCAGATGTGACAGTCTCGGTGACTGTTGTTTGCCGATCAGAATTAGGGACTTCAATGGAGTCTGAATGCTCGCCTGTGGTGACAGTGTCTTCCACTGTTGCAGTCTTGGAGGTGGATGCGATAGTGGTTGAGTCTGTTACTGCTTGAGAGGAGGAACAGTTAGAATTGGTGTTGTTGTCTGTTCCCCTTGAAGTGTTGTTGTCATTGGCAGGTAACAGTCCGTTTGTCTGTTGTATGGCGGCGTCATTTGGACCCTCTTCTTCCATGAATATGAAGTCTTTCCTCACGAGACCAATCTCAAACTCATCTTCATCATCCTCATCAACTTTATCTTCATTTTGTGCCTGTCCAAGAATGGTAGATTCATCAAATATGACATGTATACTTTCCTCAATTAACATGGTTTGTTTATTGTAAACTTTATAAGCCTTGCTATGATCAGAATAACCAATAAAAACCGCTTCATCGCTACGTGGATCGAATTTACTCATGTTATTTTTACCATTGTTATGGACAAAACATTTGCTACCAAAACATCTAAAATATGAGATATTGGGCTTTCTTCCACGTAGTAATTCATATGGTGTTTTATTAAGTAAGTTCCTTATCATAACACGGTTATAAATGTAACAAGCGGTATTTACCGCTTCACCCCAAAATTTTCTAGGCAATTTGCTACACAACAACATAGTTCTAGCCATACTTTCAAGAGTTCTATTCATACGTTCAACAACTCCATTTTGCTGAGGAGTTCTAGGAGCCGAGAAATTATGGTCAATGCCATTATCATCACAATAGGCACCAAATGATGAGTTTTCAAATTCAGTTCCATGATTCGTTCTTATGGAAACAAGTTTTAAGTCAAGTTTGTTTTGAATTCTTCTTAACCAAATTTGAAATTCATCAAATGCCTCATCTTTAGAGCTTAGAAAGAGAGCCCAAACAAAACTAGAAAAATCATCAATAATAACACACACATAACGACTACCACCTCTACTCCTAGTTCTCATAGGTCCACAAAGGTCAATATGCAATAGTTGGAGAGGACGAGTGGTACTAACACACCTTTTGGATTTAAAGGAGCTTCTAACATGTTTGCATATAGCACATTCATCACATAACTTATCAAATTCAAATTTCATGTTAGGAAAGCCTTCAACTAGGTCAAGTCTCCTAAGGGTATTAAGAGTTTTTGTACTAACATGTCCAAGTCTTTTGTGCCACAACCAAGGGTCATTTTTCATTACACTCATGCAAGACATAGTTTGACCGGATAACATGTTCAAATCGGTTAAATAAACATCTTTGACACGTCTACCTTCAAGAATCAACTCATGGGTTGTAGCATCAAAAATACGACACAAATTGGCACTAAATTCAACAATATTACCCTTATCACATAGTTGAGAAATACTAAGGAGATTATGCTTCAAACCTTTAACAAGCCGCACGTTGTCGACACAAAGTAATGATGACATACCCACCTTTCCAATGCGAATTACTTCACCCTTTTTGTTGTCATCAAACCTTACCGTGCCACCATTATAAGCCTTAAGTGAGAGGAATTGGCTTCTATCACCCGTCATGTGATGAGAGCATCCACTATCCAAGTACCAATTGCGGCCGCCTCTCACCAAGCCCTACACAAGATTAGACTTTGAGTTTAGGAACCCAAACAAACTTGGGTCCCCTTTTATGATCAACATATCTTACGGTGTCTTTCCTAATCCATATTTGCTTTACAACTTTAATGTTCTTGTTAATGTCATTATGTCTTTTCTTGCAAGCATTAAAGACATGACCATTCTTTTCACAATAGTTGCAAATAATGTATTCGGGAAGACCAACGTATTTCCTTCTCCTAAAATCGGTTTTAGGCTTCTGGATGTAACAGTTTGTCCGACTGTTCCATTTAAAGCCCAAGCCGGCAGTTTTATCAAATCTTTCGGATTGACTAGTGAGGAAGTTTAAAACAGTTTGACTTCCTTCCCATTTCTCAGTGATATTTTTAGCATTCACAAGTTCCTTAGTCAATTCATTGACTTTGGTGAGGAGATGCATGTTCTTTTCTTTTTCCCTTTTGAGTTCATCATCCTTCTCAATTTATATAGACAACCTTTTTTCCACTATGAAGTCATGAGTGTGAGCATTGAGTTTAGACACAAGGTATCCAATTCTTTCTTTAGACTCCTCATACTTAGATGTCATTTCATCAAGACGTTTGTTTAGATCAACAAATTCTTCAGATCTTTGGTGAAGATTAGACTTAGAAGTACTACATTCGGGCATACCCTTTTGGAAGAAGGTAAGCCTTTCATGAAGAACTCCTATTTCTTTCTTGTGATTACATAAATCAATTTTAAGACTCTCGTTTTCATTGACCAAACGTTTGACGTGTTCATTTGACTTGTCTATATCTTTGTTGGAAGCAACAGTTTCAGATACTGTTTCTCTCAAGTCAACTATCTCAACCACAAGGTCATACACTTCATTTTCGAGAGCATCTTTGTCCTCCAAAAGGTCATCACGTTCCTTGGTTAGCGAGGAGACTTGCATCACCAAGGTGGTGTTGACATTTTCAAGGTCAGAGACGTCCGTGGGGGTCTTTTTAAGACGCTCTAGTTCTTTAGTCAATTGTTTGTTCAATTTGTTGACTCTTTTTACTTCATCATAAGCCTCAGAGGTGACACTGACACTGTCTGTTGCTTTTAGTTCATTTTTAAGGTTAAAATTTTCTTGAGCAATTTCTTCAATTTCATTTTGCATGACATCAAGTTTATCATTTTGAAACCGACACTTATCAAAAAGTTGGTCAAGAAGCTTACATACTTTTTCTTTGGAGTAAGTTCTAGCCTTGGCCTTTAGATGATTTACCTCATTGTCGGAGTCGGATTCGGAGTCATCGGGATTAGCCATGAGGCATCTAAGGTGTTCAATTTTTGAGGATTTAGAGACTTTGTTCTTGAGATTTTGTGAGATGCACATTTTAGCCTCTAATTGCTCCTCGATGAGTTCCTCATCTTCCTCGGAGTCGGACATTCCCCAAATGGCACTCATGACTCTATGTTTATAGTCCTTTTTAACTTTATCTCGTTTTTTCTTTGATTTGATTTCATCCCACTTGGGACATTCTTTAATTTGGTGAGTTTTATCACCACACTTAAAGCATCCCACGGTGGAACTAGGTCGTTTCTTAGGAAAGCGTTTTTTTCGAGTAATTATTATTGAACCTTTTATTTCCTTGACCATTGACTAACCCGGCTAGATTCCTTGAGAACATAGCAAACTCGTCTTCCTCCTCGTCTTCTCCATCGCATGGAGAGGGCGTGAGAGCGAGACTCTTTCCCTTTGGGGACTCACTAGAATGCTTGTCGAGATTGAACTCGTGAGCCATTAGTGATCCCATTAGTTCATGAAGAGTTAGGGTTGACAAATCTTTGGCTTCCTCTATAGCGGTAACTTTGGGTTGCCACTTAGAGGTTAGACTACGAAAGATTTTTCGAATGATGTCCTCGGACTCGAAATTCCTTCCTAGACTTTTTAGCTCATTAATAGTACAAGAAAAGCGTGAAGAAAAGCTATTTATGGACTCGTCCTTTGACATTCTAAACATCTCATATTGTTGCATGAGAAGGTCAATATGGTGTTTTCTAACTTGGGAAGTCCCCTCATAAGCAAGTACAAGAGAATCTCAAATAGATTTTGCCGTAGGACATCCTGAGATTTGACTAACTTCCCCTTCACCAACACAACGTTGAAGAATCGAAATTGCCTTGGAATTCTTTTCGGCAAGTTTAAAATCATCTTCATTGTAATTTCTTTCCTCTTTGGTTTTGGTGAAACCGGTTAACATGTCGGTTTCGTCAATAACAAGAGGTCCATTTTGGATGATGGTCCAACATTGATAGTCGATACTTTTGATGTAATGTTCCATTTTGAGTTTCCACCATCCAAAATTCGCACCGGTAAAGACCGGGATCTTGGAGTGTTTTTCGGAATCCATTACCCAAGAATCAAACTCTAAGGCGATTAGCCTTGATCAAGAGCATGAGGCTCTGATACCAATTGAAGAGTTTATGGATTCAAGTACCTAAGAGGGGGAGAGGGTGAATTAGGTACTATTTTTAAAAAATTCAACTTGAACTTTATTGAATTAAAGTAAGTTGTTTGATAATGTAGAAGAGTTGTGAATACACCGATTAAATTGAAGAATTAAACGAGAATTAAAATGTGAATACTTGCTGAAGCCTGAAGGTAACAATGGTTCTGACTGTTGCTATTCGTCTCTTAGCATATGAAGTACAAGCTATAGAACGGATGTGACAGTATATAGAACTGCTACTCAGGAGTAAAGCAAATAAAGAAACTTAACGAACACAAGTGCAGCGGAATAAAAGTAAACGAAGATGGAACACAAGATTTTTGAACTGGTTCGGCCAAAACTCAAGAGCCTACGTCCAATCTACTTTTTATTGATTAATTTAGTGATCTACTCCGACAACTAAAAACCCGTACAATAAAAAGAACTCGCAACCTACTCCGGTTGCCACAAGAGTCCAAGGACTACTCCGTCCTAGAACTCTACACTCTTACTTAGAACGTTTACAAAGATCAAGTTTCCACGGACTGATTCTTAACAAGAATTGATATGGACAACTTACAAGATCAAACGGTTCATAAGTGAAAGAGTTTAATACTTAAGGCAACAGTTGTTGTGACTGTAACACTTGAAGACTTTGAAAGCTTTGCAAAATATTAAAACGATTTTAAGCTTGAAAGCAATTTTGCAAACTCAAGTAAATTCTCAGAAAAAGTCTTACTTTCAAAGTGAGGAGTGGTGCTCCTTTTATAGAGGGAGGATGATGGGTGCATGCTAGGGTTTGTGGTCAAGACCTTTGGTCATGAGACAAAAAGGTTGACCTTCCCAAACTAGCACTAAAAAAACTTCTTTCTAAGAAACAAAAAGAAGAAAAGAGAGTTTGTATTCAACCTTAAAAGATCCATGTGTTTTCAGAAACAAGGAAGAGATGCCATTAGCAAGAGGACAATCCTTTGATAAACAAGGAAATAGCCAAACCAAGTTCATGGAAAGACAAACCAAAGTTGTTTCATGAAAAGGGAAATATTTTGAAATACTCTTTTACAAACTCTTTTTTTAAAACACCACTCTTTCAAATATTTTAAGATGTTTAAACTGGTTTAAGAAAACCCATTTGTGAAATATTTGAGTTGAAAGTTTTGCTTCAAGTGTGACGGGTCAAACGGGATAGTCAAGCATAATATTACCCGTTACAGGTAACGGTATGTCAGACTGTCACTGTAACAAGTATTCTACTCTTTCATCTTTTATATAGCATGACCAAAAGACTCTATGTCTTGGGTGGCAAACACTTGACGATCCTTGAGAGATTAAGACTTGCAAATTGATCGATTAAGCCTGAAATAGTAAACTAAGAGAACACAAGTTAAATGGGTATGTCATCATCAATCAAGAGAACCCAACAGAGAGCGTCTAGGGTCGACGAGGTTGATACTGAGCCCTCTTACTCCACACCGAGCTTCTACCCACCGCAGTACTCACCCTACCCCACCGTTCATGACCCCAGGATGCAGATTAGTGACTTGACTGAGCGGATTTCCACTACCTTGGTGCTCCGGAACATGCATGAGATGGCCCATAACCAGGGTATAGGGACAGAGTTGGCACAGCCCGTTTGGTGGAGGGGAACCGGAGTAGACACATGAGTCTTCCATAACTACGGCGGTGACCCTGGCTGTTGTAGGCCACCAGAGGAGACCGAGTTTGGCTGCCTCGCGGGACCGTGGGGAGCCAACTATGGCAGTCAGCTAAGCGGTGGAGGCTATGCAGCTGGAGCTTTTCAGGGAGCAGGTACATCAGGAGCTGGTACATCCGGTACAGGTGGTGGTGAGGAGATGGAGGAGGGTCCGGATATGTGATTACGTTGTATTTCTGGATTTATTTTCGGTTTGTTGATGGATACTTATCGTTCTTTATCGTACTCTTTTCTTTTGGAGGTTTGTAACCAGCCATAAGGCCGCTACTTGCTTGCACGTACTATGTTTGGGATCTTTAGACATAAACTTTTCGTTGGTGATAGAGTATGTGATTGTGTGCAGGTATGACCCTTGGTGAATATGTGCCTAAAGTCGAAAAGTTGCTCTCTGTCCTCAAAAACTCGACCAAGTGTAACGGCATACTCGGCCGAGTAGCGCTTACCCGACCGAGTACACTATTATACTCGGCCGAGCACCCGGAAAATGCACCCTTCGTTGTTGGAAATTGTTATAGACTTAAGTGGATTATTACTCTTTTATCCTATGTATGCTTCAATACTTTGCTGATGGTTCTGGATCTTATTGTGGGGTATCTTGTTTATGTGATCGCGATATATGGAAAAGTCTAAAGTATGACGGTGAAGATAATATGTGGTGTGATTGTGGGTAGTAGTAGTTCCATTTAATCAAGGACAACGATGTTTCCATACTCCTTGCAATTCTCTAAGTGTGTGTGTGTGTGTATCATCTTCTTGACTTGCATCCATAAGGCGGTTGTTTACATACGTGTGGAGGTGTTGTATTTGCTTTGTACTTGAATATATGTTCCATAATTGTTGATACCTTGCTTTTGGTTGACTTTGGTGAATGGGTAGAACGAACTTCGGGGACGAAGTTCCTTTTAGAGGGGTAGATAACTTCGCGATATAAAAGCTCTAAAAGTCCTAACAAGTTGACCAAAAATCCTTTATGTTTCATCTTTTCCTTCTATGTTGTATCTTCATTCATTTAACTTTCATTCTACGAGTTGTCACGAACTTAATGTTTGTAATCGATGCTATAATTGGATGTTATAATTGGGTCGGGGTGGCACCTTGTAGTGGTCGGAGTCTTGTGTATCTTACGTGTCTTGTTGGAAGCGATATGCCTTTTCTTATGTTTCCGTCATCGCGGTTGGGAAGTATGGGTTGAACTTCGGGGACGAAGTTCCTTTTAAGGGGGGAAGACTGTAATACCCGCCCTGTTTAAGGACCCTTTGACCGACCTTTTGACCACGGAAGACCTTAGGAGGGGATAGGTTAGAGGATAAGAGACTTATGTAATGACTTACTCGGCCTAGGATGGGCTACTCGACCGAGTGTCGTAACACTCGACCGAGTAGGGCATACTCGGTCGAGTATGAGAGTACTCGATCGAGTATAGCCGTTGTTGACGCAATATTATAAAACGCAAATCGTAAGTTATTTTATTTTTGATGGTTTCATTTCTCCCTCTAACCCTAATATATATTTCTCTCTCTCACCTATCACCCACCTTTCCCTGCACTCTCATCTAGCCTAGACACTAACCATGGAAGGGGATTGGGTTACGTATGAAGTATGCAAGTAAGGATGTCATCGTTGTCGTCATCGGTTCGCCTCACTAGGTAAGTCGTTGTTTTGTTGTCATCTTTCAGTAGGCTTCTGGGGTAGTCTTGTAATAGGATGTGGTTACCACTTGTAGGATTCATCTCGGAGTCTTGCTTGGCTAATTGTTGAATGCATTTTCATGGATGGGCGATGAGGTAGGGTTTCCCTAATCGGTTTACTGTTTAATTGATTTAAGATTTTGTTTGTATTGTGTACGATTGATTATCTGCTGATCATTGTTGGAGCGTTGGAGTTGGTGTGGTTGTTGTGATGGTTGTTGAGTGGAGTCACTTGCGGGAGTGGCTTCACGCCCTAGTTTCGCCCTCTGAGGAACCCGGCACAGAAGGGGTGCACATTAATTAACATGGTTATCGCTCGTTGATAAGCGGGGCTTAGGTGGGGATTGGCTGCGGTCCCCCACTGGCGGCGAGGATTACCTGTTGCGATGGGTAATCTGGCAGGGCTACACACTTCGGTGTGTAGTCGGTCACTATGTGAGATCGGGAGTTTGGAGGTGGATGTTGATCAGCTGGTTGCCTTTTGTACTTATCTTTTTTTGTTATACAGTAAACTGACCCCGTGTTGTGTTTTAAAAAAAATTGTGGTGATCCATTCGGGGATGGTGAGCAGTTGGTTTGACAGGTGCAGTTAGTCATGTTGCTTGCGGGCTTGGAAGGGAGTCGAGTCATCACGCTACCGAAGTAGAAGTCCTTGACATTCAGGCTTAGTAATTTTGATAGCTATTCAGGTTGTATCTTGTCACTTGGTTCACCGTTGTAAAGACTTAAAGTTATTTTATAAATGTTATTTTATTGTTGTTTTGATCTACTACCTCGGGCAACCGAGATGGTAACACCTTCATACACTGGGGTGGTCCTTGGTAAGGCACCTTGGTGTACGAGGGTGTTACAATTTGTGTACTTCCTGTTGCAGTATTGGAAGTAGAGGCAGCCGCACCAGACCGAGTACGAGCTTTAGCACGAACTTCTTCAAGAGCCCGAGGGCGATCGCCCCACCAGTCAGGAAACTTTTGGGATTTGATAAAGCAAGATGTTACCTCATGCCCAGGAAGAGTACAATGAGAGCATTTCAGTTTTCTGCGTTCCTGCTTTTCCTTTTCGCGGAGTGCTCGCCAGTCAGGTGCCGAGGAGGAAGCAACAACAGGACGGATAGCAAAAGCGACAATATCAGCAGCTTCTGCCGTGGCTTTCCGACCCTGAGATAGTCGCTCCTCTTGCAAGGCTAACTGAAAAGCACGATTGAGAGTAGGTAATGGATCTAATGCTAACAATTGAGAACGGAGATTACCATAAAATGAGCGATCCAAGCCCATCAGGAATTTGTGCAGCCTTTCAGAATCCTAGCGAGCAATAGCAGACTTGTCAATGCCACACAAACACCGACCGCACGAGCAAGCAAGTGGGGGCTCGTGATTAGCAATAGAGTCCCATAAATTCTTCAATTGGCCGAAATAGGTAGTGACAGTCATTCCCTTTGCTTGATGACAGTCATGAAGCTGTGATTTAAGAGAGTGAATTTTCGACCCATCAACAGTCGAGAAGCGCTCAGCCAGGTCCGACCAAAGAAGACGAGCATCTTTGAAATAAGAGATGCTACTTTTGATAGAAGGATCAATGGAATGCATTATCCATTGAACAAGAGTAGCGTGGATAACCTCCCATTGATCCAATAACAATTTGTCAGACAGTTTTGCAATAGAACCGTCACATTAACCAAATTTTCTTTTTGATTTAAGAGTCATTTTTGCAGATCGACTCCATTCCTCATAGTTATCACTACAAAGTTTAACATGAGAAATGGAGAGACCAAGGATGTTGCTGTTTCCAAGGTAAAACGGAGATAAGACATCAATGGTCGTAGTATTTTTGATAGTAGAAACGGTTGTGTCGCCGTCTATCGTCATTGTTTATGATGAAGATGACGAAAAAGACGAAACTGAGAGAAAGAAAGAACAGAGGAAAAGAAATTTAGAGTTTAGCGCGGAAACGTAACCTAGAACCTGATACCATGTTAAGAGACGTAATATGTGTTTTGTGTGAAGATGTAATTGTTTCATTCATTCAATAAGCATTCCTTTTTATAAGGATTACAAGAGAATAATATAACCTAGTAAATAGGAAATAATCCTGAAAATATCGGAAATAGAATAACAATAATATCCGTATCATATCGTATAATATCAAAGTGATATGATACGTTTATTATTGCTAATATTACGCCTATTAATTTACATATTTTTCGAGAATCTGAATCCTGAATTGCAACCGTGTAATGAAGATGCAAATGATTAATTGTTTGAGCTTGGTGTTTTAATTTTCTCGTGCGAATTAAAGCTTAGAGGAAGAAATTGTTAGTGACCATTGATAAACTATAGAAGAAGAAGAAGAAAAAGAATGGAAGAAAGTAATTTCGATTTTGAAAATGTCGTATTTTTTTAAAAAAATTTGTTAGTTTAAGTTAGTTTTAGGAGATTGTGAGAGACTAGAGAGAAGAAAGAGAAAAGGAATGAGACTACAAAAATAACAAAGGTATTTGGTCAAAAATACAAAAAACGTCGACAATCTATCGATTAGGTCAAAAGTTAGCTAGTTCCCGTAAAATAAAACTAAAACACACGTGGCAAACATGGCGGGAATCATCTGCCACGGATGCACGTGACTTTCCTCACATTATTTTTCCATAAACACGTACACCTTACTCTTCCTCTCTCTCTCTCTCTCTTTCGTTTCGCAAGTCTCAACTGCAAGTCTACAAACTCCACTTATTTCATAATTCGTAGGTTAGTTATTTCTCTGCTACTCTGACCTATTATGCAATTATTTACATGCATTTTTCGCTATTTCTCTTAATTTCTTCAATTTTCTAACGCAGGTCATGCATGATTGTAACAGCGAGCTAATAGTTTTTATTTTTAGATGTATATGTACACTACTAGGTCTCATTTATTTCAATTCTTTCGTTCCCTCTTGCAGTTTAATAGCTAAAGTGTGTGATTGTAGATATAAATATGTTACTCCGGTAAAGTTTTTATGTTTCTCGTAATCTGGCAACGTATATCAATCAATGCTCGATAGAGCTGGTGGTATCCGTGCCTGCCAGAAGTGTGATATTAAATATAGGATGTTATGCGACTATTGCCCGTTACGTAGAGGATTTTCAGCTTACCGGGGGGATAAAATAGCCAGTATGACCAATACGTGCCAGATACATGACGGTATTTGATTGATTGTTGTCAATACTTGGTTGATAAAGCTAGTAAAGCTGATAGTAGTGTTTGTGTGAAACAAGATTAGTACCTTAGGGTACCTTGCCTCCTATACTTTGTGATCCACCCTTAAATGCAAGGGTTTGAGCCACGTTATTAGATGCGTAATCTAATAAACAGCGTTAAACTACTTATAATAATTTAACGCTCAACAATGTTTGAGATAAATCTTAAACTTACACAGGAATTCCCAACGATACTTATATATCAAAAAGATTCCACTCACAAGAGTACTTATGGATGCTAAATCATAAACTAAGGGATAGATGGCTGACTATCCCCATGATCGGATGGGCTCGCCGTGCTACTTCTTAGTGGGAGGCGGTTGATAAACCGCCGAGTCTTCTTGAATGAAATGCCTAGGAGACTAATTTAAAAATAGACTAAGTTGTAGTTGGTTGTTTTTTGTAGTTGTTGTTTGCTTGAATGAAATGCCTCCTTATATAGGCATCACCCGACTCCTTGGAAACTACTCCTTAGTGGGAGGCGGTTGATAAACCGCCGAGTCTTCTTGAAGCTTCATATGGCCGCTTATCATGCCCTTAGCCCAGCGTTCCTCCTTTTGGACTTCTTGGTCTTCTTGGACTCCGTTTGTCACTTCAATCTTGGATCAACATGACTTAGGCCTAAAAACCTTATTCTTTAGTTCTCATACCCACGTACCCTTAAAATAATTAATTTAGTACCTTACCTAAATTAGGCGCCAATAAGTAGCCGTAGCTAGGCTGATACGGCTTATACGGCCGATATCAAACGAACTCGCAACATTGGATAGGCCACCAACCATAGTATGCAACCGCAACTTAACCATTGTCCGGAGATTATTATAGCAAAGTGGAGATTTATGTGCCATGGAAGTTCCCCTTTTATATTGTTGATGCCTTAAATATCTATACTCTAGGACATGTGGCAACCAAGGCCATTGCTTATGTGTTGTTTTCTCATAATTGCAGGGTTATATAAACTGATGATATAATTGCGGATCCTTCAGTTTCCTCGGTTCGAACAAAGATATCACCTTTTTTTTTCTTTTATATTCAATTTCTGTAGATATGCGTGGACTTGTACTACGGTTGCGAGCATCCTACGAGTAAAGCACATGTGGTGTAGTCTTTCCTCATGATGAAGCTCATGCTCCTCCTTACTGTAAGGAGCCTTTGGTTGGTGATTCTTACTTGCATACAACTGTTTTTGGAAGTAATTAACTTTCATGCAAGAATGTACTGGAGAATCATCTCCTGGATAGTGACCATCATGACACTTCCTTTCCGAGCTCTGGGTGCACTTCACAGGGAGAATAAGGTACGCATTTTCAGTTTCTTTAATTATCTGCCATTTTTATGCTTTACAAAGTCCGAGTATTCGTTCCTTTTTTTGATAAGAACTTCATGACCGATATCGTTATTACCAACAAACAGGATTGATTCAATATTCCTTCCTCTGATAAACTAAATCTTTTCTATGCTAGAAGGATTTGGAGGGGGAATGGAAAGGAGTCTGAGTAATGGACTTAAGACTATTACGTAGTCTCACCAATTTTCTACAGCTCCCTTATGTTTGTTTGGGAGATGTGCCAATGGAAGAACGGACGGAAGTTAACCTTTTATTTGAAGCTGATTTACATCATTGTAGATGGAGAGGCTTCTTCAGGAGATGTTGAGTGAACTTGAGAGCCTCTCATGGAGAAACGAGAAGCTAGAGGCACGGCTGGAGATGGCTGTCAAAGAACGTCATCTGGTGGAGTCAATGTTGGCTGAAATAGAAGAAGAGCATGACGTGACCATAGGGAAAATCGAACGTCTGGAGAAAGAGGTGAATCATTTCTTTATTTTGTTCGGCTTTACTATGTGTCTGCGGTTATGGCAAGTTATAATTGCATTTCAGGTGAAAATCTATGTATCAATTAGCTTTATCACTGACCTTGAAATCTCAAGGGAACATAATTTGCATCAATATGACTACTTCCTGCTAAAATGATGCTATTTCCAAAATCAGGGTAGCTGTCTTTACGCTGTTCATGAGTGCCAATACCAGGTTGCTGATGTTCATGTGTTAGACCTCTATGTATCACTATTATGGCTCACAAGTGGCAACAACTATGAGCTATTCTAGTAATTACCTCTATTCTGTTCATATTTTAGGCTTTCTTAGAATTTTTGGTCCATTATAGCCATGGTATGTATTGAAACTTAGATTTTGGATTTAGTTGTTTCATCATAAATGCCATAAATGCGGCTGATACCACCTTGAACTGGACTTGTAACTTTTATTTATTGACTATTATGCAGCTTGGTGTACTTGTTAATTTTTGGAAGGAAATTGGTGTACTTGATTTATTACCAGGTGCTAATAGGAAGCTCTAAGTGATTGAGAGAATGACCCAACTACTAAATGATCGGATATATGAGTTGTGTTCTATGTTCTAACACAACAAAAAAAAATGAAATAAATTGTATTGCATCATGAATTGTGTAATATGTTCATGTTTCATTTAAGTAAACTCATAGTTATCTCTTTGTGTCGATTGACTTTGCCGAGTACTCATGGCCAGCCTATTAACATTTTCTGCAACAGCTAGAATATCTGAAGGATGAAAATAGCAGACTGAAAGAATCTCATACCAAAGGCCTTTGGGACTCATCAGCTATAATGAGCAATGCAAGAGATCCGGTGATCCATAAAAGTTCTTTGGCACTCCAGGAACGAATTTGGTCACGTAACCCAACAGGGCTAGTGGATCCACTAGTTTTCTCAAGCAGCACAGACACTGACTTGGCTCTCCATCAGAGAAGGGAAGTCGCGTTCTTTCAATCTGTTTTTAGTGCGTTGTTATCGCTCTTGGTGGGGGCCATAATATGGGAGGCTAAGGACCCTTGTATGCCTCTTGTGATGGCTCTATTCTCGGTAGTAGGCTTATCCTTGAGAAGCGTTGTGCAGTTCTTTTCAACAATTAAAAACAGACCAGCTTCGGATGCTGTTGCTCTTTTGAGCTTCAACTGGTTTATCCTTGGCACACTCACTGCTCCTACACTCCCAAGGGTTGCCCGTGTGTTGTCTCCAATAATTTTCGCCTTCCTCGAGCCCGGGTTAAAGAGGGTCGGACTTAGATCGCCTGGGTAGGATAGAACTTCTCTTTTCACCCAAGACATTTTAGGTAATTTTCCGAATTCTGAGCACAAAAAAACTTAAAAGAACATGATAGGTTCCCTTTCTGTCGATATGATGTTGCAGTTTTCTTTTTAGATTCTCATATGGTAAACAACAGTGATAGAAATGGTGTTTAATTTACTTAATAGTTTGTTAAGCACACATGCAAAATCTACATAACTATTTACGTGATATCAGAAAAGGATTATACCTCTAGAATACAACCTACTTGAATCGAATTGAACTTGTATATATGTTTACTATATCAGATTTTTTTTAAATTTCGGAGTTCTACTATAATGTTTCGACCACCGACTCATATTGAACACTAGGTCGTATCCGTTATGGTAGATTTCTAGCGTTGGGCTTGCAGTGGCGGAGCCAGAATCGTTTACTTGTGGTGTCTATTCTAATGTAATTGTTACCCATTTCTTATTACGGGGTCTTAAAGACATAAAATTTTCAAAACAAACAAATTTTAATGATAAAAAACGTCAATTGTCGAAAGGCTGTGGGGTCTCAAGACCCCACTAACATATGTGGCTACGCCACTGGAGGCTTGGGTCATGTCCAAGCTTGTGGGTCCGGTCCAAGACCGAAAGTTTTAGGTCCGGTCTTCGGTCTACTAAATTTTTATTTTCGGACTCCGATCCGGTTTGATCCGGTCTTGGACCGATTCTCAGCCCTACTTCTGCCAACTGGGATAGATACGAGATATGTTCATTGATGTAGGATTTAATTACTCGCGTCTTCTACCCAAACAATTTACTCAACTAATATAGAAGGTTACTAGAGGTCACATCCACTAGGTCGGAGGTGTTTTAGTGGTCGTTAAAGTGTATTTTTTTTTTTTTTTTTTTGGCAGCTGTAAAGTTATAAAAAGTTACAAACCCATTGCGGTTCTAGCCAGGTTATGGGCAACCTTATTAAGATTACGAGGAATAAAACTAAAACTAAGACAATGGAAAGACGGTAGAAGGAGTGCGATATCATTAACAATGCCTTTGGTTAATTGATGAGGAGTCACGACACCTGCAATTTGTAGAAGAATCTGGAGACAGTCAGAGGAAGCCTCGAAATAAAGGATGTTGGAATGCCCGCCCATCTCAAGAGATTACGGATACCTACAGCTTCGGCTTGTAGAGTCGATTCCGCTCGTAAGGCAACAACAGACATGTTGAGGCAAGACCCATCAGGATTATAGACAATCCAACCGTAGGAAGCCGCAAGGGTTTTAGACCAGCTTGCGTCGACCTTAGCTCTAGCACAAAGGCAATTATAGTTTTCACCTATCAAATAAAAAGGAACGCTATTCTTGATATTATCAATCATGGCTAATCGCAAGTCTGGCTCCTTCAATATGAGTGTTGCACTGCTATTATCAGAGAAGGAGAGAGCGGAAAGTGCAGTCTGAGCCACCTTAGCCTGAAGATGGAAGAAGTGATCAACCGAGAACGCGACTCCTCTAAAAATAGAATTATTTCTAGCACACCAAATACTCCAAAGAACAAAAAGGAAAATAATGGTAGGAGTAGAAGAGTCATCCATCTTAGAGAACAGAGAAATCCAGTTGAAGATCCAATCAGACAAGGGCAAGTTATCAGCATGATTAGCATTAATACCGAGGGAAGAGGAAGCCCAGAGCCTTTTCGCCACAGTGCAGTCCCTAAAAAGATGTGTAGTAGATTCCGTCGACATTGTGTCATTACATAGCTGACAGTGATAAGAAACCATCAAGTGTCTCTTTTGAAACTCAATTCCGACAGAAAGCGAATTAGTGATAATTCTCCAAATGAGAATCTTCCTGATTTGTGGCCCTGGCAAGAACCAAAGCTTAGATTTACAGAACTGTTTAACATTGCTACTAGCTCTACTGTTGTCTTTGCTCGTGCCAGACTTCTCAAGATGAAAGCCGAGAGAAATGGCATATCCACTTTTAACAGTATACAGGCCAGAAGAGGAGGGGATCCAGAAAACCGTATCACTCACAACAGATGGGCAGATGGGTATGGCGCAAATTCTATTAGCCCATTCTGGTTCAAAGAGATCATGAATAAGCTCATAATTCCATGACATAGACGGCAAAATAAGATCCTTGATGGTCAAACCAAGCATGGAAAATGGCGGTTCGAAGCCAAAGCTAGTAACCTGCGATGGGGACCGTCCAGCAATCCATTTGGAAGACCAAACATTCAACTTGGAGTTGAAACCAAAATTCCATCCAATATTAGGAAGGACAAGATGCATCCCATAAATAATACTTCGACAACCCCATGAAAAGTTAGAGCCATGTTTAACCGAATCAGGGAAAATCATCAAGTCATTACATAGAACCTTAGAGTAGAAAACACGGCTAAGAAGTGGGTCCGTGTCAGATATAATTCGCCAGGCTAACTTCCCTAATAATGCCTGGTTCATACAATTAAGATTCCGGTTACCAAGGCCACCTTGAGATTTAGGCAAACTTAGAAAGTTTTTACTACACCAGTGAATAGGAGAACACGATCTCGTACCAGCCCACCAGAAATGCGACAACAAGGAGTTAATCTTATTGGTCACACTTACCGGTATTTTAAATACCGATAGGACATAATCAGAGAGGGTGGAAAGGATAGACGAAATAAGTGTTAACCGACCAGCTGGTGACAGAAAAATACCATTCCAAGAAAAAATACGTCTCTTGACCTTTTCAATAAGGTCATTAAAAATAGCCTTTTTTGAGGAACCAGAAGCGGTTTCAATACCCAAATACTTGCCAATATCATTGTGATGATTAACACCCAAAATCTTCAAGGCCATAGAAGCCTTACCTAAGGTAGTGCTAGGACTAAAGACACCCCCTGACTTTGCAGTGTTAAGAACTTGCCCAGAAGCTTCACATAACTTGTCAAGAATATATTTCAATTTTAAGAAAGCTTCCCCTTTATCTTTTAAGAAGAACACAGAGTCGTCAGCAAAAAACAAATGGGAAATCGAGAGGGAGCCTCTGCCCAGAGAAATACCATGTAAGGAGCCATCACTAACGGCAGCCCGTATATTCTGTGAGAGAACTTCCATGCACATAATAAATAAGTAAGGTGAGATAGGGTCGCGTTGACGTAACCCGCACAACGGACTGAACTATTTTAGCGGTGCGCCATTAAACAGAACTTCATAGGAAACAGGCGACACACAGTTCATAATCAACCTGATAAGATTAGGAGGAAAACCATAGCGATAAAGCGTAGCTTGGAGGAAGTCCCATCGTATACGATCATAAGCTTTTCTCATATCAGCTTTAAAAGCAAATCTACCAGATTTCCCATATTTGTGTTTTTGAATATTCTCAATAGCTTCATTAGCAATAAGCACGTTGTCACAAATTTGTCGTCCCGAAATGAAGGCATTTTGAAAATCACCAACCAGATAACTCATCACTCGGGTGAGTCGATTAGTGATACATTTCGTAATAATCTTCATAATAACATTGCAGAGACTAATGGGACGATACTCACCAACTTTTTCAGGATTAGCGCACTTCGGGATTAGGACAATGAAAGTACGATTAAGCTCCTTTAAAATATGACCCCCATTAAGCACACTTAGGACGGCTTGGGTAACATCATGTTTGATAGTAGACCAGCAACGTTGGAAGAACAAAGCCGGAAAGCCATCAGGTCCGGGTGATTTAAGAGCTCCTAATTGAAAAACAGCCCGTCGGACATCCTTTGCAGAGAAAGGTTTACCAAGGAAATCAACATCATCTTCCTTAACCTTAATATTAATCGACTGGAAAATAGGATCATTTTCAGTGATAGGCGTAGAGTCAGTCATACAAGGATGGAAAAGATCATAAAAATGAGCGTAAAAACGTTCACTGACCGCCTGAGTATCATACTCCCAGGCCCCTGAGTCGTCTTTAACCCCCAAAATGAAATTACTACCGGCACGTCCCTTAACCCAGTTAAAAAAGTAACGTGTACAAGTGTCACCATCAACAGTCCATTTAAGTTTAGCTCGTTGTTTCCAGTAGAGAGCCGCTGCCTTCGCAAAATCAGTCACCTCGCTATTAATAGAAACAAAAGAAGCCTCATTACCAGTATTAATAGCAGTTTCCAGTGCATCCTCAAGACGTACATCAAAGTCATCCCATTTATTTCGCCAAATAGATTTTTTATCGAAAGACCATTTCTTCATAAGTGTCCTTATCATCGACAATTTTCTTGCGAGTCTGAAAGCCGGAGAACCAACAACAAAACTCGACCAGGCAGAGTGAATAAGGGCAATACAGTCTTCATTATCAAGGTTCCAGGACTCAATTTTGTATGGCTTTTTGTTGTGGTTTTTTGTAAGATGAAAGTCAAGTTCAATAGGGGCGTGGTCCGAAATTTGTATCGGGAAATGCTTCACGCCCGTATTTGAGAAGACATGGAACCAGTCCTTAGAACCATTGATACGTGCATATTCTATACACTTTATCTGCGGTTTTGGCACGTATTTCCATGCATAATCGGTAGCTTAAGGCTGCTATTTCTCCCGAAACGGTTTACTTTGCATTTTCTATGATTTATTGTAGGAATGCGTGGAAGTAGGCTAAATCAAGCCAAATTCGTCCTCCGGAAGCAAGTTCAAGGAAGCCAAGAGGAAGGAGAGTTCATTCACTCACCTTGGGATGCGTGCGAGGAGTGAAAAGTTGGTTGGAAGCAACAAGGAGCCACTGCACAGCATTTCCAGTCGATCGACTAAGCCTTTCAGTCGATCGACCACTGAGCTTCGACATGAAGCTACTTTTATTCGAGAATAATCGATCGATCGACCGTCTTGACGATCGATCGACCTGATTTCGAGCTGATATTTATTTTTCCGTGTTAGACTTTTAAAAAGCCCAACTTGTAATTAACTTTCAGTATCTTTTTATCAGTAGAACGCAACAACTTTTAGGTTATGCTTTTCATTCTGGAAAAACTTAGTTTTCGGATCTAGCTTGAGACGGAAACCTTTGATTCGAATGCTTGGTTCTTGATATTCAATTAGTAAGCTTTTTATGCAATTCTTCCTTTTCTTATTTTCACTTGTTATTTTGATTCTTGTTTCATCAATTAATTTCAGCAATTGATTTCTTCCCCTTTGTGTTAGTTAGATTCCATTATGTCAAAGTTGTTCTTTATTATTAATTTCGCAATTAGTGTAGTTATGATTATGCGTAGGTAATTCCTTTGATTGGGAATAAGGTGAGCCATGGTATTAAATTAGGATTGTTGTGTAGCATGAGTTCTTCCGTATTGGTCTTGTTATCTTTTGATAGATTTCTTTGCTAGATTGAAAGATTGGTAATTTGATTTATCGCTAGATTTAGAATTTCTCTTGAGTGAAAGCTTTGATAAATTCTAGGGAATTAATAGACCGTGAGGTTATTTGAGCTTTGATCGAAAGACTAGCTTGTTTTCCCTGAGACCGTATTATGAGACCTCTGCTGCTTGACTGACCTGTTATATGCCATGGTGAACCGAAGTTCCCAATCCCTTTTTTTATCTTGTTAAGAATATTCATTTTTGCAATTAGCCTGTTAGTCAATCAATTTCAAACCCCCAATTAATTGTTACTCTTATAGACTGAAAAATAGCAAACAAAATCAACCTTGTCTCTCTGTGGTTCGACCCTTACTATCACTAGCTATAGTTTTAGTTTGGAACTATAAATTTAATTTTGGTACTAAACGACGGTATCAAATTTTGGCGCCGTTGCCGGGGAGACGGTGTAATTCTGTTTGCTCTATTTTAGTTTATTTTTCTTGTCTCAAGGAACTTTTGTTCCTTGAGGCCGTTGCTTACCCTTACTTCTAGTTTTGCTTTTGCACAGTTAGAAGACAGGTTTTTGAGAGGAAGACTTGAGTACTCTCACTTTGGAAATTATGGCTACGATATATGATAATTTTCAGCCAAAGGAGCACCACCTTCCAAAGGGGCACCAGTTACCTACCCCTACTACCGGTAAATTCGAGTTTCGTTCCTCTTATATTGATTTAGTGGAACGAAACCAGTTCGCGGGTCTGCCAGATGAAGACCCCTTGAAACATATGGAAATGTTCACGGACTATTGCTGTTCAATACCTATACCGGAGGGGGTAACTCAAGATGAAGTAAAGGGGTTTATGTTCTTATACTCCTTGAAGGATTCGGCGCGAGATTGGTACCGCTACCTTGACAGGGTAGCAGCTGGAGTCACGGACTGGACATCTCTAGCATTAGCCTTCTACAAGAAGTACTTCCCACTTTCAAAGACTGATGCTTTGAAGGGCAAAATCACGAGTTTTCTGCAAGGAGCCGATGAAGATTTTTGTGAAGCATGGGGACGTTTCAAAAGTTTAGTCCGAGCTGTCCCTCACCATGGTTTCCAGCAATGGTATCTTTGCAACCTATTTTACAATGCTTTATATGATGATTACAAGGTCATCTTGGATGCAGCTGCTAATGGCAGGTTTCAAAATAATACCGGTCAAAGTAAAGGTTGGAACACCATTGAGGAGATGGCAGTCCATAAAGCTGAGTTTGGAAATTCACGTGGTAAGTCACGCAAGCAAAGTGAAGACATGACTGCTGTTGTGACACTTATAACTTCCATTTCTACCCGTCTCGAGAAACTCGAGATTTCTGAAGCTTCCAAGGAGAAAGTTGAAACACCCGTTCAAAACTCAGATGAGATCGAGAAGTTGAGAGAGATGGTCCAACTCCTTTTGGTTCAAGTGGCAAATATGGAAGCAGCCGGGGTTGAGTCTTCAAGGAATTTTGTGAAGCAATTGGAGAATATAGAGGCTAAGCAAGCCGCTAATTCTTCAAGCAAATGCGAAGAACCGATTGAAACGTTAAATGCCATCAATCTCAGAAGCGGCCTTTCTTATGAAAGTCCCGATAAGCCAAAGGAAGACTCGGGAAATGATGAAGAACCTCGTTTGAATTCTGATGCAAAAACGAGTCCGAATGCCAGTAATTCAGGACGATCGACCAACATTCCCAGTCGATCGACTGAATTGTCAGACAAAATAGTTTCTGGTCAGAAACTATTCACACCCAGCACATCCAGTCGATCGACCAACACCTTCAGTCGATCGACTGAAACACCTGACGAAGTTAATTCTGGACAGGAACTGTTCACGCCCAGCTTACTTGGTCGATCGACTACCCATACCAGTCGATCGACTGGATCTCCAGAGCAGGATGCAAATCCGTCAACTAGTTTGCATGATTCATCACTCATTGATGATTTGACGGGGGTTTTAAACCTACGGAAGCCGAAGGTTACTGATCCTACGGCCAGTGTTGCAGTCCCGTATCCGGAGCGTTTGAAGGCTACCAAGCTGGAGCGTAAGTTTGGTAAGTTTCTAGAGATGGTCCAGAATCTCGAGGTAACGGTTGCTTTCACTGACTTAATTACCCAGGTACCCTCTTACGCTAAATTTATGAAAGATATTTTGAATCGTAAGAGAAATTTTCGTGATGATGGTAATGTTGCATTTGTGGAGGAATGTAATGCTCTTTCACAAGTTAATGTGCCACCTAAATTAAAGGACCCGGGTAGTTTTTCAATTCCTTGCACTATAGGTAACCACGTAATTGGAAAGGCCTTTTGTGACTTAGGGGCCAGTGTTAGTGTCATGCCGTATTCTGTTTGCGAAAGGTTAAACATTGGTAGACTTAAGGTGACCGATATTACCGTTCAAATGGCAAATAGATCGACTCATAGACCTATAGGTGTTCTAGAGGATGTACCCGTTCGAGTGGGTAAGTTTTTTATTCCTGTCGATTTCGTTGTTTTGGACATTGCGAGAGGATAGTCGATACCTATTATTTTAGGCAGACCGTTCTTACATACAAACAAATGGTGATAGATGTCAAACGCGGAACCATCACCTTAGAGGTAGGGGATGACACCATTGAGTTCAGTCTTGCTCACAAGGCAACTGAACCTGCTGATGAGGATACGTGTTATTCCATTGATATTGTTGACAGGGTTGTTACTTGTAATTGGAGGGAATCCTTAGCCAAGGATCCCTTAGCTGATCTAACCCATTTAGATGAGTGTGCAGGTAATACAATGGAGAATGCTGAGGAGCCAGATGCTTTGGTTGCCTCAATGGAGAGCTACGAGCTCAATGAAGAAGAAGATGAGATGCTTTTGAGCCTGGCCAACGATAACTTGGTGAACACTTGTTACGCCATTGAAGCTGATTCTGTCTATGCTGTAGAGGTAAAGGTGCCGGAGCGTAAGCCACTTCCCCCTAATCTTAAGTACGTTTTTCTAGATGATACGGAGCAGTACCCAGCTATTGTTAGCTCTAAGCTTAACGATGACCAGCTGTCTGCTTTGATGTGTGTACTTAAGAAAAACAGGAAGGCTTTGGGTTATTCGTTGGATGACATTAAGGGCATCAGCCCTGATGTTTGTATGCACATGATAGAGTTGGAAGAAGGCCACAAGCCTTATAGACAGGGTCAACGCAAGTTGAACCCGAAGATGCAGGAAGTTGTTATGGCCGAGGTGATGAAACTACTTGATGCAGGTATTATTTATACAGTTGGCAACTCCAAGTGGGTTAGCCCAGTTCAGGTAGTCCCGAAGAAAGGAGGGACTACCGTGGTTAAAAATGATAAAAATGAATTAATACCAACTCGAGTAGTGACAGGGTGGCGGATGTGCATTGATTATAGACAGTTAAATGCCGCCACCAAGAAAGACCATTTCCCCCTCCCTTTTGTTGACCAAATGACTGAAAGACTTGCTTCTAACAAATTTTTCTGTTTTCTAGACGGATATTCAGGGTTCTTTCAGATCCCTATTCATCCGGACGATCAGAGTAAGACTACTTTTACCTGTCCACAGGGTGTTTTTGCGTATCGTAGAATGCCTTTCGGATTGTGTAACGCCCGCTACCTTTCGAGAGGTGCATGATGGGGATTTTTTCCGATTATATAGAGAATATTATGGAAGTATTCATGGATGATTTCTCGTTTATGGCGTGACTTTGATCGTTGTTTAGCTAACCTTGATAAAGTCATGCAAATATTGTATAGATGTTAATCTTGTTTTAAACGGGAAAAGTGTCGGTTTATGGTCAATGAGGGCGTTGTGTTAGGGCATCGATTTCTGATAAGGGTATACATGTTGACAAGGCAAAGGTGCAGGTGATTGAGCAATTACCTCCTCCCGTGAATGTTAAAGGAGTGAGGAGTTTCCTAGGTCACGCTGGTTTCTACCGGCGTTTCATTAAGGATTTTTCAAAAATTGCTAAACCACTTACACAATTGCTCCTTAAGGATCTTTGTCTTTGAATTTACTTGATGAATGCCATGTCGCTTTCAACAGTTAAAGGAGGCCCTAGTTTCTGCGCCAATCATTCATTCGGCCTGATTGGGACCTCCCATTTGAGATCATGTGTGATGCCGCGATTATGCTATCGGTGCGGTTACTGGGACAACGAAAGAATAAAGCTTTGAATGCCATATACTATGCGAGCCGAACTCTGGATGAGGCTCAAGTCAACTATTTTACCACTGAGAAAGAGTTTCTAGCTGTTGTTTTTGCCTTAGACAAATTTCGGTCTTATTTGTTAGGTTCTAAGGTTATTGTTTACACTGACCATGCAGCGTTGAAGACTCTCTTTATTAAGAAAGATGCAAAGCCAAGGCTTTTGAGGTGGATACTCCTTTTGCAGGAGTTTGATCTGGAGATCAAAGATAAGAAAGGAGCAGAGAATGTGGTAGCTGACCACTTATCTCGTCTGCAGCTGACAGAAAGGGAGGATTCGTTGCCTATTAATGATTCTTTTCCTGATGAGAGTTTGTTAGCTATTACTACTTCAGGGTCTTATCCACCTCCGTGGTTTGCTGATTTTGCTAACTTTGCTGTGACAGGTAGGATACCACCCGAGCTTTCATGGCAGCAGAAGAAGCGGTTTGCTTATGATGCCAGACAATATTTTTGGGATGATCCTTATGTTTTCAAGGAATGCGCAGACGGTCTCATCCGGAGATGCGTACCTCAGTGGGAGGTGAAGGATATCCTGGAGGCTTGCCACTCTTCTGCTTATGGTGGTCATCACGGTCCGTCCAGGACCGTAGCTAAGGTACTCCAATCTGGTTTCTATTGGCCAACTTTGCATGCAGATTGTCGCAATTTTGTTGCTGAGTGCGATGCTTGTCAAAGATCGGGGAATATTTCCAAGAGACATGAGATGCCACAGGTAGGCATTCTTGAGGTTGAGATTTTCGATGTCTGGGGCATCGATTATCAAGGACCTTTTCCGAGCAGTCAAGGTCATAAATATATCCTCGTAGCTGTAGATTATGTGTCCAAATGGGTAGAAGTTATTGCTACTCCCCATTGCGATGCAAAGGCCGTGATTAAATTGTTTAAAAAGATTATTTTCCCTCGTTTTGGTGTCCCTCGGGTTGTCATTAGCGATGGGGGAATGCATTTTAAAGAGAAACAACTTAGTGCTTTATTGACTAAATTCGGTGTCCAACATCGTAGAGGTTTGGGGTATCATCCCCAAACTAGTGGTCAGGTTGAGGTTTCTAACAGAGAGTTGAAAGAAGTCTTAGCTAAAGTTGTTTCTAAATCACGGAAAGATTGGAGTCTTAAGTTGGATGATGTCTTATGGGCTTATAGAACTGCGTTTAAAACGCCAATCGGGATATCACCATACCGATTGATTTATGGTAAGACATGTCATTTACCTGTTGAGTTAGAGCGTAAGTCTTGGTGGGCTATTTGTGATTTGAATTTGGATCCTAACCTCTCTCGTGAGAAACGCATGACACAGCTGAATGAGCTAGAGGAATTTAGGCTGCTAGCCTATGACAATGCAAGGATCTACAAGGAGAAATCAAAGCGCTGGCACGACAAGAGAATCATCAAGCGCGAGTTCAATATTGGCGATAAGGTACTTCTTTTTAATGCTCGTATCCGTCTATTTCCTGGTAAGCTGAAATCCAGGTGGACCGGCCCCTATACGGTCACAGCTGTCACAAAGTTCGGATCAGTGGAATTGGAGACCTCAGCTGGAGAAAGGTTCAAGGTAAATGGCCAATATGTGAAGCACTATCATGGATCAGATGCATATGTTGGGAAAGTCGAAGTTTTGTACTTCGACCCGCTATCAGATGATGAAAAGTGAGGTAACAAGGTCGTGCGAGACCTCTTAAACCAGCGCTAACTTGGAGGCAACCCAGTTGTATTTTTTTGTAATTCAGGATTTCTATTTTGTTATTTCATTCAATTTGCATTTTAAGTTTTCTTGTTTTGTTTCCTTTCATTTCATGCATTTGCAATTTCTTGGTTTGGGAAAATTGTACGCTTCTGATGATTTCTGCAGGAATTTATTTTATGCAAAGTGCGTAAGTGGTTTACTGGATTTTTGCGAGAGAAAGACAGGAAGTTTTGATGGCAAAATGAATTTTGACGAATTTAATCCCAATTGCCAGCTCAAATAGTCGATCGACTAGGATATTCAGTCGATCGACTGAACCAAGGAGAATCCAGAAGCCATGATTATGAGGGATCAGTCGATCGACCGAATAGACTGGTCGATCGACCAGTCCGCGGGTTCAGAGGCAGCTAATAAGGGAAGTTTTCATCCTTACTTTCTTATTCTTTCATTTTCCCAAAATCAGAAAAGGCCAAACCCTATTTCCTCTCCCTTCTTCGCGTTTTCAACTGCAAATCCATCTCGTTCTCTGCCTTTCTTGTTTTAATCTTCAAAGAAATCATCAAGGTATGTTTCTAATCCTATCCTTATGCTATTTATTCGAGTTTTGCTGAAGTTCCATGTGAAATTTTCGAGTAATGTGCCCTTGAGATGACAAAAATCGATTTGGGGAAATCGATTCTAGGGTTTGATTTCTTGTCACCCTTGTACTTTGATTTCTTAATCTACTCTTTCCCCCTTGTTTTTCAACGCAAATAAGCAGTTAGGACGTGTTTTAAGCCGTTTCCCCCAATTTATTCGAAACCCTAATTCGTTTCCAGGTCTGCTCTTGATCCGGGTTTCCAAAAATTGACATTGCTAAGGGGTTTTTCGTTGCTTATGGGCTGTTTTGCAGGTAATAACAATGACAAAGGGAAAAGAGCCAATGCAAGAGGGGCAATCGAGCCAAAGGCCTGCTAAGCGGCCGCGCGGACCGCCTCTGATGATAGAAACCACTACGGATAGTCTACCTGACTATCCGCAGGTTATCTTTGCTAAACCTATTCAGCGCGCTAAATTTTCCTTCTTTGTTTCGACTATGAAAGTCACAGCTACCCGGTTTCTCCATAAAGACACTTTGGAGAAACTAGGCTGTTATGAGTCAGTTGTGTCCCTGCTAAATGGGACGGGTATGACGGGCCTTGTGGACATGTCTGAGTTCACATATTATGTTATGACCCTTGAATTCTTTTCCTCTTACGCTTTTGATTCCAAAGCCTTTGAGGCTGATGCGACCAAACCCTGCATTTCCTTTCGACTTTTTAATGTTAATTATTCTCTGACACTTGCTGATTTTGCGGGTTTTCTGGGTCTGTACTTCGAGGGTAGAACCTCGGACCCCTCTGACACTCACCGGGCCATGTGGTCTTGTATCGGTGACACTTACGGGTCGAGGAGGACGGGCACTTCGGTCCACTTGCCTCCTCTTCGTTATTTTCTACGGCTAATGGGTAATACCATTTTTGGCCGTAAAGAGTCCAATAATGTAAATAATATTGAGCTTTCAATTTTGGCGGGCTATCTGAACGTTGAGCGTCGGACAGCCCGTATCTATAACATTGCCTACTTGACTGCCGCTCACTTTCAGACTGTAAGTGAGGGCACCTTGACCACCATTGCCTGTGGCGGATTGGTGACACGTATCGCCAACCGTCTTGTTTTACTTTTCCCTCGACAGGAGGACCCCATCGACCCTGACCTGCGTTTCATGGACCTCCGTTACGCGAGGGATGTCTATTGGGTCGATAGACAGATGCGGTGGAAGATTGACTCTTTCATCTCGTGACCGCATCCCCGTCACTCGGATACCCTCTCGTCCCCGCCCCTCACCACTGTTGAGGGGCTGCTAGGCCGCCCTTGCCTAGTTACAGGCTTCCTTTGGTGGCGGCCACGCCTTCTGCTGGCACTTCGAGGAGGGCTCGTGCCTCCTCTTCACAGGCACCCCCTACCTCCACTGCTCCCACTGCTGGCACCTCCACTTTTCGACCACCTACTCCCTTAGTTGTCCCTCCGGTCATGGACCAGAGGGCAATGTCACGTGTCTTGGGTGATTTGTGCAGGAGCTTCAACGAGCACAGATTGGACACGGCCATCGCCCTGTTCCCGATCTACGACGAGCTAGCTCGGGGGGGATGCTTCCACAGGGTGACTGGGCTCACCCTTCTTACTTTGTTCCCCCGTGGGTGGCTACCCTCGGTCGCTAGGAGACCCCCTCCTACCACCACCACTACCGGTCCCTCCACTTCCCGGAGAGCCACTCCCTCCGTTTCCGGAGAGCTACTCATGCTTCGCCGAGGAGGAGGAGGAGAGTGAGTCGGGGTCCGACGAGGACAGAGACTCTGACTACGAGGGTGGAGATTAGATGCTGGTGACCTCCCCGTTTTTGGCTGGTTTGGGGAGGTCGTATTTTGTGAGTTATTTTCCTTTTTCTTTTCGCTTCCTATTACCTTTTATGCTTTTATTCTCCCATTTTTCTGCTGGTGATTTGCTGTTGAGCACAATGGGGACATTGTGCGTTTTGGTTTGGGGAGGGTATTTGCATATGCCTTTTGTTTTGCATCTGCATTTGTTTTTCTTATTGCATTTCAGTCACATGTTTAGTGCATTTCTGCTTGCATTTGTTTTTATTTTCACCATTCAAAAAAAAAAAAAAAAAAATTGAAAAAATGCATAAAAAACCAAAAATATCACGTTTATTTTTGCATATAGTTGAGTCGGATTGGAGTTTTAATGATGATTTTGCTCTATTAGTCAAATATGCCATTCCTTGGCTTTTCATAGCTGCTTAGCAAGAATTAAAAGTGATCTCTCAAATTTCGTTATGGAATCCATTTCGGGCAATTAGACTTGACTCATTACTTTTGGCAAACTACATATACCTTCTGAGATATAGAGCCTATAACTGGTGACATTTATGACCGGTTAATTTAGGTTTGAGAGTAGTTACTCCCTTCATTTCATGTTTTGCACGTGTATGAGTCTTGATTGCTTATTGCCTATACGCATTGGTTTGTGGTCGGTATTGCATGTTTAGAGAACTATTGCATCCTCCCCTTTCTCATTTTACCCCATTAACTCCACTATAAACCAAAAATTGCCAGTTGCCCTCAACTACGTCCCATACTTAGCCTACCATTGTGCCAAGCTAGGAAGTAGTAGAGGAATTTGTTGATTCAAGCTGTTTTGGTTCGCTCTTGTAATGTTGGAGCGGGTATTTTTGAGAAGTGACGGATTTACTTCAGCCTGGAAAAAAAAAAAAAAAAAAAAATTCGGAAAAATGAAAAAAAAAAAAAAAAAGAGAGAAGTATGTCTACCTGGGCAGAATGCTCTGGAGTGTGCAGGGTGGTCGATCGACTGCCATCATTGGTCGATCGACCACCAGTTCAGATTTTGAAAAAAAAAATATGAAAATGAAAGAAAAAGAAAGAAACAGAAATGAAAAAAAAAAAGAGTCTTGGCTGAAATAAAGACACGCCTCATGCGCTTACCTCTTGATTTAGAGGCGTTCGTTTGGATTTTTGTGTTGCCTAGTCAATAAAGGCATGGTTATTTTTTTTATTGAGTTGGAAGAACGGGATTCGGTTTCTGATGGTTCGTTAGGTACTAGCTTGGCTCTTACCTTCACTTTCCCATAATTGTTTTGCCCCTTCTTTCCCACTTAGCCTCACTTATCCAAATTTTGCAATAGTTCGGCATGTGATAGTCCTTGACGGTGGTTATGCGTATGTACGGTAAATAGAATCATTATTCATGCTAGTCAAGCATACATGTTTTGTCGGTCGCAGTCTAGGTGAGAGACTATACTTTTCTTCCCTCTCTTTTACATATTATCTTACCATTTGCTTTGCTGAGAGAAGAGTGATCCGGGAGAGTCCGATTGTATGAGTCTTGCAAGGTCGAACGCCCGACTTAATTTTATGATATGCATAAATTTGTTCGCTTGATTTAAGCTTTGCAGTAGTTGACTTTGGGCATTAAATGGTTTGGCATTGATTTGTAGTTAGCTCTGAAATGTACTCCTTTCCATTTAGTTTTTTATACGGGTCATAGTGCTTGCTTGGGGACAAGCAAGGTTTGGTTTGGGGAGATTTGATACGTGCATATTCTATACACTTTATCTGCGGTTTTGGCACGTATTTCCATGCATAATCGGTAGCTTAAGGCTGCTATTTCTCCCGAAACGGTTTACTTTGCATTTTCTATGATTTATTGTAGGAATGCGTGGAAGTAGGCTAAATCAAGCCAAATTCGTCCTCCGGAAGCAAGTTCAAGGAAGCCAAGAGGAAGGAGAGTTCATTCACTCACCTTGGGATGCGTGAGAGGAGTGAAAAGTTGGTTGGAAGCAACAAGGAGCCACTGCACAGCATTTCCAGTCGATCGACTAAGCCTTTCAGTCGATCGACCACTAGAGCTCGGCGAAGCTATTTCAGTAATCGATCGATCGACCGTGTTGACGACGATCGACTCGACGATTTCGAGCTGATATTTATTTTTCCGTGTTAGACTTTTAAAAAGCCCAACTTGTAATTAACTTTCAGTATCTTTTTATCAGTAGAACGCAACAACTTTTAGGTTATGCTTTTCATTCTGGAAAAACTTAGTTTTCGGATCTAGCATGAGACGGAAACCTTTGATTCGAATGCTTGGTTCTTGATATTCAATTAGTAAGCTTTTTATGCAATTCTTCCTTTTCTTATTTTCACTTGTTATTTTGATTCTTGTTTCATCAATTAATTTCAAAGAATTGATTTCTTCCCCTTTGTGTTAGTTAGATTCCATTATGTCAAAGTTGTTCTTTATTATTAATTTCGCAATTAGTGTAGTTATGATTATGCGTAGGTAATTCCTTTGATTGGGAATAAGGTGAGCCATGGTATTAAATTAGGATTGTTGTGTAGCATGAGTTCTTCCGTATTGGTCTTGTTATCTTTTGATAGATTTCTTTGCTAGATTGAAAGATTGGTAATTTGATTTATCGCTAGATTTAGAATTTCTCTTGAGTGAAAGCTTTGATAAATTCTAGGGAATTAATAGACCGTGAGGTTATTTGAGCTTTGATCGAAAGACTAGCTTGTTTTCCCTGAGACCGTATTATGAGACCTCTGCTGCTTGACTGACCTGTTATATGCCATGGTGAACCGAAGTTCCCAATCCCTTTTTTTATCTTGTTAAGAATATTCATTTTTGCAATTAGCCTGTTAGTCAATCAATTTCAAACCCCCAATTAATTGTTACTCTTATAGACTGAAAAATAGCAAACAAAATCAACCTTGTCTCTCTGTGGTTCGACCCTTACTATCACTAGCTATAGTTTTAGTTTGGAACTATAAATTTAATTTTGGTACTAAACGACGGTATCAACCATAAGCTTTATCAATCCTCTCATACACACGGTCAATACCCTTCCAATTATTACACTAAGTGAATCGAGGCCCTTTAAACGGAATGTCAAGAAGTTCGTGCTCAAGACGCCATTTGTTGAAACCAAGTGCACCGGTAATGGCACTTTCGCTCTTGCATTGCTTGTCGTGAGAAAACTCTACTTGGTTGAAGTCTCCCAAAATAATGAAGGGATGAGTAAAGGAGTCAATCCAAGATCCCAATTCTTGAAAAACAGTCAGTCTTGAAGAAGAAGCAGGTTCACCATAAAACAAGACAATATACCGAGGAACATTAGCATATTTTTCCACTAAAAAGATGATGAAGTCAGTACAACTCATAACACATTTCACCATGGAGCCCTTACGCCAACCAACCCACAGCCCACCAGATGCTCCATAGACATCAACCCCAAAAGTTTCCACAAAACCTAGAGCTCTAAAAAGAGGACTTACAGCGTCCACATTACATTTAGTTTTGGGTTTAGTTTGGTCGAGTGTAATTAACTAAAACTAAGCGAAAATAATAACTACATTAGAAAGAGCATTTAGAAGAGAACAAGTCTTACGGTTTGATCAGTTAGACTAAGGCTAGAGTCTTTCAGGTGAAGGAATATGTCCTAAGACATTTCCAGCAATTAATAAATATAATATAGGATATTTTATAGAGATTATCATGTTATTTTAGTAAATCATATGTAACACCCTCATTTATTCAAGAGCCTTTTGCTAGGCCTCCCAAATAAATAAGAGAGTTACCATCTCGGCAGTGTATGACAAAGTACAGTACTTTAAATAAAATTTAATAAAATTAACCAATAAAGGTTTTATTACAATAGTCAACCAATTAACTAAAAATATAATATTTACTACGCAGCAGAAAATAAATAATAATTAAGTCAAACTAATGTGAGCTAGACAACTGCTATGGTCCAAGTCTTCACGTCCCAAGGCTCCTCACAGCTAAGTCAAGTACCTGCTATTTAATCTGCTCCCCAATTAACCGGAAATATTAATTGGTTCACCACAGGACGCCATCAATTAAAGCATGCATCATTTTATTTTTGACACAAGACACACACACGTCAACCAATGGTTACTAGGAATATCTAAACAACAATACTAGCCCAAATGGTTAATTAAATAAACAAATAAATAACAGCAATGGCTCAACCAACGGACCATGAACCATCATCACCACCTCAGCCCATTCTGCATACAAGTCACCGTCATCACTGGCAGTAGCACCACTCCCTCAACACTGTGCTATGCTCAACTATCTGGCAGTTTTACTTTCGTACCATGCTCAACTGGTAGTAGTACCCTCCGTACTATGCACAACTATCTGGCAGTAGTACTTACATACCATGCTCACCTGCCAGTAGCAATCTCTCTTGTTATGCACAACTCACAACTCCAACACCATCCTTCCATTAATGTAAATAGAATATAATCACAATGCCAATCTCATGATAATAATCAAGCCAATTCTAATAACATGATAGAATGACAAACACAACATGCTCATAAGACAACCAACTAAAAGTAATTCCCGTGATAACCATCCATCTTGTAATAACCATCAATATAATTTATCTTACATAAACCGATTAAACAATTAATTAAATAAACAAATGTGTTGAGTAGATTTCCTACCTTTGCGCAAATCCAATTTAAGCAATCCGAGCAATCAATAGAATTCCTCAAAAAAACCGTCACCTAGATACAAATAATAATTACAATCACCAACTAATCTAATTATAAAACGATAAGACGACATGTAAATAATTAATTGGACCCGTCTTAAACCCATGTCACCCAACACCCCAAACCCACGTTAAACCCATGTCACCCAACATCCCCATATCCACGTTAAACCCATGTTTAACACTACCGACAACACGCCCATCACCCATCACCATCATGGACTACCTTCACCCCCACACTTAGCCACGGTAGCCAGCAGCCCCATCAACTACCCAGGATAGCAACAACGACGACACAAACAGCAGCAACAAAACAGCCCAATGGCAACACCATACACCCACGACTTATACACCAACACAACCAAAACCACCACCATTCGCACCACCACTACCCCACCTAGTGAGCTACCACACTCACACACCAGCTAAGGCACCACTAGTCTAGACTTGTACCCACGACAGCCCCAACCACGATTTCTACGCAGCTCTAACACCAACAATATACGAACCCCACGCAACGTATACAAAGACACAGTTTTAACCAATATTCATGACCACCACCATCACTACAGACCACCCTAGCACCACCAATAACACCTCCCTCATGAGCCCACAAACACCTGCACTCGACACAACACCAACAACTAACAACACCACCACCACTCGCCTCCCTATACAAGTAACCTGTTTAATACACATAATGTTGGAAAAAATACCTTTTAAATGTGAAATTCGAACCGACACTTGGACTAAATGACCTGGAAAATTCATTGGGTGAGTCGCGGAATAATTCAGCTCTCCTCAAGACGATTCACGACCTCCTAATAAATCGCAGGGAGTTCATGGCGCATCGTCCCCAGGATAAAACCCCAACTATAACGACACTCTCTAATCAGCGTAATAGAGAGGAGAAGCTAACTCACACACGAAACACCTGACTATTTTTGTGTTCAAACATAATGTTGGGGAAGTTATTTTATAAAAGAGAACAAGACATATCTCATATATTAAAAATAAGAAATATACATGCTTATATAAATAATATGGAGTACATCAATAGTCAACTCCACATAAAACAACTTTTTTAATACCAAAACATAATGTTTAAATCAAACATAAATTCTCTCACAAAATTAATGGTAAAAGGTAATTTATGATAAACAATTAAAACACCTTTTAAATACTCACCATTTATCACCTATATAATGGCCAACATAAATAGGAAGTTAAATGCCATGAAACATTCAAGGCTTTATGGAAAATAATTATAAGAAATATTTATACACAATAAATGTAAAATGGTATGTAAATTAAATTCACTTTATTGTAAATAATAAAGTAGTTAGTATAATTGTGACACCCCGCGATAAAGCGGAAAATATAACTAATAAATTAAAGCGGAAATCTATGAGATTTAAAAAACTTTTAAAGTACTAGTTAAAGATTAACACGCGGGTGCCAAAAATGAAATGAAACAAGTACTAAAATAGACAAACTTAGGTTATTACAACCCAAGTCTAGAAGGCGGGGAAAAGATATCCCACGAATGAACAAATAAGAGGTTTTTAACTAGCAACTAAGGTCCAAGGGTTTAGTTCTCGCTAGCCCACACGTCTTCCCCACGTAAGCATCTTCACCACCTGTCATTCATGTAAACATGAACGCCACAGTCAGTGGGGAGTAACTCAAGGTTCTCCCAGCCACAATATGTCGAAATGCAAGTAACAAACACTTAATTAAACATATTAATCATGCATCATATATGAACAATAAAGAACAAGGAGATATAATGAATAATCAAGATGAGATAGACATAGTACTTTCTTAATGGAATAGGCATGGTAGGTTAGAATGAATATGAAATCAAGGGTGTAGAACAACCAAGTTAACCAACTCATATTGACACGACTCAACAAGTGTAAGACATATACTTAGTATGAACTCAATACAAACCATCTAGACTTCAACCTCTTGGTAGGACGACGATCATAATACGGTCGTAGTCTAAACCTGAATCCAGACTCTCGGGATGGACGTCACCCGATTCGACAAACGATATACCAATGGTATCCAAGACTCGAAACATGGCACACACTCGTAACCAAAGGTCGAGTAACCTCTAATCGGAAACATGGCACACACCCGTAACCAAAGGTCCGAAGAAAGGCGGAAGGATATCCTAATTCGGAAACATGGCACACACCCGTAACCAAAGGTCCGAAAGAGGAAAGATAACCCAATCCGGAAACATGGCACACACTCGTAACCAAAGGTCCAAAAGGGGTAAATAAAGAATGTCAAGTAGTCACACAATGTAAAACGTCACACTTGAGTCAGAATAAGAGTAAGAATGATCATGCAAACATCATATGACACGGGATCATTAATGTCACATTCATACTCATGGCTTGCATCTCACCATGAGTACGGATGGTAACATCAATCCCGACGATCATATCGCAACTAGGGGGCTTATAGCTCACCCCTAGTATCCGATAGGACCGAGACTCTCATAACAGAACAATCCAAGACATTATTAAGAATATGACTCTTCACCAAAATAACCATTTAATAATAAATAACTCATACTTATCTAATAATAATAAATATTCCATTTTATGATTTAACATGCCGGTTAAATAAAATATCATGAGTGACAATGAATAATTTACGTTATATGAAATATACGGGATAAAATGTGACCAAGTCCAAGTGACCCATTTATGAGCCCAATAAATAAACGATATGAAATCCGATGAAAGGACTAGAATAAGCCCAATTATATAAATAAGACAAGCCCAATAGCTGGATAAATAAGTAAATGAACGACATTGAATAATTACGTTATGTAATATGTGACACGGTTATTTAATCATTATTTAAATAAATAAATTTAGCGCCAAACATTTTATAGCCATGAGTAGCCCTATTAAAATGCCATACTACACCTATATGGCCCAATAACATATAATATAAAACAAGCCCAACTCGCCACATTACTAAATAACAAGACGGGTACATGGGCATATTTGAGACGGTAATTTAAATAATTAAATAGTGGGATCTTATAAGTATAAACCCTAAAAGATAAATATTTAAATAAGCGAATTTAACGAATTACGTTTTATGAAGACACGAGACGGAAATTCAAATAAATTAAATAAACCCAAATTGCGCCAAGGACCATGATAACCACGATTCAAGGGGAGCCCTTGGGCAGCCATAAACCACCTATAAATAGTCCACTCAACCTCTCCCCAATGGCTGACAAACAGCCAGCAAATAAACCACCAACTACCGCCCTCAAAACCACCTCCCCACGGCCAACACTCCGCCTGCTCAGACGGCGTCGAAGCAGTCCTAAACCCTGTACTAAAACGCCTCAAAACAGGGCTCTCAAACCCCATGTCACGGTTCCAAACTGAAACCCCACCACCATTTCAGCTCAAGTTCAAGTCGGGGATGAAACGGAAATGAAACGAACACGAGACGCTACTAGAGAATGGGTAGTAACCTTTGAATTCGACCTAGCAATACCCGTAAAGTCAGGTAAAACAGACTGTTTCTGAGACGGAATCTCAGACCCAGTCGCACCCTTCACCTCCAAATCCCATGGGAAACCGAACCATGGAAAAATCAGTACAAACCCGCAAGTGAAAGGCTAATGAACTCATACCTTCAGCCACACACAAAAGAGGAACTTAAAGAGCCAAACTTTACAACAAAAAAGGCATGAAACCGAGATAAGGGACGAAATATCAACAATATGTCAAGTAACCTATCATCGTTACCTTTAACCTCGCAAATTCCAGAACAAAACGTCCAAGACACGAGCCTATCATCAGTCTTCAACTAAAAAGGAAGAAAAACGAGTAACATGGGTCACAAAACCGGGTTTGTAAAAAGATGCCCATTTCGAAAATTCAACAAAATAGGAGCTTTCTTGCCTGAAAAGAACGAGGAAGCTAATGGTGCAAAAATAATGGGGTTTGGTTGAGAAATAAGGGAGAGATCTTGGGTTGAAGGTAGACGAAAATGGCGTTGGTTCTCTGTGTTTTGTTGCTGTTGTCGCTGTTTGTTGAAAATGAGAAAAGGACGAAGAAGAAAGAAAGAGGTAAGGCAGGGGAGTGGGGACGGGTTATACAACTTATACAACCACAACAAAATATCTGTAATCATTATATAATAATACTCCCTCCCATTCACAATAAACCTCCCATTGCATTTTGGCACAAAAATTAAGGAAACACACTACCCCACCATATAATTAAATTTGGACCACACAAATACACTACCCCGCCATACAATTAAATTTGGACCACACAAACACTTACCAAAAAAGGAAATAGGGAGATTATTGTGAATAACCGAAAAAGGAAATAGGGAGGTTTATTGTGAATGGGAGGGAGTATATAATAATAATAATAATAATATTATTATTAATATTAATATATATAAATATGTATATAAAAAGTTAGAGTGTAAAATGTTAGGTGGGTGTGATGTGTTGTCAAAATAGGATAGGTCGAGAAAGGTTAGACTCACAAGTGGAAATGTGACGGTCTATAGTTAGACGGAATTTAAGACAGAGATTATTATTATTACTGTCACTATTATTATCCGACCAAAAATACGTATATATATATATTATTATATAAATCATGCCTTAAGGATACAATTTAATCGTACGTATTCTTTATATAAACGAGCTTTTATATAATACTTTTATAAAAATCGTGTTTGACATAAAATTAATTAAATTGAATAATTCAAAAATATATAATAAAGTAATCAAACGGTTTAATAAATTTTTAAATGTCAAAATGGGAAATTCGCGAGTGTTACAATCACCCCATCTTTTAAAAAGTTTCGTCCTCGAAACTTGAAAGCAGAAAAGAAAGGTTATAAAAATAAAACCGAACTTTTGAAATCGGCAACCAAAACATTTTAAAGGTTACTTATCTTAAGAATCAAACTTCTTTTAAAAGTTTCAAATAAAATTTTCCGACAGAACCGGATCGAAAGGCGAATCATTTGTATAAATCAAAATCAACACTTTCAAAAACATTAACGGAGAGTTTTCAAAAGTGTAAGTCTCATTCATGGAACGAAATTGCTCTTGTCGTGCACACAAGAACGCTAACTTTCCAAGTCAAAGACAAATTTAAACCAAAAATCAATCGCCGACAAGCGTAGAACCAGTTATCAAACGTCTCCAATAACGAGTTCTAACATCCGATCAACGTTAAAATCAAAAGAAAAGGTAATCTACTCAAATTTTCTTTTGCCCAAGCCAAAATAGAGATAAAGGTTTCACTTTTAAACTCAAAAGGGAGCCAAATTCCTGGAAATATAATATTAAACTTTGACAAACAAATCGTAAATAGATCAAAGTCAATAGAAATTGGATAAAAATTTAAACAAATTTCGGGTTTAACGATTAAAATCACGATAAATAAGTTTATACTCAAAGAACAAATCGGGAACTAAATCAAAATTTCATTTTCAAATCTTTCAACATAGGTAAGGTTTTGTAAAAGTAACATAAACGTTTAACAACGAATCAAAAATGGTAGTTTGAAATGTTTAGAGATTGTATAAAATGAAAAGCAATTTAGACAACATAAATACAAAGTAAGCTAAGAGAGTCCAAACTTAACCAACAAAAAGAGCTATGGTGAACATCGTAGGGGTAAGAATTGAAGTAAGGTCAACAAGGATGTCAAAGATAGAGTTTTTATAGGTCACTAGCATCAAACTTAATGGAGGAGCAAGATGAAGCGAAGAAGAGAGGTATGAATGGTAATGCGTATGGTCAAAGAAGAAGGGAAATTAGACAACAAGGAAACGCCAGGTACTCAAATCGCAAACAACAGCATCATCCTGAACGGTTCCGAAAACTTCCTAACAACAAAACTCATAACCATATCACTCCCAAGGATTTCCTCAAAACTCTTATGTTACTTCATCCTAAGCTATTCCCTGAAACAAGGTACTCCACTATAAGTGTGATCTCATCACTCCAAACCCCCACACATCTACAAACGACTTCCACAAGATCAAGATCAAAACTACTAAAAGAGTTACACTCATAATCAACTATCGACCACTATGAGTTCTCACTATGGTAAAATCCTTAATCACAGAACAAAATTCCAAGTTCTTTATACTTTCTAACATTCCAAACAAAATCTTATTCACACTCGAATATACAATCACACTGGTCACATTCCCCAAATTATAAAGACCACCAACCAAAAGGTAAATATGTTTGTCACACAACTTTTCCTAATCAACTTAACTCAAGTCCCACTAATCCAATTTCGACGAAGTCAAGGTTCACCAAGAAACCTCAAAGAGCATCTCACTCACTCTACAACGTAGCCAACAACGCCATCGCTCCACTAAGGAAATAGAGAGTAATTCCCAAGGAATAAGAAAAGAGAGTTTAGAAGAAGCAAACATTAAGAAGTAAAGAGCAAGGCAAGGTACATAAAGATGGAGGAAAAACTTCGAGGAAGAAGAAGCATTCTTCAAAAGTTGAACAAACCTTCAATGCTCGACAATAGGCACCAAATCCCGATCTTCACGTAGGTAAGCTCACAGTCATTGATCCGAGGGCACAACGATCATTAATGACAATCAACAAACATGTTAGAACCTAACAAAGAGCAAACACACTACAGACTACCACCTTAGGTCCTTAAGTCTACCCTTCTCTCATTCATTATTCGAGGTCAAGTTCAATTTAAATTTGGGGTACACGTGTGTGCGTCGGGAGCAACATATGCTCTGATACCAACTGTGATACCCCGCGATAAAGCGGAAAATATAACTAATAAATTAAAGCGGAAATTTATAAGATTTTAAAAACTTTTAAAGTACTAGTTAAAGATTAACACGCGACTGCCAAAAATGAAATGAAACAAGTACTAAAATAGACAAACTTAGGTTATTACAACCCAAGTCTAGAAGGCGGGGAAAAGATATCCCACGAATGAACAAATAAGAGGTTTCTAACTAGCAACTAAGGTCCAAGGGTTTAGTTCTCGCTAGCCCACACGTCTTCCCCACGTAAACATCTTCACCACCTGTCATTCATGTAAACATGAACGCCATACGTCGGTGGGGAGTAACTCAAGTTCTCCCACCACAATATGTCGAAATGCAAGTAACAAATACTTAATTAAACATATTAATCATGCATCATATATGAACAATAAAGAACAAGGAGATATAATGAATAATCAAGATGAGATAGACATAGTACTTTCTTAATGGAATAGGCATGGTAGGTTAGAATGAATATGCAATCAAGGGTGTAGAACAACCAAGTTAACAAACTCATATTGACACGACTCAACAAGTGTAAGACATATACTTAGTATGAACTCAAGACAAACCATCTAGACTCCAACCTCTTGGTAGGACGACGTTCATAATACGGTCCTAGTCTAAACCTGGATCCAGACTCTCGGGATGGACGTCACCCGATTCGACAAACGATATACCAATGGTATCCAAGACTCGAAACATGGCACACACTCGTAACCAAAGGTCGAGTAACCTCTAATCGGAAACATGGCACACACCCGTAACCAAAGGTCCGAAGAAAGGCGGAAGGATATCCTAATTCGGAAACATGGCACACACCCGTAACCAAAGGCCCGAAAGAGGAAAGATAACCCAATCCGGAAACATGGCACACACTCGTAACCAAAGGTCCGAAAGGGGTAAATAAGGAATGTCAAGTAGTCACACAATGTAAAACGTCACACTTGAGTCAAAATAAGAGTAAGAATGATCATACAAACATCATATGACACGGGATCATTAATGTCACATTCATACTCATGGCTTGCATCTCACCATGAGTACGGATGGTAACATCAATCCCGACGATCATATCGCAACTAGAGGGCTTATAGCTCACCCCTAGTATCCGATAGGACCGAGACTCTCATAACAGAACAATCCAAGACATTATTAAGAATATGACTCTTCACCAAAATAACCATTTAATAATAAATAACTCATACTTATCTAATAATAATAAATATTCCATTTTATGATTTAACATGCCGGTTAAATAAAATATCATGAGTGACAATGAATAATTTACGTTATATGAAATATACGGGATATAATGTGACCAAGTCCAAGTGACCCATTTATGAGCCCAATAAATAAACGATATGAAACTTGATGAAAGGACTAGAATAAGCCCAATTAAATAAATAAGACAAGCCCAATAGCTGGATAAATAAGTAAATGAACGACATTGAATAATTACGTTATGTAATATGTGAGACGGTTATTTAATCATTATTTAAATAAATAAATTTAGCGCCAAACATTTTATAGCCATGAGTAGCCCTATTAAAATGCCATACTACACCTATATGGCCCAATAACATATAATATAAAACAAGCCCAACTCGCCACATTACTAAATAACAAGACGGGTACATGGGCATATTTGAGACGGTAATTTAAATAATTAAATAGTGGGATCTTATAAGTATAAACCCTAAAAGATAAATATTTAAATAAGCGAATTTAACGAATTACGTTTTATGAAGACACGAGACGGAAATTCAAATAAATTAAATAAACCCAAATTGCGCCAAGGACCATGATAACCACGATTCAAGGGGAGCCCTTGGGCAGCCATAAACCACCTATAAATAGTCCACTCAACCTCTCCCCCATGGCTGACAAACAGCCAGCAAATAAACCACCAACTACCGCCCTCAAAACCACCTCCCCACGGCCAACACTCCGCCTGCTCAGACGGCGTCGAAGCAGTCCTAAACCCTGTACTAAAACGCCTCAAAACAGGGCTCTCAAACCCCATGTCATGGTTCCAAACTGAAACCCCACCACCATTTCAGCTCAAGTTCAAGTCGGGGATGAAACGGAAATGAAACGAACACGAGACGCTACTAGAGAATGGGTAGTAACCTTTGAATTCGACCTAGCAATACCCGTAAAGTCAGGTAAAACAGACTGTTTCTGAGACGGAATCTCAGACCCAGTCGCACCCTTCACCTCCAAATCCCATGGGAAACCGAACCATGGAAAAATCAGTACAAACCCGCAAGTGAAAGGCTAATGAACTCATACCTTCAGCCACACACAAAAGAGGAACTTAAAGAGCCAAACTTTACAACAAATAAGGCATGAAACCGAGATAAGGGACGAAATATCGACAATATGTCGAGTAACCTATCACCGTTACCTTTAACCTCGCAAATTCCAGAACAAAACGTCCAAGACACGAGCCTATCATCAGTCTTCAACTAAAAAGGAAGAAAAACGAGTAACATGGGTCACAAAACCGGGTTTGTAAAAAGATGTCCATTTCAAAAATTCAACAAAATAGGAGCTTTCTTACCTTAAAAGAACGAGGAAGCTAATGGTGCAAAAATAATGGGGTTTGGTTGAGAAATAAGGGAGAGATCTTGGGTTGAAGGTAGACGAAAATGGCGTTGGTTCTCTGTGTTTTGTTGTTGTTGTCGCTGTTTGTTGAAAATGAGAAAAGGACGAAGAAGAAAGAAAGAGGTAAGGCAGGGGAGTGGGGACGGGTTATACAACTTATACAACCACAACAAAATATCTGTAATCATTATATAATAATACTCCCTCCCATTCACAATAAACCTCCCATTGCATTTTGGCACAAAAATTAAGGAAACACACTACCCCACCATATAATTAAATTTGGACCACACAAATACACTACCCCGCCATACAATTAAATTTGGACCACACAAACACTTACCAAAAAAGGAAATAGGGAGATTATTGTGAATAACCGAAAAAGAAAATAGGGAGGTTTATTGTGAATGGGAGGGAGTATATAATAATAATAATAATATTATTATTAATATTAATATATATAAATATGTATATAAAAAGGTAGAGTGTAAAATGTTAGGTGGGTGTGATGTGTTGTCAAAATAGGATAGGTCGAGAAAGGTTAGACTCACAAGTGGAAATGTGACGGTCTATAGTTAGACGGAATTTAAGACAGAGATTATTATTATTACTGTCACTATTATTATCCGACCAAAAATACGTATATATATATTATTATATAAATCATGCCTTAAAGATACAATTTAATCGTACGTATTCTTTATATAAACGAGCTTTTATATAATACTTTTATAAAAATCGTGTTTGACATAAAATTAATTAAATTGAATAATTCAAAAATATATAATAAATTAATCAAACGGTTTAATAAATTTTTAAATGTCAAAATGGGAAATTCGCGAGTGTTACAATCACCCCATCTTTTAAAAAGTTTCGTCCTCGAAACTTGAAAGCAGAAAAGAAAGGTTATAAAAATAAAACCGAACTTTTGAAATCGGCAACCAAAACATTTTAAAGGTTACTTATCTTAAGAATCAAACTTCTTTTAAAAGTTTCAAATAAAATTTTCCGACAGAACCGGATCGAAAGGCGAATCATTTGTATAAATCAAAATCAACACTTTCAAAAACATTAACGGAGAGTTTTCAAAAGTGTAAGTCTCATTCATGGAACGAAATTGCTCTTGTCGTGCACACAAGAACGCTAACTTTCCAAGTCAAAGACAAATTTAAACCAAAAATCAATCGCCGACAAGCGTAGAACCAGTTATCAAACGTCTCCAATAACGAGTTCTAACATCCGATCAACGTTAAAATCAAAAAGAAAAGGTAATCTACTCAAATTTTCTTTTGCCCAAGCCAAAATAGAGATAAAGGTTTCACTTTTAAACTCAAAAGGGAGCCAAATTCCTGGAAATATAATATTAAACTTTGACAAACAAATCGTAAATAGATCAAAGTCAATAGAAATTGGATAAAAATTTAAACAAATTTCGGGTTTAACGATTAAAATCACGATAAATAAGTTTATACTCAAAGAACAAATCGGGAACTAAATCAAAATTTCATTTTCAAACCTTTCAACATAGGTAAGGTTTTGTAAAAGTAACATAAACGTTTAACAACGAATCAAAAATGGTAGTTTGAAATGTTTAGAGATTGTATAAAATGAAAAGCAATTTAGACAACATAAATACAAAGTAAGCTAAGAGAGTCCAAACTTAACCAACAAAAAGAGCTATGGTGAACATCGTAGGGGTAAGAATTGAAGTAAGGTCAACAAGGATGTCAAAGATAGAGTTTTTATAGGTCACTAGCATCAAACTTAAGGGAGGAGCAAGATGAAGCGAAGAAGAGAGGTATGAATGGTAATGCGTATGGTCAAAGAAGAAGGGAAATTAGACAACAAGGAAACGCTGTGTACTCAAATCGCAAACAACAAAGATCATCCCGAATCTGTTCGAAAACTTCCTAACAACAAAACTCATAACCACATCACTCCCAAGGATTTCCTCAAAACTCTTATGTTACTTCATCCTAAGTTATTCCCTGAAACAAGGTACTCCACTATAAGTGTGATCTCATCACTCCAAACCCCCACACATCTACAAACGACTTCCACAAGATCAAGATCAAAACTACTAAAAGAGTTACACTCATAATCAACTATCGACCACTATGAGTTCTCACTATGGTAAAATCCTTAATCACAGATCAAAATTCCAAGTTCTTTATACTTTCTAACATTCCAAACAAAATCTTATTCACACTCGAATATACAATCACACTGGTCACATTCCCCAAATTATAAAGACCACCAACCAAAAGGTAAATATGTTTGTCACACAACTTTTCCTAATCAACTTAACTCAAGTCCCACTAATCCAATTTCGACGAAGTCAAGGTTCACCAAGAAACCTCAAAGAGCATCTCACTCACTCTACAACGTAGCCAACAACGCCATCGCTCCACTAAGGAAATAGAGAGTAATTCCCAAGGAATAAGAAAAGAGAGTTTAGAAGAAGCAAACATTAAGAAGTAAAGAGCAAGGCAAGGTACATAAAGATGGAGGAAAAACTTCGAGGAAGAAGAAGCATTCTTCAAAAGCTGAACAAACCTTCAATGCTCGACAATAGGCACCAAATCCTGATCTTCACGTAGGTAAGCTCACAGTCATTGATCCGAGGGCACAACGATCATTAATGACAATCAACAAACATGTTAGAACCTAACAAAGAGCAAACACACTACAGACTACCACCTTAGGTCCTTAAGTCTACCCATCTCTCATTCATTATTCGAGGTCAAGTTCAATTTAAATTTGGGGTACACGTGTGTGCGTCGGGAGCAACATATGCTCTGATACCAACTGTGATACCCCGCGATAAAGCGGAAAATATAACTAATAAATTAAAGCGGAAATTTATGAGATTTTAAAAACTTTTAAAGTACTAGTTAAAGATTAACACGCGGCTGCCAAAAATGAAATGAAACAAGTACTAAAATAGACAAACTTAGGTTATTACAACCCAAGTCTAGAAGGCGGGGAAAAGATATCCCACGAATGAACAAATAAGAGGTTTCTAACTAGCAACTAAGGTCCAAGGGTTTAGTTCTCGCTAGCCCACACGTCTTCCCCACGTAAGCATCTTCACCACCTGTCATTCATGTAAACATGAACGCCACAGTCAGTGGGGAGTAACTCAAGGTTCTCCCAGCCACAATATGTCGAAATGCAAGTAACAAATACTTAATTAAACATATTAATCATGCATCATATATGAACAATAAAGAACAAGGAGATATAATGAATAATCAAGATGAGATAGACATAGTACTTTCTTAATGGAATAGGCATGGTAGGTTAGAATGAATATGCAATCAAGGGTGTAGAACAACCAAGTTAACAAACTCATATTGACACGACTCAACAAGTGTAAGACATATACTTAGTATGAACTCAAGACAAACCATCTAGACTCCAACCTCTTGGTAGGACGACGATCATAATACGGTCCTAGTCTAAACCTGGATCCAGACTCTCGGGATGGACGTCACCCGATTCGACAAACGATATACCAATGGTATCCAAGACTCGAAACATGGCACACACTCGTAACCAAAGGTCGAGTAACCTCTAATCGGAAACATGGCACACACCCGTAACCAAAGGTCCGAAGAAAGGCGGAAGGATATCCTAATTCGGAAACATGGCACACACCCGTAACCAAAGGCCCGAAAGAGGAAAGATAACCCAATCCGGAAACATGGCACACACTCGTAACCAAAGGTCCGAAAGGGGTAAATAAGGAATGTCAAGTAGTCACACAATGTAAAACGTCACACTTGAGTCAAAATAAGAGTAAGAATGATCATACAAACATCATATGACACGGGATCATTAATGTCACATTCATACTCATGGCTTGCATCTCACCATGAGTACGGATGGGAACATCAATCCCGACGATCATATCGCAACTAGAGGGCTTATAGATCACCCCTAGTATCCGATAGGACCGAGACTCTCATAACAGAACAATCCAAGACATTATTAAGAATATGACTCTTCACCAAAATAACCATTTAATAATAAATAACTCATACTTATCTAATAATAATAAATATTCCATTTTATGATTTAACATGCCGGTTAAATAAAATATCATGAGTGACAATGAATAATTTACGTTATATGAAATATACGGGATAAAATGTGACCAAGTCCAAGTGACCCATTTATGAGCCCAATAAATAAACGATATGAAATCCGATGAAAGGACTAGAATAAGCCCAATTAAATAAATAAGACAACCCCAATAGCTGGATAAATAAGTAAATGAACGACATTGAATAATTACGTTATGTAATATGTGACACGGTTATTTAATCATTATTTAAATAAATAAATTTAGCGCCAAACATTTTATAGCCATGACTAGCCCTATTAAAATGCCATACTACACCTATATGGCCCAATAACATATAATATAAAACAAGCCCAACTCGCCACATTACTAAATAACAAGACGGGTACATGGGCATATTTGAGACGGTAATTTAAATAATTAAATAGTGGGATCTTATAAGTATAAACCCTAAAAGATAAATATTTAAATAAGCGAATTTAACGAATTACGTTTTATGAAGACACGAGATGGAAATTCAAATAAATTAAATAAACCCAAATTGCGCCAAGGACCATGATAACCACGATTCAAGGGGAGCCCTTGGGCAGCCATAAACCACCTATAAACAGTCCACTCAACCTCTCCCCCATGGCTGACAAACAGCCAGCAAATAAACCACCAACTACCGCCCTCAAAACCACCTCCCCACGACCAACACTCCGCCTGCTCAGACGGCGTCGAAGCAGTCCTAAACCCTGTACTAAAACGCCTCAAAACAGGGCTCTCAAACCCCATGTTACGGTTCCAAACTGAAACCCCACCACCATTTCAGCTCAAGTTCAAGTCGGGGATATAACGGAAATGAAACGAACACGAGACGCTACTAGAAAATGGGTAGTAACCTTTGAATTCGACCTAGCAATACCCGTAAAGTCAGGTAAAACAGAATGTTTCTGAGACGGAATCTCAGACCCAGTCGCACCCTTCACCTCCAAATCCCATGGGAAACCGAACCATGGAAAAATCAGTACAAACCCGCAAGTGAAAGGCTAATGAACTCATACCTTCAGCCACAAACAAAAGAGGAACTTAAAGAGCCAAACTTTACAACAAATAAGGCATGAAACCGAGATAAGGGACGAAATATCGACAATATGTCGAGTAACCTATCACCGTTACCTTTAACCTCGCAAATTCAAGAACAAAACGTCCAAGACACGAGCCTATCATCAGTCTTCAACTAAAAAGGAAGAAAAACGAGTAACATGGGTCACAAAACCGGGTTTGTAAAAAGATGCCCATTTCGAAAATTCAACAAAATAGGAGCTTTCTTACCTTAAAAGAACGAGGAAGCTAATGGTGCAAAAATAATGGGGTTTGGTTGAGAAATAAGGGAGAGATCTTGGGTTGAAGGTAGACGAAAATGGCGTTGGTTCTCTGTGTTTTGTTGCTGTTGTCGCTGTTTGTTGAAAATGAGAAAAGGACGAAGAAGAAAGAAAGAGGTAAGGCAGGGGAGTGGGGACGGGTTATACAACTTATACAACCACAACAAAATATCTGTAATCATTATATAATAATACTCCCTCCCATTCACAATAAACCTCCCATTGCATTTTGGCACAAAAATTAAGGAAACACACTACCCCGCCATATAATTAAATTTGGACCACACAAATACACTACCCCACCATACAATTAAATTTGGACCACACAAACACTTACCAAAAAAGGAAATAGGGAGATTATTGTGAATAACCGAAAAAGGAAATAGGGAGGTTTATTGTGAATGGGAGGGAGTATATAATAATAATAATATTATTATTATTAATATTAATATATATAAATATGTATATAAAAATTTAGAGTGTAAAATGTTTGGTGGGTGTGATGTGTTGTCAAAATAGGATAGGTCGAGAAAGGTTAGACTCACAAGTAGAAATGTGACGGTCTATAGTTAGACGGAATTTAAGACAGAGATTATTATTATTACTGTCACTATTATTATCCGACCAAAAATACGTATATATATATTATTATATAAATCATGCCTTAAAGATACAATTTAATCGTACGTATTCTTTATATAAACGAGCTTTTATATAATACTTTTATAAAAATCGTGTTTGACATAAAATTAATTAAATTGAATAATACAAAAATATATAATAAAGTAATCAAACGGTTTAATAAATTTTTAAATGTCAAAATGGGAAATTCGCGGGTGTTACAATAATAATAAATGGTCAAAAACTTATTTTAATAAAATTAATCAAATAATTATAAATATATTTTTGTTAAAATATACAACATTCCCCCACTTATTTTAACAAAAATAAAAATAAAAATCTTGTTTGAACAAATGTCACAAGATGTCACGCATCATAGAGGTGGCTCCGCCTTTAAACCTCCACTTAGTGTTTTAGTTAACCACTTACTAGAGTCAAAGTGGCACCGCCTTCAAACTTTGGCTACTTATAGGCACGTTGGAAACCTCACACACATGACACCTTCGGTGTTTCAAAGCTTCTAAGGTCGCACACTAATGGCCATGTGCATCATCCCGGTATTCATGAGTGTATTTAGAGAATGTGCCCCCATTCTCATAGAAGCGGCCTCACTTCAACACTCATATAGGTGACCCATCAAGAATACACTTGTGGTAAAGCATTCCGCCCACACGAGCTATGAGTCATTAAGAGCAAAGCCAAATATAATATATAATATAATTATTTCTCAAACAAAATTGCACTTTGCTCATCCTTATCTACACCACAAGTATGCATGCCTGCACCATAGGGAGGGACATAACTAATAAAAATCATCATCATAATATATAGTAGGCATGTCACCCGCCATCATATGATTCGTTTTTCCCTTTACAGGGTATCCTCATACATGACTAAATTCAAATTTGGGCAAATAGTCCACTCCCCCTCGATGCGTTTCACAAATTTTCCTCTTGCTAGAGCTCTAGCCAACTGATCAGTAATAACATTCTTTTTGCTCATATATGACGTCAATGGACCAGTGTCCTTCCACACTTTCAAGTTGGATATACCAATGCAATATAAAATATTATTTATTATACCAATAGGGACATCGCTTCCACACTTAAGTGGTATAGAGAGTATGGGCATTCAAAGAAGTTATCAACTCAATTCCCATCGTAAAATGAGATAATATTACATGCCTTTTTATTTTCCTCCATAGTTGGCTTATTACATCGTCATCTGTCAAAATCACAAACCACTGGTAGACATAGAATCTCCAACTATAAATACCAATTAGCGTTTAATATAACATTTATACAAAGTAATGCTTCTTTCAGCCAACCAATTGCTTCACAAAGTAAAAAAATAAAGTTAGCTTAAATACCAACTTCGGAAGATATGTAAGACCATGTGATACACATAATAAATCGTTCCGATTTTCCCAATAGTACTTTCACACCATAATAGAATACCATTAAATATATAAACCAGGAATAATAATAATTCGCCTTGAAATCAAACTCGTTAAAACGGTGAGATATTTATCCAATAGATATTGGAGTTGAGCCAAAATTTTCTTATTCTAACTCTAATAAATTTATATACCAAAACTTAACGACGGTCTTAATGATCTCTCCGCAAATCAACCATATCAAACTTCTTCCATTTCATATATATCCTTAACCACAAAGTTTACAATCAAGTTTTACTAACAAAAATATTAGAATGTCATTCATGTATGAATAAATAATCATAAACATTAACATACGTTCATCATGTAAACCTAACTTCAATCACCACTTTTTTTTTTAATCACCATTTACACACAACTTTAAATAGGTGTAACAAAAAAAAAATATTAATGGGTACACCATTAACTACTCCATGAATAAAGTTGTACAAGTGCTCCAAATAATTTTTCTTACGTATATCACCAGTTGAAAATGTTACCTTAATATTACAAGCGTTCGTAATACACATCCAAACATCAGCCAATAATAGAAAAACAAAACTCCACCCAAATATTTAGACTCATTATGATCATTCAAAGAGTAAAGCATAATTATAAAAGTGAGAACTGTTTTTCCATGCCGAACTCTTATTACACATATGTTATACTCTATATTGGTCAACGATTAATCAATAAAATCACTTGAGTTATACTGTTATTGGGTATAAATCAATATCAAATTTATCACCCCCACTATTTTCAAGTAAACCTTGTAAAATAATACATAGAGATGTGATAGCCAAATTGTAAACCAAATAAAATTATTACAATAGGAGTTGTTAATAAAATCACATTTTTTGTTGCCAATATCTTTTATTTTAGACATCGTAATATTATTAAAGTATAAATTACTCTACAAATTCCTAAAAAATTTATTGACAAGATACTTACAACAAATCTTCGGCTCAAAACATGCTCCCAATGCATTAAGATTAGGACTCAATACTATTCAAACTAGAACAACTTCTTCTCTAAATTTTTAACTTGACTAATATAAAAACAATCAAATATATAAAAGTTAAGAGAACTCTTTGTACCAATATTACACTATGTCCCTGTTCTTTTGGACTTAAAGTCACTTAATTTAAGATCACTTCAGATCCTATAAGTTCGATTCGATTCGGATCGATCCTATAAGTTGATTCGAGATCCTATAAGTTCGATTCATTCGAGATCCTATAAGTTGATTCGAGATCCTATAAGTTCGATTCGATTCGGATCTTATAAGTTGATTCGATCCTATAAGTTCAGATCTTATAAATTCAGTTTAGAAAAGTAATATACAAAGTATTTTTTTTAAAAACCGGCGCAAAAATATTTGACATTATTAATTATTCGATACATATATACATTATTATTTTCAAAATAAAATTATCATTCTTCTCATTATTTTTATCGTAATGTAACTGTAGTACAATATATGAACAAACCAATGTATATAAAGCGGAAAAATGTTATTATTTTACCTTGTGTTTTAGATTATATTTTCTTATCAGTGTTCTCTCTTGGCTACCCACTAATTTCATGTAAAATTTTTGTTTAATCTCACTAAAAGTTTGCGTTTTTTTTATAATAATAATAATAATAATAAAAGTTGCGGTTTAAAAAAAACAAAAAATAATAATAAAAATAAAAATAACAACAACAACAACAACAATAATAATAATAATATTTAAGTTAAATTAATTTAAGTTAATTTAAATTCGGATCCTGTAAGTTCAGTTCAGATTCTATAAGTTCAATTCAGATTCAATAAGTTGATTCGGTCCCGGATCCTATAAGTTCGATTTTAGTTCGAATCCTATAAGTTCGATTCGATCCAATAAGTTGATTCGATTCGATCCTATAAGTTCGATTCGATTCGAATCCTATAAGTTCGATTCGATTCGAATCCTATAAGTTCGATTCGAATCCTATAAGTTCGATTCGATTCGATTCGATTCGGATCCTATAAGTTCGATTCGATTCGAGATCGATCCGTTTCATCAAAAGAAACAGGGCCTATATTGTCCTCTCATTACAAATTTTTAATGATCTATTATAATTTATTAAATACGAAACTACGGTTTTCATCACCAATAAAATATTGTATTTATCATTTATCTACAATATGCATGTGGATACTATATTCCTACCATTATACACATACAATCATTAGCCAAAGTGAAATTAAACAAACAAAAACTCCTATAAGATATATTCTACACATTGATCGATATTACACATATAGTTACGTGGTGTCTCCATATAACTCATACATTGTTATGAAATATTATTATGTAATATTATATGGATGTCCATATGTTAGGATATTCTAGAGATATTATATTATGGAAACTCTACCCTATTGTATGTGTATATATAAACTCCCTCATAATGCAATAATAGATAGTTTTTTCTCTCTTTTCCCTCTTTGTCTTCTCTCTACAAATCTCTCATCTCTTATTTCACAACACGTTATCAGCACGAAACGCTCATTAATTAATCTGTCTCAAAAAAAAAAAAAAAAAAAAAAAAAACGATTTGATAGAAGGAAAGTGTGGGAAGACATAATAATTAAGATGGTCATACAACAAAGATAACAACTCGTGTTTATCACACTTAATCAAGGTAAGTTTTTCTAGTATAATTTTCTTCCATATACGTATAAATACTTAATTTTGTTTTATAATTGTCAAGATTTTGATTTCTGTATCTAAAAAAAAAGTATGGAGCATTTGTTACAAAATATATATACAAGTTTTGAAAAGGGACATATCATATAATTTTTGGCCTCAAGTACTTCCAAAATATTTATTTTATAAAGATGAGAAATATGCCCATATTATAACTTTGGCCAGAAGTTCAAAGTTTTAAAGGTGTGTAATAATTTAACACCATCTCATCAGTACAATATATTCATATTGTATAAGTGTAAGTGGCTAGAAATCCACGTCTATGAGCTCTTCAATTTAAAGCGATCTTTATAAAATGCAAATTTATTTGCGAATTGATTCTTGTTCACCTGAAGTTGAACAGTATAACGAGATATGAAATTTGATCCACTCCTTGAAGTGAATGTGACATCTCATAAAGACTTTGTCTGTAGCAGAGATCGAGAATATGGCAGTATGATAAGCCTAATATTGCGGCCTTAATTGAGCCTAATAATGTGGCATTTGATAAGGCAAGTAAAGAAGCCTTAATTGAGCTTAATAATGTGGTCTTATTGAACCAAATTTGTTCATTGAAAGAAATGACAATATTGTATAAAAGTGAATATCTCATGAAAATCCCCGTGAGACTCGTATATGCTCGAAGTTTGATATGAGAAAGGGAAAATTATTAACGGGTTGAAATATTGACATTCGCACTATGACCTGAAGTTCATAGTGTTTGTAAATAATGAAACTATGACTAGAAATTCATAGTATTTAAGGATAATGAGATTTGTGACCGAAAATTCACATTGTTTACATATTTCCATTTTTCATATTTTGCATATTACGGAGTACGTTTTATCAGTTTAAATTATTGATTTAATTATGACCGTGTGGTAAATACAATGTAAAATAAGTACTAATGGGCACACGACAACTTGAATGAATTGTATGAATAAGGGTAGCGTTAGTTTTACTTAGTATATTGACAATATTTGAGTCATCTACTCGAATAATCATCATTGACCTAAATACAAGTTTAGGAGTCACTCATCCTATAATTTAGAATATTCTCAGAGTTTCATGTGTGAATCTTCAATACTAGAGATTAAATTTTATAACCATTGCATTATGTATGTTTAATTATGTCAGTATGCAGGTTTGTGGCAGTAGTACTAATAAATAGACAAGCATGATAACCATTCCTTTATTATTGCTTACTTTTGATTATATAATTACTTGTTTGCATATTTATATAATATTGGTTGATTGTTTGTGGTATTTGGCACTTAATTCGTTAATTATGTGCGGCTTTTTTTTACTCCATATATTGCTCTGTTTGTTGCGTATTAAATTTTATCTATCCATGCTAGAGTTAGTGCTTGAAATCATAATTACCCAACAAAAGAAGAAGTTGCAGGGGGGAGGAATCTTGTATTGGTTTTAAGTTAGTGAATGTGGGTGAACTCTTAGTTGTAATGCATGCATGCAGTGTCTATTTGATGTTCAAGTTGTATTTGGTGTAGCCTGGTTTGCTTAAGTCCTTATTTGTTGTCCGTGGTGTTTTTTTGCGTAAAATGATTAATTTGAATCAACAGCCCGCTTAGTTTACTTCACTACTAAGTGGAGTTATAGATGTGATTGGTTATAATGTACTCTTTCGTCTCAGTAATTTGTTTACATATTATTTATTTTGCACTAGAAGTTATATAAATAGAATTTGTATACCAGAAGTATACAAAATTATCATGGATTGTTGGAGATTATTTACTCACTTTCAAAAGAGTAATATAGTCATGTTCCCTGAATGAACATTGATAAGTCTTGCCTATATGTACGAGACACCTGTTGTGTCTTATGTCACATCATTTATCTGGCCGGATAGATTATAAAGATTGCCATGGGTTGTTGGCAACTAAAAAAATTTGACATGAGATGATCCAGATGTGACAATTAAGGCCATCCGGGTTCTTATTATACCCGTTTTGATAAACCTGAAGTTTATCCTAAGTAAAAAACATAAGTGCTGAAAACTCTCTCGTGTAAATTTATTAAAGGCAAGACATTACACGGAGATTGAGTATATATATTTAATATTGGAGATCACAGTTTGATTATTATATGGAATCGTTAGTCTCCGAATTGGGCATTGTGATTCAGCACATTAAAAATCCAACTGCATTATATTGTTATTATACAAAAAATGCTCATATAAATTCTCATCGGTGATATGAGAAATTATGTCCTAAGGTGGTTATGGTTTTTACCATCTTAGGGGGAGAATGATAAGGAAAAGCTGGTAAAAACAAACAAGTAAATTATCCCCAACTGAACCTGAAGTTCAGTGGTTTGTTTTCAATATGAAATACATCAAGTAGAAGTTCATGGAATTAGAAATGATGGTATTCATTTGGTTATGAAGATGTATTATGATACCACTTTTATTACCTTATCAAAATGTGATATGTTACATTAAAATCTATGATTTAATTATAGACAGTTTAGCCCTATATGTGGTATAGCGAGCTATAAATTAGTCATAGAAAATATATGTAATAAAATTGAGATTCTTGCCAAATTGAACAATAAAGCACACGTGAAATATAGTGTGAGAGTCATATCGGTTCACATACTTCAAGTAATAAGAAAATGGCAAGTTTGGGCAGTTGGTACTCCTATGGAGTAAAAAAATTTGGATGTCCCGGAAGTGACATAGATATCTGAATGATAATAGATGGCCTATATAGAAAAGGAACGGTACCAAATATATTCAGATATCATTGATCAGTACTGACAATATCACGAGATATTGAAATTATATCGATATGTTTAAGGAACCGATATGCATTTGCGCGCGGAAATTAATGGACTATAAAATGGGATCTTATAAGTAAGTCTAATTTTGATTGTCGACATATAATCTATGATTATAAATGAGCTCATGGACTAAATGTCCAACTATTGACCTGAAGTCAATTGAAGTTATGAATATTGGAAAATAAAACTGTACAGTTTGCATTATCGAGTCATCATCTTGTGCATTTAGAGATTAAGTTCATCCTTTGCATGTTAATTAGTTTTATTACATTGTTATATAACTGTTGCTTAGAATTAGTTTTATATCATATGTATGAACATGTTTTATAATATTGTTTTAAATGGATAAATGTTTAAAAAAAGGAGAAATTTTATTATCTTACGAGATACTCCAACGAGGATAAGTCCCTATAGGAGCCTCTTGAGTTTTGGGAACTCGTGATTATATATGAATCTCTACGACACGATTGAAATGTTATCGTGATTATTTTCAAAATGAAATATTTAAATTCATGTAGAGTTTACTTGAAGGAAATTATTATTGTCTCAACCTGAAGTTTGAGCATATGAGAATAATGATTTAAATGAGCTTCATGCTAAACATGTGAAATTAGTTTATGGTCCAGAAGTACCATACCGATTGGAAAATAATGTAGTCAAAGTCTACAATGAGAATGTCAATTCATACATATGTGGTTTAGCAAAGAAAAACACTCAAAGGTATTGGATTATTTATTCAATAATTATCGGATTGATTCTTCTTAAGATAAGGAGTTAAGGAATGATGGCTATACTCTTTTTCCCTTTGACTAGGTTTTTTTTGTCCCAATGGGTTTTTCCTAGCAAGGTTTTTAACGAGGTAGCACAGCGCATTGATACGCTATGATTATTAACACGAGTTATTCTTGACATATAATTTATGTCATCTATCAAGAAATTCCCTATCACTATTGTGGAAGTATTATTTGAAATAAAGATCCAATAGTCATCGCAAATGACTACACCCAGATTGTGAGTTCTAATGAAATATGAAGATAGAAATTATCAAGGATTTGAAGATATCAAGTTTAACAACTACAATGGATTTTATTCAACTATCGAGACGATAACTTACGTTAAAGCATGGTTCATTTCAAGATACATTAAGTTATGTAGTCATCAGGGGGAGTAGACACGCGTTGTACTCTTTTTCCTTATCCATGGTTTTGTCCCATTGGGTTTTCCATGGAAAGGTTTTAACGAGACAACTATTATTATGCGTGTTTGAAGATTAGTGTACTCTTTTCCTTCGCCAGTGTTTTTCCCAAGGGGTTTTTCTAGTGAGGTTTTTAACGAGACATCTTCTTCAGTAATGGACATTCAAGGGGGAGTGTTATGAAATATTATTATGTAATATTATATGGATGTCCATATGTTAGGATATTCTAGAGATATTATATTATGGAAACTCTACCCTATTGTATGTGTATATATAAACTCCCTCATAATGCAATAATAGATAGTTTTTCTCTCTTTTCCCTCTTTGTCTTCTCTCTACAAATCTCTCATCTCTTATTTCACAACATACATTTAATTAAAAACTTAATATTATCATAAAACCATGAACTTATTTATTTACACTCAACTTTAACATAGTATAGGATTGCAAGTAAGAATATTACAACAATAGTTTTTCTCTTATCGATAACTTTGACTTAAACGATTATTCAAAGTTGATTAATAGCGACAATAAACCAAAAAACAACATTTTTTCAAATTTAATGAATAAATATTATACTATGTTCATACTAATTAATATTCGTAATAAACTCATTATTGACTTAGCCGTTATTTCTTACTTATTTGAAACTTAAAAACATCTTCAATTCTTTCTAAACTACTCAAACCATCAGTCATCACTGCCATTATCATGAACTTTAACCATATTATCAACGACCCAATAAAGAGTCTCTTTATAACGATTTCAAATAAAATATTAAAATTTTGAACATTTGAGAAGTTAACTGTTTGAATAAGCAATTTAACAATTAACGAGGTAGACATCCTAGAAACAATCTATTAAGCAATATGCACTCCATCTAAGTATCTTATTTTTTATACCAACCAAAATACTTTTTCTTATTCGGGTTCCAAGACAGTAAATATATTTCAAGACCATTATATATATGTACGAATCTTACGACCAACATTATTATCTATCATGTTAAACTTTGCCATCATGTATAGGACAAATAGTTCAATGTCGTCTTTACATAAGTGGTCCCTTATTGCTAAAAAGTCTTGCAAAATAACAATTGTTTATTCTAATTCAAAACACAATACTAACAAGGCAAATAACCACATAACTAATATTTCAAAAAAAAAAAATATTGACCAAACAAACTTAATTATTTTATTTCTTTCAAATCATAGCTATTGTTAGAAAACTATATGCTTATGGCAATAATTTAGAAGATACTCATATAACAAAATGAAAGGTTATCACCAAATAGAATGAAAGTATGAATGACATTTACGTACCTCAAGCAATCGATCTTCACTTATGAGTCACTAATAACTTTTGACTATTAAGTCTTTAATTCATAATATCACATACTTACAATATAAACTGAAGTGATTTTATCAATAATGTAAGACTGCAAGAAATACATATTATTATCATATTTTCTTAATATCCATCATATTATATTTTTACCAAAGGTTCTTAGTGTTTTTTTTTTCCAAAACGATGAAGACAAGATAAACTTATTAACATAAAATTCTTGGGAGAACCAATAAACTATTAAAACAAAATTCCTCCTTATTTACATCTCAACCCTAACATCTTTCAGGTTTTATCCTCGTGACAAAATTGATCATATATACTTTTTTCATCAAATATTTTAGAAAAAACGATTCCTCTTAAAACAAAACAAATTCTTAAAATACTCACCGGAAAAATAAAGTTTTTCCAACTTACCCCAATTGAGAAGGGTCTATGACTCGCCATGAGATTGTTGGAAAAAATACCTTTTAAATGTGAAATTCGAACCGACACTTGGACTAAATGACCTGGAAAATTCATTGGGTGAGTCGCGGAATAATTCAGCTCTCCTCAAGACGATTCACGCCCTCCTAATAAATCGCAGGGAGTTCATGGCGCATCGTCCCCAGGATAAAACCCCAACTATAACGACACTCTCTAATCTGCGTAATAGAGAGGAGAAGCTAACTCACACACGAAACACCTGACTATTTTTGTGTTCAAACATAATGTTGGGGAAGTTATTTTATAAAAGAGAACAAGACATATCTCATATATTAAAAATAAGAAATATACATGCTTATATAAATAATATGGAGTACATCCATAGTCAACTCCACATAAAAAAACTTTTTTAATACCAAAACATAATGTTTAAATCAAACATAAATTCTCTCACAAAATTAATGGTAAAAGGTAATTTATGATAAACAATTAAAACACCGTTTAAATACTCACCATTTATCACCTATATAATGGCCAACATAAATAGGAAGTTAAATGCCATGAAACATTCAAGGCTTTATGGAAAATAATTATAAGAAATATTTATACACAATAAATATAAAATGGTATGTAAATTAAATTCACTTTATTGTAAATAATAAAGTAGTTAGTATAATAATAAATGGTCAAAAACTTATTTTAATAAAAATAATCAAATAATTATAAATATATTTTTGTTAAAATATACAACACATAACCACCACCCAAATTGCCACCTCCGACCACCAACACGACCTCCACTCCACCCAAGACAACACCCAGCCCTTAGCCTGCTCTAGGTCAGCCACGTACAAGGGTAAAAACCAGCCCAAAGTCGGTCCATTCAACAACAATAATAGCAATATAATACACGGTCAAACCTCTAATTCGCTGGTCAACGGTTGTTAAGGGGCGGTCAACGGGGGTCCCATGGTGGTACCTGGTCAGGTAACGGCAGTAGCGAGTCTATAAGTGGTCTAAGTAACGAGTTATAACAAAGCAAAATGTATACATGAGACGGACTTAAAATATTACCTTGAGACGATACTAGTGCTAATTCCTTTTCTTTCTTCTACATCTCGCTCTCTCTCTTTTATGAATTATTGTGTGCTTATGAAATTATGAGTGAATAAAGGTCAATGTAAGGCATGCGTCATCTATTTATACTAGTAAGGTAGTTCATATAGGAAGGTGCTAGGAAACTACCTAATTATCCGATAAGAATTTTTTATCTGAATCTGACCCGAAATCCGAATTAAAAAATCGAATATGTGGATACCAGTTAAATTGGATATCCGATCCGATTTTTTTCAATTAAACTGGATAGGATTTGGATTGAGAAATTTTGAAATCCGGATATCCAAATCCGATCTGAATTTTAAAAAATTTAAAGTAAGATGAAAAACTTAAAAATAAACCACAACACACATTATAAAATAATAATAATAATAATAAGCACACAATAATTCATAAAAAAAAAAAAAAAAAAATAATAATAATAATAATATTATGCCAGGAAGTAGAATTACATACACTAACAAACCCAAACCCTAATTTTCATCTCGCCTACTAATCTATTAATCTCTATCGTCAGTTTCATTCTCATCTCGTCATTCTCCAGCTCATTAGTCATAATTATTCATCATTTTATGAAGTAATTTCTTTCTCTTCTTTTATAATCTTTATTTGATGTATTTTCAGTCGATTTTATAATTACCTTCCCCGAAAGAATTAGTTGATTTTCAATCGAGATGATTTCATTTTCTTAATAATAAAGTATGATGTATTTTTTAAAAATCTAACTTTAAGCTATTGTATATTAATGCTATTATATAAACTAGTGTGTAACCCGTGCAAAAATGCACGGGAATAATAAACATTTGATTATAGAAAAGCGTTTATAAGAATGCATCAAAACTACATAAAGGTATGGATTTACCTTGATTATCTATGCAGAAATTATTCTTAAATAACTCATTAGATTAATATTCTATCAAGTACCTTAGTACGATCATTCTATATCAGTCAATTTACATACTTAGGATTACAATCTATATTCAATATAACTTGATATTAAAATTTTGAAAGAAAGAAAACTCGTACACTATGAATCTATGATTGTAGGTAAATTGTGTCGTCACCATATCCTTATCCTATATGGAATTTGCAAACCCTTCTGGCTGGTAAATGGTAATCACTCTACTGTCTACACTGTCTCATTAAGTTGTCGATGATTGTACAGGGAAGATATATACCAGTATGCGAGATAAGGTTTGTCCGAGTTCTTGATATAGACATTTGCTATATTGTATCCACGTATATAAGTTTCGATTATCTTTGTAGGCTTAATCGGGCTTCGTAAAAAACTTTGAGTGAGTCTCTTATAAAAACAGCTTTACAACGTTTTACTATAAAAAGGCTTTGAAGCCCCTATTAAGGGAATTGGGAAATGGTGGTTGGTAGGAGGGTTACTAAAGTAAATTATCATTTAATTTTACAATATGAATTATGTAAAACGGTTTTACATGAGTAATTTGCCAAAAACTTTACGTCCAAAATATAGCGATGCTCTTTTAATTTTTTGTGATCAACATACTGCCTAAATACTACTTCCTCCATCCCCTTTCATTGTCACCCATTCCTTCAATTTTTATTCCGTAATTATTATCTCCTTTTTAAATTTAGTAAGGAAAAACTTTAATTATCCAATAATGCCACCATAACTAACTACCACCATAACTCTCTCTAAGTTTAGAGAGAGACTTTTCTCTTCTTTTTGAGAGTTCAAAATTAACTTTTCACAAACGTTTAACTTATCCATTAAAATTATGTTTATTTGCTTCTTGGGTTTCCCTTTGCATGCTCAAGTTTAAAACATATCTTTTTCCTTTAACGTTTGGTTTACCCTAAAATCTAATGATTGCATAGCCTTGAAATTCTATTGGCTTTACCAATCATTCCTTTCTCTTGTCAGTCAAGTTTCTTTCAAAAGGAAGTGAAAGCTCCATTTATTTGTTTCAAATTAAACCTCTTTCATCTAAATCTTTCTTTATACAGAAGCTTCTTTTCATTTTCTATTACAAAACTCCAAAAAGGTTCTTTTTATTATGGAAAATAATTACAACTTTTACACTGAAGATGTCAATCCATCTTTAGAAGATATCTTCAATGATATCAACTTTCGAACTGAAGCGGCTAACAATCCGTGAATTTTGAGTGAATGGAGATTTCCGAGGAGTGGAAGCATTGTATCTCCCTCTCCTTTAGATTTGAATGATTCAGTGGAATTTTGGAGCCATTGTTTGCTGGGTTATTTGGTTGATTATAGGCTCCTTCGTGCTTATAATGTTAATAGAATCCTTGAAGATCATTGGGCTACTAGAGGGCGTGTGAAGGTCAGAAGAATGGGTGACCTCTATATTATCCATTTTGATGATTTACGTGACATGCATGATGTTCTAGAACGCAGCATTATTGTCGTTGATGGGGCTATGATGGTCTTAAAAAAGTGGGAACCTGCTTTGGTGCCTCGCACTGTTACTTTTCCAACTGTTAGGGTGTGGGTGAGGGTTTATGGCCTCCCTTTCGAATATTTGAACATGCATGTTGCAAATATTGTTGCGAAACTGTTTGGGAATGATACAGTTATTGAGGAATTTGATACCATCCCGGATCATGATTTTCTTCGCATGCGGGTCACTATTAGGCTTGGTTGTCCTCTAAACCCGGGGTTCTTTTTGGCATGTTGTGCTAATAAACTTTTGTGGATACAGTTCAAGTATGAAGAACTATTCAAATATTGTACCAGGTGTGGTCGAATTGGACACAAGAGTGGTCAATGTATTGAAGATATTCAAGAGGTTGTGGATAGCATTAATAATTCCTTGGAATTAGCTATCAATCGTGGCTTTGCTGTGTTTCAAACTCGCTATCAATTTACGATGTTTCATCTTAATCTTTGTGCCTTCCCATCTACGACAAGATTTGTCACTTCTCGAGTTCGACTTGGGGAGCATAGATGAGATTATGTTCCTGCTGATTTTCTTTCGGAACATGCTATCGATTTCGATTTGGGCTTAGTTGATGGTGGAAGGATTTACCCTGGCATGGAGTTTGCTGTGACGGCTTTACCGTTTGCTAGCCCGGTTGTATATGAGAATGTTGACATTCTCAACGATCAGATGCAGCAAACGAATGTGGAGGCTCCGGATGTCAATATAAATGGGCCTTTGGATGATCTTATAGTGCATGCAGAGCATTTGGATCAGGAGATACTTCCCCCTTTAAATCAGGATTTGCATGCAACTAATGATCACATACATGCACAACCGATGGAGCACGGAACTGAAGCTGTTCATCCAGAGCACCAGCAAGAGAATGGTTTTCATTTACAAAATCTGCAGCCGCATGCAAATGGTTTTTCTCCAGTAGGACAACATCTGGAAATGGCTAATGGTGATCACCAGGTAAATACTCTTAACCAAGAGGTTTTTGTGCATGCAAATGGTCAGCAACAAAATGGTTTTCTTCCTTTGCATGGACCTCTGGGTTTGGCTAATGGTACAATCCCTAATGGTCATGCTGATTTAGAGATGCATGAAATTGAAGTTCAAGTCGATCTTCCTCCTATTACATCTAACGGGATGGGTTTCCATGTGGAGGTGATTCAAGAGGGTTTGGCTAATATTGGAGCTAATGAAAACATTTCTCCTGTTGATACTGAAAATGTTGATATTGGTGTTCTTGAGCACGAGAATGAGATACACCCTAATATAGTACCTGAGAATGGTCATTTCTCACCTCCTCATCCTACTACTCAAGGGGTACCAAATGTGCCAGAAGGCCATGCACATCAGACTGCTGGGCCATCTCAATCTGGCCATAATTTTATGCATGGTGACCCGTATCATATGTATACTGGACATGGGGAAATTGAATATCCTTTTGATGAGGTTGCTTTTATTTTATCATCTATTAGCACTAGAGTGCAGCAACACTCTCATCTTGCTTTCAGAGAGGCTGATGCGCGTGGTCTTAATCAATTTATTGAAGCTCCGGAGGATGTGCTTGTTTTCTTTCATGCTCCAGTTGGACAGATGGATCACGACCAAGGTGTCCATGGGTTTGAACATGGGCAAAACAACAATCATCTAGTGTCATCTTCTTCAAGCTCAGATTATTCAACCCCTGAATGGCCGTTGCTAAGTTCTTCCCCTGAGGTTAATGTTTCTCCTCTTCAATCCAATGAGTTACCTTTTGTTGATGCTAGACAAGACCTGAGTCCTGTCCTTGGAGTTTCTCCTACTTCCAATGAAGATCCCTTTTCCATGATTCCACCACGGATCAATAATGATGTCATCGCCAATAATGCGCCTAACCAGGCTGGGTTAGTGCAGTCTGAACAGTTGCCAGTGGAAGGGGGATGTCAAGTATGGAATAGAACGGAGGCTCATGGTAAAGGCAAGGATCTCATAATGGTAGCTGCTTTGTTGGGCCATCGATCTTCTCTTAGTCCAACATATCCTAAAAGGAAGGCCTTTTCAGATCCGGGTGATTATACTTCTTCAGGTTGGGAGCTCTGTGATTATGATTCACTATTTGCAGAATGTTCAAGTCTGGCTAAAAAGAACAAGAGCTCTGCCAGTTCTCTACCTTCTAATTATGTTTATTCTGACCTTCTTATTGGTCAAGGTTCTTTTGAGCATGGTGAATCATCTCATCCTAAGGAAGGATTTCATCTTTTTATTAATGATGATGACATGGTTATTTCTACTTCAAGTTCTGATGGTTCTAAGGATGCAAATGCTGCTGGTCCTGAGCCTGGTTTTGCGGGGATTGAACCTATTCAACCCCCTCCTTCTCCATGAAGTGTCTCGCCTGGAATTGTAGGGGTCTCAACGATCCGCTCGCCCCTGCAATTAACAAATTAAGAGCATTATTGTATAATAATAATATGTATGGTTTAATTTTCCTTTCTGAGACTAAATGTTCTGTAAAATTAGTGTCTTCTTTGTTTTGTCGTTATGGGTATCAGCAGTGTGCGGGGGTGGATGCTGTAGGCACTAAAGGGGGGCTATGGGTTGGATGGCGATCATCTTTTGACATTGTTTGTATGGAACGATGTGCAAACTTTGTACTTTTGAAAGTCAATGAATGCTCCTCAAAGTTCTGGTACGTGTTTTGTGTCTATGGGGAACCAAGTAAGATTGGCAGAAATGAAGTCTGGATGTGTATTGAACAATGGATACACAAACTTGATTCACACTATATCCTTCTTGGAGATTTTAATCAGATTGAGTTTCATGATGATAAATTGGGCGGCAGTAAGGGATGTTTGTTTGGGGCAAAGAGTTTCTCTGAATGGAAGGCAAGAAATTTATTATCTGATATTGTTTTTAAAGGCCCTAAATTCACGTGGTGTAACAATCGAAAATGGATGGCTCGAACTTATGAAAGACTGGATAAGGGTTTAGCTTCTTCTCATTGGTCTTCTTTATACCCTAATACTGGTATTAAGCATTTCCCTATTCAATGCTCTGATCATGCTCCCATAGTTCTTGATACGGATTTTTTCGCTAAAAAGAAACGACGAGAATTTAAATTGGAGGCTTGGATTTTTTCATACTCTGATTGTCTTGAGATCTTGAAGAATGAATGGTTTAAGCGTGATGGTGGATCTACTTCTTTTGTACTTCTGCAGAAATTAAAACGCATAAGACAGGCCTTTACTCAATGGACTTTTGACAAGCGTAAGGAATGGAATGCAAAATGGACTGAGTTTGATGACATACTTGGGTCTGAACTTGAAAATATTTTTAAAGGAAAGACGGAAACAGAGTATGACATTAAACATCAAGAATATATTGCTTTCAATAAGGCTGCAGCTATTTTTTGGCAACAACGCTCTAAATTGCATTGGTTAAAGGAGGGAGATGCTTCGACTAGGTTTTTCTTTAATTCTGTCAAGACTAGACATCATCGTAATATTATTGCTGGTATAAAGGATGAGTATGATCAGTGGTGTTTTAAAGATGATGAGCTAAGTAAATTATTTAATTCCTATTTTAAAGGAATTTATGGTGCAGAAGGGGATACAGTTTCATTTGCTTCTTTCTCAGCTTCATATTCACATATTTTTCAAGGTTTCCAAGCTAAGTTATCCTCTGATAATCAAGATTCTTTGACTAAGCCTTTCACTAGATCAGAGGTGCGCAATGCTGTCTTTCAATTAGGGCCTTTGAAAGCACCTGGTACTGATGGAATTCCAGCTCTTTTCTATCAGAAATATTGGTTTTTCATAAAGAATGAGGTCACTGCTGCTGTTCTTTCTATGCTTAATTCTGGGGCGATTCTTGCTGATTTTAATTGCACTAATATTGCTTTAATTCCAAAAGTTTCCTCACCAGAATCGGTTGACCAATATCGTCCCATAAGTCTCTGTAATGTCATCATGAATATTGTTACTAAGTGTATTTCTAATAGGCTTAAAAAGTTCATGCCGACTCTTGTGGGTAAATTTCAGAATGGTTTTGTTCCTGGGAGGAATATTACTGATAATATTCTTATTTCGCATGAACTTTTTCATCATATAGCTAAAAAGACTAGGGGCAAGGAAGGAATACTTGCATTCAAAGTTGACATGAGTAAAGCTTATGATCGACTTGATTGGAATTTCTTACAGCATACGTTAATGGCCATGAATTTTCCTTCTAAGTTTATTCAGTTAATCATGAATTGTGTGTCTTCGGTTTCTTACCAAGTCATGGTTAACGGGATACCTGGTAAAACTTTCACTCCTAAATCAGGTGTTCGTCAAGGGGATCCGCTATCGCCATACTTGTTTGCCTTATGTACAGAAGTGCTTTCTCATTTGCTTCTTGCTGCTCAACGATCATCTCGGATAAAGGGCATTAAAATTTGTCAAGGCAGCCCTGCGATTTCGCATCTTTTATTTGCAGATGATTCTATTTTCTTCATTAAGGCAAAGGCGACATTCTCTCAAGCTTTAATGGATGTTATTAATCTTTACTGTTCTGCGTCTGTCCAGAAAGTTAATAAAGGAAAATCTGCCGTATGCTTCAGTCCAAATTGTACTTTATATGACACACGCTTGTGTCTTCAAATTTTAGGAGTCCCAGGTAATAAGGATATGGGATTATATTTGGGTTTGCCTTCTAATTTTGGGACAAGCAAGAAACACATTTTTGCTCTTTTAATCGAAAAGGTTGAAAATAGGATTATGAGCTGGAATAATGCATACTTATCACCAGCTGGGAGACTTACACTCATTCATTCTGTTCTTTCTTCACTTTCAATTTACTCTCTATCGGCATTTAAAATGCCGGTAAGTGTGAATGTTAAGATTGATTCTTTACTTTCACAGTTTTGGTGGAGGGGATCGAATAGTGGGTTTCGTCTGCCTTGGTGTAGTAAGTTATTTCTCAGTTCTCCAAAGTCCAATGGTGGTCTTGGCATTCGTAATATGAGTTGTCTCAATCAAAGTTTACTTGCTAAGGTTGGGTGGCGAATTCTTCAGCGTCCTAAAAGTTTACTGGGAAGCATTCTGGGGCCAAAATACCATCTTTCTATTGATAAAGTCCTCGGTTCAGCAAGACCTCCCTCAGGATCTATTTCTTGGGGTTGCAGGGGTGTTCTGTGGGGTGTTGAGTTGCTACGACCTCATCTTGCTTGGCAAGTGGGCTTTCCTTCTTCTTTGATGGTTTGGCAAGACAAATGGGTTCAGGGTCATTCACTTCAAGATATATTGTCTCTGTCTGATGATGTTTTAAGTAATAAGCCAGAGGTTCAAGTGTGTCAGTTACAAACGGAGCATGGGAAATGGGACTCCAGTCTGATTCATTCGATATGTGGGGAAATTGTGATCCCACGTATTATGGCTATTTCCATTCCGCCTTCTGATTGCTCTGATTCTCTATACTGGACTCTTTCCTCGACTGGTTGCTACACCATTAAATCTAGGTACGCGACTGCTTTTTCTAATTTGTGGACTTGGAAGGCAACTTCAAAGGATCGCCTTCGTTTAGAAAACTCCTCTGTGTTATTTTGTAAGCAACGTCTTTGGTCCTTGCCTATTTCTGGGAAATGGCATCTTTTCCTTTGGAAAATCCTTTCTAATACACTTCCTCTGGGGGGTGAAGCTCGGAAAAGGAATCTTGATTGGAATTACTTCTGTGACAACTGATCTTCTTCTGAACAGATTGAGACTCTTGAGCATCTTTTTCGGGATTGCCCTTTAGCTTCGCGTATTTGGTTGTGTTCACAGCTTGGTATTAATTCAAATTCGGGTAGACATGTGTCCCTCCAACAATGGATCATCAACTGGATTTCTCTTTTTCTGAAGAATGAACAATCTTGTTATCTCATTTCTTTCTTTGTGAGCGGTCTTTGGAGGATCTGGTGCATTAGGAATGCTATAAAGTTTCGTTCCTCGGCTGTGGATTTATACGGCTCTATGAGCTTGTTGTCCTTGGATGCTTCTTTAAATATTGATGTTGAACATCAGTGTATGCTCTTTCGACAAAGACGTCTGAATCATGATCAGGAAGACCTTTCAGAAATGGAGCGCATTAGGAATTTCTTTCCCCATTTTCTCATTGGTTCTGCTTGTTGCTCGGATTATATCCGAGTTAAATGTGATGCAGCATGGAAACCTAGTTTTCAGGCGGCCGCGGGTTGGATTTTTCAAAATTCTAGCGGTGAGGTCATCCATAGGAATCAAGAGAGTGTTTGGGCTTCGTCAGCATTTCAAGCTGAGGCTAATGCGCTTTACCTCGCTCTCTCAGATGCCCTTTCAAAAGGTTTTACTCATATTGATGCAACTACTGATTGCTTGAATTTAGTCTACCAGGTTGCTGGCCTTCAGGACAAAACACAGGAAGCAACTTCTATTTTATGTTGTATTCGTAATCTCCTTGTATGTTTTCATTGCTTTGCTATTAGTTTTTGTCCCAGGGCTCTTAATAGGACAGCTCATGCTATTGCGAAATGTGCTATAGCATAAGGTGGCCTTTTCATTCTGACAAAAAAAAAAAAAAAAAAAAAAAAAAAAAAAACTAACTACCACCATAAACACCATAAAATTAGGACCTGAATTCTTCTTTCATTTAAGGGGTGAAGTTGGTAATCACCACTTTTCCTTAAATCTTCCCAAAATAGAAAAGAGGATAATAAAAACGGGATGAAAGGGGTACTTGTATAATGAACATTCTACATCGAGTAAGTCTCTAGAGAGACAGTCTCTCAATAAACTTATTGGTAGACCATTTTACAGTTTAATGAAAAAAATGGTAATATAGTAATAAAATAGGTACTAATAACGAATAATAATAAGATGGGCACTCTTATTATATAAACATGTACGAAATTAAAGAATAATTTTTGATCACAATCGACAATAAAAGTGTCACGAACCCATGGTCAACATACAAAGGGATACGAAACTTAGTGAGAGACCGTCTCTCTGAATTTTAGTATTACATCAACACATAGTAAAAAAAAATCCAAAGTGAACTAATCAACGTTGTTTAAACATGAGTACTAACCTAAAAAAGTAAACAAATTCTTGTTTGAGACGGTCTTAAGTTAAGACGTAATCACAATTGATTTAAATAATGTTAAAAATGGCAAGGGGGTTGTGAGAGTTACGTAACTTAAGACCGTCTTAGCTCTTCAGCAAGACCTACTAAAAAAAAGTAAACCAAGGAGAAATCAGGTATGGTTGGTAGGAAATTAGGAATGCGTCTTTTGGCCTATTATTTTTGTTATACGAGTCAAGATCCTCTCCATTTCTTAAAAGTAATGAATGGTCCATTTTCTTTTTAATGGTCCAAATCGTATTCTATCATCATCCAACGGCTTTAACTTTATGCATGAAAATAAAGAGAGAATGAGTAATTTTTAGAGAGGAGATGGAGAAAAAAAAAGGAGGGGACATACGGCGGCAGTCTGTTCTTCAATGAGTTCTCTCCTAAAGTAACATACATACACGATTCTTATATACATTGATTTTGATCAATGAGCTAAAGAAAGTCTAAAATAATACTCCTTCATAATAAAGTACTCCGCAAGTTGTAACTTAACTTAAGATGCAAGATGTGAAACTAAAAGTGACATTTAGACCTCTGTGACAGTGTGTGACCCCAAATATATGTCAGTAACCTCATATCTTTACATAGGGGTTTATGGCTACCATTAGTTGTGCTTATCTGCCAATCATCACCATATCATATTTGTGGGATTTCAAAACACCTTGAGACAGTGATTCCAGAATTCTGGTAGACGTTGGCAGCATAGTTCTTTGGAGGACGTGATGATCGTTCAACCGTCGATACCCATTCCAATCCTAAACAGAAGGAGAATTAGTTTTAAGATTGAAGAAAAATATATATGAAGCTCAACCCATAGCGTCATCCTTTCATAATTACTTTATCAATCATTTTCTTGTCACATAGGCCCAAATACGGAGTACAAATTAGAAGGAAGGGGCATAAAATCTCATTGACGTACCAAAAATCATTTTACAAAATTAATTACCAAGAAACGATAATAATCCGAATATTTTAAAAATATATAGGTGAAAAGATGAGTGTAACAAAAGGAAAATGGGCATATACATGACAGACAGAGTTGTAAATTCTAGAGAGATGTAAATTCTAGAGAAATATAACAACCACCACATAAATAAAAATAATAGAAGATAATAAAAACCACCCCCCCTTTTTCTGACCCCTCCGCCAACCACCATGTCCGTGCTCATCAACAACCTGATCCACCACATACCTCCAACCCAACCACCTCAGGGATCCGTTGCCCCTCCGTCGTCCGCCTCTATTCCCTCTGTGCCCAACCTCTTGGGGTCTTCCGATCGCTCTCCGCACGCTGACTCCCCCTCTCCACCTATGCCACCACTTTCCCCACCCACAACCCAAGCCACCTACAAATATGCCCTCACCAACTCCCTCCTCAACCACCACCCAAACCCCTCGAAACCAAAATTCCCCATTTTTACCCCTGCTCAGGTCAATTCCCAGAAATCAATCGAGCCTTCAATTGAAATTCCGCAACAAGTTATCAATTCGATTCGATCTAAGTGGGAGAACTCCTTGATTATCAAGCTTACCGGAAAATCCATTGATTCCGGTCACCTTGCTGCCTCCGTTAGACAACTTTGGAACTGCAAGCAGACCCTGCACCTCATCGGTCTCGGCAAGGGCTTCTATTCCTGCAAACTGGAGTCCGCTACTGATCTCATCAATATCAAAGAAAATGGACCTTGGTTTATCCAAGGTCATTACCTCCATGTTCAAGCGTGGACCCCAAATTTTCAACCATCAACGGCTTCAATTACCTCTATTCCTACCTGGCTCATTCTTCCCGAATTACCAATCGAGTATCATCGTGTCGACATTTTAAGAGCAATTGGTAATTCTATTGGGGTGTTTATCAAACACGACCCCAATGGACTCAGCAGAAATAATGCGAGATTTGCCAGAATTTCAGTCCATCTCGATCAGTCAAAACCGATTCCTTCTAGAGTTTGGCTGGGAAATTTTTGCCAAGAAATCAAATTGGCAGACAAGCAAATTTTTTGTACTGTTTGCCATTCTTTTTGCAAGGGTTCATGCTCAGTCAGTCCTGCACCCTCAGAGCATGCTCCGGTCCCAATTGGTGATAATGATGCTAAGGTTGTCAAACCTAAAATTGTCAAGCCTGCTACTGAGTTAGACAAAGACTCTCCACTGACATCTTCTGAAAATTGGACTATGGTCCCCTTTTATGATACTGGTAAGACCATCCTTTCCCTCCCTACCCTACCCTCCTTACCTTTTACAAGTAAACCCTGTCCCCCTTTAACATCTTTATCTGACATTAACCCCACCTCCCCCTTTTCCCTCTTCAATTTCAAACTTGACCGTACCTTTAGCCTTCCCTCCCTCTCTACCTTATTAAATCAACCTTTCTTTTTGATAGGCTATCGCACACCTATGCAAAGATAATATTTATACCCTAGCAAAACAAATGAATGTAGTACGTAGGGGTCGAACCCAAAAGAGACGGGAGTTATTATTTAGTTGTTATGGATTGAATTTTACCTTGGTAGATTAACGGTTGATTGATTAGTTTGGTTTGATGTGATGATAAAACAATAATAAAGAGAATGTCTAGGGAGGTCAGGTCACACATGCTAATTATGTAAATGCTCATGTTAAGTTAGGAAGTTTATTTTACGATAAATGTTTAGGCTTAAAGACACCCACCTTACGATATTAGTGTCAACCATAGACCGGGTCCTAGAGAAACTCTCGTCCATGACTAGGTCGTCCTACTACACATGTTTAGTCTAATTCAATTCCGTGCCTCTCGACTTTTAGAACGAATGAACAAACTTAATCAATGAATAAGGCCTTTAAACATAGATTAAACATTAAGGTGCAAACATGTGATAGAAACAATTTATCAATTTAGCTTAACCTCATTTTGACATTTACATATTACTTAATCATGCATGGCTTCCTTTATTCCCTAGACAAAGGTAAATTACTCAAACATGTTGAAAGTATAAACTAAACTAATACTACATGAAATGATAAATAACATAATGAAAATAGAATAAGAATTACCTTGAATGGAAATGGAAATGGAAATAGAAGAACAATGAAACTAGAACAAAACTTGAAATGTAACTTGGAATTAAACTTGAAATGTAATTGTAATGTAATTGCTAAAAGGAAATGTAAACAAACTAAACTAAACTAAGCTAACCTAAACTAACTACTAAGATTTAGAGTGAATTTAGATGGAAAAATATGTGTAAAGATGTCCAAGAAGTGTCGACCAAAGCTTCTATTTATAGGAGTGAAGGGAGTAACGGAAATAAGCTACAGGGGGCTAACCCCGATCGGGGCCACCCAACCCCGATCGGGGTCGTGGTATTTCTCAAATTTCTCTTAATTTCGTCTTAACTTTGCACTTAATGTTGATGCGGAATCCGATGCTTATGTCTTAATGCGTCCGTCTAAGGTATCTTAAGCATCCTTTGGCATCCAATGCAAACTCTTATCATGGGCTTTCATTTGGATTTCATTTCTTTACATATCCACCAACTAAGATTGGTTTCCTCTTGCTCGGGTTTTCCATCAATTTCTTCCCAAAATGCCCCTATGCTTCCCGAAACTCCTTTGCATGATCAAGACTTGCTCTCATTAGCCTCGTGAACTCCTGTACTTGCTACTTTGACGGGAAAAAGCTACTAAAAGCTTAATTTCCTACAAAACACAATAGAAAACAAGCAAGCACAACTAGAACACGGAATTAGCTCACAAACACTAACATTAGTGCAAATGACATGTAAAATAGAGGTAAAATAGGGGGTTAAAATGTATATAAAATGGACCTATCAAACTCCCCCAAGCTAAACCCTTGCTTGTCCTCAAGCAAGATCATCCCAACATTGCAAATCCCAAGTAGCTAACAAGCAATTGATTCAAATCTCGAAACAACATGGGCATAAGGATAAGCAAAATCATGGATGAGATTTACATGGCGGCGTAGCGTAGAAGACTTCAAGTAAACTTTTTGGCTCTTGCATGATCTTTTGACTTTCGGACTCTCACGATCCACTCATAACTCAATTTTGTGTAAAGGACATTTTTTTTGTGAATAATCACTCAAGCTATCCTCGACTCATGAGAATGTGCCCGCAATCTAATATGGTAAACAATCAAATCATAAGCAAAGCCATCAAATGCAAGCAAATAATGAAGCCAAAGGGTTAGAAGAAGGCTTTATTGTGATATGGGACATAAGGGGGACAAATGATTATGGATATGTGGAGCTAATGTTAAGCTAGCAACAAAACCATGTGAAAATGTTCATTCCAACCCAAAATAGCCCAATTAGAAGACAAATGACTTTTTACATTACAAACCTTAAGAATTTCTCCAAAATATATAATTAACCATATGAGAAATCTTAACTTCTTCTTCTTCTACCACTTATTATTAACATCAACTTCATCAAACAAATCTTTTCTTTTCTTTTCTTCTTCATTTTTTTCTCATTTTTTCATTTTTTCATTTTTTTTTCTTTTTTTCATCATTTTTTTATTGCTATAATTCTACCTTCACAATTACGGAAAAACAACAATCCGGCAACCAATTCACAAGGACATAATCTTTAGAAAACATCCCAATTTAAGCATCCCAACACCAAAATATAGCTACTAGCTTAACAAGGGTAGGCAATTTATATTGTAGCTAAAGAAACAAGAACATGTGAAGGGGGCTAGAAAATGGGCAATTTTATCAATGTGAATTTGGCTCCCAAAAATGCATAGCAAAATGAAAGTAATGCTTAAAAGAGATGAAAAGAAGACCATATTTGTGCGTTTTGATGTAACACACACCATAAGGAGACCTACCACTCACCTAAGTGAGACCAAATAAAGATGAAATGGCCTTTAAGGAGGTTCTACCTTACCAATTTTGTAGCTTGCCAAAAGTCAAGATCAAGCCTACTTGGTTTAATTTCCGTCTCCCACCTACTATGTCAAGACATCCCCATGCATGCTATATCCCGTCAAAAGTAGCGAATCAAGAGCTATCAAGCCAAAAATGGGACAAACAAGAGGGCATAAGTAGGACAAGCAAAAAATTAGAGCAAAAACAACACAAATTTTTTCAAAAATTCTCAATAAATCTACACTAACTAAATGAAAACCAAAACAATTTTTCAATTTATTTGAAAGCAATAAAATAACTAGACACACTAAATCCCTCCCCCAAGCTAGAACATCACATTGTCCTCAATGTGAAAATGGGGTTAACCGCAAAAAACCACAAAGAAAGACAAGTAAAGCCAACAAGAGGAAATGGAAATGACACATGCGGAAAATAAAGAAAAATAAATGCATACTAATTTTTAGAAGCTTCCCCCAAGCTAGCTTGAGAAGGGGCTTCGGAACATAGGACTTTTGTTGCTTAAAAAGCTCGTCAAAGCCCTTAGAAGACTATCATATACCTGCGCATGAGCAACATGGAAGCATATATACGCAATTGATAAGATATTAGCATGAATGATCAAAGAATAGAAATAGGATATCTTATCAATTGGCGCATGAGAGATTTCAAATAATACCACCATATCACTCCACTCGTCAGCAAGAAATGGAGTACCATTCTTAAGACCACAAAATAAATCGTTAGAGCACAAATTATAATCATAAATGGTCTCAAATGGGTGGTAAGTAGAATGAAAGAGGAGAGGATCATCAAAAATGGGAGGTTTTTCCCACTTAATTTCTAAGTCGAAAGTGCTTAGACCTCTATCTTCCTCAAATGGATCAACAATATCTTCTACAAATAAATTGTCAATGGGGTCAAAAGACTCGGGAGAAACCTCATTAGAATTACAAAGAATCTCGACAAATTCATTTATAGAAGGTGACTCATCTACTATGGGGTTAATGTCATCAACATGAGTCTCTACATTTTCTATTTGAATGACACTAGGGGAGATTTTAAAAGATAAAATCGGACCATCATCATCATCCATTAAATCAAAATCATTAGATTGAAAAGACTCACATTGGGGAGGTGAAAAAGCAAAATGAGAGAAGATAGGCTCACGCCGTCTTGGTTTCTCTTGAGAATTTTTTCCCAAATGAGCATGTAAAACTTTAAGCTCCTCTTAGATGCACCAATAATGGAATTGGCGTGCTAATTCCCGACATTCGGAAGCCATGAAATTTAAGAAATTCCAAAGTTCCGGCCCAATCATGTTGTAGAGATTCCCATTACTCAATTTTAGAGCCAATCCACGGGTCTCGGAATCCATGCCGCCAAGCACGAAATGACCCAAGTAATCCCCATCAAGGAAATGTCCAAAGGAGATGAGACTATCGCAAAAGTAGTAGAATCGGTCAAGATAGTCAGGAAAAGGCTCATCTTGGAGTTGTGGGATGAATTCGTAACTCATTATGAAAGGCCAATAGCTTTATCACCTACAAGAATAGGCACTAAAACTACAAGAAAACGGTGAGATGAATCTCAAGGAACAAGTGTTCCTCGAGACAAAATAAAAAGATAAAATTCAACAACTAATTAGCAAACAAAACCGTCTCCCCGGCAACGGCGCCAAAATTTGATAGGCTATCGCACACCTATGCAAAGATAATATTTATACCCTAGCAAAACAAATGAATGTAGTACGTAGGGGTCGAACCCAAAAGAGACGGGCGTTATTATTTAGTTGTTATGGATTGAATTTTACCTTGGTAGATTAACGGTTGATTGATTAGTTTGGTTTGATGTGATGATAAAACAATAATAAAGAGAATGTCTAGGAAGGTCGGGTCACACATGCTAATTATGTAAATGCTCATGTTAAGTTAGGAAGTTTATTTTACGATAAATGTTTAGGCTTAAAGACACCCACCTTACGATATTAGTGTCAACCATAGACCGGGTCCTAGAGAAACTCTCGTCCATGACTAGGTCGTCCTACTACACATGTTTAGTCTAATTCAATTCCGTGCCTCTCGACTTTTAGAACGAATGAACAAACTTAATCAATGAATAAGGCCTTTAAACATAGATTAAACATTAAGGAGCAAACATGTGATAGAAACAATTTATCAATTTAGCTTAACCTCATTTTGACATTTACATATTACTTAATCATGCATGGCTTCCTTTATTCCCTAGACAAAGGTAAATTACTCAAACATGTTGAAAGTATAAACTAAACTAATACTACATGAAATGATAAATAACATAATGAAAATAGAATAAGAATTACCTTGAATGGAAATGGAAATGGAAATAGAAGAACAATGAAACTAGAACAAAACTTGAAATGTAACTTGGAATTAAACTTGAAATGTAATTGTAATGTAATTGCTAAAAGGAAATGTAAACAAACTAAACTAAACTAAGCTAACCTAAACTAACTACTAAGATTTAGAGAGAATTTAGATGGAAAAATATGTGTAAAGATGTCCAAGAAGTGTCGACCAAAGCTTCTATTTATAGGAGTGAAGGGAGTAACGGAAATAAGCTACAGGGGGCTAACCCCGATCGGGCCACCCAACCCCGATCGGGGTCGTGGTATTTCTCAAATTTCTCTTAATTTCGTCTTAACTTTGCACTTAATGTTGATGCGGAATCCGATGCTTATGTCTTAATGCGTCCGTCTAAGGTATCTTAAGCATCCTTTGGCATCCAATGCAAACTCTTATCATGGGCTTTCATTTGGATTTCATTTCTTTACATATCCACCAACTAAGATTGGTTTCCTCTTGCTCGGGTTTTCCAATTTCTTCCCAAAATGCCCCTATGCTTCCCGAAACTCCTTTGCATGATCAAGACTTGCTCTCATTAGCCTCGTGAACTCCTGTACTTGCTACTTTGACGGGAAAAAGCTACTAAAAGCTTAATTTCCTACAAAACACAATAGAAAACAAGCAAGCACAACTAGAACACGGAATTAGCTCACAAACACTAACATTAGTGCAAATGACATGTAAAATAGAGGTAAAATAGGGGGTTAAAATGTATATAAAATCCTCTTTCTTTTCCCAACCAAACCCCCTTTTCCCAGTTTCCCTTCAAAAATCAAAACAACAACAATCCCCTGCCTCAAAAAAATGGAACCTCCGTCGGACCAGAGCAATGCCCTCCCACCCCCTCCTCTACGCCTATCTATCCCCTCCTCTTACCTACCTCAAGCCCCCCTCTTCCTTTCCCCTCCACCATCCCGCCAACCCATCACCCTCCTCCTATACCACCAGGACGCAACCCCAAAGGATTACTTCCAACCCCCGCCCCTTACCCTACCAGAAGTGCCAATCAACGAGACCACCTTCACCCACGAACATCGCCTCGTCTCGCCTCAAGTATCCGTCCCCAACCTCCGTCAAATCCTCGCAAATCCGTCCAACCCTCCACCTACCTGTCTAAACCTGTGTCTCATCAACACCAGGATGCTGTCGGGCTGCCTCCACCCGGCGCATCTTCCCGACCTCTCCGACCTCAAAAATCTGCCCCCTGTTTTGATGTGCTTCATCCGGTGGTTCCTCCAAAATCACCACTTCCTCCACCCGTCCCTGACTGTCCCACCCGAGCTCCAGTACCTGCTGGACCCTACTCCCATTTTGCCTCGATTGAGAAGGGTTTATCTATTGAGTTTGACATCCAAGGATCTCCGAGTTGCGAGTTTCTCGAACTCGGTAGTGAACTTCCGAACCGCCATTCCTCTGAAAATTCTGGATGTTTGGATCAGCTGGTCAACAGCACCGAATGCGGGTCACAGAGAGCTCTTTATGACTCTGTGCGGGTCGAACTTGCACCCTCTTCCAGCACACCTAAGCCGCGTACCAGGCGTGGCAGAGGCCGCGGGTTTTCCGGGAGCTCAACCTGAGCTTACTGATTTGTTTTCTTCCCCTCGAAACATGAATATCCTCTATTGGAATTGTCGAGGCATTGCTAGACCCTCCTTCCGCACCCACCTCTCTTACCCTATCAATGCTCACAACCCTTCCATTGTTATCCTTTCCGAGACTAGAGTAAGGTCCCCAAACTCTCTTATCATTGTGCGGAAGCTTCCGTTTGACTCCTTCGAGGTTCTGGACCCAGTGGGTTTCACTGGCGGTATTATCATCCTTTGGAATGCGTGCAAGGCAACGGTTTCCCTTCTCAACAAACATGAACAATTAATTAATGTGGTGGTTCAGGTACCTCTTTCTCCCCTCTGTTTTCTTCTTTCTGCTGTTTACGCAAGCCCGAAATTTCGCATCCGCCGTGGCCTTTGGACGGACCTGGTTAATTTAGCTGATAATCACAATTTCCCATGGGTCTGTGTCGGTGACTTTAATGAAGTTACCTGCTCTAACGAGAAACTGGGGGGGTCGGGGCATTAGACAAAACAGAGTCGACTTGTTTACCTCGGCCCTTGACGCTTGTGACCTTATTGACATCGGGTTCTCTGGACCTAAGTTCACTTGGACCAATAGGCGTCGTACTAATCCCATCTTGGAAAGACTTGACCGGGTTTGGGTGAACCAGTTATGGCTTGACCATTACCCCAATTCTCATAATTATCACTTGACCCGTCTCTCTTCCGACCATTGCCCCATCATTCTTAAAACCTCCCTTCCCCCCCCACCCTGTTATTAAGCCCTTTAAGTTCGAGAATTTCTGGCTAAGTGAGCCCTCCTTCTTCCCTCTTGTCTCCTCTACCTGGCCCTCCCTTAGTGGTTGCCCCCCGACCAAAATCTCTAACCTTAGCCTTACCCTCCGTGACTGGGCCGCCGTGACTTTTGGCAGCCTCCCTAAAAAGAGGGCCCACCTCTCCTCTCGCCTTCTTGGGGTTCAAAAGGAGCTCTGCTCCCACCCAAATTCTAGCTTCCTCCTTGACCTTAATGATTCCCTCTCTAATGACCTGAGCCGCATCCTTGATTTTGAACACCTCTTCTGGCTCGATAGAGCTCGCATGAATTGGCTCACGGATGGCGACCGGAACACTTCCTTCTTCCAAAAATCGGTTACCCTCCGTAGGAGCTTCAACCGCATTCTTTCCCTGACCAATGATGTGGGCGCGGTCATCTCTGGCCATGATGCCCTTAACTCTCACATTACCCATCATTTCACCACCCTTTTCACATCTGGAAAAGAGGTTGTCCATCTTTCCACTCCCAACTGGTACCCAACCGTGGGGACCCCCTCCTCCACATCCTTCCTGATTCCTTCTAGTGAGGAAATCCATTGCGCCCTTTTCTCCCTTGGCTCTAACAAGGCCCCTGGACCTGATGGTTTCCATGCGGGTTTCTTTAAACGTTGCTGGGATATTATCAAGCCTGACTTTATTCCCTTCATTCAGAACATCTTCTTGACCAAAACCGTTCCCCTTTCTATCAATAAGACTTCCATCTCCCTCATCCCAAAGATCCCTTCTCCTCAAACTATCTCCAATTTTCGACCCATTAGCCTCTGTAACACCACATACAAAATTGTTACAAAAATCATTGTCAACCGTCTCAAGCCCCTCATGCACAACTTGATCTCCCCCAACCAAGGAAGCTCCATTCCCGGTAGAGGCACTGACACCAACTTTATCATTGCTTCTGAGATTCTCCATTCTATGCATTTCTCCAAGAGTAAAACCGGCTGGTTTGCCCTTAAACTCGATCTTGAAAAGGCATTTGATAGACTCGAATGGGACTTTATCAGATCCTGCCTTTTTGCGGTCAACATTGACCCGGACACTATCTCCCTTATCATGAGCTGTATTTCCACGACTTCTGCCCATGTCACTCTCAATGGCTCTTCCCTCGATAGTTTCCTCCCTTCCCCGGGAATTCGCCAAGGTGACCCCCTCTCCCCCTACCTCTTTATCATCTGCATGGAAGCCCTTTCCCGCCTCATTCATCTCTCCTGCTCTGATAATGAGTGGACCCCTTACCCGCTTGGGAAAGGGGGTGTCTCTTTCTCCCACCTCCTCTTTGCTGACGATATCCTTGTCTTCGGTAGGGCCTCAGAGAGAAACCTCTGCGCTCTCCAAGACACTATCCTCTTTTTTTGCACCACCTCGGGGCAAAAAATCAATTGCCTCAAGAGCAAAATCATCTTCTCCAGGCACACCCCTCCCTCTGATATCTCCCTCTTCGAAGAGGCCCTTGGCATTAAGAAAACCAACAACCTGGGCACCTACCTAGGCTTTCCCCTCCTGGGGAAAAAACCTAAGAAGGCTGACCTTCACTTTATCATTGATAACATCCAATCGAAGTTAGCTACTTGGAAATCCCGTTTTCTCTCCCGTGCTGGCAGAATTTGCCTCATTAAATCTACTCTCAATGCTTTACCCTGCCATGCAATGCAATGCATCCGCCTTCCCACCTCCATCCTTAACAACATTGACAAAATCACCCGAAGCTTCCTCTGGTCCAGTCAATCTTCTAAGAAACTTCACCTTGCCAATTGGGATCTTGTTACTCGCCCCCTCTCTCTGGGAGGCCTCGGTATCAAGGCCGCCAAACCCTTGAACGACACTCTCTCCACTAAGCTTAGCTGGAAAATCCTCCTTGATAAATCCTCCCTAGCTGCCAAAGCTCTCCATAGTAAATATCTCACCCCCTTTCCTCGCTCTTTCTCCTACGGCTCACACATTTGGAAAAATGTGGGTGTTGGATGGAATCTCCTCAAAAATCACCTGTCTTGGTCAATTGGTGACGGTTCTTCCATCGGGCTTTGGGATGACCCTTGGTTATGCCCCGGGCCTCTCAGAGCCATCATCTCTGGACCCTTAAGCCTTCCTTCCTCTACCGCGAAGCCGAGCTCCATCATCTCTAATGGATCCTGGTCTCTTGACTCCCTTGACTTTGTCCTCCCTGATCACATTGCCCTTAATATTCTCTCCCTCCCCATCCCCTCCTCACCTAGGCCGGACCTCCTCACCACCTCCCTTGCCCCCAAAGGTAAATTCTCTACTACCGAAGCCTATCTATCCCTCTCTGGCCCTCTCATCTCCCCTACCCCTCCTCTTACCTCTCTCCCCACCGACCTGTCTTGGCTTTGGGACCTCCGCACCCAACCCAAGATTAAAGTTTTCATTTGGCTTGTTTGGTGGAACAAACTTCCTCACAAGGTTTCCCTCTTTGCTAGAAACATCCTTCCGAGCCCGTCTTGTTCTCTGTGTCACAGTCCCTCCATCCCTGAGACCTCCCTTCATGTCCTCCGCGACTGTAGCCTTGCTCTGGACACCTGGACTTCCTTTAATGTCCACCCTTCCTTCTTTTCTTCGAACCTCCACCAGTGGATCTTCGAGAACTGCAATTCTCCCTCTCCTAGCTGGAACACTCTCTTCACCTTTTCTATCTGGCGCCTTTGGCTAAGGCGCTGCGACCTGACTTTTTATCCTCCTCCCTCTCTGGCCTCCCCCCCCCTCTTCTCCTCCATTTTCTCTCAATCCTCTGCCTGGACCCTTACCAATGCCCGCTCTCCTACCACCCCCTGCACCAGTACCATTCCCCTTGATGCCTTTAGCTATCCTGTTAGTTGGGCCCTTCCGCCGCTTGGTTGGCTTAAAGCCAACGTGGACGCGGCTCCCTCTCCCTCTTCTTGTTTAGCCAGTTCGGGGTGTGTCATTAGAGATTGTCATGGGTCTTGGGTTTCTGGTTGGTCTATCCGGTTCCCTGGTACTTGCCCTTTCCTTTGTGAGGTCCGTGCCATCCGAGATGGGATTTTACGTGCTAGTGTCCTTGGGGAGAGTGTTCTGATTGCCTCCGATTGTCTTGATGCCGTTAGTGCTATCCTCCGTCCTATTGATCCGTGTGGTCCCTTTGCTAATATTATTCTTGAGTGTAGGGCCCTCTTGCAGGACTCTCCCCATTTGAAGCTGGTGTTTGAGAAGAGAACGGCCAACCGAGTGGCGGATGCTCTTGCTCACTACTCCGTCCATGACGTTAGCCCCGCACTAGGCTGTTTTGAGTGGGCATTTGCCCCTCCTTTTGTTGTTGATCTTTGTACTACAGACTTTGTTTTGGCCTGCGCGCCTCTCTCCCCCGACCCGCCCCCTTGATGTAATCTAACTCTCTTATTTATTTATCTATGTTCTTTCTTTCCAAAAAAAAAAAAAATTAGAAGGGAGGGAGGGAGAATCTCAAATAGAGAACACTTTTTCCACCTCCTATAGTGACAGATTTTACTCCTAAAATAATTTGTCAACAACCAAATATAAAAACGCGAGAATCACCACTCAAAGTATCAAATACATTTACCCCACATAAAAGTTCTACGGATGAACATAAATCAATAAAATCAAGTTTTACCCTAATGTTAAAGTTATGATAAGCACAAAATGTCAACAGAAAAGGATAAATAATTGAATATAAGGTATAAACTTTGAGCTAAAAAGAATGAAGACAAAATATTTGTTATGTGGGATAAATATAACCAAGTTTTAACGGAATTTGATATTTTTTCTTTAAAAAGAGGTGTATCAAAAGAGGAAAGTGGTAGTTGTGACTTGTGAGTAGCAAAATTCACCTGACTATAGTAAACCCCCCAATTCTGGGACATTTTAACACACCATAAATGAATGACGTTGAATCTCAATTGATAAAAACAAATAAAAAAGGACCAAAATCAAGATTGAAAAAAAAAAAAAAATCAAATGTTTTGATATCTAACCTCGTAAATTTCATGGGTTTGTCGAGGTTCATGTAAAGTACATGAACACAATTGAGAAATTTGTTGAATAAAACATAATGAAACTGATATAAGAGTCACGCATAACAGGTACAGTAGTCACATCCTCTATATACTAAAAGATTAACAAAATTATAAATTTTCCCGCTCAAATTTCCCCCTAAATATTCACTACTAATAGTGGTCCCCACTCAACATTAATTGGTTTCATCATCCTCTTTTTATTTATATATTTATATGCCATGAATAAATAAAATCATCTTCTTAAGATTTTTTTTACTAATAAGTAGTCTCGAATAATAGTACAAACTCGGTAAGTTTCACTCTGAAATTTATTTGTTTAAAATAAATTTAGTGTCTATTAATTTGCCTAAAATCATCTCCTTACGATTCTTCCCATTGTATTTTTCAGTTCTTATTCGTTGTATTTTCCAGTTTTTAATATGAAACACCACCAATAGTATATTTTATCATTAAATTTAAGGAGTTAAATTGTCGTATTTTAATTGTTACAAACTCTAACATCCTTACCTAAAAAACCGTGCATTTTCACGGGAACTACACTAGTTACTTATCAACACAATACTATGTTTCACATGTAATTAAGTGATCTACCCCTCATTTGTATGAGTCAAGTTTCAAGTGAACCTTAGTCGGCTGAATTCAACAGAATCAGGTAGAGATGGTCGACGATGGTTTTGGAGGCATGTACAAAGGAAGCAATAATCGCAAATCGTGATAGCCAGGGGTTACTATCAATGCAAATTTGGCACGTTTGTATAGTAGGTTTTTAGCAAAACATTCTGGTGCATATAAAGTTATGAACCCGCAAAGTTTAGTACTTAGTTCACAAACACCAAGTTTCATTGAAACCTAGTATCAAATATTTGGAAACGACTATTACTTTGATAGTGTTCCTATGTGAAGACTACACAAACTCTAGGGTCAACGCTAAAACAAATTTTGCGCCAACAGATTTAAACAATGGAATATATGGTAGCACAAAACAAATTTCAAATGACATTTCAAATAGTAATAAGATTTGTATCCTAGGTAACATTGATGGATAATAAGTAAAAAAAGTATTTAGGTCAATGCCAAAACACAGTTTTCCATATAGTTGCCTCGTTATTTTTGAATGGAGGAATAACACGACAATGAAATTTAGGAACAGTAAAAGTTGACATTTGTGCAAAATATACTAAAACCTCTGTGTTGAGTAAATACAAATGTCAGGAGTAGAAGACTTTCATGTTGAGCCATTGATAATGCAAGAATTGAATGTAATATTTGTTATTTGTGTTGAATGAACAAACTGCAAGCATAGTAGTACATATACAACTACTTTCTAGCTTGTAACTACTTTTTGGTTAATAACCAATATACAATAGCAAGAACTACTTTATAGTACCATTTAGCATACTCTACATTTTAGTCTACTGCATCCCTCTTCTTTTTCACACGCTTTCTTTGCATTGGACTTTGACTGATTTGATCTCTACACTCCCCCTCAAGATGAGAGTGGAGACTTGGGGAAACTCCCATCTTGGACAATAGGTACTCATGTTGAGACACGGGGCATGACTTGGTAAAGATGTCAGCCACCTGTTCCTTGGTATTGACATAGGAGGTAGTAAGAAGTCCTTGCTGTATCTTTTCACGAATGAAGTGACAATCCACTTCAATGTGTTTAGTGCGCTCATGATAGACGGGATTAGCAGCAATGGCTAGTGCTGCCTGGTTATCACATTTGAGCTGAGCAGAACCAAGGTGTTGTAGTCCCAAATCCTGAAGAAGCTGAAACAACCAGGTGACTTCACAAGTAGTCATGGCCATGGCCCTGTATTCAGCTTCAGCTGAAGATCTTGAGACTACATATTGCTTCTTGGATTTCCATGATATGGGGGATTGACCCAGAAGGATGCAAAAACCTGTAGTGGACTTGCGACTGAAGGCACAAGAAGCCCAGTCAGAATCACAGTAAGCTGTTAGCTTAGCTGCTGAACTGCTGGCAAAAAGTACACCTTGTCCTGGAGCAGACCTCAGATACTTCAAGACTCTGCGTGCTGCCTGCATATGATCAGAGGTAGGTGCCTGCAGAAATTGACTCAGTAATTGGACTGAGAAGGCAATATCTGGTCTGGTGATAGTTAAGTAGATGAGCTTTCCCGCCAAGTGTCTGTATGCCTCAGGTTGTGGTAAAGGAGTGCCTTTGCCAGATTCTAATTTAAGGACGGGATTAACTGGTAGCTTTAGGGACTTGGAACTGTCTACATTAAATGTTTTCAGCAAATCCATGGTATACGTTCTCTGAGAGAGAAAGATGTCTGCTGTGCTTTTTTCAACCTCGAGCCCTAGGAAGTATTTTAGTTCTCCTAGATCTTTCATGTGAAAGGATGAGTTCAGTTGATCTTTAAGTGCCTGAATAGCAGAGGGATCATCCCCTGCAATGACCATGTCATCCACATACACAAGGACAACTGTGGTGTGGCCATGATGTTGTTGTATAAAAAGGGAGTGATCAGCATGGGACTGCCTGAAATTGCATTGCAGCAAGACCTGGGAGAGCTTGGAAAACCATTGCCTAGGAGCCTGTTTGAGTCCATAAAGGGACTTCAGTAATTTGCAAACTTTGCCTACTGTTTGAGGATCACACTCCCCCTGTCCCTCAAGAGATATAACACCATCACAATACCCAGGGGGAAGCTTCATGTACACTTCTTCATCAAGATCCCCATGTAAAAAAGCATTAGCCACGTCCATCTGGCAAGTTGTCCAGTCCTTCATTGAGATCACAGCAAGGAGGGCTCGGACTGTAGACATTTTAGCTACAGGGGCAAAGGTTTCTTCATAATCTAAACCATACCTCTGTCTAAAACCTTGAATGACCAGCCGTGCCTTGTGTTTTTCTATGGAGCCATCATGATTATATTTGGTCTTATAAACCCACTTACAGCCAATGGCTTTCCTGCCCTTGGGTAGATCAGTAAGGACCCAGGTGTGGTTGGTAGCCAGAGCTTGCAATTCTGATTTCATGGCATCAATCCATTTCTGTTCTTGAACAGCTTCATGGAAATGAGTGGGATCAGGAGAAGAGATGTCAACTGTGGCATTTCCTGCAAAGGATTTGACAATGTGCAATTGGGCCACATTGGCAACAGTGGCTGGTGCCATAACAGGATTATGAACCTCATAGTCCTTGGTCCATTCAGGGGCTCTTCTGGTCCTCTGAGGCCTGCTGGTGGCGTCTGGTGCATCTGAAGGGCTTGAGAGAGCAGTGGTGACATCAAGCACATGAGCAGAGTCCTGTGACTCAGATAGGAGAGGTGGATGAGATGTTGTGGTTGTTTCTTCCTCATATAGTGCCTGGCCTGGATGGCCTGACTGGCCTGGTAGAACTACCTGTTCTGGTAGTAAGGTGGAGAGGTGTTGTCCAAAATTTGGAATCTTGTAGGGAAATACAGACTCAAAAAACTTCACATCTCTAGAGACGAAGACTGTCTTCTTGATTATGTCATAGACTTTGTAACATTTTTGTGACAAGGGATATCCTATGAATATGCAAGGAACTCCCCGTGGTTGAAACCTATCCTTATCCCTACTAGGGTTGTACACCATAGCAAGACACCCAAATACTTTGAGTCTGTCATATTGAGGAGGTTTGTTGAGCAGCACCTCATGTGGAGTTAGATTGTTGAGAATTTTTGAAGGCAACCTATTGATGAGGTAGGCTGCTGTGAGAACACAATCCCCCCAGAAAGAGAGAGGCAGACCTGAGTTGAACCTGATAGCTCTACTTATTTCAAGTAAATGTCTGTGCTTCCTTTCCACTACTCCATTCTGTTGTGGTCTATCCACACAACTGGTTTGCTGCCAGATACCAGTGGAGAGAAGGAATTTTTTGTTGTCTCCCTCAGTGAATTCAAGGGCATTGTCAGACCTGAATACTTTTATAAGTTTTCCAAATTGGGTTTTGACAAATGCATAAAACTGAACTATCAATGTAGACACTTCAGATTTATATTTCATGAGGTACACCCAGGTTGCACGTGAGTGGTCATCAACAAAAGTCAGGAAATACTTATGTTTGTTTCTGGTTTCTTTTCTGTAGGGCCCCCAGACATCCACATGGACAAGATCAAAGATGTCAGGGGATCTGGTCAGTCTCACAGGAAAAGGAAGCTTAGTTTGTTTGGCCATTGAGCAGGTAATGCAAGGTTTGGAGTTGAGTGCAAGTTCAGTGGATGTGATACAAGGAATGTGTTTTAATTTGTTTAGGCTAGCATGACCCAACCTTAGATGCCAAACACTTCCATTGTTTTCATTAAAATTAAGCAGTGCATTACATTGGCTATCAGAGGTATTACAAGACTTCAAAATGGTACACTCTGATTCTTTCAAATCTTTACTGTCAACAAAATTAGACTTAAACTTGCAAGGTGTAGACACAGTTCTAATCCTTGCACTAGATAAAACATTGCTATTATTATTCAATAGGTAGTAGATGCCCCTTTCTTCCCTGCCAAACGCTCTAATCCTCCTGGTATGAGAGTCTTGTATGACACACATATGCTCATAAAATGTCACAGTGCACTTTTCATCTTTAATAAGTTTTTGTACTGACAAGAGATTGTGTTTGAAGGTTGGAACATAAAGGACTTTGGTTAGTATCATGCCATTGTCCAATTGGTAAATACCACGATGAGAAACCACTGAACTAATGCCATTTGGTAGGTTGATCTTAGGTTTAGAAGTTAATTCTTTGCAGTTTTGCAGGAGTCCTAGATCAGAAATCATATGATCTGAGGCTCCTGAGTCTATTATCCAGTTAAGAGATTTTGTGTTTGAACAGCTTGAAGTGAAGAGTGTCTTACCTGCAAAGTTAGCTTCCATTTCATCCTCAGTTTCAGGATAAGCCATGCCTTTTGCCTTCTGATTACTCATCAATTGCTCAAATTGAGCTGTTGTCATGGTGATGGCACCTGACATATCAGCCGTGTCCTCATTTCCTCCAGTATTTGTAGCATGAGCAGCCATCCTTCCCTTGTTTGGGTGGCGTTGAAACTTACCCCTCTGCATTCCAGATCTGTATCCTCTTGACACAGCTCCTGAGTTGCTCCCTTCCCTGGATTTGTCAGGGTTCTGTGGTGCTGGGAAGTGTTGGTGCATGGGATGTCCAACAGGATACCCTACAACCCTCCAGCAGCTGCTCAATGCGTGTATTTTCTTTTTGCACTTGTTGCAGAAAGGCACATTTTCTTCATTCCTTTGATTGGCATAAAATGCAGAATTATCAGCTTCTATTTTCACAGAGCCCTTGTAATTCCTTCTCTGTGATTCTTCCTGTTGCAGGATGGCATCAGCTTCCTCTACACTTGGGAGAGGAGACATCATCAGGATATTGCTTCTTAGAGTAGAGTATGATGGATTGAGCCCATTGAAGAATTGAAAAAGCTTTCTTTCATCTTGCTCCTTGAGATGAGCCTCTAACCAAGCATTAATCTCAGCTGTCATTTGTGTGATTGGAGGCCAATCACTCATGAGCTCAACATTTTGCCACAATATTCTCAGTTCTGTGAAATATTCACAGATGCTCTTGTCCCCTTGTTCCAAGTCATATAGCTCTTTGTTGAGTCTGAATTTGCGAGCACCATTGCTCACTGAGAACTGCCTCTGGAGATAATCCCAGATCTCTTTTGCTGTGTTGAAGTACATTACAGATCTCTTGATCTGGGGCTCCATATTGTGTAGCATCCATGCTATGAGCTGACTGTTGCAGGTGGTCCAAGCTGCTTCTCTCAATGGATCATTTGTGGGTTTCTTCACCACCCCTGTCAACATTCCCAGCTTTCTCTTGATGCTGATCTCAATCTCCATCTGACGCTTCCATTCATAGTAATTGTCAATTCCAGAGAGCTTAGTGTCCACCACAATGGGGTGAGAACTCTCAGCTGGATGCAAGTACAATGGGTCAGAGGATTCAAGGATAGCATTGGCAGTGGGTACCCGAGTACCAGTCGAAGTTGTTATGACAGTATTATCAGTATTTGTCATTTTTTTTTTGAGTGAAAGGTAGTTAATTTGTTGAAGAGAGAAAGAAGGAGGAAGAGTGGTGTATGTTCTCCTTACTTGCAAGCTCTGCTTATATAGGCTAAGTTTGTCTCTTGTTCTTGCAGTAAATGCTCAACAAGATTGGTTATCAGTCTCCTCAATCCTGAGGGCTCTGATACCATGTTGAGTAAATACAAATGTCAGGAGTAGAAGACTTTCATGTTGAGCCATTGATTATGCAAGAATTGAATGTAATATTTGTTATTTGTGTTGAATGAACAAACTGCAAGCATAGTAGTACATATACAACTACTTTCTAGCTTGTAACTACTTTTTGGTTAATAACCAATATACAATAGCAAGAACTACTTTATAGTACCATTTAGCATACTCTACATTTTAGTCTACTGCATCCCTCTTCTTTTTCACACGCTTTCTTTGCATTGGACTTTGACTGATTTGATCTCTACACTCTGCAAAAAGATAACGACAACATATCATATTTACAAATTTTGCTAAGAAAGAGAAAAATAGGGAGTACCATTTCCAAATAATGAAATTGGGAAGTAAGAAGTGGGAAATAAAGTGTTGGGAATATTACAGGAAAATAAAATAGCTCTCATTGACTGAATGCCTGCGAGGAACCAAATACAGTTGTACAATGAGGCAATGAGCATAAGTGCATAACAGTAATTGGTAATTCTATAGCGACCATATTCAATGGTGAATCGTCTAATCACCACTACCTACCACAGTACCAGCCAGCATATCATGTCAACATCATGCCTTAGTCTTACCATAAAATACTCGATCTCGTGTAAAAATAACCGAGTTAGATAGATTTGTATAATCGTATGTACACTTGAACAAAGTGATCTTTAGGTTGAGAAAACAATCTATTGAGACGAAGATTAATCACCTTATTTCATCAAACTGATATACTTAGTGGCTTAATTTTTCGCATCCGTCCAATGTTGAAGTCCAGCATGCTTGATCATCACTTTATTTAGATGCCTGCGATAAAAGCTACACCAAAACCAGCGAACTAATTCAAAACAATATAGTTTGTCGGTTAGTTCAATATTTGTTATGGTTTGTAATTGTACATTGTATACGGTAATGATACCGCCAATTAACCATAGGGCAATATGTCAACCTGATACTCTATGGTTAATACTAAATATACTTATATCACAATCAAGCAAGCAAATTTAACATTTCATACCTCTTGATCATCAATTTTCATTATATATATAATCACTCTTTTGTGTGCTTGATGTTTGACCAATTTTATAATTGACATTCGCGCTAAAGATAACCTCTGCTCTTCACTGCCGTTTATTCGATAGACTGTAATTTGAGGATTAAAAATCAATCAAAGATTCGCTCTCTTTTTCAGAAAATAATTTCATAATCAGCTAAATTATGGGCCTTTAAATGTCACCTTAAATCACAATTCACAATGATAAAAAAAAACCAGAATACAAAAAACCTAAAACAATTGAAAACAATACCAAACAATGGTACCATCATCCTAGCGTTTCAAAAATCATCATCCAGGGTTTCAAAATCACCAAGAAAAAAATCAGCTTTTAATAAATCACTAAATTACATCAAATCTATTAAAAAAACTGCACATCAACTAATTAAAACGAATCAAAAAGGGAAAAAAGAATTACCGGATAAATAAGCGATGGTAACGGATTCACCGGTAATGGTAACAAAACTGAGGGCGCTGATGTAATCGACGACTTAAAATACTCTTGTTTCAGCAATGCTATAGAATAATCTGGATTATGGCCAGAGATAGTGTTCCAGGTAATCATCTTAATTTTCTATTTAAAAAAGTTGAGGGGTTAAAGGGTAGAGGTTGCAAATGATATATTGATATTGATATAATGAGAGAGGAAAAGAGGTAGTGGGTTTAGAGAATTTAGGAAAATTTGATTAATTATTATTCACAACTCTAAAGCTTAAGGTTGTGTTTGGATAGCAAAAGTGGAGGGAAAGGGAGGGGAGGGAGAAGGAGGGAAGAGAAAGGGATGGAAGGGAAGGGGAGGGAGAATGGAGGAGGTCATTTTCCCTCCAAATCTTGCCTTTTTTGGAGAGGAAATAATTTGGCTTGGAGGGGGGAAGTGGAGGGATTCATTTCCCTCCCCTCAAAATCCCTCCACCTCCATTTTGCTAACCAAACAAAGGATTTATCATCTCTTCCTTTCCCTCCCCTCTCTTTCCCTCCAAATCCTCCTATCCAAACAGACCCTAAATACAAGAGTAGAGAGCTAGGGTTAGGATTTACAAAGGACCTAGACAATATACACAAATACAAGAAACGTATAAACGGAAGATTACAAACCTAAGGTACAAGGAACTAATGAGATAAAATACAATAAAAAAATTACGTAATATTATCCTTAATACGCCCCCGCAAGTTGGACGATCCAGAAGAGAGACCAATCTTGAGTAATAGCAGTTCAAAACGAGGCCTGGGAAGTGGCTTTGTGAGGATATCAGCTAGCTGATCATCACCATTTATATGTTGCACACGGAGTAGCTGATTTCGCACTTGTTCACGAACAAAATTAAAAGCCAAGGCTATGTGTTTCATGCGCGAATGAAAAATAGGATTGGCGGAGTAATGCGTTGCACCTAAGTTATCGCAATAAACCACGGGTGCAGTGGGTGAAGTTAGACCGAGTTCCCTTAGGAGAGAAGAAAGCCACATGAGCTCGGATGTAGTATCAGCAACAATAAAGACGGAATTCACTTAGTGGATGAACGAGCAATGGCACGTTGTTTTCGAAACGACCAAGAAATAGGATTCCTGCCCAGATAAACAATAAAACCAGTCGTAGAAATGCAGTCGTCCATATCTCGCGCAAAGTCTGCATCACAAAAGGCATGGAGAACTAACGGAGTATTAGCATAGAGTTGAAGACCGTGAGTAAGAGAGCCCTTAAGGTACCGTAAAAGACGTTTCAGCGCAAGCCAATGACACTCCTGTGGGTCTTGTAAAAATTGGGCAAGTTTGTTTACAGAATAGGCAATGTCAAGATGGGTTAAGGAGAGGTATTGAAGGGAGCCAATAATGGCTCGTTAGTCAGTAGGATTGGGGAGAGGATGGCCAATGGTTTTGGTAAGGGGGGGATAAGCGGCCATGGGTGTGGTTGATGGTTTACAGTCAAGGAGATTATGACGGGAGAGAAGGTCAGTGATGTATTTGGTCTGTGTGAGAAGGATGCCCTGTTTATTGGGTGTGACTTCTATACCAAGGAAGTAAGACGGAGAGCCGAGATCCTTTAGAGAGAAACGGTTGCTAAAGGCATTAATGAATGAAGTAAGTAAGGGAGTGGAAGAGATAGTGACGATAATATCGTCAACATACACTAACAAATAAAGAGCAGTGGAGGACGAATAGATAAAGAGAGATGGATCAGAGATGGAATTTGTGAAGCCATAGGAAATGAGATAAGAACGAAGCTCATTATACCAAGCTCGCGGAGCTTGCTTGAGCCCATAAATTGCTTTGCGGAGTTGACAAACATGGTTAGGAAAGGAAGGATTGATGAAGCCCGGAGGTTGGGACATATAGACAGTTTCGGAGAGGGTGCCTTGGAGGAAGTCGTTATTGATGTCGACATGACGCAGAGGCCAGCCGCGACTGATGGCTAGAGAAAGCAAGAGACGAACAGTGGATGGCTTAACTACCGGACTAAAAGTTTCAGAAAAATCCACACCCGGTCGTTGGTGAAAACCTTTAGCGACAAGGCGGGCTTTGAATTTGTCAATGGAGTTGTCGGACTTATATTTGATACGAAAGACCCATTTACATCCAATGACGTTTTGGGAAGGCTTAGGAGGGGTAAGTTGCCAGGTCTGATTGCAGGACAAGGCTTGAAATTCATCGTCCATGGCAGCACGCTATCGTGGGTCAAGAAGCGCCTGTTTAACAGTGGACGGAAGATAATTAGGGGTGAGGATAGATGTTTTAGCATACTTTAGATTGGGCTTGATTATGTTATTGGATAGGCGAGTAGCGTGCCATGTAGGGGGTGGTGGAGGAGGAATGGGCGATGATGGCGATTGAACAGGAGAGGGTACAAGGGGAGTATCAGATGATATAGGGGAGTTGGAAGGTTGGACATGGGAGGCAGCAAGTGGCGTGGAGGGAGGAGATGTGGGGGTGTTGGGGATAGGTGGTGAAGGTGGTGGAGAGTTGGGTCGTGGTACAGGTAAGGGAGAAAGAATAGGGATGGAGAAGTTACACCATTGAGAAGAAGAAGGAACCGTGAGAGATGAAGGGGAGGAGCATAAATCAGGGAAAGGGAAGTGAGTGTCAAAAAACTTGACATGTCGAGAAGTGAAGATTTTGTTTGTAGCGGGATTTAGACAGTGATAGGCACTCTGTGTAGCAGAGTAGCCAACAAATACACAAGGAGCAGAACGTGGAGAGAGTTTATTGGGCGAGTAAGGGCGAAGCCAAGGGTAACAGAGGCAACCAAAACTTCGTAATTTATCGTAATTGGGCGATTTGGAGAAGAGTTTAGAGTAAGGTGAGTCATTGTGTAGGGTGGTCGTAGGCATTCTATTGATAAGATAGACTGCTGTGGTGAAGGCATACGACCAATAAGCAGCGGGCATACGAGCATGGGTAAGAAGTGAGAGTCCCGTCTCGACAATGTGTCGATGACGGCGTTCGGCGTAGCCATTATGTTCAGGTGTATGTGGTGGATAAGTGAGGTGGGAGATACCATCTGAGGTAATTGTAGGTGTGAGTTTCAAGTATTCACCTCCATTGTCAGAAAAGAGTTGTAGAATCGGTTTATTGAAGAATTTTTCGACAAGGGCACGAAACCTAGTGAAGATGGAAAAAGTATCTGATTTTCGTTTTAGAGGATCGAACCAGGTGTATTTAGTATAATGATCTACGAAAATAACATAATATTTGTAATTATCAATAGACAAAACAGGTGACGACCAGACATCCGAGAAAACTAATTCGAGAGGTGAAGAAGTAGAGAAAGTAGACATAGAGAATGGTAATTTATGAGCTTTATTGATATTGCAGACACTACAATGCTGATCGGAATTGAAATTAATAGGTAAAGAAAACTTAGAACTAATTTGATGCATAATTTTTAAAGACGGAGGACCAAGCTTGTGGTGCCATGAAGCGAGGTCGAGTGTGCTAGTGTGAGCGGAAGGACGTGTAGGATGCCACTCGTAGACCCCATTGCTACTAGTGCCTTGAAGAAGAAGGTTGTGCGTCTTTTGATCCTTCACATGAAAAGAATTAGCAAAGAAAACAATGTAAGCATCATTGTCATCACAAAATTTCGAGATAGAAATAATATTGCGAGAGATAGATGGAACATGAAGAACATTTGTAAATTTGAAAGAAGAGATAGAGAAGGAACCAATATTGTGAATTGGTAGGGATGAACCGTCTCCAATAATAAGATCGTCGACTCCATCATAAGGTGAGTGAAGGGCAAGAGTGTTGAGGTCATTTGTTATATGATGGGTGGCGCCACTATCAAGAAGGTAGCTAAATGGGTTCTGAGAGGTGGAGGCAGCAGCAGTGTGGGCTTGAGGAGCTGAGTTGCGGTGGGAGGTAGAGGGGGGAGGATTGGGAAACTTGATGTTGGGAAAAAGACGTTTGAAATCTCGACAATCAAAGAGGTAATGACCCGAATAGCGACACCACTGACAGCGCCCTTTAAAAGGAGCAGGGGTACGATCAGTAGTGTTGTCTGAGGGCAGACGGGTGTTGGGAAGGGGAAGCAGGCCAGCGGAAGTTTGGGTTTTGGGTGGTGGACGAGAGGGACGATGGGAAGCATAGTGGACAGAGGAGGGGAAATCAGCAGCAGGGGTGGCTAAGGGTTTGTTGATGGGGTTGAGTTCATGGTTGAGTAATTTTTCATGGAGTGCTTCGAAAGAGATAGTAGTGTCACGAGCTTGCACCGCTTCTATCACATGACGGTATTTATTATAGTCAAGGCCATGAAGAACATGAGCAATAATGTCTTCAGCATCAAGGGGTTTACCCATATGGGCAAGTTCATCAGTGCAAGATTTTATCGCTTGCATATAATCAGACAAGGGGAGGTCGCCTTTGGTCATGGAGCGAAGACGACTCTTGATTTTAAGAATGTGACCACGCGATGGATTTGCGTATGTTGAAGCGAGAATATGCCATACTTCACGAGAGGTAGTGGCACGAAGAACGAGAGGAGAGACAGAAACATCGAGGGTGCCAACAAGCGCACCTCGTAAGAGTTTGTCTTGGCGAACCCAGGTGGAGTACGCAGGGTTAGCCACGGTTTTTGAGTCTTGAGTGAGGGTGGATGGTGGTTTGGGAAACGTACCATTGAGATACTTTAAGAGGTCATAACCATCAAGGGTGTTTTCGATTTGGTATTCCCATGAACGATATGTTGAAGGGGTAAGTGTAATACCCAGGATATTTAAGGACTCTTGTGACCGACCCCTTTGACCGAGAAAGACCTTAGGAAGGAATAGGTGAATGACTAGGTTAGAATAGGTACCTTACCGGAGTGTTCAATCGACCTAGGAGAGGCTACTCGACCGAGTAGAGCCTACTCGGCCGAGTATGCCAGTACTCGACCGAGTATGGCTGCTGTTGACGCGTTAATATAAAAACGTAAGTTCACGAGATATATGGCATTTCAGGCTCTGGTTTATGCAACAGATGACTTGCTTACTGTAAATACACTCAAAGAATAAGTGTTCTGCCCCTTCAGTAGCTTGAGCACATAGGAAACATGTATCATTTATATCCATGCCAAACTTCACTAGCTTGTCATTAGTTCTCAGTGCCCCCTGTGCATACAGCCAGGCCACAAACTGATGCTTAGGTAGCACCCAACCATTCTAGATTAGCCTTGCCCACGGCACCTTTGGTACACTTCCTTGTAACCACTCATAACAAGCAGCAGCTGAGTATTCCTTCCCCTGCATATTCCATTGTCCATCAGTATAACAAGGAAGTAGCTCCTGTTTAACCCTACAAATTCTTCTCCATACCCAACTAGACTGAGCAGCAGGAGTGTAATCCATCCAGTCTGTCCCTTTCAGGAAATTATGCTGCACCCATTTTACCCAAATTGTGTCCTTATTTTCTGCAATCCAGTTCACTAACCTCCCAACCATTTCTTTGTTCATGTTTTCCTGATTCTTAAGCCCAAGTCCCCCTTCTTCCTTTGGCATGCAGATCTTGTCCCATGCCACCAGAGGAACCCTTCTATAATCAGCACTATTGCCCCACAGAAAATTCCTACAAGTAGCCTCAATTCGATTGATGATCCCCTTTGGTAGAACAAACATAGATGCCCAGTATGAATGTAAAGATGACAACACTGCCTGCACCAGGACTAGTCTCCCACTGTAAGAGAATTTTCTTGCCCCATATCCATTTATTCTACTGCATATTTTCTCCACCAAGCATTCACAATCTTTCTTCTTCAATCTGGTAGTTTGAATTGGCATTCCCAGGTACTTAAAAGGAAGAGTACCTTCTGCAAAACCAGATACACTGAGTATATCTTGTTTAATAGATTCTGGCACACCTTTAAAATATGCATTTGACTTTGATGCACTCACTTTCAATCCAGAAGCCTTTGAGAATGTAGAATAAGCCTTGAGTAACAGCATCATAGACTCTGTGTCCCCTCTACTAAACAACAGTACATCATCAGCAAACATCAGGCTTGCCAGTTTCTGTTGCTTGCATAGAGGATGGTACTGGAAGTTGAAATTGGCAGCTGCATACTTCAAACTCCTAGTCAAGTATTCCATGCATAAAGTAAAAACAAGGGGAGACAGTGGATCCCCTTGCCTCAAACCTCTTTTACCCTGGAAATAACCAAACATATCCCCATTAATTGCCAAGGAGAAAGTTGCAGTTGTTATGCATTGCATTACCATATCTTTGAACCCAGCAGGAAAGCTTAGCATATCTAAAAGCTGCTCAACAAACGCCCATTCCACTGTGTCATATGCCTTTTGTAGGTCAATTTTGAACATACATCTAGGTGTAGCATTAGGCCTTTCATACATTCTTATCAGATCCTGACAAATCATAATATTCTTCTGAATGCTTCGATTTTGAATAAAGGCTCCTTGATTCTGATCAATCAAACCAGGCAGGACATCAGCTAATCTAGCACACAACAATTTAGAGATGATTTTGTAAATCACATTGCAGCATGCTATTGGTCGATACTGCAGAACATTCTGAGGCATGTCACACTTAGGAATTAATGTCAAAGTTGTGGCATTGATCTGCTTCAGTAACTGCTTTGATTTAAAGAAATCTTGTACAACATTGATAATGTCCTCTCCTACCACCTCCCAAGCATCCTTAAAAAATTTGCAGGTATACCCATCAGGCCCCGGAGACTTTGTATCAGGAATGCTAAACAAAACATCCCTAATCTCTTTCCCACTGACTGGCCTGAGCAGATAACCACACTGCTATTCAGTGCATTTTGGACCCTGATCTATGATTTTCTTGTGAATCCTCTTAGTATCCTGACTGGTACCAATCAAGTGTTGATAGTATTCAAGAAAGGCATTGTGAATTTGATCTGGACTGTCACACAGCTTTTCCTTCATGTCTTCAATCTGAACAATCTTATTTCCATTTCTCCTCTTCTTCAGTAAACCATGAAAATATGAACTGTTTGCATCACCCTGCTGAATCCAGTGCTGTTTAGCCTTCTGGCTTAAAAAACTTACACGAGCTGCATCTTTCTCCTTTAACTCAGCAGAAGCAGTATATTCCTCATGTAACAGTTGAGCATTAGATGGATCCTTACCCAAAAGTTCTTGCAAATCCTGCACTTTCTTCAGCAACATATCAGTGGCATTCTCAATATCACTGAATCTGTCCCTGTTCAGTTGCTTCAATTTTGGCTTCAGCAATTTTAAATTCTTTGCCACTCTAAACATTAGGGTACCTGCAATATTCCTGTCCCAAGATTCTCTAACAGTGGGCATAAAATTTTCTGAACCACCCCACATGTTGTAGTATTTGAAGCATCTGTTACTTTGAGAATGTCTAGTACTGCTAACAATACAAGGAGTATGATCAAATAAACCTTCAGGTAAGAATTGAGCATAAAGATCAGGCATCAAATCACTCCAAGCTTTATTCACCATGAATATATCTAACCTGCTGTAAATCCTATCTTCAGGCCTTTGTTTATTATTCCAGGTGAATAAAGACCCTATTGCAGTGATATCAACCATCCCACAGTCCTCTGTGCATCTTCTAAAAGGATCAATCTCATTAGGAGAAGTACTCCCTCCCACTCTTTCATTAGCAGCTAAAACACAATTGAAATCCCCAGCAATGGCCCAAGGTCCAGATGTGTAGATAGCCAATCTTCTCAGGTGATCCCATAGAGATGTTCTCTCATGAATACTATTAAAAGCATATACCATAGTTAAATGAAACACGCTCTTATTGACTACTGATTCAACCTTCATATGTATATATTGTGCATTATACTCCAGAAAATGAATTCTAAAGGCCTTAGGTTGCCATAAAATCCAAATTCTTCCACCCTTATGATAACCACTATTAGTAGAAATGCACCAATTATTAAAGTTATTCACAATCTTACTATAAGCTTTATTCTTTATTTTTGTTTCTAATAAGCCAAAAAGACCTATATCTTTATTTTGCAAAAAATAATTAATATCCTTCTGTTTACTCACTCTATTCATGCCTCTAATGTTCCAAAATCCTAACTTATCCATTTGACAGTTTAGAGGAAACACCATTACCAGTTGCTCTACTATTCAGCTTTGAAGGGGAAATAACAATATCCTTGTATGAATGGGCACCAAACTCTTCATTGCTATACCCACCCCTCTCTGTATCTTGCCCGTGCATTCGTACCAGTCTCTTAATAGGAGTGACAGTCCTAGGTGTGCGTAGGATCTGTGGAGAAGGTATTACAACCCTCGTCTCCTTGATCTCTTGTGCTGCAGGCACAGGAACCCTTGCAACCTGCTTAACTGGTCTCCACACCTGCTTAACAGGTCTGCTCCTTGTCTTTTCCTGTAGCCCTTTTCGACAATTCTCCTTTTCATGTCCCATTCCCATACATGTTGTGCATTTGACTGGCCTCCATTCATATTCAATGGCCACCTTAATGACACTTCCCTTTTCATCCTTAAAGGCAATTTTTCCAGGTAAAACCTGATCCACCTCAAGTTCAACCATGACCCTAGCATACCCCAACCTTGTTTTCTCTTGTGTAGCTAAGTCACTCTTAACAAACTTGCCTACTAACCCTGCTATTTTAGGCAAACCCTTGCCCTAAAATTTCAATGGTAGATTATGTATCTGTATCCATGCTGGCACAACCTTAATGTCTTCCTTTTTCAATTCCAACTCTTTTGTCCATGATTTTACAATCATAGGCTTGTTATCAAACATGTAGTGCCCTGACTGCAACACCTTTTCTTTCATCTCCAAGGTCTTGAACCGTACCAAAAAAATTCCATCTAGTAGGAAGGAGATTTTATCAATGTTATACTTTGTCCATATCCTCCTGATAAAACCTTCAATGATCTCCCATGGCGGGTTTGCCCCCAGTATGAAACAGACAACCGCTTGATTCCAGTACTCGATCTCTTCTTCTACATCCTCCATTTGAATTTGCAACATATCAGTTGGTGTAGTCTTAGGGCTTGCTACCATATTCCTCGGATCCCCTGTTTCCGGGACAAACTCCTCCTCCTCTATTTCACTATTTTCCTTCTCCTCATGGTTATCATCCAAATCATCATCCATGTCTTCCTCTTCATCCTCTGTTTCCACAACTAATTCTGGTATACCAGTTATTTCATTAATGTTCTTAGTCTTGTCACCATTCTCACCATCCGGTCCTGTTTGTTTATCATTAGGGTTTGCATGCTCCCCAACGTCTAAAACATCATTCTCCTCATTTTCCAAACTTTCCGTGGTTGTAGCATCAGATGCTGGTATACTTCTGCCAGGCAAAGTCATTTCTCTCTGCCTCTGTAAATTTGATTTTCTAGCCATAGGCGCGGAAATCAAGATCGAAAACGCTTTCTCTCTCTACGCAGTCATTGTTTCTCTCTCTAGGGTTGATTTATAGTTTATTATTTTCCATCTCTTTATTTTCATTATTATCATGTTTAATTCTTATTATCTGTATGTTATTGTTGTTGATTCGATAATGATGTGTAGCTAATTCCCCTTTCCTAAGACTAGGGAATCCATGATTATGAAGGGATAGTAATTGAATTATTAGGTTAATGCTTGTGTAGTCTTTGATGTTAATCGCTTCTATCAATTGTATCTGTCTAATTGAGTCGACGCAATTAGGCATTTTGTCATAGTAAACCTTGACCTGGACCGGAAGGTTGGAAAGGGCGAGACTCGTAGCGAGCATTAGGGCACCGTAGTGAGGGCGGAAGCTAAGCTATTTGTGATTTAGGGCGAATTGAGACCGGAAGGAGATATTCACTGCCCCTTAGGCCATACTTGCATTGACCTGAGACCTAAATTGCTTGACTGAATGATCATGGTGAACCGACTGTCTTAGCTTCTTTCTTCATATCTGCTTAATCTTTATTTCTCTTGCTTTTCCTCTCTTTCTTAGTCTCTTTAGTTTAGAACAATCAAATTCAACCCCCCAAATTGGTTACCGTGACGAACTTAGACAAACCTGACATTTTCCCATCTCCCTGTGGAGATCGACCCGACTTCCCTAGCTATATTAGTTAGAGCCAGTTGGTTATTTTTGATAGGTATACGACTGCCCTGTCAAATTTTGGCGCCGTTGCCGGGGAGGTGGCGCAATTTTGTAGCTTTATTTAAGTTTGTCTCTCGTCTCAAGGAATTTATTCCTTGAGACTGATCTCATTTTTGCAAATTTTTTGATTAGTTTTGCAGGTTATCTGTTCTATAAGAGAACATTGTCGCACCTGCTTTGCTTTGTAAAACTCTTTTTGCCAGGATGCCTAATATAGCCAGCCATTCAGAGCCAATGGTGTATTCCCTCCCAAAAGGTTTCCTACTACCCACTACTGAATCAGGAACCTTTGGAATCCACCCATCTTATATACAGCTGGTCGAGAGAAATCTCTTCAGGGGGGTACCTGAAGAAGATCCGTGCAGGCATATAGAGCTGTTTACAGAGTACTACTCTACTATTCCTCTTGCTGCTGGGGTGACACAGGACAGAGTGAACGGAGTCCTCTTTCCCTTCTCTTTAGCTGATGATGCCCGGGAATGGTTGAGGGATTTAGACAGGGAAGCAGCCGGTGTAACGGATTGGAGTTCCCTTGCCTTGGCCTTTTACAGGCGATATTTTCCACCACAGCGCACTAATGCGTTGAGAGCTCAGATTACTGCATTTGAGCAACTGTCCACTGAAGACTTGAATGGGGCTTGGACTAGGTTCAAGAAGCTAGTCTGTTTTGTGCCTCATCACGGTTTCAAGCGTTGGTTCCTATGTACCCAATTCTACAACGGGTTATATCCGGACCAGAGAGCTATCCTTGATAATGTAGCTAAGGGGAGATTCACGAAGAATGTAGAGGATGATCAAGGGTGGTGTCTTATCGAAGAGATGGCCATCCATGTTGCCGAATATGGAAATCCCCGAAGAAATGGGCAAGTTAACGAGTTGGTGGCAGCTGAGGTGTAAGTCATAGAAAAAGTCTAGGTAGTACGGAGATTACGGAGACTATGGGTGAGCATGCGTAAGTTTGTGCTATTACTGAGTATGTGGAGATATGCGGTAGATGCGGCATGGAGGGGCATGACCCCATTGGTTGTATGGCGAGAATAGAGCGCGTCCTTGCTTATCAGAAATACAAGCAAGGAGTTCCTTTTTCTCAATTATATGAAGAGATGACGAATGTTTCTACTCTCTCTAGGCAAATACCGCAACCAGACCCCTCTTCTACAAATAGGGAGATCGCCGAACTGAAATCCTTGGTTTTGAACTTAACACAACAGTTTGGGGAGAAATGCAACAAGGATGATACCTTCATTGTGGAGTTAAGAGAACAAGTCGCGCAATTAACAGTCGGGAAAAATCAAGCTAACCATCCACCGTCATGCGACCCAATTAATGCAATAAATCTCCGAAGTGGCCTTGCTTATGAGGGGCCAAAAATGCCAGAAGACGGGGTTGTTACAGCTGATAATACCCCGGAAGATGATTTGGACGAGTTTATAGACGATATCCTTGCTGCGTGCTGTCCAGATACTCGATCGAGTGAAATTTCTACTCGATCGAGTGAAAAAGATGAAGAAGTCACTCGATCGAGTGAAAAAGATGGTCGATCGAGTAAGCCTGAAATAGAAGAGCTCGATCGAGTGGTTCAAACAGCTCGATCGAGTAAATTCCAAGATAAAACCACTCGATCGAGTGAGGAAAGTACTCGATCGAGTGCCGAACCAAACGGAGACCCTATTTTGACATCTAATTCCGCTACCGTGTCATCTTCCCCTGCTGTGAAGACGTCACGCACTGATAAAGGTAAAGAGAAAGTCGCGGGTCCACTCATTGCTACCAGAGTACCCTTTCCAGGTCGTCTGAAGGACGCAAAGGTTGAGCGACAATACGGTAAGTTTGTGGACGTTGTCAAGAACCTCCAGGTAACTGTCCCTTTTACCGAAATTATTACCCAGGTACCTACTTACGCTAAATTCATGAAAGATATTGTGACGCGTAAGAGAGAGCTAAGTGAATTTGAGACCGTTTCATTTATGGAAGAGTCTAGTAATTTACTTTTAAATAAGGCTCCCCCTAAAATGAAGGACCCGGGTAGCTTCTCTATTACCTGTATTATAGGCAATGAGGTGATTGATAAGGCTCTTTGTGATTTAGGAGCCAGCGTCAGTGTCATGCCCCTATCTATCTGCAAGAAATTGAATATGGGTCATCTTAAATTGACTAACATTACCCTACAGATGGCTGATAGATCTGTTAGGCGACCCTTAGGTGTCTTGGAAGACGTGCCTGTGAAAATAGGCAAGCTCTTTATACCAGTAGATTTTATTGTTCTAGACATTGCTGAGGACACCCGGACCCCAATTATATTAGGAAGACCGTTCCTTTGTACAGCTGGGGCCATTATTGATGTCAAACAAGGGCGTTTGACTCTTGCAGTAGGGGATGACGCGATCACTTTTAGCCTGCCTGACACTTTGGCTCGGCCAATGATAGAGGATACATGTTATTCTGTTGATATTATTGACGAGTCAATTTATGACTTATGGTCGGGTTCTTTTATAAAGGACCCACTAGAGGCCCTTATGCTTTTGGATGAGTGTGCAGATAACCCAGATGACGATGACGTTGTGTTGGATTTGCTTAAAGATGATTTAGATGAGTGTGAACTCACCGACACTGAGGGAGAGCAAGTGGAACAAATGATCAGTACCCTATGCTCCATTGAGGTAAAGGTACCTGAGCGTAAGCCTCTTCCCTCTCATCTAAAATATGTTTTCTTAGACGATACTGAGCAATATCCAGTCATTATTAGTGCAAACCTTGATAATGATCAGCTGACTTCTTTGTTAGCTGTGCTTAAGAAAAACAGGAAAGCTTTGGGTTATTCCTTGGACGATATCAAGGGGATTAGTCCCAATATTTGTATGCACAGGATAGAGCTGGAGGAAGATCACAAACCTTGCAGACGGGTCAGGTCGCCACTGAATCGAAGATGCAAGATGTTGTGATGGCTGAGGTAATGAAGCTGCTCGACGCAGGTATTATCTATTTTGTTGGTCATTTTAAGTGGGTGAGTCCAGTGCAGGTGGTCCCTAAGAAAGGAGGGACTACCGTGGTTAGGAATGACAAAAATGAATTAATACCCACTCGAGTAGTGACTGGTTGGCGGATGTGTATAGACTATAGACAACTGAATGTCGCCACCAAGAAAGATCACTTTCCCCTTCCCTTTATTGATCAGAGGGTAGAAATATTAGCTTCTCATAAGTTTTTCTGCTATTTAGACGGGTATTCAGGGTTATTTCAGATCCCTATTCACCCAGATGATCAAGCTAAGACTACATTTACTTGTCCTCAAGGCGTGTTTGCTTATCGCAGGATGCCTTTTGGTTTATGTAATGCCCCTGCCACCTTCCAAAGGTGCATGATGGGGATATTTTCAGAGTATATGGAGTCTATTTTGGAAGTTTTCATGGACGATTTCAGTGTTTATGGAAGTGATTTTTCTAACTGTCTGTCTAACCTTGATAAAGTGTTGCAGCGCTGCATTGAGGTTAATCTCGTGCTTAACTGGGAGAAGTGCCATTTCAGGGTCAATGAGGGAGTTGTCTTAGGGCACTTAGTTTCTGATAGGGGAATAGAAGTTGATAAAGCAAAAGTGGAAGTGATTCAGCAATTACCTCCTCATGTTAATGTTAAAGGAGTGAGAAGTTTCCTTGGTCACGCCGGTTTTTATCGCCGGTTTATCAAGGATTTCTCAAAAATTTCTAAACCACTTACACAGCTTCTACTTAAGGATGCCCCTTTTGTATTTACTGACGAGTGTCTTTCTGCTTTTAACAGGTTAAAGCAGGCTTTGGTATCTGCGCCGATCATACAGCCTCCCAACTGAGATTTGCCGTTCGAGATAATGTGTGATGCCAGTGACTATGTGTGGACAGCGGGCCGCCCACGGGGGCGCTCGGGACGAGGGGAGCTCGGAAACAACAAGCGTTTGCATTTTGTATGGAGTCGCCACCAATTTTTATGGGAAATTGGAACCGTTCGAATACCTCATGTCATGTCAAGACATAAAGTAGTGACATGAACACTAAGCAATCGTTACCCTTAGCATTCTATGTCTAGAATGACTCTCGTGGATGCCAATGAACACGGGTGCTCACGGAGATCTGGAGTAAGGGGTGAGGGTACGTATTAGGAAGCTCTTTTGATCGAACACCTAATCCCGCCCGCCTCGATAGCGGCCTCTACTAATGATTAGGGAGTTTATTCGTACTTGATATATTGTCGATTGTAATGCATGCAATGCAACATCCATTAGATTAATCCTAACATGTGAAGAATTAAACTAAGTCGGTGAACAATTAGTTAATCATACAATTGGGTCGAAGTAAGATTTAATGTTCAATTACATGTTAAAACATACAAGAAATAAAAGCGATACAATAAATATAAAATACAATAAAGGAAATACATTAATTACAATGGATTAGGCGATTTATGTCGAAAATACCTTTAAAACGGATAATTTGATAAAAACGAATAAAAGAATAAAACACGACAGATCAGAAGGTGATAATACGGATATTAGTTAATTAATATACTTACTAATTAAACTACGTCAAGGCAGAAAAGGAGTTCAAGGACAGAAATCACCCTGGAACAGGCGCAGCAGGCACTGCGCCCTTTGGAAGAGGCGCAGCAGTTGCTGCGTCTGTTCCAAGGGTGAGTTCTGGCTGTGAAGCCGGAACTGCAGATTGTTAACGTTGATTGGTAAATTAATGGATTGATTGATATTTAGATTCGGATGAAAGTGATTAATGGATTATTTTACATATGAATATGGTCATAAAACAGCAAAACATGGATGAGACGGAAATAAACGGATTAATTATGTGAAGGGCCGATGTTAATAAATGAACAAACTAACAAACAAATAACTGAACATGATGGATTGATGACGAATTAGTGAATGTGGATGCAAATATATCAATGATGAATCTCAGAAACCCAATATGAACGAATTGAATTCCTAAAATCCGGGTTTGAATATTAATGACGAAAAACCCATAAATATTGATTATCTAGGATTTAAGTCGGGACAATGATTGAATTGAACATGTTAATGATGAATGAACAATTTATTAATGATCATGCGAACAAATTAACAGACGACAATTGAAAGCAAATAAAAACGAAAGACGAATTACAGAGGACGAAGAAGAAGAAAAGAAGCAGGAACTGCGGCAGCCTCATGAAGAGGCGCAGCAGAAGCTGCGCTCCTTCGAAGAGGCGCAGCAGTTGCTGCGTCTTTTCTCTTCGTCTGTCTACTGGAAATCCGCAAAAACAGGTTTTAAAGACGGTTTTTAGAAATCGATTTTAATGGTGTTTTCGACATAAACCTTACAATTGTTATACAATAATTAAAATACAATAAATAAAAGGAGAGATTATACACCCTCAGACTTACATGTTGACGGAACGAGATGAACTAAGAAAATCGATTAGTGAATGCTCGACGCGAACGTAAGGAAAGAGTGCCCTCGAAAGAGGAAAACGATTTAACAAGTTGATTAATTAGATTGATTGAGTGTAGTGGTCAAATTGGTCGGTCATGCAACGGAGAGGCTGGTACCCGGAAAGATCCGAGCTTACGTGGTCGAAGGTTCAAGCACGTAGGCGCCAATTAGTAAGAACGAAGTCTAGAATGCAAAGGGAGAAGAGAAGGGCGGACACTCGCGTGAGAAATATGAGGAGCGAAGGCTCCTATTTATACTAATCACGTGGAGGAATAGGGTTTCGGAGACTCTTTGGAAGTGAATCTCGGAAAGATATAAAAAAGATACGTAAATCATGCAAAGGAGGGCCTGGGAAGAGGCGCAGCAGCCACTGCGTCTCTTGGAAGAGGCGCAGACTGGGCCGTCGTTCTTTCCCGAGGTTTCCTCCCGTTTAAGAAAGATTTCCGTGTTTAAGTTATGGTAGGACGGATTTAATTTGATTATCTTTTGAATATTACGGGATATTGTTTGCCAAAAGATAAAATTTGATAAATATGGAATAGAAATATCCGGAACATTCCAACATTCGACTCGGGATTTAACAAATATCGAAAAATGGAGACGGTTTTTGACCGGACTCAATGTACTCTAATTATCGCCAAAACGACCGTATCGGTACGTAGATGACAACTAAGAGGTTGACATTAATATTTGAGCAATCACTTGACGATAATCTTACGAACTGTCACAAATCGTTCCGCGTATCAAACATGCGGCCCAATCATCACCGGGTGGTTTGCGAGGGGTGCGAAACGAGGTGTCTCTGAGCCCCCACTTTGACCGAGGCTTGGACAAGGCGAAAGTCAAAGTATAGCCATCAGGTCAATCGAAGATTACAACCTGACGACTATGGCGACGCGAGGCGGCTCAAGGGGTCTGAGCCAAGGACCTGTCGTCGGGAACATTTTAGAGTCTGTCGACTATCGGGGAGGGTCGTTTAAAGTCCATTAGACTACGTAAGGAAGCTCGCCAGCCATAAGAAGAGACCATACCTGAGACTTCTTCCTCGAGATGCTTTCGGAGTTGCATAGGAGCTAAGGTTAAGCGTAGGAGCTAAGGGTAAGACCTAAAAGTTATGTAAGGATTCGTGCTAGGGCGTAGGGACCCTAAAGGAAAGCATTGACGGGAAGGAGGCCAAAATGCGGGTTTCGACCTAAAGGAGGTAATCAAGTTTTGGGTGTAGGAACTCTATTGGTTTGGGGGATTTGAAGGCTTGGGAACCTAAAAGGATTGGGATCCTATAGTTAAAAAAAGTCCTAATTTCGGGTTTACGAACCTAAGAAGGCTTCGGGTTTGGGAACTTCTGGAGAGCGACACCCTGTCGAACTCCGCGGGGAAACAAGAAATATTGAAAGCAGCAGGACGTCGGTAGAAACTGCTGTGGGAATCCGCTTGCGTTGGTCTCAAGCGAACTCAGGCAAGAAAACTTGAGATTGAAGTTGAATTTGCTTGCGTCGGTCTCAAGCGAACTCTCGTTGGGGAATATGTCGACGACCAGGAACATCTTGATCGTCGAAAGAGAAGGTTTTGAGTGAGCGGTACTGCAAAATACCACTGCGCCGGGATAAAATGAATTGGACGATACTGCAAAATATTGTCGCGTTGGATAAAATGCGGGCCGGAACGAAAGGAAATCGTCGAAATGGACCGAAATGATAAAAATGTCGTCGAGGAAGAGGCGCACCAAAGATGGGCCCACGAATAACGAACTCATAACGAATTTTTGAAAATTCGTAAGGAGGGAACAAAAGGAAGAGGCGCAGCAAGAGCTGCGTCTCTTGGAAGAGGCGCAGCACCTGCTGCGTCCTTTCCCCAATTTGGCAATTCTTGCGTAAAAACGCGAAATCAGAAGGGTCTTAATTCATTATTTCGAAACACAAATCCTTCAATTTCTCTCTCAAATCTTCACCATTTCCGTCAAGGTTGGATTCAAAAGCTTGCTTAAAATATGACTAATCGAGGTATGTGTTTTAATCTTGCATTAATCTTCCATATTTGTCGGATTTTGAGCCGCGAACATTAGGGTTTTCGACCCTTTTACTCGAAAATTTGGGGCTTTTCCCCCAAATGGATTTGTCATGCCAAATTGATACTAGAAACGAGTAGTAGGCAATGTTAGGAACATAACCATGTATTTACTTCGAATTTTCATCGAGTTTTGAGCCCTTGAGCGAATTTTGAGACGGTTTCACAGCTAGATCGAAAATGGCTTCGAAAACGGCCTTAGGATTGCCCATTCGTGATGAAATTTGATATTTGGGACTCTTGGGTGACGGGTAAACTCCCTGTCATCTCGGAATTTTGGTTGGTGACAACTTTTGCAGGACACCTTTTAGGGCATAATCGCCGTTATAGCGAAATGCTGCCGAATTTTCGACTCGAACTCGGAACTAGGCCTTGATTTGGACTTGACCTGACCCAATTCATCACATGAGTGACTGATTTGGTGGGAAATATGGCCAAGGATGGCCAGAAAGGGGCGATTTCCGGGCTTTGAAGGCTCGAAATAACTACTTAACAAAGGCTTGTCATCATGTGATGCGGCCTGGATCTGCTTTAATCGTTGCAGGTGACGATGCTTCTACTTCTGGGAGGACTCCCATGGACATAGACGCTGCTGTTGTTGAGGAGGCTTTGGAGCAGGCCTTTACCGCTGCGGTGATGGCTGCCGCAGACGAGGTTCCTGAGGAGGAGGCTGTTGACGAGGAGGAGATTCCGCGACGGGCCCACCTCGGACGAGGGGGTCGTCAGCTGAGAGGAGCTCCCGCGTGGGCTGAGACCTGGGAGAGTAGGCACCTTGTGTGGGCTGCAGAGGGTCACTTGTCCTACAGGACGGTGAAGAGCTTGGTAAATAGGAATTCCCTAACTCATTACTTATCCTCTTCCATTTAAATTCCTTTTAAATTTATTTCAAAACTAAAGATAGCTTTATTTCAAATCATAATAGGAGGCCGGGAACATTCGGTCGTTCTCGGGGTACACGACGGCGATGGAGCACTACGAGCGGCTGTCGGCGGAGGAGAGGGCCATGATCGAGCGTGGAGCGTTCGGTCCTCTGGTTCAGGTCTGGAGGGATATCGTGAAGAGGAAGTTGCGGGCCAACCTTAGCCTGGTCCGCGCTTTCTTGGATCGATTTTGGGACACGACTTCCACGTTTCACCTGCCTTTTGGTGAGGTGGGAGTTACTTTGGAGGATTACGGCATGATTTCTGGTCTGCCGTGCGGGACCGAGGAGATGGTGTGGCCGGAGACTGGCATGAGGGCGGACTCGGCCGAGGCGAGGAGATTGATCGGCTGGAACTTGTCGCCGAAGGTGTTGCGATCTGCGGGTTTGGTACCCAGTACCTATGTTCGAGATTACTTTGCGGGGAAGACCCCGGCATCGGTGGTGATTGATGGGAGGGAGACGGCTCCTCCTCCTTGTACAGCTGAGCAGAGGGCTCGTTTGTGGCTCTGGTGGTTCTTGTCTTCGATCTACCTCGGAGACAAGGGTGAGAGGCTATCGACGAAGCTTCTTCCCTTTCTTTCTGACTTGAGTTCCCTAGGGCGTTGGGACTGGGTCACAGCTGGTTTTGCGGTCCTCATCCGCTTCATGAGGGCCATGGTTCGTCCGGAGTTGATGGAGAAGTGGACTTCTCCTGGCGCTGTCGGACCTGGGCTACTGTTGGAGGTACGAATCTTCCTTTTTGATTGCAATTTCTTTTATCAAAGATCGAAAGATCATCATTGACTATTCTGTTTTATAGGCGTGGGTGTACTCCTACTTTCCGAGCCACGCACCCAAGAGGACGGAGCCGTTGGAGAGGGCCTATCCCGTGGTGAGGGATTGGGTCATGTGCCGGACGAAGAGCAAGCGTTCTTCTCACAACATCTACCGGCGGGATGTGAACGCCCTTCAGCTGAGTAGCGTGAGTATCCCGTTTGTATTCGTTTTTTGCCCTTTGCTTTAATTTGATCATAGGAATGACCTTTGCCTTCATATCGTCACAGTGGGTGCCCAGACCTTGGGCGGAGTACGCTGGAGCGCCTCCTTTTGTTGCTGAGGTCCTCCGTCCTAGGAGCTCGAGTCGGCTGTTGTTGTGGACGTCGATGGGTCCTGTATGGTATCTGGGCGAGCGGTTAGCTCGTCAGTGCTTTCGGGGCGCGTTGACGGTTCCCGTCGATCCTCCTAGGACGATGTTCAGGGAGCCTTCCGAGGCTGAGAGGGAGGCGGATTTGGCTGGTGCCGGTGGTGACGACCTTCTTCTGCCTGGCGAGGACTACTCGGCGCTCCTTTACGGGAGGTTGGCGTACTGGCCAGTAGTGGTGAGCATCCTTTATTTTCTTGGTTCGACTTCGAAAGTTACGACGAAAGATCGTCGATTAATGAGAGTCATTTGTCTTTACAGGAGGTTGAGGCGGCGGGCATCGAGCCCCCAGTGTACCCCGAGACTCTTGAGTACACTGACGCGACTGGGAGGACGACGATCTCCGAGTTGCGTGACTTTGACGTAGCTGTGACGGATGCTGGCCTAGACGACTGGCAGCATCTGATCCGGAGGGTGAGCCTCTAGTTTATTTCTTGTGTAAGAACACACTTGATTAAACTTGTTCAATTTGCTAAGAATTTCTTTGAAATGCAGGTCGCGCCGTCTCGGTTCGTGGCACTATGGAGGGTGGCCAACCGGCTACGAGCCACCGCCATCGAGGCACTCGTCGGTGGTCGAGGTCGTCAGGTATGAACCTTATTTGATTTCTTGATTTTTGATTTTATTTTGATTTTTGGATGAATCGATTGACATGAGCCAACTTGTTGTTGCTTACAGGCTGGTCGTGAGTCGGAGCGAGAGTTGACCCAGGCTCGAGAGGAGACGGCTCGCTTGTTGAGGGAGCTCGAGTTTCGGGACGCCGAGATTGCCGCTCTCACGGCGAGGGTTGCTGAGTTGGAGGGTGCCCAGCATGAGTCCGCGTAGCTTTGTAGATTTGTACATTTGATTTTGAAACATTTTGGACTTGTTTTGGGGCGCAAGCCCCCAGTTTGCCTGGACTTTTTGACTTGTTTGGGGCGAAGCCCCCAGTTTACTTGTGCATTTGTACCTTGTTCGGGGCGCAAGCCCCCAGTCTGCTTGTACATCTGTTTTTTGTTGCATATACGACGGCCTGAGTGCCTTTGCTGCTGGGTTGTGTTGCTTGTATCTGCAGGTTAGTTCTTTTTGAACAGGTTTGGTAGACAACGGTTTACACCGTCATGCTGCCGGAATTTACATAGAAAAACACGCAATACATACATTTCATATACACGTAAGGCCTTTAATTAGTGCAAAATGAGAATCAAAAGGACCAAAATGCAAAAAATTTGTCGGAAATGACCGGACAGTAGGGAGGGCTACCCCCTAAAAAAAAAAGAAAAAGAGAAATCTATAAGTTAGAAAATGGAGAAATATAAATATTGAAATTTTATTAAAAGAATTATGTCAAAAAAAAAAAAAAAAAAAAAAAAAAAAAAAAAAAAAGAAATGATTTAAAGTGTGCTGTAATGGCGGGAGTGTCGATGTCGCCTCGAAATGCGTGCCCGCGAATTTAGGAAACCTGAAGCATGGTAAATTTCTCGGATTTACCAAAATAAAATCCCGTAGGAATAGGAAATTATTCGTTATAGAATTAGGAAAGATCCAAACACGGAAATCACAGGAGTGAATCTGGGGAAGAGGCGCAGCATGAGCTGCGTCCCTTTGAAGAGGCGCAGCAGGTGCCGCGCCTGTTCCCAAGCAGGTCAGTTCTGACGGATTTTTGGAAACAGCAATTAGTATAAATAGAAACGTCGATGAAGCTTTAAATCATATAACTCTTCCGTCTCTTCTTCGTTGATTCACACATAAAAACTCCCAATAAATTTTCAAGAGAAAATTATCATCATGAATACCTTAGAGATCCGCTTGAAGGAATGGACTAATGAGTTTTCGAACATTGAGAAGCATGACATGGGTGCCTATAATCTTGGGTCTTTGTTGAGTTTGAAACTCATTAAGGTAGTAAAACCGTTCTTGGATGCTTGCCTTGATTATTGGGACCCAAATTACCATGTTTTTGCGTTCCCAGGAGGTGATATTTGTCCTTTTCCGGAGGAAATTGCTGCTATTGGCGGGTGGGACCCTGAACATTTACCTGCCATCCCTTCTACTGCCCAAGGGTATAAGAGCAAGTTTAGAGATTTGCTTGGGCTGACCAGACTTGAGGTGGATCGCCTTGTTACTTCGAAAGGCGTGCGAATGTTGGATTTTATAGATCGATTCATCAACAGGGTCGACCCTACTGTCTCTTATGTTGCTAGGAGGAGAGCATTTGGCTTCTGTTTGCTTCATGTTTATGTCTTCCAAGGACATGTTGACGAAGATTTGAGAGGTGATCCCCGCCTATTGGGCCTCGTTGAGCAAATGGAGCTGCGCAGGAGCCCAGCTTGTCTATGCTTAGGGGAGATTATCTTGGGTTTGGATAACAGGAAATCCAATCGTGATCTTCCATTCTTGGGGAGTCCCGTCATCTTACAGGTAAAAGACACCTTTTCTCTCTTTTTTTTATTATTTCGTTTTTTTTTTTTTTTTTTTTTTTTTTTGAGTGTCTAATACCTGTCTTGGTAGGTTTGGCTTATGGAGCGTCTCCGATTGCTCGAGCCCCCAGTTCACGCACTTTCCTATCATGCCCGTATGATTTCGATGAGGACGAGGTTGTACATGGTGGACTTTACCCGAGTTTGCGACTACTGGAAAAACAAGCTGAAGACTGATGATGGCCCTTTGATCAGGTGGGTTGTACCGTGGTGGCACCTCAAGTCCATCCTTTGGAGTGTCTTCTCTGGATCCCACTCGGTCCGTGCGCATCCCTGGATTGGAGTTTATGGTGTGCATCTTTCCCGAGAGGTTGATGAGGCAAGTCGGGTTGAAGCGAGATGATCCCCGGGCTTGACACCGTCCCGCTTTCGCTATGGCGTTGACTACCGAGAGCCGAAGAGAGTGGGCTATGAAGTGGGCCCAAAGAAACATGTGGTTCTTGAGTTTCTCCGCCAATGCTTTGTGGGTGTCAGACTCCTATCTGAGGTGGAGAAAGGCTGCAACTTCGGAAGAACGCGAAAGACTGAGGAAGCGTGAGCCCGTTGACTACAAAGTGCGCGAAGGAGAGAAAGAGAAGGAGAAGCATCTAACTGAAGGAGAAGAAGAAGCCGGCCTTCAAGTCATTCATCCTTCGAAGAAATCGAAGACTACTCCTGTCGCAGAGATGGTGGTTGGCAAGAACGGAAGGGTCAGGCCTCGAGAAAGACCGTTGGTGATTAGGTCTAAAGTGGTACAAGAGCGCCCGGCTCGAGGTCGTGACAAGAAATATGACAAGAATGACAAGGGCAAAGGGAAGATGGAAGAATAGCCCTAGTCTTTATTTACTATTTGATTATTATTATTATTGTTGTAATAAAAAAGGAGGGATTTTTAGAATCCTAGCTTATCTATTTTCTATTATTTGTCGTATTATTATCTTTAGAAAAGGAATGGAATAAAAAGGTTAAATGGTTATGAAACCGTTTGTGATTTTCTTTTAATTATCCTTGTCGAATTTCAAATGCAATGCAAATGTCCTTCTATTTACATTTTAAATAAAATGGTGGGTTGAATCCCGTGAAGGATTGCCTACGTATTCACTTAAAAAAAGCGAAATCAAACCCTTGCGCGTAGTTCGAGTAAATGTAAAAGAATAATTGTTCGGAGCAAGAGCTTGTAATGAACGTAGAAAATAAGCATGAGCTTTGCTTACTCGGGAGGTGCGAATTTAGTTTGTTTGATGATATGAGGATGACAAGTTTGCCAAGATGCAAGAGCATAGTGACATTCAAATGGGCCAGGGGCCGTTTATTTAGTGCCACAAGAGTGACACATAGGTTTACGCGAGGCGCGTTTTTGTTCTATCCTAGGCATAGTATCGTTTCAGTTGGTCGAGATTTGTGGGGTTTGAAAACTCATTTCCATCTAGGTCCGTGATTCTAACCGCACCCCCTGGGAGTATGGATTTGACTAGATATGGTCCTGCCCAATTAGGTTTGAATTTTCCCCTTGGGTCGACGGTAAAAAGAGCTCTACCGATTTTTGAGAACTAAATCTCCTTCTTTGATGTTTCTTGGCCTAACCTTTTTGTTGAAAGCTCGTTTGATACGTGCTTGGTATGTTTGGACATTATGTAAGGCACGTAGCCTACGTTCATCCAGGAGGATGAGTTCTTCATACCTATCCCTCTTCCAATCGGCTTCAGGGATTTGACTTTCGAGTAGAATACGCAAGGATGGTATTTCTAGCTCAACTGGTTGTACGGCTTCCATGCCGTAGGTCAAATAGAAAGGAGTAGCCCCAGTGGGCGTCCTGACGGATGTTCGATACCCCCACAAAGCGAAGGGTATTTTGCTTGGCCAATCTCTATAATTGTCAGTCATTTTCTTGAGGATTGTGACGACGTTCTTGTTAGCCGCCTCTACCGCGCCATTAGTCTGTGGTCTATAGGGCGAGGAGTGGTGATGCTTGATTTTGTACTTGGCTAGCAACTGTTCGGTTTCGGCTTGGAAGTGGGACCCATTATCGCTAATGATCTCATGTGGGCAACCATATCGACAGATGATGTTGTTTTGTATGAACTTGGCTACATTTTTGGCCGTGAGAGCGGTGTAGGAAGCCGCTTCTACCCATTTTGTGAAGTAGTCAATTGCTACTAGGATGAAACAGTGACCTCCCTTCCTACCGGGTTATTTTCCCAATTATGTCAATTCCCCATGCGGAGAATGGCCAAGGAGATGTCATTGTATAGAGCAACGAAGGAGGGACGTGTTGCACGTTCCCGAAGATTTGACAGTTGTGGCAGTGCCTCACATATTTGATGCAATCGGATTCCATTGTGGTCCAATAGTACCCTAGACGTGTGATTTTCTTTGCCATCATAGGTCCACTCATATGAGGACCGCATTCTCCATCGTGGACTTCTTCCATCACCTTTCGTGCCTGTGAATGATCAAGGCAACGTAGGACTACACCAAGAGGTGTTCTTTTGTACAACTCTCCTTGCATTAGGATGTATTGGGAAGCTAGTAGGCGTATAGCTCGTTGTCCCCTTTTGTCCATATCTGGTGGATAGGTACCATTAAGCTTGAAATTCAGGATTGCCTGAAACCAGGGTTCCTGTGCGATTTCTTCTTCATCGGTAATTTGATGGACATAAGCCGGCTCTGACCGTCGTTCGATACACAAAGGCATTTCCATCATGTAGTCTGGTATACTTATCAAAGATGCAAGTTTCGCAAGAGCGTCTGCAAATTGATTTTCTTCCCGAGGTAGGTGTAAGTAGGTTACGTGATCAAAGAATTGAGCCACTTGGTCTATCCTAGCTTGATAGGGTGCTAGGCTTTCACTTCGTATTTTCCAGGATCCCGTAATTTGGTTGATGATCAGTGACGAATCTCCGTGCACTCGTAGGTTTTTGATGCCTAAGCTTACTGCCGCTTGTAGTCCAATTAGGCAAGCCTCATACTCTGCAGCGTTGTTCGTCACCTCGAAGTCGAGTTTGACAGCAATTGGTGTATGCTCGCCTTCAGGAGAAATGAGCAACACTCCTATCCCAAATCCTCTTAGGTTTGATGCTCCATCAAAGTATAGATCCCAAGAGTCTACATCAGTTTGAAGTATATCCTCGTCGGGAAATGACCAGGTATCTATGGTTTGCGCGTCGTTGATGGGATTTTCTGCGAAGAATTCGGCGACGGCGCGACCCTTTATTACTTTCAGTGGCACATATTTGAGGTCAAATTCTGAGAGCATCATGGTCCATCTTGCCAGACGTCCGTTGAGAACGGGTTTCTCGAAGAGGTATTTGACTGGATCCATTTTGGAGAATATCTTGATAGAGTAGCTAAGCATGTAGTGACGTAGCTTCTTTGTTGTCCACACAAGAGCAAGGCATGTCTTTTCGAGTTGCGAGTATTTGCACTCATATTCCAAGAACTTTTTACTTAGATAGTAAATAGCTCTTTCTTCACTTCCTACGGTTTGAGCTAGCATAGCACCCATGGCAGTTTCAGTTACTGTGAGATACAAACCAAGAGGTTGATCTTGTTGTGGTGGCATGAGCACTGGTGGTTTAGCTAATATCTCCTTGATTCGGTCAAACGCCTTTTGACAATCATCATCCCACATGGTGTGGTCTGTTTTCTTGAGTTTCTTGAAGATAGGCTCGCAAATCATCGTAAGTTTCGATATGAATCGACTTATGTACTGCACTTTTCCCAGGAATCCTCTGACTTCTTTTTCCGTTTGAGGTTGTGGCATTTCAATCAGAGCCTTGATTTTGGAAGGATCTATTTCTATGCCTCGTTGGCTAACGACGTACCCTAGGAGTTTTCCAGATGTCACTCCGAATGTGCATTTCTGAGGATTGAGTCTCATGTTGTACTTCCGTAGCCTTGCGAAGAACTTGCGAAGATTCGCAATATGTCCCTCTCTTTCCTTGGATTTGACGATCATGTCGTCTACATATACCTCGACTTCTTTATGCATCATGTCATGTAGGAGTGTAGTCGCGGTGCGTTGGTATGTAGCCCCGGCGTTGATCAATCCGAACGGCATTACCGTATAGCAATAGGTTCCCCATTGGGTGACGAACGCGGTCTTGTGCATATCTTCCATGGCCATCTTGATTTGGTTATAACCCGCATATCCATCCATGAAGGATAGTAATGCGTGGTCTGCAGTATTGTCCACTAATATGTCGATGTGAGGTAGAGGAAAGTCGTCTTTTGGGCTTGCTTTGTTCAGATCCCTAAAGTCAACACAAACTCGGATTCTCCCATCCTTTTTGGGTACGGGTACTATGTTAGCTACCCAGTCAGAATACTCGGAAACTTTGATGAACCCGGCTTTGAATTGCTTGTCAACTTCTTCCTTAATCTTTAGAGCCCATTCTGTTCTCATTCGTCGAAGCTTCATTTCACAGTTTGAAACCCGGCTTAATCGGAATTCTATGTTCGGCGATATCCCCCGTCGATCCTGGCATGTCTTTGTAGGACCAAGCGAAAACGTCTTTGAATTCATTTAGGAGGTCTATGAAGTCGGCCCGTTCGGCAGAGCTCAAGGTAGTCCCTATCCTAAGTTCTTGGGGTTCTAGTTCAGTTCCTACATTGATGGGTTCGGTGTCCTCAATTACAGGTCCCCCTTCCCCTTCCTGTAGTATTTCTTTGGCTACATAGGGAGGTATTTCGGTCAAGTCTGGGTTTTGGTCATCCTCAGTATCATCATAAACAGAATTGCACTCAAGATAACGCAAAGAGTAAGCAGAACCTGATTTATTCATATTAAGATTTGAGTAAAGTTGAAACAAATGAGCCAACTGATCCATGGTCAGTGGCGGCAAAGGGACAGTAATTGGGGCATTTCCCGAACTACTGTGACTACTCGATGCTAAGCTAGGAGAAATGAAGGGAGTGGGGTTGACGGCAGGAGTAGACTCTCTAATGACTCCTCTAGACTCTGACTCTGACTCCGACTCCGATTCTGATTCGAACTCGTCGTCTCCTGGCTCTTCTTTGAACATCTCTCCCTCTCCAGTGGTGAGCTTGAAGAGTCTTCCTTGATTGTTGGTCCATTTGATTGATTTCCTCCACCCTTTCTGCTGCTTTGTGTCGATTTCCGTGATCAAGGCGGTGGGGTTGAAGCGATCGTCTTGCAGTATCGTAGTAATGATCTCATCCTGCGCGGCCCTAACAAATCGGTCCTCTCCGAACAGAGGCTAACAGCTTGTTCGTCTAAGCAAGGTGCTTGACGGGTTTTGACGGTAGGAACCGTTTCCGGAGGGATGAAGTAGCAATCGTGAAAGATCTCGATTCCGGCTAACTTCCTCTCAAGGTAATGCCAAGGTTCGGGAAATCCATGAAAGAGTTCCGAACTTCCTTCTTGAACGAAGTACCCATTCAAGGTAGGGAGATATGGTTTCATTTGGACCCCTACATACTTGCGATTTTGGACTTGAGCAAGCATTTCGAGAACTTCTTCAGCTGTGGGTTTGTACCCTAGTCCCAGTGGTATTCTTGATGAGTTGCCTTTCTTGTATGGCGCGAAAGTGTTCTTCCGAATTGGGTTCAAAGGCATTCCAGGGAAGTATCCTTGATTTTTGAGTATGTGGTTGACCACCAAGTTAGAGTAGGGATTATAGTACAGGGGTGCCAACTCACTTTCTATGACATTTACACTTTGGAAGCCCCCAAGTTCGTATATGGGATCCGCAAGGACTTGATTATTCGCTTGCTTTTCGATTATGGCCTTGATGGGTGACGAAGTGATTGTCACAACTTTGCCATTTAGTGGGATCTTGATCTTTTGATGAAGGGTGGATGTTACTGCTTTGGAAGCGTGAATCCAAGGCCTTCCCAGAAGTATGTTGAATGAAGCTTCGATGTCCACTATTTGGAAGTTGACTTTTCGTTCGATTGGTCCTGTTGCTATGGTTAGGTTAGCAAGTCCTACCACTTTTCGTCGTGTACCGTCATATGCACGTACACCTTGATTTGTAGGAGTCCAGTCCGACTCCTTCATGCCTAGTTTGTATGCCGTTTTGAGGGGTATGACGTTGACCGCGGAGCCATCATCTACCAAGGTCATTGGCACATTCTTCTTTAAACAAATGACAGTGATGTATAGAGCAAGATTGTGACTAGCGCCAAAAGGTGGCAAGTCTTCATCTGAGAAAGTAATAGGATTACTTAGCTTCGGTGATTCTTGGAAGACCAAGTTGACTACATCTTCGGGAGTAGAGTTATGTGCCACATTTAATTTGGCCAAAGCTTGCAGTAAAGCTTGGCGATGCGGAAATGAGCTTGCCGCTAGTTGCCAGACTGAAAGATCAGCCTTGGTTTTCTGTAATTGCTTGAGCAAATGATCAGTGGGGTCATCTTCATTGTCATTTGGTGTGATGACGTTGGTTGGGTTGTTTTGAGTAGTGCTTTGGTATGGACGACCCGAACGAGTTAGGTGATCCACATCTTGGTCTTTGCCATTTTGGACTATCTCTTTGACTACGGAGTTTTCAATGAGATATTCGTCTTCATCGTCATCGGCCCAAACCCCATTAATTGCGGCTAGTTCCCTCATTCTTATGATGTCACTTTCTAGTTGTATGATTTGACCAACTAGCTTATCGACCATGGTGACTACTTCTTGCATAGTGGCATTTGAAGAGAAGACCAAAGGCACGCGTTCTTTAGGTGTTGCCTTGGGATCGCGTAAGATCATCACCATGTTTTCTAGTTCCCACACTTGTCCATCTACACTCCTTGCCCATGCGATGAAGTCGGAAAGGGTAGGGGAGATGGTAGAGTAGAGTCCTTCTTTCTCAATTGCATGAATTTCATTTTCGGTGGGAGAGATGAGGTGTGAGCAATCTAAGGTAGATTCGTCACTTGTAATCACTAGAACTCCAAGAGGATTCTCAGTGTTGTTGGGCTTACCTCCTGGTGGTATTGGGAGTCGACCATCTTCAATCATATCTTGAAGCACATGTTTCAATTTGTAGCATTTTTCTGTGTCGTGCCCTTTGCCCCTATGGTATTCACAGTAGGAATTTTCATCCCAAAACTTGGACTTCCTTTCAGGTTCGGGAGTAGGTCCAATGGGTTGGAGTTTGCCTTGCTTCATTAGCCTTTTTAGAGCATTGGAGTACGTATCCCCAAGGTTTGTGAACTTCCTTGGTGGGCTAGTTTTCTTGGATGGCTCGAGAAGGTTAACCTCGTCGGTCTTGCTAGTAGAGCCGTATGAACGACTCGTGGACCCTTGGTATCCTCGACCTACCGTTTTGGACAAGAGTCCTTTGCGGATGTCATCTTCAATTCGTGTCCCTAACACGGTTAAATCTTTGAAAGTCTTGATGTTTTGATATCTCAAATGGTTGGCATATATGGGCTTGAGATTGTCCACGAACTTCTCCACAAGAGTGGCCTCATCTGGGCGTTCTACTAGTTGAGTACTAGTCTTCCTCCACCTACTTAGGAAGTCGGTGAATCCTTCTTTGTCATTTTGGGTAAGAACCTCTAGAGTACGCATATTGACTTGGATTTCGGCATTATCCGCATATTGTTTTGAGAATTCGATCGCGGCGTCCTCCCAAGTAGCGACCTTCTTGTGATCTAGGGTATAGAACCATTGCTTCGGGATGGTGTCGAGAGATGAAGGAAAGATCCTTAAGAACATCTCGGGTTTGATGCCTTTGATAGACATGTAGTCCTTGAATGCGCGGATGTGGTTCAAAGGGTTCTCATGTCCTTTAAACTTGGGGATATCCGTCATGCTGAAGTTAGTGGGTAACTTGGAATTGACGGCTTCATACTTGCGATTGTTCTCCATGTAAATGTCATTCCCCTTGAGGTACATCAATTGCTCCTCTAGGTATTGGAGTCTTTTCTCAGCTATAGTCGTCCCTATGGGAGGATTTTCATCTTTAGACTCACCATCAGAAAAGCGTGCTTCATTTTTAGGGGAAGGCAACCTTCCCTCTACGTCAAAGATACGGCCTTCGATAAGTTCAAGGCGGTCATAGGTTTGTTCTTGAGTGATTTGCATTTGGGCAGGTAGCGGCTAGGATTCGATCACTATTCTCTTGAAGTTGTTGGAGGTTCGTTTCATCACTTGACCCAGGCATCTTGGAAACTGGATAAGAGATCGGCGACGAATCAAAACACGATCGACCATTCTATCACACTTGCTAAAAGAGGAAAAGTTTTGACTCGTGAAGTGGGTGTGTGCCACTTGTGTTGAGTGAGTTTTGAAGAAAAGACAAGGTCTTTGAAAATGTGCGTCCTAGCCAACTGTAGTGTAGTTGTAGGAGTGGACTCGAAGTGAGGTTTGAAATGGGCTTGTGGCCCGAATTTTGACACGACAAATGGACAGAGTTTTGACCGGACTTTGTACTAATTAAAGGCCCTATTTTCGAAATTTTTTTGATTGAAATACGGGTTTTGATTTTCGAAAATTCGTCATGGTTTTGTTTAGAATGGTGATCACATAAGGTTTTGCATATTTATACAAGCATTATAACGGGATGCTGAGTGCATTTAGAAGGGTTTTGGTTTAAAGGGTGGGTTGCCATACCGAACCATCAAACCCGAAGTCTGTGGAGAGGCTCGTGCCAAACAAGAGTAAGGCCGATTCCTAGTCCATTTCCTCAAGTAGTGAAGGCCCTTGATACAAACAAGAGTAAGCATCATGGTATGGATGACGTCAATCGCTATCCATCCTTAGGCCCAAATAAGAATTAGGACCGTTTAGACGGGACGATTGGTCAAATGGGTTGGGTTGGGCCTAGGAAGGCCGAATGAAACGGTCTAGGAAGACCGAGTTATGAAAACCGACAATTGTCTTGTACAAATTATTCCCTAACCTTGTTCAAGTTTCACCCTAGCTACACATAAGTGTATATCCCCAGCGGAGTCGCCAAACTGTGGACAGCGGGCCGCCCACGGGGGCGCTCGGGACGAGGGGAGCTCGGAAACAACAAGCGTTTGCATTTTGTATGGAGTCGCCACCAATTTTTATGGGAAATTGGAACCGTTCGAATACCTCATGTCATGTCAAGACATAAAGTAGTGACATGAACACTAAGCAATCGTTACCCTTAGCATTCTATGTCTAGAATGACTCTCGTGGATGCCAATGAACACGGGTGCTCACGGAGATCTGGAGTAAGGGGTGAGGGTACGTATTAGGAAGCTCTTTTGATCGAACACCTAATCCCGCCCGCCTCGATAGCGGCCTCTACTAATGATTAGGGAGTTTATTCGTACTTGATATATTGTCGATTGTAATGCATGCAATGCAACATCCATTAGATTAATCCTAACATGTGAAGAATTAAACTAAGTCGGTGAACAATTAGTTAATCATACAATTGGGTCGAAGTAAGATTTAATGTTCAATTACATGTTAAAACATACAAGAAATAAAAGCGATACAATAAATATAAAATACAATAAAGGAAATACATTAATTACAATGGATTAGGCGATTTATGTCGAAAATACCTTTAAAACGGATAATTTGATAAAAACGAATAAAAGAATAAAACACGACAGATCAGAAGGTGATAATACGGATATTAGTTAATTAATATACTTACTAATTAAACTACGTCAAGGCAAGAAAAGGAGTTCAAGGACAGAAATCACCCTGGAACAGGCGCAGCAGGCACTGCGCCCTTTGGAAGAGGCGCAGCAGTTGCTGCGTCTGTTCCAAGGGTGAGTTCTGGCTGTGAAGCCGGAACTGCAGATTGTTAACGTTGATTGGTAAATTAATGGATTGATTGATATTTAGATTCGGATGAAAGTGATTAATGGATTATTTTACATATGAATATGGTCATAAAACAGCAAAACATGGATGAGACGGAAATAAACGGATTAATTATGTGAAGGGCCGATGTTAATAAATGAACAAACTAACAAACAAATAACTGAACATGATGGATTGATGACGAATTAGTGAATGTGGATGCAAATATATCAATGATGAATCTCAGAAACCCAATATGAACGAATTGAATTCCTAAAATCCGGGTTTGAATATTAATGACGAAAAACCCATAAATATTGATTATCTAGGATTTAAGTCGGGACAATGATTGAATTGAACATGTTAATGATGAATGAACAATTTATTAATGATCATGCGAACAAATTAACAGATTTACAATTGAAAGCAAATAAAAACGAAAGACGAATTACGAGGGGCGAAGAAGAAGAAAAGAAGCAGAACTCTGGCGGCCTCATGAAGAGGCGCAGCGAAGGCTGCGCTCCTTCAAGAGGCGCAGCGATTCTTTGCGTCTTTTCTCTTCGTCTCTCATCTCGAAATCCGCAAAAACAGGTTTTAAAGACGGTTTTTAGAAATCGATTTTAATGGTGTTTTCGACATAAACCTTACAATTGTTATACAATAATTAAAATACAATAAATAAAAGGAGAGATTATACACCCTCAGACTTACATGTTGACGGAACGAGATGAACTAAGAAAATCGATTAGTGAATGCTCGACGCGAACGTAAGGAAAGAGTGCCCTCGAAAGAGGAAAACGATTTAACAAGTTGATTAATTAGATTGATTGAGTGTAGTGGTCAAATTGGTCGGTCATGCAACGGAGAGGCTGGTACCCGGAAAGATCCGAGCTTACGTGGTCGAAGGTTCAAGCACGTAGGCGCCAATTAGTAAGAACGAAGTCTAGAATGCAAAGGGAGAAGAGAAGGGCGGACACTCGCGTGAGAAATATGAGGAGCGAAGGCTCCTATTTATACTAATCACGTGGAGGAATAGGGTTTCGGAGACTCTTTGGAAGTGAATCTCGGAAAGATATAAAAAAGATACGTAAATCATGCAAAGGAGGGCCTGGGAAGAGGCGCAGCAGCCCACCGTCGTCTCTTGAAGAGGCGCAAAGACTGCTTGCGTCTTTCCCAGGAGGTTTCCTCCTGTTTAAGAAAGATTTCCGTGTTTAAGTTATGGTAGGACGGATTTAATTTGATTATCTTTTGAATATTACGGGATATTGTTTGCCAAAAGATAAAATTTGATAAATATGGAATAGAAATATCCGGAACATTCCAGAACATTCTGACTCGGGATTTAACAAATTTATCGAGAAAATGGAGACGGTTTTTGACCCGGACTCCGAATGTACTCTAATTACTGCCAAAACGACCGTATCGGTACGTAGATGACAACTAAGAGGTTGACATTAATATTTGAGCAATCACTTGACGATAATCTTACGAACTGTCACAAATCGTTCCGCGTATCAAACATGCGGCCCAATCATCACCGGGTGGTTTGCGAGGGGTGCAGAAACGAGGTGTCTACACTATGCACTAGGAGCGGTGCTAGGCCAAAGAAAAGACAAGGCTTTAAATGCAATTTACTATGCGAACCGAACTCTGGATGAGGCTCAAGTGAAGTACACCACCACTGAAAAAGAGCTGCTAGCTGTAGTTTATGCCTTAGAGAAATTTCGTTCTTATTTGATTGGGTCAGAAGTTACTGTTTTTACTGACCATGCAGCTTTGAGGCATATCCTTGCTAAGAAGGAGGCTAAACCACGGCTATTAAGATGGATACTCCTTCTCCAGGAGTTTGATTTGCAGAGAAAGGAGCTGAAAACGTTGTAGCTGATCATCTGTCGCGACTGTCACGGCAAGAGGGGGAATATTCTTTACCTATTGATGAGTCTTTTCCTGATGATTCTTTATTTGCCGTATTGTCTTCTATTGTTAACCAGGAACCTTGGTATGCAGATATAGCCAACTGCGTTGTCAGTGGCAAGCTGTAACACCCCCATACTCCAAGTGCCTTACCAGGACCACTCAGGTATGAAGACATTACCATCTCGGTTGCCCGAGGTATGATAATCAAATAAACAATGAAGAAACAACATTTAAATATAAATACTTAGAGAAGAGTTACAATTCTCAAACCAAACCAAAAGTATGATACATGTTCTCAAACTGACTGTTCTAGCTGAAATGTAAATAACTAATAAGCTACAGCGGAAGACTCCTATCATCATGTCGTGGCAATCCCAGCTATCCCAGTACTCATCTCAATACCTGCTCAATATCTGCTCACCATCCCCGAATGGATCACCGCAGGTTTACAAAACAACACCGGGGTCAGTACTAATCACACAATTCAATATATATTAACAATAAGATAAACAGATGACTTAATCACACACACGCAATCACGCCAAATCCAATCATCTCAATCACCGATCGTCCACTTTGGACCACCACGCGATGGGGGACCGCATCGTACCCACCAAATCCCCGCTCCACAAAGTGAGCGATAACCCTGTCCATTAATGTGCACATCCCCTCTCGTGGCGGGTTCCACGGAAGGCGAAACTAGGGCGTGAAGCCACTCCCGCAAGTGACCCCACTCGGTAGGACACGCCTCAAGAACCACAGACAATGATTAGCAAATCACAATCACAACCGTCGCAATACAATTATTACATCAACAATTAATCTCAACACATCAACCAATATCCCATTATGGGACTAATACGAGTAGGAAATCCTACCCGGAAAGCACACAATCGACGGTCTCTCTTTCTTGAATCAAAAGCTTCCTCTATGAACCCTCCTCCTATCATACAACACATAAAGGCTACCAAATCACATACTACACATAAACCCCCAAATCTCTAAATTAGGGTTTAACCAAATCAAAGGAAAGACAATAAAAAGGGTACACAGATCTTACCCTCGACGTAAGGAACTCAACGGTATAATCAACGCTAAGAACTGACCTTCCAAACTCCGGGGATTGCTAATTATGCGATTAGGATGAAGAACTTGTTTGCTTTCTCTCTTAAATAGTAATTTAGGTTTTGCAAAAGTGATTTAGAATAATGACGACAAAGCTTATATACCTTAATCGCATATTTAACAAAACCCGAGAAAATTCCCCGTAAAACCGGCTACTCGATCGAGTACCCAAGGATACTCGATCGAGTACCCCCCTACTCGATCGAGTACCCCAGCTACTCGATCGAGTACCCAACAGGTCATAAACGTTTCTAAAACGCAACTTACCCTTACTCGACAGAGTAAGGCCTACTCGATAGAGTACCCCAAGACTTATAAATACGGAGTATTACAGTCTTCCCTCCTTAAAAGGAACTTCGTCCCCGAAGTTCAAAGCACTACTAAACAAAGGTACTCCCATAACATTCCCGACTCATCAACCAAAACAAAATTCAACATAAAACATGTTACTAACCAACTCATCCCGACAAACATACCGACACAATATACAAAAAGGGGTATAAAAACTCTTAAAAACTGCTCGCGATCATCTCCTACCCCCCTAAAAGAAACAAGGTTACGTCCCCGTAACCATACATACCTGATCGAAAAGGAAAGGGTAACGGTCTTTCATAGCTTCCTCTGGCTCCCATGTAGCTTCCTCTGGCTCCCATGTAGCTTCCTCGGTCTCATGGTTAGACCAAAGGATCTTAAGCAAAACTGTCTCACCACTCCTAGTCTTTCTAACCTTTCGGTCAAGAATCTGCTTAGGTACCTCAAGATATGATAAGGACTCATCTAGCTCTAAGCTCTCTGCCTCTAACACATGTGACGGGTCACTCACATACTTCCGCAGCTGCGATACATGAAACACATTATGCACTCTCTCTAATGCAGCAGGTAAAGCCAGACGATAAGCAACCTCTCCAACTCGCTCTAAGATCTCATAAGGACCGATGAACTTCTGACTCAGCTTGCCCTTTTTCCCAAATCTCATAACCCCACGCATAGGAGACACTTTCAGAAAAACTTTATCCCCAACCTGAAACTCTATATCCCGACGATGTAGATCTGCATAACTCTTTTGCCTATCCTGAGCTGCTCTCATTCGTTCCCTGATCATCTTAATCTGTTCCACCATCTCATGCACCATCTCTGGTCCTAAAACCACTGCCTCAGCACTATCGTCCCAACAGATTGGACTCCTACATCTCCTCCCATACAAAGCCTCAAACGGTGCCATACCAATACTGGTGTGATAACTGTTGTTGTAAGAAAACTCTATCAAATCCAACCTCTGTTCCCAGCTACCACCGAAATCCATCACACAAGCTCGCAACATATCCTCAAGAGTTTTGATTGTTCTCTCAGTCTGCCCGTCTGTCGCAAGATGAAATGATGTACTCATCTTCAAAGTTGTTCCCAACAATTCCTGCAACTCTTTCCAAAACCTCGATATAAACCTCGCATATCTGTCAGACACTATGTCCTTAGGGACTCCATGTAACTTAAGCACGTTCTTTCGATAGGCCATAGCCAATTGTGCCTTAGTCCATGTATCTTTCATTGGAACAAAGTGAGCTGACTTGGTCAGTCGATCCACTATCACCCATATCATATTGTTACCTTGTTGACTCTTTGGTAAACCCACAATGAAATCCATGGAAATGGATTCCCACTTCCACTCAGGTACCGCTAAAGACTGAACCTTACCTTGTGGTCGTCGCTGTTCCCCTTTAACTCTCTGGCATGTCAAACAACGGGACACAAACTCAGCTGTCTCTTTCTTCATCCCAGGCCACCAAAACGTTTTCTTCAAATCCTTGTATAGCTTGTCACCACCCGGATGTACCGAATATGGTGTACAATGTGCCTCTGTCATGATAGTCTTTTTCAACACTTCATCATTAAGGACACACCACCTACCATCAAACCTCAAACTACCATCTGTATGAATAGAAAAGCGGGACACTGTCCCTTTCTCTACTCCAGCTCTCCACTCAACTATCTTAGGATCCAAAGCCTGCTTACCTCGAATGTCATCATAAAACTCAAGATGTACTGTCATATCACCCATGGCATCACCTTTCTGCATCATATGTATCCCAAATCGTGCTACCTCATCTCTCAGCCTCATCAAAGATAGAGCTGTACACAGAGAATGTACACTCTTCCTACTCAAAGCATCAGCAACAACATTGGCCTTCCCTTCATGGTAGATGATTTCCATGTCATAATCGCCAATCAGCTACATCCACCTCCTATGTCTCATGTTCAACTCCTTTTGAGTGAAGATGTACTTGAGACTCTTGTGATCAGAAAATACCTTAAAGATTGCTCCATAAAGGTAATGTCTCCAAATCTTGAGAGCAAACACCACCGCACCCAACTCCTGACCTTTCTCATCAGCAGAGGAAGCATTTTCTGTATAACGCTAAGCAGTATTTTTGGGATGATCCTTATTTGTTTAAGGAATGTGCAGACGGTCTCTACAGACGGTGTATTCCGCAGTGGGAGACCAAAGTAGTCCTGGAAGGCTGTCACTCCTCTCCCTATGGTGGTCACCACGGTCCATCGCGCACCGTGGCTAAGGTACTTCAGTCTGGTTTTTACTGGCCTTCTTTGTTTGCTGATGCTAAAGCTTTTGTTTCAGCTTGTGATGCCTACCAACGATCAGGGAATATTTCAAAGAGACATGAGATGCCACAAAATGGTATCTTAGAGGTTGAGGTTTTCGGTGTCTGGGGCATTGATTTCCAAGGATCGTTCCCGTCTAGTAAAGGTAACAGATATATTTTAGTTGCTGTCGATTTTGTGTCTAAGTGGGTAGAGGCAATTGCCTCACCCCATTGTGATGCCAAGAACGTGATTAAAATGTTCAAAAAGTTCATATTTCCCCGATTTGGTGTCCCTAGGGTCGTCATTAGTGATGAGGGAATGCACTTTAAAGAGAAGAAACTAACTTCCATTCTCTCTAAGGTTGGTGTTCAACACCGGCGTGGTTTGGGGTATCATCCCCAAACCAGTGGTCAGGTTGAGGTCTCTAATCGCGAGATTAAAGAGATATTGTCTAAGGTAGTTTCTAAATCACGGAAGGACTGGAGTCTTAAATTGGAAGACACATTATGGGCCTACAGAACTGCCTTTAAGTCACCGATCGGTGCATCACCTTATCGGTTAGTTTATGGGAAATCATGTCATTTACCTGTTGAATTGGAATGTAAGGCTTGGTGGGCAATTCGTGAGCTTAACTTTGATCCTAAGTTGTGTGGTCATAATCGTCTTTTGCAGCTAGATGAATTGGAAGAATTTAGGCTTAATGCCTATGATAGCTCGCGCATTTACAAGGAAAAGACGAAGAGATGGCATGACAAAAGAATTCTACCTCGGGAATTTCATGTCGGGCGAGAAGGTGTTCTTTTTTAATGCCCGATTGCGATTGTTTCTGGCAAGTCAAGTCCAGGTGGAGTGGTCCTTATACGGTGACAAATTACTACTAAATTCGGATCCGTTGAGCTAGAAGGTCCCGAAGGAAATCGGTTCAAGGTGAATGGGCAATATGTGAAGCATTATCACGAAGCAAATAAAGCAGAAAATCGTGTTGAAGTCTTGTACTTCGACGAGCTTGACGCGCCAGATAATTGATGCCAGAAAGGTCGTGCGGGACCTCTTAAACCTGCGCTTTCCGGGAGGCAACCCGGACTGTTTTATTGTATTTTTGTTGAACTATTTCTTTGCCTTTAGCTTTTTGTTGAACTTTAGACACCAAACTATGCTTTCTCTGCATTCCCTATCCTTCTTATACGTGTTTTGCAGGTGCAGTTACTCGATCGAGAGGTTTTTCAACTCGATCGAGCACTTTTGCCAAGAGATTCACTCGATCGAGTAATATTTCTACTCGACCGACAAGCTGCAATATCACGTTCACTCGATCGAGTGATTTATTTTACTCGATCGAGCATTTTTGACACCAAACCACTCGATCGAGTTGTTCTATTTTACTCGATCGAGCTGTTTCGTCTTCCAGCTGCTACCTTTCGTCCTTTGAGCTGCTGTTTGACTTCCTATGACCTCCCATGCTCATGGTCGGTTTGGGGAGGTCCATCTTCATGGCGTGTTGTAAGTATTCTGACTCCATTTATCCTTTTCTACTTAGTTTGCATTTCTTTCCCTATTTTTGGTACGATGAGGGCATTGTACGGTTTGGTTTGGGGAGGTATGCATCCATATCTGTGTCTGCATGTTTTCTTGCATTTCCGTTTGCACGTTTATTTATTTTTGCATGCATTGTCGTTTTTATTTTCAAAAAAACACATAAAATTAAAAATTTTAAAAAAATTTCACGTTTAATTCGAGTCGGAACGTTTGAACTTTGACGTTACATTGAATCTTTACCTTTGCCTTGCATACTCTTGACATATAGTTGGCATGATAATGTGCATAATCTACGAGTTTTTGTTTCTCTCTTATCTGAACGAATAGACTTGACTCACATATTGGCAAGCTACATTACATTCTGAGGTTAGAGCTTTATAAACTGGTGACATCCATGACCGGTTTCATTTAGGATGTGAGTAGTACTCTCTGTAAGGCATGTAACATCAATTTGCATAAGCATGAGTCTAGTCTTCTTAATACCTGTATGCATTCGGTCTATAGATGGTGACACATGTTAGGAGAGGCAGTTCCCTTTATTTCATTCTGCCCATGAGCCTCACATAGCCAAATTGCCTTTTTGTCCTATTAGCTACATTCTATAATTTTGCCTACCCTAGCCGAGCTAGTGATGAGTAGCTGTTTGGAATGCTTTACTGCAGTTTGGTTATATATCTGATTCCAGAAGTTGGTGGAAGAATCGAAGGGAATGAAAAGAAAGAAAATGTTGTGAAAAAATGAGTGAAAAAATATTGAAAAAGAAAAATGAAAAGCAAAAAGAAAGAAAAATCATATGCGAAAAATGAAAAGTTGTATGGATGATTTTCACTCCCATGTCTTATTTATATCCTATGGGGAGTTGACAGTTGACAAGTTTGCGGTGTATTGTGAGTTAAGTGCATTGAATTTGCACCATTCTGTATTGTTATATTGAGTACGAAGTTGGGATGCAGTTTCATAATTTGGATCCGTGCTACTAGTTTGGCTACTAACTCCACATTTCCAAATTCATTTTAGCCCCTTTGTACCCAATACATCACTTACCCAAATGTAAGTCCTCGGCATGTGTCTTGGTCATTAGTTTGGTTGGAATGCATATGTACGGTTGTAGAGACTTTATTCATGTTAACTGCATGCATGTTCTTATAGGTCGAGTTAGATGTGTGTCTTTACTTCTTTCTATCTTTCACATATATACTCGCCTTATGCCTGAATATGAGTGATGAGCGACCCGTGAGAGTCCGATATCTTTGAGTCTTGCAAGGTCGACTGTTCAGTAAGTTTGAAACATTGATTTAACTCGTTTGCATTTATCATCTGCCACTTTGTTGTTGTTGCATTAAACTGGTTTTGGCAGATGATTTGTAGCTAATGCGTTGGTCCCGTTCCACTGTTATTTCTTCACTGCATTCATAGTTTGATTGGGGACAAGCAAAGGTTTGGTTTGGGGAGATTTGATGCGTGTGTTTTATATAAGGTTTTTACCTCATTTTTACACGCATTTCTGTACTATTTTATGTAGCATCTAGCTACAAATACCCCCGAATAGTCTACTTTGGTTCGTCTTGTATAAATTGCAGGTATAGACCGAAGAGAAGATAAATCAAGCCTAAACTCGTCCCATTTGCATGCATTTATGGAGAACAAGGAGCCGGAGCTTGGAATCTATCACTTTGAAGACGAGCGAGCTGATTGCGGAAGGTGTCATAGTGCCTAATGTGCCAAAATAGCTCGATCGACCACTTTTCTAGTCGATCGAATGCTTTATATCATGAAGATTACTCGATCGAGCATAAATATTACTCGATCGAGAAGGCATTATAAGGAGTTACTCGATTGAGTGGTTTATTTCCATTCGATCGAAGGGTTTTCAGCATAGTTACTCGATCGAGCGGTTTTATTCCACTCGATCGAGTGGTTTGCCCTGTAATTATGTTTTTCCGCCTATTTTCGTATGGGCTTTTGTAATTAGGCTTTGGATTAGGTTTAAGGGGGAGATTTTCGTGTGCTACTAAAAGGAGTAGACTGCGTAACTCTTTCTCACTGACCTCTCCTTGATCTTACTCACTGCTTCCCTCTTCTTTACTCTTTTCTACTCGGATTCGGAATTGTAATCGGTATTATTATTCCCTTTTAATTTCTTAATCATAATTGTTATTTGAATTCCTTCCTTTCTATTATTGCTTTTATTATTGCTTTATTCCATCTCTTTATTTTCATTATTATCATGTTTAATTCTTATTATCTGTATGTTATTGTTGTTGATTCGATAGTGATGTGTAGCTAATTTCCCTTTGCTAAGACTAGGGAATCCATGATTATGAAGGGATAGTAATTGAATTATTAGGTTAATGCTTGTGTAGTCTTTGATGTTAATCGCTTCTATCAATTGTATCTGTCTAATTGAGTCGACGCAATTAGGCATTTTGTCGTAGTAAACCTTGACCTGGACCGGAAGGTTGGAAAGGGCGAGACTCGTAGCGAGCATTAGGGCACCGTAGTGAGGGCGGAAGCTAAGCTATTTGTGATTTAGGGCGAATTGAGACCGGAAGGAGATATTCACTGCCCCTTAGGCCATACTTGCATTGACCTGAGACCTAAATTGCTTGACTGAATGATCATGGTGAACCGACTGTCTTAGCTGATTTCTTCATATCTGCTTAATCTTTATTTCTCTTGCTTTTCCTCTCTTTCTTAGTCTCTTTAGTTTAGAACAATCAAATTCAACCCCCCAAATTGGTTACCGTGACGAACTTAGACAAACCTGACATTTTCCCATCTCCCTGTGGAGATCGACCCGACTTCCCTAGCTATATTAGTTAGAGCCAGTTGGTTATTTTTGATAGGTATACGACTGCCCTGTCATTACTTCCGAGCGTGGCCACGCATTTGTAGTCATTAACTCCTTGAGTGGCCTTGAGATATAGTTACCCAACGTGGGTGGACAATTCATGTATGCCCTATCTATCCTATTGCACAATGCAGATCACCATGACCTAGTAAATGCCTTTTTGGCCTCCTTTCACGGCACGACCTAGGACAAAAACCAAAGTCACTCGGAAACTGCACTTGCTCAGATAATAGTCTCCAATCAAAAGAATCGACTCATAGGAACATCTTAGAGATCCCTGCCACGACCAGGCGTCTATAATAGAACTTAGGGACTCTCTAAATGGTCAATGTCCGGCAAAGTGTCACACACTCTGTCTATGTAATCGACTAGTCATCGCGTATGACCTTATGGTGTTGAACAACCATCAATCGACTTACAATTTAGTCACTCCGAGACGTCACCTCATTAAGTGACTAGGGACAAAATACAATGTTCATCTTATTCACTTGAATAGTGTTCAACATTGTCTCCACAACTTATTCAGATAAACAAGGTATTAAAATTTAGTCATACTAAATAAAAGATTCATAAAAGAATGAATGCGAAAACAATGAATGTGATTATCATATATATAATAAAAGATAAACTATCCAATTATTACATATCCATAATCTAAAGAAAATCTGGTACTCGTCTCAATCCCATTGCGACGACATGACCATCATACTTAGCCTTTGATAAAGGCTTGGTTAAATGATCAACAATATTATCATATGTCCCAACCTTACAAATGTCAATTTCCTTCCTTTTCACATAATCTCTAATTACATGGTATTTCCTTTCAATGTGTCTAGATTTGTTACTAGACTTCGGCTCTTTGGCTTGAAAAATAGATCCACTGTTATCACAATATAGAGTGATAGGATCTTCGGCGGAATGGAATACTCCTAGTCCCTCCATGAATTGCCTAATCCAAACAGCTTCCTTCGCAGCCTCAGACGTTGCAAGGTACTCAGCCTCTGTTGTAGAATCCGCGGTAACGCTTTGCTTGAAGCTCTTCCAGCAAACAGCTCCTCCATTTAGCAGAAACAATAGCCGGATTGGTATTTCATATCATTCCGATCGGTTTGGAAACTTGCGTCCGTGTAACCTCTTACACGCAACTCAGTTTCTCCTCCAAACACTAAGAACGAATCCTTAGTCCTTCTCAAGTACTTAAGGATGTTCTTTACGGCTATCCAGTGACTCTCACCAGGCTTGGCTTGATAACGACTTGTCATGCTCAAAGCATACGCAACGTCGGGACGAGTGCAAATCATAGCATACATGATAGACCCAACAACGGAAGCATAAGGGACGGTCTTCATGTGTTCAATCTCCTTAGGGGTAGAGGGAGACTGTGACTTGCTCAAAGTAATCCTTTGGCCCATAGGTAGAAATCCTCTCTTGGAGTATTTCATATTGAACCGGTCAAGAACTTTGTCAATATAAGCTTCTTGAATCAATGCTAGTATCCTCTTGGACCTATCCCTATAGATCCGGATACCCAAGATTCGTTGTGCCTCTCCCAAGTCCTTCATTTGGAAGTGTTTCCCTAGCCACTCCTTTACGGAAGTGAGCGATGAAACATCATTCCCGATGAGCAATATGTCATCCACATATAGGACAAGGAATGCAACCTTACTCCCACTAAACTTCATGTATAAACACGGTTCTTCCACACTTCTAGTGAAACCGTATTGTTTAATAACATGATCAAAGCGATGATTCCAACTCCTAGATGCTTGCTTAAGACCATAGATGGACTTTTTAAGCTTACACACCTTCTTAGGGTTAGATGTATCCACAAAACCTTCAGGTTGTATCATGTACACCTCTTATTCTAGAATCCCATTCAAGAAGGCGGTTTTGACATCCATTTGCCAAATCTCATAATCATGAAATGTGGCAACCGCTAAGATTATCCTAATGGACCGAAGCATAGCGACTGGAGCAAAGGTTTCGTCATAGTGTAAACCATGAACTTGGGTGAAACCTTTTGCCACCAATCTAGCTTTGTAAACATCTACATGTTTATCCACGCCGAGCTTGATTTTATATATCCATTTACACTGAAGGGGTCGCACTCCCTCAGGTAAATCTACCAAGTCCCATACTTGGTTCTCGTACATGGAATCCATTTCGGACCGCATGGCTTCTAGCCAAAGCGAGGAGTCGGGACTAGACATGGCCGATTTGTAGGTAGTGGGTTTATCACTTTCCAAAAGTAACAAAACACCATCCTCTTTGATGTTACCAAGGTAGCGATCAGGTGGACTAGAAATCCTACTTGACTTTCTAGGAACAATTACCGTTTCAGAGGAAGAGGGAATGCTATCCTCCACGTTCTCCTCTACCTCATTCTCGGTTTGTGGCTCTCGAACTTCTTCAAGTTCAAATTTTCTCCCACTCTGTCTCCTAGAAATAAACTCCTTTTCTAGGAAGACAACATCACGAGCCACAAACACTTTGTTCTCGTGTTTATTGTAGAAATAATAGCCACGTGTTTCCCTTGGATATCCTACAAAAAGACATTTGTCAGACCTGGGTGCAAGCTTATTGTCAGACTTAATCTTGACGTACACCTCACAACCCCAAATACGCATGAATGACAAATGAGGGACTTTCCCTGTCCATATCTCATATGGAGTCTTATCGGCCGCTTTAGTCGGGCTTCGATTTAGTGAAAATATTGTAGACAAGAGGGCAAAACCCCAAAATGAACTAGGAAGCTCAGTTACACTAATCATAGACCGAACCATATCTAGTAAAGTTCGGTTTGTCCTTTCGGCCACACCATTTAATTGTGGTGTGCCAGGAGGAGTCCATTGTGATACTATACCACAATCTTTTAGGTGTGAATCAAATTCATAATTTAGATATTCACCACCACGATCGGATCGTAGTGTCTTAATCCTTTTATCCAATTGGTTCTCTACTTCATTTTGAAACTCTTTGAACTTGTCAAAAGCTTCACTCTTGTTCTTCATTAAGTAGACATACCCATATCTACTTAAGTCATCAGTAAAAGTAATGAAGTAGTGAAAACCTCCTCTAGCGGTGATGGTTAATGGTCCACACACATCCGTATGTATGAGAGCCAAAACCTCACTAGCTCGTGTCCCTTTTTCCCACAAAAGGTGCACGAGTCATCTTGCCTAGAAGGCAAGACTCGCATGTACCATAAGATTCAAAACCAAATGGTTTGAGCACTTTTGATGAAACAAGTCTCTTAATGCGTCTTTCGTTTATGTGGCCTAAACGACAATACCAAAGGTAGGATTCGTTTGGATCACCCGTTTTGAGCTTTTTAGTTTCCACATGATAAACGTCATTAACATCATTTAAAACATAAGTGCCTCCAATTGAAATGGCCTTGCCATAAACCACATCATTTAAAGAAAAAGTACAACTATTGTCCTTAATCATAAAACAAAAGCCTTCCGCGTCTAACGCGGAAATGGAGATGATGTTCTTGGTTAAAGTTGGTACAAAATAACACTTATTTAAATACAACTCTAGAACACTAGCTAAAGTGAGAACATAGGTCCCCACGGAAACGGCCGCTACTCTAGCTCCATTGCCCATGCGGAGATCCACATCACCTTTTGTTAGTGCTCGCACGTCCCTTAAACCCTGCAAATGATTACAAAGGTGAGAGCCACATCCGGTATCAAGTATCCAAGTGGAAGTGCAAGCATAATTAACGTCTATCACATAGAGAGAGGAAATCATACCAATAGGCGTCACACGCCCTTCCTTGAGATCCTCCAAATATTTGGGATAACTCCTCCTATAATGCCCCTTCCCATTACAATGGAAACATTCGGCCTCGGAGAGTTTGACACTTTTTGCCTTGGGATTGCCATTCTCAACGGCCTTCCCCTTTCCCTTGTCATGTTTCTTTGACGATTTCTTGAATTGGGACTTTTTCTTCCCTTTTTCTTTCTTAACTCCAAGGGATATGTTCTTTAACTTCGTGGTTAAAACATCTCCTTTGTCACTCCCACTAGCTTCCATATCCCTCTCCGCTTGGGTGAGGAGTGCATGAATTTCATGATAACTCTTATCCATGCCATTCATGTTGTAGTTCACCCTAAAGTAGGCAAACTTGGTGGGAAGTGAGTGGAGGATACGATCCACCACAAGAGTTTTAGGAATGTTACACCCTAGACGCTCTAGGATGTCAACATATTCGACCATTTTGAGTACATGGGGACTAACCTTTTGGCCCCTTTCAAGCTTAGCTTCAAAGAAGTGTGCCGTTGCATCGTATTGACGGACTTTAGGTGTTTGTGAAAACATAGTAATCATACGAGTAAATATCTCGTACGCATTTAAATAAATGCATGAAAGCTTGAGCTTTGGGGACATCGACCATATCAACACATTCTTGATATCATTCGACATCCTCACATGGTCATCATAGGCGGTCCGCACCGCCGATGAAGCCCTTGGACCAGGCTCGATGGGAGGAGCTTCGGTCAAGTAAGTGAGCACATTGTCGGACAACGCGACACTTTTGATGTTGGATTCCCATTCAAGAAAGTTACTACCGTCATCTTTTAAGATACATTTGTCCATTACGGACCTTAGCCATGCATCTTTGCCTAGTGAAGTAGTTGATGGAGTTGATGAAGTTGCCATTGCGAATTAAAATGCTACAACAAATAAGGAAATATTAACATCCATTGTTTTAAAAAAAAATTACTTGTGAAAACATGTTTAACAAGTTTTAGCATTTATATAATGATCTCCCACTAAATTATATAAATGATTCCAAGACCCAAATTTTAAACAAAAATGAGCATCGCTTGGGCGAAACATCCCATAATTGTGTAAATTCGGTAAGTCACGTTGACTAATTCTACCTCTAGAACTCTTGGTCGACGAATTTCCTTAAATCCATCTACTAGCCCCGGAACACAAGACCGTCTTATATCCCGTTGAGTCCAACCAATTTTAGCGTGTGATAACCGTTTACCACCCTACTTACCCAAGGTAAAAAGAGAACACCCCGCTTGGGCGAGCGTGGCTCTAATGAACAAGAGATTCATAGGTGTTACTAATTGGTAAGGGTAATCTCAATTTTAGTTATGTGAGAGATCTTGTCAATTTAGTCATAAATTCCCTATAAGTGAACTAAGTCGGTGAATGTAAATGACGTGAATTGACAACCGCGAAAAATAAAATGCATGTGAATGACGATTTTGGCATGCGCGAAAATAAAACAAGCAAACAAGTAAGCATATGAATAAATCCTAGTATGGACACCTAGTTAATAAAAACTAGACTGTTACATATCGGAAACCAACTCCTTGGTCCCTTGCCTCTTCATTCCAAAAGTGGCTCCTCTTTGTGGGATTTGGAACACCTTCCAAAAATAGACTCCGTCTCGATGTAATCCGTCTTTTGGAAACGCCGGTAAGAATAACTATTACAATTGAATTACATAGCTATTCCTATTATACATTAATTAATAAAATAAATAAAACTATTAATTAATTACAAACCGACGATACGCGATCGTATTTAAATTACAAACAAATCGATATTCCCATTCATTTCGGGTAATAACGATTAAAATAAACTAGGCCATACTAGGTACAACAAGATAAATACTTTAAATAAATGACAATCATTCATTCAACTTAAATAAATATGCTTAAAATGCTGTAAAATGATGCCAAAATCACCCTGTCTATCAATCGTTGGTATCCATCTCGGTTTTTGTGGATTTAATCGATTTTTAACTTGTAAAAATCAATAATCAACTCTTAAATCTCATTTAAGTCCAAACTAATTGTCCAAACTGTTTTGGACCTCAAAATTAGTCCTCGCAAATTTTATGATGAATAATTAGTTTGATTTGGTGATATTTTGCTAATTTAATCGGTAAAATCATAATTTTTAAGTAAAAATCCAAAATAATTGAAACATTACCCAAAAAATTGAAACAAAAATTTTGAGTATTCTGGAACACTCCCAAGACCACCAAAATGTCAGAAAAATTGCCCCAAAAATCCGGATAAAATTTATGAAGAAAAAGATCGATATTTATCGGTTTTTAACCACTAAAACCAATAAACATCAAAACAAGGTGAAACCACATTTTAAATTTCACTTTTAACTTTTAAATAATATTTTCAAATGTACATAAATTTATCATGGGCAGGAACATCGTTTCAAAATTATGATTAATTTATTTCACTTTTATCGATTTTTATCTCATAAAATCAATAAATATGCAAAACTTCAAACCAACCTTCAAGATTTTGCATACAATCAGTAGAAAATATGCATGAAACACCATAAAAATTCCATGGCCTGAATCATCTTTTAACTATTTTTAGTCAATTTATAACTAAAATACGGCATTTGACTCGGTTTTCTACCAAAAATAATTAAAAACAGCAAAATAACTTCATAAATCACCAAACTTAACCAAAAATCTTTTGAGATCAGTAGGTATGCATGCCCTAAAAATTTAGTTCTAAAACTTCTTCTAACACAATTTTTGAGTTTTTATAAATTATCTCATAATTTATTAATATGCTTAAAATCAACATGCAAATTACAAGCCTAAGCTCTGATACCACTTGAAAGATCATAGATCCATATTAGACTCTCTAATAAAAATTAAATTATCTCATAATTTATCATTTTAGTGATCTATGTAACATGCATGCAAATATAAAAGCATAAAAATGAAAGTTAAGGAAAAACAATTTCCTTACATAGATTTTATGGTAATACTAGTATTGGTGCCCGGCTTCGCCCGGGCTACCTCTACTTACCATTAAATTTTCTTTTCATTAAATAAAATTACTTAAAGTTGCATAACCCATAAATTTATCATTAATATATTTTTGTATAACATATCCTAAAATTACGATTAAATAATTTTTGAGACAAATTCACTACTCCCGCTATTAATATTTTACTCTTATTAATGGAACAATAGTAATAACATTTCACTACTTGCCCGTAATCATTGTTACTTTCACTACTCCCGCCGTAATTATTGTTACTGTCACTACTGCCGCATTAATATTGATAATTTCACTACTTTCGACTTTCACTATTGCCGCATTAATATTGATTATTTCACAATTCTCGTTGTTGTTTCTACCACTTTCACTAATCTCGCTGATAAAATTGTTAATTTTACTATTCAAATGAGTGATTACTATCATATAATTATGTCCAATGTTACTACAATTCTTTTCTTTACTGACGAAATTACTTTTACTACTTAGGCATGCAATTTTAAGAGAATTATATATTTATATAAATATATTAAATATATGCATTCAATCAAATCGAAAGAATTATGCAATAATATATTTTTGTATGTTAAATAATTAACATTTCTATACATATAATAAACTATAAAATTTAATAAAATTGCATAGATTTTAAATTTAATATATAATTTTATGATGATAATAATTAATACCATAAGTGTACATGCTTATACTAATTAATTATTTTATTTTAAAAAAATTGACCATCTTCTAGTTTTTTATAAATATTTAGGAAAGTTACCAAGCATCTTTTTTCTTTCCTTGAAATTGACCATCTTAATTAATTAATTTATTTTAAGGAATATGACCATGATTTAGTCTCTTACAAATGTTTAGGAAAATTACCAAGCTTCTATATAATTTAGTTTTAACCCAAACTATATAATATTTGCATTGAGATCCCTTAATCGGGTCCATCACACGGTGCTAGTGATTTAAAACTATATAGTATAATTAATTTGTATAACTTTCTTTAATTACATTGAAGTCCCTTGGTTTCTGGAATTAATATATAGTATTGATTGATGGGCACAATCAAGATCTCCTACCTTGATTGTTCTTGAGCTTATAACAAAAGGATGATCCTCCTAACAAATCTTCAAAGAGAAGATCTCCTAACAATATGCACCCAAGAACTCAACCCAATTAATCTAACAAGTATTTACTAGTAACTTATTAGAATTATTCCCTTGATAATATATAAATATTACTAACACTCTTAGTAATTATTTATTTTAGTTTACTAACAACTTAGTAAAGGATGTTTATTATTTTAGAGAGAAGATAGACAAATTATTGTTCACATGCAAAATGTACAAGTGAAGTATGAAAAAATGAACAACAATTTGGTCTTAATAGAGGAGGAAAACCGGGTGGGAGGGGTAGTGTGTAGGAGTGGACTTGTTTCAATTTTTGTCTAAAAACATTATGACATGCACAATGATCATATGACACTTATGGAAGAAAAACAAGTAAAAGTGAAATGATTATGATCATCCACTAACTTCATTTACACGGTCCAATGTCCCATTTACGGGTCCATTTTGGTTCTAATACTTGTCGCACAAATACGTGTAAATTTTATTTAAACATCGTTTCATGTTTAAATGCTTCCAATTAATTTCGTCCAAATCACTCCGTAAATATACGTGTACCGCTACACATATTATTTACGTACTAATATTAATCACATTAATTAATTAGTACAATTTTAATGAATTAACAATTAATTAACTAAAACCCGTCTCCCAAAATTTATTATTCAATTATCGCATAATTAAATAATAACTGTCGTTCCTCAAGTTCGCAACTCGAATTCTCTCTTAAAACAATTGACTAACCTTTTAGTCTACAAATCAAGGGACTAAATAAATTGTATCTCATACAATTAATTAGTTATCAATTGGGTTCGTTCCTATAGGTGTGACCGAAAGGGGTCAGTTGATCACCGCTGTCTCACGACAATAACGTCAAACTCTAGTCAGTCAACCGTTATCGATTTACGTTAATCAACTGACGAGGATCAAATAATTAAATATTTGATGATATTCCTTTAATGGCATTTATTATGTAAACACACTATTGTGGAGGACACTAACTCCAACAATCTCCCACTTGTCCGACACAAGGTGGTGTGCGCTACCAATTCTCTTGTCCGTTTTAATCTCCCACTCAATGCAAGGTGTCTTTCAGGTCGCACTTGCACATAAACATATCGCGAGTGGTTTTCTCGATCGGGAGTGTGACTACCTGACCGAAAAAATCTCTCACAGATTACTTGATGCGTGTGTTTTATATAAGGTTTTTACCTCATTTTTACACGCATTTCTGTACTATTTTATGTAGCATCTAGCTACAAATACCCCCGAATAGTCTACTTTGGTTCGTCTTGTGTAAATTTCAGATATAGACCGAAGAGAAGATAAATCAAGCCTAAACTCGTCCCATTTGCATGCATTTATGGAGAACAAGGAGCCAGAGCTTGGAATCTATCACTTTGAAGACGAGCGAGCTGATTGCGGAAGGTGTCATAGTGCCTAATGTGCCAAAATAGCTCGATCGACCACTTTTCTAGTCGATCGAATACTTTATATCATGAAGATTACTCGATCGAGCATAAATATTACTCGATCGAGAAGGCATTATAAGGAGTTACTCGATCGAGTGGTTTATTTCCATTCGATCGGAGGGTTTTCAGCATAGTTACTCGATCGAGCGGTTTTATTCCACTCGATCGAGTGGTTTGCCCTGTAATTATGTTTTTCCGCCTATTTTCGTATGGGCTTTTGTAATTAGGCTTTGGATTAGGTTTAAGGGGGAGATTTTCGTGTGCTATTAAAAGGAGTAGACTGCGTAACTCTTTCTCACTGACCTCTCCTTGATCTTACTCACTTCTTCCCTCTTCTTTACTCTTTTCTACTCGGATTCGGAATTGTAATCGGTATTATTATTCCCTTTTAATTTCTTAATCATAATTGTTATTTGAATTCCTTCCTTTCTATTATTGCTTTTATTATTGCTTTATTCCATCTCTTTATTTTCATTATTATCATGTTTAATTCTTATTATCTGTATGTTATTGTTGTTGATTCGATAGTGATGTGTAGCTAATTCCCCTTTGCTAAGACTAGGGAATCCATGATTATGAAGGGATAGTAATTGAATTATTAGGTTAATGCTTGTGTAGTCTTTGATGTTAATCGCTTCTATCAATTGTATCTGTCTAATTGAGTCGACGCAATTAGGCATTTTGTCGTAGTAAACCTTGACCTGGACCGGAAGGTTGGAAAGGGCGAGACTCGTAGCGAGCATTAGGGCACCGTAGTGAGGGCGGAAGCTAAGCTATTTGTGATTTAGGGCGAATTGAGACCTAAGGAGATATTCACGCCCCTTAGGCCATACTTGCATTGACTCGAGACCTAAATTGCTTGACCAATGATCATGGTGAACCGACCGTCTTAGCGCTTTCTTCATATCTGCTTAATCTTTATTTCTCTTGCTTTTCCTCTCTTTCTTAGTCTCTTTAGTTTAGAACAATCAAATTCAACCCCCCAAATTGGTTACCGTGACGAACTTAGACAAACCTGACATTTTCCCATCTCCCTGTGGAGATCGACCCGACTTCCCTAGCTATATTAGTTAGAGCCGTTGGTTATTTTTGATAGGTATACGATCGCTTACTGTCAAATTTTGGCGCCGTTGTTGGGGAGGTGGCGCAATTTTGTTGCTTTATTTAAGTTTGTCTCTCGTCTCAAGGAATTTATTCCTTGAGACTGATCTCATTTTTGCAAAGTTTTTGATTAGTTTTGCAGGTTATCTGTTCTATAAGAGAACATTGTCGCACCTGCTTTGCTTTGTAAAACTCTTTTTGCTAGGATGCCTAATATAGCCAGCCATTCAGAGCCAATGGTGTATTCCCTCCCAAAAGGTTTCCTACTACCCACTACTGAATCAGGAACCTTTGGAATCCACCCATCTTATATACAGCTGGTCGAGAGAAATCTCTTCAGGGGGGTACCTGAAGAAGATCCGTGCAGGCATATAGAGCTATTTACAGAGTACTGCTCTACTATTCCTCTTGCTGCTGGGGTGACACAGGACAGAGTGAACGGAGTTCTCTTTCCCTTCTCTTTAGCTGATGATGCCCGGGAATGGTTGAGGGATTTAGACAGGGAAGCAGCCGGTGTAACGGATTGGAGTTCCCTTGCCTTGGCCTTTTACAGGCGATATTTTCCACCACAGCGCACTAATGCGTTGAGAGCTCAGATTACTGCATTTGAGCAACTGTCCACTGAAGACTTGAATGGGGCTTGGACTAGGTTCAAGAAGCTAGTCTGTTCTGTGCCTCATCACGGTTTCAAGCGTTGGTTCCTATGTACCCAATTATACAACGGGTTATATCCGGACCAGAGAGCTATCCTTGATAATGTAGCTAAGGGGAGATTCACGAAGAATGTAGAGGATGATCAAGGGTGGTGTCTTATCGAGGAGATGGCCATCCATGTTGCCGAATATGGAAATCCCCGAAGAAATGGGCAAGTTAACGAGTTGGTGGCAGCTGAGGTGGCAAGTCCTAGAAAAAGTCTAGGTAGTACGGAGATTACGGAGACTATGGGTGAGCATGCACAAGTTTGTGCTATTACTGAGTATGTGGAGATATGCAGTAGATGCGGCATGGAGGGGCATGACCTCATTGGTTGTATGGCGAGAATAGAGCGCGTCCTTGCTTATCAGAAATACAAGCAAGGAGTTCCTTTTTCTCAATTATATGAAGAGATGACGAATGTTTCTACTCTCTCTAGGCAAATACCGCAACCAGACCCCTCTTCTACAAATAGGGAGATCGCCGAACTGAAATCCTTGGTTTTGAACTTAACACAACAGTTTGGGGAGAAATTCAACAAGGATGATACCTCCATTGTGGAGTTAAGAGAACAAGTCGCGCAATTAACAGTTGGGAAAAATCAAGCTAACCATCCACCGTCATGCGACCCAATTAATGCAATAAATCTCCGAAGTGGCCTTGCTTATGAGGGGCCAAAAATGCCAGAAGACGGGGTTGTTACAGCTGATAATACCCCGGAAGATGATTTGGACGAGTTTATAGACGATATCCTTGCTGGGTGCTGTCCAGATACTCGATCGAGTGAAATTTCTACTCGATCGAGTGAAAAAGATGAAGAAGTCACTCGATCGAGTGAAAAAGATGGTCGATCGAGTAAGCCTGAAATAGAAGAGCTCGATCGAGTGGTTCAAACAGCTCGATCGAGTAAATTCCAAGATAAAACCACTCGATCGAGTGAGGAAAGTACTCGATCGAGTGCCAGAACCAGTGGATACCCTATTTTGACATCTAATTCCGCTACCGTGTCATCTTCCCCTGCTGTGAAGACGTCACGCACTGATAAAGGTAAAGAGAAAGTCGCGGGTCCACTCATTGCTACCAGAGTACCCTTTCCAGGTCGTCTGAAGGACGCAAAGGTTGAGCGACAATACGGTAAGTTTGTGGACGTTGTCAAGAACCTCCAGGTAACTGTCCCTTTTACCGAAATTATTACCCAGGTACCTACTTACGCTAAATTCATGAAAGATATTGTGACGCGTAAGAGAGAGCTAAGTGAATTTGAGACCGTTTCATTTATGGAAGAGTCTAGTAATTTACTTTTAAATAAGGCTCCCCCTAAAATGAAGGACCCGGGTAGCTTCTCTATTACCTGTATTATAGGCAATGAGGTGATTGATAAGGCTCTTTGTGATTTAGGAGCCAGCGTCAGTGTCATGCCCCTATCTATCTGCAAGAAATTGAATATGGGTCATCTTAAATTGACTAACATTACCCTAGAGATGGCTGATAGATCTGTTAGGCGACCCTTAGGTGTCTTGGAAGATGTGCCTGTGAAAATAGGCAAGCTCTTTATACCAGTAGATTTTATTGTTCTAGACATTGCTGAGGACACCCGGACCCCAATTATATTAGGAAGACCATTCCTTTGTACAGCTGGGGCCATTATTGATGTCAAACAAGGGCGTTTGACTCTTGCAGTAGGGGATGACGCGATCACTTTTAGCCTGCCTAGCACTTTGGCTCGGCCAATGATAGAGGATACATGTTATTCTCTTGATATTATTGACGAGTCTATTTATGACTTATGGTCGGGTTCTTTTATAAAGGACCCACTAGAGGCCCTTATGCTTTTGGATGAGTGTGCAGATAACCCAGATGACGATGACGCTGTGTTGGATTTGCTTAAAGATGATTTAGATGAGTGTGAACTCACCGACACTGAGGGAGAGCAAGTGGAACAAATGATCAGTACCCTATGCTCCATTGAGGTAAAGGTACCTGAGCGTAAGCCTCTTCCCTCTCATCTAAAATATGTTTTCTTAGACGATACTGAGCAATATCCAGTCATTATTAGTGCAAACCTTGATAATGATCACCGATTTCTTTGTTAGTCGTGCTTAAGAAAAACAAGAAAGCTTTGGGTTATTCCTTGGACGATATCAAGGGGATTAGTCCCAATATTTGTATGCACAGATAGAGTGGAGGAAGATCACAAACCTTGCGATGGCAGTCGTGCACGCAACAATCAAAAGATGCAAGATGTTGTGATGGCTGAGGTAATGAAGCTGCTCGACGCAGGTATTATCTATTTTGTTGGTCATTTTAAGTGGGTGAGTCCAGTGCAGGTGGTCCCTAAGAAAGGAGGGACTACCGTGGTTAGGAATGACAAAAATGAATTAATACCCACTCGAGTATAATTAATTTGTATAACTTTCTTTAATTACATTGAAGTCCCTTGGTTTCTGGAATTAATATATAGTATTGATGGGCACAATCAAGATCTCCTACCTTGAGTGTTCTTGAGCTTATAACAAAAGGATGATCCTCCTAACAAATCTTCAAAGAGAAGATCTCCTAACAATATGCACCCAAGAACTCAACCCAATTAATCTAACAAGTATTTACTAGTAACTTATTAGAATTATTCCCTTGATAATATGTAAATATTACTAACACTCTTAGTAATTATTTATTTTAGTTTACTAACAACTTAGTAAAGGATGTTTATTATTTTAGAGAGAAGATAGACAAATTATTGTTCACATGCAAAATGTACAAGTGAAGTATGAAAAAATGAACAACAATTTGGTCTTAATAGAGGAGGAAAACCGGGTGGGAGGGGTAGTGTGTAGGAGTGGACTTGTTTCAATTTTTGTCTAAAAACATTATGACATGCACAATAATCATATGACACTTATGGAAGAAAAACAAGTAAAAGTGAAATGATTATGATCATCCACTAACTTCATTTACACGGTCCAATGTCCCATTTACGGGTTCATTTTGGTTCTAATATTTGTCGCACAAATACGTGTAAATTTTATTTAAACATCGTTTCATGTTTAAATGCTTCCAATTTATTTCGTCCAAATCACTCCGTAAATATACGTGTACCGCTACACATATTATTTACGTACTAATATTAATCACATTAATTAATTAGTACAATTTTAGTGAATTAACAATTAATTAACTAAAACCCGTCCCCCAAAATTTATTATTCAATTATCGCATAATTAAATATTAACTGTCGTTCCTCAAGTTCGCAACTCGAATTCTCTCTTAAAATAATTGACTAACCTTTTAGTCTACAAATCAAGGGACTAAATAAATTGTATCTCATACAATTAATTAGTTATCAATTGGGGTTCGTGCCTATAGGTGTGACCGAAAGGGGTCAGTTGATCACCACCGTCTCACGACAATAACGTCAAACTCTAGTCAGCCAACCGTTATCGATTTACGTTAATCAACTAACGAGGATCAAATAATTAAATATCTGATGATATTCCTTTAATGAGATTTATTATGTAAACGCACTATTGTGGAGGACACTAATTCCAACAGATGATCAGCTGGTTGTTTATCTTGTTTGTCTTATTTGATTATACAGTACTGACCCCGTGTTATGTTTTCAAAACTGTGGTGATCAATTCAGGGATGGTGAGCAGTTGGCTTAGCAGGTGCGGTTGGTCTGTTGCTGCTGGGCATGGAGGGAGTCGAGTTATCACGCTTCTGGTCTAGATATGCAGATATATGAGTATTAGTGTAGTCTTTATCATTCTTGTAGTCGGTTGTGTACATGGTTGTAAAGAGTACTTAAACGTATATTATAAATGTTCTTTTATTGTCTATTGATCTACTACCCCGGGTAACCGAGATGGTAACACCTTCATATACTGGGATGGTCCTTGGTAAGGCATCCCGGTGCACGGGGGTGTTACAGTAAGTTTGATGCATTTATTGAGATTGATGACGATAAAGGGAACTAAGGGTTCATGGGGATTAGGGAGTGTGGCAAAGGAAAGAGCCATGGCGGCAGGGAGGAGGAAACAGATTTTTTAGAATCTTTGGCTCGATACCATGTAGAGAATTTAGGAAAAGTTGATTAATTATTATTCACAACTCTAAAGCTTAAATACAAGAGTAGAGAGCTAGGGTTATGACTTACAAAGGACCTAGACGATATACACAAATACAAGAAACGTATAAACGGAAGATTACAAACCTAAGGTACACGGAATTAATGAGATAAAATACAATAAAAAGATTACGTAATATTATCCTTAATATTGGGGAGGTTTTTTTAATTGACTGTCAGTTACCGAGTTACGTATTTAGAAGATGATAGAAAGAATGTGTATGTATGCGTAGACATGTATTTTATACGGTAAATTTACAACAGCTTGACACATCAGCAAAATTTGGTATATTGGCTTTTGCTTTATAAGTATTAATGAGATGACTTTGCGGTTTTAAGACTTGTAAATTATGGCAGGAAGGGCCTGGATTATCTTTTCGAGACGGACAAAACTAAATTGAGGCGGACTCTATATATTATGCATTTTAAAACCGGATCAGATCCAATTTCCGTAATCTGGATATCCAAATTTTTGGATTCCGGATTTCTAGATATCCGAAATATCCGAACTGGATCTGAACCCCAAAATTTATACACAAATACTATCCTACAGGCTACAACCAGTTGTATGTTAGCATTGTACAACCGCCTCAAAATTGTTGAGCTATTACATAAAGTTGTTGAGGTATTTTACAAGTTATTGAGTTATTTTACGAAATTATTGAGTTTAATATTCTGTTAAGCTCAATAACTTTGTACCATAGCTCGATAATTTTGTTTACAAAGCTCAACATCTTTGTAACAAAATTCAACAACATTGAATAAGTTGTATATACAACCAGTTGTATAATACATTAACTGAAATTTATAGGACTGAGTAAATCAGATCAATATCCTATTTTGCTTAACCCTTACAAAGTAGAAACTTAGAAAGGAAGCAAGAAAGAGTGAAAAGGCGAAAGGTGAAGTTAGAAAATTACCGGGAGTAGGCGTGCTGTCCGGATATAGGGTGTGAAAAGTTAACATTCGTAAATGTCCCGATTTAGGGCCTGTTTAGTGTTAGGTAACAGAAGAGTAGGGTGGCGTATAATCTGAGTCGTAGGGAGTAATATTTATGGGGTTATAAATAAACTCCTCATCCCCAACACCCCAATCAATCTCTCCATGTATTTCAGATAGCCTACTCCAAACAAATCATCTCTCCTACTTCTCTTCCGCTTCGCTGCCGTCTCCGATTCGCTTGGTGCAGGTCGGGAACTGCCTTTCTCCGCCTCCGCCGCCTCTTTCGCCCTTTTTTACTTTCTGTTGGCGAGTTTTCCAGATCCCGCCTTGCATCAACTGAATCCGAGCCTACTGCGACTTTCTTTTCTCCAGATCCCGCCTTGCTTCTACTCATTCTTACTTATTTCTTTTATTTAATTACAGAAACTTATATGATAACCGTTTTATGCCTAAATCTACGAGTTATTGTATGGATATGATTGGATCTGCTGTTTATCTGCTCCATAAAATTGCTTTATTTTAATTTCTGATATGAATCTAATTACTTACTTTCTTTTACCATTGATTCTTATTCGTTTGGTATTATCCTGTCTTATGCTTGATTTGTTATAAAAGTCTTTGTCTAAATATACTTGTTTCCGAATATGATACCGTCTTGTTAATTTTGATGCCGTGGATATTGGATCCACTTTCGCAATCTTGGATTCGTTCCATTTTTGTTTCATGCTTTTTCCATTTCATGTACACCACTTAACTGCCAAATGGAATATTATAAAGGCTTGCAACGGTCCTCCCGGAGGACACAAGAATTCCGGTTAAGATAAACAATGCTTAGATTCAATTGTTTAATATTCTCTGTGTGATTTAAGATAGTTACGTAAGTGTTGAATGCTTTTGATTAGGTATATGGTTTACCCGTGCAAAATGTTTGAAGTTTTTGAAATATAGATCATGTTACTGAATAGATGTTCTTCTATCTTCTGGATGATCGATATCCATTTAACTGCCGTTGGTATCGTATCTTCTGGATGATCGATATCCATTTAACTCCCAGTTGGCATCTTATACTCCCTCCGTCCCGGTCATTTGTTTACCTTTTCCATTTTTTGGTGTCTAAACCAATTGTTTACATTTCTATATTGAGAATGATTTTGATGAACAATTTGATCATCCACATTCAATTTGGTCAACTTGTCATCAAATAATTGACCCTCTTCTCTTTGCTTGATCTTTGTTCCAAAACCAAAAGTGAACAAATGACCGGAACGGAGGGAGTACAAATTGAATTCTTTGTTTTCTCTAAGATATTTCTTGCGTGACTTTGTTACATAAACTCGGTACAAGTTAATTTTTCAATTTGTTTCTATAAAACTAGGTTAAAGTAATCAAACCAACTAATCGTCTCATTGAAACATGGTCTCTGAGAGTAATCAAATTGAATCATTCAGTCCTCATTGTTGGTCTTGTAGATGTCGGTTTCTCTCTGCAATATCGGATTTTTTTTAACCTTTTTCTTTAGAAACGTTGCTGCTAATACTCTCTGTAATTTTATGCAGCTGTTGTTAAAAGACACTTACAAACAGTCAAGATGGCCTCAAAGTCTGACTAAAACATTCTGATTCAGCTGTATATAGTAACATGTTGAGGACACATGCAAGGTTTTCTATTGTATCACGTGATTGTCTGGTGCAAAACTTCTCTGCTGTCGGAGAGGAGGACATGTTGAGGACTCATGGAAAGTTTACGATCATAGCCATATGGCTGTCGCATCAGGCCTTCTAGCAATTTCTCCCCAATCTACTGTACATTGTCCGTTTGGGAATCGTTAGATATAAGAGACTTAGGTACTTGGGTCATATTTGCTATTAATTTATCTTATGGAATTTGTTAAAGCTCGCTTTTTGCTGTATGTTGACTTTCTTTGTGTCTCCTGACAAAAGTTTGCGATTTAGTTGATATTTTGACCTTTTATTATTTCTGTATCGTTCAAAACTTGTGCTTTTATTCATACTAGTACTATTGTAGTAGTTCACTTCTTGACTACAGTCACTTTGTCATGTTAAAATCAATGTATAAGTCAAAATTAGGGTAAGTTTTATAGGATCAAAGATTGGAAGGGGGCATTTTGTCAATTTAGTGCAGTATCCTCTGTCTCATCAGCGGAAATGATGCATGGCCAGGTTGAACTTAAAAATGCTTAAGATTGATGTCTGGTATGCAGCTTTATTGTTACTCAGACTCGACGACTCGTCTACAAGTATCAGAGTATCGGATACGGCTATTTGTGTAGAATTAACATTTATTGTATGATGCGAGATACGGCAACTAAGGGAAGTATCAGAGTTAACATTTATTGCAGCTCTGTGTCTGTATTCACAATTTCCTCTGCGATGCGGTCATCTAGCTTTTAGAGTTCACAAAAGCTGCAATTTATTACTCAGACACGCGCTCATAATTTACCTTCTAAGAATTGCATTTTCTAGTAGTCTTTTTTTTTTGGATTTTTATAAACATGCCGAGTGTTGTGATCATTTGCTGTCTATCAATTCTCTATTATGATTTTGTCTGTCCTTGTCGCTGGACTGTGTCATTTCTTCAACTCTTCACTTTGGGTATATCTTCTGAGGGTTTTAGCTTTTTATCAGTCTGTGTGTGCCTGCCTGTCTATCCTCTAGAATGTTGTAGTCATTTATCTTGTTTAGCAGTTTCTAGCTGCAATAATATAATCATGACTAAAGCTTAATGGACATGATGTAGTTGGAGTTGACTCTGAGGTACAAACTCATCAAATGATACGGAGTATTGGATTCATGCAGATTGCTGAATTTAGCTGATCAATGCCGCAACGAGATCATGGTTAGCAGCTTTGTCTCTTGTTTATAATTAAGTTACCTTTCGTCTTAACTTGTGTTCAAAAGTACATATAATTACAATTTACAAATATACTCCGTATATAATTGAGATATGTTGCCTTTTACAATGCCTTTTTCTCTCTTCAATGCCGCAATATTTACCAGAGCATGGAAAAATCCTAATTAGTAAATATTTTGTCAACTCTCCTTTCATTACTCTTATAAAAGTGATTAACAGATCGCTGTCTAGTATTAAGAGTTTTACTGGTAAATTCAGATGTTGGGTAATAGGGGTGAGAAATGTTAATAACTATTTTTTTTTTTATTAAAAAATATTCCCTTACTGTAGACATGGGTGATATTTAGACATAATATCAAAAATGATTTTTTTTTTCAATTTCAAGACCAACCTCTTATTGATGTGAATCTTATTTGCCAAAAGTGTATTTATCAGAGACAACAGGGTCTTGCCTAATAGATAATCTTATTTCATTGTTACTCCTGTTTTGTTTTTGGTCTTTGGATTTCTTTTAGAGTCGTTGGATATAGATTGTATAATCTAATGATTCAGCTTTTACATTGCTTTGATCTCATGCAACCACCTGGACGACAGTTTTTTCTTTCCTTCTTTCAGGTTAGAAGTTGTTACTGATCGTCGATTGTAAAATCTGTTGATTCATCTATCATTGACGTGTCTCGTGTTCTTGAGTATTTCTTATTTGATGAGTACTAGGAGTTCGTCAGCTGGTCTATGGTGGTGTACTATTCACAGTATGAACTAGTAACTGTTACACTCTTGCACGTCTCTGCCTCTCTTTAGAATTTGCACCAGTATATTTCGCTTCAATGCTTGAGCATTAATTTAATCCTTGCATAAATGTTGTTGGTTTGGTACATAATCGAACTTGTAAGTAAAGTTGTTTTGCCAGACTATGTCATTGCTACAGGGGTAATCTTCTCGAGCACAGACTTACACGAAAGTATTTATTAGGTTTTCCAGTATATGGTTAAAGATACTCCATTGACTAAGATATGTCTCTAATTTGGCTGGCCATAAGCCGCCAATCGAGTTTTGTCCAGATGTAGAACGTTTTTCTTTCTTAAATTTAACCGTATTCGCCTCTTTTAGAAGAACAAATATTCATAGAAATAGAACAGTACACATGCGTAGAAAATAAGATTTTATTTGAATTATGTTCATCTGTAGTTCAAATATTCTCAAGTCTCCAGGATAATTTTTTAGTCGAACTCTTTCCTTGTGCTTTATAAAGTTCTAGTTCTGTCTCAGTGTGCTGAAAAAGGGAGAAGAAATACATCTGTAAATGCAGTTTTCTATAAGATTGTTGTCAGCTCATGGCCTCATGGGATTATGAATCTATCACAAATCTTTCATGTTACCTTCAGACCTCGAGTATGCACTTGCTTTAAGCATTCGTCTTGCTTATGGACGATTTTATGTTCTGTTCCTGCTCATGGGCTTTCAAAGAACCACATGCCTCAAAAAAAACTATGCTTTCAACTTTGCACAGATCCAAGAAAATTGAAGTGCTAGTATGTCTGTCAAGTCATTGCGACATTGGTGTGCCGGTGCTGGTATGTCTGTCAAGTCATTACCAATGCACTCACTTCGCTACAGTCATATGTTTACCTACCCCATTTTTGAGTATATTATGAGACGGCTTTTGTACGTGTTAAGAGGTTCGAGTTAGTGAGTTTGAAGGTGCAAAAGACTTGTAAGCGATAATGAGTAATTGAGTATCATGTTTGCTATTTGGTTATTCTATGAAATTTTTGAGCGGAATCGAAGACGATCCCGAGTTTGAAGAGTGTTAAAAGCTTGAAACAAGGAAGATGAAGTGATGATGGTGATGTGCGACACGGTAGAACTAGTTCAGAAAGCTGAGGGCTAACTTTGTTGCTCGAATGTTTTCGCGAGCCAGACGACTCGGGACCTTTGAGGTTTTGTTTGCTGAGCGCAAGGGCTGCATAAAACACAAGACTTGGGCCATTGGGTTTAGGTTGCACGCACAAGAAGAGTGAAGACCTTTTTTTTTTTTTTTTTTTTTTTTTTTTTTTTTTTTGAAGTGTAAGTACTTCTCATTAAAATTGTTAGGGTAAGATTATTGGTAGTCTTGAGACAAGACTTTGGTGAGTCTTAAGACAAGACTCACTCAAGACTACCAATAATCTATCATACTTTTAATAAAGTCTTGACAAAGTCTTAAGTAGAGTCTTGGAAATCCAAGACTCAACTTAAGACTCTACATGAGTCTTGACCCCACTATTAAAAGAAGACATCCAATGAAAGAATGACAAGTGTTATATTATTTTTGTTCTTTTTTTCTTAAACCCACATTTTCTCAAGTAAAGTGAAAAAGTAGAGTCTGAGGTGGGTCTGACTGATAATGTATAAAGTCTGAGGTTAGTCTGAGGTGAGTCTGAACAATAAATAAATAATAAAAGTTAGTGGAAAACTGATGTGGCAGAGTCTTAAGACTTTGGTGAGTCTGACTGATAATCTCACCCTTACAATTAGGATAACTTAAACAAACTAGATCAACAAAGCATAAAACTAAACAATTGAGTTGATCCATTCCTTATCTCTCAAAGTGAGAGTCTCGACTTTCAAAAGCCTAATTTTGCACCCACAAAATCTCATTTGTGACGGCACGTATCCGTCACTTTGAAGTGACGGATACCATTTTCCCTCACAAAAGACCCAAATAGAGGAGAGAGGAAAGCACATGGGAGTGCCCCCACCTTGTCCCCCCTATCCGTTTTGTGAGTGACATTATTCGTCACTTGCTCCGACCCGTCTTCAGCAAGACTAATTATTTTGCACCTAATACTAGTCTGAATTTGCATACTCAGAATTTCAGGCCTTTGGATCATCCCCTCCAATCTTGCTGCATTCCTTTGTTGCCACACCACATAATATACTGCCATAATAGCTGCCAAAGAGCAATTTTTCTTAAGTGCAGTTCAATTTCGTCTCCCTACCCAGATCAACCCATTACCAGTTGGGCATGGAATATGTAACCAGTAGCAAATATCAGTCAACACCATCTTTGTATATTTGCACTGCTGGAACAGATGAATAACAGTCTCAGGCTCTACACAGCCAACACAACACCAGTCATCAGCAGTTACACCATGCCTAAATAATTTGTCCTTGACATTGAGGCCCTGCCTGAAAATAAGCCAGTTTAGGAATCTGTGCTTGGGCAAAGCCCACCTAGACCAAACCAGCTTTGCCCATCCCACTTTTTGCTCCTTGTGTTTAAGCTACTCATACCCAGACTTCTATACCCCTTCTGATCAGCAAGCCAAGTACCAATGGAATCATCTCAGTTTAAGAACAATTTCAAAGAAATTAGTCACAATATATACTTCACAAATACACTTCATAAGTATAAATTGTCACCACATCGGTATAATATGTTACCCTATATGCATAAATAAAAAACGGTCACGAACAGTTGATAATTGGTTACATTTTATAATACTCAAGAACTTCCCATAACAGGTCACCTTGTTGACAGTTTAATTCTATAAGTTACTATACTCAGTTATATGTTCATTAATAATAAGCAATGAAATAAGCTATATCCACAAATGGTGACAAAGTGTCCAACTCTATAAATATAATGAATCATATATTTTAAACTAAACTGAAATGTAATAGAATATGTTACCATTTAGTCAAACAGTGTTATCATTCCTGATACATATAAACTGCATTACGCATCTTAAAAAATGACCTTAAATTTCAATTATATGTCACCACGTAACAGCCTAGCATATACAAATAAGGATATAATGACCACTAGCATATAAAAACAAGGATAAAATATAAACATCTTATTCAACAAAAAAAAAGTGTATTCCACATTAATCTACCAAAAAAAAAGAATAATTCACAAAATAAATAAACAACCAGATTTGATGGTTTCTTCTAGTTATATAATATTACAAAGTGATCAAATATACCAAAAAAATTCCCAAAAAATTCACTTCCATAACAAGTCTTGCAAACAAAAAATCCCTAATTTTTACCAAAATCCCAAAACTGGAAAACAACAACTAAAATCCTATACCAAAATGTGAAATTGTTCAACTCATTTCTTTCGTCAAGGACAATTATTCACCAAACATTTTTAATTAGAAAAAAAAACAAAACCAAAGAATGCTAAACCTTATTTTATGGCTTCTTCTTGTTAATCTTTGTTGTTGGTAAATCTTCATACTCGTTTTGCACATGACAATGAATCTTTTGAGATTTTGTTCTTCAGATTATAATCTTTAAAAGAGTGAGATTTTATTTTTAGTTTAAAAAAACTTGTGAATGTTAAAGTGTGAATTTCTGAGAATTTTTGGGATGTAAAAATGACAAATAAAATGAGAAATGAATTATTGGATGCAAAACAATGGAGGAAAGTATGAAGTTGTGATGGAGTTGATAGATGCTTTACACTAAGAAGCATTAAAGGCATGAATATAAAATCCAATAAATAAATATTAAATATTGGATTTTGTACTTATAAAATACATGACTCATCCACCTACATCAACTTTTGTCGGCCACTTTCATTAGCTATTCGGCCCATTCTCATCTAATATGGTATGTATCTGACCCGTCGCAAGCTTGCGACGGGTAAGGCCGTCACAAATGAGAATTTGTGCTAAAGATTAGCCAAATAAATCAACTGTGTTATAGAATAAGAAATAGAGAATAAATGATAGAGATAACTTATAGAGAAATAAGCAATTGATTGAAAGAGGTAGGATAGATCCCTCTTATTCATTAGTAATAGGGTATATATATAGTACATAGAAGAGGGGTGAATGAGAAACCTGTTTACATATATTATGACTATAACGGGTATAAGCCCAATGAGCATCCACACTAACTATTGTTTCATAATACTTCTCATTGGATGTACATTACTGAAAAACATGCCTCGTTAAAACCTCACTAGAAAAATCTCGTGGGAAAAGCACTAGTAAGGAAAAAGAGTACAATATTCCTCTAACACGCAAACTAGTAAACTGCCTCATTAAAACCTTTCTATGGAAAACCTAGTGGGACAAAACCATAGATAAGGAAAAATAGTACAGCGCGTGTACACTCCCCCTGATGATTACTTCACTTGTAAAACGTCAATAAAACTCATGATGTGACAAACTTTCTCGATCTTGAAAATAGTTGTCATCGTACTTAATCAACTTGATCGATGTCTTCAATTAATAGGCGTCGTTGATTGCTTCAAATTTTATAATATGAAGATAGTAATTCATAACGATTTTTGCATCTTCACTTCAAATAATCTTGTCACTGTTGTAATACTGCACCTTTTCTTTGAATGATCATATCATCAACAATAATGTGCATGGTATCCCCAATCATCTCTCTAGAACTCTCTTCTCCCCTCTCTCTAAAAAATAAAACCCTAATTAATTATTTGAGCCGCCGCCTCCCCTAGCCACACACTTCCCCTCATTCTCCCCCTGCCCGTCGCCGGAGTTAGGCTCTTTCCATGGCCTAACTCCGGCGAGTTCATGCCTCTCCTCGTTTTCCGTCCGTCAAGCTGTGATATTTCTCCTCCTCTTGGACGATTTTGGTTCTCTCTCGGTGGTCATCTGTCTGCGACGCCCTTCCTTTCCGGTTCCCTGATTTCGGCCGTTTTCCGTTCCCCTGTCCCGTCGTCGAGGCCTGGCATGCAACCCCTTCGTCCCTTCCCCTTGTTTGATCCGATTGTCCTTGTGTGTGTCGATCTTTTTGATGGATCATTGTGGCTATCGGCTGGTTGGGGTAGGGTCTCTCTCTGTCAGGTCCGTCCCTCCGTCCCCTTGTCCTGTCACCGTCGTTCTTGCTTCCCATCCCAGAGGTAATCCCCACATGTCCCCCATTTCTGGGATGGCTTGCTTGTTTTTGTTTGTCCGTCTGTGTCGATGAGTATAGCTCATCCGTCTGCACCTTTGAAGTTTTCTTTGTGGTCGTGATTTGGGTCATATTGGGTGATCCCCCCATTCCCCCCACCCATCGATCCCAAGTTTTTACCACCTTGTTTGTCAGTTTAGGTCTGTTTTGGTCTTGTTGCTTGTGTGGCGGTGCTCCTGGGAGGGGTTGTTTGGTGAAACGGGCATCGTTGTTGTGTCTTGTCTGGTTAATTTGTGTTGTCCTCTCGGCGGGGTTGGTGCATGCTTGCTGACGGTCCTGTGGGGGTTCGTTTGTTCTCGAGTGTCTTGGTGTCTGTTTCGGGCCTAGTTGTGCCTTTTGTGGTTTGTTTGGTGTGGCCGTTAGTTTTTGGTGTCAGAGTGAGATTATGGCTGACTGGGTGTCCCTTTTGTTGGGTTTGAGGCGTGATGGGTAGGGTGGATCGGTATTTTGGGAGTGTCGTTGGTTTGGTCGGGTGTGGTGGTTTCCGTTTTTTTTCGATAATGCATTCATCGTTGTTGGTTTTTTTTCTTTGTTTATTTTAATAATAACCACCCTTTGGTTATGAGTGTCATGTCCCGTAATCTTTGAGGTGAATCGTAGGGTCGTGTTTTTAGCTCTTTGGTAGTGATGTGTGGGTTGGTTTCGACAGAAGTTGTCGTTTTTTGCCCTTTCTTCTTCGCACGGTGGATATATTGAAGTGTTGGTCCTTTGGTCAAAGGGTTCGATTTCTAAGGTGTAGGAGATTTATCTCCATCGATGGCAGACTTCGTCGTCTTGAACATCTCTTTTTATTTCTTCGCTCTTTTCGCAAGAGCGGAAGTACACCTTGTCATCGTCACTCTGCGGCTAGTTGGCATCGATGTATTCTTGAAGTCAAGTGTGATGTTGAGGCTGACTCGGGTGTTCGTGGTCAATTCTCCACTCTTATCCATCCTATCATAGAGGAGCTTGCTTATCTTATTGTTGTAATTTCAATTTTAAATATTTATTATGTATGTGTTAGGTATGGCTTTGTAGTGTCAGGCTTAGTTGTAGGGTTTCTGGTGCTACCTAGTCGAGTAGCTTACGTTGTTACTTGTAAAACTTTGTAAGTTATTCTCCTGCTGTTGTAAAAAAAAAAAATGTGCATGCATATGATATGTGGCTAAGTTCTAAACTATATGATATGAAGTAATGCAATGATGTCATCATATGCATATATAGAGACTAAGTTAAGCATTTGCATTTTATTTTTCTATTACATCATTGCATTACTTCATATCATATAGTTTAGAACTTAGCCACATATCATATGCATGCGCATTTTTTTTTTACAACAGCAGGACAATAACTTACAAAGTTTTACAAGTAACAACGTAAGCTACTCGACTAGGTAGCACCCTACAACTAAGCCTGACACTACAAAGCCACACCTAACACATATATAATAAATATTTAAAACTGAAATTACAACAATAAGATAAGCAAGCTCGTTGATGATAGGATGGATAAGAGTGGAGAATTGACCATGAACACCCGAGTCAGCTTCAACATCACACTTGACTTCAAGAACACATCGATGCCAACTAGCCGCAGAGTGACGATGACAAGGTGTACTTCCGCTCTTGCGAAAAGAGCAAAGAAATAAAAAGAGATGTTCAAGACGACGAAGTCTGCCATCGATGGAGATAAATCTCCTAAACCTTAGAAATCGAACCCTTTGACCAAAGGACCAACACTTCAATATATCCACCGTGCGAAGAAGAAAGGGAAAAAAAATGACAACTTCTGTCGAAACCAACCCACACATCACTACCAAAGAGCTAAAAACACGACCCTACGATTCACCTGAAAGATTACGGGACATGACACTCATAACCAAAGGGTGGTTATTATTAAAATAAACAAAGAAAAAAACCAACAACGAAGAATGCATTATCGAAAAAAAAAATGAAAACCACCACACCCGACCAAACCAACGACACTCCCAAAATACCAATCCACCCTACCCATCACGCCTCAAACCCAACAAAAGGGACACCCAGTCAGCCATAATCTCACTCCAACACCAGAAAATGACGGCCACGCCAAACAAACAACAAAAGGCACAACTAGGCCCGAAACAGACACCAAGACACCCGAGAACAAACGAACCCCCCAGGACCGTCGGCAAGCATGCACCAACCCCGCCGAGAGGACAACGCAAATTAACTAGATAAGACACAACAACGATGCCCGTTTCACCAAACAACCCCTCCCAGGAGCACCGTTACACAAGCAACAAGACCAAAACAGACCTAAACTGACAAACAAGGTGGTAAAAACTTGGCATCGATAGGTGGGGGGAATGGGGGGATCACCCAATATGACCCAAATCACGACCACAAAGAAAACTTCAAAGGTGCAGACGGATGAGCTATACTCATCGACACAGACGGACAAACAAAAACAAGCAAGCCATCCCAGAAATGGGGGAAATGTGGGGATCACCTCTGGGATGGAAGCAAGAACGACGGTGACAGGACAAGGGTGAAGGAAAAGTAGATCTATATACATACTAACATACTCATATATGTTATAAATTAATTTGTCATAAAATTAATAAAGGTCTTATGCATGCAAACTAATTAGCAAAAGAAGAAATCACCCTTACATTGTAATTTCGGTTCAATATGGGCACAAAAGAAATCTCCTTTTCTTTTGTTCTTGAGCTTTCCTTTAATGGAAGAAACAAGATCCAAGTGTAGGATCTCTCCTTAGGAATAATACCCAAAGCTTACTCTTAATCAAATTAATATTATATGAACTAGTATAACATTAATCTAGTAGAAAAATGACCCAAAAATATTACAACACACTTAATATTTTCGGTTTATTGGAGAGAAGGAGAAGAGAGATTTTTGTCTCTCTAGAAATCTTATTTTTTTGGATAAGTAAAGAATGAATAATGCTTGAATAATAATCTTAAGCATATAGTAAAAAGGAGAGGAAAAACCAAATGTTTTTCCTCCTCTAAAAACCGGTTGGTGGGGGTGGATAGGAGGGAGCCAATGCATGCAATTGTTGCTCTTAACAATAACCATAGGGTTGCATGGCTACTAAAGTAAACAATCATTATGTTTACCACTAATTTAAACAAACACAATATTTGTTTAATCCACCTCCAATTTTCGGCACTAATTGTAATATGGATTCCATATTATTTTTGTCAATTGTCAATATGTCACATGTCACATGTAACATAAAATTGTCATGTATTTTTAACATATTAAAAATCAACGTATTAATAAAAATACGTCATATACAAAAATCGAATTAGTAATTCATAATTACTTGTACCAAAATATTTTACCAATTTATAAATCATATTTATAATAATTCATTCAATTCCGATTGTTTCTTTAAACAATAATTTCATCCGAGTAATGATACAATTCGATTACTCAGACCGTATCTCATTTAATCACATTTCAATTTGATACGTAAATTTTTACTTCCAAAATCGTCCGTCAATTTTTCAAGTAATTTAATTAACTCGTAACGTTATACGATTAATTAAATAGTCAATTAAGAGTGTTGCCCTATAGGTATGACCTAGGGGTCAACTCGATCTGCACCACCGTCACACGACAGTAATGTCAAACTCTAGTCAGCCAATCATTACCGATATATGTTGACCAGTTGACAATACAAATACTTCCCAATTGTATTCTTTAAAATGAGATTTAATAATGATATTTAAATCATATGATCGCACTATTGTTGAGGACACATTTCCCAACAATCTCGCACTTGTCCTCGACAAGTGTGCGTCACCAATTCTCTTGTCCTATTACTATCTCCCACTCAATGCAAGGTGTCTTTCGGGTCGTACTTGCAAGTGATCATATCAAGAGTGGTTTCCTCGATCTGGAGAATAACTGATTGACCTAATTTATCCACTCTGGATACCTTCCGAGCGTGGCCACGCATTTTCAGTTCATTACTCCTCGAGTGGCCCTGAGATATTGTTTTAACCCTGACAAGGGGATGGACAATTCCTATCGCACTCATTCCCTTCGACTAGCCACAGCCATCATAACCCAAAATATGCCCATTTGACCCCATTTACGAAGGTCGTAGTAACACAAATCAAAGTTAATCAAACTGTGCCATCTTAGGTGAATAGTCTTTAGTCAAAAAAATCGACTCATTAGAATACTATAGTAGCTCTCGCCACGACCAGGCTATATAAATTACCAGAACTCTATAAGTGGTCATAAGGCCCGACAAGGTGTTCCTAACAATCTGCCTATGTGATCGACTAGTCATCTCACATGACTGTATGGCACTAGAACTTGCCATCAATCGCATCACACTCTAGTCACTTTGAGACGTCACCTCATACAAGTGACTATGGGCGAATACAATGCTAATCCGTGTTCACTTTAACGGGGTTCAATGTTGTCTCTACAACCCGTTTGGATATAACAAAGTATAATAAAAGAGTTTTAAAGTAAAACTCGAACGACAAATGCGATTATCACACATGAATAGTCAATGCCTGATTACTATTTCATGTTCTATAATCTAATTTGATCTTTTATGTAGTTATTCATCTCAATTTAATTGAAATGACATGACTCATCATGTTAAGCCTATGAGAAGGCTTTGGTTAGTAGGTTTTATCAACTTCTTGTACCTTACTCAACCTTACTACATACTTGTTTTCCTTTGTAATGTATATATTTGCATCACAAAACTTTCTGAGTACGTGTCGGGATCCAATCAAGACATAGGCCTTCTAGCCTAAGAATAGCTCCCACTTTGTTTTCACGGTCGCGGACTCATCCTCTTGCACATCTCATGATTGCAAGTGTACTCAATGTCCATTATAAATATCTCTCATTGTTCTTTATTGCCTAGAACGATTCTAGAAAATCTACTTCTTAATTAACACAGCCACAATGGTATCTTAACCATCCTAATGTGTTTTGATTATGGTTTTGTCGGAAACCATGCGCAATCTCAATTGTCAATTGTCACTTGTGTAACACCCTTACACAAAATTGCATCATAAACACTTTGCTTTACTTCCTTAATGCTTCTGCATGCACTTAAGGGTAATCTTTATAGCTTACTAGGTAAAGATTACTTAAATTCGATTTTGAAAAACAATTCATCATACTCAAAGTATATGAAGTGTTATACATCATTTCCTATTTAATTGATTCAAAAGCAAAAATGGAATCAATCAAATATGTTCAATTTAATTGAACTAGTCATGAATCTTATCAACATAAGACTTCTTATTGACGCTAATATCATGTGGATTTATCTGCATAAATCTAGATATTAAAGATGTATTATATTACTCCAAAAGTCTTAAATCATTCTCGATGATCAATATGTCATCCACATATCGGACTAATTAAAATTTCCGTAACTCCCACTAAACTCCATGTATAAACACAACTTCTCGATTTATCGAGAAATGTTTTATCACATGATCCAAAAATGTTGATTCCAACTCATTGATGTCCTACTTAAGACCCTCTCTTAAGTTTCACATTATCTTAGGATTGCAAGAATCTTCAAAACTCAAGACATGTATTGAATACATTCCTTCTAATTGAAGAAGTGGGTTTTAGATTCACTCGCTATGTATTTCATAATAATGAAACACAATCCCTAAGAAGATCCAAATAGACTTAAGCATTTCAATTGGTGCAAAACCCTTTGCAACCAATCAAACCTTGAAATCTCTCTTTATTAGTGCAAAACCCTTTGTCACTAATCAAGCCTTTTTATTTTGGATTTTCATGGCTCTAAGCCTTGTATTGAGTTGTGACTTAAACACTCTTATGTAAGTCATATGTTCATTACTTTCCAGAAGTAATCAACTTGAATCAAACAATTTCTTTTGTAAGTTATAAGCTCTTTACTTTCTTAAAAGTATCATGAATTCATCATTTTCAACAAGTGACGAATTTAACCTCCTAGGTTTTAAAGAAACAACATCTTACACAAAACGTCTCATGTAGCGAAGAAAGACCAGTTTCTTGCGACATAACATTCTTTGTGGCTCTTGAATAATTTCATTCTTTGTGGCTCTTTTGAATAATTTCTCTCACTCTGTCTTCTAGAAATAAACTTGTATTTTAGAAAGACAGCTTCACGAGCCGCAAACCCGTCGTACTCGTGATAATTGAAAGGGAAAAATGAGCATTTGTTTCTTTGTGAAAACTTACAAATATGGCACATTACCATTTCATATCTCATATGATTTAGTGGAAAATAAATTAGACAAAAATGATAAATTCCCCAAAAGGATCAAGTAACTCAAAGTAACTTGATTGAAGTCCAAACCATATCGAATAGCGTTTGAATTCATATCCAACCACACATTATTCCATAATGTGTGTTAAGAGAGATTAATTTGTGATACTATATCACATTTCCTTTGGCTTATATCAAAGTCTTCACTTTGATAATCCCATCACGACTAAATCGTGATTCCTTGAACTCTTGAACTTCTTCAAAGATTTCTCTATTTACCTTATTAAGTGAACACACTAGTGTCAACTTAAATCGTTGGTAAAAGAAAATGATCAACCTATTTTGGATCAATGATTTACAATCTCGATCTCCTTTTTCAACCCAAAGGCACGAGATATCTTGCTTTGAATACAAGATACGCATATACCATTAACAATCTAATGGTTTCAAGAGTACTTGATAACTCTTTGCGTTCATCATTCCAAAATTTAAGGTTTAATCTTGGGTTACCAATTTGAGTCTTGCATCATCTTCATGATATATCATTCTAGTTTGGTTTAGAATATAATCACCTTGATAATGGGCTAGCCATACATCAAATCGTGGTGTATAGGGTCACAAAAGTGAAACCTCTTTTGTATCTTAACAAGTTTGTATTCTTATTTAGAGTTTATGTACTTAATAGTCACAATTAAGTACAACTCCAAATCCAAAAACTAGATTGAGTACACAATTACTCTATCTCTCGACATTATTGATGCTAGTCGTCATATTCTAATCATCTAATGTGTCGAAAACAATGATGAAAACCTCCACTGGTTTCTAATATTGACGAAGTTGTACTAGCAAAATTTATGTTTAATCAAATAAACATTTTAAAGAAGAAGGTCCCATTAGATGTCCCACAACTAACTTGTTGATTCTTCAACAATTTGGGGTAGTTTCCTTTCTCGTGTCCAACATTTTAAGACAATGGAAACTTTATCGGTCGGGATTGATAGGTTTAGTATCGTTATTCTCAACAACTTTACCTTTAACATTACCTTGTATCAATTCCATTATTATCTTTACTTCTTAAACCTCGTTCTCATCTTAACGGTTTAAGAGAATGCTCCCACTCATTTTAATGAGTCTTTGCTTTGACAAGCAAAATTGAATTCATGAAGATTACTCTTCATTTGTTCGTTTTAGTCTTAAAACTTTCATTGAAGTGGTTGCGTTATTTTGGTCAATTACGAATTCTTGACAAAACTAATTACCAAAACAATTTATCGCTTCAATGTACTTAATTCATTTAAGTACATGAAAAACAATCCATTGCAAGTAGATGTGTTAGTCAAGAATCAAAAACCTGTTTGATAATGAATAACTTTAATCTATACTCTTTACAAGAGATCCTTAGCAATGGTTCATTTGAGGTTTTAGAAGCAAACTCATATTTGTCTTTAGTTACGATATTTTAATGGAGATTTGAATCAAAAACCGAAATGATATCGTATATGAATTGTGGTAAAGAAATAGAACAATATAATAACGGAATAGTGGAAAACTTAACATTTATCGTTATAAAAATACTTGTAGATTACAAGTAAAGCATTTACATAGTGACCTCTACCCAACTATGATAAATGATTCCAAGATCCAAATTCATATTAACTTGGGCACGGTAGGGCCGATTCATCCCTTATCAATATAACTCGGTGGATTAACGCTTTAATCGATTCTACTTTTAGAACTCTTGGTCGATAAAATTACATTAACTTTTATCTTTAGCCCAAAACACATCCGACAAGGGCACGGTAGGGCCGATACATCCCTTATCAAAAAACTTTTGTTGAGTTCAATCCAAATTTCGAATAAATGTGTCCATGATCCAAATCCACATCAACTTGGGCACGGTAGGGCCGACTCATCCCTCATCAACATGAATTCGGTGGATTGACATTTATCACCCACTTCACCTACGTAACAAGGTTTGTACCCCAGGGTAGCCGAGTGCACTCCCTCGCGAAATAGGTTTTCATGGTTTCTACTATTTGGTAAGGCTATGTCTCAATTGTTTGTTTTAGCGAGAGGTCATGTCAATTTATTTTCTATCACGTTTTAAGTGAACTAAAGCGGTGAACTACGATAATTCTAATTGACACGGTCGAAAAACTCGATAAAATGACAATGCATGTTTAGTTATGGCGATTTAGCGATGCATGTGACATATAAATAAAAAGCAAGCATAAAATAAATCCTAGTATGGCCTTCCTAATAATAGAAAAAACTATTTAACTATTACATATTCGGAAACCAACTCCATTGGTCCCTTGAACTTCGGTTGTCGCACGCATCTCGAGGTAACACCGTTTTTATGTATCGCCATCTTGAAGAAATCCGTCTTTGGGAACTCCGAAGATAATTAAAATTACATAATAAATTAAATAATTTCCTATTATACATTTGTAACTAAAATAAAATAAATCTATTAAATTACAATACGGTGATACGAGATCACAATAAAATTACAACCGAATCGATATTCCCATACATTTCGGGTAATATCAATTAAAAACTAAGGCCATACTAAGTAAAATTACATAATTCAAAATTACATAAATAAAATTATGACAATCATAAAGAAAATGCAGCATTATAATATGTATGAACATGCCCACTTTTATGCTAAATCGCCTTTAATTAGCCAATATCGTATATTACTCGGTTTTTACGGATTTGCGTGATTTCAACATTTTATAATCACAAAAATTACATAAATTCATATTTATGCATAAGTTAATCACCCTAACCTCTTAGGACTCAAAATTTAGTCTTCACTAATAATTTGACCATAATTAACTCATATTTATAAAATTGTTCATTAATAGTCCAAAAAATACAAAATTAAGCTATTAAACTTCAAATAAATCACAAAATTTCAAATAAATTCAAAATTTGAAATTTAAACTCATGAACATTCTGAAAAAAATACCATGACACTCATAATGTTCAAAAACTTAGGTTAAAAATTTCGAAAAGTTTCCGGAAAAACAATGTTGCGGTTTATCGATTTTAACTAAAATAATCATAAAACATGTGAAAAATTATTCTCATCAACTTTTCAATTTTAGATCTGAAAAATATAATTAAAAAGCAACATTAGACGTTTTTCCTAAGTCATAGATTATGTTTTATTAATTTTTCACTAATAATGTCACTATTTATGCTATTTTTCTTCAAAAATCCATAAATCATGCAAAAAGACTTCTTTATAGCCAATTATTTTACACACATCTTGTAAAATTGCATGTGACAACATATTAAATTTATATGACCAGATTCGAAATTTAACTCATATTATCCTATTTTTCACCTAAATCCGAATTTAATAATGAAAAATCCATTTTTCGAGCATAACAAGTCCAAAAATTATGAAACTTTACAGGTTATCTCAAAATAATATATGTGACAACATATCCAAAAATCACTGGAAAATTAGAAGTATAGCAAATTTTAGACCGAAAATGACATTTTTACTCATAAAATCATATTTAAATGTCATTATTGTATAATATGAACAATAAAAATCCGTAAAATTAACCAAAATATCCTAAAACATTTTAGGACCAGAAATATTAACATGCATGAATTAATTTCGTGATATATCATAATAACACAAATTTTACAAGTTTTATATGTTATTCTTATAACTCGGAAAAACTTTTAACCGATTTGCATGCAAACAACCAAGGCTCTTGATACCGATTGAAGGAAAAGTAGATCTATATACATACTAATATACTCATATATGTTATAAATTAATTTGTCATAAAATTAATAAAGGTCTTATGCATGCAAACTAATTAGCAAAAGAAGAAATCACCCTTACATTGTAATTTCGGTTCAATATGGGCACAAAAGAAATCTCCTTTTCTTTTGTTCTTGAGCTTTCCTTTAATGGAAGAAACAAGATCCAAGTGTAGGATCTCTCCTTAGGAATAATACCCAAAGCTTACTCTTAATCAAATTAATATTATATGAACTAGTATAACATTAATCTAGTAGAAAAATGACCCAAAAATATTACAACACACTTAATATTTTCGGTTTATTGGAGAGAAGGAGAAGAGAGATTTTTGTCTCTCTAGAAATCTTATTTTTTTGGATAAGTAAAGAATGAATAATGCTTGAATAATAATCTTAAGCATATAGTAAAAAGGAGAGGAAAAACCAAATGTTTTTCCTCCTCTAAAAACCGGTTGGTGGGGTGGATAGGAGGGAGCCAATGCATGCAATTGTTGCTCTTAACAATAACCATAGGGTTGCATGGCTACTAAAGTAAACAATCATTATGTTTACCACTAATTTAAACAAACACAATATTTGTTTAATCCACCTCCAATTTTCGGCACTAATTGTAATATGGATTCCATATTATTTTTGTCAATTGTCAATATGTCACATGTCACATGTAACATAAAATTGTCATGTATTTTTAACATATTAAAAATCAACGTATTAATAAAAATACGTCATATACAAAAATCGACTTAGTAATTCATAATTACTTGTACCAAAATATTTTACCAATTTATAAATCATATTTATAATAATTCATTCAATTCCGATTGTTTCTTTAAACAATAATTTCATCTGAGTAATGATACAATTCGATTACTCAGACCGTATCTCATTTAATCACATTTCAATTTGATACGTAAATTTTTACTTCCAAAATCGTCCGTCAATTTTTCAAGTAATTTAATTAACTCGTAACGTTATACGATTAATTAAATAGTCAATTAAGAGTGTTGCCCTATAGGTATGACCTAGGGGTCAACTGATCACCACCATCACACGACAAGAATGTCAAACTCTAGTCAGCCAATCATTACCGATATATGTTGACCAGTTGACAATACAAATACTTCCCAATTGTATTCTTTAAAATGAGATTTAATAATGATATTTAAATCATATGATCGCACTATTGTTGAGGTCACATTTCCCAACAAAGGGGACGGAGGGACGGGCCTGACAGAGAGAGACCCTACCCCAGCCAGCCGATAGCCACAACGATCCATCAGCAAGATCGACACACAGAAGGACAATCGGATCAAACAAGAGGAAGGGACGAAGGGGTTGTATGCCAGGCCTCGAAGACAGGACATGGGAACAGAAAAACGGCCGACATCAGAGAACCGGAAAGGAAGGCCGTCGCAGATAGCGGACCACCGAGAGTGTACCAAAATCGTCAAAGAGGAGGAGAAAGATCACAGCTTGACGGACGTAAAACGAAGAGAGGCATGAACTCGCCGGAGTTAGGCCATGGAAAGAGCCTAACTCCGGCGACGGGCAGGGGGAGAACGAGGGGAAGTGTGTGGCTAGGGGAGGCGGCGGCTCAAATAATTAATTAGGGTTTTGTTTTTTAGAGAGAGGGGGGAGGAGAGTTATAGAGAGATGATTGGGGATACCATGCACATTATTGTTGATGATATGATCATTCAGAGAAAAGGTGCAGTATTACAACAGTGACAAGATTATTTGAAGTGAAGATGCAAAGATCGTTATGAATTACTATCTTCATATTATAAAATTTGAAGCAATCAACGACGCCTATTAATTGAAGACATCGGTCAAGTTGATTAAGTACGATGACAACTATTTTCAAGATCGAGAAAGTTTGTCACATCATGAGTTTTATTGACGTTTTACAAGTAAAGTAATCATCAGGGGGAGTGTGCACGCGCTGTAGTATTTTTCCTTATCTATGGTTATGTCCCACTGGGTTTTCCATAGAAAGGCTTTAATGAGGCAGTTTACTAGTTTGTGTGTTAGAGAAATATTGTACTCTTTTTCCTTACTAGTGCTTTTCCCACGAGGTTTTTCTAGTGAGGTTTTAACGAGGCATGTTTTTCAGTAATGTACATCCAAGGGGAAGTATAATGAAACAATAGTTAGTGTGGATGTTCATTAGGTTTATATCCGTTATAGTCATAATATATGTAATTAGGTTTCTCATTCACCCCTCTTCTATGTATTATATATATACCCCATTACTAATGAATAAGAGGGATCTCTCCTACCTCTTTCAATCAATTGCTTATTTCTCTCTAAGTTCTCTCTATCATTTATTCTCTATTTCTTATTCTATAACACAATTGGTTTATTTGGCTAATCTTTAGCACAAATTCTCATTTGTGACGGCCTTACCCGTCGCAAGCATGCGACGGGTCAGATACATACCATATTAGATGAGAAGGGCCGAATAGCTAATGAAAGTGGCCGACAAAAGTTGATATAGGTGGATGAGTCATGTATTTTTAAGTACAAAATCCAATATTTAATATTTATTTATTGGATTTTATATTCATGCCTTTAATGCTTCTCAGTGTAAAGCATGTATCAACTCCATCACAACTTCATACATTCCTCCATTATTTTGCATCCAATAATTCATTTCTCATTTTATTTGTCATTTTTACATCCCAAAAATTCTCAGAAATTCACACTTTAACATTCACAAGTTTTTTTAAAATAAAAATAAAATTTCACTCTTTTAAAGATTATAATCTGAAGATCAAAATCTCAAAAGATTCATTGTCATGTGCAAAACGAGTATGAAGATTTACCAACAACAAAGATTAACAAGAAGAAGCCATAAAATACGGTTTAGCATTTTTTTTTTTTTTTTCTAATTAAAAATGTTTGGTGAATAATTGTCCTTGACGAAAGAAATGAGTTGAACAATTTCACAGTTTGGTAAATTAGGATTTTAGTTGTTGTTTTCCAGTTTTGGGATTTTGGTAAAAATTAGGGATTTTTTGTTTGCAAGACTTGTTATGGAAGTGAATTTTTTGGGAATTTTTTTGGTATATTTGATCACTTTGTAATATTATTTAACTAGAAGAAACCATCAAATCTGGTTGTTTATTTATTTTATGAATTATTCTTTTTTTTGGTAGATTAATGTGGAATACACTTTTTTTTTGTTGAATAAGATGTTTATATTTTATCCTTGTTTTTATGTGCTAGTGGTCATTATATCCTTATTTGTATATGCTAGGCTGTTACGTGGTGACATATAATTTAAATTTAAGGTCATTTTTTAAGATGCGTAATGCAGTTTATATGTATCAGGAATGATAACACTGTTTGACTAAATGGTAACATATTCTATTACATTTCAGTTTAGTTTAAAATATATGATTCATTATATTTATAGAGTTGGACACTTTGTCACCATTTGTGGATATAGCTTAGTTTCATTGCTTATTATTAATGAACATATAACTGAGAATAGTAACATATAGAATTAAACTGTCAACAAGGTGACCAGTTATGGGAAGTTTTTGAGTATTATAAAATGTAACCAATTATCAACTGTTCGTGACCGTTTTTTATTTATGCATATAGGGTAACATATTATACCGATGTGGTGACAGTTTATACTTATGAAGTGTATTTGTGAAGTATATATTGTGACTAATTTCTTTGAAATTGTTCTTAAACTGAGATGATTCCATAGTTTGTTACAAAGGGTACATTTGTTACTACTTGTGGATATAACTTAGTTTATTGATTTATTATTAATGAACATATTACTCAGGATGATAACATATAAAGTTAAACCGTCAACATGGTGAATTCTATATTAAAATTGTGGATTACTATAAAATGTTCCAATTATCAACTATTTGTGACCATTTCTTCCAGTTATATTATGGTAACATTATTTTCTTAGCGTGGTGATAGAATGTATATTTCGATATTTCATGTTCAGTTGAGTCCACAGCTGAACCTAAACCTTTCACTGAGGATCCCAAGTACAGAGAACGCTACCACACACATGACAATCAGAAGAGGTCAAAAGACCGTGGGTGATTATGCCAAAGGTGGAAGTGGTCCTAAGAAACAATTTGATGTTCTGGGACACTTATTTTTGACGTGCTTGGTGGTTGTGTTAAAACAATTGTTAATTAAGTTATATGTAAAACTATGACTTGTGTTTCGTGTTTTATGGGACTTAGTTTCAATATGTTATCATTTAAATTAGTAAATTACCTATGATATTGTATATGTTAAATAATGTTATTATTTTTGCACAAACTGTTACCATATTGAAATTGGTAAAATACTGGTTAAATATATAAACAAATTGTCATTCTGTAACACCTCCATTTATTTAGGAGCCTTTAGCTGGACATTCTCAAATAAATAGGACTGTTACCATCTCGGTTTCCCGAGGTAGTGAATAACAAAGTCCAACTCACCAAGTACTTTAAATTAAAACTTTAACGATTACATGTTTATTACAAATTTACCAACTAAAACTTAATATAAAATAATTACAACTCGCAGCGGAAATAAATAAAGTGGTCTCATAATATCTGTGATCTAGACTTATAGGTAGATTGGCCAGTCCTCACGCATCTCATAACTCCCAAGTCAGCTAATCTTTAGTACCTGTCAAATCTGCTCCCCATTATGGTTCACCGCAGGTGTTCACGAATACACAATCAACCGCGAGGTTCAGTAGAATAACTAACAACAGTATATAACAACGACAATATAACTCCGCAACATATGACTTATTAGCACACTTCAGCTGAGCTCCACTCGTTACACTAATCATCCCACCAATCCCGGGCCGGGGTAGCCTCAACCCGAAGGTGAGTAACCACACACTACATTACCAAAAGGTAATGTCTGCCTCAACATATAGTTGATTAATATCCACCAGATGGCCTGCAGACCAAACTGGGGCCTGCCTCGAGTAAACACGAAAAATATCGTCTGACAGAATAGATCTGTTCAACCACTCCACATTACTATAAGTAATGTCTCCCAGAATAAATCTGTTAATGCTACAACAATACTCCACCACAATAAAAACCATGCTTATGTAAATGATAATAACAATCAGCCGGAGTAATCCACCATCACCAACCATTACGATATAACAAATCAACCACCACAATATAACCAACATACTTCAGCCAACACACTCATGTGAAATACAACATAAATAGCAGTTGAGTAGGTATCCTACCTGATCAGCAATATCCAATTAAGCAGTTCAAGCGATCCAAATAATTAAAGCAATCCGACCCGATTATAATTTCTTCACAAACCGACCTATCATAAATGTTATAATTATCCCATCAATTATTAATTATTTACTTTTCATCATTATTTATAAATTATCTTTATACAAATTAATTAATTATTATTATTATTAAGGGTCCGCGATATTAAAAACCCGACTCAATTACAAACCTGAGTCACCCAAATAAACCCGACTCAATAATTGAATGACCAACCCACACCCAAATTCCCAAAAACCCACGACAAGCTCCCTCCATTACCCGTGTAAACCCCTCACCAACACCCCTTCTAAACCCATCCTTTCCCGACATTACAAACCACCAACAACACCACTCAATCCCGTCACCAACAACCCCCAATACAACGACTACCTACGACCTCCAACCACCATCCCAACCGTCCCCTATAGCCTGCAAATTCATGCCCTAGCAACAATAATCACAACCTACCAATTACCGAAAACCCGACACCCACAACAATACACCACACGACATACCCCACCAACACAACCATGACACCACCACACGCCACCATTGACCGCACTTACTCATCCCAACACCACCCCAGAACTACCCAACACCGGCAGCAACACAATAACCGAAGTCCACTACTCCTGTGTTTTCAACCCGCCTCCACAGCCCTCGAAACCCGCCTGCCACCGCCACCCTAGGCCTTCCCTGACACCACCACCACACCCAATCCAACCCTTGCAACCCTATGTACCACATCCCAAAGTGTGGTCTGATTCCGTCAAGGTTTGGGTCAGTTTCTAAGCATCTTAAGATCGCTTCATATTCAGCTTAATAAGAAAATAAAAAGCGAGATTAGAAGTTTTACCTTGAATTTATTATCGCTTGCTAATTCCGTCACCAATACTTTCTTAATCTCCCTCTTGTGAATTATTTTCAGATTTGATGAATAATAAAGATTATTGCTTAGGTTTACCATCTATTTATATTGGTAGGTCAAGATTATAAGGAACCAATTAGGAAATATAAAATATATTTATTATTATGATTAGTAATTATCCGATCCCGACAATTAATCAACCAATTTACGCAACATATATAGTCGACCCAAGCCCTATAGCACATGACCCAACTCCAATGCCGTCTTTCTTTATTATTTTATTTATTTAATTACCGTCTCATAACAAATATTATTATTATAAATACAATTACTATTATTATTATTACTATTGTTATTATTATTATCGTATTACTATTATTATTATAACATAATAATCATTCACTATTACCATATAAATTATCGTATATTATTATTACCCAATTACCATTACGACCCATTACTCTATTATTCTATTATTTTATTATATCATTCCGTCTTATTCACAATTATTAATTATAACCATCATAATCAATTATTCGAATTACATAAATTAGTTATATAAACTTCACTAAACTACGGGGTATTACAATCTTACCCCCTTAAAATGAACTTCGTCCCGAAGTTCGCCCACAACTACTACCACAACACTTATAACATCCTCATAACTAAGCACCATCCAACACAATTAAGCATTTTACGATTATCAATCACGCCAATCTTATCACAAGGTAACACAATAATAACTCAAAATATTCGTAGTATTACATTCCTTCCCCCTAAAAATAAACTTCGTCCTCGAAGTTCGGAATATCAAACAATAGGAACAACCAAATCATTGTTGTAACGTCACAAAACATGAAACGCACATTGTAACATAAGTAAATTATTATTTCCAACACAACTCCAAATAATGCTTAAATGAATAACAAGATCTTTAATTTTCTTCCAAATAGCAAACCACATCATATAGGATATTCGAACTAATCATTACTTAAACTTAAACTTCTTACTTTAGCTATCGATGAATACATTGCCAGACTAAATAATAATCTCTAACCAAATACGCATAATTGTTTAGTTAATCTTTTCTTAATAACGATATCTAACTTAAACATGAATGTAAATAATGTGAACATATATATAGACTTAGGGAACACATTCCGCATATCACTAGACATGTCATCATACTTAACATAGTTCACAACATCAAAATATCAATGTGCAAGAGATAAGAAATAAAACTTATATTTTTTCAGGGCTAGGAAAACATGCTATAACTTCTAAAAATCATAAATAAATAATAACAAAATTACTTCTAGAGAACTTATATTTTTAGAAAATAAAGAGAGTTAGTAAATCATGAGAAAAAGAATTAAATCAAAAACTCATAAGGTCAATTTATAATGCATTTTACAAATTATTTGGTCGAAACAGAAATTTCACAACAACTTGTCAGAAACTTAGGCCAACTTGTAAAAATCACCATAAATTGTCAAGATATTTTAGTACAACGTGGCTTATAAATTTAGAAACATATACAAATATTTTAAACATTGGAGTTGGAATTTAACCAAATCGATAAGTAGTTTTTAAATGGCTAATTTTGCAAAAACATGTCGCGAAAACCTCACTGTACAGGAATATTTTGACCACTGTCAACTAAAATATTTATTTCTCCTAAACCGTATATTATTTGAACATGAGACCAACGACATATGAAAGCTAACTAACAAGGGTATCACACATAAAAATTTCGTGCAAGGATTGTAAACATGCAGTAAATGGCAGCCAAAACAATCAAGGGTAAAATTACGAGAAATCAACCAAAATCACATTCTTCACAATTCCACGCAATTCCCTTAATACTTCACATGATAATCATAATTACACCTCCCACATACATGCCCACATATTTTTCTCATATCAACATGTTTATAACAATGCTTAAAAGAATTCATATCACATCCTTCTCTGTAACACAAGGTTACGTCCCCGTAACTGCAATCATAAATAAAAATAATATGCAAGCAAGGCAAGAAAACTTCCAAGGCAAAATAAGCAATATTCATTTTAAATTACCCCACACTCTCAGGTATCCTCTCAGGGTTCCCGGTTCAAAACTGAGAGAGCCATGGTACGAATTAAGGCGCGCTTCTTAACCGCTCTAAGAGGGGCTCCTAACAGTTTCTACCAGGGGTTCATTTTATTTAGACACATCCTAAGTTCATTATTATTCATTGGTTAGGCCTGAGGATCGTTTTGCTCTGATACCACTTTGTAACACCCCCATTTATTTAGGATCCTTTAGCTAGACATTCCTAAATAAATAGGACTGTTACCATCTCGGTTTTCCGAGGTAGTGAATAACAAAGTCCAACTCACCAAGTACTTTAAATTAAAACTTGAACGATTACATGTTTATTAAAAATTTACCAACTAAAACTTAATATAAAATAATTACAACTCGCAGCGGAAATAAATAAAGTGATCTCATAATCTATGTGATCTAGACTTCTAGGTAGATTGGCCAGTCCTCACGCATCCCTTAGCTCCCTAGTCAGCTAATCTTTAGTACCTGTCAAATCTACTCCCCATTATAGTTCACCGCAGGTGTTCACGAATACACAGTCAACCACGAGGTTGAGTAGAATAACTAATAACAGTATATAACAACGACAATATAACTCCGCAACATCTGACTTATTAGCACACTTCAGCCGAGCTCCACTCGTTACACTAATCATCCCGCCATTCCCTGGCCGGGGCAGCCTCAACCCGAAGGTGAGTAACCACACACTACATTACCAAAAGGTAATGTCTGCCTCAACATATAGTTGATTAATATCCACCAGATGGCCTGCAGACCAAACTGGGGCCTGCCTCGAGTAACCACGATAAATATCGTCTGACAGAATAAATCTGTTCAACCACTCCACATTACTATAAGTAATGTTGTGGACAGCGGGCCGCCCACGGGGGCGCTTGGGTTGGAAAGGAGAAACAAGCGTTTGCATTTTTGTATGGAGTCGCCACCAATTTTTCTGGGAAATTGGAACCGTTCGAATACCTCGTGTCATGTCAAGACACAAAGTAAAGACATGAACACTAAGCAATCGTTACCCTTAGCATTCTATGTCTAGAATGACTCTCGTGGATGCCAATGAACACGGGTGTTCACGGAGATCTGGAGTAAGGGGTGAGGGTACGTATTAGGAAGCTCTTTTGATCGAACACCTAATCCCGCCCGCCTCGATAGCGGCCTCTACTAATGATTAGGGAAGTTATTCGTACTCGATATATCGTCGGTTATATGCATGCAATGCAACATCCAATAAATTAATCCTAACATGTGAGAATTAACTAAGTCGGTGAGACAATTAATTAAGCATACAATTATGTCGAAGTTGGAATTAATGCTTATTTACATGTGAGAGCACACAAGGAATAAAAGAAATACAATAATTATAAATTACAATAATGAAAATTACAATAATTACAACGGATTAGGCGATTTATGTCAAAAATACCTTTAAAACGGATAATTTGATAAGAGAAGAAGAAAGAATAAATTAAAAGAATTAACGAACAGGAATTAGTGATATTACGGACAATAGTTAATTAATTACGTAAGCTAAATAAACTATGTCAAGGCAGAAACGGAGTTCAGGGACATAACTCAGCCAGGAATAGGCGCAGCAGAGCTGCGTCCTTTGGAATAGGCGCAGCAGACGCTGCGTCTGTTCCTTGGCTGAATTCTGGCTGTGAAGCCGGAATTGCGTGTTGTTATTACTCGTTGAATGATTTTAAGGATTGATTAAATTATTCACTCGGATGAAAGTGATTAATAGGTTATTTACATGTGAATGATGGTCATAAAGCAATAAAACATGGATGAGACGGAAGCAAACGAATTAATTACATGGATGAACGATTAATTAATGAATTAAACTAACTAAACAAATTAACTAGACTAAACATGATGAATTAATAACAAACCAACGACGAATATATGAATAAACAGATGAAAATATATCAAAGATCGAATTCCAGAAACTCAATATGAACGAATTGAATCTCTAAAACCCGGATTTGAATTAAATGACGAAAACCCGCAAATATTGGTTACTTGGGATTTAAGTTGAATTTATGATGAATTAAACATGTTAACGATGAACAATATAATATACATGTGAATTATGTACTGTCATGATGAAGAATTAAAGAACAAACGAAAGAAAAGAAAGAATTTTGACGAATAACAGAGGACAAACGAAGAAGAAAGGAAGCAGGAACTGCGGCAGCCTCACGAAGAGGCGCAGCAGAATGCGCGCTCCTTCAAGAGGCGCGGCGATTCTTGCGCGTCCTTTCTCTTCGTCTGTCTCTCTGAAATCCGTAAAAGAGGTTTCTTTAAAGACGGTTTTAGAAATCGGTTTTAATAGATGTTTTCGACATAAATCTTACAATAATTGGTACAATAAATAAAATACAATAAATAAGAGATTTATACACCCTCAGACTTACATGTTGACGAAACGAGAAGGACTAAGATATCGATTAGTGATGCTCGACGCGAATGCAAAGAAAGTGCCCTCGTAAGAGGAAAACGATTAATTAGTTAAGTTGATTGATGTGTAGTTGGTCAAATTGGTCGGTCATGCAAACGGAGAGGCTGGTACTCAGAAAGATCCGAGCTTACGTGGTCGAATGTTCAAGCACGTAGGCGCCAAAAAGTAAGAACAAAGTCTAGAATGCAAAGGGAGAAGAGAAGGGCGGACACTCGCGTGAGAAATATGAGGAGCGAAGGCTCCTATTTATACTAATCACGTGAAGGAATAGGGCTTCGGAGACTCTTTGGAAGTGAATCTCGGAAAGATATGAAAAAGATACGAGAAACATGCAGAAAAGGGCCTGGGAAGAGGCGCAGCAGCCACTGCGTCTCTTGGAAGGCGCAGCACCTGCTGCGCCTGTTCCCAAACGGTTTCCTCCTGCAGAAGAAAGATTTCCGTGTTTGAGTTATGGTAGGACGGAAATAATTCGATTTTCCTTAATATCTTGTGTGAATATTACGGGAAATTGCTTACTAAAAGATAAAATTTATGAAATATGGAATAGAAATATCCGGAACATTCCAGAACATTCTGACTCGGGATTTAACGGTTATCAGGAAATGGAGACGGTTTTAGGCCCGGACTCCGAATGTACTCTAATTACTGTCAAAACGACCGTATCGGGACGCAGATGACAACTAAGAGGTAGACATTAATATTTGAACAATCACTTGACGATAATCTTACAAATTGTCACAAATCGTTCCGCGTATCAAACATGCGGCCCAATCATCACCGGGTGGTTTGCGGGAGGTGCAGAAATGAGGTATCTACAGAGCCCCCACTTTGACTGAGGCTTGGACAAGGCGAAAGTCAAAGTATAGCCATCAGGTCAATCGAAGATTACAACCTGACGAGTATGGCGACGCGAGGCGGTTCAAGGGGTCTGAACCAAGGACCTGTCGTCGGGAACATTTTAGAGTCTGTCGACTATCGTGGAGGGTCGTTTAAAGTCCATTAGACTACGTAAGGAGGCTCGCCAGCCATAAGAAGAGACCATACCTGAGACTTCTTCTCGAGATGCTTCTGGAGGTGCGTAGGAGCTAAGGGTAAGCGTAAGAGCTAAGGGTAAGACCTAAAAGATATATAAGGATTTGTTCTAGGGTATGAGGCCCTAAAGAAAAGCATCGACGGGAAGGAGGTCAAATATATAAGTTCAACTTAAGGGTAACTAAAGCTTGGGTATAGGAACTCTATCGGTTTGGGAACTTAAGGGATTATGAACCTAAAAGGATTTGGGGATCCTATGGTTAAAAGTCCTAATTTCGGGTTTACGAACCTAAGAAAGAAGGCTTTGGGTTTGGGAACTTCTGGAGAACGACACCTTTTGTCGAACTCCGCGGGGAAACAAGAAATATTGAGAGTAGCAGGACACAGGCGGGAACTGCTGAGGGGAAAACTGCTTCGGTAGTCTTCGGGTAGCAATTGCGAGTAGCAGGACACAGGCGGGAACTGCTGAAGAGAAATCTGCTTCGGTAGTCTTGTAATCTTATGTCTTGAGAGGGACAGTACGCCCGCATACTCTCGCTGGAGACAAGATTGGGAAATATTCTTCATGTTATGAGAGGGAAAGTGTATCCGCATACTCTCGCTTATAATGAATGCTGTGAAGGAATAAATGCTCGTTGCGACAAGCATGGGTCTTGGAAGGAATAAATAACGTGCGACAGTCTGCTGCGGGCTGAGAAGATGCGGGCCGGAATGAAAGAAAATCGCCAAACGGACCAAAAGAATAAAAAAAAAACATCGGGGAAGAGGCGCACCAAAGATGGGCCCACAAATAACGAACTTATAACGAATTTTTGAAAATCCGTATGGAGGGAACAAAAGGAAGAGGCGTAGCAAGAGCTGCGTCTCTTGGAAGAGGCGCAACGCCTGCTGCGTCTATTCCCCAAATTGGTTTTCCGCGTAAAAACGCGATGAATAAGAGGTTTTGTATTCATTTGTTCGAAACACAATTCACACCTTTCTCTCTCAAATCTTCACCATTTCCGCCAAGGTTTGATTCAAAAGCTTGCATTAATCATGACTAATCGAGGTATGTGTCTCAATCTTGCATTAATCGTCTACATTTGTCCAATTTTTAGCCGAAAAATCTAGGGTTTATGACCCTTTTGATCGAAAATTTGGGGCTTTTCCCCCAAACGCATTTGCCTTGTCAAATTGACATTAGAAATGTATAGTAGGTAATATTAGGAACATAACCATGTATTTGTTTCGAATTTTCATCAAGTTTTGAGCCTTTGAGTGAATTTTGAGACGGTTTTACAGCTAAACCGTAAATTGCTTCGAAAATAGCCTTAGGATTGCCCATTTGCGATGAAACTTGATATTTGGGATCCTTGAATTATGGGTAAACTTTCTACCATCTCGGAATTTTGGTTTGTGACGGCTTTTTCAGGGCACTTTTCTAGGGCATAATCACCATTATAGCGAAATGCTGCCGAAATTTTCGACTCGAACCCGGAACTAGGCTTCCATTTAGGCTTCACTTGACCCAAATTACCACATGAGTGATTGGGTTGGCGAGAATAGGGCCAAAGATGGCGAGAAAAGAGCGATTTCAGGGCTTCCGAAGGCTCGAAAATCCCTTAACCAAGGCTTGTCGTCACGTGACGCGGCCTAAATTTGCTTTAATATTGCAGGTGATGAGGCTTCTACTTCTGGGAGGACTCCCATGGAGATTGACGCCGCCACTGTCGAGGAGGCTTTAGAGCAGGCCTTCACCGCTGCGGTGATGGCTGCTGGAGACGAGGCTCACGAGGAGGAGGAGGCCCCGAGACGGGCCAACGTCGGACGAGTAGGTCGTCAGCTGAGAGGGGCTCCTACGTGGGCTGAGACTTGGGAGAGCAGGCACCTGGTGTGGGCTGCAGAGGGTCACCTGTCCTACAGGACGGTGAAGAGTTTGGTAAATAGGAATTCACTACTCATTACTCATCCTTTTTCATTCTTTTATTCGAATTTCTTTCAATTTTCATTCAAAACTAAAGATAGCTTTGTTTCAAATCATAATAGGAGGCCGGGAACATCAGGTCATTCTCGGGCTACACGACAGCGATGGAGCATTACGAGCAGCTGTCGGCGGAGGAGAGAGCTATGATCGAGCGCGGAGCGTTCGGTCCTTTGGTTCAGGTTTGGAGAGATATCGCAAAGAGGAAGTTGCGGGCTAACCTTAGCCTGGTCCGCGCTTTCTTTGACCGATTCTGGGATACGACTTCCACATTCCACATGCCTTTCGGTGAGGTGGGAGTCACTTTGGAGGATTACGGCATGATTTCTGGTCTGCCGTGTGGGACCGAGGAGGTGGTGTGGCCGGAGACTGCCATGAGGGCGGACTCGGCTGAGGCGTGGAGATTGATCGGCTGGAACTTGTCGCCGAAGGCTGTTGCAGTGCCGAGTTTGATACCCAGTTCTTACGTTTGAGACTACTTTGCGGGGAAGACCCCGGCGCTGGTGACGATTGACGGGAGGGAGACGGCTCCTCCTCCCCTGTCATACCGAGCGGAGGGCTCGCCCGTGGCTTTGGTGGTTTCGTCTTCGATTTACCTCGAGACAAGGGTGAGAGGCTGTCGACGAAGCTTCTTCCCTTCCTTTCTGACCTGAGTTCTCTAGGACGTTGGGACTGGGTCACTGCTGGCTTTGCGGTCCTCATCCGCTTCATGAGGGCCATGGTTCGTCCGGAGTTGATGGAGAAGGGGACTTCTCCTGGTGCTGTCGGACCTGGACTACTGCTGGAGGTACGAACCTACCTTTAGATCAAAGTAAATTCCTTTCTTTGTCAAATTACGAAAGATCGTCATTGATTATCTTGTTTTACAGGCGTGGGTGTACTCCTACTTCCCGAGCCTCGCGCCCAAGAGGACGGAGCCGCTGGAGAGGGCCTTTCCCGTGGTGAGGGATTGGGTGATGTGCCGAACGAAGAGCAAGCGTTCTTCTCACAACGTCTACCGGCGGGACGTGAACGCTCTTCAGCTGAGTAGCGTGAGTATCTCACTTATATTTACTTGCTTCTTGCTTTTGGTTGATCATAGGAATGATCCTTGTTTTATTTTGTCTCCGTGGGTGCCCAGACCTTGGGCGGAGTACGCTGGAGCGCCTCCTTTTGTGGCTGAGGTCCTTCGACCTAGGAGCTCGAGCCGACTGCTGTTGAGGACGTCGATGGGTCCTGTGTGGTACTTGGGCGAGCGTTTGGCTCGTCAGTGCTCACGGGACGTGTTGACGGTTCCCGTCGATCCTCCCAGGACGATGTTCAGGGAGCCTTCTCAGGCTGAGAGGGAGGCGGACTTGGCTGGTGCCAGTGGCGACGACCTTATTCTCCTTGGCGAGGACTACTCGGCGTTCCTTTACGGGAGATTGGCATACTGGCCAGTAGTGGTGAGTATCTTTGCTCTTTTATTTTCTTTCGAGAATTGTGATGAAAGATCATCGGTGGATGAGTGATATTTGACCTTTCAGGAGGTCGAGGCAGCGGGCATCGAGCCCCCAGCGTACCCCGAGACTCTCGAGTACACTGACGCGACCGGGAGGACGACGATCTCCGAGCTGCGTGACTTTGACGTAGCTGTGACGGATGCTGGCCTGGACGACTGGCAGCATCTGATTCGGAGGGTGAGCCTCTAACTTGTATAACCTTTGTGTAGGAACACATTTGATTGAGTTGGTTCAATTTGTTGAGAATCTCCTTTTGAAAATGCAGGTTGCGCCGTCTCGGTTTGTGGCGTTGTGGAGGGTGGCCAACCGGCTGCGAGCTACTGCCGTCGAGGCACTTGTCGGCGGTCGAGGTCGTCAGGTATGAACCTTTACGCCTATTTCATTTTTGGTTTTTGTTTTGATTTTCCTTAAATTTGCTTGAAACGATTGACATGAGCCAATTTATTGTTTACAGGGTGGCCGCGAGTCGGAGCGAGAGTTGGCCCAGTCTCGGGAGGAGACAGCTCGTTTGTTGAGGGAGCTCGAGTTTCGAGATGCCGAGATCGCCGCTCTTACGGCGAGGGTTGCAGAGCTGGAGGGCGCCCAACAGTAGTTTTTTGTCGTATTTTGCACAGTTGTACATTTGGACCATCATTTTTGAACTTTTTTGGACTTTGTTTGGGGCTCGAGCCCCCAGTTTGTTGTACATTTCCTTCATTTGGTATATATATGATGGCTTGAGCGCTTCTGCTGCTGGATTGTGTTGCTTGTACCTGCAGGTCAGTTTCGAACAGGTTTGGTAGATGACGGTTTATGCCGTCATGCTGCCGAAAATTACATAGAAAACACGCAAAACATACATTTGTATATACATATGGCCTTGATTAGCGCAAGATGAGAGACTCGAGAGAAAAAAATGCAAAAATTTTGCCGAAAATGACCGGACGGTAGGGAGGGTTACCCCCTAAAAAAAGAAAAAAAAGGAAATTTATAAGTTAGAAATGTAGAAATGAAATTAAGAAATTAATATATACATGTTGAGATTCGTTAAAATAAACGATTTAAAATGAAAATTATTTCCTAAAAAACGAAAATGAAATGTATTTCCTAAAAAAATGAAAATGTAATTTATTTCCTAAAATGAAAATTGTGCACATGTGGCAAAATGGCGAAATGTCGATGTCGCCTCGAAATGCGTGCCCGCGGAATTAGGAAACTTGAAACATGGTAATCTTCCCGTATTTACCAAAATAATAACCCGTAGGAATAGGAAATTATTCGTCCTGGAATTAGGAAAGATCCAACGCGGAAAATCACAGGAGTGAAACTGGGGAAGAGGCGCAGCACGAGATGCATCCCTTTGAAGAGGCGCAGCAGGTGTTGCGCCTGTTCCCGAGCTGTCCTGTTCTGACGGATTTTTGGAAACAGCAATTAGTATAAATAGAAACGTCGATAGAGCTTTTATTCACACAAATCTTCCGTCTTTTCTTCGTCTATTTACATAAAATTCTCAAGACAAAATTTTCATCATGAATACTTTGGAGATTCGCTTGAAGGAATGGACCAATGAGTTTTCAAATATGGAGAAGCATGATATGGGTGCTTATAATTTTGGGTCGTTGTTGAGTTTGAAACTCATCAAGATTGTGAAACCGTTCTTGGATGCTTGCATTGACTGCTGGGACCCGAACTACCATGTTTTTGCGTTCCCTGGGGGTGATATTTGCCCCTTTCCTGAAGAAATTGCTGCTATTGGTGGATGGGATCCTGAACATTTGCCTGCTATTCCTTCTACTTCTCAAGGGTACAAAAGCAAATTTAGAGATTTGCTCGGATTGACTAGACTTGAGGTGGGCCGTCTAGTTACCTCAAAAGGTGTGAGAATGTTGGACTTCATAGATCGATTCATCAACAGGGCCGACCCCACCGTTTCTCATGTTGCTAGGCGGAGGGCATTTGGCTTTTGCTTGTTGCATGTATATGTCTTCCAAGGGCATGTTGACGAAGACTTGAGAGGTGATCCCCGTCTTCTGGGCCTCGTTGAGCAGATGGAACTGCGTAGGAACCCGGCTTGCTTATGCTTAGGAGATATTATTTTAGGCTTGGATAATAGGAAATCCAACCGTGATCTGCCATTCTTGGGAAGTCCCGTCATTTTGCAGGTAAAAGACATCTTTTTCCTTTCTTTTTTTGTTTTGTCTTTTTTTTTTCTCTCGTTTTTTCTTTTTTCTTCTCTTTTTTTTTTCTTTTTCTTTCGATTTTTTTTCTTTTTTCGTTTTTCTTCTCTTTTTTTATTCGTTTTTTTTTCTTTTTTTTTTTGATGTCTAATACCCGCTTCTGGTAGGTTTGGCTTATGGAACGGCTCCGATTGATCGAGCCCCCAGTTCATGCGCTTTCCTATCATGCTCGTTCGATTGCGATGAGGACACGGTTGTACATGGTGGACTTCACCCGGGTATGTGATTATTGGAAGAACAAGCTGAAGAGTGATGCCGGCCCGTTGATCAGGTGGGTCGTGCCGTGGTGGCACCTTAAGTCTGTCACTGGAGTGTCTTCTTTGGATCCCACTAGGTCCGTGCGCATTCCCGGATTGGACTTTATGGTGTGCATCTTCCCGGAGAGGTTGATGAGACAAGTTGGGCTGAAACAGACGATCCCGAGGCTTGATACTGTCCCGCAGACTGCTGTGGCGCTTACTACAGAGAGCCGAAGAGAGTGGGCTATTAAATGGGCCCAAAGAAACATGTGGTTCTTGAATTTCTCCGCCAATGCTTTATGGGTGTCGGATTCTTATCTGAGATGGAGAAAGGCTACCACTCCGGAAGAGCGCGAGAAATTGAGGAAGCGCGAGCCCATCGACTACAAGGTGCGCGAGGGAGAGAAAGAGAAGGAGAAGCATCTGACAGAGGGAGAAGAAGAAGCCGGGCTTCAAGTCATTCATCCGTTGAAGAAACCGAAGACTACTCCTGTCGCGGAAATGGTGATTGGCAAGAATGGGAAGGCTAGGCCTCGAGAAAGACCGTTGGTGATTAGGTCTGAAGTGGCGCAAGAGCGTCCGGCTCGAGGTCGTGACAAGAAATATGACAAGAATGACAAGGGCAAGGGGAAGATGGAGGAATAGCCCGAGTCTTTATTTATTATTTGATTATTATTATTATTGTTGTAATAAAAAAGGTGGGATTTTTAGAATCCTAGCCTATTCTATTTTTATTATGTAGCGTATTATTATTATTAAATGAATGAAATAAAAAAGGTTAAATGGTTATGAAACCGTTGTGATTTTCTTTTTATTATTCTTGTCGAATTTCAAATGCAATGCAAATGTCCTTCTATTTACATTTAGATATGATGGGTTGAATCCCGTGAAGGATTGCCTACGTATTCACTCAAAAAGCGAAATCAAACCCTTGCGCGTAGTTCGAGTAAATGTAAAAGAATAATTGTTCTAAGCAAGAGCTTGTAATGAACTTAGAAAATAAGCATGAGCTTTTTGCTTGTTTTGAAGGTGCATATCAGTTTATTTGATGATGTGAGGATGACAAATATGTCAGGATGCAAGAGCATAATGACATTAGCTTAATTCAGCTTGGCCAGGGGCTGTTTATTTAGTGCCACAAGAGCGACACGTGGGGTCACGCGAGGCGCGTTTCTGGTCTTATTCTAGGCATAGTATCGTTTTAGTTGGTCAAGGTTTGTTGGGTTGGAAAACTCATTCCCATCTAGGTATGTGATTCTAACCGCACCCCCTGGGAGTATGGATTTGACTAGGAATGGTCCGGCCCAATTAGGTTTGAATTTTCCCCGTGGGTCGACAGGTAAAAGAGCTATAACCGATTTGAGCACTAGGTCTCCTTCTTTGATGTTCCTTGGCCTAACTCTTTTGTTGAAAGCTCGTTTGATACGTGCTTGATATGTTTGGACATTATGAAAGGCGCGTAGCCTACGTTCATCCAGGAGGATGAGTTCTTCATACCTATCCCTCTTCCAATCGGCTTCTGGGATTTGACTTTCGAGTAAAATACGCAAGGATGGTATTTCTAGCTCGACTGGTTGTACAGCTTCCATGCCGTAGGTCAAATAGAAAGGAGTAGCCCCAGTGGGTGTCCTGACAGATGTACGGTACCCCCATAAAGCAAAGGGTATCTTGCTTGGCCAATCTCTATAGTTGTCAATCATTTTCTTGAGAATTGTGACAACATTTTTGTTTGCCGCCTCTACCGCGCCATTAGTCTGTGGTCTATAGGGCGAAGAGTGGTGATGTTTAATCTTGTACTTGGCTAGCAATTGCTCGGTCTCAGCTTGGAAATGTGATCCGTTATCACTAATGATCTCATGTGGGCAACCATATCGACAGATGATGTTGTTTTGTATGAACTTTGCCACATTTTTAGCTGTAAGACCAGTGTAGGAAGCCGCTTCTACCCATTTGGTAAAATAGTCGATTGCCACTAGGATGAAACAGTGACCTCCTGTTCCGGCTGGGGTTATCTTCCCGATTATGTCGATTCCCCATGCAGAAAATGGCCAAGGGGATGTCATTGTATAGAGCAATGAAGGAGGGACATGTTGCACATTCCCGAAGATTTGGCAATTGTGGCAATGTCTTACGTATTTGATGCAATCGGATTCCATTGTGGTCCAATAATATCCTAAACGTGTGATTTTCTTTGCCATCATGGGCCCGCTCATATGAGGACCGCATTCTTCGTTGTGGACTTCTTCCATCACCTTTCGTGCCTGTGAATGATCAAGGCAACGTAGGACTACACCAAGAGGTGTTCTTTTGTACAACTCTCCTTGCATGAGAACGTATTGGGAAGCTAATAGGCGTATAGCACGTTGTCCCCTTTTGTCCATGTCTGGTGGATATGTACCATTAAGCTTAAAGTTCAGGATTGCTTGGAACCATGGTTCTTGTGCGATTTCCTCTTCATCGGTAATGTGGTGGACATAAGCCGGCTCTGACCATCGTTCGATGCACAAAGGCATTTCCACCATATGATCTGGCATATTAATCAAAGATGCAAGTTTCACAAGAGCGTCTGCAAATTGATTTTCTTCCCGAGGTAGGTGTAGGTAGGTTACGTGATCAAAGAATTGAGCGACTTGGTCTATTCTAGCTTGATAAGGTGCGAGGCTTTCACTTCGGATTTTCCAAGATCCTGTAACTTGGTTGATGATTAGCGATGAATCTCCATGCACTCGGAGGTTTTTAATGCCTAAGCTCACTGCTGCTTGTAGCCCAATGAGACAAGCTTCGTATTCCGCGGCATTGTTTGTCACCTCGAAGTCGAGTTTGACAGCAATTGGTGTATGCTCGCCTTCAGGAGAAATGAGCAACACTCCTATTCCGAACCCTCTTAAGTTTGATGCTCCGTCAAAGTACAGGTCCCAGGAGTCTACATCAGTTTGGAGTATATCCTCGTCTGGAAATGACCAAGTATCTATTGTTTGTGCGTCATTGATAGGATTTTCTGCGAAGAATTCGGCGACGGCGCGACCTTTTATAACTTTCAGTGGCACGTATTTGAGGTCGAATTCTGAGAGCATCAAGGTCCATCTTGCTAGTCGTCCGTTGAGGACGGGTTTCTCGAAGAGGTATTTGACTGGGTCCATTTTGGAGTATATTTTGACGGAGTAGCTAAGCATGTAATGGCGTAGCTTCTTCGTTGCCCACACAAGAGCGAGGCACGTCTTTTCGAGTTGTGAGTATTTGCACTTGTATTCCAAGAACTTCTTACTAAGGTAGTAGATAGCTCTTTCTTCACTTCCTACAGTTTGAGCTAGCATGGCACCCATGGTTGTTTCGGTTACTGTGAGATATAAACTAAGAGGTTGATCTCGCTGTGGTGGCATGAGCACTGGTGGTTTAGCCAATATCTCTTTTATTCGGTCGAATGCTTTCTGACAATCGTCATCCCACATGGTGTGGTCTGTTTTCTTGAGTTTCTTGAAGATAGGTTCACAAATCATCGTAAGTTTCGATATGAATCGACTTATATATTGTACTTTTCCTAGGAATCCCCTGACTTCTTTTTCTGTTTGAGGTTGTGGCATTTCGATCAGAGCTTTGATTTTGGAAGGATCTATTTTTATACCTCTTTGACTAACGACGTATCCCAGGAGTTTGCCAGATGTTACCCCGAATGCGCATTTCTGAGGATTGAGTCTCATGTTGTATTTCCGTAGCTTTGCGAAGAACTTGCGAAGGTTCGCAATATGTCCCTCTCTTTCCTTGGATTTGACAATCATGTCATCTACGTATACCTCAACTTCTTTGTGCATCATGTCATGTAAGAGTGTAGTTGCGGTACGTTGGTATGTAGCTCCGGCATTGATCAATCCAAACGGCATGACCGTATAGCAATAGGTTCCCCATTGAGTGACAAAAGCGGTCTTATGCATATCTTCCATGGCCATCTTGATTTGATTATAACCCGCATACCCATCCATGAAGGATAGTAATGCGTGGTCTGCAGTATTGTCCACTAAGATATCGATGTGAGGTAGAGGGAAGTCATCTTTTGGACTTGCTTTGTTTAGGTCTCTAAAATCAACACAAACACGGATTCTCCCATCCTTTTTGGGTACGGGTACTATGTTAGCTACCCAGTCAGAATACTCGGAAACTTTGATGAACCCGGCTTTGAATTGTTTGTCCACTTCTTCCTTAATCTTTAGAGCCCATTCTGTCCTCATTCGTCGAAGCTTCTGTTTCACAGGTTTGAAACCTGGCTTAATCGGAATCCTATGCTCGGCGATATCCCTGTCGATCCCTGGCATGTCCTTGTAGGACCAAGCGAAAACGTCTTTGAATTCATTTAGGAGGTCTATGAAATCGGCCCTTTCGGTAGAGCTCAAGGTAGTCCCTATCCTAAGTTCTTGGGGTTCTAGTTCGGTTCCTACGTTGATGGGTTCGGTGTCCTCTATTACTGGTCCCCCTTCCCCTTCCTGTAGTATTTCTTTGGCTACGTAGGGAGGTATTTCGGTCAAGTCTGGGTCTTGGTCATCCTCAGTATCATCGTAAACAGAATTGCACTCAAAAGAACACAGAGAGTAAGCAGAACCTGATTTATTCATATTAAAATTTGAGTAGAGTTGAAACAAAGAAGCCAATTGATCCATGGTCAGTGGCGGCAAAGGGACAGTGGTTGGGGCATTTCCCGAACTAGTGTGACTACTCGAGGCTAAGCTAGGAGAAACGAAGGGAGTGGGGATGACGACAGGAGTAGACTCTCTAATGACTTCTCTAGACTCCGACTCCGACTCCGACTCGAACTCATCGTCTTCTGGTTCTCCTTTGAACATCTCTCCTTCTCCAGTGGTGAGCTTGAAGAGCCTTCCTTGATTGTTGGTCCACTTGATAGGTTTTCTCCATCCTTTCTGTTGACTCACGCCAGTTTCTGTGATTAGCGCGGTAGGGTTGAAGTGATCGTCCTGAAGTATCATGGTAACGATCTCGTCCTGCGCGGCCCTAACAAATCGATCTTCTCCAAACAATAGGCTAACAGCTTGTTCGTCTAAGCATGGTGCTTGACGGGTTTTGACGGTAGGAACCGTTTCTGGAGGGATAAAGTAGCAATCGTGAAAGATCTCGATTCCAGCTAGCTTCCTCTCGAGATAATGCCAAGGTTCGGGAAATCCGTGAAAGAGTTCTAGACTTCCTTCTTGAACAAAGTACCCATTTAAAGTAGGGAGATAGGGCCTCATTTGGACTCCTACATACTTGCGGTTTTGAACTTGAGCGAGCATTTCGAGAACTTCTTCTTTTGTGGGTTTGTACCCTAGCCCAAGTGGTATCCTCTTTGAGTTGCCTTCCTTATACGGTGCGAAGGTATTTTTACGAATGGGGTTTAAAGGCATTCCAGGGAAGTATCCCTGGGATTCGAGTATGTGGTTGACGACCAAGTTGGAGTAGGGATCATAGTATAAGGGTGCCAACTCACTTTCTATGACGCTTACACTTTGGAAGCCCCCAAGTTCATATACGGGATCCGCAAGGACTTGATTGTTCGACTGTTTTTCGATTATTGCCTTGATGGGTGACGAAGTGATCGTCACTACTTTGCCATTTAGTGGGATCTTGATCTTTTGATGAAGGGTGGATGTTACCGCTTTGGAAGCGTGAATCCAAGGCCTCCCCAGAAGTATGTTGAATGAAGCTTCAATGTCCACTATTTGGAAGTTAACCTTTCGTTCAATTGGCCCTGTGGCTATGGTTAGGTTAGCAAGTCCTACTACTTTTCGTCGTGTACCATCATATGCACGCACACCTTGATTGGTAGGGGTCCAATCCGACTCTTTCATGCCTAGCTTGTATGCCGTTTTGAGGTGTATGACGTTGACCGCGGAACCATCATCTACCAAGGTCATTGGTACGTTCTTCTTTAAACAAATGACAGTGATGTAAAGAGCAAGGTTGTGACCGGCGCCAAAAGGTGGCAAATCTTCGTCTGAGAAAGTAATAGGATTACTTAGCTTTGGTGATTCTTGGAAGACCAAGTTGACTACATCTTCAGGAGTGGAGTTAGGTGCTACATTTAGTTTGGCCAAAGCTTGCAGTAAAGCTTGGCGATGTGGGAATGAGCTTGCTACTTAATTGCCGATCGAAGATCACCTTAGTTTTACGAATTGCTTGAGCAAATGATCAGTGGAGTCATCTTCGTTGTCATTTGGTGTGATGACGTTGGTGGGACCGTTTTGAGTAGTGCTTTGATATGGACGACCCGAACGAGTTAGGTGGTCCACATATTGATCTTCACCATTTTGGACTATTTCTTTGACTAGGGAGTTTTCAGTGAGATATTCATCCTCATCATCGTCGGCCCAAACCCCATTGATTGCAGCTAGTTCCCTCATTCTCATGATGTCATTTTCTAGTTGTATGATTTGGTCGACTAGTTTATCAACCACGGTAATTACTTCTTGCATAGTGGCATTTTGAGAGAAGATTAGTGGCACGTGTTCTTCGGGTATTGCGTTGGGATTGCGTAAAGTTGTTACCACGTTTTCTAATTCCCAAACCTGTCTATCCACACTCCTTGCCCATGTGATGAAGTCGGAAATGGTAGGGGAGATAGTAGAGTAGAACCCTTCATTCTCGATTGCATGGATTTCGTTTTCGATGGGAGAATGAGGTGTGAGCAATCTAAGGTAGATTCATCACTTGTGATCACTAGAACTCCAAGAGGATTCTGAGTGTTGTTGGGCTTACCTCCTGGTGGTATTGGCAATCGACCATCTTCAATCATGTCTTGAAGCACGTTTTTCAACTTGTAGCATTTTTCTATGTCATGCCCCTTGCCCCTATGGTATTCACAGTACGAGTTTTCGTCCCAGAATTTGGACTTCCTTTCGGGTTCGGGAGTAGGTCCAATGGGTTGGAGTTTACCTTGCTTCATTAACCTTTTTAGAGCGTTGGAGTAAGTGTCCCCAAGATTTGTGAACTTCCTTGGTGGGGTAGTTTTCTTAGATGGTTCGAGAAGGTTAACTTCATCGGTCTTGCTAGTAGAGCCGTATGAACGACTTGTGGATCCTTGATATCCTCGACCTACCGTTTTGGACAAGAGTCCTTTACGGATGTCATCTTCAATCCTTGTCCCTAATACAGTTAAGTCTTTGAAACTTTTGATGTTTTGATATCTCAAATGGTTGGCATAGATGGGCTTGAGATTATCCACGAACTTCTCCACAAGGATAGCTTCATCTGGGCGTTCAACTAGTTGGGTACTAGTTTTCCTCCACCTACTTAGGAAGTCGGTGAATCCTTCTTTGTCATTTTGGGTACGAACCTCTAGAGTGCGCATGTTGACTTGGATCTCGGCATTATCCGCATATTGTTTAGAGAACTCAATTGCGGCATCTTCCCAAGTAGCGACCTTCTTATGATCCAAGGAGTAGAACCATTGCTTCGGGATGGTGTCAAGAGATGAAGGAAAGATCCTTAAGAACATCTCGGGTTTGATGCCTTTGATAGACATGTAATCCTTGAAGGCACGGATGTGGTTTAAAGGGTTTTCGTGCCCCTTGAATTTAGGGATATCCGTCATATTGAAGTTAGTTGACAATTTGGAATTGACGGCCTCATACTTGCGATTGTTCTCCATGTAAATGTCATTCCCTTTAAGGTACATCAATTGCTCCTCTAGGTGTTGGAGTCTTTTCTCAGCCACAGTCATCCCCATGAGAGGATTTCCGTCCCTAGATTCATCATCGGAATTACCTATTACTTCCTCTTCTTGAGGAGGTAGTCTCCCCTCTACGGAATAGATCCGGCCTTCGATAGTTTCAAGGCGATCATGGACTTGATCTTGGGTGATTTGTATTTGGGCTAGCGCGGCTAGGATTCGATCATTACCATCTTGAAGTTGGTGGAGATTTGTTTCATCACTGGATCCAGGCATCTTGAAAACTGGATAAGAGATCGGCGACGAATCAAAACACGATCGACCATTCTAACACACTTGCTAAAAGAAGAAATGTTTTGACTTGTGAAGTGGGTGTGTGCCACTTGTGTTGAGTGAGCTTTGAAGAAAGACAAGGTTTTTTTTTTTTTTTTGAAAATGTGTGTCCTAGTCAACTGTAGTGTAGTTGTAGGAGTGGACTCAAAGTGAGGTTTTGAAATGGGCTTGTGGCCCGAATTTTGACACGACAAACGGACAGAGTTTTGACCGGATTTTGCGCTAATCATGGGCCTATTTCGAAATTTTTGATTAAGAAAAGGGATTTTGATTTTTGAAAAATCGTCATGGTTTTGTTTAGAAATGGTGATCACGTAAGGTATACACATTTATACAAGCATTATAACGGGATGCTGAGTGCATTTAAAAGGGATTTGGTTTAAAAGGTGGGCTGCCATACCGAACGATCAAACCCGAAGTCTGTGGAGAGGCTCGTGCCAAACAAGAGTAAGGCCGATTCCTAGTCCATTTCCTCAAGTAGTGAAGGCCCTTGATACAAACAAGAGTAAGCATCATGGTATGGATGACGTCAATCGCTATTCATCCTTAGGCCCAAATAAGAATTAGGACCGTTTAGACGGGACGATTGGTCGAATGGGTTGGGTTGGGCCTAGGAAGGCCGAATAAACGGTCTAGGAAGACCGAGTTATGAAAACCGACAATTGTCTTGTACAAATTATTCCCTAACCTTGTTCAAGTTTCACCCTTAGCTACACGTAAGTGTATTATCCCCAGCGGAGTCGCCAAACTGTGGACAGCGGGCCGCCCACGGGGGCGCTTGGGTTGGAAAGGAGAAACAAGCGTTTGCATTTTTGTATGGAGTCGCCACCAATTTTTATGGGAAATTGGAACCGTTCGAATACCTCGTGTCATGTCAAGACACAAAGTAAAGACATGAACACTAAGCAATCGTTACCCTTAGCATTCTATGTCTAGAATGACTCTCGTGGATGCCAATGAACACGGGTGTTCACGGAGATCTGGAGTAAGGGGTGAGGGTACGTATTAGGAAGCTCTTTTGATCGAACACCTAATCCCGCCCGCCTCGATAGCGGCCTCTACTAATGATTAGGGAAGTTATTCGTACTCGATATATCGTCGGTTATATGCATGCAATGCAACATCCAATAAATTAATCCTAACATGTGAGAATTAACTAAGTCGGTGAGACAATTAATTAAGCATACAATTATGTCGAAGTTGGAATTAATGCTTATTTACATGTGAGAGCACACAAGGAATAAAAGAAATACAATAATTATAAATTACAATAATGAAAATTACAATAATTACAACGGATTAGGCGATTTATGTCGAAAATACCTTTAAAACGGATAATTTGATAAGAGAAGAAGAAAGAATAAATTAAAAGAATTAACGAACAGGAATTAGTGATATTACGGACAATAGTTAATTAATTACGTAAGCTAAATAAACTATGTCAAGGCAGAAACGGAGTTCAGGGACATAACTCAGCCAGGAATAGGCGCAGCAAGCCGCGTCCTTTGAATAGGCGCAGCAGACACGCTGCTGTTTCCTGGTCAAATTCTTGTGAAGCCGGAATTGCGTGTTGTTATTACTCGTTGAATGATTTTAAGGATTGATTAAATTATTCACTCGGATGAAAGTGATTAATAGGTTATTTACATGTGAATGATGGTCATAAAGCAATAAAACATGGATGAGACGGAAGCAAACGAATTAATTACATGGATGAACGATTAATTAATGAATTAAACTAACTAAACAAATTAATTAGACTAAACATGATGAATTAATAACAAACCAACGACTTAATATATGAATAAACAGATGAAAATATATCAAAGATCGAATTCCAGAAACTCAATATGAACGAATTGAATCTCTAAAACCCGGATTTGAATTAAATGACGAAAACCCGCAAATATTGGTTACTTGGGATTTAAGTTGAATTTATGATGAATTAAACATGTTAACGATGAACAATATAATATACATGTGAATTATGTACTGTCATGATGAAGAATTAAAGAACAAACGAAAGAAAAGAAAGAATTTTGACGAATAACAGAGGACAAACGAAGAAGAAAGGAAGCGAGAATCTGCGGCGGCCCCTCACGAAGAGGCGCAAAGACGAATCGCGCTCCTTCGAAGAGGCGCAGCAGTTGCTGCGTCCTTTCTCTTCGTCTGTCTACTGGAAATCCGTAAAAAGAGGTTTCTTTAAAGACGGTTTTAGAAATCGGTTTTAATAGATGTTTTCGACATAAATCTTACAATAATTGGTACAATAAATAAAATACAATAAATAAATAAGAGATTTATACACCCTCAGACTTACATGTTGACGAAACGAGAAGGACTAAGATATCGATTAGTGATGCTCGACGCGAATGCAAAGAAAGTGCCCTCGTAAGAGGAAAACGATTAATTAGTTAAGTTGATTGATGTGTAGTTGGTCAAATTGGTCGGTCATGCAAACGGAGAGGCTGGTACTCAGAAAGATCCGAGCTTACGTGGTCGAATGTTCAAGCACGTAGGCGCCAAAAAGTAAGAACAAAGTCTAGAATGCAAAGGGAGAAGAGAAGGGCGGACACTCGCGTGAGAAATATGAGGAGCGAAGGCTCCTATTTATACTAATCACGTGAACGAATAGGGCTTCAGAGACTCTTTGGAAGTGAATCTCGGAAAGATATGAAAAAGATACGAGAAACATGCAGAAAAGGGCCTGGGAAGAGGCGCAGCAGCCACTGCGTCTCTTGGAAGAGGCGCAGCACCTGCTGCGCCTGTTCCCAAGCGGTTTCCTCCTGCAGAAGAAAGATTTCCGTGTTTGAGTTATGGTAGGACGGAAATAATTCGATTTTCCTTAATATCTTGTGTGAATATTACGGGAAATTGCTTACTAAAAGATAAAATTTATGAAATATGGAATAGAAATATCCGGAACATTCCAGAACATTCTGACTCGGGATTTAACGGTTATCAGGAAATGGAGACGGTTTTAGGCCTGACTCGAATGTACTCTAATTATCACAAAACGACCGTATCGGGACGTAGATGACAACTAAGAGGTAGACATTAATATTTGAGCAATCACTTGACGATAATCTTACGAATTGTCACAAATCGTTCCGCGTATCAAACATGCGGCCCAATCATCACCGGGTGGTTTGCGGGAGGTGCAGAAATGAGGTATCTACAAATGTCTGCCAGAATAAATCTGTTAATACTACAACAATGTCCACCACAATCAAAACCATGCTTATGTAAATGATAATAACAATCAGCCGGAGTAATCCACCATCACCAACCATTACGATATAACAAATCAACCACCACAATAAAACCAACATACTTCAGCCAACACACTCATGTGAAATACAACATAAATAGCAGTTGAGTAGTTATCCTACTTGATCAGCAATATCCAATTAAGAAGTTCAAGCGATCCAAATAATTAAAGTAATCCGACCCGATTATAATTTCTTCACAAACCGACCTATCATAAATGTTATAATTATTCCATCAATTATTAATTATTTACTTTTCATCATTATTTATAAATTATCTTTATACAAATTAATTAATTATTATTATTATTAAGGGTCCGCGATATTAAAAACCCGACTCAATTACAAACCCGAGTCACCCAAATAAACCCGACTCAATAATTGAATGACCAACCCATACGCAAATTCCCAAAAACCCACGAAAAGCTCCCTCCATTACCCGTGTAAAACCCTCACCAACACCCCTTCTAAACCCATCCTTTCCCGACATTAAAAACAACCAACAACACCACCCAACCCCGTCACCAACAATCCCCAATACCACGACTGCCTACGACCTCCAACCACCATCCCAACCATCCCCTATAGCCTGCAAATTCATGCCCTAGCAACAATAATCACAACCTACCAATTACCAAAAACCCGACACCCACAACAACACACCATACGACACACCCCACCAACACAACCACGACACCACCACACGCCACCATTGACCGCCTTTACTCATCCCAACACCACCCCAGAACTACCCAACACCGGCAGCAACATAATCGACACCCCTCCCCTGTTTCACGCTAAAACGGCTATCACCGTCACAAACCACCACCAACAACCGCCACAACACATCCACCCTGGTCGACACAAACACCAGGACCCAACACCACCTTGCCCAGGTCAAGGCGAACCTGTAATACTACGGATTTATGAGTTTCTGGGTACTGTATCGAGTAGGCCTTACTCTGTCGAGTAAGGGTGAGTTGCGATTTAAAATAGTTTCTGACCTGTTGGGTACTCGATCGAGTAACGTGGGTACTCGATCGAGTAAGGGGGCACTCGATCGAGTACCTTAGCTACTCGATCGAGTAGCCGGTTTACGGGGAGTTATTTCTCGAGTTTTGTTAATTATGCGATTAAGGTATATATTACTTCTGTCATTGTTCTTAAACACTTTTTCAAAACCTAATTACTGTCAAGAGAGAAAACAAAGTACGTTCTTCGCTTTAATCGCATTGTTAGCAAATCCCGGAGCTTGGAAGGTCGGATTCTACCTTTCTTTTTATTTCTGTGATCCTTGCGTCGAGGGTAAGATCTATGTACTGTTTTTATAGTTTTTCCTTTGAGTTGGTTAAACCCTAATATGGGGATTTGGGGGTTTTGTTGTAGATAATGATTGGTAGTGATTATGTGTATGTATGATAGGAGGAGGATTTGTAGAAGAGGCATTTTGATACAGCTGTTGAGACCGTCTGATTGTTGTGCTTTCCAGGTAGGGTTTCCCTACTCAGTATTAGTCCCATAATGAGATGATTGTTGATGTGTTGAGATTAATTGATTAATGTAGTAATTGTATTGTGACGGTTGTTGATTGTAATTGTTTGTTCTCTGGTTCTCGAGATGCGTTCTCGGCTGAGTGGAGTCACTTGCGGGAGTGGCTTCACGCCCTAGTTTCGCCCTTTGTGGAACCCGCCACAGAAGGGGATGTGCACATTAATGAACATGGAAATCGCTCAATATGAGGAGCAGGGATTTGGTGGGTACGGCTGCGGTCCCCCACTGGCAGGGCTGGTCCAGTGGACAGTCGATGATTGAGATTAATGGGACTGGTGTGATTGTGTGTGTGACGGTGTGAGATATCTGTTTATCGTATTGTTGATATATATATAAACTGTGTGATTAGTACTGACCCCGTGTTGTTGTTTGTAAAACCTGCGGTGATCCATTCGGGGATGGTGAGCAGTAATTGAGCAGGTTTGAGTTGAGTCACATGGGATTGCTGGGATTGCCATTGTCTGATGATAGAAGTCTTCCGCTGTAGCTTAGTAGTTTAATAAACTTTGCACTTAGTTGATTAGACAGTTGGTTTGAGAACTTGTACCCGTATTTTGGGATTCGGTTTTGGATTGTAAACCTTTCACTAAAGTTATACTATTTAAATGTTGTTTCGTTATTGTCTTATGATTATCATGCCTCGGGTAACCGAGATGGTAGTATCCTTATACCTGAGTGGTCCTGGTAAGGCACTTGGAGTATGAGGGTGTTACAAATGGTATTAGAGCGACGATCCTGAAACCTGTAACCAATAAATCTAATGAATATAGGGAGTCAATTAAAAATGAACCCGGGGTAAAGGTTGTAGGAGCTAATGCAAAGGCTTGGGAGACGTCCTAAAGTCGCGAACTCGCCCTACAATTTTGAACCGGTCACATGAGGGGTGTATGTCAAGGTCGTATGCGTTGTTTGGTTAGCTTGTGTGTGGATGTGATGAAGTATGTGTAATTGTTGGATGTTTGGAGTAGAAGGTTGAGAATATGAATGAAAGCTTGATGAGACATATAGAACTGTTGATTGGTATAAGAAGCATGTTGGATGTTTACTATGTGGCGTTTAATAACATGATATAGTTATTTCATTAATTACATGAGGAGTTATGTAGCATGGTATGTTTAACTATGATATAACGTTGGGTTTATAAAGTTGTTTATAATGTTGGGATATGACATAGCATGCGGGTAGCGTTTTCGAGTTAGCATGACTCGATCGAGTTAGCACTGACTCCATGTCAACAATAACGAAATCCACCGGGATGAAGAATTTTTCAATTCTCACGGGAACATCTTCCCATACCCCTAAAGGTGTCTTTGCTGATCTATCCGCCATTTGAAGCGTGATGTTGGTGCATTTGAGTTCTCCCATTCCTAGCCTCTTGCTAACCGAATATGGCATGACACTAACACTTGCCCCAAGGTCACATAAAGCTTTGTTGATTGTAGTGTCACCAATAGTGCATGGAATGGAGAAACTTCCCGGATCCTTGAGCTTTGGAGGTGAACTCCCTTGAAGAATAACACTACTTACTTTAGTGAAAGCAATAGTCTCAAGCTTCCGGATTGATTTCTTCTTTGTAAGAATATCCTTCATATACTTTGCATAGGCCGGAACGTGATTCATTAATTCCGTGAATGGAATCGAGACTTCTAAATTCTTCACAATCTCCATGAATTTTCCAAGTTGGTCATCAAACTTAGGCTTAGCTTGACGACTTGGAAAAGGAAGTCTAATCACACTGGGTTCCTTCTCTTTGGCCTTTTCTTCATTCTTCTTTGAAACTTCTTGATTGTTGGGTTCTTCTTCCCTAGAGTTTTCAACAACTCTTTCTTTATCATTAGCATTCACAACATCTTCATCAACATGTTTCTTTGGCCCTTCATACCTTGTACTACTCCTTAAATGGATGGCACTCACCGATTCTTGTCTTGGGGGATTACCTTGGGGTGGTAACTACCCCTTTTGTCTTTGTGAACTTGAAGATGCTAATTGAGACATTTGGGTCTCCAACATCTTTGTGTGGGCTAGGATGTTGTTGATGGTGATGTCTTTTGCTTGGCTATCTTTTTGCATTTGAGTGAAAAATTCTTATTGGTTCTTTTGCATTTGGAGGACCGATTTTTGAACATAAAAACCTTGGTCATTTTGTTGATTGTATGAAGTTTGATTTTGGTAACCTTGGTTTTGGTTGTAAAAGGGTCTTTGATTTTTGTTTCTCATTGGAGGTGGGGTGTATGTTGGTTGAGGGTTTTGAACATTTTGGCTTTTGTATGAGAGATTTTGATGGAATTTGGTGTTTTCATTGTAATAGTTGGAATAAGGGGTACCACTCTTGTATGCTTGAAAAGCATTCACTTGCTCACTTGTTCCTCTACATTCACTTTGGTCATGTCCCAAAGTTCCACAATTCTCACATATTCCACTTGGAATTGATGAAGATGCCACCATGGCATTAACATGTTGCTTTGGTGATTTTGAGGCTTCTTCAAGTTTAGCCATAGCCTTCTCAAACTTCAAGTTGATGGTATCAATATGAGCACTAAGTTGAGCACCCAATTGAGTAATAGAGTCCACTTCATGCTTCCCTCCTCTAGTAGCCTTGCGAGGTCTATTATATTGTGAGTTATGGACCGCCATTTCCTCAATCTTGTTCCAAGTTTGATTATCGTCAACTTCGGTGAACATACCATTTGATCCCATATTGAGAATGTTTCGGGAGTCTTCATAAAGACCATTCCAAATATGTTGTACCAAGAACCACTCGCTAAGTCCATGATGAGGACATGTGCGACAAGTTCCTTTGAATCGCTCCCAAGCTTCATACAAAGATTCTTCGTCCCTTTGCTTAAAACCCGTGATTTGAGCTCTTAGCATGCTAGTCTTTTCCGGAGGGTAGAACTTTTTGTAGAAAGCAAGAGCCAATTTCTTCCAAGAGTCGATACCAAGAGTAGCCTTATCAAGGCCTTTTAACCATTGTTTCGCGGTACCAATTAGAGAAAAAGGAAATAAGACCCATCGAATTTGGTCTTGAGTCACTCCGGTTTGTAAAATCGCATCACAATAGTCACAAAAAGTCTCCATGTGAGAATGAGGGTCTTCACTAGGCATCCCCCCAAATTGGCTTCTTTCGACTAATTGGATAAATGCGGATTTTGCAATGAAATTTCCGGTCAAGTGTTGTGGTGTGGGAGTACCATTGGGTAGGTTCTCCCTGGTTGGTACGGAATGTGATGAAAACTTAGGCATTGTGGGCTGATTTTGTGGTTGATTTTGTGTTGGGTTCGCCTCACCTTCTCTTGCAAAAGGGTTGATGAACTCAATAGTATTTGGTTGAATATCTAAAACCTCACCAATACCTCTCAAAGTATTTCTAGCAAGTCTTCTATTGGTTGTCAAAGTTCTCTCAATTTCGTGATCAATGGGTAACAAGTTACCTTGTGATCTTCTAGACATGCAAAATATCAAACAACTCGGAAATAATTAGAACAAACCTTGAGGAGTTTTACTTTCCCAAGGCAAATAAAGACACAACTAATAACAATCAAGGAAAATCAAATCAAGTTAACACCGTCCCCGGCAACGGCGCCATTTTTGGTCGGACTATATTTTTTGTTTACTTGTCGTTAGGAGCACCTAGACCAAAACAATATTTATAACTTCACAAACTACTCTACTATTAGTAAAGAGGTAAGTAAAGGTCGGATCCCAAGGGACGGGTATTGATGTAGGATTTTCGATTGCAAGTAGTGGTGTCTAAGGGTGTCACAATTTGGGTTGAGATAAGAAGATCACTAAACTAAATAACAATGTAAATGAATCAGCAAGATGATTAAGATGAGATGTAAACAATTGATTAAAAGAACTAGGGTGTCATGGGTTCATAGGGGATTCATGGGAATTGATCATACAAACATATTCTCAAATTATAAGCAAGCAATTATTGTTGTGACAAGATCGAGTTGGTTTATATCTTACAATCCTAGGATGGTTTGGGTCCCGGAGCCGAATCGATTAGATTGTACAACACCTACAAGTCGACTTAATCCTCCCTACTCAACTATATGCACGGTCTAATGAGACTCGAGTTGGTTTATGTCTAACAAGTCTCATTGAAAAGATAAGTGATGGGTAAAAAATGCAAGGATTCATAGGCTCGCATTTCATCAAACATAACATGTGCATAAGTTGAGATCACAACAAGCAAGCAAATAAATTATTTGAACATATTAGATTAAGCATGAATCATCCCCCATGTTGGTTTCCCCTAATTCCCCATTAACCCTAGCTAAGGAAACTACTCACTCATTATCAAGTTTAACATGCTAACAAGGTTGTCAATCATATTAACAAAGCAAAACATGATGAATAAATGAAGATGATTAACAATAATTAAAAAGGGATTAAGAGAATTATACCTAATGATGATTCCAAAATAATAAGCAAAGAATAATAGAAGTACTTGATGAATGATTGGAAGGTTGTCAATCCTCCAAATAAACCCCAAATAATCTTCAATTACCCAAAATAAATGATGAACAATAGAGAAATTAAGGAAATGAGATTTGTATTAATGCCTAATTAAAAGTTGATTACAAGATTAAAGAGAGATTAGAAGAACATAAATTATATTAAGGATTGATGATAATCTAATTAGTACAATGGGGTATTTATAGTGGGGATTAGGTACATAAATTAGGGTTACTAAGGGCTTAAATGACGATTAAGACCCTTAAGAAAAGTTGAGGAAATGCTCCTCTCGAAGAAAGATGCGAGTCTCCTTTTTGCTAGTCTTTCAGAAATATGCGCATCCCGAGTAGAAAAAGGAGAAGGCGTGCGGTACTGGATGACAATCCGAGCGGCCAAGGGGTCGGGACGAGCGGATTGTGGGAGTTGGACGAGCGGACTGGAGGGTTGGACGCTCGGATTGCGGAGATGTAGGACGAGCGGATTGGCTGGAGGGACGCTCGGATTGTGGAGGTTGGACGAGCGTCCCGATGCTGCGACGGCCGGATTCTAGTTCAGCAAGCTTTTTCTTCTTTTCTTCTTCCAACAACCCTCAAGGATTTTGTCGGAGATGCAAGGATCGTCTTCATCATTGCCCATTATTTACAAAGGCCTTCTAGTCTTGTCTTCACTTTGATGCTTGGTCATTATATTCGATCAATTTAGCTCCATTTTGCCATTAAAATGCAAGGTTTGCACTCCTCTCCTACCAAGGAAACAAAACCTCAAAGAATATGCAAAACAAAGGACTAAATATAGTAAATGACCCAATTATGCACTAAAAAGCATAGGAACGAGGCTAATTCGGGGACTAAATATGCTCAAATATTGGTCACATCAACTATGGTGGTAAAACGGAGAAAGGTTGAATAATCGAAAATTTAAGTTACCGTATACTCTTAGAAAACTATTTTCATGCATAACGGATTATCGATTCTATAGATTGAGGAGCGAATTGAATATTAGCCATTGCGCGATATAAAATAATAAAAATGGAGTAATAGGGAAATTTAACATTCATCGTAAATAAATACTTGAAAACTAATTTTATCAAGTTTGAATACGCATTTATATAATGATCTCTCACCTACATTATATAAATGATCCCGAGATCCGTCTCTAAATAAACCTCGGCCTGGTAACGCCAGACATACGTGATCTAAATAAATTCGGTGAGTCAACCCTTTGATTGATTCTACATTTAGAACTCTCGGTTGACAAATGACTAGTAAATCCGTCTCCTAGCCCGGGAACACAAAACTGGGCCTAGTGACGCCAGACATACCAATATTGCAATTCCGTTGAGTCCAACCAACTTTTACGTGTAATAACATTTATTACCCCACTTACCCGGCGTAAAAAGGGAACACCACGTTGAGCCGTACCTGCCCCATAATAAAGAGGGGATTCATAGGGCTTAGTAATTGGAAGGGCTAGTCTCAATATTTAAACAATGTGAGAGATCTTGTCAATTTATTATCAATTCCCTTTAAGTGCGAACTAAAATGGCGTATTCTCGATAATTTTAATTGACGTCGGAAAAACGGATAAAAAGCTTGTAATGGGGATTTGGCATGAATGCATAAATAAAATACATGTAAAAGACAAATTCTAGTATGGCCTCCTAAACTAGTAAATCTAATTAACTATTACAACTTTGGAAACCAACTCCTTGGTCCCTTGAACTTCATTGGAATGCCTTCCAATATAGCTTGGTCTTTTAGAAACTCCGGTCATCATCGGAACTCCTTTCCGAAAGGCTCCAATTATAAGTATAAAAAGAATTACATAAAAATTCCTATTATACATTTGTAAAATAAAAATAAAATAAATCTATTAATATTACAAAACAGATATAAGATTTTGTTGGAGAGTTAAGTGACGATACAATTAAGGATGGAATTTGAAAGAATGTTGAGGTAAATTTTGTTGATGGATTTGGTGTTCGTTAATGGGATGACAACCAAAGAGAGGAAATGAATTTGTATATTAAGAAATGATAGTAAGAGAGTGGTCATATGAAGGGTGGTGGTGCCGTGGTGTTGTCACTAGTGGTCGAGGATGATGTCACATAGGGAAGTTAGCTGTTCTAAAGAGGATGATTTTGTGGAGACTGATTGGTATGTATGGTTGTGAGGGAGTATAAGATGTGCATATAGGAGGTGTCTACTAGTAGTTGGGTACTGACGTTCGTCGAGTGTTGATAATTATGCGAGTGAGAGGATATGTTGTGAAGGGCATCTGAGTTAAGTTCGGACGAGAAGTATTCTTTATCAAGTGGTAACTTACGAGATCAGGATTGGCTAGTTAGATTCGATTATGGGTCCATGAGGTGTGTAAATCTTTGTGTGAGGTCCTGACCTCACGAGTAATAGTATGGTGTGATAGTTATGAGTCGTTATATGTGTGTTCCGCCTCATATTTTATACTTGTATGTGTATGTATGATATCTGAAAGTAATAGTGTGAGGTTATGGCCTCAAGAGTCATAGTATGGATGGTATTCATAAGGTTATTACCTGTTATTCCGTGTAATATGCTGCGATGTGATCTAGTAAAGCGGTTTTGATAAAGTCTTCTGGTCAAGAAAGTGGTATTGAATCGGTGTTATGAGATTGTAAAAGTTGCGATGACTATCGATGTGGTTGTTGTGCACTGGGCATGGTAATTCGTGTTATTATACGAGTATTTTCATGTTGTCACAGATTGTTGTTTGTTTAAAGTTGTTTGCTGTCAGTGTCGGTGTTGGCATATCGAGTGTTATTTTGTTTGTTAATGTTTCTTATCAGTTTCGGCTTCGGATTGAGGGTAGAGTAGGATATGGAAGAAAGTTGGGTATGTTTCCGTTGTTGTCATGGTATAGTGACATTCTGTCAATAAGACACGGCTGTGAGAGGTTGTTAGAATACTCTTGATCTTGTTTTAGATGAGGATTTGGTAGACATAGTTGTGGCAAGAGAATTGTGGAACATGTGTGGTATTGAACTGAAAACTACAGCTGGTTTAGCACCTTTTCTTGGGACTGTGAGTACGGAGTTTTGGGACTTAGTGTCAAGTCAAGGGTGAGTTTTATGGTAATAAAAGAGATGAACTTGAGAAGCTAATGTGGATATGTGTAACAATTGTGGATTGTGAGCTAAGATCATGGAGATGAGTGTATAAGTATATAGAAGTATGTTGTTTTGCGGTAATGTGGAAGAAATGAAGTGGTGGTTGTACTGAGGGTTTTACGATATATGTTATGTGAGTACAGAACAATTGGAGGCACGAGAACTGTTAGAGTAAGAGAGTCCTGGATATAGGAATGGTTCTAGGGCTTGAGGTTATAGAGGGTTATCGTTGACATGCGGTGGTAATGAGGTTTATAGGAGGTATAGCAAAGGACCTAGTATTAGTGAGTTACGTGGACGTAACATTTATCTTAAGAGGAGTAGAAGGGGAAAAGAAAGTTTGATGGTGGTACATGTTATAGTACAATTGAAAGTTTGAGTGTTGGTGTAGAGTAAAGGATGGATTCGTGTTGTGGTTGATTTTATTACAGGTAATGGCAGTGCTCATAGTAGTATGATGTTTAGGAGTGTGAGTAAACTTTGATAGTGTTAGTGGATTGTGTGATGATGTTTATGTGTGTGAGTAAACTTCAAGGACGAAATTCGTTTTAAGGGTGGTAGAATGTAACATTTCGTTTTGGTAGTTGATCTTGTCTGGTTGATTGGCTTGGTATTGAGTTTGCTAGTGAGTGTTATGGAAGTAAGAAAGAGTTGACAACATTTATGTGGTGGGTATTTGATAGTACTATGGAGTTAGTATTGAGAGACTATGTTGCAGTTGGGACGATATCATGAGACATGTTGTGGAAATAGGCGTGGTTGATAGACTTAGCGTTAGGTGTCCACGTTTTATAGGTTGAGTTTGAACTTCGGGGACGAAGTTCTTTTTAAGGAGGGAAGATTGTAATACCACAGTTTTCCTAAGTCTGCTACTCGGCCGAATCTCGGCCGAGTAAGTGTGTTGTGTGTTTCTGGACAGCTTCCTGCCCAGGAATACTCGGCCGAGTATGGGAATACTCGACCGAGTAAGGGGTACTCGGCCGATTATAAGTTATACTCCACCGAGTATCCGGTCTGACGGGTGTTATTTCCGCGCTTTTGATTAAAATGATTAGAGATTATATATAATCGTTTATCAGTTTATAAAATCATTTCTCCCCAAAACATAAACTACATTTCATTCTCCTCTAATCATCTTCATCAATTCTAAGGCAAAGGTCGTCGATTGTGGATTCTAGCATCTCATTCCGTGTCAATCGCCGTAGTAAGTGTCTTATCCTTGTTGATCTATTGTTGTTCTTATAAGTTAACAAACCCTAATTTGGGTTAATTTGGGGGTTTAGGGTTTTGGTCATCGTATGTGTTGTTGATTGTTAATTATCATTGTTGTAGGTGATGATGTGGTATTTGTTATGCATTTGTATGATTGATTGCAGCGTAGCGGATTCCGAAAGGTAAGGTTTCCCTACTCAGTTTCTGTTTAATTGATTTGAGATGCTTTGTTTTAATGTGTGATTGAGGTTCGCTGATCATCGCTGGAGTGTGGTGTGGTGGTGTTGTGATGATTGTGATGGTGTTGTGATGTTGTGGTGGAGTCACTTGCGGGAGTGGCTTCACGCCCCTAGTTCGCCCTCCGTGGAACCCGTCACGGGAGGGGATGTGCACATTAAGGGACAGGGTTATCGCTCGTTGAAGAGCGGGATTTTGGTGGGGATTGGATGCGGTCCCCCACTGGCGGCGTGGGCTACCTGTTGCGGTGCGTAGTCTGGCAGGGCTATGATACGTGCATTTTATATAGTCTATTTAGCCTCATTTTGCACGTATTTCTATGCACATTTGCACTGTTTTGTATTGCATTATGCCCCAAAATGGGTACTTTGGTTTGTTTTGTCTGTTTTGCAGAAATGAACCTGAAAGTGGTGGAACCGTACTCTTTTCATCCTGTTTTGCATGCATTTTGAGGAGACGAGAATGTTAGAGCAAGATACTGCATTGGGATGCGTAAAGTAATGGTCAACAAAGCAGTCGACAACGAGTTTGAGGCTGATTTGGAGGAAGGACACTCGATCGAGAAGACTTTTGGTCGATCGAGTGGTTTTGGATGCTGAGGAGTTCGATCGAGTGCTTTATTACACTCGATCGAAAGGCTGTTTTATGGGTTTCCTCGATCGAGTAACATTTCTGCTCGATCGAGAGGATTTTATGCTGAAGTCCTCGATCGAGTGGTTTTAAACTGCTCAATCGAGAGGTTTAGAGTTTACACGGGCTTAATTAACCTGTGTTGCCTTTTATATAGTCTTTTTAGCCTTATTTTGCACGTATTTCTATGCACTTTTACATTGTTTTGTATTGCATTATGCCCCGAAATGGCTACTTTGGTTTATTTTGCCTGTTTTGCAGAAATGAACCTGAAAGTGGTGGAACCGTACTCTTTTCGTCCTGTTTTGCATGCATTTTGAGGAGACGAGAATGTTAGAGCAAGATACTGCATTGGGATGCGTGAAGGAATGGTCAACGAAGCAGTCGGCAACGAGTTTGAGGCTGATTTGGAGGAAGGACACTCGATCGAGAAGACTTTTGGTCGATCGAGTGGTTTTGGATGCTGAGGAGTTCGATCGAGTGCTTTATTACACTCGATCGAAAGGCTGTTTTATGGGTTTCCTCGATCGAGTAACATTTCTGCTCGATCGAGAGGATTTTATGCTGAAGTCCTCGATCGAGTGGTTTTAAACTGCTCAATCGAGAGGTTTAGAGTTTACACGGGCTTAATTAACCCGTGTTGCCTTATTTTGTTTATCGACCTTAGTTTTTCTATTTAAGCTTTCAATAATTAGGTTATAATTACGTTTTGATACTACTTAGAACGCAACTTTTACTCTCTTAATCTTTCCCTTAAACTTTCTCTACGTAACTTTGCTCTCGGATTACTTTGCTTGGATTTTTGGTTGTTCTTTACGCCGGATCGCTTGTTATTGTAATCTCTCTTCTCTTTATTAATCTTAATCTCTTTTTATTGCTTTAATTACTTGTTTCTCTTATCATTAATTTCTGCCCTAATTTCATTTATGCATTGTTATTGTTCTTTCATCATGTTTCCTATTAGTTCATTCATAATTATTAATATTGACAAGATTAACGATATGAGTAGCTAAATTCATTCATGTTGGGATTAGGGAATCCATGGTAGGAATGTGACGATGTAGCGAATAGGCTAGATGATTTATTTGCGAGAATCTGTACCCATGGCAAATTAATTATAATACCGACTTAGTTGAGTGCACGCTTCTAAGTTACCTTTTAATCTGGTTAAATTTACTTCTGGATCGGAAGATTGGACTAAATAGACCTGCTATGAACAGTAGACTACCCTGACGAGGACGGAAGTTAAGTTAGTGGAAATCTAGGATAGAAAGTGGACCGGAAGGACCTTTCCCGTATCCGTCTCACAGTAAATTATCTAGACTATTTGCAGTTGAGTCACTAGACTATCATGGTGAACCGTAATCCTGACTTGCTCCCTCTTTATTGATCATCTTTTATCACATTTCCTGTCTTTGTTGCTCTTTCCTTATTACTCTTCCCATAAGCCTTTTTAGTTTAGAAAACCAAATTCAAACCCCCCATTTGTGACCAAATAAGCGGACCTTTAACAGATATATTGCCTCCCTGTGGAGATCATTCCGACTTCCCTAGCTATATTAGTTAGTGTCAGTTGGTTATTTTTGGTAGGTATACGACTAGCCTGTCAAATTTTGGCGCCGTTGCCGGGGAGGAGGCAATAGCCCTATCTGTTTTTGATTTCGTTTATTTTTATCCGTCTCAGGGAATTTTTATTCCTTGAGACAGTTCTCATTTATCTCTTTCAGTTCTGTGTATGCCCAGGTTAAACAGGTTGGAGTTAGTTCCAGCTGATTCTGAGCCAGAGAGACTGTTTAGGCATAGACTCCGTCTGCAAAGAGAACGTCGAAAGGAAAACTTGAGTACTTTCGAGCCCGAGCTACAGCATTTTGTATTTCCAGAAGACCAGTCTTTAGGAGAAGACAATCTCATTTCTGCTAACCAACCAGTAAAGATGCCGAATATTGCAAGTCATTCGGAGCCTAAAGCATACTCTATTCCCAAGGGTTTCAACCTCCAAACTGAAGACGGTAAAACTTTTGATATCAGACCGTCTTACATAAATCTGGTGGAGAGAAACTTGTATAGGGGTGTGGCGGGTGAAGACCCAAGGAAGCACATGGAGGTCTTTACTGATTACTGCTCTACTATTCCCGCTACAAAGGGAGTAACTCAAGACAAGATAAAGGAAGTGCTGTTTCCTTTTTCTCTGACTGACTCAGCCCGAGAGTGGTTGACCGATCTTGACTGTACAGCTACTGGGATCACCAATTGGGAGACTCTCGCACTTGCCTTCTATAAAAGATATTTCCCTCCGCAGCGCACTAATCAGCTGAGGGGAAAGATTACCAGTTTTAAGCAGGCACCTCATGAGACATTCTATGAAGCTTGGTGTCGGTTCAAGAAGTTGGTGAGGTCTCTTCCTCATCACGGTTTTGATCAATGGTTCTTGTGCAACCAATTTTATAATGGGTTGTACGATGACTATAGAGCTATTCGGGACGCCTCATCCAACGGAATATTTCAGAAAAACATTGATGATGACAAGGGATGGGGCATTATTGAGGAGATGGCGACCCATTGTGCTGAATATGGGAACCCACAGGACGGTATTCGAACGGTCCGTTCAGTTGATAAGGCAGTTGTGGCTCAGCTGGAAGCCATGAATGCCCGTTTTGATAGATTGGAGCTGCAATCTGCTTGGGAGCCACAAACAGTTCATTTGTTGACCAGGCAGGAAGCTGTCATTTGTGAGAGATGTGGAGGAGATGACGGTCATACTGCTATTGACTGTCTTACCGAGAAAGAACAAGTCCTTGCTTTTCAGCAATACAGGCAAGGAGGTGGTTCTTCTTACAACAACCAAGGGGCAGTCCATCCCAATTTGAGGTGGACAAGTCAAAATGTTCTTAATCCCACTCCTCCACCGCAGCAGCAACACCCATATATCCCGCCTCATAAAGCTCAACAAGGATTCCAAAAGCCTATTTTCTTTCCTCCACCGAATCAAGGTGCATCATCTTCAAGTGGGGTAAGTGAGCTAGGTGAGCTAAAGTCAATGCTCCAGTCGTTGACAAAGCGATGGCAACTAAGTGACCAACAGAAAGAAGCATCCATCAAGTCACTTGAAACTCAAGTTGCTCACTTAGCCGTGAACCAGTCCACGAGGAAACAGGGTCATTTGCCGTCTCAAGCTGATAAGAATCCGCACGAGACGGTGAATTTGATTAATTTGAGTAGCGATCATTCATATGAAGGACCAAATCTGTCAATTGCAGATGGTATATCAGACCCGAGGAAGGATGTTAATGACGATGAACAGTCATTAGTTGCTGAAAAAGAGTTAACCACGAAGAAAATACTCGATCGACTAGTTTCAGGGGGTCGATCGAGTAGAAAAGAAGTTGAAATCACTCGATCGAGTGGAAATTTTACTCGATCGAGTGAACTGGAAAATCAAGAGCTCGATCGAGGGGTGAAAAGCACTCGATCGAGTGAAATTTTTGAAGAAACTGTTCGATCGAGTGGTAATTTGGCTCGATCGAACAATGCTGTTATTGAAGACCTCGATCGAGAGCCTGCTAGTGCTCGATTGAGTGATATTTCACCTGGAAGGACTCGAACGAGAGGCAAAAAGTCTCGATCAAGTGATAAGGGGCTTGAACCAGCTGAGACGTTGGAAGAAAGAAACAAAGGGCTCGAGATACCTATTACCGTGCCCTTCCCGAGGCGATTACAGAGCACGAAAGCCAATCAACAATTCGGTAAATTTGCCGAGCTTCTGAAAAGCTTACATGTCACTGTTCCATTCGCCGAGTTGCTGACACAGGTACCCTCTTATTTAAAAATCATGAAAGAAATTTTATCGCGTAAGAGGCATATCAATGATCATAAGACGGTAGCTTTGACCGAGGTAGGGACTGCCTTAGTTCAAAATAAGTTGCCACCTAAACAGTCAGACCCGGGTAGTTTCTCGATTCCGTGTCACATAGGTACCCATTTGATTGATAACGCGCTATGCGATATTGGTGCTAGCCGAGCGTCTTACCTCTGTCTCTTGCTAAGAGACTTGGTTTGACTTGATTTAACTGCACAAACATGACCGTACAGAAGGTCGACCGTAGTATATCACAGCCGTTAGGTGTCATTGAGGACACACCTGTTAAAATCGGGAGATTCTTTATTCTCGTTGACTTCGTAGTGCTAGATATTCCTGAGGACACTCACACCCCTATCATTTTAGGGAGACCATTTTTGTTTACTGCTCGTGCAGTGATTGATGTCGGGGGCAAGACACTTACATTTCAGGTGGGAGAAGAGGAATTAATTTTCCACTAGTCTAAGTCTCGTAGGGCACCCATGCAAGCTCAACCTTGCAATTCCCTCTCCTCTACTGACCCTCATACTGACACTCCAGATGAAAATTTGGAATTTTATGCTGCAATTGTGACCCCTCCGCCTCAGATTGAGAGCAAAAAGGAGGAGAATTCGTCTGTTTTCCTTGCTGCAGGTACAAATGAAAAAGATGCAGGAGCTGTCAAGGGTCATTGTGCAACTAAAGTCAATCAAATTGGGGATGATAACGTCAAAGCTGGTGAGAAGGAAAAAGGGACGAGAAAAGTTCGTGCGTACGTGGACGTCAACTATTCTCCTCCTACTGGTTCAAATTCAAGCTCGTGGAGAATGAAGAGGACGGTCAAGAACGCTGAAGGGACCTCCTCCAGTCAGAAGCCCTCTATTGGGCTACTGAATTGCTTTGGGAATTAAGCGGGGAATTCCCCGTGTAACAATTTGTAAAAACTAATTTTAAGTTTCCGTTGAATTTCTTTATTGCGTTTAGGACTATTAGAATTTAGACAATTTTTTAGCGTAGTTAGAAAGACTATAGACTATCATTTTTGTGATTTGGTATGTCGGGATATGTTTGCGAGTGTTTTTATCCAGGTTTGGGGCGATTATACGCATTTTGGATGACTTATACGAAGAAAAGCACTCGATCAAGTACTTTTTGTACTCGATCGAGAGGATTTTACAAGAAAGGATTCGATCGATGGGTTTGCAAGTGCTCGGTCGAAATATCTAAAAGAGGGAGTTCTCGATCGAGTAGATTTTTACTCGATCGAGTGAACTGATGCTGAGACTCCTCGATCGAGGGATTTAAAATCACTCGATCGAGTGAAATTGAAAATCCCGCGCAGGAAGTAACTCTTAAACTTCCTATTTTCGTTCCTTTATTTCCATTTCTTCATTTTGTTCATCATTTTGCACGAGAAATCCCCAAAACCTCCATTAATTCTTGCCCATTACCAAATCAAACACCTACAATCTGTTCTTAACTAATTAATCGACATTTCCCCTTAATTCCCCTTTGATTCTTGTTCGTCTTTGCGGTCAATCACGGGTATTAGGGTTTTGCGGTGTTTTGTTCGAAAATCTCCATTTTTGCATCGTTTTTGTCGATTAATTGCTTCCTTTGTGGGTTTCATTGATCAAGTAAGTATTCTCTTTACCTTATTGTTGATTAATTGCCTTTTTTTTCGAATTTTTGAGGTAATTTTGGAATTAAGGTTTATGATAGTCGAAATTTTCGACTGATTTGGGGATTTTCTGTTTAATTGATTATAATTCCCCCTTGCTTACTTAATTAGGATGGACAATAGTACAATGGCCTCATCCAGTTCGACTGTTACTCCGTCCTTGACCGAGACGGTGGTTCCTGCTGCCACCACCGTCTCCACACCCGTTAGTACCACTGCCACTGCTCCCGTGTTTCTTGTTACTGCTGCTGGTACTGTCGTTACTGCTTCTAGCACTGCTGCTAGCTCCGTCTCAGCTTTTACTTCCGTCACAGGCTCTGTTTTAGCTAGCACTGCTGCTAGCTCTTCTTCCTCTATGTCAGTTTCTGCTGCTCCTTCTGTTGCAGCCACAACTAGTACCTCAGGTACGGTGACCACCCCTACTGCGTGGTCACCCGCAGTCACAGCTGCTTACAGGGCGGCTCTAGTACCTCGCTCCGTCAGAGGACGGGCTTCTACTTCAGGTACTAGGGGCCGGGGTCGTGCACGAGCTACACCTACTGCTGGCCGTGTTACCGTCCGAGTGGACGACTCACTCGACTCGCACCCCGACTACCCCCAGGTAATCTTTGTTAATGGTATTGATCGCACTAGATTATTTTATTTGCTGGACTGTGACTTTCTGTCAACTAGATTTTTGTGCCGTTTGTCACTTGATAGGCTTGGTATTTACGAGCCGGTTTCTGAGATTTTGCGGGGTACGGGGATGGCTGGACTTGTGACCATGAGTGCCTATACCTTCAAGGAGCTAACCCTTGAGTTTTTCAGCTCCTTTACCTTCTCTTCTGGGGCACACGACGCTGACCCCACTTGTTCTTCCGTGTCTTTCCGGTTGTTTAACCAGACTTTCTCTTGGACTTTAGAGGATTTCGGTACTAGGTTAGGACTTTCTTTTACGGGTCCTAATGCTGCCTCTTGGAAGGTCATCCTCCAGTTGTGGAGGACCTTGGCACACACTACTTACGAGGAGCGAAAGCTCGCTCAGATCCACCTTCCCCCTGCCCGTTACTTCCTGCGTCTGATGGGTAGTACTATTTTTGGCCGTAAAGAACCAAACAACGTGAACAACATCGAGCTTTCTATTCTGGGCGGTTACCTGAACATTGACAGTGAGGGCCCCTTTGCCCTCAACATGGCTTACTTGACCTCCCAGTACTTTCACTCTGTGGGGGAGAAGACCACGGGCACCATCGTCTGCGGTGGCATAGCCACTGTCCTTGCCCGTTCTCTCTCCCCGTCTTCCCTCGTGACTTACATTACATAGGCGTTGACCGACACCTCGATATTTCTGCTATGTTGTCCATGTTTTGGCTTGTCGATGACCAGCAGACTTGGAAGATAGGCGGTTCCTTGTCTGAGACCCTTCCTTGTACCACCCTACCTCGCCTGATCCCCCTGCCCATTGTTAGGGGCAGGTTACCACCGCCATTGCCCACGTACCACCTACCGCTTAGACCACCTCCTACCTTAGCCGCTTCTAGGAAGCGGCGTAGACCTGAGACCGGAGAGGGATCCACTCCTTCTACGGGTGGCCAGACTTCCACGGTAATTCCTACCCCGATCCCTACTTCTACTCCTGCGCCCGACCAGACACATACACAACCGGTTTTCCCGGCTAATTTTGTACCTCCTCCACCCTTTGAGGCGTTCGTGGTCATGGACCAAGGGCGCCGTGACAGTTTGTTGCTTGAGCTTGTAGAGAGACAGGCTCGTATGGAGAGGGACATAGCTCTTACTTTGTTCCCTCTATACGAGTATCACATGAGGCGACGACGTCCCATTCCAGAGGGTTGGCCACACCCGTCCTTCTACCGGTACCCAGCTGAGGGGTACCCTGAGTCAGCTAGTGAGGAGGAGGAGGGCCCAGCAGCGAGAGCTCAGGCTGAGCAGAGGAGGAGGAGAGAGCAGGAGGTGGACCCGGACTTCACGGTGATGGTGGAGGACGTGACGGAGGAGGCTGACGAGTAGCTACTGGTCTACTCACTTCCCTAGTTTTCAGGCTGGTTTGGGGAAGTTCGTGTTTTGTATGTACATTTTAGCTCTTTTATTTCCTTTTGTCTCCTTTTTATTTTTGTTTTTACTTTTCATTGATTGGTTGTATTTTCCCGTTCCCCGTATATATCGGCTGGTGTATGCTGGAGGACAACGAGGGCGTTGTCCGTTTTGGTTTGGGGAGGGTAGTGCATCCTTTTGAGTATGCATTTGCATTTGTTTGCATTCACGTTTCTATTTTTCAGCTTGCATTGTTTTTATTTATTTCAAAACATCATGAAAAATTCAAAAAAAAAATGAGAAATTCAAAAAATTATTAAAATATTCACGTTTATTTTTGCATATAGGTTGAGTCGGAACGGTCGATTTCCGTGATGAAATTGCACTTTAACTTGTCATTTTACTTGAGCCTTGCACTCTATTGACAATTATTAGTTGAGTCTTACGCATAATCTACGAGTTTTTGTTCAAATTTAGCTGACCGTGTAGACTTGACCTGATAAATTGGCAACCTACTTTACAATTTCTGAGATTTAGAGCCTTATAACAGGTGACATTCATGACCGGTTTACATAGGAATTGAGAGTAGTACTCCTTGCATAGCATGTTCATCATTTTTGCACATTTATGACATTCGATTTCTTGTCAATTGCATACATTCGGGTTTGTGGTCGGTGTCACATGCATGGAGGTGCTTGCAAATTTCCCTTTTCTTACATTTTTCACCCATTTAGCTCCACTTAAGCCAAATTAAGCCTTTTTGACCCATTAGCTACATCCAAAACTGAGCCTGCCTAGTCAAGCTAGTTTAGTGTGTCTTTTATGGTATGTTCATTCCGTCTGCAAGTTTGGCCCGTGTGATTTTGACGGAGTTGGTGGAAAACAAAGGAAGGGAGGATGAAAAAAAAATGAAAAAAAGAAATTGAAAAAAGGAGAAAACGTAAAGGAAGAAAAAAAGAAATTGAAAAAAAATGAGAAAAAAATTGGAAAAATGAAATCACGTATGATCAGGAAGAAAAGAAAGAAAATTGAAAAAAAGTTATTTGATTTGTTTTTGTTGTTTAATTAAGACCGTGTTAAAAAAAAGGAAGTTTGTGACGGTCTTCTCCTTGTTCTTATTCATACATTTTCTGAGGAGATAGTGTATTTGGTTAGTGAGTTGTGTGCCAATGAAGGGCACTTGTGTTTATTTTTCAGTCAGTTGAGATTCGGACGGTCTTATATGGTCCTGTTTAGGAACTAGCTTGGCGCTTTTACCTCCACATTTCCATAATTTATTTTGCCTTTTCTCACCTGAGCCTCACTATTCCTATATCATTTGTAAGCCCTCGGCTGTGACAGACATTGTTGGTTGGAGTGTGTGCATAGTACTTGAATCGTCTTTCATTTTTGTTGCATGCATGCTATGTAGGTCGCAGTTTAGGTGAGTGACTGTTTTCTTTCTCTCTTATACATTTATAATTCACCCTTTGCTTCATGAGAGAAGAGTGACCACGTGAGAGTCCGATTTTGTTGGTCTTGCAAGGTCGATAGGTCAGCTTTATTTCCGATCATCTTATAATTCGTTTGCGTATTGACTGTTGTAGCTGTAGCTGTTGATTTCTGTTGCATTAAATTGGTTCATGTAGATGAGTTATAGCTAGCTCTGAGTTTTCACTTTCGTTCCATTAGTATGCATTTAGTTTACTCGAGGACGAGTAAAGGTTCGGTTTGGGGAGATTTGATACGTGCATTTTATATAGTCTTTTTAGCCTTATTTTGCACGTATTTCTATGCACTTTTACACTGTTTTGTATTGCATTATGCCCCGAAATGGCTACTTTGGTTTATTTTGCCTGTTTTGCAGAAATGAACCTGAAAGTGGTGGAACCGTACTCTTTTCGTCCTGTTTTGCATGCATTTTGAGGAGACGAGAATGTTAGAGCAAGATACTGCATTGGGATGCGTGAAGGAATGGTCAACGAAGCAGTCGACAACGAGTTTGAGGCTGATTTGGAGGAAGGACACTCGATCGAGAAGACTTTTGGTCGATCGAGTGGTTTTGGATGCTGAGGAGTTCGATCGAGTGCTTTATTACACTCGATCGAAAGGCTGTTTTATGGGTTTCCTCGATCGAGTAACATTTCTGCTCGATCGAGAGGATTTTATGCTGAAGTCCTCGATCGAGTGGTTTTAAACTGCTCAGTCGAGAGGTTTAGAGTTTACACGGGCTCAATTAACCCGTGTTGCCTTATTTTGTTTATGGACCTTAGTTTTTCTATTTAAGCTTTCAATAATTAGGTTATAATTACGTTTTGATACTACTTAGAACGCAACTTTACTCTCTTAATCTTTCCCTTAAACTTTCTACTGTAACTTTGCTCTCGGATTACTTTGCTTGGATTTTTGGTTGTTCTTTACGCCGGATCGCTTGTTATTGTAATCTCTCTTCTCTTTATTAATCTTAATCTCTTTTTATTGCTTTAATTACTTGTTTCTCTTATCATTAATTTCTGCCCTAATTTCATTTATGCATTGTTATTGTTCTTTCATCATGTTTCCTATTAGTTCATTCATAATTATTAATATTGACAACATTAACGATATGAGTAGCTAAATTCATTCATGTTGGGATTAGGGAATCCATGGTAGGATTGTGACGATGTAGCGAATAGGCTAGATGATTTATTTGCGAGAATCTGTACCCATGGCAATTTAATTATAATACCGACTTAGTTGAGTGCACGCTTCTAAGTTACCTTTTAATCTGGTTAAATTTACTCCTGGATCGGAAGATTGGACTAAATAGACCTGCTATGAACAGTAGACTACCCTGACGAGGACGGAAGTTAAGTTAGTGGAAATCTAGGATAGAAAGTGGACCGGAAGGACCTTTCCCGTATCCGTCTCACAGTAAATTATCTAGACTATTTGCAGTTGAGTCACTAGACTATCATGGTGAACCGTAATCCTGACTTGCTCCCTCTTTATTGATCATCTTTTATCACATTTCCTGTCTTTGTTGCTCTTTCCTTATTACTCTTCCCTTAAGCCTTTTTAGTTTAGAAAACCAAATTCAAACCCCCCATTTGTGACCAAATAAGCGGACCTTTAACAGATATCTTGCCTCCCTGTGGAGATCGACCCGACTTCCCAAGCTATATTAGTTAGTGCCAGTTGGTTATTTTTGGTAGGTATACGACTAGCCTGTCAGGCTACACACTTCGGTGTGTAGTCGGTTACTGTGTGAGATCGGGAGACCGGGGACGGAGGATGATCAGTTGGTTACTTTATGCACTTGTCTTATTTTAATTATGCAAAACTGGCCCCGTTGTTGTTTTGTAAAATCTGTGATGATCCATTCGGGGACGGTGAGGAGATTGTGACAGGTGATGCATTTGGTGAGCTTGGGGCGGTCAAGGGAGAGTCACCACGCCGGATTAGTTATCACCGTCATGAGTCTTAGTTGTTGTTTTGTAGTTGCTAGCATTTGGTTATTTCTTTTGTTGGATTTTGAGACAATGTAACTTTTATAATTCTCGTACTTTAATAAATGTGTTTGGGAGTGTTGCTATTGATATTTACTAACCTCAGGCAACCGAGATGGTAACAGTCTTTCATGCTGGGGTAGTCCTGGTATGGTACCTTGGTATGACGGGGTGTTACAATCTCCTCTTGGTGTGCACCCAATATTAGCTCAAAAGATCCTAATATTATTTTCTTGTGATTTTATTTGATGAAAATTGATCAACCTTTTGATCAAAAATATGATGAAGATGAATGAAGTTGTTCTTCTTCTTAAAGTGGCCTTTTTATTTTTTCATCAAAATCCACCCTTAATATGTGTGAATAGTGTGGTTTATATAGTACTCAAAATGTAAACAAATGGGAGACAAAAGATAGTAGATTTTCACCTAGCCACATGATGACTATTATCATGTATTTTAGGCGGCATTCATGTGGACTTTCGGGTCCATTTCGACTTTCGACATTTGTCCCACAAATGCTTATAAGTCGTATATTTAATTATCTTATATAATTAAATATTAATTTAATTATTTAACACTTTAATGATTTAAATTAACAAATAATTTTCACCCAACTTTTAAGTATTATTAGACCATTTTATCAATATAAAATGTGTTCCATTAAACTCTACTAGCTACTTTTACAACCTCTTGTAAATTTAATTAGGTAATTACCTCCCCCTCAAACTTTACATACATATCGTAATACTTTAGCTAATTAACTATTAATTACTAAATTATCGCATAACATTTAATAATTAATTATCGTATAATTAAATAATAAATAATATTGGACCGAGTTCGTAACTCGTCATCAAATAACAAAATCACCTGACTAATTATAAGTCAATATTATACAAGAAATTAATTAAATTATATCCATATACAAATAATTAATTATTTCATTTTGGGCATCATCCTATAGGTGTGACCGAGAGGGATCAACTGATCACCGCCGTCAAACGACTGTAACGTCAAACTCTAGTCAGCCGAACGTTACCGATTTACGTTAATCAGTTGACAAATAAAATATTATTTCCCTGATCTTCCTTTTACGAGATTTATTATGTAGACGCACTATTGAGGTGGACACTACTCCAACAGATCGTATATTGGATTAGCATTTTATCTTATTGCATCCGACATTGGCATGTTATAATCATTAACTTAAGAAGGAACTTGGCATTGAGGTAGTTACATACTTGGCTAATTTATTATCATATTTGCAATTATGTTGTTACATATTATTGTATTGGCACTGATACGAGATGGATTGTGAATTGGATAGGCCAGGCACGGGGATGTAGAAGAGTCGTGGACCTTGGTGTGGATAGGACAGGCCGGACATGGTGTTCGAAGTTGGCCCTGGACCTGGCGTGGAAAGCCCACATGGTGTGGTTGAGCTTGGCCTGTGAGCCTTGGCAACAAACTACTTGTGTATTCATGGTTTTGAGACAGTGGCGGTGTGACATTGGTTAAGGCCATGTTCTTAGACGTATATTTCTATCTATTTATCTTGTTTATATTTACATACTGTTCCGTTTATTTATTTTAAGATCATAGGTTGACTTGTGTGTTCACTTTTACCTATCATTAGTAGCTGGACTTTACTCCTTAGTTATCGCTCAAACTTGTCAAATTGTAGTTTGAGATTAATTAGCGTTTTGGTCGGTTTGGCCGTGTTTAGGCCGTGTGTTGTAAGTCCATAATGGAAAGATTATTTCACTATTTACTTTTCCATTTAAAGTACCTTTGATTGGTAGTTTCGTACTATTTACCTCAGGCAACTGAGATGGTGACACCATCTTTTATCTGAGATGCCTAGCCTAAGGCTCTCGGATAAGTGGGGGTGTTACATCAGAAGAAGCGCGAGCTCTATGGCGAGGGAAAGAGGCCCTGTCCTTTTCAAATTTGGATTTTTCCTTTATTTTCCCAATCTTTTGTTTGTTTTTGTTTTTTGTGGTTACTTAGTCGTGTAAGCTTGCTTTTGTGTGTTATTTGGGGTAGGTATTTTGTGTGCTTGAGTTCGTCCTAGAGCCGGTTTTAACTCTAAATAGTGTTATTTTAATGCAAATGACACGATAAAACCATTTATGGCATTATTTTTCATGTTCGAGGCTCGGGTTGACTCGGGTTTCGGGTTTCGAAGTCAGTTTTCGGCTCGAAGTCAGTTTAAACTCAAACTAGTGTTGTTTTAATGCAAATGAAGTTAGAAAACCCTTTTTGAAATTATTTTTCATATCCGAGTAACGCAATAAACCGTCTCATATATAGAAAATCCACGCACGCATATCAAAACACATTATAGTCCGATCATCATCGGGTATTTTTAGAAGGTGCAGATACTAAGTATCTACAGATTTGTTGTGGATACACTTCAAGATTTTCTAAGTCTATTTTGCTGAATTCTGTCAGTTATTAAACTATTCGAGAAAGGCTATTCTTCTGAATTATAGTTATGGACTCGTTTGCTTGGGCAGAAGTTAAACTACAAAAGGATCATAAATCATGATTCCGGAGATGGTGTGATTGCATATTGCTAAAGAATATATGATTAATGGAAATCAATTAATTTGGCAGAAGAATAACGACAAATCAACAATGAGGTTATATGTGGTAACTTTGTATTCTATTAAATTAAAGTTTCATCTCTTGTTTAATGTAATTAGAGTTCTCCTTTGTGTATAATTTTGCCGCAAATCATTGGTAATACACACACACACACACACACACACACACACACACACACACACACACACACACACACACACACACACACACACACACACACACACACACACACACACACACACACACACACACACATATAATGTATAAATATGTTGAGACATTACCATTTTTAATTTCCAGGACATTTCCAATGCTTGCAGAAAGATCTTGTGAATGCAGCGATTTGTACCAATTGGTTTAGTAATCGACCAAATAGCTCGACTATAGCACCATGCACGCTACATTGTCAATCACTAACCAATTAGTGTACATCAACTATTTTAAAATAATAGTAGTAGTGGCATATGTCAAAACAATAGACAATATATAATTTTTTTTTGTCAACTCACCAGTTATTTGTCTTAAAGGCTAAACTACTGAATATAGATGTCGGTTGATAGAACATTGTTTACTGTTTTTTAGTCTTGTTAGTAAATTCTCGTGTTCTATGACGAGTATATATAATACCTATGAGTTCAAAAGTATCTTCTGAAAATGGAAAGAATAATCGAATACGTTAAATGTAAAAGTCATATGTCGACTATGGACATGGATTAGTTGAATATAAAGTATTCTTGATTTTATGATGTGCCTCTAAATATAATGAACCTTATCCTACGAAGGTGATCTAAGAAAACTAATCATTGCCTAATTTGGAATATCAAAACAATGATCCTAATTACCAAGGTTGGCAGAAGAAGCGTGATATTTTTGTTTGTTTAATTCCTATTTTGTTATTTGTCTTTGTGATTATCTTCCAAATATATGGCGATCGTATATAATAATATGACATTTTAGTTTTACATTATTTTAAACTTCCAAATTAATATTATTAAATCTCAATTTCAATCAAGGTCGTAGTATTGTTTGCAATAATCTAATGTTGGTAAAATGCGATCAGTGTTACATTATAATTGTCAAATATGAATTGAGTAACACGACATTCTACGTCTAGTTTTTTATGGCGTGTGTCTTGTACCTCGTGGCAATAAAACTGAAGCAGATTAAATATTTAATGTACTTTAATGTTGGTTCAACGTTACGCGTTGTAGAGTATTATTGTTATGATGTTGACAAGTCATATGTGTTAGTGGTGTTGTTACCTAGTATCTTACTTGACGTATTAATATTAATTGGGTTTTTCTATCCTATGCCCGGTGGGCATAGGTTAAGAAAGCCAAAAAAAGAAAGAATTTAATGATGTCTTTATGGGAAATTGTAATATATAATTACTTTTACTTTTTTTTCTCAAGGAAAACATTTAAATCTTTCTATTTTTACTTTCTTAACCTATGCCCAGTGGGCATAGGATAGAAAACCCGTAATTAATAACATGTTATAAAATGTGAATTTTGGTTCATGAAACTATGCTCAAAGTTTGTCTATATTTGAATATTGTGAAGGTAAGCGTTTGCAGTCAAATATACCAAATACTGAAAAAATTAAACAATAGTCAATTTTGCCTAAATCGTTTATGCAATTATTATTTATATTGATGCAACTGATTATCAAAGACTTATCTATTTTTTTTTGTTACACAAATTTAAAGATAATATTTTGAGATAGATTTTTATCTTTCCTAAAATAAGTTATATCTTTGTTTTTATAGAACTTTATCTTATAAATTATCCCTAGTGAAATATTGGCTATTATTACATGGTACGAGCTATATATTTTGCGATACTCGCAACCAGGTACGTTTGGTCATTTATTTTACCTTTTGTTAATCAGCTTGATCCAAACACTAAGCAGCGCATCTGTTCAATGACAAAGTTGCGCCTCAGTCATTTTCTTAGTTCACTGGTAGCATTAGGATTTGCGGTCAAGCTCCAGAACTTCGGTATGCGAGAGGTGTAAGCACCGCGAGGGGAGAAGGGGTGCTCTCCTATCTTTTGATTAGGAAAGCGGCACATACCAGGGGGTAGCTTTGATTTTTAGGCTGACCTAAATTATTCGATTAGAGAATTAACACAATTGACCCGACTTAAAATGATTAATTTTAAATCGTAGTTACTATTTAGTGTTAGTTACATTAAAATAAAAAATATGACTAGTTAATAATTAACTATCAAAAATTAAATCTAATTTATAAACGGGTAATTCTCCAAAATTCTCTCTTAGTCAATGACCAAGAACCTAAAACAACTCGACCCTGCTCGAACTTAGTTATATATGCGAAACACTGGAATTGTCCTGGTCGGCCTAACCGAATTGACCTTTTTTCCACGTCTAGACGTAAGTGATTCGAAATAGAGTATAATAATTGTCAAGAAAAAAAAATTAAAATGACTCTCTAGATGATAACAACGGATCAAAAAAGTTGGAAGAATAGAAGAGAAATACACATATCAAATAATTAACTTCCATATTTATGAAGTGAAGACTCGTGTTAAGAACTTACATTGATGTATTTTTTTTACGTTGCAAAGCCCGATGAAGTTGTACGCATAATGTTCATCGACACTTTTACATTTGAATTTCTTAATATGCATTAATGCTTCTTTACTCGCAAGATAAAATGACAAAGACGTTTCTATCACCATGAAAAATTTTAAATCATCTTTGTCCACCCTTATACACCTAATTATCCCAGTTTCCATATTTTAAAAGTTTACACGCTTTTCACATGTCCTCTTGTAGTGTCTTAAACATGTTGTTTTCTTTTTAAAATTTAAGTTGAACGAAAAGTGTGTTTTTCGAACAATTTATATTTCCAACTTGTGTTTTAATTTATTATTATTTTTGCAAACGCTTTATGCTTTGCCTCTTTGATAACAAGGACAAGGTGAAGCGCGAGAAAAATCATAACTTTAATATTACCTTTCCTCTGAGAATAACATAAATGAAAATGCATGTAAAAAAATTGTTCCATCTTCTCTGAGTAATAATAATTTGTCAATCATAACTTCAAGATTTCTTTTCTCTAAGAAAAATTGTATTTGCTAGAATTTTGTTAGGACATTTAACCAAACAACTAGATTTGTGACCCGTGTGATTCACGGGTTTATCTGTTTTAGTTTTGTTATTTTTATCGTATTATTTATATTTGTCTGAGCAATTAGTTGATCCATTTAAAAAATATAGTCTTGAAATACATAAAAGTTAGTTGGTTAATGCCTTATTTCTTTGATAATTTTGGTTTATTTTCAAAACTATATATTGTATTTTAGTTGTTATTTTGATTAATATACTAAAAACATGTGGTTTTAAAAAAAGTTACATTTCAATGAGTCCATTAATTCATGACACCATGTAAAAAAATTTAAATGCTTAAGGTTGCTTTTTGATTAGATTGTACAAATTTCGTACTAAATTTTCTGTGTATAAGTTTGAACGTCGCTTTGTCTTCCGACAAATAAAGTTAGTAAGTAAAGACGAAAGAGCAAATTAATGCATAATGTTGAATTGTTTCTCTTTTTTTTTTCCGTTCTTTTTTTGAGAATAATAAATCTCACACTGTAAGGAGCTTAAAACGTATAGAATTATAAGGTTTTTTTTATCTTCTCAATATTTTAATAAATGATAGTCTTACTATATCATTTATACCAATTTGTCAAAAATTCTAAATTTTATATTTTTGCATAAATGATAAATTGAGTTAAATAATAGCTACTACAAATCTCATTGCAATCTTGTATGTGTTATAAGACATATGCGTAATGCATTAGATAATACGACATGTACGCATAAATATTAGTCCTAGATAATAATTTACATTTAGCCATTATCTATGTCAATACATTTTTTTTGTCCAACTTGTTAATAAGATTGTGATCCTCGGAACTCCAATTTCATTCTATGAGAGCTATTTTTCAAAGGAAAAATGATGAATAAAAAAGAAACACATACCCAAATAAAACATACATTTGAAAGTTTCTGAAATACTAAATTTTATTTATGAACCTAAAAACAATTAGTCATTCACATTCATGTAGTCATTTTGTAGTTAGTTTATAACATAGTATTGAGTGGAATGGAGGGAATATTTATTTAAGCAATTCTATTATTTATTTTCTTCAAATAATCTTCTTTATCCAATGAACTATCCCAAAAAAAAAATCCAGTGAGTGATCAATATAAAACAAAATGATGGGAATTTGATTTATGTAATATTAACCTTATCGTTATTAATTTAAGTTTTTCCTTAAATAATGTAAGAAATAGGTATTGAATCATAAAGATGTATGTAAGTATATTTACCTATGAATAGCACAAATCCACAAATCTTGAGAGTCCCTAAATGAGAACAAAACAACATATATGTGAAGTTTAAAAATGTGAAGATTACTTCATAACCAATGGAGCTTATAAATTTTTTTTAGGGTTCTTCCTGGCAAATGGCAAGGAAGAAAATACCTAAAAAATTACCTAAAAAATCTCACAATAAAATTCGTAAACCTAGAGCAAAAATTCGGTTATCGTTTAGTAACTGTCCTGATTTAAATTTAGATATGGAGATACCAGAATCCTCAACTTCTGTGATTTTGGATGGTCCTCAATCTGAAGATTCGCGAGCTACGAAGACATTGGGGGAAATTGTTGGTATTCCGGTTCTTAATCTGGAAGCTATAGTGGAAGATGCTCAAACTGAATCTGAGGAGGAAAACGATGTTGCGGCTGAGGAAGAAGGGTGGACGAAGGTCACTGGTAAGTCTCGTGCTTCGTCTCCTACTCCTCATACTACTGAGTCAAGTGTCTTACAATTAACTCCTGAGGATGTTCAACCTGAGATTAACTATTGGTCTACTGCAATAGTCTGCTATGTACTAGGGGGAAACCCTCCTTGGGAACTTCTTTCTGGGTTTGTTTCTCGTATATGGGGGAAATACAAATTTGACAAAGTTTCGTTTCTTCCTAATGGTGCCTTTTTAGTCCATTTCCCTACCCTAGAATGCAGAAATTTGGTGCTTCAACAAGGATTCCCAATGTATGATAATAAGCCTCTTATTATCAAACCTTGGTCTGAGGATTGTAGTCTGGCTAAGGAGAAGGTTAAAAAGGTTCCTATCTGGAGTAAGTTGTGTGGACTCCCTCTAAAATTCTGGGGTTCTTCTAGTTTGGAGAAAATTTCATCTTTAATTGGCAAATTCATGAGATGTGATGAGCCGACTATGGATAAAACCAGGCTAGGCTATGCCAGAGTTATGGTGGAAGTGGATGTGGGACAATCATTCCCTGAGAAAATTTATTTCAAGGATGAGAAAGGCAAAGATATTTGGGTGCTTGTTGAATATGATTGGAAGCCAGATGTGTGTGCTTTGTGTAAGGGCATTGGTCATATCACTGGGGCCTGCAAAAAGAAAGATGAGCCTAAACCTAAGCCTCAATTGAGACAGGAATGGAGACCTGTGCAGAGGGGTCAAACTATTGTCCCTACTGCAGCTACTCAGGTTGCTGTGCCTAGGGCTCCATCTGGGACCAAACCAGTGGGTGTGCCTGTACCTGTTGTCACACCTAGGATTCCCAGAACAGGTTCACCTATCCTATCCCCTGTCACTGTTGTTTCAAGTATGGTAAGACAGGAGTATCAGCCACCTCCTTCTGTTGGTGAGCCTGGTTCACCTACATATGCTGAAGTGCTCCCTAGTCCTAAGAAGCACATGAATGGGGGACCGGAGAATCCACCAGGAGATAATTTAAATGGATAACATAGGTAGTTGGAATGTGAGGGGTATGAATAAGAGTATCAAGCAAGCTGAAATAAAGAGATTTCTTTTTCAGAATAAAGTAGGTCTTTATGGATTAGTTGAGACTAAAGTTAAGGAGTTGGATTGTACTGGTATTTTGTCTGTGTTTGGTCTTCATTGGAAAGGGGTAAACAATAATCAGTATCATCCTGGGGGCAGAATCTGGCTTGTTTGGGTTGATCAGGTATTTGATGTGCAAGTCCTGACTATGTCTGATCAACATATTACTGCTAAAGTCACTGAGCTTGCTTCATCTGATGTATTTCTTTTCTCTGTGGTTTATGGGTCTAATGATGATAAAGAAAGGTTGAATTTATGGGCTGAACTTAAAAATATTAAAAACTCTTGGAGGGGTCCTTGGTGTGTTTGTGGGGACTTTAATAATTTGTTGGCCCTTCATGAGAGAATTGGAAGACCTGTTCACTGGAATGATATTGTGGAGTTTAGGGAGTGTGTTGATTATTGTGAGCTGATTGATGTTAAAGCTCAAGGATCTTATTTTACTTGGAATAATAAGCATGAGCCTTCTTCTAGAGTGTTCTCTAGGTTGGATAGATTTATGATTAATGCTGATTGGATGAATCTCTACCCTGAATGTCATGCTTATTTCTTACCTGAAGGCAATTTTGATCATTCTCCTTGTATTTGTTATAGAAGATTGGAAAGACAACAGAGGCCTCATTTCAGATATTTTAATATGTGGGGGCATGATCCTCACTTTCTGGATGTTATCAAGCATACTTGGAGTCAAAAAGTGACTGGATCTTGGATGTTTCAGGTGGTAACTAAACAAAAAAATCTCAAGCAACCTTTGAAGCAGCTCAATAGAACTAGATTTGCTGATGTGGAAAATGCAGTGGAGGTGGCTAAACTAAGACTCTCTGAACTGCAAACTCTGATGCACAAGGATCCTACCAACCTTGCTGTGTTGGAGGAGGAGTCTGCAGCTGCAGTGGAGTATAGAACTCTGAGCAAAGCGCATTATAGTTTCCTCAGTCAGAAGGCCAAGATTGGATGGTTGTGTGAAGGTGATGAGAATACAAAGTATTTTCATAATCAAATTAAGGCAAAACAAATGCATAATAAAATTCTCCAAATCAAGGATAAAAATGGTCAGCAGCATACAGATCCTCTCAAAATTGAGAAAGCTTTCCTAGATTATTATTTGGAGTTGCTAGGGGACAGTAAAGACACCTTGGATGTTCATGTGCCTATTGTCAGAACTGGGACTTTAATTTCTGATCAGCACAGGAGTATCTTGTTGAAGCCAGTCTCTCCTCAGGAAGTAAAGGATTGTATCTTTAGCATTCCTTCCACTAAATCGCCAGGACCAGATGGGTACTCTAGTCAATTTTATAGAGATTCATGGGACATTATTGGGAAGGATATTACAGGAGCTGTTCTTGATTTCTTTACATCTGGTAAAATGCTGAGACAGGTTAATTCTACTATCCTCACTCTAATTCCTAAAGTTAAACAGCCTGGGAGTGTACTTGAATACAGACCCATTGCCTGTTGCAATGTGTTGTATAAGTGCATTACTAAAATTATTTGCTCTAGATTGAGTGAGGTTCTACCTGACATTGTGAATTGTAGTCAAGGAGGTTTTATTAAGGGAAGAAATATAGTGGAAAATGTATTGATTTGTCAAGACTTGGTAAGGATGTACAATAGGAAGGTCACCTCTCCTAGAACTCTTATCAAAATTGACCTTAGAAAAGCCTACGATACTGTGGAATGGAAATTTGTTCATCAAATGCTACTTGCTTTGAAATTCCCTTCTCAATTCATTCATCTTATCATGACTTGCATTACATCTCCTACTTATTCCCTTAATGTCAATGGGAACACTTTTGGATTTTTCCCTGGCAAGAGGGGACTGAGGCAAGGGGATCCTTTATCCCCCTTGATTTTTACTCTGTGCATGGAATATCTTTCGAGGATTCTTGCTGTTGTTGGCCAACAAGAGGGGTTTAGGTTCCATCCAATGTGTGGACACATCAGGCTCAATCATCTACTTTTTGCAGATGATCTCTTACTTTTTTGCAAGGGTAATGCAGTGGCTATTATGTGGCTCCTGAGAGGCTTCTCTACTTTTTCTGCTACTTCTGGGCTTGTTCTGAATAATGATAAACCGATATCTATTTCAAAGGGGAGTCGATGAGAACTTATTGAGGACATTGTCAAGGTTTCTGGTTTTAGAATTGGTACTCTGCCTTTTAAATATCTAGGTGTCCCAATTTCATCAAAGAAAATCTCCAAATTTGAGGGACATAAACTGATTGAGAGGATTGTTCAACGAATTAGAAGTTTGGGGGCTAGGAAGTTGTCTTATGCTGGCAGACTTGTGCTAGTTAAGACAGTGCTATCTACTTTACATTCCTATTGGGCTTCCATGTTTTTAATTCCATCTGGTATCATGAATAAGGTGGACTCTATCTGTAGGAATTTCTTATGGGGAGGAAGAGATTCTTACTTAAAATCTCCTAATATAAATTGGAATACATGTTGTAAACCTAAAGCTGAAGGGGGTTTGGGTCTTAAGAATGCTAAGTTGTGGAACAAAGCTCTTCTTGGTAAATATACAAGCTGGCTTGCATCAAAAAAAGATCATCTGTGGGTTAAGTGGGTTAACCATGTGTATATGAAAGGGTGTGATTGGAAAGATTATACTGCTCCTACGGATTGTAGTTGGTCCTGGAGAAAAATTATGCAAGTGAAGGATATCTTTCAGATAGGCTATGCTAATGATCAGTGGATTGCTAAGCTTTCTGGATATTCAGTAGCTGATGGTTATAACTGGCTAAGAGAAGCTTCTCCTCAGGTTCCTTGGAGGCATTTGTGCTGGAATAATTTGAATGTGCCAAGAACTTCCTTTATTTTTTGGGCATTTCAGCATGGTAAACTTCTTACCCTTGACAGATTGCATAAGATGGGTATTGTCCATCTCCATCGTATGTTATATCTCGTGATTCTGGGACAGAAAGTCATGAACATCTGTTCTATCAGTGTGAGTATAGTAAAAGATGTATGCAACTGATGCAGCAGAAACTCCACATTCAGTTTCAAGTAGAGCAGATGGTGAAATGGTATTCCTTGAGTAGATCTAGAAGCGGTTTACAAAGAATGGTCACTGGTGCTTGTTTTGTTGGTTTGATTTATGGGATTTGGCATGTCAGAAATTGCACTCGACTGCAGCAGCAAGTACAATTACCAAGTGTGTTGGTGAATCAAGTTTGGAAGGAGGTCAAAGACAGATGGATACATAGGAACAAACGTCCTCTCAGGAATTATGATCAACTTTGGATAGATTCGATTTCTTAATGCTTTGATAGATAGAAGATATTTAATTTGCTTGGCTTGTATACTCATAAACTTTGTGATTCTTTTGATATTATATATATACTTACCTTTCACCAAAAAAAATGGAGCTTATAAATAAATAAATAAATTATTAATTTAAAACATTAGTACACTTACCTTGATATTGATACAATGATAAGGAAGATTATTCACACACACACACACACACGCGCGTATATATATATATATATATATATATATATATATATATATATATATATATATATATATATATATATATATATATATATATATATATATATATATATATATAGTAATAAGATCAAATGAGTCCTCCTCTTACATGTGAGTCCATAAGTCCCATTATGGGCCATTGGATCTTGGAAATGGAGGGCTAAGATGAGAACAAAAAAATTAAGGTTAATACTCTAATTTTGCCATCTTCCTCTAATTTTCTCATTAACTACATTAATCCTCCTCATCTTTCATTCATCATCTCATTATCATCTCTCCTCATTCTCTCTCTATATCTCACTTCTCCATATTCTCTCCAAAAAAACCAAGAAAAAAAAAACCCAAAAAATCCAAATAAATCATATACTCATTCACTCCTCATTCCTCATTCACCATCCACCTACCACAACACACCAGAAACCGCCGCCGCCGCCGCCTCCACCGCCGCCACGTCGTCTTTTTTTTTTTTTTTTTTTTTTTTTTTAACTTGATGTTTTATTTTAATCTTGATGTTTTTGTTGTTGTTTTTTTTCTCAAATATCTTCTTGCTATATAATATTGTTTCAAATTTGTGAGTTTTTTTTATTTTAATCTTAGATCTAGTAAAATAGATGAATTTTCATTGACCCTTTTTTTTTTCTTTTCCGTTTTTTTTTTCAATTTTCATGTTTTGATCTTTTTTTTTCCGGTTATTGGCATTTTACAAATTATAGTTTGATTTTAGTACTAAATCTATTAATTATGAAATCTAATTGTTTACTTTTTTTTCACTAGATCTTTGATTTTTTTTACCATTTTTCAGATTTGATTTTTCAAATCTTATTTTTTACTTTTTTGTTGTTGATTTCGCTTTGTTAATATCCGTCTTATTATATATATTTGCCAATTTTCGTATTTAAAATTTTGTCTTGTTATTGTGTGATTTAGGATCTGTTAAAATTATTTTTTCTGTTAAAATTACACTTTTTTCCGTTAAAATTACACTTTTTTCCGTTAAAATTACACTTTTTTCTGTTAAAATCACTGTTTTTTTCCGGTTAAAATTACACTTTTTACCGTTAAAATTACACTTTTTACCGTTAAAATTACACTTTTTTCTGTTAAAATTATACTTTTTTTCCGGTAAAAAATAAACTTTTTTCCGTTAAAATTACACTTTTTTCCGTTAAAATTACACTTTTTTCCTTTATAATTACACTTTTCTTTATTAAAGTTACATTTATCTCTACTAAGGTTACCCTCTCAATGACTAAAGTTACGCTTTTGGACTAAAGTTAGCCCAATTTGGACTGAAATTACACAAATTTGGACTAAAATTACACAATTTGGACTAACTAATGGAGTTATTTGTAATTTACACAATTTGGACTAAAGATACACAAATTTGGACTATAGTTATACAATTTGGACTAAAATTACACTTTTATGGACTAAAATGACACTTCCGTGGACTAAAATTACATTTTTGTAGATTAAAATTACACATTCGTGGATTAAAGTTACACATTTGTGGACTAAAATTACACTTTTTTTGACTAAAATTACACGTTTATGAACTAAAATTACACTCATAAAATGATAAAAGATATACACTATCAATGTACTAAAGTTACACTTTAGTGGACAATGATTGAAATTGCACAATATCAATGACTCAAAATAAATGAATTGTGTAACTTTAGTCCAAATTTAGTCATAAATAGTGTAATTTAAGTCCAAATTATGTAATTTCAGTCCAAATTTTTGTAATTTTAGTCATTTTAGTCCAAAATTGTGTAATTTCTAGTCCAAATTGTGTAACCTTAGTCCAAATTGTATAACTTTAGTCAAAATTTTTCCTTTAGTCCAAATTATGTAATTTCAGTCCAAATTGGTGTAATTTTAGCCCAAATTATGTAATTTTAGTCCAAATTGGTGTAATTTTAGTCCAAATTATGTAATTTCAGTCCAAATTGGTGTAATTTTAGTCCAAATTATGTAATTTCAGTCCATTAGTCAGTCCAAATAGTCCAAATTAGTTAGTCCAAATTAGTCTAACTTTACTCCAAAGTGTAACTTTAGTCATTGAAAGGATAACCTTTAACAGAAAAAAGTGTAATTTTAACAGTAAAAAATGTAATTTTAAGAGAAAAGAGTGTAATTTTATTTGAAAAAAGTGTAATTTTAATAGGAAAAAGTGTAATTTTAACACAAAAAAGTGTAATTTTAACGGAAAAAATTGTAATTTTAACATAAAAAAGTGTAATTTTAACGGAAAAAAGTGTAATTTTAACTGAAAAAAATGTAATTGTAACAGACAAAAGTGTAACTTTAGCTAACAAAAGTGTAATTTTAACAGACAAAAGTGTAATTTTAACAGAAAAGAGTGTAATTTTAACAGAAAAAAAAAGTATAATTTTAAAAAATGTAACTATAATAAAGAAAAGTGTAACTCTAATTGAAAAAAATAACCCATCAACAAAAATTAACACATAAATATGAAAAATTGAAACAACCAACAACAACAAATTTATGTGGTAGGTGTCGGGTTTTGGGTTGTGGAGGGCGACAATGAATGAGGCGTCAGATCTGGTCGAATGGGGAGGTGCGGTGGGTTGTTGGTGGTGAATGGGGAGGTGCGGTGGGTTGGCTTACCGGCTGAAAGAGGAGGAGGTGAGTGGTGGTGGCGGTTCTTGTGACGGTGCGGTGTCCGTCCTACGGGGCGGGGCGGAGCGGAAGGAAGAGGGAAAAGGACGGTGGTGGTGGCGGGTGCGGGGTGGTTGTTTGAGGGGACGGGATGAGAATGAGAATGAGAGGATTTCTCATTTTGAAATTTTTGTTTTGGGTTTATTTTGGTTTTTTTGTTTTTGGTTTTTTTTGGTGATGGGAGGAAGAGAGGATGAGAGGTTTTGTTTTGTTTTTGGAATGAATGAATGAGAGAGGAATGAATGAATGAAAACAGTGAAATTAGAATGAGGGGAGATTAGGAAGGATTAGGGAGGAAGATTAGCTAGATGCATTTCTAGCCCTCCATTGAGATGCAATCTCCTTCCTCCATTCCCTTCATCCTAAGGTCCTTAGAAGAACTAAGGGACTCAATTTGATGTAAGGACTTATAAGAACTTTACACTATATATATATATATATATATATATATATATATATATATATATATATATATATATATATAAGAGATCAACTAAGGCCAACATATGTATTTGAGTCCATAAGTTCTATTAAGGGCCCTTGGATGGTGAAAATGGATGGCCAAGATCAACCTCCAAAAAGTGTGTTTATGGACTAATATCACTCATTCTCTCCTCCTTCACTAATCCTTCTAATTAATCACTAATTCACTATAACTTCTTTTCCTCTCATCCACTTCTCTCACATATCACACAACGCATCTCCTCTCTCAAACCCCAAAAAATAAAAACCCAAAAAATCCAAATAAATAAAGAACCCCAAAACCCCAAATAAATAAATAAAACCCAAAAAATCCAAATAAATCAAAAAACCCAAAAAATCCAAATAAATAAAAAAACCCAAATAAATCATTCATTCCTCTCTTCCTCATTCACCACCACCCACCACTATCCCACCCGACACCACCCAACGCCCACCCCCACCGCCACCCACCTCCACCACCGCCGTCGGTAAATTCTATAAACTCGTTTTTTTTTCCAGATTTTGCGTCTCGGTTATTTTCGTCATTTTTTTTTTTTTTTTTTCAGATTTTGTGTTTAATTTGTTGTTTGGGGTCGGTTTATTTTATTTGTTAATTTTTGTTGGTTTTTGTTACTTATTCTTTTCAAATATCTTCTTGTTATACGCTTTTTTTTTAATTTTGGGTTTTAAATATCGTTTTTTTTTGTGATATAATTTTTTATCTTTACAAATGTCGTTTCTTTAAAATTCGTCTTGTTATATAAATGATTAGATCTAAAAATAAGATATTTGAAACTTTAGTCTTTATTCACTGACATTATGTATAACTTTAATTTACATTATGTACAACTTCAATGATATTGTGTGCAACTTCACCGATATTATGTATAACTTCAATGAACATTATGTATAACTTCACTGATATTATGTATAACTTCACTGACATTATGTATAACTCCACTGACATTATTTATAACTTTAACTTACATTATGTACAACAATGACATTGTGTTAGTTTCAAATATTAATTACATTTAGACAAAAGTTATACTATTATGGATTAAAGTTACACGATTTTTGGACTAAATTTATACAAAAAAGGACTTAAATTATAATATTATGGACTAAAGTTACACAATTTTGGACTAAAGTTATACAAAAACTGACTAAAGTTATACAAATATGGACTAAAGTTATACAAATAAGACAAAAGTTATACAAATATGGACTGAAGTTATACAAATAAGGACTAAAGTTATACAAAATCTGACTAAAGTTATACGAATATGGACTAAAGTTATACAAAAATGGACTAAAGTTACAAAAAAATGGACTAAAGATATACAAATACATTAGGAATGTGTTGAACTTCTACTCAATGAATGTATAACTCTAGTAACGATATGAATAACTTCTACTCAACGAATGTATAACTCCAGTAGAAATGTGTATAATTTCAATGACTTTAGTCATTTTTTGTATATCTTTAGTGAATTTTTGTATAACCTTAGCCCATTTTAATATAACTTTACTCCTTATTTATATAGCTTTAGCACATTTTTGTATAACTTTAGTCCATTTTTGTATAACTTTAGTCCAATTTCGATAAATTAATTGGAATTTATATAAGTACTTTTTGTATAACTTTAGTCCATATTTGTATAACTTTAGTCCATTTTCGTATAACTTTAGTCCATATTTGTATAACTTTAGTCCATTTTTTGTATAACTTTAGTCCATAATAGTATAACTTCAGTCATTTTTTGTATAACTTTAGTTCAAATTTGTATAACTTTAGTCCAAAATTGTATAATTTACACAAATTTGTCAGTGAACTTGCATAGTATAAAATCAGTCATTTTTTGTATAACTTTAGTCCAAATTTGTATAATTTTAGTTCAAAATTGTATAACTTTAGGAATATAAAACCAGATTTGAAACCAACACAATAAGAAGATGAGATTAAAGTTACTTTAGTCATATAGTCCAAGTTTATGTAACTTTAATGTTTGAAGTGTATAACATTAGTCGTAAGTAGTATAACTTTAGAGGTTAATAGTATAACTTTATTTTGATTATTGTATAACTTTAGTATTTTAAGGGTATAACTTTAGTCGTAAATTGTATAACTTTAATATTTAAAAACTAGAAACATAAAAAATTGTATAACAAAATTAAAAACTAGAAACATAAAAAATCTGGAAATAAAAAAAAATTGTATAACTCTAGAGGTTAATAGTATAACTTTATTTTGATTATTGTATAACTTTAATATTTTAAGGGTATAACTTTAGTCGTAAATTGTATAACTTTAATATTTAAAGGTACAACTTTAGTCGTAAATCTAACAAAAAAACCCGTAAATCTAAGACAAAAACCTGTAAATCTAAGAAAAAAACCCGTAAATCTAAGAAAAAAAACCAAATAACAATAACAAAAAACCAAATAACAATAATGTAACAATAAGCAAAAAAAATATAACAATATCTAAAAACAAAAAAAATTATGTAACAATAACAAAAACAAATTAGATCGGAAAAATTAAAATGTCATCTATTAAGAAAAATTAACCCATAAATAATAAAACAAATCTGAAAATTTTAAATAAAAAACTAAAAAAATCAAACCAAATCAAAGTTATTCGAACCAAACCAAATCAAAATCGCACAAAAATGAACAGATTAAACTTGATATTACTTCCCTTATCTCAGCCCGATGCCAAGCTCATATACAACACAGATAATTACCCATAGACGCTTTGGCAGCTTCAACAACAAACCATACCAAATAAAAACCAAAAAAAAAAAAAAAACCAAAAAAAAAACAAAATGGCAAGAGATCTGAAAAACGTAAAAAAAACCATACCTATAAAAACAAAATCGAAAAAAAGAGAAAGGAAGAGGAAAAGGGGAGATCTGAAAACCAAAAAAAATGGAAGGAGGAGGAAGGAAGGAAGGACGGCGGGAGGAGGAGGAAGGTCGGTGGAGGGAGGATTGGCGGCAGGAGGTGCGGGGGTGACGGTGGGAGGAGGAGGAAGGAAGGACGGCGGGAGGGAGGAGGGTGGCGAGGCGAGTTGCTGTTGTTGTTGTGGCAGGCGGGTTTGGTGGTGGTGGTTGTGTTGGCTGTGTTGTTGTTGTTGTTGCTGTGGTGGCTGTGTTGTTGTTGTTGTTGCTGTGGTGGCTGTGTTGTTGTTGTTGTTGCTGTGGTGGCTGTGTTGTTGTTGTTGTTGTGGCAGGGTGGTGTTGTGTTGCCTGTGTTGTTGTTGTTGTTGTGGCAGGCGGGTTTGGTGGTGGCAGGCGGTGAGTGAGGAGGTTTGTGGTGGCAGGCGGGTTTGGTGGTGGCGAGGGGAAGCCGGTTGTGGGGTGGTTCGTGGGTTGTGGGGTGGGTCGTGGTGGTGGAAGGGTGGTGTTGTGTTGAAGTTGTTGTGTTTGTTTTGTTTTTTTTTGTTTTTTTTTTTTGTTTTAGTTTATTTTGGTTTGGTTTTTTTTTTTTGAGAGAATGGGAGAGAATGAGGGGATGAGAGAAGTGTGAGAGAATGAATAATGAGGAAGTGAGTAGGGAAATTAGAATGAGGAAGGAGTTATACAAGATTAGAAGGAGTTATACAAGGATTAGGGAGGGAGATTAGGGAGGGAGATTTGTGACCCTTCAAGGAGATGTAATCTCATCCCTCCATCCCTTCCATCCAAAGGCCCTTATAAGTACTTAGGGACTCATATGATATGAGGGCCTTACTAGAACCCTTCTCTCTCTCTCTCTCTCTCTCTCTCTCTCTCTATATATATATATATATATATATATAATTTTTTTTGGTGATGGGGTTAAAAAATTATTCGATTGAATTTCGGCTCACAAATGTTGCCTTCCATCAAACATTTATGGCCAAATGAGGATGCGTTTTGTGACTTTTTTTTTATTATTACCAAATTTAATATATACATAAATATGTATAAATGTTTTATGACTTTTGAGCATTCATTTTCATTATTAACAAATTTAATATTGACATAAATATAGAGTAATGAGAAATGAAATATAAAAGGTTTACTTTTTTTTATTTTTATTTTTCTATAAAATCCACATTGCATGAGAATTGTTTAGGAAGTTATCTTACGAATTAAAAAATGATAGATATTTTGTCTTCCCTTTTATTTATAAATCATATTTATAGATTTACATATGTATTCAATTTAATGAAATTGAGCAAGTTTATTACAATAATATTTAAGGAGTTGCACATATAAATAATTTAAAATTAGAGTGATGTAAATTTTTATTTTTCGTTTAACCAATTGTAGTTTTAAAAATTAAAATATCAATGTTTAATGTTAAGTATGTTATTATTTGCCTTTATGTTTACAAATTATTTATTATTCATAAACGGCGTAAAATTAGAATTATGTGATATTTATTTGTTACTTCAAATATTCTAAGAATAAACGTAGAAATTTAAAATTTAGTAGTATAAATTTTGATTTTTAATTGTTTTTTAATTTATCTAGAAATAAAAAAGGCCAAAATTTAATGTTTGTTATCATAATTTATTTTTTATGTAAATATTTTTTAATTTATGTATTGTTTTAAATGGATCATTATACGAACATGAATTACCCTCTTAATTAAACACGTCATACTACATGGAGGTTTGGTGATATGTAATTTTGGCAATACAAGATGGGATTAATAATGCGAGGTGGCATTGTCTACGTGGATTTTAAGGTTGACTAAAATACTAGGTCGTTAAATGCTAGAATTAACTATCAAATTAACAATTTCTAAAACTAAACTCAACTCTACACTATGCAATTAAGAATAGTAGTATAACATAAATAAGGGTCGAACCCAAGAGAAGGTCTAACAACTAAAACTTGACTAGTGAACTAATTGAGATACTAATGAAGACTTTATAAACTAATGAAGACACTAACAATAATTTAGGCTCAACAATTTAGACTAATCACAAACAATGGGTATTAACAATGGTAAACAAGTGGTTCGACATAAATGGAGAAAGGCATTTGATTGGAAACAAACATGAAAAAGAGTAAAATTGGAGACTTTTCTATTGTGACAATTTAACAAACAACTTGTATGCAAGATTCAATATAAGGGAGAAACTTGGTGTAAAAAGGCTCAACAACTACCTCCTAAGCACAAAGATCCTCTCTTTTTCTTCCCTCAACAATTACTTAACTACTTATGTAAGATAGTGACTACTTACTCCTAAGTTAGAGTAGTTGGTCCTACTAATATGGTCGCCTAATTGAAAACCACAACAAAGTTTGCATATGAGAGCATTAAGAACAAAAGCCAAACAAAAGTGTCAAGATGAATCCTTTAGGAGGCTTAATCCAACTATTCCAAGGATTAACATACAAGTTCCACTCACAAAGATACAAACTTTAATCCAACTTCATAAAGATGCAAGCTTGCTACAAGGATTGCAATAGTAAGATGATTAACATGCAAGGTTAGCTACTCCTAACACAATAACATCCAACATAAACAATAAAACCAAGGAAACATGTAATAAATATTAAGGAAAGATTAAGAGGTTCTTACAAACTTAAGGAGAGTAGTGTCTCACCAAATTACACCAAGAAAAAGGTCTAGCCTTCCATAATCATGGATGAATCCAAGAATTGTGGAAAGATTGACATTAAAATCCAACAAAAGATTACAATTTTTACCCAAATACTCACTTTTCTTCTCATACAAGTCTTTTTTGATTATTCAATAATTAGGTAAATTTTGGTGGTAAGGAGAGTCTCTCTAAGATCTCATAATGTGGGTATTTATATCCTTAGCTCTTGGCTTTAGGTTAAGGCAAAATTGGGTCTTCAAAATAGAGAATCACGAGGCTCAAAACAGCACAAAGCGCAGCCTGCGCGTTGGAGCGCAGCCTGAGCATTTCAGCCTTAAAGCGCGTTTTTGCGAGAGCCATATCTCCCTCGTTTCTTGGACAAATAAGGCGTGTGATCTACCGTTGGAAAGCTAAGATTACAAGCTTTAACTTCCACTTGGCCTTGCATCGATACGAGGTCTAGAACTCTATATATACTCGTTTTAAGTTGACCCTTGTGAAACCGAGTTTTCAATTCTTCATTTTGGCCCTTGTTTGTGCATGTCAAGGCTTCAATTCTTCCTTTTGCTTGCTTCTCTTGATTTTGTACTTATTCCCTTGGCTTTCCTTTTGCACTCCTTCTTTTTCTTGGTAATTTATAAGCTAAGACTCTAAAATTACAACCAAAAGTGCAAACTGGCATATTACAACAAGTCCAACAAAAACCCGGTATCAAGCATGTTTATTGTGATAATATTAACCTATTGACTCGTCACAATTTGACACTATCATTTACCCTTTTAATAATATTTATAGATATTGTGTACTATGTTCATCTATTGTCTGTTCTTGCTCTTTTGAAATTTTTTTGTCCTAAATCCATCTTTTGTTTATCCAAAGACTATGATTTGTTGTGGAAACACTTCATGATTCTCTAAGTCTATTTTTCAGAATTCTTTCACTTATTAAACTATTCGGGAAAGGCTATTCTTATGAATTATAGTTATTGTAGTTCCACTTTCACTTACTTGCCGCCTGGGTAGATGGACTCGTTTGCTTGGGCAGAAGTTAAACTACAAAAGGATCATAAATCATGACTCCTGAGATGGTGTGCTTGCATATTGCTAAAGAATATATGATAATGGAAATCAATTAATATGGCAGAAGAATAACGACAAATCAACAATGAGGTTATATGTAGTAACTTTGTATTCTATTAAATTAAAGTTTCATCTCTTGTTTAATGTAATTAGAGTTATCCTTTGTGTATACTTTTGCCGCAAATCATTGGTATTACATATAAGTATATAATTAATGTATAAATATGTTGAGACATTACCATTTTCAATTTCCAAGACATTTCCAATGCTTGCAGAAAGATTTTGTGAATGCAGCGATTTGTACCAATTGGTTTAGTAATCGACCAAATAGCGGGACTATAGCACCATGCACGCTATTTTGTCGATCACTAACCAATTAGTCTACATCGACTGTTTTAAAATAATAGCAATAGTGGCATATGTCAAAGCAATATACAATATATAAAAAATTATTTTTTGTCAACTCACCGGTTATTTGTCTTAAAGACTAAAATACTGAATCTAGATGTCGATCGATAGAACATTGTTTAGTTTTTTTAGTCTTGTTAGTAAATTCTCATGTTCTATGACGAGTATATATACAATACCTTTGAGTTCAAAAATATCTTCTGAAAATGGAAAGAATAATCGAATACATAAATGTAAAAGTCATATGTCGATTATGGACGTGGATTATTTGAATTTAAAGTATTCTTGCCTTTATGATGTGCCTCTAAATACTATGAACCTTATCATACGAAGGTGATCTGAGAAAACTAATGATTGTCTAATATGGAATATCAAAACAATGATCCTAATTGTCAAGGTTGGCATAAGAAACATGATATTTTTGTTTGTTTAATTCCTATTTTGTTATTTGTCTTTGTGATTATCTTCCAAATATGTGGTGAATGTATATAATAATATGACATTTTAGTTTTACATTATTTTAAACTTCCAAATTAATATTATTAAATCTCAATTTCAATCAAGGTCGTAGTATTGACTGGAATAATCGAATGTTGGTAAAATGCGATCAGTGTTACATTATAATTGTCAAATATGAATTGAGTAACACGACATTCTACGTCAAGATTTTTCTGGTGTGTGTCTTGTACCTCGTGGCAATAAAACTATGAAGCAGATTTAATATTTAATGTACTTTAATATTGGTTCAACGTTGCGCGTTGTAGAGTATTATTGTTACGATGTTGACAAGTTCATGTGTGTTAGTGGTGTTGTTACCTAGTGTCTTACTGTAGATACCCAATATCCGCACCTTCCAAAAACCACCCGATGATGATCGGACTATAACATGTTTTTGATATGCGTGCGTGGATTGGTTATACATGAGACGGTTTAGTTCACTACTCGGATATGAAAAATGATTTCATAAATGGTTTTCTAACTTCATTTGCATTAAAACAACATTATTTAGAGTTGAAATCGCCTTCGGACCCAAAACCGACTCAGAAACCCGAAACTCGAGTCAACCTGAATCAACCCGAGTCAACCCAAATCTCGAATGTAAAAAATAATGCCATAAATATCTTTATCATGTCATTTTAATTAAAATGACCCTAATTAGAGTCAGAACCCACATCGGGCCAAAAACCGACTCCAAATTCAAATCCCGACTCACACGTGTCAAACCCGAGTCAAGCACACAAAACACCTACCTCAAGTAACACCCAAATCATCTTATTAGATGCCCATATTATTACACGACATCTTATATGAATACCACAAATCAAACCAACCAAACAAGGGATAGAGCAAAGGCCACATCCAAATTGAAAGGGATAGTACACCCCTTTCAGTCACTAGGTGGCTCGCGCCTCTTTGGGGTGTCTGCTTAGCCTCTAAGCAAACTCAACCGACCTACCACCCCACATTTCTCTATAAATACCAACCTTCATACACCACAATTCTTACGCGAGCGTCCGCCCCTTCACCTCTCTCTTAAACTTCTAGACCCGACTTCCTAAGTCACAAAATCGACACGTGTTTACGACCTACCGATCGTAAACACAAGCCTTACAAATTTTGTTTGGTACCGCCGCCGTGCATTCGACCGACCCATTTGACCAACTCAATTCATCAATCAACATGTTTTAATTAACATATTTTCAACATATTTTCTAAACAAAATCCTTTTTTAAGGCACTCTTTTAAACTTCTTTGATCGTGAGTAGTCGCTACGAGAAAACCGTCTCTAATGTCGTCTATGTCGCAAACATCAATACACGTAAGTTTGAGGGTGTAAATATCTCACTTATTTCATGTCTCTACTTGATACGTATACGTGTTGGGTTACGGGTGATACGAGTTGGATTACGAGTAAGTCAATACAAGACGGAGATCAGTTTAATGCATTTCCGAGTATTATTTGGGGCAGTGAAGTGAATCTCGGGAATGATTAAATGCATCTCGAGCTTTTATTGAATACAGAGCCTTTATTGAAGTCGTCCCCTAAGACTGAACTGGACGGCTCAAATATTATTGTCCAAGTGCATGCATGATTAGTTCATTTAGTCTCAATAATTATTATAACTAGTTCAATGTATCTTTTTCTAGTGCATTGTATTTAGGAATTAGGCTTTTCATATTGATTCTTGTAATGTAGTTTAAATAGAGGACCTAGACCATCATTTTGGCAGAGAATGAATTAAGAAAAAACCAGAAATTGTTTCAATTGTATCGTTTTATTAACGTTCGATTGCTCTTTGAATTGACGCGTTCGATTCACCCTTGTTATTGTTTGACGCGTTTTCAAACTTTAACCCGATTCGTATTCAATAGGTCTTGAATACAATCACCCATTATCAAGCTATAGGTCTAGTTTGATAAATATCCGGTTACTCTTTATTATTTCCGCGGTTAATTCGCATCATTTGGCGCGTCAGGTAGCTTCTCAATTTCCTTAAATTGAGACGATTCTATGTTGGCAAAACAGATGGGGCACTACGAGAAGAATTCGTGTTTTTCTAAAGAACTTTCAGTGGAGATCGATTATGCCTTAAACTTCGATTTGCCACCTATATTCGATGAATATAATGAGCAGGTCTTGAGCAATGGAGAGCGAGTTTATGCTCTAATCGCTACTGGTAAGCATGTGGAGAGTATCTTGCCAAAATAAGAACGCCTTGGTTCAACCCTTATTGCGTGGATTGGCTGATATTTTTCCAAGTGATTTGTCACGAGGTGTATCTACTTTTCGTGGAATAGGGTACCAAGTAGACTTGATACCAGGTGCTCCATTGCCAAGCGAGGAATTACATCGAAGCAATCCTGCAGATGATGAATTCAAGGATACTTCATCACCTTGTTCGAATTCATCTTCGTTCGTCATTGACGAATGTGCATCTAAGTTTCTGAAATTTGTATTCGATCCTGGTGGAATTGGATGGTCTAAGAATCGGGACGATTCTTTTTGAAGAAAGGGAGTATGATACGTATACGTGTTGGGTTACGGGTGATACGAGTTGGATTACGAGTAAGTCAATACAAGACGGAGATCAGTTTAATGCATTTCCGAGTATTATTTGGGGCAGTGAAGTGAATCTCGGGAATGATTAAATGCATCTCGAGCTTTTATTGAATACAGAGCCTTTATTGAAGTCGTCCCCTAAGACTGAACTGGACGGCTCAAATATTATTGTCCAAGTGCATGCATGATTAGTTCATTTAGTCTCAATAATTATTATAACTAGTTCAATGTATCTTTTTCTAGTGCATTGTATTTAGGAATTAGGCTTTTCATATTGATTCTTGTAATGTAGTTTAAATAGAGGACCTAGACCATCATTTTGGCAGAGAATGAATTAAGAAAAAACCAGAAATTGTTTCAATTGTATCGTTTTATTAACGTTCGATTGTTCTTTGAATTGACGCGTTTTCAAACTTTAACCCGATTCGTATTCAATAGGTCTTGAATACAATCACCCATTATCAAGCTATAGGTCTAGTTTGATAAATATCCGGTTACTCTTTATTATTTCCGCGGTTATTGTCGTCTATGTCGCAAACATCAATACACGTAAGTTTGAGGGTGTAAATATCTCACTTATTTCATGTCTCTACTGTCTGTATGAGTTTATGAGCATGAACAATGCATAAAACGATTCAAACAAAGGTTAGACGAGCCAAAACTGAGTTTTGGCCTGAGACAGAAGCTTCTTGCTATGCAGGGAGGCGCGCGCCTCTTGTGGGTGTCCAGGTCAGATTCAAATGTGTTTGAGTTCGTCTTTTCTTCAACACTTTCTTTTATTTTTACTTCTTTTCTTTTACGGTTTTTACCATTTTAATTCATTTTTATGACAAATATTTTGACCATTACAAAAATCATCCTTGATTCCTTATACCATGACGGTTTATTCCGTGACTCGATGATATTATTGGTTAATTACATTTTAATGGGTATTTTAACCCCCTTTTTCTTTTATTTACCATTTTTATCATTTATTTACACTTGCAAACATATTAGTCATAATTCATAACCATTCTTGGTTCTTTATACCATGTCGGTTTAATCCGAGTACGATAACAAACTTGACTAATTACAAATAAATGAACTTAATATAATTAGTTCAAATCAAACATTTTCCTTTCAGTTTTATTTCATTTTATCTTTGTCTTGACCATATCGTATGTCATCCTTGGCTAATATATATACCATGTCGATTTAATTCGAGTACGGTGATAAAATGGTTAAGCAAAAGTATTTTACATTTTTATTTGTAAACTATGCTTTTCAAACTTGCAAATCCGACAACGAATATTAAGGCATAATAGTAATTATTCAGAGTCGTGCAAATCTGTGGACGCGGGCCCACGGGGGTCGCTCGGGAGTGAAAAGCGAGCAAGCTTTTGTATTTGTGGAGTCACCACCAATTTATTGTCGAAAATTGGAACCGTTCGAATACCTCGCGTCATGTCAAGACACAAAGTAGTGACATGAACACCAAGAACTCGTTACCCTTAGCATTCTATGTCTAGAATGACTCTCGTGGATGCCAATGAACACGGATGTTCACAGAGATCTGGAGTAAGGGGTGAGGGTACGTATTAGGAAGCTCTTTTGATCGAACACCTAATCCCGCCCGCCTCGATAGCGGCCTCTACTAATGATTAGGGAAAATCGTCTATACTCGATATGTTGAAGGTTATATGCATGCAATGCAACATCTATTAGATTAATCCTAGCATGTGAGAATTAAAACTAAGTCGGTAAACACGTAGTTTAATCATACAATTGGGTCGAAGTAGAAATTGAATGTTGATTACATGTGAAGGCATACAAACAATATGATAATAAAGAAATACAATATAAAAACAACAATTGAAAAATTACAATAATTACAACGGGTCAATTGATTTACGTCGAAAATACATTTAAAACGGATGATTTGAGAAAAGAAAGAATAAATAAATAAACGAACAGATATTAGGTGATAATACGAATAATAGTAAATTAACACGTAATTAATAAACTAGGTCAAGGCAGAAATGGGAGTTCAGAGACAGAACTCAACCCGGAACAGGCGCAGCAGAGCTGCGTCCTTTGGAAGAGGCGCAACAGTCGCTGCGTCTGTTCCTGAGTTGAGTTCTGGCTCTGAAGCCGGAATTGCAAATTGTTAATATTCATTGGTGATTTAAATGCTAGATTATTGATATTTGACTCGGATAGAAGTGATTTAATAGATTATTTACATGTGATTGGGTCATAAAAACAATAAAACATGGACTCAAATTAATTAGAACGAATTAATTACAGATTAATAGAAAGATTATTAACGAATTAAATTAAATAGGTTATTAATGACGAACTAATGATGATGACGATAAACAACAGATGCAAATATATCAACGATGAATTCTAGAGACTCAATACTGATGAATCAAACCTCTAAAAACCCGAATCGATTTTAATGATGAAAACCCGCAAATATTAATTATAAGGGATTTAAGTCGGGGATTTAAAAAGATGATAAATTATTAATGATGAATTATATGTTAAAAATTATCATACTAAAATTATCGTGTTAATGAAATAAGAACAAGCAAAGACAAAAACAAAACAAACAGACGAACTAAAGACGAAGGAAGAAGAAAGGAAGCAGGAACTGCGGCAGCCTCAGGAAGAGGCACATCAGGTGCTGCGTCCCTTCGAAGAGGCGCAACAGTTGCTGCGTCCTTTCTCGACGTTTGTCTCCTGTTAATCCGTAAAAAGGGTTTGAAATAAGGTTTTGTAAATCGGTTTTAAGTGTGTTTTCGACGTAAACCTTACAATAGTGATTACAAAAATAAAGTACAATAATAAAAGAAGGGATTTACACCCTCAGACTTACATGTTTGACGAAACGAGTTTGACTAAGTTAACGTTTAGTTATGCTCGACTCGAATGTACGACGAAAGTGCCCTCTAAGAGTAAATTAAACAAAGTTGATTAAGTTGATTGATGTGGAGGTTGTCAAATTGGTCGGTCATGCAAAACGAGGCTGGTACTCAGAAAGATCCGAGCTTACGTGGTCGAAAGTTCAAGCACGTAGACGCCAAAAAGCAAGAGCGTGGTCTTAGAATGCAAATGGAGAAGAGAAGGGCGGACACTCGTGTGAGAAATATGTGAGACCGAAGGTCTCTATTTATACTAATCACACGGAGGAATTAGGGTTTCGGAGAAACTTTGGAAGTGAATCTCGAAAAGATATGAAAAATATGCAGAAAGGAACTGGGGAAGAGGCGCAGCAGGCACTGCGTCTCTTGGAAGAGGCGCAACACCTGCTGCGTCCTTTCTCAAGTGGTTTCCTCCTGCAGAAGAAAGATTTCCACGTTTTTATTATGGAATTGGGGTTTGATCTCAATTTCCTTAATATTTTATAAAATATTTCCGGGATATAATTTGCTAAAGAGATTAAAAGATTGAAAATATGGAATAGAAATATCCGGAATATTTCAGAATATTCTGACTCGGCATTTTAAACGGTTATTAGAAAATGAAGACGGTTTTTGACCCGGACTCCAAATGTACTCTAATTACTGTCAAAACGACCGTATCGGCGCGTAGATGATGACTATGAGGTAGACACAAGTGTTTGAGCTATCACTTGACGATAAACTTACGAACTGTAATAAATCGTTCCGTGTACCGAACATGCGGCCCAATCATCACCGGGTAGTTTGCGGGAGGTGCAGAAATGAGGTATCTACAGAGCCCCCACTTTGAATGAGGCTTGGACAAGGCGAAAGTCAAAGTATAGCCATCAGGTCAATCGAAGATTACAACCCGACAACTATGGCGACGCGAGGCGGCTCAAGGGGTCTGAGCCAAGGACCTGTCATTGGGAACATTTTAGAGTCTGTCAACTATCGAGGAGGGTCATTTAAAGTCCATTAGACTACGTAAGGAGGCTCCCCAGCCATAAGAAGAAACCATACCTGAGATTTCTTGAGACTCCAAGGGAAGGCAAAACGTGATATCGAAGAGGTAGCAGGACGTCGGCAGGAACTGCTGGGGAAATCTGCGCGGGTCGGTTTTCAAACAAACTTCGGAAAAACTTGAGGTTGATGCTGAACTCCACGTGTTGAGAGGGATGATTGGTTGTCCGGAACTCTCGCTGGGGGAACATAATCGGGACTGATCTCCACGTCTTGAGTGGGACAATTGTCTGTCCGGAACTCTCGTTGGGGGAACGGAATAGAGGTGTGTCAAAACACCTGTCAGAGAGTATTCGCTCGTTGTGGCAAGCGAGGTCTTGATAACGTACAACGACAATTCGCAGTTTGCTTGAAAATGCGGGTCCGGGCGAAGAATAAACATCAAATGGACCAAACATATGACATATGGTATTGAGGAAGAGGCGCACCAAAGATGGGCCCACAAATAACGAACTTATAACGAATCTTCGAAAATTGATTTGGAGGGAAACTGAGGAAGAGGCGCAGCACCTGCTGCGTCTTTTCCTGGGTGTGGCTTCGTCTGAGTAAAAACTCGATAAAACACGGGATTTATTCATAATTTCGAAACATAAATCCTCACAATACTCTCTCAAATTCCAACCATTTCTTGCCAAAATTCGATCAAAAGCTTGCGTTTACCATGACTAATCGAGGTATGTGTATTATCTTTGCATTAATCTTCCATATTTGATCAAATTGGATCGACAAATTAGAGTTTCCAACCCTAAAAAATGTCGAAAATTTGGGGCTTTTCCTCCAAACGATTTTGCTTTGCAAAGTTGACTTGGTAAATGGATAATTGGTAGTATAAGGATCATAACCATGTATTTATTTCGAATTTTCATTGAGTTTTGAGCTAATTTGTGGCGGTCTCACAGCTGAACCGTAAATTTCTTCGAAAATAGCCTTAGGATTGCCTATTTGTGATGAAACTTGATATTTGGAATCCTTGTATGATGGGTAAACTTCCTACCATTTCGGATTTTTGATTTGTGACAGCTTTTTCAGGACACTTTTCCAGAGGGCATAATCGCCGTAATAACGAAATGCTGTCGAAATTCTGACTCGAACCCATGACTAGGCTTCAATTTAGGCTTGACTTGACCCAGATTACCACATGAGCGGACGGTTTTGGGGGAAAATAGCCAGAGATGGCGGGAAAAGAGCGATTTCGGAGCTTTGAAAACTCGAAAATCCCCTAACTAAGGCTTGTCGTCATTTGACGCGGCCTAAATTCACTTCAATTTTGCAGGTGACGAGGCTTCTACGTCAGGGAGAGATCCCATGGATGTGGACACCCTTTTTGACCCTTCTTGTACGCTTGAGGAGGTGTTAGAGCAGGCTTTTACTGCTGTAGTGGCGGCTGCTGAGGACGAGGTCGTCGAGGAGGAGGCTGTTGAGGAGGAGGCCCCGAGGCGGGCCAACGTCAGACGAGGTGGTTGCCAGCTGAGGGGAGCCTTGGAGTGGGCTGAGAGTTGGGACAACAGACACCTCATCTGGGCTGCGGAGGGTCACCTGTCCTGCAGGACGGTGAAGAGTTTGGTAATTTGAACTCATCACTCTTTTCCTTTATCTTCTTTTATCCTTATTTGCTATTTCTTTTCTCTTTCATTCGAGCTAAAGATAGATCTTGCTTCAAATCAAAATAGGAGGCTGGGAACATCAGGTCTTTCTCGGGTTACACGACGATGATGGAGTTTTACGGGAGGCTGTCGGCGGAGGAGCAGGCCATCATCGAATGGGGAGCATTTGGTGCCTTGGTACGAGCTTGGAGGGACATCAAGGGAAGGAAGATTCGGGCTAACCTTAGCCTGGTTCGAGCTTTCCTTGATCGGTTTTGGGACACGACCTCTACCTTTCACATGCCTTTTGGCGAGGTTGGGGTCACGTTGGAGGACTACGGCATGATTTTCGACTTGCCGTGCGGGACTGAGGTGGTGGAGTGGCCGGAGACAGCCATGAGGGTGGACTCGGCTGAGGTTAGAAGCCTGATCGGTTGGAACCTGATGCCGAAGGCTGCTGCGGTTCTCGGGCTGGTGCCGAGTTCCTATATCCGGGACTAATTTGCTGGGAAGACCCCGACAATGGTGGTGATTGACGGGAGGGAGACGGCTCCTCCTCCCTGCACTGCAGAGCAGAGAGTTTGTTTGTGGCTCTGGTGGTTCTTGTCTTCGATCTACCTCAGAGACAAGGGAGAGAGGCTGTCGACAAAGCTTCTTCCCTTCCTTTCTGACCTGAGTGACCTAGGCCGTTAGGACTGGGTCACTGCTGGTTTTGCGGTCCTCATTCGCTACATGAGGGCCATGGTTCGTCCGGAGTTGATGGAGAAGGGGACTTCTCCTGCCACTGTTGGTCCTGGACTGTTGCTGGAGGTATGAACCTTCGTTTCATATCATGAAAGATCATTTCCTTTTCTTATCGAATCACGAAAGATCGTTATTGATTATCTCGTCTTACAGGCGTGCGTGTACTCCTGCTTTCCGAGCCTCGCGCCCAAGAGGACAGAGCCAGGGGAGAGAGCCTATCCTGTTGCGAGGGATTGGGTGATGTGTCGCACGAAGAGCCAGCGTTCCTTTCACGACGTCTGTCGCCGGGACGTGAACGCTCTGCAAGTGGATGGCGTGAGTACCTTCGACTCGCCTCTCTTTGTTTGCTCTCAATGCTTTCTTTTAGAACTGATCTTAAGAATGACCTCTTGTTTGCTTTTCATAGTGGGTGCCCAGGCCTTGGGTGGACTACACTGGCGTTCCTCCTTTTGTGGCTGAGGTCCTTCGACCCAGGAGCTCGAGCCGGTTGCTTCTGAGGACGTCGATGGGTCCCGTGTGGTACTTGAGCGATCGTTTGAGTCGTTAGTGCTCTCGAGATGTCTTGACGGTCCCCATCGATCCTCCTCGGACGATGTTCAGGGAGCCTTCCGATGCTGAGAGGGAGGCAGACTTGGCAGACGTCGGTGGCGACGCCCTCCTCCTTCCTAGCGAGGACTACTCGGTGTTCCTCTATCGGAGGTTGGCGTACTGGCCAGTTGTGGTAAGTACTTTACTCTTCTTTCGATTGTCTTGAAGACATGATGAATGATCATCGATTAATGAAAACCATTTGAATTTTGCAGGAGGTTGAGGTGGCGGGCATCGAGCCCCCAGCGTACCCCGAGACCCTCGAGTACACTGATGCGACGGGGATGACGACAATCTCCGAGCTTCGCGACTTTGGCGTGGCGGCGACAGATGCTGGCCTGGACGAGTGGGAGGATCTGATTCGGAGGGTAAGTTCCCCAACTTGTATATAATTTTTGTATAAGAATACACTTGTTTAAACTTGTCCAATCATTGAGAATCCTTGTTTATTGAAATGCAGGTAGCGCAATCCCGGTTCGTGGCTTTGTGGAGGGTAGCCAACTGGCTACGGGCTACTGCCATCGAGGCACTTACTGGCGGCCGAGGACGTCAGGTATGAACCTTCTGTTCACTTTATTTTTGAATTTTATAACTTTCCTTATGCTTGAAATGATTGACATGAGCCAATTCTTGTCGTTTGCAGAGGGAGCGTGACTTGGAGCGAGAGCTAGCCCAGTCCCGAGAGGAGACAACTCGCCTGCTGAGGGAGCTAGAGGTCCGCGACGCCGAGATCGCTGTTGTCGAGGAGAGAGTTACCGAGTTGGGCGGCGACCAACAGTAGTTTGTTGCTTTTTTGCTGTTTTTGTTGTTGGTTGTACTTCATACACTTTTGTACATTTTTAGGACCTTCATTTTTGACTTTATACACTTTGTTTCGCGCTCGAGCCCCCAGTTTGATGTACATATTCTCTTTTGGTTGTATATATGATGGCCTGAGTGCCTTTGCTGCTGGGTTGTCTGTTAGTACCTGCAGGTTAGCTTTGAACAGGTTTGGTAGATGACGGTTTATGCCGTCATGCTGCCGAAATTTACACAGAAATTGCACATAAAACACATATTTGTATACATGGCCCAAATTAGCGCAAGACAAAAACTCGAGAAAATGCAAAAAATGCAAAAAATTTACCGAAAATGACCGGACGGTAGGGAGGGTTACCCCCTAAAAAAAAGAAAAATAGAAACATATAAGTTTGAAATGAAACGGGAGTGAGATGATTCCCCAAAAAAGAAAATTAAAAAGAAATGGATAAGTTTGAAAATGAATAATTAAATTGGTGAAATTATTCCCCAAACAAAAGAAAATTAAAAAGAAATGAATAAGTTTGAAAATAAATAATTAAATTGGTGAAATGATTCCCCAAAAAAGAAAATTAAAAGGAAATGGATAAGTGTGCTGAAATGACGAAAATGCCGATGTCACCTCGAAATGCGTGCCCGTGGAATTAGAAAACCTGAAACACGGTAATTTGACGGAATTACCAAAAATAATAACCCGTATGAATAAGAAATTATGCTTTAAGGAATTAGGAAAGATCTAACGCGGAAAATCACATAAATACAGCTGAGGAAGAGGCGCAGCAGGAGCTGCGTCCCTTTGAAGAGGCGCAGCAGGTGCTGCGCCCTTTCCTCAGTGTGTCCGTCCTGATAGATTTTAGGAAATAGCTTTTAGTATAAATATAGACGTCGATGGAGGTTTTAGTCACACAATTCTCCCGTCCTTCTTCCGTCTATTACATAAAAACTCTCTAATTAATCATACATCATGAATACTTTAGAAATCCGTCTCAAAGAATGGACAAACGAGTTCTCAAATGTGGAGAAACACGATATGGGTGCCTACAACTTTGGATCGATTTTGAGCTTGAAGCTGATCAAGGTGGTCAAACCGTTCTTGGATGCTTGTCTTGAGTATTGGGACCCGAACTATCACGTATTTGCTTTTCCTGGAGGCGATATCTGCCCATTTCCTGAAGAAATTGCTGCAATTGGTGGTTGGGACCCGGAATATTTGCCTGCGATACCCCCTACTTCTCAAGGGTATAAAAACAAATTCAGAGATTTGCTTGGATTGACGAGAGCTGAGGTTGACCGTCTTGTGACCTCAAAAAGAGTTCAAATGCTTGATTTTATCGATCGATTCATAAATAGGGCAGACCCTACTATCTCCTATGTTGCGAGGCGTAGGGCATTCGGGTTTTGCCTATTGCATGTTTATGTCCTTCAAGGGCATGTTCATGAGGATATGAGAGGTGACCCTCGCTATTTGAGCCTAGTTGAGCAAATGGAGCTGCGCAGGAGCCCAGCTTGCCTATGTTTAGGAGAGATTCTGTTGGGGTTTGATAACAGGAAATCCAACCGCGACCTTCCGTATTTAGGAAGTCCCATAATCTTGCAGGTAAAAGAAACAATTTTTTTTTCTTGCCTTTCTTTTTTTTTTCGTTCGTTCCTCTCTTTTTTTTTTTCGTTTTTTTTATCTTTTTTTTATATACTAATACCCGTTTTTGGTAGGTCTGGCTTATGGAGCGCTTGCGATTGATCGAGCCCCCAGTTAATGTTCCTGCTTATCACGCTCGCTCAATTGCAATGAGGACTACGCTTTACATGGTGGACTTTACTCGAGTTTGCACCTACTGGGAGAACAAGTTGAAGAGCGAGGATTGTCCCCTGATTAGATGGATCGTACCATGGTGGCATCTCAAATCTGTTACTGGAGTGTCGTCCTTGGATCCTACCCGATCGGTGCGCATTCCTGGCTTGGAATTTATGATATGCATCTTCCCAGAGAGGCTGATGAGACAGGTTGGATTGAAGCAGACGATTCCGAAGCTTGATACTGTTCCTCAGACTTCCATGGCGCTTACTACTGAGAGCCGAAGAGAGTGGGCCATCAAATTGGCTCAAAGAAACATGTGGTTCCTGAACTCTTCTGTTAGTGCACTATGTGTATCGGATTCCTACTTGCAGTGGAGGAAAGCTACTACTCCTGAGGAGCGCGAGAGACTAAGGAAACGCGAGCCTGTTGACTATAAGGTTCGTGATGTAGAGAAGGAGAAAGAGAAGCACTTGACCGAAGGAGAGGAAGAAGCCGGATTTCGAGTTGTTCATCCATCAAAGAAACCGAGGACCTCTCCTGTCGTGGAAAAGGTGGTTGATAAGAATGGCAAGGCTAGACCGCGAGAGAGACCGTTGGTGATTAGGTCTGAGATAGCGCAGGAGCGTCCGGCTCGTGGTCGAGACAAGAAATATGACAAGAATGACAAAGGCAAAGGAAAAATGGGAGAATAGCCTAAGTCTTATTATTATTTATTATTATTATTATTATTATTTGTAATAAAATGGTGGGGTTTTTAGAATCCTAGCCTATTTATTTTAGCATTTATTTTATTATGTGGCGTATTATTATTATTATTATTATGGAAACAAATGAATAAAAGGTTTATTGGTTATGAAACCGTTGTTATTTTCTTTTATTATTCTTGTCGAATTCCAAATGCACATGCAAATGTCCTTCTATTTACATTTAAGATAATGGGTTGTATCCTTTGAAGGATTGCCTACGTATTCATTTTAAAAATGAAATCAAACCCTTGCGCGTAGTTCAAGTAAATGTAAAAGAATAATTGTTCTAAGCAAGAGCTTGTAATGAACTAGAAAATAAGCATGAGCTTTACTTACTCCTAAAGCACAATTCAGTTTATTTGATGATATGAGGATGTTGAATTGTCAAAATGCAAGAGCAAGGTGACATAAGCTTCATTTCAGGTGGCCAGGGGCCGTTTTTTATTTCAAGCCACAGGAGCGGCACGTGAGGTTACGCGAGGCGCGTTTTTGTTCCTATTCTAGGCATAGTAACGTTTCAGTTGGTCGAGGTTTGTCGGGTTGGCAAATTCATTCCCATCTAGGTCTGTGATTCTAACCGCACCCCCGGGAGTATGGACTTGACTAGAAATGGGCCGGCCCAATTGGGTTTGAACTTGTGGGATTTATCTGTATGAATCACTCAATATTCAAGGATTATAACGAATTTAATGAAGACGGTTACAAGTCATAAAATAAAATACATAAACAAAAATAAAGGATTCAGAAATAACCTTCGGTCCTAGCAAAAACGGCCTAAGAACAATATCAAAATAGATATTCGCCTATTAGTTGCACCCAAGACGATATGAGATATGCCCTTTGATTATGCTAGAATCGATCCAAAATTTTCTGTAAAAATTTAGGTTTTTGTGTTTTTTCTGATGAGAGGGAGAGATTAGGTTAGAAGAGAATTAGGGTAGAAAATGATCTCCCTTTTTCCTCTTATGGAAACCGAAAATGGGAGTGAAATAAGGGAGATATTATCTTCCCTAATTTCGGCCCATATCACCGAAATAAGGATTATATTTTCCTTATTTTCGGTTATTCCAAAAATGTATAAAATGTGTTAAATTGTCATCTAGTGAGGATCGAACCCATGACCTCTTGGTTTGTGTACCCTCACTATTACCACTATGACACATTCAACTTGTTGATATTAAATATAACTTATTACATTTAATTACTAATTAACAGATTAATTCGTCCAAGCTAACATTACATATATTTAATTAAATATAACTTATTATATTCAATTTACGAATTGACAGTTAATTCGTCTCAACTAATATTATTTAATCTTCATTAAATAATTGTCTCATCAACACATTGACTAACTGTTTAGTCATATTAGGCATCAATGTGATCATATTTCTATAATCACATCTCTCAAACACATCCTATAGGTGTGACCTTTAGGGAGCAGTTGATCACCGCCATCTGTATGATAATAACGTCAAACTTTCTAGCAAGCCAACCGTTATTAGGTAAACGTTAATCAACTGATGAAATATACGAAGTATACCCTTGTGAACCTGTAAGAGATTTACAAATGTTATCACACTAATTTGTGGAGGACACAAGCTCCAACAAACTCCCACTTGTCCTCACAAGTGTATGTGCGATAACCGATTCTCATATCCTAAAATTTCTCCCACTCAATGTAAAACAATTTGCAAATCCGTATTCACAAAGGTCGTATTTTACAAGCGATCAATATCAAGAGTGGTTTCCCCGACTAGAGAGTAACTTAACTGATAAACGAATCAACATTCGAGCATGGCCATGCATTTCAGTTACAACTCCTCGAGTGGCCCTGAGAAATAACTATACCTGATAAGGGTTGGATATTTTCCTCAACTCGAATCCTGCAGATGTAAGCACATTATGAAATGAACCAGAAAAAATCTACTTAGCCTCCAGTTACGGCAGACCGTGAGAAAGAAACCAAAGTCACCCAAAAACTGCCTTAATCTCAAGAGACAGTCGATAGTCAAAAGAATCGACTCTAGGAACACAATGGACGTCCTATCCACGACCTGGCACCGAATGTTTTTAAACATTTAGGACTCCATTACGTTGTCACAAAAAAGTTCTCCTACGAGGTATCGTTATAATCTCGCATCTGTGATCGATCAGTCAACCGTTTGACTTATGGCTCGTTGAACCCACCATCAATCGACTGCACAATATAATAGCCGGAGTTATCAGCTCACATTGGCGATTACGGACCAAAACAAATATAATGTAATTCAGTTCACTTTGTGGCGTTCAATGTTGTCAGTACAATCCACATGAAAAACAAAATATTATATAAAAAACGATGAAGTTATAAATAGTATATGAAAAAGATAATGTATCAAATCCATAATCAAGTACTACAACTCAGGAACACATTTAATTCCCATGGAATTAACATGCCCTACATGCTTATCATAATTCAACGGTTTAGTGAGAGGATCCGCGATGTTATCATCCGTCGCAATCTTGTCTATCACTATCTCTTCTTGCTCCACGTAATCACGGATCAGGTGAGCTTTCCGATGTACATGTCTAGATTTGTTGCTAGACTTTGGCTCCTTAGCCTGGAAGATGGCACCTCTATTGTCACAATAGATGGTGATCGGGTCATTCGAACTAGGAACTACCGAAAGTCCTTGTAAGAATTGACGCATCCATATCGCTTCCTTTGCTGCCTCCGAAGCGGCATAGTACTCGGATTCAGTAGTAGAATCTGCTACAACACTCTGTTTGGAACTCTTCCAGCTGACCGCAACACCATTAAGAGTGAAGACGAACCCGGACTGAGATTTTGAGTCATCTCGATCCGTTTGGAAGCTAGCATCTGCGTAACCGATTGCGCATAGCTTAGTATCGCCTCCATATGTCAATACCCAATCCTTAGTCCTCTGTAGGTACTTGAGGATGTTTTTGACAGCTATACAATGTGTTTCACCTGGAGTCTTTTGGTACCGACTCGTCATACTCAATGCATATGCCACGTCTGGACGTGTGCATATCATGGCATACATGATCGATCCTATTGCAGATGCATAAGGAACACGACTCATGCGCTCAATCCCTTCAGGTGTCGTGGGTGACTGAGACTTGCTCAACTGCATCCCAGTCGTCATTAGAAGGTTCCCCTTCTTGGAGTTGGTCATGCTGAACTTCTCAAGAATCTTATCCAAATAAGACTCCTGGCTAAGTGATAACGTCCGTCGTGATCTATCTCGGTAGATACGGATTCCCAAAATGCGCTGTGCCTCACCCAGATCTTTCATCTGGAAATGGTTCTTCAACCATTCTTTAACCGAAGATAGGAGAGGAATATCATTCCCAATCAAGAGTATGTCATCGACATACAAAATCAAGAAAACAATCTTGCTCCCACTCGACTTGATATATAAGCATGGTTCTTCGACCGATCGAGTGAAACCATACTCTTTTATCACCTGGTCGAAACGATGATTCCAACTCCGAGAAGCTTGCTTAAGTCCATAAATGGAACGCTTAAGCTTGCATACTTTCTTAGGATGTTCAGGATCTATGAAACCTTCGGGTTGCACCATGTACAACTCTTCCTCCAAATAACCGTTTAAGAAGGCGGTTTTCACATCCATTTGCCAAATTTCATAATCATGAAAAGCGGCAATCGCTAAGATTATCCGAATGGAACTTAGCATGACTACAGGTGCAAAAATATCATCATAATGGAATCCGTGCACTTGAGTGAAACCTTTTGCCACAAGTCGTGCCTTATAGGTATCTGGTTGCTCGTCTACAGAACGCTTTATCTTGTAAAGCCATTTGCACTATAGGGGTTTTACCTTATTAGGTAAATCAACTAGATCCCATACGTCATTCTCATATATGGAGTCCATCTCGGATTGCATGGCTTCGAGCCATAGCTTTGAGTCGGAAGAGGTCATAGCACCTTTATAGGTAGCGGGTTAATTACTCTCTAGGAGTAAAACGTCATTCTCCTCGACCATACCAATGTATCTGTCCGGAGGATGAGAGACTCTACCCGACCTCATGGGTTCCTCAGGAATATTACCCGTATCATCAGTTGGAGGAACAACTTCCTCCATCCGTTCCTCGGTTGTTGGTTCTGGAATCTCCGACAGCTCGAAGGTTCTATTACTCGTTTTGTTCTTGAGAAATTCTTTCTCTAAGAACGTCGCACTAGCCGCAACAAAAACTCGATGTTCGGTAGGCGAATAGAAGTAATGACCAAATGTTCCTTTTGGATAACCTATAAAGTATGTCTTGACCGATCGCGGGCCGAGCTTATCCTCGTGTCTCCACTTGACATAAGCCTCGCAGCCCCAAACCCGAATAAAGGACAAGTTAGGGACCGTTCCCTTCCATATTTCATATGGAGTCTTGTTGACTTTAGTCGGACTTGATTAAGTATAAGAGCAGCCGACAAAAGAGCATAACCCCATAATGAATCAGGCACTACCGTGTGACTCATCATGGATCGAACCATATCAAGTAAGGTCCGATTTCTCCGTTCGGACACACCATTCAATTGAGGTGTTCCAGGTGGAGTTAATCGTAGAACGATTCCACGATCTTTAAGGTGTTGATCAAACTCATTTGAAAGATATTCGCCACCCGATCCGAACGGAGTGCTTTAACCTTTCTTCCCGATTTGGTTCTGTACTGCTGTTCGGTATTCCTTGAATTTCTCAAAGGACTCACTTTTATGCTTCATTAAGTAGACATATCCGTATCTACTCAAATCGTCCGTGAAAGTGATAAAATATCTATAGCCATCTCTAGCGGTAATTGACATAGGTCCACAAACATCAGTATGTATGAGTCCTAATAGGTCACTAGCGCGCATTCCAACACCTTTGAAGGAAATTCGAGTCATCTTGCCAAGGAGACATGATTCACACGTGCCATATGTAGAAAAATCGAATGCGGGAATAGTCCCATTATCGACGAGTTTCTTCACGCGTTTCTCATTTATGTGTCCCATTCGACAATGCCATAGATAGGTTTGATCTTTGTCACCAACCTTTAATTTCTTATTATTCATGTGTAATATTTCCGTGGTTTGATCTAAGATGTAAATTCCATTCATGGAAACTGCTTTGCCATAAATCATTTCATTAAAAGAGAAAATACAGCTATTATCCTTTATTGAAAATGCAAAACCGTCTTTAGCAAGTACGGAAACAAAAATACTATTCTTAGACAAACTGGGTACATAGTAACAGTTATTTAAAAATAACTCAAAACCACTAGGGAGTTGGATTACATATGTTCCCTTCGAGGCAGCAGCAACTCGTGCTTCATTCCCGACTCGCAAGTCCACATCACCGTTTTCGAGAGGTATGATGTTCTTTAGGCCCTGCAAATGATTACACAGATGAGAACCACAACCAGTATCAAGTACCCAAGTTCCAAAACTTGCATGGTTAATCTCAATCATATGAATATAAGATGACATACCAACAGGAACGACGCGGCCTGCTTTGATGTCCTCACGGTAGACGGGACAGTTCCTCCTCCAATGCCCAGTCTTGTGACAATGGTGGCACTCTATGTCACCGCCCTTGCTCTTTGCCTTGCCCTGTGAGCCACTAGTCTCACCAGGCGCACTCTTACCGTTTCCTGGCTTCTTAAACTTTGGCTTACCTACAGCTAGGTCGCCATGAGCCTTGCCCTTACCTTTACCTTTGTTGTAAATCGTGAAAACATCCTGCTTCACGCTCCCACTCAATTTCATATCCTTCTCGGTTTGTACGAGAAGGGAGTGTAGCTCATGAGGACTCTTTTTCAAGTCATTCATGTAATAGTTCGCCCTGAAAAGGGCAAAACCATCGTGAAGAGAATGAAGCATTCGGTCAATGACAATGCTCTCACTGATTTTAGAATTCAGTGCCTCCAGCTTCTCGACATTCTCAATCATGTGAAGAATGTGTGGGCTAACCGGTTGGCCCTTCTGGAGTTTCGCATCAAAGAAGCGACAGGTATGCTCATATGTAACGATTCTCGGTGCTTTTGAGAACTCGTTAGTGAGCGTGGTGAAAATCTTGTTTGCACCTTGGGCAATGAAGCGTCTCTGCAAATTGGTTTCCATTGCAAAGATGAGTACGTTTTTTTATCACACCCGCTTCCATAACGAAATCACTATAAGCGAGTGACTCGTTGACTCCTGCATTGGGGCCTGGGTTTACCGGTATTGGCTGAGTTAAGTACTTGAGCTTACCGTCAGCAATGGCAGCATTCCGTAGTGCCGCCTCCCAGTCCGCAAAGTTGGACCCGTCGTTTTTCAGACGTGTGAACTGATTCATCTAGTCCATGAATATTTTCAGCCAGGACGCGCGATCAAGTGTGGCACTAGGCATTGGGATTTCGTTATTTCCAGCCATTTCGTTGTAACAGTATTATGAAAATAAACGTGTTCTACACTGCGAGAAGAAGAATAAAAATAATAAGCATGTGCATCGTTTTGATTTTAAGTCTAATGAACTAATGTCATAACGCGAAGACTCAATACATTTATACAATTGACCTCCCTCAAGAATTATATAAATGATCCCAAGACTCAATTCTCTGTAAATTGATAAGCTAACCTTTTAGCTAATTCTACCGTTAGAATTCTTGGTCGATAAATTTTTGTAAATTCTATCTTTAGTCCATCATAATCACGAGAAACTCTTCGGACTATGATGTTGAGGTAAACTAAGTCAACACAACTACTTACCCAATGTAGAAGGGGTCATATTATGCCTACCGACGAAGAAGGATTCATAGTTGTTTGCCCTTATAAAGACTAATCTCAATTTCCGTTTTAGAGGAAGATCCCATCAACTTTATTTTAATTCATTTTAAGTGAACTAATATCTAGCATGCGAGAATGAATAAACTAAGGTGATGGCTTAAAAACTGTGACATCTGCATGTCCATGAAAACTAACATACAACCTATATGAGTCAATTTTCATGCATTTTAGTAGTAGGTGGTTTGGTTTTAGGCGGAATATGATGCATAAACTATCATGTGAATGAAAAACAATAAGAATGAAAACGTAAAACAATAAAAGTCCTAGTGTGGCCTATTCTATCAAAATGAACAATAAATACAAGTTTGGAATCCATCCTTGAACCCGAGAAGCTTGTCTTGATGTTCCATCTTGATCCATGTAGCGGGAGTGAGCTCCATTCTCCATCTTTAGTCTTCTTTTGAAAAATACAATAAATAAAATTTACATAATAAACCTATTTATTACATTCTAATTTCAAAACCCAAAAACTAAAGAAAAATAAAGGAGATTCGAGATCTCATAATTACATTAAAAATTATGCTTCCTTCATTACGAAAACATAATTTGACTAAGGCCACACTAAGTATTACAACTGATTGCAAAAATACGTAAATTAAATTCATTCAATCGATTCATTCAACAAAAATAAAATAAAATGCATCAACTAAAATAAATTAAACATACATGACACAATTCCTTAATTATGTTGATTAATTTATCCAAACCACCTATTTAAATAAAATTAAGTGACAATTCCTCAATTAATCACATTAATTTCATTCTTAATCCATATTAAACTTGTAATATGAATTCAATCCGTCAAAATTTTAAACTGCTTTAAAATAATTCGGTATCTTTAAATTGTGAACCGTTTCACAATAACTAATTGGCCAAAAACAAAAAAAACAAAATACATTTTTTTTTTATTTTGTCTCGGCTGAACAAACAAGTTTTTTTTTTTTTTTATTTTTTTTTTTTTCAGCACGTCAAAAAAACTTTCTTTTCATACGGTAACTCTAAAAAACGAATTAACCTATGAAAATGACTCGGTTTTTCAGCAAAAACCGTAATTTTTTTTTTTTTTTTTTTTTTTTTTTTTTTTTTAATAATCTGCCGTGAACAGTAGCAGAAGCAAGAAAAAAATATGGTTTTAAAAAAAAACAAAAAACCCTAATGCCTCCTTTTATTTTTCTTTTGCGGCAAAAAGCCCTAATTCAAAAATTCGATGAAGAAAATGTTTACAGTTGCTATTAGAACATGATATTGCAAATGAATTAATAAACATGATTAATCGTATATGCTAAAACTATATAGCAAAAACAAATTCTTGTATCATCGACATGACGATTCTATTTGCATTTTAACTCAATCTGCATTAAATCAAAATCTACCAATTCTTCATATGATAATTTTAACTGATTAAAACAATGATATGAAAAATGAAATTGGAAATAAATCATCAAGCAAAAGAAAAAAAACGAAAAACAGGCCGAAAAAAATTCTTCTCGGCAAAAAAAAAATTTCAGCCGATAAAAACCCTAATTTTTTTCGAAAATCCTCATGGTTTACATACAATTTTATGAAAATCATCAAAATTAAAATTCGTGGCCTTTGCTCTGATACGACTTGTGGGATTTATCTGTATGAATCCCTCAATATTCAAGGATTATAACGAATTTAATGAAGACGATTACAAGTCATAAAATAAAATACATAAACAAAAATAAAGGATTCAGAAATAACCTTCGATCCTAGCAAAAACGGCCTAAGAACAATATCAAAATAGATATTCGCCTATTAGTTGCACCCAAGACGATATGAGATATGCCCTTTGATTATGCTAGAATCGATCCAAAATTTTCTGTAAAAATTTAGGTTTTTGTGTTTTTTCTGATGAGAGGGAGAGATTAGGTTAGAAGAGAATTAGGGTAGAAAATGATCTCCCTTTTTCCTCTTATGGAAACCGAAAATGGGAGTGAAATAAGGGAGATATTATCTTCCCTAATTTCGGCCCATATCACCGAAATAAGGATTATATTTTCCTTATTTTCGGTTATTCCAAAAATGTATAAAATGTGTTAAATTGTCATCTAGTGAGGATCGAACCCATGACCTCTTGGTTTGTGTACCCTCACTATTACCACTATGACACATTCAACTTGTTGATATTAAATATAACTGATTACATTTAATTACGAATTAACAGATTAATTCGTCCAAGCTAACATTACATACATTTAATTAAATATAACTTATTATATTCAATTTACGAATTGACAGTTAATTCGTCTCAACTAATATTATTTAATCTTCATTAAATAATCGTCTCATCAACACATTGACTAACTGTTTAGTCATATTAGGCATCAATGTGATCATATTTCTATAATCACATCTCTCAAACACATCATATAGGCGTGACCTTTAGGGACCAGTTGATCACCGCCATCTGTATGATAATAACGTCAAACTTTCTAGCAAGCCAACCGTTATTAGGTAAACGTTAATCAACTAATTAAATATACGAAGTATACCCTTGTGAACCTGTAAGAGATTTACAAATGTTATCACACTAATTTGTGGAGGACACAAGCTCCAACAGAACTTTCCTCGTGGATCGACAGGTAAAAGAGCTTTAACTGATTTGAGCACCAAGTCTCCTTCTTTGATGTTCCTTGGTTTAACCCTTTTGTTGAAGGCTCGTTTGATACGTGCCTGATATGTTTGCACATTATGTAATGCGCGCAATCTACGTTCATCCAGGAGGATGAGTTCTTCATATCTATCCCTTTTCCAATCGGCTTCTGGGATTTGACTTTCGAGTAAAATACGCAAGGATGGTATTTCGAGCTCGACTGGTTGCACGGCTTCCATGCCGTAGGTCAAATAGAAAGGAGTGGCTCCAGTGGGCGTCCTGACGGATGTGCGATATCCCTATAAGGCAAATGGTATCTTGCTTGGCCAGTCTCTATAGTTGTCAATCATTTTCTTGAGGATTGTGACAACGTTTTTGTTTGCCGCCTCTACTGCGCCATTAGTTTGTGGTCTATATGGCGAGGAATGGTGGTGTTTGATTTTGTACTTGGCTAGAAGTTGCTCAGTATCAACTTGGAAATGTGACCCATTATCACTGATGATCTAATGTGGGCAACCGTATCGACAGATGATATTAGTTTGTATGAATTTTGCCACGTTCTTGGCTGTGAGACTAGTGCAGGATGCCGCTTCCACCCATTTGGTGAAGTAATCGATTGCCACCAGAATGAAACAGGGACCTCCTGTTCCGGCTGGGGTGATCTTTCCGATGATGTCAATTCCCCAAGAAGAAAATAGCCAAGGAGATGTCATGGTGTAGAGTAATGAAGGAGGGACATGTTGCACATTCCCGAAGATTTGGCAGTTGTGGCAATGTCTGACATATTTGATGCAATCAGATTCCATTGTGGTCCAATAATACCCCAAACGCGTGATTTTCTTTGCCATCATTGGGCCACTCATGTGAGGGCCACATTCTCCATCATGGACTTCTTCCATTACTTTTCGTGCCTGTGAATGATCAAGGCAACGTAGGATTACACCAAGAGGTGTTCTTTTATATAATTATCCTTGCATGAGGACGTATTGGGAGGCGAGTAAGCGTATAGCGCGTTGTCCCCTTTTGTCCATGTCTGGTGGATTGGTGCCATTGAGTTTGAAGTTCAGAATTGCTTGGAACCAAGGTTCCTCTGGGTTTTCTTCTTCATCTGTGATTTGGTGCACATAAGCCGGTTCTGACCGTCGTTCGATGCATAAAGACATTTCTACCATGTTATCCGGCATATTAATCAAAGATGCAAGTTTTGCAAGAGCATCTGGAAATTGATTCTCCTCTCGAGGTAGGTGTAGGTAGGTTACTTGATTGAAGAATTGGGCAACTTGGTCTATTCTGGCTTGGTATGATGCTAAACTTTCGCTCCGAATCTTCCAAGATCCCGTAATTTGGTTGATGATCAAAGATGAATCTCCATGTACCCGAATGTTTTTGATGCCTAAACCTACTGCTGCTTGTAGCCCAATGAGGCAAGCTTCATACTCTGCCGCGTTATTTGTCACCTCGAAGTCGAGTTTGACAGAGAGTGGTGTATGCTCGCCTTCAGGAGAATTGAGCAACACCCCTATTCCGAATCCTCTTAAGTTCGACGCTCCATCAAAGTAAAGGTTCCAGGAGTCTAAATCGGTTTGGAGTATATCCTCATCCGGAAACGACCAGGTGTCTATCGTTTGTGCATCGTTGATGGGATTTTCTGCGAAGAACTCGGCAACGGCGCGCCCTTTTATAACTTTCAGAGGTACATACTTGAGATCGAACTCTGAGAGCATCAAAGTCCATCTTGCGAGGCGTCCATTGAGAACGGGTTTTTCGAAGAGGTATTTGACAGGATCCATTTTGGAGTATATTTTCACGGAGTAGCTAAGCATGTAATGGCGTAGCTTCTTCGTTGCCCACACAAGAGCGAGGCATGTCTTTTCCAGTGGTGTGTATTTGAACTCATACTCCAAGAACTTCTTACTAAGGTAGTAGATAGCTCTTTCTTCTTTTCCTACGGTTTTGGCTAGCAAGGCGCCCATGGCTGTTTCAGTTACCGTGAGATATAAACCAAGAGGTTGATCTCGTTGGGGTGGCATGAGCACTGGTGATTTGGCTAGTATCTCCTTGATTCGGTCGAACGCCTTTTGACAATCATCATCCCACATGGTGTGATCTGTTTTCTTTAGCTTTTTGAAGATAGGTTCACAGATCATGGTGAGTTTCGATATGAATCGACTTATGTATTGCACCTTGCCTAGGAATCCTCTAACTTCTTTCTCTGTTTGAGGTTGCGGCATTTCGATTAGATCTTTGATCTTGGAAGGGTCTATTTCTATCCCTCGTTGTCTAACAACATATCCCAGGAGTTTGCCGTATGTTACTCCAAATGCACATTTCTGAGGATTGAGCCTCATGTTGTACTTTCGTAGTCTTGAGAAGAATTTGCGAAGGTTTGCAATGTGCCCCTCTCTATCTTTGGACTTGACAATCATATCAACTACGTAGACCTCAACTTCTTTATACATCATGTCATGTAATAGTGTAGTTGCGGTGCGTTGATATGTAGCTCCGGCATTGATTAACCCAAACGGCATAACCGTGTAGCGATAGGTTCCCCATTGAGTGACGAAGGCGGTCTTGTGCAAATCTTCTATGGCCATCTTGATTTGGTTATATCCCGCGTATCCATCCATGAAGGATAATAACGCGTGATCTGCTGTATTGTCCACCAATATGTCGATATGTGGTAGAGGAAAGTCGTCCTTGGGACTCGCTTTGTTTAAGTCTCTGAAATTAACACAAACACGAATTCTCCCATCCTTTTTGGGTACGGGTACAATGTTGGCTACCCAGTCTGAGTACTCAGAAACTTTGATGAACCCGGCTTTGAATTGCTTATCGACTTCTTCTTTGATCTTAAGAGCCCATTCTGTCCTCATTCGACAAAGCTTTTGTTTTACGGGTTTGAAACCTGGTTTAATCGGGATTCTGTGCTCTGCGATATCCCTGTCGATCCCTGGCATGTCTTTGTAGGACCAAGCAAAAACGTCTTTGAACTCGTGTAGGAGGTCTACAAAACTGGCCCTTTCGGCGGGGCTCAAGGTCGTTCCTATCCTAAGTTCTTGGGGTTCTAGTTCGGTTCCTACGTTGATGGGTTCCGTGTTTTCTATTACTAGTCCCCCTTCCCCCTCTTGTAGTATTTCTTTGGCTATGTAGGGAGGTATTTTGATTGAGTCTGGGTCTGGGTCATCCTCATTATCATCGTAAACAGAATTGCATTCAGAATAACACAAAGAGTAAGCAGAACCTGATTTATTCATATTAAAATTTAAAAAGAGTTGAAACAAAGAAGCCATCTTTTCGGTAGTCAGTGGCGGTAAAGGGACAGCCGTTGGGACATTTCCCAAACTGCTGTTACTACTTGATGCTAAGCTAGGAGAAACAAGGGGAGTGGGAGTGACGAAAGGAGGAGACTCTCTAGGGACTTCTCTAGACTCCGACTTTGACTCCGACTCTGACTCGAATTCATCGTCTTTTGGTTCTCCTTTGAACATCTCTCCTTCTCCAGTGGTGAGCTTGAAGAGTCTTCCTTGGTTGTTTGTCCACTTGATCGACTTTCTCCATCCTTTCTGCTGATTCGAACTGGTTTCTGTGATCAATGCGGTAGGGTTGAAGTGATCGTCTTGAAGTATCATGGTAATGATCTCATCCTGCGCGGCTTTAACAAATCGATCTTCTCCAAATAGTAGGCTAACAGCTTGTTCGTCTAAGCAAGGTGCTTGACGAGTCTTGACGGTAGGAACCGTTTCTAGAGGAATGAAGTAGCAATCGTGAAAGATCTCGATTCCAGCTAACTTCCTTTCGAGATAGTGTCAAGGTTCGGGAAACCCGTGAAAAAGTTCTTGACTCCACTCTCTGACGAAGTATCCATTTAGGGTAGGGAGGTAGGGTCGCATTTGGATTCCCACGTTCTTGCGGTTTTGAAATTGAGTGAGCATTTCCAGAGCTTCCTCCTTGGTGGGTTTGTACCCTAACCCGAGTGGTATCCTTTGCGAGTTGCCTTATTTGTAAGGTGCAAAGGTATTCCTTCGGACGGGATTCAATGGCATTCCCGGAAAGTATCCCTGAGATTTGAGTATGTGGTTGACCACTAAATTAGAGTAGGGATTGAAGTATAATGGTGCCAACTCGCTTTCTATGACGTTTATGCTATGGAAGCCCCCAAGTTCATATACTGGAAGTTAACTATTTGGAAGTAACCTTTCGTTCAATCGGCCATGTGGCTATGGTAAGGTTAACTAGTCCTACCACTTTTCGTCGTGTACCATCATATGCGCGAACACCTTGGTTGGTAGGGGTCCAATCTGACTCTTTCATGCCCAATTTGTATGCCGTTTTCAAGGGTATGACGTTGACTGCCGAGCCATCATCTACCAAAGTCATTAGCACATTCTTCTTCAAGCAAATGACAGTGATGTAAAGAGCCAAGTTGTGACTAGCGCCGAAAGGTGGCAAATCTTCATCCGAGAAAGTAACAGGGTTACTTAGCTTAGGTGACTCTTGGAAGACCAAGTTGACTACGTCATCGGGTGTAGAGTTATGCGCCACGTTTAATTTGGCCAAAGCTTGCAGTAAAGCTTGGCGATGTGGGAACGAGCTTGCAACTAGTTGCCAGACTGAAAGATCAGCCTTTGTCTTCTGTAGTTGCTTTAGCAAATGGTCAGTAGAGGTATCCTCGTTATCATTCGGCGTGACGACGTTGGTATTGGTGATTGGACCATTTGCTATGGGACCGTTTTGAGAAACATTTTGATATGGACGCCCTGAACGTGTAAGGTGGTCTACATCTTGGTCCTCACTGTTTTGGACTATTTCCTCCCTGACTTTAACTAGGCAGTGTTCGGTGAGGTATTCATCTTCATCATCGTCGGCCCATACTCCATTGACAGTAGCAAGTTCTCTCAACCTTATGATCTCAGCCTCCAATTGGATTATTAGGTCGATTAATTCATCAACCACGGCTACTACTTCTTGCATTGTAGCATTTTGAGAAAGGTTTAGTGGCGCACGTTCTTTGGGTGTTGCATTTGGATCACGTAGGGTTGCCACTACACTTTCTAATTCTGAGACTTGCCTATTCACACTCTTTGCCCATGCGACAAAGTCGGTGATAGTAGGGGAAATGGTAGAGTAGTTCCCTTCTTCCTCTATTGCATAGATCTCATCTTCGACTGGAGAAATGAGGTGTGAACAATCTAAGGTAGATTCTTCGCTTGTAATCATCATAATTCCAAGAGGATTCTGAGTATTGTTAGGCTTGCCTCGAGGCGGTATTGGTAGGCGACCGTCTTCAATCATGTCTTGAAGTACATGTTTTAACTTGTAGCATTTTTCTGTGTCATGTCCCTTACCCCTATGATATTCGCAGTACGAATTCTCGTCCCAGGACTTAGATTTCTTTTCTGGTTCACGTGTAGGGCCTATGGGTTGGAGTTTACCCTGTTTCATCAATCTCTTTAGAGCATTAGAGTATGTATCCCCAATGTTTGTGAACTTTCTTTGTGGGATACTCTTCTTTGATTGTTCGAGAAGGTTAACTTCATCAGTCTTGCTAGTAGAGCCGTAAGAACGACTTGTTGAACCTTGATATCCACGACCTACCGTTTTGGACAAGAGCCCTTTACGGATGTCATCTTCGATCCTTGTCCCTAGTACAGTTAAGTCTTTGAAGGTCTTAATGTTTTGGTACCTCAAATGACTTGCATAAATGGGCTTTAAGTTGTCCACGAACTTTTCCACGAGAGTAGCTTCATCTGGGCATTCGACGAGTTGGGTACTAGTCTTCCTCCACCTACTTAGGAAGTCGGTGAAGCCTTATTTATCATTTTGGGTAAAAACCTCTAAGGTGCGCATATTGACTTTGATCTCAGCATTATCCGCATATTGCTTAACAAACTCGATTGCGGCATTGTCCCAGGTGGCAATCTTCTTGTGCTCTAGAGAGTAAAACCATTGTTTTGGGATGGTGTCAAGAGATGAAGGAAAGATCCTTAAGAACATCTTGGGTTTAATGCCTTTGATAGACATGTAATCTTTGAAGGCTCGGATATGGTTCAAAGGGTTTTCGTGCCCCTTGAATTTCGGGATATCCGTCATGTTGAAGTTGGTTGGCAATTTGGAACCCACGACCTCATATTTGCGATTATTTTCCCTATAGATATCATCCCCTTTGAGATACATCAGTTGTTCCTCCAAGTATTGGAGTCGTTTCTCAGCTGCAGTCGGATCTACGGGAGGGTTGACTTCTTGTGCTCCCACAAAAGGTGGAGGATTTTCCTTCACGAAATCATTCACAAAATCATTAGGCACTTCACTTCCTAGAGGAGGCAACCTAGTTTCTACAGCAACGATTCGGCCCTCGATGGTGTTGAGGCGATCATACACTTGGTCTTGGCTAGTTTGGAGACGAGCGAGCGCGGATAGGATTTGAGCATTACCATTTTGGGGTTGACTGTTGCTTGTGGTGCTAGTGTCAGGCATCTTGGAAACTGGATAAGAGATTGACGACGAATCAAAACACGATCGACTATTCTAGTACACTTACTCAAAAAAAAGGTTTGACTTGTGAAGTGGGCGTGTGCCCCTTGTGTCAAGTGAGGTTTGAAGAAATGACAAGGTTTGGAAATGTTGGTCCTAGTCAACTATAGTGTAGTTGTAGGAGTGGACTGGAAGTGAGGTTTTGAAATGGGCTTTGAGGCCCGAATTTTGACTCTACAATTGGACAGAGTTTTGACTGGTTTTGCGCTAATATTGGCCTATTTCGAAAATTTTACATTTTAAAAGAGGTTTTGATTTTTACAAAATTCGTCATGGTTTTGTTTAGAAATGGTGATCACATATAATACAAGCATTTAAACAGGCATTATAACGGGATGCTGAGTTCATTTAAATGGGTTTTGGCTTAAAGGGTGGGTTGCCATACCGAACAATCAAACCCGGGATCTGTGGAGAGGCTCATACCAAACAGGAGTAAGGCCGATTCCTAGTCCATTTCCTCGAGTAGTGAAAGCCCTTGATACAAAAAAGAGTAAGTACCATGCATGGTATGGTTGACGTCAATCACTATCGAACCTTAGGCCCAAATAAGAAGTTGGACCGTCTAGACGGGACGATTGGTCGAATGGGTTGGGTTGGGCCTTAGGAAGGCCGAATAAACGGTCTAGGAAGACCGAGTTATGAAAACCAACAACTGTCTTGTACAAACTATTCCCTAACCTTGTTCAAGTTTCACCCTTGGCTAAACGTAAGTGTATTAATCCCCAGCGGAGTCGCCAAACTGTGGACGCGGGCCCACGGGTGTAGCTCGGGAGTGAAAAGCGAGCAAGCTTTTGCATTTGTGGAGTCGCCACCAATTTATTGTGGAAAATTGGAAACCGTTCGAATACCTTGCGTCATGTCAAGACACAAAGTAGTGACATGAACACCAAGAACTCGTTACCCTTAGCATTCTATGTCTAGAATGACTCTCGTGGATGCCAATGAACACGGATGTTCACAGAGATCTGGAGTAAGGGGTGAGGGTACGTATTAGGAAGCTCTTTTGATCGAACACCTAATCCCGCCCGCCTCGACAGCGGCCTCAACTAATGATTATGGAAAATCGTATATACTCGATATGTTGAAGGTTATATGCATGCAATGCAACATCCATTAGATTAATCCTAGCATGTGAAAATTAATACTAAGTCGGTAAACACGTAGTTTAATCATACAATTGGGTCGAAGTAGAAATTTAATGTCGATTACATGTAAAGGCATACAAACAATATGATAATAAAGAAATACAATAAAAAAACAACAATTGAAAAATTACAATAATTACAACGGGTCAATTGATTTACGTCGAAAATACATTTAAAACGGATGATTTGAGAAAAGAAAGAATAAATAAATAAACGAACAGATATTAGGTGATAAAACGAATAATAGTAAATTAATATGTAATTAATAAACTAGGTCAAGGCAGAAACGGGAGTTCAGAGACAGAACTCAACCCGGAACAGGCGCAGCAGTCGCTGCGTCTGTTCCTGAGTTCAGTTCTGGCTGTGAAGCCGGAATTGCAAATTGTTAATATTCATTGGTGATTTAAATGCTAGATTATTGATATTTGACTCGGATATAAGTGATTTAACAGATTATTTACATGTGATTGGGTCATAAAAATAATAAAACATGGACTCAAATTCATTAGAACGAATTAATTACAAGATTAATAGAAAGATTATTAACGAATTAAATTAAATAGGTTAAATAGGTTATTAATGACGAACTAATGATGATGACGATAAACAACAGATGCAAATATATCAACGATGAATTCCAGAGACTCAATACTGATGAATCGAACCTCTAAAAACCCGAATCGATTTTAATGACGAAAACCCGCAAATATGAATTATAAGGGATTTAAGTCGGGGATTTAAAAAGATGATAAATTATTAATGATGAATTATATGTTAAAAATTATCATACTAAAATTATCGTGTTAATGAAATAAGAACAAGCAAAGACAAAAACAAAACAAACAGACGAACAAAAGACGAAGGAAGAAGAAAGGAAGCAGGAACTGCGGCAGCCTCAGGAAGAGGCGCAGCAGGTGCTGCGTCCTTTCTCGACGTTTGTCTCCTCTTATTCCGTAAAAAAGGGTTTGAAATAAGGTTTTGTAAATCGGTTTTAAGTGTGTTTTCGACGTAAACCTTACAATAGTGATTACAAAAATAAAGTACAATAATAAAAGAAGGGATTTACACCCTCAGACTTACATGCTTGACGAAACGAGTCTGACTAAGTTAACGTTTAGTGATGCTTGACTCGAATGTACGACGAAAGTGCCCTCTAAGAGGAAATTAAACAAAGTTGATTAAGTTGATTGATGTGGAGTTGGTCAAATTGGTCGGTCATGCAAAACGAGGCTGGTACTCAGAAAGATCCGAGCTTACGTGGTCGAAAGTTCAAGCACGTAGACGCCAAAAAGCAAGAGCGTGGTCTTAGAATGCAAAGGGAGAAGAGAAGGGCGGACACTCGCGTGAGAAATATGTGAGACCGAAGGTCTCTATTTATACTAATCACACGAAGGAATTAGGGTTTCGGAGAAACTTTGGAAGTGAATCTCGAAAAGATATGAAAAATACGCAGAAAGGAACTGGGGAAGAGGCGCAGCAGGCACTGCATCTCTTGGAAGAGGCGCAGCACCTGCTGCGTCCTTTCTCAAGTGGTTTCCTCCCGCGGAAGAAAGATTTCCGCGTTTTTATTATGGAATTGCGGTTTGATCTCAATTCCCTTAATATTTTATAAAATATTTCCGGGATATAATTTTCCAAAGAGATTAAAAGATTGAAAATATGGAATAGAAATATCCGGAACATTCCAGAATATTCCGACTCGGCATTTTAAACGGTTATTAGAAAATGAAGACGGTTTTTGACCCGGACTCCAAATGTACTCTAATTACTGTCAAAACGACCGTATCGGCGTGTAAATGACGACTATGAGGTAGACACAAGTGTTTGAGCTATCACTTGACGATAAACTTACGAACTGTCATAAATCGTTCCGTGTACCAAACATGCGGCCCAATCATCACCGGGTGGTTTGCGGGAGGTGCAGAAATGAGGTATCTACACAATCATGCTTGCAAGTCATTTAAACACAAATACGGTTTTAAACAACCTTTTTAACAACCAGGAGGCACCTCTTGGCTCGCCCAATGGCTTGCGTCCCAAGAGCCTGCTTATTTCCATCTTTCAAAACCTGGGCAGACCCCTTTCCTCGCTAATAGGCTCGCGCCCCAATGGGGCTGCCTGGCACTGCTCTGTCTCGTTTTGGTACTTTTCTAGGACGATCCCGATTACGGTTAATCGGAATACGTGACAGATCAGATTGCCGAGTTTGCATTTTATACTTTATCTTTTAAACACACTTTTTCAAATAAATGGATCGTGTTAAGCATTATAACCCGAATTTGGTAAATGGATGTTTAATTTCCTTTTTCACATGCAAATCAATCTAAATCCAACTTTGACATCAATTTCATGCTATGTGGATAAACAAATCGACTTAGCAAACTTTCACATTTTAGGTTAAACTTTTGGATGCGCATTGATGCATTTACCGTTTTATCAACTCTTGCACTTAAACAACCACGATCGATCAGTAGAGGCCGCTAACGCGGGTGTGATTGGGTGTCCGATTAAAGGGCTTCCCTATATGTACCCTCACCCCTTACTCAGAACCTTTGGATAGTGGATGACCTTATCCAGGGCGTACAAGAGTCATTTTAGGCATAGAATGCTAAAAGGGGGACGAGTCCTTATCTTTAGTACCTATGTCAAGCACCGTTTTTTGCCTAGGTATAAAGTAGATTCGAACGGGTTCCAAGCATCCCACAAATGCATGGTGGCGACTCTGAACATCTCTAAAACGTTTCGAGACCTTTGTCGAGACGAAACCGACTGATCTAAGGCGATCCGGTCGAAAGCATTTTTACGTCACCGAGCGTGGCTTTCAGACCGCTGCATGTCTACAATTTGGCTTGGCGTGCAGGTAGCCCATGACTACGGACCGGTAGGTGGCTCTCGCCCGCAGACCGGCTTGTGGCCCATGTCCACAGTTACTTGACGTATTAATATTAATTGAGTTTTTCTTTCGTATGCCCGGTGGGCATAGGTTAATAAAGCCAAAAAAAGAAAGAATTTAATGATGTCTTTATGGGAAATTCTAATATATAATTACTTTTACTTTTTTTTCTCAAGGAAAACATTTAAATCTTTCTATTTTTACTTTCTTAACCTATGCTCAGTGGGCATAGGATAGAAAACCCGATATTAATTACATGTTATAAAGTATGAATCTTGGTTCATGAAACTATGCTCAAAGTTTGTCTATATTTGAATATTGTGAAGGTAAGTGTTTGCAGTCAAATATATCAAATACTGGAAAAATTACACAATAGCCAATTTTGCCTAAATCGTTTATGCAATTATTATTTATATTGATATTGATGCAACTGATTATTAAAGACTTATCTATTTTCTTTGTTACACAAATTTAAAGATAATATTTTGAGATAGATTTTTATCTTTCCTAAAATAAGTTATATCTTTGTTTTTATAGAACTTTATCTTATAAATTATTTCTAGTAAAATCTTTGCGAGTATTACATGGTACGAGCTATATATTTTGCGATAAGATTTTTAGGCTGACCTAAATTATTCGATTAGAGAATTAACACCATTGACCCGACTTAAAATGAAAAATTTTAAATCATAGTTACTATTTAGTGTTAGTTTCGTTAAAATAAAAAATATGACTAGTTAATAACTAACTATTAACAATTAAATCTAATTTATAAACGGGTAATTCTCCAAATTTCTCTCTTAATCAATGACCAGGAACCTAAAACAACTCGACGCTGTTCGAACTTAGTTATATATGCGAAACAATGGAATTGTCCTGGTCAACCTAACCGAATTGACCTATTTTCCACGTCTAGACGTAAGTGATTCAAAATAGAGTATAATAATTGTCAAGATAAAAAATTAAAATGACTCTCTAGATGATAATAATGGATCGAAAAAGTTGGAAGAACAGAAGAGAAATACACATATCAAATACTCCCTCTTATTCAGGGTTTTCTTCCCTTTGTTTGTGGGCACGAGTATTAAGGCGAGGAATAAAATAAGAGTAAAAGAGTTGGGTGGGGTTGGTGATAGGAGAGAGGGATGAATATTTATGAGTTAAATAAGGAATTGTGGGGCCAAAACATTAAGAAAGTAATAAAATATGGGTAAAAGAGTTGGGTGGGGTTTGGTGTCAGGAGAGAAGGATGAATAAAATAAGAGTAAAAGTTTCCAAAATAAGAAAGAGGAAGAAAACCTGAATAATTCGTTTTAGAAAATAGGAAAGAAAATAGTGAATAGGAGGTAGGAAATTAACTTCCATATTTATGAAGTGAAGACTCGTGTTAAGAACTTACATTGGTGTGTTTTTTTGTTCGTTTCAAAGCCCGATGAAGTTGTACGCATAATGTTCATCGACACTTTTACATTTGAATTTCTCAAAATGCATTAATGCTTCTTTACTTGCAAGCTAAAATGACAAAGACGTTTCTATCACCATGAAAAATTTTAAATCATCTTTGTCCACCCTTATACGCTTAATTATCCCAGTTTCCATATTTTAAAAGTTTATACACTTTTCACATGTCATCTTGTAGTGTCTTAAACATGTTTTCTTTTAAAAATTTAAGTTGAACGAAAAGTGTGTTTTTCGAACAATTTATATTTCCTACTTGTGTTTTAATTTATTATTATTTTTGCAAACGCTTCATGATTTGCCTCTTTGATAACAAGGACAAGGTGAAGCGCGAGAAAAATCATAACTTTAAGATTACCTTTCCTCTGAGAATAACATACATGAAAATGCATGTAAAAAATTTATTCCATCTACTCTGAGTAATAATAATTTGTCAATCATAACTTCAAGATTTCTTTCTCTAAGAAAAATTGTATTTGCTAGAATTTTGTTAGGACATTTAACCAAACAATATTGTGTACTATGTTCATCTATTGTCTGTTCTTGCTCTTTTGAATTTTTTTTGTCCTAAATCCATCTTTTGTTTATCCAAAGACTATGATTTGTTGTGGAAACACTTCATGCTTCTCTAAGTCTATTTTGCAGAATTCTGTCACTTATTAAACAATTCGGGAAAGGCGATTTTCTGAATTATAGTTATTGTAGTTCCACTTTCACTTACTTGCCGCCTGGGTTGATGGACTCGTTTGCTTGGGCAGAAGTTAAACTACAAAAGGATCATAAATCATGACTCCGGAGATGGTGTGATTGCATATTGCTAAAGAATATATGATAATGGAAATCAATTAATATGGCAGAAGAATAACGACAAATCAACAATGAGGTTATATGTAGTAACTTTGTATTCTATTAAATTAAAGTTTCATCTCTTGTTTAATGTAATTAGAGTTATCCTTTGTGTATACTTTTGCCGCAAATCAATGTATTACATATAAGTATATAATTAATGTATAAATATGTTGAGACATTACCATTTTCAATTTCCAGAACATTTCCAATGCTTGCAGAAAGATCTTGTGAATGCACCGATTTGTGCCAATTGGTTTAGTAATCGACCAAATAGCGCGACTATAGCACCATGCACGCTATTTTGTCGATTACTAACCAATTAGTCTACATCGACTGTTTTAAAATAATAGTAATAGTGGCATATGTCAAAACAATAGACAATATATAAAATTTTATTTTTTGTCAACTCACCGGTTATTTGTCTAAAGACTAAACTACTGAATCTAGATGTCGATCGATAGAACATTGTTTAGTTTTTTTAGTCTTGTTAGTAAATTCTCATGTTCTATGACGAGTATATATATAATACCTATGAGTTCAAAAATATCTTTTGATAATGGAAGGAATAATCAAATACGTTTAATGTAAAAGTCATATGTTGACTATATATGGACGTGGATTATTTGAATATAATGTATTCTTGCCTTTATGATGTGCCTCTAACTACTGTGAACCTTATCCTACGAAGGTGATCTGAGAAAACTAATCATTGTCTAATTTGGAATATTAATACAATGATCCTAATTGTCAAGGTTGGCATAAGAAACATGATATTTTTGTTAGTTTAATTCCTATTTTGTTATTTGTCTTTGTGATTATCTTCCAAATATGTGGTGAATGTATATAATAATATGACATTTTAGTTTTCATTATTTTAAACTTCCAAATTAAAATTATTAAATCTCAATTTCAATCAAGGTCGTAGTATCGACTCGAATAATCTAATGTTAGTAAAATGCGATCAGTGTTGCATTATAATTGTCATCAGATATGAATTGAGTAACACGACATTCTATGTCTAGTTTTTTTTATAGCGTGTGTCTTGTACCTCGTGGCAATATAACTATGAAGCACACTAAATATTTAATGTACTTTAAAGTTGGTTCAACGTTACGCGTTGTAGAGTATTATTGTTACGATGTTGACAAGTTCATATGTATTAGTGGTGTTGTTACCTAGTATCTTACTTGACGTATTAATATTAATAACATGTCTGTTATAAAGTGTGAATTTTGGTTCATGAAACATTGCTAAAAGTTTGTCTATATTTGAACATTGTGAGGGTAAGCGTTTGCAGTCAAATATACCAAATACTGGAAAAATTACACAATATTTAATTTTGCCTAAATCGTTTATGCAATTATTATTTATATTGATACACTTGATTATCAAAGACTTATCTCTTTTCTTTGTTAGACAAATTTAAAGATAATATTTTGAGATAAATTTTTATCTTTCCTAAAATAAGTTATATCTTTGTTTTTATAGATTTTTATCTTATAAATTATTCCTAGTGAAATCTTGGCTATTATTACATGGTACGAGCTATATATTTTGCGATAAGATTTTTAGGCTGACCTAAATTATTCGATTAGAGAATTAACACAATTGACCCGACTTAAAATGATTAATTTTAAATCGTAGTTACTATTTAGTGTTAGTTACGTTAAAATAAAAAATATGACTAGTTAATAACTAACTATCAATAATTAAATCTAATTTATAAACGGGTAATTCTCAAAAATTCTCTCGTAATCAATGACCAGGAACCTAAAACAACTCGACCCTGCTCGAACTTAGTAATATATGCGGCACACAGGAATTGTCCTGGTCGGCCTAACTGAATTGACCTGTTTGCCACGTCTAGACGTAAGTGATTCGAAATAGAGTATAATAATTGTCAAGATAAAAAATTAAAATGACACTCTAGATGATAATAACGGATCAAAAAAGTTGGAAGAATAAAAGAGAAATACACATATCAAACAGTTAACTTCCGTATTTATCAAGTGAAGACTCAACAAAGTGCTCCATACTATCTACTATGCTAGCTAAACCTTGGATGCGGCTCAAATCAATTATGCCACCACGGAGAAAGAGCTACATGCCATTGTCTATGCCTTAGACAAATTTCGCTCTTATTTGATTGGTTCCAAAGTCATTGTTCATACCGATCATGCCGCTTTAAAGCATCTCCTACCCAAGCAAGAGGCCAAGCCAAGGCTTATAAGATGGATCCTGCTCATGCAAGAATTTGATCTTGAGAATCGAGACAAGAAGGGGGCCGAAAATATTGTTGCCGATCACTTATCCCGATTGAAGTATGATGATGGAGGTATTGATATACCTATTAATGATTCTTTCGTTAATGACTCCTTGATGATGTTGGAGGCTAATAGTCCATGGTATGCCGACATTGCAAACTTTCTAGTTGGAAAGGAGTTGCAACCTAATCTTTCATATCAACAAAGGAAGAAGTTCATGCATGATGCCAAGTTCTTCCTTTGGGATGATCCTTATCTATTCAAACATTGCTCCGATGGGCTATTCTGATGATGTGTCCTACAATGGGATGTGAGAGGTGTTCTTGAAGGTTGTCATTCTTCTCCTTATGGTGGTCATCATGGACCATCCAAGACCATTTTAAAGGTGTTGCAATCCAGTTTCTACTGGCCTTCCATGATTCAAGATGCCAAGAATTTTGTGATGGCATGCGATGCTTGCCAAAGGACGGGCTCGATTTCAAGAAGGCACGAGATGCCTGTGAATGGTATCCTAGAAGTGGAGGTGTTTGATGTGTGGGGTATCGATTACCAATGGCCGTTTATTACATCTAGAGGTAATCGTTACATATTGATCGTCGTTGATTATGTCTCTAAATGTGTAGAGGCAATTGCTACTCCCACCAATGATGCCCGAGCCGTGATTAATCTATTCAAAAAGATCACGTTCCCAAGATTTGATGTGCCTAGAGCGGTCATTAGTGATCGTGGTACTCACTTTGGTGCGAAACAACTTGATGCATTGCTTGCAAAGTATGAGATTTCCCAAAGAAGAGGCTTGGCTTATCATCCACAAACAAGTGGCCGAGTAGAGGTTTTTAATCGTGAGCTCAAGTCCATACTTGAGAAAGTTGTTGCCAAGGTGAGAAAAGATTAGAGCATAAAGCTAGATGACACCTTGTGGGCCTACCATACCACATTCAAGACACCTATTGGTACCTCATCATATAGGTTGGTCTATGGAAAAGCTTGCCATCTACCGGCTGAGATGGAGCACAAGGCATATTTGGCGGTCAAGGAGCTAAATATTGATGCCAAGCTAAGTGGAGAGAAACGACTATTGCAATTCTATGAGCTTGATAAATTCCACTTGCAAGCATATGAAAGTTCCCGTCTTTATAAGGAGAAGACGAAAAAGTGGCATGATAAGAAGATTCTTAAGAAAGAATTCAAGATCGGTGATAAGGTGTTGCTATTCAATTCCCGTTTCAAGCTATTTCCGGAAAATCTATGATCAAGGTGGTCGGGTCCATTTACCATCACAAATGTCAACAAGTTTGGTTCCGCTGAGGTGATGACCAGCAATGGAGAAAAAATCAAAGCAAATGGCCATTGTTTGAAGGTCTATCATGAGAATGTGATCGTTAGTGTTATAGAGGAGGTCACCGTGAATCTTCTACCTATGGAAGTTTAACCCATTCAAGCTTCTTACGTCGTGTGGGACGTAAAATCAGCGCTTCTCGGGAAGCACGCTTCCCCATACAAGGACTTCGTTCAGGGTCGTAACTTTAAAAAACGGAGCAAGGAATAAGAAATAAGGAGTGAGGAAAGTCAATGCCATGGTCCAGTCAATCCCGATCAGGGTGGGGTGTCTCCGATCGGGGACGTGATTTCGTATTTTCTTAGCTTTATTCCTCATATGCTCATATCACACCCGACGGTAATATCAATCTTCCTTCTCTCATTTCTTCTTCATTTCTAACTCAAATCACACCAAATACCACTTCCTTCATCAAGGTTTCAAGGTTTACAAGTAAGTTTCTATCTCATTTCTCTTTGATTTTATCCATTCTAATCAATTTAATCCCAATTTCTCCAACCCTAGCTCATATTGAGGGTTTTTCATATGCCACTTATATATGATATAAATTTGTTTTATTATGTTCTATTATTGTTTGTAGGATAAATTAATTCACTAATTTGTTCTATTATGCTAGATTTGGATGATTACATGCTTGTTGTAAGATGAAATTTTTGTCTTAAAATTTCAGAAATTTCATGGTTCCTAAAAAATCAAGAAAGCAAGGTCTTTCAAAGAGGAGGAGAAGTGAAGCGGAGGCATCCCATGCTGCGGAGGATGTCGAGATGCAAGAAACACCAGAATGGCATGATCCATCTTTTCCCCAAGTCATCTTCACTACTAAGAGACAATAGGATAATTGGGTTTCTTTGAGAGCCAAAGGTATGAAGGCAACCACATTCATTAATCATGATTCCTTAAAGAATATTGGTCTTGATAAACATGTTAATATTTGTTTAAGGGTCTTGACATGAAATTTGCATACACTATGAATTACAAGACCTTCCCCGAACTTAACCTTTAGTTATTGAGCTCATTTGAATTTCATAAATAAAAGAAGAAGGATTTTGTTTATGGTGTAAGTTTCCAATTTTTTAATGAGGACTATAGGATGACTCTTGGTGCATTTGCGGAAAATTTTCAATTAAAACATGATAATTTGCACATTGAGTCACCCACCCTTTATAACCCCAAGAATACATGGAGTGTAATTTCCCATCGCCCATTTATTGATTGGAATCATGTACCTCACCAATACATTCACTACCCCGCTATTCGTATATGGCAACGTTTCATGTGTTGGATATTTTTGGGTAGAAATGAGCCTTACTCGGCGAGGATATTGGAGGTAGAAATTTTGGGTGCATTTTTAAATGTTGATGGTGATGAGAATTGGGGGATTAATCTCCCCTACCACTTTGCGGTTCATTTGACTAAACAATGTAATAAATCCACTAGCTTCATAGTCTTTGGTGGCTTGGTAACTAGGATTGCTAACAAGGTATGCTGCTTTAACCAAGAGACTACCCATTTGAGACCTTTGGAGTCAACGCGGGAGGCGGGTGATGGAATAGATTATGATTATTTTCTATCTTTGAATTGGTTTAGAAATTCTCACCCGGATATGATTTGGAAAATTGGTAAGAATGACTCAATTAGTCTTTCGGGTGAAATTTCCGAATTAAAAGCAATTGTCCACACCAAACCCCGCCGAGCAGGTTCCCCCTTTGAAAAACCCACTTATCTCTTGAAATTAGGTGCGGAGACACCTAATTTCTCTACTATTGAAAGAGGTCAATTCTCTCATGCTCGCCCCTCCACCTCTAACAATGAATTGATGGATATGATGCGTGACCTTCCTATTAAAATGACCACCATGCATGATGACTAAAGACTTGCCTTACACCCGATTTATGATCACTTTGCTAGGCAACGCGTTATCAAACCCGAGGGCCCTCACCCATCATTCTATACTTGGCCCGAAGGTGTCTATTCTTCTTATTCTGGTTTTGATGCAGGTACTTATGAGCCCGGTTGATACCCGTCGTTGTGAGTACCAAAGATAAAATTTATAATCTCCTATTAAGACTAACCTAGGCTAGTGGTAACAGGGTCGAACCACAAGGAGGCAGTTGTAAACTTTAGTTGATTTATGTTCAGTCTGAGGTAACTATTGTGGGGGTTGATTTGAATTGGTCTAAGACTAAGAGAAAACAAAGATAATAAACTAAAAAATATGATTTAAACAGATAAAAGAAAGGTACTAGGATGGTCGGTTCATTATAGCTTCGGCGGCAGCAAACTAAAACGGTCTGAATCAAACACAGGTAAGGCGGGAAATAAAGAGGTCCTCTCGGTCCACTCTTAACAAATAGCATCTCTCGATCTCGCTAAAGGTCCCTAATGTCACTAATACTGACTCTCGTCCTGAAAAGTGACTAACGGTCTAAACTATACTATCTTTCGATCTTAGCACAGTCTAGTCGTTTTAATTGATGGTCTAATAACCTCCCCTACCTTTCGATCTAATGGGTCAGTCACGAAATAGGTATCTAACAGGTCGCATGCATTCGATTCGTTAAATACAAGATTAAATTCAATTAAAACGAGGGAAACCCTACGAGGTCAGTCGATCGACTGGGAATGTCAGTCGATCGACCAACACGCGAGACAGTCCTTTCTAATCTAATGCCGCCTATGCCGCCTATGCCATAAATCGCCTACATCCTAGCACTATGGAATTAGCTACTCATGCTAAAGGTAAAAACAACAATAAAACTAATAACAATTACTGAATTCATGCTTAAAGTAAATAACAACAATGATAATACGATAATTGGCTTTCGGGACACTAACTATCAAATCTATACTAATAATGAAAGTAAAGCAATAAACGGAATTAGGGCAGAAAGAATACCGAGATTCAGAGGAAATATTAGGAATAAGAACAGAAATCCAATGCTAAAACGATGTTCCGAACCCTAATTACTCGAATAAACTAAAACTGAAAGTTACTGTATGAAATTGTGATAAAACTTGGATAGAAAACTCATGATTAGCTTCATTGTTTATGTTACGTTATATAGCAATCAACGTAACACCTTATTTCCTAAACCTAAACTTCACGGGCTTCAAGATTCACGGTCTTTTAATTCCCGTCTGGGATAGAAATCTGGTCGATCGACTGGATATGGTGGTCGATCGACTGCTTGTCAGTGAGCAGTAGCTTCTGGAACCCGAGCATTGGTCGATCGACTGAAGGTAACGGTCGATCGACTGGATGAGCTGCTACTTGACTTCTTTTAACTCGTGGACTTGTCTTTTGGGCTTTGAATTGCGCACCAAGCTCGTTCCTTAAGCAATTCCTTTACGTCATTTGCAATGCTGATTACTCGGGGGGGCCAGTTTAGCTCGATTTCCCGTTGAATTCTTCACATTTCTGCAATAATGTACAAAATACGGAAGTAGACAGAAATAGGGAGAAATGTAGCATAAACTACAAGAATGAGCTCTGAAATGCGTGTAAAAAGAGATGTAAAACATCATATAAATGACACGCATCAAACTTCCCCAAACCAAACCCTTGCTTGTCCCCAAGCAAGAACTAGACTCGATCTAATGACCTAATGGAACGAGTTCAATCTCAGAGCGAAATGCAAACTGTTAAGCCCAAACCAATTTAATGCACAACCAACAATCAATTAGTAATGTGAATCATGCAAACGAATTATAAAGTCGTCAAAAATCACGCACCTTTGACTATAGAGACTTATCAAATTGGACTCTCGCGGGTCGCTCAAATCACTCAATAAGCACAGGTGATATATATGTAAGATAGAAAGAATTAATTTTGTAGTGACTCTCACCTAACTACAACCTATGAAGACATGCCAGCAATAAAATATGAAAATGACCTCTACGACCGTACATACGCATTCCAACCAAACAAATGACCAATGACACATGCCGAGGTATATATGGGATATGTGAGGTATGGGTAAGAAGAGGCAAAACATTTAATGGTAAAGTGGAGGTACAGGTGATCAAGCTAGTACCAAAACGGAACCAAGTGGCAACATCCAGCTTCTTGCTCATAAACAAACGAAGCAGTGCTATAGCAAGCACAAAACTCACAATCTCCAAACTATCAAATCAATAAACTCCCCATAGGATATAAATGAAACATGGGAGCAAAAATCGCCAAAAGATAAGGATTTGAATTATGCGAATTGACTTTTTCTTTTCGAATCTCAGTCAATCGACCATGTGTGGCAGTCGATCGACCCATTTGAACAGTACAGAACCTTCTTTTTTTTCTTTTTCGAATCATTTTTTCATCATTTTTTTTTCCTTTTGTTTCTTTCTTTCTTTTTTTCATTTCATTTCCCAACCATCGTCTCAACAGAGCATATGCCACCAAAATCGAGTAACAATCCCGAAAACACAGACTACTAGCTTGACAAGGGACAGGCTAAATGTAGGATGTAGTAATGGGACAAAAAGGGGTATTTTTGGCAGTGTGAAGCTTATGGGTAAAATGAGAAAAGGAAACCTCTTCCACATGTGTCAACAAACCACAAACCGAATGCATACAGGTATTAAGTAGATCAAATTCATATTCATGCAAATTAAGGAAACATGTCTCATAAGGAGTACTACTCACATCCCTAGATAAACCGGTCTTGAATGTCACCAGTTATAGGCTCTAATTCTCAGAAAGTGTAAGTAGTTTGCCAATATTCTAAGTCAAGTCTCAAGTCCAGCAATAATGTAACGAAAACTCGTAGGTATGCATTTACGATTCTACTAATAACATGTTAATCTAGCAAGGCTCAGGCGAGACAGGTGCAAATGCAAAATCATCATAGAAATACTACCGTTCCGACTCGACCTATATGCTAAAAATAAACGTGCATTTTATGGGAATTTTTTTGAAATTTTTCAATTTTTTTTGGATTTTTGATATATATAACAAATGAAATAAACAATGCAAACAGAAATGTAAATGTGAATGCAATCAAATGATATGCGACGCAAAACCCTTCCCCAAACCAAATCGCACAATGTCCCCATTGTGCAAAATCATATAATGAAGAAAAGAGAAATGAGAATTTGCGAGAAAACAAATAAGCAAGACACAAAGGAAAGATATGGAACTCACAAGACTTTAAGCGCAGCAAAGGAAACCTCCCCAAACCAGCGTGAGCTAGGAGGTTTCAGCAGCCAGCAGTGCTACCAATAAGAGTGCCTGAAAGACAATCAAAACCACGCATAAGACCGAAGAAAACAATTTTGAAGCGTAAAAATTGTGCATAAATGAGACAGCAGAAGAAATAGATAATTCGACGGAAAATAAAGTGGAGTAGAAGACTCCCTTAAGTCCGCTTATCGACCAAACACAGCAGGGGAGAGGTCGTGAACGAATATAGCAGCAGCAGTGGTCGATCGACCTATAGAGGCAGTCGATCGACCAGGTGGTCATGAACAGTAGCTCCTGTAAACCCGCAATTCAGTCGATCGACCATGATGGCCAGTCGATCGACTGAAATCACTGCTGCAGCGTCTTATTTCTTCGTAATTACTCAATGACTTGAGCTAACAAGCTCTAAATACCTGCAAATGCACAATAATATGCGCCCAAAAATTGCGCAAACCCAAAACGAAGTCTAAAGTACTTAAAAATCCTAAGCAAATAAAATAAAAGCGGAGTTTTCTCGCACACAAAAGCAATAGAAAACAAAATAGTTTGAAAGCAATAAAATGAAGTTTATAACGAACTTGATCAACTAATAGTTGATCAAGAAGGACCACGGTATGGCCCACTTCGTCGGCTTCTGGCTACTAGAGGTAGCCTCAATGGTGCTCATCTTATCAGTTGCACCCTTCTTAGCTTAAACAGTCGGAGAGGTCAGCTGATCAACTTTGTCATCCCCCCAATCAAAGGCTTCCTTGGAATCGTCGGACTCCAAATCAGACCATCTCACCTTGGCTGGCTCATCTTCCACTTCCTCATCAGTCCCATAGCTTAGGCATCCAAGACCTCCTCTTGAAACAATCTGCTCTGTCGCAACTGGAGCATCCAACGGCTCTTCCTTCCCCAAACTAGCTCCTGCAATGTCCAAAGCAACAAATTCTTCCTCCTTTTCGCTCCCAATCTGGGGCGGAGGTGTTAATACAGGAGTAGTAATAGAGACAGGCAATTCAGGGAGCACAAAGTACGATTTCTTTTCAGAGACCGTATTACATGTAACAGGCCACATGGGGTCCTTCTTTTTAGCAGGTTGGGCAAAAATGATAGAATGTTTCCCAACTTTGAAGGTCAAAGTTCCAGAGCCTACGTCAATGACTGCACCAGCAGTGTGCAGAAACGGCCTTCCTAGGATGATAGGTATATGGGCATCCTCAGGCATGTCAAGGACAACAAAGTCAACAGGGAAGAAAAACATCCCTATCTGGACGGGTATGTCCTCTAGGACTCCTATAGGCTCGACCGCAGATCGGTCAGCCATCTGAACTGTCATGTCTGTGATAGCAAACTGGGTCAACTTAAGCCTCCTAGCTAAACTCAAGGGCATGACACTTATACTAGCCCCTAGGTCACATAATGCCTTCTCAATTGAGAAGGTACCTATTTTGCAAGGGACAGAAAAGCTGCCCGGGTCCTCTAACTTATGGGGCGCAGTGTGAGACAGATAGGAGCAAGACTCCTTGGTGAGTGCGACAGGTGTGCCTTTGTTTTCAAGTGACCGCTTTTTGGACAACAGTTGCTTCATAAATTTAGTATAAGCGGGCACTTGGTTGACTAACTCAAGGAAGGGGACTTGTACATTTAGACTACGGATAACTTTCTCAAACTTACTGAAAGATACCTGTTCCTTGGTCGGCACGAGTCTCTCTGGATATGGGGTCCGTGAGGAGTACCTTAGCCCTCTCCTCCAATTCACGCGCGCCGCATCCTTGGACTTAGGCTGAAAGTCCGTCACCTTCTCTTTGTTGAAGCTAGACCCCTCCTCGGACCGTCTCGGATGAGAACCGTTAATCACATCGGATCGAACTTGGAGCGGGATCGACCCATCGACTGGTTCGAATTGCCCCAAAATTTTCGGGACGGTGGTTCCCGAACAAGTGATCTCGTAGATTAGTTGGCATTAAAGGACGAAATTCTTGAATCAGATCAACGATCTCGGTCGATCGACCACTCTCCTCGATCGATCGACGAGATGTACGATTCAGTTCCTGAACCCGTGCTTGATCGATCGACTAGGTATATCGATCGATCGATCGAAGTACCCGCGACGTCTTTTTCTTTGAATTGTTCGTTGAAGCTTTCTCTTGACTTGTTTTAAGCTCATCTTTTTCAACAGCGTTCTCAACCATGGCAGGACCATCAAGGGTGGATCCGCTCCTCAAAGTGATGGCATTTAGGGTCTCCTTTTGTTCGGGTTGAGTGGGTAAGTGTCCAGGAGCTCGAGTGTTACTTTTACTAGCCAGTTGAGCAATTTGGCTCTCTAGTAACTTCATCCCGGCCTCTCTTGCTTGGGACTCCTTCAGCAACAAATTCTTAAGCTCGGAAAATTCAGAATTCTGTGTTTGTTGCTGCTGCGGCACATAAGGAGGTTTCTGATATTGCTGTTGCTTTTGATGAGGAGGCACATAAGGTTGTTGCTGTGGCGGGGGTTGAGTTGGATTCAAAACATTCTGGCTTCTCCAACTCAAGTTAGGATGCGGTGGCTCGTAGTAGGTGTTTGTCTGCCTATAGTGTTGAAAGGCAGCACAAGATTCAAAGGGACTAGGGCAGTTTTTCAAGACATGGCCCTCACTTCCACACCTTTCACAGACGAAGGGACCGTCTGACACAGCATTGACTTGGTATATCCCACCTTTTGAGGCTCCTCCTAGCTCATACGTGTCAAATCTCGCGGTGAGAGCCTCGAGTGCAGCAACAGAGGAGGATTCAGCAGCTCTCCTATGGTTCCCTCTGGAATTCCCATACTCGGCCTTGTGGGTAGCTAGATCGTCAATGATCTTCCACCCCTTGGTTGCTCCCAAATTTTCAGCGAATCTTCCATTGGCTGCAGCATCCAAAATGGCCCTCTGATCGTGGTACAACCCATTGTAGAAATGATTGCACAAACTCCACTTTTCGAACCCATGGTGCGGTATGGTTCGCACCAACTTCTTGAATCGGACCCATGCCTCGTGGAAATTCTCATCTGGCCCTTGTTTAAAACCCGTGATTTGAGCTCTAATAGCGATCGTCCTTGAAGCAGAGAAGTACTTCTTGTAGAACGCTAATGCCAATGTATTCCAATCAGTGATCCCTTGAACGGCTCGGTCCAGATCTCTATACCACTCCCTTGCAGCATCACGAAGGGAGAAGATGAACATGGTCTCCTTGATTTGATCCTGGTCACGCCACCGGTGGGGGAATGGAGCAACAAGAGTCAATAAAGGTCTCCATATGTTTAGCCGCATCTTCATTTGCACTCCCCCAAACCGATTTCTCTCGACCATAGTAATGTAGGCGGGCTTTGGTTCGAATTTCTGGCATCTCCTGTAATTCGAACCCCTTGTATAAGTTATCGGCTGTCGGCTCAGAGTAACTAGCTATACTTGCTTCCTCGGCCATGACTGGAATTTCCGGAGAAGTAATCGTCTGTCTCGGTGAAGAAGTGGAAACGGTGAAGATCGTGGGTCTTCTTCGAACAGATCGTTCTCGTAATAGCTTGACAGAGTACTCGGCTCTTCCTCTGTCGGTAATACCCTTTGTGTTCGTCTCAACTCGCGCAAGGATCTTTTAAGCTCAGGGTTCAACGGTACTAATTCTCCACCCTGTGACCTGCGCATAAGAAGAAACTACAAAAAGAATATGAGAAAAGTTTAAGGAACGGTTGTCCCTTAAACTAAGAAAGACTAAAAATAAAAACAACTAAAATTAGGACTATTGCCTCCCTCAAACAACGGCGCAAAAATTTGATACCCGTCGTTGTGAGTACCAAAGATAAAATTTATAATCTCCTATTAAGACTAACCTAGGCTAGTGGTAACAGGGGTCGAACCACAAGGAGGCGGTTGTAAACTTTAGTTGATTTATGTTGATCCGAGGTAACTATTGTAGGGGTTGATTTGAATTGGTCTAAGACTAAGAGCAAACAAAGATAATAAACTAAAAAATATGATTTAAACAGATAAAAGAAAGGTACTAGGATGGTCGGTTCATTATAGCTTCGGCGGCAGCAAACTAAAACGGTCTGAATCAAACACAGGTAAGGCGGGAAATAAAGAGGTCCTCTCGGTCCACTCTTAACAAATAGCATCTCTCGATCTCGCTAAAGGTCCCTAATGTCACTAATACTGACTCTCGTCCTGAAAAGTGACTAACGGTCTAAACTATACTATCTTTCGATCTTAGCACAGTCTAGTCGTTTTAATTGATGGTCTAATAACCTCCCCTACCTTTCGATCTAATGGGTCAGTCACAAAATAGGTATCTAACAGGTCGCATGCATTCGATTCGTTAAATACAAGATTAAATTCAATTAAAACGAGGGAAACCCTACGAGGTCAGTCGATCGACTGGGAATGTCAGTCGATCGACCAACACGCGAGACAGTCCTTTCTAATCTAATGCCGCCTATGCCGCCTATGCCATAAATCGCCTACATCCTAGCACTATGGAATTAGCTACTCATGCTAAAGGTAAAAAAACCAATAAAACTAATAACAATTACTGAATTCATGCTTAAAGTAAATAACAACAATGATAATACGATAATTGGCTTTCGGGACACTAACTATCAAATCTATACTAATAATGAAAGTAAAGCAATAAACGGAATTAGGGCAGAAGGAATACCGAGATTCAGAGGAAAGATTAGGAATAAGAACAGAAATCCAATGCTAAAACGATGTTCCGAACCCTAATTACTCGAATAAACTAAAACTGAAAGTTACTGTATGAAATTGTGATAAAACTTGGATAGAAAACTCATGATTAGCTTCATTGTTTATGTTACGTTATATAGCAATCAACGTAACACCTTATTTCCTAAACCTAAACTTCACGGGCTTCAAGATTCACGGTCTTTTAATTCCCGTCTGGGATAGAAATCTGGTCGATCGACTGGATATGGTGGTCGATCGACTGCTTGTCAGTGAGCAGTAGCTTCTGGAACCCGAGCATTGGTCGATCGACTGAAGGTAACGGTCGATCGACTGGATGAGCTGCAACTTGACTTCTTTTAACTCGTGGACTTGTCTTTTGGGCCTTGAATTGTGCACCAAGCTCGTTCCTTAAGCAATTCCTTTACGTCATTTGCAATGCAGATTACTCGGGGACGGATTTAGCTCGATTTCCCGTTGAATTCTTCACATTTCTGCAATAATGTACAAAATACGGAAGTAGACGGAAATCGGGAGAAATGTAGCATAAACTACAAGAATGAGCTCTGAAATACGTGTAAAAAGAGATGTAAAACATCATATAAATGACACGCATCACCGGTCCAGACTATTGTGGTTCGGATTATGGAGTGGAGGCTATACGTGGTGGTTTTGGAGGATATGATGGCTATGGTAGCTATGGAGGAGGGCTTGGTGGTGATATATATATATATATGTATATATATATATGTATATATGTGTATATATGTATATATGTGTATATATGTATATATGTGTATATATGTATATAAGTGTATATATGTATATATGTATATATATGTATATATGTATATATATGTATATATATATATATACATATATATGTATAATATATATATATATATATATATATATATATATATATATATATATATATATGGGAATGCTAATCCATTCCAAGGCGGTGAACCAAGTGGTAGTTCTCAAGATAGTGCGTTGGGATCCGGTAGAGGTCAGGCACCAACTGGTAAGACGGGCTACAACTTTTGGCCCTTTTTTTTTATGTGATGATGAATGGAAGAGTCCCCCATATATATAGTAGCTTGGGGGAGGCTAGCTAGTCTAGTAAGTATGCTTTCCTTTGCACTTGAGTAATATTTTCCCCATCCCATTAGATATAACCTCTTGTCTTACTTGTTTATGTGCTTTGAGCCCTTTTTACGGTTAGCTTGGATGCTTTACATGTTGGCACATTGAGGACAATGTTGTGTTTAACTTGGGGGGGGGGGGGGGGGATTGCATTTGCATTTTAGTGAGCTTGCATTGTAGAAAAATTCTGATAAGTTTTGAAAATTGTATTTGCTTTTGCTTCTTATGCTTTGCTTAACATACGTTTTGTCATGGTATATGTGTTTATACCCTTTTGCATGTCCCAATGATAGCTTAATAACTAATGATTTATTATTATTGATGGGATAACTGCATTCATGGGGATGTCTTGACAAAGTAGGTGGCAGGTGGAATTTGAACCTAATAGGCTTGATCTTGACTTTTGGCAAGCCACAAAATGGTAAGATAGAGCCTCCTTGGACCGATACATGTAAATTCGGTCTCACTTAGATGAGTGTAGGTCTCCTTATGGTGTGTGTTATATCAATAACGCACAAGTATGGTTTTGATTTCATCTCTTTATAAGCATTACTTTCATAATATGCTATGCATTTGAAGCCACTCACATTGACTATGTTGCCCATTTCTAGCCCTTCTTACACATGTTTACAACTTATCTAGCTACATTCTATACTTTCCTATCTTGTTAAGCTAGTAGCTATGTCATTGGTGTTATGTAAGGTGCTCATTTGGGATATGCTTTGGTTGTGTCATTGTGAGCTTGGTTAGACGGAATTGCTATTTCCGGAATTTGATTATGAAAGAAAAAGAAAGAAGTGGAAAGAAAGTTGAAAAAAAAAAGGAGAAATGAAAAAAAAAACGGAATGAAAGAAATTGAAAGAAAAGATGTAAAAGAGAAAAAAAAAGAAGCATGAATTGATAAGAAAAAAGAAGAAGGGGCTGTGTTAAGAAACTCTCATGTTATTATTCATGGATTCTTGGAGAGTATTCTTATGATTTGTATTGAAAGAGGTCATTATTTTTGGCTTCTAATATTGGGTTTAGTTTAGGATTGAGCATCCTTTCATGTGGTTGTTGCTAGCTTGACTTAGCTCCACATACCATAATTCATATGTTCCCCCTTTATTACCCATTACATATTGCCTTCTTCTTACCCATCGACTTCTTATTCATGCTTACATTTGATTATTTTGACTTATGATTTAAAATGACTACCATATTAGATTGCGGGCACACTCTCATGAGTCGAGGATAGGTGAGTGCTACTCACATAAAAATCCTTTCACATGTAAATGAGTTTTGAGTGAATCGTGAGAGTCCAAAGTCCAAAAAATCATGCAAGGGCCGAAAAGTTAATTTGAAGTCATTCATGCTACGCCGCCATGTAAATCTCATCCATGTTTTTGCATTATCCTTATGCCCATGTTGTTTCGGGTTTTGAGTCATTATGCTTATCGCTTGTTTTGGGATTATACAATTGATGGTTTATGTTTGCTTGCTTAAGGACAAGCAAGGGTTTAGCTTGGGGGAGTTTGATGTGTCTAGTTTACATACGATTTAACTCCCTATTTTAGCTCGGTTTCATTTGAATATTTCACTCTTATTAGTGTACTTGTGAACTAATTATGTGTTCTAGGTGTGTTTGTTTGTATTCTTTGTATTTTGTAGGAAATGAAGCATTCGTAGCTTTTTCCCGTCAAATTTGCAAGCACTAAAGTTCACGAGGCTAGAAGAAATAAGATCATGCAGATGGAAGGGATTTTTAGGAAATTTTGAGCAAAGAAATCTCGAGCATGAAGAAATGAGCATGGGTTGATACAAGTAAAGAAATGAAAATAAAGCCTAAAACAAAGTCCAAAAGAACAAGTCAACTTGCAAGCTTAGGGTTCCAAATGATGCTCTAACTCGGGGAATTAAGGAGCTTAATGACGCAACATAGGATACCAATTCCTAATTAATCAAGGATTAATATCAATAAAGCGAGGATCCCACGTCCCCGATTGAGGTGGGGTGTCCCCGATCGGGGTTACCTTCCCCTTGGATTTTTACATTTCACCCTTTATTCCTAAATAAAGGGTACTTAATCCGTCATTAGGGGATATCTTTTATCAACTTTCATACACTTTCCATACTCTTAAGCACACAAATTCTCTTAGTTTTCAAAATTAATTTACATTTCATTAAGCAATTCCTTTGTTACAAATAATTTACTTAAGCATTTTGTTCTTATAATACAAGCTTTCCACTCAAGTCATTTGGGTTTATTACTTGTGTTCTTCTCGTTCAAGTTCTATTTCTCTTATTACGGTAATTTCATTACTAGCTTTACTTCGTTAATTCATTCGTTATTTCCTTTATCATATAGTTTTTATTATTGTTATTAGCATTGTCATATTAGTTTGTTATTACATTTCAATATCAAGTTATTATCATCATAGTTTATTCTAGCATTTTCATTTACATATCTTATCTTCAAGCATTTAATTATTCATATGTTATCATCATTTAGCATATTTATAATTCTCTTTTATTCATTTAGTTATATTTCTATTATCATCATGTTAACTAATTCACATATCATTAGCTTAATTTCCAATATGAGTGAGTAGTCCATTTTGTCTAGGGAATAGGGAAGCCATGCATAATCAGTAATTGTAATTGTTGAAAATAGGATGTTATATATGATATCATTTAATCATTTCTATCACATGGTTGTATCGTTTGCTAATCTTTGGTAATTGATCACTATCTTTGATTAAATTTGTTAATTCACTTTTATAAATAGAGAGGCACGAAAATCAATTAGACTAAGCATGTTTTAGTAGACTGACCTAGCCATAGATAGAGCTCGTTAGGACTCGTTCTATGGTTGACAATAAGGCCGAGAGGTGGTTGTCATTAGACCTAAATGATTAACATTATTATCGACTCCTATGTTTAACTTGAACATTTATATATTTGCATGTGTGACCCGACTCCCCTAGACTCCTTTAGCATTATTAATTTACATCATTTTATTTACAAGTCTATTAAACCAAACAAAACATACAATCGAACCGACCTAGATAGAATTCTACTCATAGCAATCCACTCGCAATTCTCGTCTCCTTGTGTTCGACACCTACTTTACTACATTAATTTGTTAGCCATGTTTAGGGTATCTTTGTTAGGTGTGCGATAGCCTATAAAATACATATGTAAAATAGTGCATTAAGAAGCAAAAGAACACCTCTGAAACCAATGTGACATGCGAAGGGTTCAAAAGGTAAGCATCAGGCCATAATAAGGGTACTAGATCGAGTGCCCACTTTACTCGACCGAGTAGGGGGAGATCAGAAGCTCTTAAAGTAGGTATTCAGGTTGCACGTAATAGTGAAAAGGTGCACTCGGTCGAGTACAAAGGTGCACTTAGTCGAGTACCCTACGCAGTTCTCATCAACATCCAGTTTTCGTAAAACAGTCATATCTCCCTCATTTCTTGGTCATTTTAGGTATGTGACCTACCGTTATAATCATAAGAGAACATGCTATCTCCTGAAATTGGAATCACATCAATATGATATATGCATCTCAAGTTATAACAGTTTAAAGACGTCTCTTCTATAGAGGTACTTTATAACCACTCGATTTTCCTTCCAAACAACTTAAGCAACAACAATGCAAACAATAGCAATTCAATACTCATAAAACTAGTATCCTAGGTGAGCTTTTATCATGCTAATATGCAAATTTACACACTATATTCAATTCCCATGCTAGAAGTCATGTTCATCCCTTCATACCACATTCATATCACCACATAAACGATTCCTCCACCAGCCGCATCATCACATCTATAAATTCATGCATATACTTTTGTAGATACCCGGTATCTGTTGAATCTCCAAAAAACACCCGATGATTATCGGACTACAACATCCTTAGGAATCGCTACGTTTGATTGACAGTTTATATAACTACGCGTTGGAAAACTCAAAAAACCATTTCAAAAACGAAAACATTTTCAAAACATTTCAAAAATACCTGGAGTGTTTGTTGAACGATGATGGGTTCGCAATGACACTAACTAGAGTCAAAACCGACACTGGACCAAAAACCGACTCAAATTAAAATCCTGACTCCAACAACGAGTCAAACACAAAAAACAAACTTCACATAATGCTTCCATGCTATGTATACACAGTGTACTTGATGGTCAAGTACGATCATATCCTACAAAACCTAGGATAGAACAAACTACAAATTCAAATGCGTGATAGTGATAAGACAACTCAAAGACCTGCGGATATACTCGCGTGAGTCGCGCCTCTTCAAGCAGCCTTTACTGCCACATTGCCCAAAACGCATACCACAACACAAATCCTCTATAAATACTGATAGGTATGTCGTGTACCTATCAAAAATAAACTAACTAAACTAACTATATAGCTAGGGAAGTCAGGTCGATCTCCTCAGGGAGGCAAGATATCTGTAGAAGTCTGTCTATTTGGTCACAAATGGGGGGGTTGTTTGAATTGTTTTCTAAACTAAAGGTTTAAAGGAAGAGAAGTAGAGGCAAGAGAAGTAAAGCAAAGAAAATGATTTAAACTATCAGATAGAGAAGGGACATGTCAGGATTTCGGTTCACTACGGTAGTCCAGTGACTCAACTGTAAACAACTCAGACGAATTAATGCGAGACGGAATTGGAAAGGTCCTTTCGGTCCACTTTCTATCCTAAAATACCACTAACTTAACTTTCATCCTCGTCAGGGTAGTCTACTGTTCATAGCAGGCCTATTTAGTCCAATCTTTCGATCTAGGATTAATTTTAGCCAGATTAGAGGGATGACTCAGAAGCATGGACTCAACTAAGTCGTTAAAATACAATTAAATTGCTATGGTGACAGAATCTCGCGATTAATTCATCTAACCTGTTTACTACATCGTCACATTTCTACCGTAGATCCCCTAATCCTAACATGAAAGGGGTTTAGCTACTCATATTCCTAATTTTACTATTAAAACTAACAGCAGATAAATTACCAGCATTCAACATATTAAAACTATAATTAAATCGCATAAAGAGTAAATTAGGGCAAAGGAATAAATGAAGTAAACAAGGAATTAAAGCAAACAAACGATTAATTATTATTAAGAGAAGAGAAAAGGATTACAATCGTGCGAATCCGGCGTAAAGAACAATCAAATCCGAGCGAAATAAATCCCAAAGCAAAGTTACAGTGAAGGAGAAAGTAACGCAGTAATGTTTTTGAGATAAAAGCTCAGTAAAGATTAGGTACTAATGACCTAGCTAAAGCGTGCTTAAATAAGAAAATAACTAAGTTTATCGAAATAAAACAACTCACGGGCTAATTAAAGCCCACGAAAACAGAAACTTCTCGATCGAGCAAAACGCAGCATAATCTACTCGATCGAGTAGAATAATCACTCGATCGAGTAACCCCTCTTTATAACACTTCTGGATCGAGTAGAAAAACACTCGATCGACCAACCATGGATGTAGAAATCACTCGATCGAGCAACAAAACCACTCGATCGAGTCTTCTATCTTCAGTTCAGCTTAGACTCGTCACCGACTGCCTCGTAAACCGTGCCTTGACACTTCCCAGTGCAGTATCTCACTCTGGAAAAATCCCATCTCCTCTAAGGACGAAAAATGGTACGATTCCACTACTTTCGCGTTCATTTCTACAAAATGGACAAAACAAACCAAATTAGCCAATTCGGGGCAAAATACTATATAAACAGTATAAAAATGCATGGAAATACGTGCTGAAATAGGCTAAAAAGACTATACATTAGGCACGTATCAAATCTCCCCAAACCGAACCTTTACTCGTCCTCGAGTAAACTAAAATGCAACTAATGGAACGGAAATGATAACTCAGAGCTAGCTTAACTTGTCTACTTGAACCAGTTTAATGCAACAAAAACTAACAGTTATAGCTAAGCAGTCAATACGCAAACGAGTTATAAGTTGTTTAGAAATACAGCTGACCTATCGACTTTGCAAGACCAACAAAATTGGACTCTCACGTGGTCACTCTTCTCTCATGAAGCAAAGGGTGAATATCATATGTAAAAGAGAGAGAGAGAAAGACAGTCACTCACCTAACTGCGACCTACATAGCATGCATGCAACAAAAATGAAAGACAATTCAAGTACTAATGCACACACTCCAACCAATAATGTCCGTCACAGCCGAGGGCTTACAAATAATATGGGAATAGTGAGGTTCAGGTGAGAAAAGGCAAAACAAGTTATGGAAATGTGGAGGTAAAAGCGTCAAGCTAGTTTCTAAACAGGACCATAATAAACCATCTGAATCTCAACTGACTGAAAAACTAAGTACAAGTGCCCTTCATTTGGCACACAACTCACTAAACTCAAACACAATCTCCTCAAAAATATGGAATAAGAATGGAGGAGTTAGACGGTCACAAACTTCCCTTTTTTAATACCGTCTGAATGAACTAACTGAAACAAATCAATCTTTTTTTTTTCAACTTTTTCTGTGAATCAGCCTTCTCTTTTTTTTTTCATTTCATTGTTTTTCTTTTTCTCTTTTTTTTTCTTTCTTTCTTTCACGTTTTTTCATTCTTTTTTTTTTCTTTTTTTTCCTCCTTTTTTCGTTTTTTTTCCACCAACTCCATACAAAAGATACGGGCCAAACTGCGACCAGGAAATCATACCACAAAAGACATCCTAACTAGCTTGACTAGGCAGGCTCAGTTTGGGATGTAGCTAATGGGTCAAAAATGCAAGTTTTGGCTAAAGTGGAGCTAAATGGGTGAAAAATATAAGAAAAGGGGGAAATTTGCAAGCACCTCCCTGCATGTGACACCAACCGCAAACCCGAATGTGTGCATTTGACAAGAAATTGAATGTCATAAAAGTGCAAAAATGATGAACATGCTATGCAAGGAGTACTACTCAAAATTCCTAATGTACTGGTCATGAATGTCACCAGTTATGGCTCTAAACCTCAGAATTTATCAAGTAGTTTGCCAATTTATAGGTCAAGTCTAAACAGTCAGCTATATTTAAACAAAAACTCGTAGACTATGCGTATGACAAAGCTAATAACTATCAAAAGAAGTGCAAGGCTCAAGTAAATTGACAAGTTATAGTGCATCATCATCACGGAAATCTACCGTTCCGACTCAACCTATATGCAAAAATAAACGTGAATATTTTTGGATTTTTTTTGAATTTTTGATTTTAATGAAATAAATGAAAACAAATGCAAGCTGAAAAATAAACGTGAATGAAAAACAAATGCAAATGCAGACTCAAAAGGATGCAATACCCTCCCCAAACCAAAACGGACAACGCCCTCGTTGTCCTCCAGCATACACTAGCAGATATATACAGGGGAACGGGAATATACAACCAATAAAGAATAAAAACAATAAATAAAAAGGAGACAAAAATAAAAGAGTAAGATATACATACAAAACACGAACTTGCCCAAACCAGCCAGAAAACTGGGGAAGTGAGTAGACCAGTAGCTACTCATCAGGGTCGTCGTCGTCCACCACCGTGAACTCCGGATCCGCCTCCTCCTCTCTCCTCCTCTCCTCAGCTCTAGCTCTCTCCACTGCCACCTCTGGATCCTCGTCCTCGTCCTCCTCCTCAGCAGACTTCGGGTACCCCTCAGCTGGGAACCGGTAGAAGGAAGGGTGTGGCCAACCCTCTGGGATCGGACGGTGTCGCCTCAAGTGGTACTCGTACAGAGGGTGCAAAGTAAGGGCTATGTCCCTCTCCATACGAGCCTGACGCTCTGAAATCTCAAGCAACAAACCGTCACGGCGCCCTTGGTCCATGACCGCGGACGCCACAAAGGGTGGAGGTGGTACGAAAGTAGCCGGCAAGACCGGCTGTGCCTGTGTCTGGTCGGTGGGTGCAGGAGTAGGAGTGGGAGTAGGGGTCGGGATGGGAGTAGCCGTGGAAGGCTGGGCACTCCCAGAAGGTGTGGACCCCTCTCCAGTCTCAAGTCTACGCCGCTTCTTGGCGGCGGGTAAAGTGGGAGGTGGTCGGAGTGGAAGGTGGAAAGCAGGTGGAGGTGGCAGTCGGGCGCCCCTAGCAACAGTAGGCAAGGGGTCTAGACGGGGGAGAGTGTCACAAGGTAAGTCCACAGACAAGGAACCGTCTATCTTCCATGTCTTGTAGTCTGGGGTCAGCCAATGCTGAGAAAGCATGGCATCCAGACTCAGTAACCTCTCTCCCTCGAGGTACTGCAAGTCACGAGGCCAGACGGGAAAGAAGGAACGGGCAAGAATGGTGGCTATGCCACCGCATGCAATAGATCCCGTCTCCTTCAGCCCCTGGGCCTGAAGGTACTGGCGGTCAAATAGGCAATGTTGAGGGCAAAAGGACCCTCGCAGTCAACGTTCAGGTAACCGCCCAGGATGGAGAGCTCGGTGTTGGTGATGTTGTTTGGCTCCTTTCGGCCAAAAATAGTGCTCCCCATCAATCTAAGAAAGTATCGGGCAGGGGGAAGGTGGACCTGGGCGAGCTTTCGCTCGGGAAAGGTGGTCTGGGCCAGGGTCCGCCAAAGCTGACGAAAGACCCTCCTAGGGGCGGCAATCTCGCCCGTAGAGGAAAGGCCAAGTCTACGACCAAACTCCTCCAAAGTCATCGAAAAAGTCCGGTTGAACAACCGGAAAGACACTGAAGAACTATAGGGGACATCATCGTGTGCCCCGGAGGAGAAGGTGAAGGAGCTGAGGAACTCAAGGCTCAGCTCCAAAAAGGTACGGCCACTCATAGTAATGAGTTCGGCCATCCCCGTGCCCCGTAGTAACTCACAAACTGACTCGAAGATACCGAGTCTCTCAAGTGCCGATTTATCTAAAAATCGGGAAGGTACAAACTCACAGCCTAAAAGGTTATAAAACTTATGACGATGCACACCGTTGACGAAAATTACCTGCGGATAGTCTGGGTGAGAGTCGAGGGAGGTGTCCCCTCGGACAGTGACCGTGCCAGAAGTAGAAGCGGCAGCAGAAGTAGAAGTGCTAGGAGCGGAAGAGGTAGAGGTAACAGGAGCTGGTGTAGCCCGAGCACGTCCACGAAATCGGCCGCGTCCTCTAGAACCCAAAGTAGAAGCCCGTGCAGTGACGGTGTGAGGAACTAGAGCTGCTCTCTCAGCAGCTGCAGCTGCAGGTGAGTACGTCGTGGTGGAGGCTGTGGCTGTGGCTGCTATGACCACCACTGAAGAAGAAGGACTAGCAGCAGTGCTAGCAGTGGCGGTGGCCGTAACTGAAGTGGCAGCCGAAACGGAGCTATCAACAGTGCTAACTGGTGTAAAAACAGTACCGGCAGCTGAAACTAAGAACACAGGGGCTGCGGTACTAACAGAAGTGGAGGCAGTGGCAACAGCAGAGGCCACCACCTCAGACAGGGATGGACTAGAAGTCGAGCTAATGGAGGGCAGAGAGCTAGAATCCATCCTGTATAACAATAGGGTAGGGGAATTGATAAGATAAACAGTGGCTATCAGCAAGAAAACCAGCATGGTAACAGCATGACAACCCCCTACCAGTCGAAAAATTCGACTTACAGCACAAAATTCCCAACATTTCCTCAATATTTTCGAATTATAGCATGTAAACAGTGATAGCTAGGGGCGGGATAGCAGTCAACAACAGCAATTAATAAACAAATGAGGTGAATTAAGCATGAAATCATGAAGACTCAGTATAACAGTCGAAAACCCAGTATGACAGTCGAAAATTTCGACTGAAAAATAGCCCTAATCACGAATTTTGAGTGAAATTCGGATTTAAGCATGTTAAGGCAATGAGGAAAGGGGATTGATCATCAAGTAAGAAAAAGAAGGGCAAGTAATGACAGTGTAAGTCGAAAAACTCGACTAATCAAGCAATTTCGAAACCCTAATATCAATTCACCTCATAAAAATTCGAAATAAACGAAATTAAAATGCAATGAGGATGGAGTAATTACTTACTTGATGAGAAAAAAACCTACAAATTGCAATTAATCTTCAAAGAACAAGCAAAGAAGGCGATTTTTTTTCGAAAAATCGCAAACCCTAAGCCTGCTATAAAACCGTGTAAACTAGCACAAATCAAGGGGGAAACAAGGGGCTTTGAATGATTAATTAGCAGAGAACAAGATGTAGGTGACGGATTTGGTAAATGGGCAAGAAATATGAGGGATTTGGGGATTTATTTTTCGCAAAAAGGGAAGAGGAGTCGAAAATTATGGAGAAAAATGAAATAGAAATAAAAAAGTAAAGAGTTAAAGGAGAAACTCCCTGTGACTCTTGCGTTTTCACTCGATCGAGTGGTTTATAACTGCTCGATCGAGGACTTTGATAATTCATCCACTCGATCGAGTAAAGATTTACTCGATCGAGAACTCCTCATTTGTGCTTTACTCGATCGATTAAAAAGGAATCACTCGATCGACCATATTTCACTCGATCGAGTACAAAAAGTACTCGATCGAGCTCTTTTTCTCGTGTAAGCTCCTTAATTCGTCATTCATCCTTTATATTTGCGTAAAAATGCCCCAAACCTGCATAAAAACACTTGCACAAATATCCCAAAATACCAAATACGTAAAGTAACAGTCTATAGTATTAATCTACGCTAAAAAAATGTCTAAAAATTAATTGTCCTAATTAAAAGCAATAAAAGAAATTCAACGGGAAATTCAAAAATTATTTTTACAAGGTGTTACACGGGGGCATTTCCCCGCTCACATCCCAACGCCTTTCAGTAGCCCCTCGGTGGGCTCCTGACTGGAGGACGTCATCTCAGCAATGTTGATTCTCCTCTTTAGCTTCCATGAGCTTGAACTCGATTCATTCGGAGGAGAATAGTTCACATCCACGTAAGCGCGAACTTTTCTCACCCTCGCTCCTTTCTCACCAGCTGTAGCGTCATCATCCCCAATTTGATTGACCTTAATTGCATAACATTCTTTGACAGCTCCTTCATTGCTTTCATCTGTACCTGCAGCAAGGAAAACAGACGAACTTTCCTCCTTTTTGCTCTCAACCTGAGGCGGAGGGGTAACAATAGCAGCACAGTGCTCCAAATTTTCATTTGGAGGGTCAATAGAAGAGAGGGCATTGCAAGGCTGAGCTTGCATGGGAGCCCTCCGGAACTTAGACTGATGAAATATCAGCTCCTCGTCTCCTACCTGAAACGTCAACGTCTTACCCCCGACGTCTATTACTGCACGGGCAGTAGACAAAAATGGTCTCCCTAAAATAATAGGGGTATGTGCATCATCGGGGATATCTAATACAACGAAGTCAACGGGAATAAAGAATCTCCCGATCTTCATAGGTACGTCTTCTATTATACCTAGTGGCCGTGATATGCTACGGTCGGCCATCTGAACAGTCATGTTTGTGCATTTAAATTTTGTCAAACCAAGTCTCTTAGCCAGAGACAACGGTAAGACACTCACGCTAGAGCCTAGATCACATAACGCGTTATCAATCGAATGGGTGCCAATATGACATGGGATTGAGAAACTACCCGGGTCTGACTGTTTTCGAGGTAACTTATTTTGAACTAGGGCCGTCCCTATCTCAGTCAAAGCTGTCGTCTCATTATCACTAATTTGCCTCTTACGCGTTAAAACTTCTTTCATAAATTTAAGGTAAGAGGGTACCTGTGTCAGCAGTTCGGCGAATGGTACAGTGACATGCAAGCTCCTCAAGATTTCGGCAAATTTGCCGAATTATTGGTTAGCTTTAGTATTCTGTAGACGCCTCGAGAAGGGAACCGTGATGGGTATCTCCAGTCCCTTGTTTCTCTCCTCCAATGTGTCAGCCGGATCAAGTTCCGAACTCTTTGGACGCTTCTTACCTCTCGAACGAGGTCTTTCGGGCGATTTCTCACTCAACCGAGCACTAGCAGGCTCTCGATCAAGCTACCCATTATCCGTACTACTCGATCGACCAAAATTCCCATTCGATCGAGTAGTTTCTTCAGCAGATTCACTCGATCGAGTAGAAATTTCACTCGATCGAGCAGTTCTATTTTCCTGTTCACTCGATCGAGTGGAATTTTCACTCGATCGAGCATTTTCTTCATCAAATGTACTCTATCGACCACCTGAAACCAGTCGATCGAGTATTTTCTTAGCCGTCAGCTCATTTTATTCACCAGAACACTGTTCATCGACAGTTATAACATTCCTCGGGTCTGATTTCAACACTTCCGGTCCCTCATATGAACGACTGCTTCTCAAATTTACCAAATTTACCGTCTCATGTGGATTTTTCTCAGTTTGGGACGGTAAATGACCCTGCTTCCTTGTGGATTTATTCGTGGCTAATTGGGCAACTTGAGTTTCAAGTGCCTTGATTGACGCATCTTTCTCTTGATCACTCAGCTGCCATTGCTTTGTAAAAGACTGCAACATAGACTTTAGCTCACCTATTTCACTCACCCCACCGGAAGATGATGCACCGTGATTGGGAGGAGCAAAGGATGGAGGCTTCTGAAAGCCTTGTTGATTCTTGTGTGGAGGAACATATGGTTGCTGCTGGTGCGGAGGAGGAGTAGGATTGAGCACATTTTGACTAGTCCACCTCAAATTGGGATGGACTGCCCCGTGGTTGTTGTAATAGGAACCCCCTCCTTGCCTATATTGTTGAAAGGCAAGGACTTGTTCCTTCTCCACAAGACAGCCAATAGCAGTGTGACCGTCATTACTCCCACACCTCTCACATGTGACGGTCTCCTCTCTAGTAAGGACATGGACCGTCTGAGGCTCCCCAGCTGAATGTAACTCCAACTTGTCAAATCTAGCATTCATGGCTTCTAGCTGAGCCACAACTTGCTTATCCACTGCATAAACTGTTCTAATCCCATCCCTCGGGTTTCCATATTCAGCACTATGATTCGCCATCTCTTCAATAAGGGCCCATTCCTTATCATCATCCGTATTCTCCTGGAATCTTCCACTAGACGACGCATCAAGTATGGCTCTGTGATCGTCATACAGTCTATTGTAGAACTGGTTAGACAGAAACCACGGGTCAAAACCATGATGAGGAATAGACCTCACTAGCTTCTTGAATCGGGACCACGCCTCATATAGACTCTCATCAGGTGCCTGCCGGAAGCTTGTAATCTTCGCCCTCAGCTGATTGGTGCGCTGAGGAGGGAAATATCTCTTGTAAAAAGCTAAAGCAAGGGTTTCCCAGTCGGTAACCCCTGCGGCAGTGCGGTCCAGATCAGTCAGCCACTCCCTGGCTGAGTCAGTTAAAGAGAAAGGAAATAGAACTTCCTTGATCTTGTCTTGAGTTGCCCCCTTAGTGGCGGGGATAGTAGAACAATAGTATGTAAAGACCTCCATGTGCTTCCTCGGGTCTTCACCAGCCACACCTCTATAGAGATTTCTCTCTACCAGATTGATATAGGAAGGACGGATGTCGAATGTATTCCCATCCTCAGTCTGGAGATTGAAACCTTTTGGAATTGAGGATGCTTTAGGAACCGAATGACTAGAAAGTTTCGGCATCTTTACTTGTTGATCAGCAAAGATAGGAATGTCTTCTGCGAAAAGAGAATGATGTAGCTCTGGCTCGAAAGTACTTAAGTCTTCCTTACTTGATTTTCTCTGCAGACGGAGTCTATGCCTGAATAGTCTCTCTGGCTCTGAATCAGCTGAAACTAATTCAAACCTGTCTGACCTGGGCATAAACAACACTGAAAGAAAATAAGTAAGAATTGCCTCAAGGAATAAAAATTCCATGAGACGGATAAAATAAACGAAACAAAGACAGATAGGGCAATTGCCTCCCCGGCAACGGCGCCAAAATTTGATAGACCTATCAAAAATAAACTAACTAAACTAACTATATAGCTAGGGAAGTCAGGTCGATCTCCTCAGGGAGGCAAGATATCTGTAGAAGTCCGTCTATTTGGTCACAAATGGGGGGTTGTTTGAATTGTTTTCTAAACTAAAAGTTTAAAGGAAGAGAAGTAGAGGCAAGAGCAGTAAAGCAAAGAAAATGATTTAAACTATCAGATAGAGAAGGGACATGTCAGGATTTCGGTTCACTACGGTAGTCCAGTGACTCAACTGTAAACAACTCAGATGAATTAATGCGAGACGGAAATGGAAAGGTCCTTTCGGTCCACTTTCTATCCTAAAATACCACTAACTTAACTTGCATCCTCGTCAGGGTAGTCTACTGTTCATAGCAGGCCTATTTAGTCCAATCTTTCGATCTAGGATTAATTTTAGCCAGATTAGAGGGATGACTCAGAAGCGTGCACTCAACTAAGTCGTTAAAATACAATTAAATTGCTATGGTGACAGAATCTCGCGATTAATTCATCTAACCTGTTTACTACATCGTCACATTTCTACCGTAGATCCCCTAATCCTAACATGAAAGGGGTTTAGCTACTCATATTCCTAATTTTACTATTAAAACTAACAGCAGATAAATTACCAGCATTCAACATATTAAAACTATAATTAAATCGCATAAAGAGTAAATTAGGGCAAAGGAATAAATGAAGTAAACAAGGAATTAAAGCAAACAAACGATTAATTATTATTAAGAGAAGAGAAAAGAATTACAATCGTGCGAATCCGGCATAAAGAACAATCAAATCCGAGCGAAATAAATCCCAAAGCAAAGTTACAGTGAAGGAGAAAGTAACGCAGTAATGTTTTTGAGATAAAAGCTCAGTAAAGAATAGGTACTAATGACCTAGCTAAAGCGTGCTTAAATAAGAAAATAACTAAGTTTATCGAAATAAAACAACTCACGGGCTAATTAAAGCCCACGAAAACAGAAACCTCTCGATCGAGTGGAATAAAACCACTCGATCGAGCAAAACGCAGCATAATCTACTCGATCGAGTAGAATAATCACTCGATCGAGCAACCCCTCTTTATAACACTTCTGGATCGAGTAGAAAAGCACTCGATCGACCAACCATGGATGTAGAAATCACTCGATCGAGCAACAAAACCACTCGATCGAGTCTTCTATCTTCAGTTCAGCTTAGACTCATCACCGACTGCCTCGTAAACCGTGCCTTGACGCTTCCCAACGCAGTATCTCACTCTGGAAAAATCCCATCTCCTCTAAATGCATGCAAAAAGGACGAAAAATGGTACGATTCCACTACTTTCGCGTTCATTTCTACAAAATGGACAAAACGAACCAAAGTAGCCAATTCGGGGCAAAATACTATATAAACAGTATAAAAATGCATGGAAATACGTGCTGAAATAGGCTAAAAAGACTATACATTAGGCACGTATCAAATACCCCTCAAATGCCACCATTTGAAGGTACGCGAGAGTCCGCCCCTTCTTTTCTCTCTTAACATTCTAGACCTCGACTTCTCGAGTCAACAACCAACATGTATTTTTGACCTACCGATTGAAAATATGAGCCTTACATATTGTTTGGTACCGTCATCATGCATTAAATAACTTTACTTACCACTTCGACCAACTACACCAACACTAAAGCAAAGCAACACTCCGTATTTAAAAAAAACGGTTTTAAATCGAGTTTTTCGACTCACGAGTTTTTACACTTTGTCGATTTCTCGTTAAGCAACCTATCATGTAAGTATGAGGGTGTAATTAATCCTCTTCTTTCATGTTCTTTTTATCTGTTTTCATGACTTTAACATGAAAAAACATGCATAACATGATCGAAAATACAGATTGACGAGCCAAAACCGAGTTTTGAGTGGAGACAGAGGCTGGTAGTCACCACTACTATCCTCGCCATCTTTAGGCATCCCCAGTCAGAACTCAAACGTGTTTGAGTTCGTCTTTCCTCCATTTTATTTCTTATTTGCAATCGGTTTTTACCATTTTAAATCATTTTTATGATGAGCATTTTTAACCATGAATTATATTCACCTCTGGCTCTTCATGTCATGACGGTTTAACCCGTGACTCGGTGATAATATTTGGTTAATTACAATTTTAAAGGGTATTTTAAAGCCTTTTTATTCATTTGTTTACATTTGCAAAAACCATATTAGTCATACATGGATAATCATCCTTGGTTCTACGTACCATGTCGGTTTAACCCGAGTATGATGATAAACTTTGATTAATTACAAAGCAATGAACTTGATATAATTAGTTCATATCAAGCATTTTTTAAACCCTTCATTTACAAAACTTTTCATGTCAAGCTTGCAAAACTGAACCCGACATCGAATATAGACAGTGATAATTATTTCGAGTCACGGTCTTCATATTAGCAAAAAAACGGTCTTAACGACCTTTTCAACAAAAGCGGGTTTTAACACCCTTTTACAAATGATTTCACAAACATTTTCAACAACCAGGAGACACCACTTTGGGTTATCATCTAGCTCGCGCCTAAATAGGCTCTCTGAATTTCAGTTTTCAAACCTAGGCAAACCCATTTTGTAACACCCCGTATTTTATTAAGTTGGATAAAATTCTTTTAATTGCTATTTTGAATTTAATTACATCATTTAACGATTTATATATATATGCTTAGCTAATTAATTAATTTCATCATAATTCGATACGTTAATTTTAATAATCATTAATAAGTTTATTTAAAGTTAGTTCGAGTTTATTTATTTAATAATTTCCGTTTCTTTACGAGTCCTTATGAAAGTTGTTTTAAGTGAACCCGAGATGGATTTTGGGAACAAAACCGTCCAATTAGCTATTTTGAGCTTATTTCACTAAATTAGCAATTTTTATTAATATCCGTTAGTTTTGTAAAAATCGCTAATAATTACGATTCAAGCTGATATTGTATTATTTACGTTAACTAGCTGAGTTTATTTTATTTTCACTCATTAAATTTATTTATTATTAATTCCGTTTTATTACTGAAACTTGTACTAAAAAACGATTTTATTAACTCGAGGCGGTTTTAAAAACGAGCGAAATTACTTAACGATGAAGAAACGTACGTATAATTAGTAGCTAGCAAGCTAGCTGGTGTCTCATTATTATTATTATTATTATTATAATCCCTCGTCCCCACCACCCCCCTTCATTTCCTTTGTTCCTGTCGAGAGAGCTGACAACAACAACAAAAAAGAAAACAAACCCCAAAGAAACCTCAAGCAGAGCCATAGTCACCATTTTCGTCACCTCCAACCTCAGATCCCGCCTCCATTCTCAACCAAATTCGATAATTTTTGTACCATTCTCTTCCCCTTTCCTTCCTCCTCCTTTTAAGGTAAGAAAGTCTCCTTTTTGTAGTGGTTTCGTCTTTCGCCGTCTTATAAAAGTGTCGTCTTTTAGCTTCTTTATTTCGTTTTCTTGCCCTTTTATGAAGGATTTGAAGACCCGGAGCAGTTTGAGTCGGAAATCGTGCTCATTGAGGAAGTTATAAGGTAACGGTGATAGGTTACTCGACAAAAATGTCGAAATTCCGTCTTATGGGTCGTTTTATATACTCTTGTGTGATAAAGTTGGGTCCTCTATGCTTTTCTCTTATTAATGGTTGAATGTGTCGGAATAATTGTTTTAGTGCCTGGGTTTTATATGTGAAATTCCGTCACAATTTGTGCTAGCTTTGGACCGTGTTTACTTAGTAGAATTGTGGGTCGTGTTAATAGTCATCATTAGTGCTAGGGGGTTTAGGATATAGTTATTTTGTTCAAGGAAATTTTGCTGATGAATGATAATGACATTGAAACGCACTTTGCTCCAAATCAATTTTTGTGTACGTAGTTTAACTCTTAGGAAGAGACCTGCTGGAATCTCTTTCATGTGGTGTTGGTTTGAGACGGTTTTATACAAGTTTTATTTATCCATTTTGAGAAAAGTTGGTACCTTTGGGTTCATGGTGAAGTGGGTGATTATGTTGGGTAATTTAATTGGGTGAATACTATCATTTTAATGCTTAAAATTTCGTCTTAAGACGGTCACAAATGAGCTTCTTTAATAGTGAAAATGGGTTTTGTCGGGCAGCTCTCGCGGGCTGTTTCAACGGGTTTCTTTATGCTAAATTGAACCAACTTTCTTGCTTATGTCTCAAGTAAAATTACATGTTTGAATTGGATCTTTTGTACGGGTGAAATCCGTCTTTGTTTGATCTAGAAAGTCGTCTTAAGGCGGCTGGACAGAGGAGGAATTGCTGCGTTTGTTGTGTTGTGTGTATCGTATTGCTTCTGTTTGGTCACCACTATGGTCTGTACAGGGGTCAGGCCTTGCAGGCCGTAGCTGAACCATGTCGGGTGTGCGGCCAGGCCGTGGCCGGGTTGGGCTGGTCATGGCTAGGCCGTAGCCTCGGTTGAGTTAACTTTTATCCGTGAAATATTTTGTTCAGGTTTAATTAAATTATATTTCCGTCTCGTGTTTTTTTTATAAAACGCAATTCGTTAAATTTGTTCATTTTAATATCTTTCTTTTATGGTTTATACTTATAAAATCCCACCATTTAATTATTTAAATGACCGTCTCAAAAATGCTCATGTTTCCGTCTCATGGTTACTCGTTGTGGCTGTGGCCTAGCTGTGGCCTGGCTGTAGCTTGGCCGTGGCCTAGGCAGTGGCCTAGCTAAGTCACGAGTTTGAGGCCATGTGTAGTTGGTGGTTAGGCTGAGTTTGAGGTTGTCATAATAACTTTTGGGCCGTGTCTATAAATTGTTTGACGCTAGTTTGGTTTATTTAAAATATAATTAAATTAATTTCCGTCTCATATTTTATATAACGATAATTCGTTAATATCGTCCCTTCACATAACTATTTTAGGTGGCTCATATGTGGTTGAAGATGAAGAGTAATTTTGGGTTTTAGAAGCTTTCTCAAGTTTATTGCTTGTCTCTTTGCTAGCTTAAGGTAACTATTCCGAGTTACTCGACGAACTAATGTCACATTAGTAGTTGATGTTGTGTTTGTTGTTTGATAAGTGTTTAGGTGATTGATAATGTATTACTTTCGTTTTTCACATGATAGAAATTGGAAATAGCATGAGAATAGTATTGCGATAAAATTTGTGATTTGGGCCAAAGTAGGCCAAGACTACGAGTGGGCAGTTGACCGAACGAGTTTGGTCAAACTAGGTTTAAACCGGTCAGCCTCGATTTGACCGATGACCCGTCGCGGGACTCGGGTCGAGGGTTTGTCTTTGAGGTGAGATTGGATGTTTTATGTTATGCCTTGATATTTGTAATTATCATTTCACATGTTGGTTGTTGGATGCTTTGGATGCATTATACTTGAGTCTTCTTGCCTTGTTGCCATTTTAGCTTGTTCTCATGAATGATGAGATTAACGGTTAGCTGGAATTTGGATTATGATTGATATTGAGGATATTGTTGGATTGTCTGCTTTGAATAGACATTTATATAGCCTTTCACATGATAGAATGTTAGCATTTATGTTGGTAAGTTGGACTCTTTGCCCTCTTATGGTTAAGTGGGTGTCTTACTTGTCTTGTGTGGTGTGGGCTAAAGTATTCAAGCTGGGACTAGCTGGGACTAGGTCCTAGGTGAGTATTTCGGCCTTCATCATAGATAGGTCTTTATAGTCTTTGACGAGTATATGTTCACTGCTTAATAGCCTTTGTGTTCCTGACTTGGTGGGTTTATATCCAAGTTGGGGCATGACCTCGTTACTTATTTTGAGAGTAAGTGGTCAGCTTAAGTACTAGCCAACCCTTTGGTGGACTACTTAGGGTACTCACTTTGTTTTAGAAAAATTGTGGGTCTTGGGTGCGGTGGTGTGTATCCGCATGTCTAGGTCTCAAGCAGATTTTAGGCTAGGGTTGTGTTGTGTCTTGGCCATGTTTTGATAGAACCTCTGAGCCAAGATACCGGTTCGATTACCTTCCCTACCTCGTGGTATAGACTCGAGTTACAGAGTGACTATTGACCGTGCTAAGAACTTATGCCTGTCTTTGATATATTGCCCTTTCTTGTATGGTGATTCTATGAATCATAGAAGGTGAGATGCAAGCCGGCTATGGTTGATAGAGTTTGGATTCCTGGATGTTATGTGATTCACATGATAGTGTATTATGAGTCGGTCTAGTATTCACATGCTAGGACTATGTGTTGTTATATTGTTGTTCACATGATAAGCACGATTGTCTAGCATCTATATGCTAAGGCTATGTGTTATTCATATTCATATTCTTATGTTTACATGTTATATTAATTATGACATTTCGTGGCTGGGAGAACTCGGAGTTACTCCCCACTGACTGTGGCTTTCGTATTTGTATAAAATGCGAATGACAGGTAGGTGATGCATATATGGGGTACATGGACGAGCTAGCGAGCAAAGTAACCTTGGGACCTAGACTGGTTTTATTTTATTGTGACCCTTAAACCCTTTTTATGTCACATACATTTTAGGGACATATGTCTCCCTTTCTCATATTTGGTTTGTATAACTTTGTTTCGCGACTTTAGCGATGTTTCATTCATGAGATTTATTTTGGACCTTGCATGTTTGACACCTTCCCTTTTGGATATCTTTATAACAGGTTCAGGTTTTAAAAATTACAGGTTTTTACCCAATTGAACCTATTACAAACATATCCATGCAGTTTTATTCTAGAATTACGTGTTTACTTTTCCGCAATAAATGAGGGTGTCACACATTTGCATCGCCAACAGGCTCGTGCCTCAATGGCCGCCTAGCACTGCTCCTATCCCATTTTCAAAACTCATCCAGGACGATCCCGACTTCGGTTAACCCGAACACAGGACGAATCAGATTGATGAGTTTGCATTTTACACTTTGCATTCTTAAACACTTTTTTTAAGTCAAATGGATCATGTTAAGCACCATAAACCTAACTTGCTAAATAGATGTTTAATTTCCGTCTTGCATGCAAATCAACATTAAATCCAACTTGACATCAATTACTTGATACTTGGATAAACAACCGACATACCAAATCTTTCATGTTAGGTTTAAACTTGAGGATGCACATTCATGCATTTCACACGTTTTATCAACTTCTTCACATAACCAGCCAAAATCGATCAGTAGAGGCCGCTACCGCGGGTGGGATTGGGTGTTCGATTAAAGAGCTTCCCAATACGTACCCTCACCTCTTACTCATAAACTTTGGATACTGGACGACCTTATCCAGGGCGAACGAGAGTCATTCTAACTATAGGAGCTAAAGAGGGACGATTCCTTATCTTTAGTACCTATGTCAAGCACCGCTTTTTGCTTCGTTTGACTGAGGTACAAAGTGGATTCGAACGGTTTCCAGGCATCCCACAATTGCTTGGTGGCGACTTAGAACATCTCTAACAATCGTTTCGAGACCTTCACCGAGAAAAAACTGACCGATCTAAAGCGACCCGGCGGAAATAATTTCTACGCCACCGAGCGTGGCTTTCTGACCGATGCACGTCCGCAGATCGGCGTGCAGGTGGCCCACATTCACAAATTGGCGATCCGCTGGAGAAAATTAGGACACTTGTGTCTTTGCGATCCCTAGATGGTGAAACTAGAACAAGGTCTTGGTTGAAGTGAAGTACTTAATATTACGGTCATAAGTCGGGTTCCTTGTCCGGGCCTACAACCTAACCTTTATCGACCAATTGGCTTGTCCCGTCGGCGTGAGTTTTCTCATCTCCGCGTTTCGAATCCTTATTGCGTCAAGCATACCATTGGCGCCAAAGCGCATTCACTTCCTATGTGCACGAGGCTAGGGCACCAACCTTAGACATTTTGTTTGGATTGGCATCCCTCTCAAAAATCGGGGATTGATCGCTTGGTGTGTAACAACCCTTATTAAGCCAAAATCCGTGTCATCATTATGCATAATATAATGAACTGTGAGTGCTTATGTGTTATGTGATCATATGTCCTTCCATGTCATTTCCAAACCATAAAAACGAGTTTATGCGCCGTCATAATGCCTGTTTCAAACCTCGGTCTTTCGCTGATCGTTGCAAACCTTTTTCATGCCGTCATAAAGACGATTTTCAAACCCGGTTCCTTACACCCGTTTCAAAAACACCTTTTTACACCGTCGTAATGACGATTTTCAAACCCGGTTCCTTACAACCGTTTCAAAAACACATTTTCATGCCATCGTAATGGCGATTTTCAAACGCGGTTCCTTACAACCGTTTCAAAAACACCTTTTCATGCCGGCGTAATGACGATTTTGACACAATGGCCCTTTCAAAACCCAAAATTGACACACTAAAATAATAGACTTTGGTGCTGACATAATCGCTCTTTCAAAACCCGAAATTGACACACCATTTTCGAGGACTTTCCAAATCTCTAGGATAACACACCGTTTTCGATACCACAAAAATTTAAACCCTTTTCAAATCTCGATTTACAAAACACATGATTCTAAATTTCAAAAAACCCGTCTTCGGAAACAACGCATCGTTTTCAAAGCCACCGCAAGTTTAACTCAAACCGTCTTATGAAAGCAAACCTAAGAGGACCCTTTTCAACTAGCCGACTCTTTGAAGATCCCCACTCTTCGAAAGCCGTCCATAAAGCAACAAATGTATCTTTTTGAAAATTCAATTTTCAAAAATTTCAGTGCATCACCCCAATTACACCTTGTCTCTACCAAGTCAAAGCAAACGTACATATGGGTCTTTACATATGAGTAATCTCACCTCCATACTTGTTCAACGGCGTCACGCCATCACGTTGAACGCGAATCAAAGTCTAGTCAACACCGTTACACCATCAATCGAGTTAGCACCGAGGCACCACACACTATTGCCCTCGTCTCATTGAGTCCAAAGTGTCTTTCCATCCTTTGTGATGTCGGTGTTTAGTCGTTAAACCGTGTCTAATTGGGATGTAACGTGAGCCTTTTTATGCCTCAAAATCATGGCCCCATCTTCAGCTTTGTCCAACAACAACAACGATGACAACAACAGAGATCTCACAACTGCTCAGCTAGCCAACTCACTCACAGCCCTTAAGGTCGCTTTAGACCGTGTCGAGCTCCGTATCGATACTCTGGAAAACAAGGAAATCGGGGAACATAAAACTCCGCCATTAACCGAAACTGAGAAAAGACTTAAACTCTTGGAAGAGCAACTCTTAGCCCGTGGGAAAAAAATTCACCTCGAAAACAATCGATGGTTCGAGCCTCTTGGGTATCAAATACCTGACAACTTCACCTTGACTGATGTGCCTAAGTTCAAAGGAGTGGAGGACCCACTCAATCACATCTGAGCCTTCAAAGATTACATGGCCATCAAAGGGGTCAAACAAGAGCTCTTTACCCGGATCTTTCAATCGTCCTTTGAACTGATTCCCTGTCAATGGTATTATTCCCTTGACCCAAAGAGCATTACCACTTGGGACGAAATCGCCGTTGAATTCGCGATGCAATACGCCGACAATGTCAAAATTCATGCCAACACCCGCACCCCTGAGGTCCTAACAAAAAATGACAAAGAGGGATTCAACGAATTCCTAACCCGCTGGAGAAGGGTAAGCACCCAATTGGTCAGCAAACCAAGCGAATCAACCTTGGTTGAGAAATTCGTCAACAATCTCCGTCAGGTTTATGCCAACCTGTTAAGATACCAAAACATCAAAACCTTCCAGGATCTGCAAATCCTCGGGACCCGTATCGAGGATGACCTGCCCAAGGGCGTCTTGGCCAAAACCACTGGTAGAGGCTATCAGGGTTCTACGTAAACCGGATCCCGCCCCTACTGTAAAGCAAACAAAATTGACAAGGTCAACCTCCTCGAGCCAACTACAAAGAAAGCCGAACGTCCCGAGAGGATATTCACCAACTTAAGATCGACCTACGCTAGCGCCCTAAAGAGGGTCATGGAACAAGGGAAACTGCAACCAATCGGGCCTAATCCGGGCCCGCCTGAAGCAAAGAAAACCCGCTTTTGGAACCCTAACACCTATTGCCAATATCACCAGGGCAAGGGCCACGACACAGAAACTTGCTACAAGCTGAAGCACACTATCCAGGACATGATCGAGAAAGGAGAACTACCCCTACCTCCACCAGCAAAACCAAACAACAAAAAAAACCCTTTGGGGATTCACGCCATTTCAAATGATGAACCAACTCTGGATTTCTCGCATCTCATCTTACCTATTGAGGACGAGATTAATGTCTTGGGAAAGGATACCCCAGACGGGATGTTCATCTTTAGCGCCGCGTCCATGCTCGCTATGTTTCAGCAAATCGAGAAAACCACAGCTAGTCTCACGGAGAGGATCACCCGACTCGAGGATGCTTACCATCGACTAATATTCAACCCACGAACATATGCACCGCGTCCAAGGGAGGGTCCCCCAAACACCAAAAATTCCCAATTCCAAAATGGACTACTTCCGCGACCATTCTAGCATACACCTTACAACATAAACCACAATAATCAACCTCACAATAATCACCTTCACAAAAACTACATGCACAAAAACTTCCCTCACAAAAACTATCCTCCGAGGAATACCCCTTCAGGTACACTCGCGACCCTGAAATCAACGACATTTAGAGAGATGATGTAGATGACGTCTACATTGTCTCGGGAAAGGGCAAGCAAACCAAAGAGATTGATCACCTTACTCGATCTGGACGCCCTTACCAGAACAAAAACATCACAACAAACAATCCGCCAGAATGCCAAGGCCGAGATATCCATCTGGCAACTAATCGCCACATCCTTTGAGCACCGACAGGCTTTTCTTCAAGCCTTGGAGAAGCTGACAGTGCCTTTCACCTCCTCACCCGAATAAGTGGTAGCCCATATGACAAGGGACGTCCCTGAACTAAATAACCCAATAATCTTCTCCGACGAGGATATAACTCCCTTTGGAGCCAACCACAACTTGGCCCTATACATCACCGTGCAATGCTTGAAAAAGAGTATTCCCATGGTTTTGGTTGATGGCGGATTTGCAGTCAACGTCATTCCTCTCAAAACAGCTCATAAAGTAGGGATCAAGGAAGTTGACCTAGTCCCAACCCATCAAGTAGTTGCACCTATAAAGGTACTCATCGTAAGGTCACAGGTCTTATATCCCTAACCATCGCAACAGGACCCTTGGAGAGATAAGCTAGTTTCCAATTAGTCGACATCGGCGCATCATTCAAGATGCTTCTAGGGCGCCCTTGGATCCATGTTGCCAAAGCCGTCACATCTACCCTTCACCAGAAAATTAGGGTCCTCGTCAACGGCAAAACAAACACAATTCCTGCATCCCCAATCAAAGTTATCATGAAAAAGGGGATAGCCTCTCAAGTCACTGAGGAGATCGACATTCAAATGCTGGGATTTCGAGCCGTGAATGCCCTAATCGATGAACAGACACCTTTTAATTGTGATCTTGTCTCAAACCTCACAATCAACCGCATCTAGATGCGCCAAAGGTATTTCCTGAGCATGCCTTTTAACCCAGTGAAAAGCGCTTTGCCTCCCCTGAAACTAGCTAAGGACCCCAACATCCCTTTTGGACTAAGACTACAAGCTGACTGATGAAGACATCTGGAAGATGGGTCTCCTCGTGAAGAAGGGCAAAAAGCAAGGAGTCACCCTCCGCCTAAATCACTTGACCCTCAATGGATATTTCGTCCTCAAATGAGAGTATGAACTTCACATCGGCTTTCCTAAGCAGATCTACGACCCCATAACAAAGTTCAAGCATCCGGGTGTAGAAGTCTATCAAACTGCTACTTCATCCCTGACAACAACACCAATACTGCATCGATCAAGTCTAAATCGACCCCTTGTCTAGACGGGTAAGCTGTGAGCGTCCTGAAAAGTGAAGAAAGATAAACACCTAAGAGGGGGAGGGGGTGAATTAGGTGCACCTTTTAAAAAAAATCTCCTTTACTTGGTTAGAGGCTAACACAAGTAAGATCTATTAAGTACAAACTTGAGAAACTTAATAAGAGAACATAAAAGTAAATAAACAAACAAGACGATGTTTAAAAAATTAGTTCAGCTCCTGCTCCGGAGCCTACGTCCAACCGTTATTTTATTGCTTGTTTATAAATTTACTCAAACTTAACTAAACCATTACAATAAAAATAACTCACCAACCTACTCCGGTTGCAATTGCTTGAAGCTACTCCGCTTCAAGACTTTCCCTTCCTCAAAGCTACTCCGCTTCAAGACTTAAGTTCTATCTCATCGGTTTACAGAGTCAGAATCTCAATGGTTCACTTAAGAACATGGAGATTACAATTAAGACCTAAACACGAGAATCATTGAACATACTCTTTATCAAACAATGAAGTGAACTGATACCTGGAGATTTTAGAGCTTTTAAAAACAAGTGAAGACTTTTGAAAACAGAAAAACGGTTTTGCAAATGATTGAAGAAAAAAGTTTTAAATGCTGAAAAGATTTGAAAAGTGTTTTACAATGAATGCTCTTCAAAGTCTTAGCAATAAATGATAAATGAGAGGGTTATTTATAGAGGAAAGAAGTGTGTAAGAGAAGGATTTTAATACTTCTTCACTCGAATGTCCATAGGTTTATAAGATGTATTCTCATTTAAAAATATAGAGGAACAATCAGGTTTGTGAGGCTCAAAGCAGCTGCGTTTTTCCAAGGCAATGAGTGTTTCCCATAAATTTTATTGGAACTCACATTTTCTCCCAAAATAGAAAAAGTAAAAGACCCATTTTCAGTATGTAAAACCACTTGCATTAATAAGATTGGTATCTTTTAATTCAACTTGCAAGCATATTCTTTTTGTTCTTTAGATTTGAAAAATGATATCCCTTTTTTAAAACAGTAAAGCTTTTGAAAGGTATTGAACACTTATGAATTTTCCGAAAATTCTCCATACGTTAGTACCAGAAACCGTGGTGCAACAATCACAAGAACTTTTGCATGCTTTTGCAGTCACTTATGCTTAAAAGAGGATATGTTTAACTACCTCGTTTACAACATTCATTCTAGGCAATGGGCTTTCTTGACTTGTCTTTCATCTTGATCATCTTTGAGCTTCTTTAATCAATCATTGGATGGTTAATTTGCTAAACAATTTAAATAAGAAGTAAACAGTTAAATGACAATGAAATTTGGCATCATCAACCAAGTATGTTCTAACAAATTCCCCCTTTAGTGATGGCGTGTTTTAAATATGTGTTTAGTTCCCCCTAAGCCCATGGTGAGTCGGTCTTTGAACTAAATAGTAAAGGACATCAAATAACTATGATCAAGGTGAATGGGGTCAACATGCTTGGCCTAAGTCAAATATCTAATCATGGTAGTTAAGACATTTTCACAGTGAACGTTAGCCTAAGAGTCCTTAATTAACACATAAACAATGTTAGGACCTATTTGTTGATGATAACATACCCAATTTAATCGTGTTTCTAAGTTTACCATTTCAGGAATAATGCAACCTCCTCAAGTAAGAATTAATCAATGTCAAAGTCAAGATTGGTTGATAATTTGCTACCCAAGATTTAGAGTCATTTGTGTCAACTATTGTAAAGATGAAAGAGTAGAATACTTGCATTAGTAACAGTCAAGCCCAGCGTTACTCTCTCTGGTAACAGTATGCTTGACTGTCACTTTTGGTCTGTTACACTTGAAGCAAGTCTTTCAATTTTGATATTTCTTTTTTATTCAAAATGGCTTTTCATGCACCAGCTTAAAAAGAAGTTTTAAACTTGAAATATTGAAGGGTGGTCTTTGGAAAAGAATATGCCATCTGAATATCCTAAAAAGCTTTCACCAAAATAGTAAAAAGACTTTCCCTTGCTTTATGAAAGTAAAACTTGTTTCTTTCCAAAATGGTCTTTCAAGGTTTATCCTCTTTTTCCTGGTTCACATGTTATATTTCTGAAAATAAACCCTTTTTGGGAGCCTTACAAACCCTTTTTTTATTATTTCACCTTTTAAAGGATTACCCATTTTGTGCAAACTTTGGGTGGTCAAACCTTTTTGTCACATACTTAAAAGTTCGACCTCTAAAACCCTAATTTTCAAAGTACTTGCATCCTCTATAAAAGGAGAACACATATTCATTTAAGAGGTAAGAATTTTACCTGAGAAATCAAAGTATTTTGGAAAATCAGTTTTAAGAACTTAAAACTTTTCTCTTTGCAAAAATCTTCTAAGTCTTCAAGAGTCACAGTCATCACCACTGTTGCTTTATAGTATTGTACTCTCTCATCTAGAATCATTTGAATAATAGGTTGTCCTTCTCAATTCTGTCAAAGAATCAGCTTGAGGAAACTTGGTCTTATTAACATTCTAGTTAGAATGTCGAGTTCCTAGACGGAGTAGACTTAGAACTCGTGTCGCAATCGGAGTAGGTTGTTGATCCTTTTATTGTAAGTGTCTTAAGTAGTCGGAGTAGATCACTTCCCTTATTAATAAAATAAGATTGGACGCAGGCCTTTAGAGTGATGACCGAACCAATTCAAAAATCGTTGTGTTGATCTCTCTTCGCTTTTAATTTCGCTGCAATTTATTTAATTGTTCTTCATTTACGGTTGTGCTAGCAACAGTCATGAATACTGTTACTTCTGGTCTGTAGCTCTTACTTCACTAGCTAAGACAATCAAGTAGCAGTCAGAACAACTGTCGCTCCCAAACTTCAATAATCTCCTTAAACTTTCGTGATACACAATTAATCATTCAATTTATTTGATGTATCCATTTGCTCTTCATATTGTCAATCAACTTACTTTAAAACAATAAAGATTAAGTTGAATTTTTTAGTTAAACTCATTCATCGTGTTTTAACACAACAGTCTGTGATACTGTCGGTTTGGTCTGTTGCTTACAACATTTGCAAAGCTAACAAGTAACAGTCTGTCTTATAGTTTAACACAAGAGTCCGCATGCTCTTGATCGAGGCTAATCGCCTTAGAGTTTTATTCTTGGGATATGGATTCCTCAAAACACTCCAAGATCCCGGTCTTTACCGGTGAGAATTTTGGATGGTGGAAGCTCAAAATGGAGCACTATATCAAAAGTATTGATTATCAATGTTGGAAAATCATTGAGGACGGACCTCTTGCTATTGAGAAAACCGACATTCTTACGGGTTCTACTAAGGTCAAGGCCAAGAAGGATTACAATGAAAATGATTTCAAATTGGCCGGGAAAGACTCAAAAGCAATGTCGATTCTTCAACGGTGTGTAGGTTTGGCCGAAGTGAGTCGGATTTCCGGATGTCCTACTGCTAAACTAATTTGGGATTCCCTTGTTCTTGCCTATGAAGGGACGTCTCAAGTAGAAAACACCGTATTAACCTTCTCATGCAAAAATATGAGATGTTTCGTATGTCAAAGGATGAGTCCATAATTAGTTTTTCATCTCGCTTTTCGTGTATTATCTATGAACTACAAAGTCTAGGAAGAGATTTTGAGTCCGAGGACATCATTCAATTTTTTTTTCGTAGTCTTACCACTAAATGACAACCCAAGGTAACCGCCATAGAGGAGGCCACAGATTTATCCACTGTATCTCTTCATGAACTAATGGGATCACTAATGGCTTACGAGTTTAATCTCGACAAGCACTCAAGTGAATCTTCAAAGGGAAAGAGTCTTGCTCTAACATTCTCTTCAATTGATGATGAGGATAAAGAGGTATATGAGTTTGCTTTGTTCTCTAAGAACTTAGTAGGAATGGTAAATGGCCAAGGACATAAAAGGTTCAACAACAACAATTACACGAAAAAACGCTTTCCTAAGAAAAGACCTACTACCACCATTGGATACTTTAAGTGTGATGACAAATCACATCAAATTAAAGAATGTCAAAAGTGGGATGAGATTAAGTCTAAGGATAAGCGAGATAAGGCTAAAAAGGAATACAAGCACAAGGTCATGTCCGCCATTTGGGGAATGTCCGACACCGACGACGATGAACCCATGGAGGAGGAACTAGAGGCAAAAATGTGTCTTACACATCATCTCAAAAACAAAGTCTCTAAATCCTCTAAAATTGAACATCTTAGATTTCTTATGGCGCATCGCGATGATTCTTACTCGGATTTCGACAATGAGGTAAAACATCTAAAAGCCATGGTTAGGTCTTACTCCAAAGAAAAAGTATGTAAGATTCTTGACAAACTCTTTGACAAATGTCGTTCTTTAAGTGAAAAGTTAGAGGTCATGCAAGATGAAATAGAAGAAATTGCTCAAGAAAACTTTAACCTTAAAAATGAACTGAAAGCAACAGACAGTGTCACTGTTACCTCTGAGGCATATGATGAGGTAAAAAGAGTATACAAGTTGAACAAAGAATTGTCCAAGGAACTAAAGTGTCTTAGGTCGACTCACAACGATGTTTCTGATATTGAGAATGTCAACACTACTCTAGTTATACAAATGTCCATGATAACAAGGGAACGTGATGAGCTTCTAAAAGAAAAATCCATGTTTAAAGGTGTAATTGATGACCTAGTTGATGAAGTAGAAAAACTTAAAGTAACAGTCTCTCAGACTGCTACCTCTGACAGTACCAAAGAAACTTCAAATGAACTAGTCACCAGCCTATCAAAGGAGAATGAGTGTCTTAAGGTGAACATAGATGCCTACAAAAGGGAGAGTAGAATGCTTCACGAAATTTTTGTCAAATTTCAACAAGAATCTCCCGAATGTAGTTCTTCTAGATCCAAGATTGTTCACCTAGATAGATGCATCTCGAGTCTTAAGCTTAATGTTCACCAAAATTCTGAAACTTTCATGGAGCTAAAATCTGAATATGTCATAATGAAGAAAGACTTTGAAAGTCATAAAGAAAAGAACAAGTATCTCACCTTTAAAATCGAGGAACTAAACAAGGAACTTGTTGAGGATAAGAATGTTTCAAAAGTATGTCATAATGAAGAAAGAGTTGGTACCAATTAATGTAAGGTTTACGTCAAAAGTAAGCTTAAGAACGATTTCTAAAAACCCTTTTATCAAACTGTTTTTAAGGATTAACTTTCGGCAGACGTCGAGAAGAAACGCAGCAACTGCTGCGCCTCTTCTAAGAGTTGCTGCGCCTCTTCCAGAGGTTGCCGCAGTTCCTGCTTTTCTTCTTCTTCCTCGCCTCTCTGTTAATTCGTCTTTCTTTCTTTGTTTGCTTATTTTCTTTCTTCATTCGTACATATGATAATTTTAATACATACTCTCGATAAATATCACGCTTTAAATCCGACTTAAATCCCTAATAATCAATATTTGCGGGTTTTCGTCATTAAATCAAACCCGGATTTTGGATATTCGATTTGTTCATATCAAGTCTCTGGAATTCGACCTTTGTACATTGATACGTGCCTAATGTATAGTCTTTTTGGCCTATTTCAGCACGTATTTCTATGCATTTATATACTGTTTTTATGGTATTTTGCCCCGAATTGGCTACTTTGGTGTATTTTGTCCTTTTTGTAGGAATGATCGCGAAAGTAGCGGAACCATGCTCTTTTCTGCCCTTTTGCATGCATTTAGAGGAGACGGGACCATCCCAGAGTGAGATGTTGCACTTGAAGTGTCGTTGCACGCATTACGATGCATTTGGGTGAAGACGTGAGCTGAATTGAAGACCCAAGTGGTCTATCGAGTTGATAGGTGGTCTATCGAGCTGTTTGGAGGACGATCGAATGGTCCCTGAAGCTCCCTGAGCTCGATCGAGAGGTTCCTTCCTCGATCGAGTAATCCGCCTTTGATCAAGTCCTCGATCGAGAACCCTGCTGTTCGATCGAGGAGTTCCTGCTGAGACACTGGTCGATCGAGTGGTCTAATCCACTCGATCGAGAGGATTTCGTCTGTGGGCTTTAATTAGTCCGTGTTTTATTAAGTACGCAAAAACACTTAGGCTTTTCGGCTATATAACCTATGTTTAACTAGGTTATTAGTCATCTTCTTTTCACCTTTTATCTAGTTTTAATCTCTGAATCTTTTGGAACGAACTTTTACTCTCTATTCATAGACATTAGACTACTGTTACTTTCGACGTTGGATCGTTTTCACTGGGATTTCGTTCTTTACGCCGGAATTTCTCGGATTGTAATTCTCTTTCCCTCTTTAATATTAATTAACCTTCATTTGTTGTTTATTACTTGTTTTTATGCTTTTTATTCTTCTTGCCCTAATTATTATCATTGCTTTTTATCATCATATCGTTATGTCTTCTGCTGGGAATTTGTATGCTGTTAGTTTATCGATAGTCATGAGTAGCTAATCTCCCTTCATGTTGGGATTAGGGGATCTACGGTAGAATAATGACGACGTAGTGAATGAATTAGACGAATTATCTAAGAGACTCTGTCACTATAGCAATATAACTGTAATTATCGACCTAGTTGAGTGCACGCTTCTATGTCACCTTTAACCTGGCTACAATTAATCCTGGATCGAAAGATTGGATTAAATAGGCCTGCTATAAACAGTAGACTACCCTAATGAGGACGAAAGTTAAGTTAGTGGTATTTTAGGGTGGGAAGTGGACCGAAAGGACCTTCTAATATCCGTCTCGCATTAGTTCGTCTGAGTCATTTACTGCTAAGTTGTTGATTTACCGTAGTGAACCGAATTCCCGACATGTCCCTCTCTCATTGATAGTTTAATTCATTTCCTGCTTTGCTGCTCTTTCCTTATTTCTCTTCCTTCAACTCCGTAGTTAGAAACCAAATTTTAATCAACCCAATTGTTACCTTAGAATTAGAAATAGATAGCTGTAGTTACATTCCTCCCTGTGGATTCGATACTCGACTGCCTCTACTACATACTAGTTGAGACCGTTAGGTTTTATTTTTGACAGGTACGCGACAGACGTGTCATACATGCTTCCATCAGTTTATCACGTCTTTTATTCATTTTCGTCATAATAAGTTTAACCTAATTAATTTGTAGTTCGTTTATAACCCGTCTTTAATTCATTTTAATCTGCTTTAATTCGTTTTTATCGCTTTTATGATGATTTCACATGTTAATAATATGCTAAATCACTTTCATCCGAGTCAAATATTAATAATCAACCATTAAACACACCATCGAACATAAAAAAACTGCAGTTCTGACTTCACAGACATAACTCACCTCAGGAACAGACGCAGTAACCACTGCGTCTCTTCCAAGAGACGCAGCATTGTTGCGCCTGTTCCGGGTTGAGCCCTGTCTCTGAACTTCCGTTCTTGCTTTGACCTAATTCGTTAATTTACGTATTAATCGACTATTAATCCTAATATCGCCTCTAATCTGTCCATATTTTCTAATTTATTTTCCATTTTGTTTTCTCAAATTATCCGTCTTAAATATATTTTTGATGTAAATCATTAAACCGTTGTAAATTATTGTAATTTTAATTATCGTTATTTATTGTATATTATTTTGTATGATTTCTTTACTTGTTTCCACATGTAATTAATTCTAAACCCTACTTCGATATAATTGAGTGCTAATTATTTGTTCACCGACTTAGTTAATTCTCACATGTTAGGTTCAAAACGTTGTTTGTTGCATTGCATGCATATAATCGACAACATATCGAGTACAAACGATTTCCCTAATCATTAGTAGAGGCCGCTATCGAGGCGGGCGGGATTAGGTGTTCAGTAAAAGGACTTCCTAATACGGACCCTCACCCCTTACTCCAGATCTCTGTGAACATCCGTGTTCATTGGCATCCAGGAGAGTCATTTTAGACATAGAATGCTAAGGGTAACGAGTTCTTAGTGTTCATATCACTACTTTGTGTCTTGACATGACACGAGGTATTCGAACGGTTCCAATTTTCCACAAAAATTGGTGGCGACTCCACAAATGCAAACGCTTGTTCCCAAGTGCTTCGTGTCCACGCGTTCACAAAGTGAAAAGTTAGAGGTCATGCAAGATGAGATTGAAGAAATTGCTCAAGAAAATTTTAACCTTAAAAATGAACTGAAAGCAACAGATAGCGTCACTGTCATCTCTGAGGCATATGATGTAGTTAAAAGAGTGAATAAATTGAACAAGCAATTGTCTAAAAAACTAGAGTGTCTTAAGTCTACCCCCAACGATGTCTCCGACCTTGAGAATGTCAACACCACTCTAGTTATGCAAATGTCTATGATAACTAAGGAACGTGATGAGTTGTTAAAAAAAAATCTGTTTTCAAAAGAGTAATCGATGACCTAGTGGATGAAGTAGAAGAACTCAAAGTAACAGTGTCTCAGACTGTCACCTCTTACAGTAGCAAAGAAACTTCGAATGAACTTGTCTCTAATCTATCCAAGGAGAATGAATGTCTTAAGGTTAACATAGATGCCTACAAGAGGAGATTAGAATGCTTCACGAAAAATTTGTTAAATTTCAACATGAATCTTCCGAATGTAGTTCATCTAGATCCAAAATTGATCACCTAGATAGATGCATCTCGAGTCTTAAGCTTAATGTTAAAAAAAAAATCTGAAACTTTCATGGAGCTAAAGTCTGAGTATGTCATAATGAAGAAAGAGCTTGAAAACTTTAAAGAGAGAAACAGGTATCTCACTTTTAAAGTCGAAGAACTAAACAAATAACTTGTTGATGCTAAGAATGTTTTAAAAAATTGGGAAGGAAGTCAAAATGTCTTAAACATTCTCACTAATCAGTCCAAAAGATGCGATAGGGTTGCCCGTCTCGGATTTAAATGGAACAGTCAGTCCGACTGTTACATCCAAAAACCGGATCCAACCAAAACCGACTTTAGAAGAAGGAAATATGTTGGTCTTCCCGAGTATATCATTTGCAACTATTGTGGTAAAACCGGTCATGTCTTTAATGCTTGCAAAAAGAGACATAATGATATTAACAAGAACATCAAAGTTGTAAAACAAATATGGGTTAGAAAAGATATGCTACGAAATGTGAAGGATAATAAGGGACTCAAATTCATTTGGGTTCCTAAATTCAAAGTCTAATCTTGTGTAGGGCTTGGTGAGAGGCGGCCGCAATTGGTACTTGGATAGTGGATGTTCTCGTCACATTACGGGAGATAGAAGCCAATTTCTCTCACTAGAAGTTTATGATGGTGGCAAGGTAACATTTGGTGATGACAAGAAAGGTAAGATAATAGGCATAGGGAAGGTTGGTAAGTCATCGTTACTTTGTGTTGACAATGTGCGGCTTGTCAAAGGTTTGAAACATAATCTTCTTAGCATTTCTCAACTATGTGATAAAGGTAACATTGTGGAATTTAGTGCTAACTTGTGTCGAATAATTGATGCCATGACTCACGAAATCATTCTCGAAAGGAGACGTGTCAAAGACGTTTACTTAACCGACTTAAACATGTTGTCCGGTCATACCATGTCATGTATGAGTGTAATAAAAAACGATCCTTGGTTGTGGCACAAAAGGTTTGGACATGTTAGCGCTAAAACTCTTAACACTCTTAGAAGACGTGACTTGGTTGAAGGTTTTCCTAACATGAAATTTTATTTTGACAAAGTATGTGATGAATGTGCTAGATGTAAACATGTTAGAAGTTCTTTTAAACATAAAAGAATTGTGGGTACTCTTCGTCCATTACAACTCTTTCATATCGACTTATGTGGACCTATGAGAACTAGAAGTAGAGGTGGTAGTCGTTATGTGTGCGTCATTGTTGATGATTACTCTAGGTTCGTTTGGGCACTCTTCTTAAGTTCCAAGAGTGAGGCATTTGATAAGTTTTTAATTTGGTTGAAAAAGATTCAAAACACACTTGTTTTAAAACTTGTTTCCATAAGAACCGATCATGAAAACGAATTTGAAATTTCGTCATTTAGTGCTTATTGTAATGACAATGGTGTAGACCATAATTTCTCGGATCCTAGAACACCACAACAAAACGGAGGAATAGGACCCTTAAAGTATGCTAGAACCATGTTATTATGTAGTAAGTTGCCTAAGAACTTTTAGGCCGAAGCGGTAAACACCGCTTGCTATATTCATAATCGAGTTATGATAAAGAAACTTTAACCTTAAAAATGAACTGAAAGCAACAGACAGTATCACTGTTACCTCTGAGGCATATAATGAGGTAAAAAGAGTAGACAAGTTGAACAAAGAATTGTCCATGGAACTAGAGTGTCTTAGGGCGACTCACGTCGATGTTTCTGATATTGAGAATGTCAACACTACTCTAGTTATACAAATGTCCATGATAACAAGGGAACGTGATGAGCTTCTAAAAGAAAAATCCATGTTTAAAGGTGTAATTGATGACCTAGTTGATGAAGTAGAAAAACTTAAAGTAACAGTGTCTCAGACTGCTACCTCTGACAGTACCAAAGAAACTTCAAATGAACTAGTCACCAGCCTATCAAAGGAGAATGAGTGTCTTAAGGTGAACATAGATGCCTACAAAAGGGAGAGTAGAATGCTTCACGAAATTTTTGTCAAATTTCAACAAGAATCTCCCGAATGTAGTTCTTCTAGATCCAAGATTGTTCACCTAGATAGATGCATCTCGAGTCTTAAGCTTAATGTTCACCAAAATTCTGAAACTTTCATGGAGCTAAAATTTGAATATGTCATAATGAAGAAAGACTTTGAAAGTCATAAAGAAGTATCTCACCTTTAAAATCGAGGAACTAAACAAGGAACTTGTTGAGGCTAAGAATGTTTCAAAAGTATGTCATAATGTAGAAAGAGTTGGTACCAATTAATGTAAGGTTTACGTCAAAAGTAAGCTTAAGAACGATTTCTAAAAACCCTTTTATCAAACTGTTTTTAAAGATTAACTTTCGGCAGACGTCAAGAAGAAACGCAGCAACTGCTGCGCCTCTTCTAAGAGTTGTTGCGCCTCTTCCAGAGGTTGCCGCAGTTCCTGCTTTTCTTCTTCTTCCTCGCCTCTCTGTTAATTCATCTTTCTTTCTTTGTTTGCTTATTTTCTTTCTTCATTCGTACATATGATAATTTTAATACATACTCTCGATAAATATCACGCTTTAACTCCGACTTAAATCCCTAATAATCAATATTTGCGGGTTTTCGTCATTAAATCAAACCCGGATTTTGGAGATTCGATTTGTTCATATCAAGTCTCTGGAATTCGACCTTTGTACATGCTTCCATCAGTTTATCACGTCTTTTATTCGTTTCCGTCATAATAAGTTTAACCTAATTAATTTGTAGTTCGTTTATAACCCGTCTTTAATCCATTTTAATCTGCTTTAATTCGTTTTTATCGCTTTTATGATGATTTCACATGTTAATAATATGCTAAATCACTTTCATCCGAGTCAAATATTAATAATCAACCATTAAACACACCAACGAACATAAAAAAACTGCAGTTCTTACTTCACAGACATAACTCACCTCAGGAACAGACGCAGTAACCACTGCGTCTCTTCCAAGAGACGCAGCATTGTTGCGCCTGTTCCGGGTTGAGCCCTGTCTCTGAACTTCCGTTCTTGCTTTGACCTAATTCGTTAATTTACGTATTAATCGACTATTAATCCTAATATCGCCTCTAATCTGTCCATATTTTCTAATTTATTTTCCATTTTGTTTTCTCAAATTATCCGTCTTAAATATATTTTTGATGTAAATCATTAAACCGTTGTAAATTATTGTAATTTTAATTATCGTTATTTATTGTATATTATTTTGTATGATTTCTTTACTTGTTTCCACATGTAATTAATTCTAAACCCTACTTCGATATAATTGAGTGCTAATTATTTGTTCACCGACTTAGTTAATTCTCACATGTTAGGATCAAAACGTTGTTTGTTGCATTGCATGCATATAATCGACAACATATCGAGTACAAACGATTTCCCTAATCATTAGTAGAGGCCGCTATCGAGGCGGGCGGGATTAGGTGTTCAGTAAAAGGACTTCCTAATACGGACCCTCACCCCTTACTCCAGATCTCTGTGAACATCCGTGTTCATTGGCATCCATGAGAGTCATTTTAGACATAGAATGCTAAGGGTAACGAGTTCTTAGTGTTCATATCACTACTTTGTGTCTTGACATGACACGAGGTATTCGAACGGTTCCAATTTTCCACAAAAATTAGTGGCGACTCCACAAATGCAAACGCTTGTTCCCAAGTGCCCCGTGTCCACACGTTCACAAAGTGAAAAGTTAGAGGTCATGCAAGATGAGATTGGAGAAATTGCTCAAGAAAATTTTAACCTTAAAAATGAACTGAAAGCAACAGATAGCGTCACTGTCATCTCTGAGGCATATGATGAAGTTAAAAGAGTGAATAAATTGAACAAGCAATTGTCTAAAAAACTAGAGTGTCTTAGGTCTACCCCCAACGATGTCTCCGACCTTGAGAATGTCAACACCACTCTAGTTATGCAAATGTCTATGATAACTAAGGAACGTGATTAGTTGTTAAAAGAAAAATCTGTTTTCAAAAGAGTAATCGATGACCTAGTGGATGAAGTAGAAGAACTCAAAGTAACAGTGTCTCAGACTGTCACCTCTTACAGTAGCAAAGAAACATCGAATGAACTTGTCACTAATCTATCCAAGGAGAATAAATGTCTTAAGGTTAACATAGATGCCTACAAGAGGAGATTAGAATGCTTCACGAAAAATTTGTTAAATATCAACATGAATCTCCCGAATGTAGTTCATCTAGATCCAAAATTGATCACCTAGATAGATGCATCTCGAGTCTTAAGCTTAATGTTAAAAAAAATCTGAAACTTGCATGGAGCTAAAGTCTGAGTATGTCATAATGAAGAAAGAGCTTGAAAACTTTAAAGAGAGAAACAGGTATCTCACTTTTAAAGTCGAAGAACTAAACAAAGAACTTGTTGATGCTAAGAATGTTTTAAAAAATTGGGAAGGAAGTCAAAATGTCTTAAACATTCTCACTAATCAGTCCAAAAGATGCGATAGGGTTGCCCGTCTCGGATTTAAATGGAACAGTCAGTCCGACTGTTACATCCAAAAACCGGATCCAACCAAAACCGACTTTAGAAGAAGGAAATATGTTGGTCTTCCCGAGTATATCATTTGCAACTATTGTGGTAAAACCGGTCATGTCTTTAATGCTTGCAAAAAGAGACATAATGATATTAACAAGAACATCAAAGTTGTAAAACAAATATGGGTTAGAAAAGATATGCTACGAAATGTGAAGGATAATAAGGGACTCAAATTCATTTGGGTTCCTAAATTCAAAGTCTAATCTTGTGTAGGGCTTGGTGAGAGGCGGCCGCAATTGGTACTTGGATAGTGGATGTTCTCGTCACATTACGGGAGATAGAAGCCAATTCCTCTCACTAGAAGTTTATGATGGTGGCAAGGTAACATTTGGTGATGACAAGAAAGGTAAGATAATAGGCATAGGGAAGGTCAGTAAGTCATCGTTACTTTGTGTTGACAATGTGCGGCTTGTCAAAGGTTTGAAACATAATCTTCTTAGCATTTCTCAACTATGTGATAAAGGTAACATTGTGGAATTTAGTGCTAACTTGTGTCGAATAATTGATGCCACGACTCACGAAATCATTCTCGAAGGGAGACGTGTCAATGACGTTTACTTAACCGACTTAAACATGTTGTCCGGTCATACCATGTCATGTATGAGTGTAATAAAAAACGATCCTTGGTTGTGGCACAAAAGGTTTGGACATGTTAGCGCTAAAACTCTTAACACTCTTAGAAGACTTGACTTGGTTGAAGGTTTTCCTAACATGAAATTTGATTTTGACAAAGTATGTGATGAATGTACTAGATGTAAACATGTTAGAAGTTCTTTTAAACATAAAAGAATTATGGGTACTCTTCGTCCATTACAACTCTTTCATATCGACTTATGTGGACCTCTGAGAACTAGAACTAGAAGTATAGGTGGTAGTCGTTATGTGTGCGTCATTGTTGATGATTACTCTAGGTTCGTTTGGGCACTCTTCTTAAGTTCCAAGAGTGAGGCATTTGATGAGTTTTTAATTTGGTTGAAAAAGATTCAAAACACACTTGTTTTAAAACTTGTTTCCATAAGAACCGATCATGAAACCGAATTTGAAATTTCATCATTTAGTGCTTATTGTAATGACAATGGTGTAGACCATAATTTCTCGGATCCTAGAACACCACAACAAAACGGAGTGGTTGAACGGAGGAATAGGACCCTTAAAGTATGCTAGAACCATGTTATTATGTAGTAAGTTGCCTAAGAACTTTTGGGCCGAAGCTGTAAACACCGCTTGCTATATTCATAATCGAGTTATGATAAGAAAGGAGCATAATCAATAAAACACCCTATGAAATACTACGTGGAAGAAAGCCCAATATTTCATATTTTAGATGCTTTGGGAGCAAATATTTTTTTCATAACAATGGTAAACACAACTTGGGAATGTTTGATCCACGTAGTGATGAAGGGGTATTTATTGGCTACTCCGACCATAGCAAGGCCTATAAAGTTTACAATAAACGAACCATGTTGATTGAGGAAAGTATCCACGTTATATTTGATGAAGCTACCATTCTTGGGCAGGTACAAAATGAGGATGAAGATGATGAAGATGATGAATTTGAGATTGGTCTTGTGAGAAAATACTTTGTGTTTGCGGAAGAGGAAGTTCCAAACGATGATGCCCTGCAACAGACAGAAGGATTGTTCCCTGCCAATGTAAACAACAACTCAGGGGGAACAGTCAGTAACACTTATACTACATATTCTTCCTCCCAAGCAGTAACAGACTCAACCCTGTTGCATCCACTTCCAGAACAGCAACAGTGCAAAACACTGTCACCACAGGCGATCATTCGGACCCTAATGAAGTCCCTAGTTCTGACCAGCAAGCAACAGTCACCGAGACTGTTACATCTGAGGGGGAATAAACCATCATCATTCCAAGAAGGTGGAAACATCAAAGCTCACACCCACTCTCAAATCTCACAAGTGAATTGAGCTCTGGAATCAAGACTAAATCTTCCCTCAACAACCTAGCCTACCTCAACGAATATTGTGCCCACAATGCCTTCCTCTCTCAAATCGAACTCGCTAATGTGACAGTCGCTCTGACTGATGCAGACTGGTTGATTGCAATGCAAGAAGAACTCAACCAATTCAAGAGAAACGAGGTATGGTACTTGGTCCCTAGACCACCTAATTGTACCGTCATTGTTACTAGGTGGGTCTTTCGCAATAAGCTTGATGATTCCGGAGAAATCATAAGGAATAAAGCTAGACTATTGGTGCAAGGTTACAATCAACAAGAAGGAATCTATTATGACGAAACCTATGCACCGGTAGCTAGGCTTGAAGCCATTCGATTACTAATAGCTTTTGCGGCTCACAAAGGCATTAAGCTCTTCCAAATGGATGTCAAAACCGCTTTCTTAAATGGATATTTGGAAGAGGATGTCTTTGTAGAGCAACCTCTGGGCTTTTTAAACAATGATTTTCCGAAACATGTTTTCAAATTAGACAAAGCTCTTTATGGTTTAAAATAAGCACCTAGGTGTTGGTATGATAGATTGTCTAAATTTCTCATTGAAAATGGTTTTAGAAGAGGTTCCATTGACAAAACATTATTTTTGAAGCAACAGTCAGACGAACTGTTGGTTGTCCAAGTATATGTTGATGATATTATACTTGGGGCAACCAATGAAGTACTCTATGCTTATTTTTCGGAACTAATGAAATCGGAATTTGAAATGAGCATGATGGGTGAGCTAGGATTTTTTCTTCGGCTCCAAATTAAACAATCCAAAGACGGAATCATGATCCATCAACAAAAGTATATCAAAGAAATGCTTAAGAAGTTTGGGATGACTAATGGGAACTCATTTCCTACACCTCTGATATCTAAGTCCAAATTGGAAAAGGATGAGAACGGTAAGAGCATTAGTGATAAGGTGTATCTAGGTATGATTGGATCACTTCTCTATTTAACCGCAAGTCGTCCTAACATTCTTTTTAGCGTTTGTTTATGTGCTAGATTCCAATCAAATCCGAAAGAATCTCATTTTAAAGCGGTTAAACGTATTCTTCGATATTTGATTGGAACAAAAGAACTTTATTTGTGGTACCCCTTACATTGTCCTTTTGATCTTATAGGATATTCCGATGCGGACTATGCGAGGTGTAGTGTTGATAGAAAGAGCACTTCCAGGATTGCAATGTTCTTGGGTCCTTTCTTGATCTCGTGGGGCTAAAAGAAACAAAACATGGTTGCTCTTTCAACGGCCGAAAGTGAGTACGTTAGCGCCGCTCATTGTTGCTCACAACTTTTTTGGGTAAAACAACAACTTCTTGACTTTGGAATTATTTATGACTCCGTTCCCATCATGTGTGATAATACAAGTGCAATAAAGATTTCCAAAAATACAATTCAACATTCTAAGACTAAGCATACTGAAATTCGTCATCATTTCATTCGAGACCATGTTGAGAAAGGGCATGTTAAACTTATTTTTTTGCAAAAACCGAAGATCAAATAGCCGACATTTTTACTAAGCCACTTGAAAGAAAACAATTTGAGAAACTTAGGCTAGATATAGGTTTAATTAATTGCTCTTAATTCATGTTCATGACTATATTTTTTCTCCTAAATGATTGACTAATTAGGGAGATGTTAGTATGATATTGTTCTTTCTCGTGTTTTCATATTGTTTGTTGACCGTAAACTGATATCGTATTTGTGAGTCGGTAATCACTCAACCTCATGCCTAATTATCTGTTTATATTCACATCACCACTTGATTTGAGAAATGAATTGTATACATTTCATTTAATTGGCCCAACAACCTTACCATCACATCTTAATTTGGCCAATTCTTCTAAAACCGTCCAAACCTCAAATAAACTCTCCAAAATACGAAACTTATCAACTCCCACCTACCAACCGTCCATCTCCCTCTCTAACCTACCCACAAACCTACCTTTACCATTTTACTATTGTAAAAACCTCTTTCAATACTAACCTTAAACCAACTTCCATGTCACCCCCAACCTCACAATCAAACCCAGTATCCAATCCTTCCTCCTCTCAAATCGACATGACCAACAAACGAAGAGGATCCTATGCCTTTCCGATTAACCCCACACCTGAAACCCCTCTCGAACCCGAACCTCTAGCCACACTCTCTCCTGAAAAACCCATACCCCCGAACCCTCGATCTTCTCCATGATCGGGAAGCGAACCCGATGAGCCAAACGGAAAACCATTCCCTCGGCAGGGTCGTCATCGGGAACCGTCACCATACTCGACGGCGATAATGATGAAGAATATCACCTTGATCACTCCCTTCAATTAGAGGAAGAAGTGGATCAAGGGGGTCAAGCGGTTAATGTACCGGGAAAACTGAAACGAGGGGTAAAACGAAAGGGAGCAGTTACTTCCTCTCTCCCGGACATAAGTAAAGAAGCTGAGGGTGAGGATACGAATGTTGACACGGATGTGACTGATCTAAATGATAATACTCCTGCATGTGATAGATCTGAGTCACCAATAAAAATCGATAAGGGAAAGGGAAAGGTATCTGACAAAGATGAAAGTATTGGGGTTGAGGAAACAGTTTCTGTGACAAAGAAAACCAAAAGAAGAAAGTTACAAAGGGGGCCACCACAAAATAAAGCAAAGGTTTCGGTTGTGTTAGGTAACGGCAAAGTCGTATTTCTCGATTCCAACGACTCGGTCCCACTTGTCTCCAAATGGGATGTGGACACTCTCTGGGCGCAAATCGAAGCATTGGATCGTCCCCCTTCGATCTTTCGTCACTGTGAAAGATTTATTTCCAAGGATGTGGTTCACTCAACTCGGATCTATGAGAAATCATGGTATGAACGACCCGCATTTAGGGATGGCAGTGGGTCGGGGACCCGACCTAGACCCTGAGGCTCGGACCCTAATGGGTCGGGTATGGGTTTCATTTTTTCAGACCCAATGGGTATGGGTCGGGTATGGGTCTTAAGAAAATATTTCGTGTCCGTGTCCGGGTCCGGGTCTAAGTTATGAGACCCATACCCGACCCTTACACCCTTTATTAAAAAAAAGAAAAGAAATATCAAAATCACAACTTTTCTGAATTCATATTGGTAGACCGTAGAAACCAAAGCAACTAAAGTCTCTTTTTCTTCCCTCATCCCATAAAGTGATAAAACCCGACCAAACTCTTCTGACAATACCACCACTCCACCACTGACACAAGGAAACCACCACCACAACACAGATACGCGACTGGCAACCACCTCTCTAATCGGCGGCGAACGACAACCACCATTAACAGCAGCCAGCGACGGTCAGATGGAGACGGCTATTAAGTACGTATTGATTTTAGGGTTCCGAGTTTGATTATTTTACATGTATTTGGAGGTAAAATTAATTTAGGTCTTCTTTATCTTTCTTAATCTCTTTGGTATGTATATTGGATTTGGTAGTGTACAATAGAGATTAATAAACTCATAATGTTAAGTAGTATGCATTTTTTTTTAAAATATTATAGACCCCATAGCTGTTAATCCTGCTATTAAAGTGGCTAAAACTCGGACTCACGGGTAGACCCAGGCCCAACCCTTACCCATAGTGTCCGGGTATGGGTCCTCAAATGTTAGACCCATGCGGGTCTGGGTCGGGTACGGGTCCAAAGGGAAAAACTCGGGTCCAGGTCCGGGTCTGGGTGGACCCGACCCAGACCCTACCCATTGCCATCCCTGTCCGCATTTGACAAGGTCCGGGAAATATTGGCCATTCAGAAATGGGAAAACTTAATGGAAGTCAGGGAGCCTGTGTTCGTCAGTGAGGTAGTTCAATTTCATGCGTCTTTACGGGTCGATATGTCCGGAACCTCTCTTACTGCAAAAGTTAATGGTATGCCCTTATCATTAACTCAAAATGATTTTTCTGAAATTCTTCAAATCCCAAATGAAGGTTATGACAACCTTCCAACCGAAACTTGGCCAGCCCTTGAATATGCATCCCCTATGTCGGTCGCTAAGACCGTTTACCCAAAAGCCGTCACATGTGGCTCTGTTGGAAATATAAAAATTCCTCCCCCACTTCGCTTAATTTTTAACATGTTGTGTCGAACCTTGTACCCCTCCGGTGAGCGTACCAAATTATCCATTGGCCAACAATATCTCATCTACCACCTAGCCACTCACCGAAAAGTTAACCTACCCGGCCTCATGTTTTGTCGCTTTGCTGCGATGACGGCCAAACTCTATGACCCCAAAGATACTAGCATTATCCGTTTACCATATTGTATGTGGGTGTCAATGATTTTGAAGGCTAAGGGTTTGTTACTCTCGACTAGTGTGGGGTTTATCAACTGTTTTGACACAATGAGTGATGGGCAGTTTAGGAAAATGCTGATTCGAATTGGTGATGATAAATTGCACCCGGTAAAGTCTCGTGGGAAAGGTCATGAGTCGGCTTCTTCTCGTAAGGGCTCGGGTCCCAACATGGCAGTCGTTCTTAAGGCCATACAAGACTTAAATGATTGGATTAAAGCTGATTTGGAAAAGAAGGATGTTGCTATAAGTCGCCTTGAGAAGGCGGTGGATGGGCTCAAAGGGGAAGTAGATATCATCTCTACTCTCCTTCAAGCTAAGGATGATGGCAATTCCGAGGGAAATTCCGATGGTGACCAAGTTTCCTCATCTTAGACCCAACCCATTTTCATGATCAAACTCTTTTGCCGTTTTGTTTACACTTCGTACCCTTCAATCTCATTTTAATTTGGTGGTGTAATCTTAAACTTGAATTAACCGTGGTGAACATCGTTTGAACCATGTTTAAACTTTGATTTGTGTTGACTTTGTTATCTTTTCACGATTATGGTTATCTTTATGTGTTTTCTAATGTGTGTTCTCCCTTGATCAAACGATAGCATCGTTGCCCTTTTGATGATGTCAAGAGGGGGAAAAGGTAAAACGCATGCTCTTGTCTTCTAAGTGATTTGATTAACCCTTGCCTATGCCCTAAACTACTTGATTAATGTGGTTTATTATCTATGTTTAGTCTATCTTGCTTTAGGTCTTTTGCTTTATTTGGTTAACATACTTTTATTTACATGTTGTTGGTGATTCTTGACTAAACACGAAAGAGGGAATATTAGCTTTGATAGACATTCGTTTTGTTTGGTTTGGGCTTGTCATCATCAAAGGGGGAATTTGTTGGGTTCTCTTAATTGATGATGATATACCCATTTAACTTGTGCCTTCTTAGTTTACTATTTTAGGATTAATCGACCAATTTGCAAGTCTTAATCAATCAAGGATCGTCAATCGCTTGCTACCCAAGATTTAGAATCGTTTTGTCAACCTATGTAAAGATGAAAGGGTAATACACGTAATGGTAACAGACAAGCATACCGTTACTTATCACGAGTAGTAGTGTGTTTGATTGTCACGTTTGACCTGTCACACTTGAAGCAAATCTTTCATTTTGAATATTTCAACTTTTATCAAATGGGCTTTCGTGCATCAGATTTTAAACTTGAAATATTGGAAGAGTGGTCTTTAAAAAGAGTTTGTAAATAGTACTTCAAAAGATTTCCTCTTTTATTCTACAACCTTTGTTTGTCTTTTATGAAACTTTATTTGGTTCTTTCCTTCTATTAACAAGAGTTGTCTTCTTGTTAATGTCCTCTCCACTTTGTTTCTGAAAACACAAAGGCTCTTTAAGGATACTTACAAACTCTCTTTTCTCCTTTATGTTTCTTAGAAAGAAGTCCTTTTTGGTGCTAGTTTGGGAAGGTCAACACTTTTGTCTCATGACCAAAAATTTTGACTAAAAACCCTAGCATGCATCCATTCGTTTTTCCCTCTATAAATGGAGTACCGCCCTTCACTTTCATAACAAGACTTTTACCTGAGAAATCAAAACATTTTGCAAAATCAGTTTTAAGAACTCAAAGCTTTAAATTTACAAAAATCTTCTAAGTCTTCAAGTGTGTCAGTCATTAACTCTGTTACTTCATAGTATTTTACTCTCTCATCTAGAATCGTTTGTACCAATAAGTTGTCCTTTTCAATTCTTTGTAAGAATCAGTCTAAGGAAACTTGGTTTCGTAAACATTCTAGTTAGAGTGTAGAGTTCAAGAGACGGAGTAGTCTTAGAACTCGTGTCGCTACCGGAGTAGGTTGTTGGTCCTTTTATTGTAAGTGTCTTAAGTAGTCGAACTAGATAACTTCACTTATTAATAAAAGGAGATTGGACGTAGGCCTTTAGAGTGTCGGCCGAACCAATTCAAAACCGCTGTGTTGATCTACTTTCGCTTTTAATTCCGCTGTAATTTTCTTATTGTTCTTCTTTTACGGTTTTGCTGGTAACAGTCCTGAATCTTGTCACTTCTGATCTTCAGTCTTTCCTTCATAAGCTAAGATCAGCGAGTAACTGTCAGAACAACTGTCACTTCCAAACTTCATTCGTCTCCTTGAGCTTTCATTATACACATTTAATCATTCAATTTAATTGATGTATTCACTTGCTCTTCACATTGTTAATCAACTTATCTTTAAACAATAAAGATTAAAGTTGTATTTTTAAAATAGTACCTAATTCACCATTTCCCCCTCCCCTTCTTAGGTACTTAGAATCCTAAGCACTTCATTTTCAGATAAAACTGTACCCAATTTTTTCAAGTTTATATACATTTAATACACAGAACAATCCACCTGGGACAATAATTAGGTGACATAAATTTTTAATAATACATAACTATTTTAATATTTCAGTTATTACGTGAGCGGCCATTAAATTTGAGAAATTTGATTCAACATAGACAAACGTGGCCCAAATTTTGCTCTTAAAGGCTTAACCTTAAGCATGGTTAGACGAACTCGCTCTTCCATATTTATTAATTCTTCACTAGTTCTTTCCCATTCAAAACATTGTATAAGCAAACCAATAAGTTGTCCAATAACTCGCATAGCCAGGTTTTCTCCAGGACACCTTCTTCTCCCTGACCCAAACGGCATAAACTTGTATCCAGCTTGATTTTCTTTAATACCCTCGAACCTCTCTGGCATAAACTTTTTGGGATTATCCCATAGTTGAGGGTTATTATGAATACCCCACACGTTTACAAGTAACATAGTGCCACGAGGGATATGATATCTGATAGAAAACTCTATTAGTAAAACGGTATTAAAGAAACAATGATAAGACGTTGATCAGTGGTAATGAGATTCGACTTTATGTAGGGCCTCATTTTAATGAATCCTACATGTTATATGTAAGAGGATGATATCCAAACTCGGTTCTAGACAACAACATTATCTTAATCTCTTTGTTTAAGAAAGAAAAATGATTAAACATTCGATTAAAAGATAACGTGTGTTGTGTAACTAGGATTTATAAGTTAAAAACAAATCCAATTGAGTAATCATTTTATAAGGATGCTATGGATCTCAACATCTCGACAATATCAATTTTAATCCAAAAATACTTTATTAGTGATATTTGTAAAACTTTTAAATACAAAATATTTTGTTCAAAAGTCCATAAATAAACCTTATGATCTCTACCATCTGTAATTCATTAAGTCATTTTATTTATTTATGAAGTATTTATTTATGGGTATTGATTTTCGCAGTACGTATTTTACTTATCGTAGTACACTTTTGACAACTGTGCCCCTCTCATTTCCCCTAACAATGTACTACATCTAGTAAAAGGAGAAAGAAAAAAGAAAAAAGAAAAAAAATACTCTAAAAGAAAAATTAATTACAGTACACTGTGCACACCACCCGTCCCCTCCGTTAAGTTAACCACCACCATACACCCCCACCCCTGGTTTCGGCGTCAGATATCCGACGGCCGACGACCATCCGCCTCTCCTCACCGGCTAACTCCCTCTTCCTCTCCGACGTTCAAGCTGCCCCGCTCCCTCTCCACCCACCCACCCTTTTCCCGTAACCCATGAGCCGCCCTAGCCACGGCACTACTCTACGACGCCACCCTATGCCTTAATCACCCTTCCTTTGCCGCCATTCACCAAAGCCACCATCCTACCACCACGGCATCACCAATCAACCACAAATACAAACCCTAAATTTTAAAAGAAAATCTAAAATAACTAAGTAAAGTTATTAATTTGATTCATAAGTAAGCATTAACAAATTAAATATCTAATTTATATTCAAATCATCAATTAATTGAAAAAAATTGTTATATCAACATGACGACGTTGGATGAGCAATAGAGAGAATTAGGTTTGTATTTTTTTTAGTCAAGGGTATCAAATGGAAAATATTAGGCAAAAAGTACTAAAATGAGTAAAAGATGTACTGCGAAAATAAATTACGTTATTTATTTATTTATTTATTTTGTCATCACATGAGAACCATAAATTTGAAGAATACCTTCCCACAAGACAATCCTTGGAAGATTCATGAGGTAGTAGCATTGGTACTGTAGGATACATCCTTAAAGTCTCATTTATGATACAGCGAAGGTAATTAAGGTTGCGTAGATCGGCTTCTTCCACTATTCGATCATGCCCTACTTGCTCATGTATTTCAGCCTGAGCTTTCATAAGCGCGAATGGATTATTTAATAAAAGCGTCATTATCCACTCCATTGTTGACGCTGAAGTATCCACTCCTGCTAAGAATAGAACCTGAAAAAAAAAAGCTAATAAACTTATTTGTGCTCAATAAGTGTCAAAACAGTACCAGCCAAGCCTATGAACAAGGAACAAAGCAAGAACTGCGCGGATGATACATCGTAGAAATGATGGGAGTAGCACAAACGTACAAGAATGCAGATACATTCCTTGTCTTTTTTTAAAAAAATATATATATATATTGTTAATTCATGCAAATGGGCCTGGGCCTTACCCGAATGGAGGAGAGACGGACTCCATCCTAAAACCAATTGCCAATAGGAGGAGTAGCCCTCTTGGTTATAAAGTGGTACAATCTCTCTTTCTCCTTCAATGTGGGACACTCACATGTGGGATAATATGAGATTCTTCACATATACTGTATATACTAGTTTTATGGCTCGGCGATGCCCGGGATTCACTTTCTAAAATGAAAGTATCAGATTTAGTTTTTAGGGACGATTATACTTTAGTATCTTGAGTCGGTTTAAAGCATACAGTAAACTCCAGTTATACTACTATGTACACGGCTACACGCAATAAAACGAGAACGGAAAATGCACGCGGTGCCCTTGAACTTTGATGTTTTGCCCGAAATACCCAATTTTTTTGATCGGGAAAACTTTAAGAGGCTATAACTCATGTTTACGAGCTCAAAAAATGACGATTTTTTTTTTCAAATTGATTATCTTTTCGAGAACCAGGAACGACCCATAGGCCGAGCAGTTCAGTTCGCCGCACCGGGGCCTAAAAGAAAAAAGGGTCTCAAAATTTAAGTCCAGCCTTTGTTCCACATATCTAATCAGGCCCAAAATATACACTTATAATCTTATCTTCCTTCCGCAAATATACGGTGCAAACATGTGGCCCATCTAATTATTTAACAAAGGCCCAAAACATGTGGCCAATCTTATCTTCATTCCGCAAATATGCGGTCCAAAATATGTGGAACCTTTGTTCCAGCCTATATTCGTCATCTTTCTTTTGTTTTTTTTCTGCCTTTTGAGTCTTTGACACCTTTTCTTATACTCCCTCCAATTCACCATATTCTTCCCTATTTCCTAAAGCGGTTATTCAGGTTTTCTTCCCCTTTCTATTTTTGGTAACTTTTTACTCTTATTTTATTCATACCTCTCTCCTATTACCCCACCGACCCAATTCTTTTAATCCTATTTTATTCCTTACTTTAATATTTGTGGCCCACAATTCATTATTTAACTCTTAATTATTCATCCCTCTCTCCTATCACCAAACTGTTGGAGCCAGTGTCCTCCAGTTAGTGCGGATAACGTTATTGCACGCACACTTGTACGGACAAGTGGCAGCTTGTTAGGTCTGGTGTCCTCCACAGTTAGTGCAATGACATATAAATCTCTAAAAGGATCAAAGGGTATACTTTTGTATTATTATCAGTTGGTCCACGTTTATCAATAACGGTTGGCTTGCTAGATAAGTTTGACGTTATTGTCATACAGATGGCGGTGATGAACTGGTCCCTAAAATTCACACCTATAGGATACGTTTGAGAGATGTGACGGTATGAAAATACAGTCATATTGATGCCTAATATGACTAAGCGGTTAGTCGGAGTTATTGACTAATAATTAGTCAAACGCGATGTTGAGATATTTATTTAATACGGATTAAATAATACTGGCTAAGGTGAATTAAGTGGTTAATTCATAAATTGAATATAAACGGTTATATTTAATTAATGTATATTGAATTAATTAATTATACAATATTGTTATTGTCGGGCAAGTATTAATATGTCGACTGATTCATGTTACTAGTCGAGATTTTAATATCTGATATAGGATGACGATTTATAATTAAAACCCGTCATATACATTTAGCAAAACGAGTCGGACCACGAGTTAAATACGGAGAAAGTGGAAAGCCCACTCCCTCCCTTAGCACACGGTTGGCCGAGTGAAACAAAAGGAGAGTCCTTCTCTCCTTTTGACCTAATCATTCTCATTTTGTAGAAAAATTAGGGTTTTGGAGTTTTTTTTCTCTGAAATTCTAGATCTCACATCAAAACTCACAAAAGCTCTCTCAATATTGCAAGGCAATCAGAGATCAATTTCTAGCACAAGGGGCATAGTCTCAGACGATCTTGGGTGCAACGATTAGGAGGAAATCTGCGTTGATTTCTGTTCTTAGGCCGAAAATCATAGGACCCGAGGTTGATTCTTATTCTTTTATCGTTTCTCTTGTTTTCCGTTTATGACAATTAATCACATGATAATTTACGTTATAGTCCTTAATTTTAAGGGGTTTTATACGGATATTTCCCCACAAGTGGTATCAGAGCGAGGCCACGTAAATTTTTCATCGTGATTTTCATAAAACGATTTGAATCGATTTTTTTGCCTTGAAAACCGTGACTTGCTTGCTCACGGCTGATCAGTCGATCGAGGACTTTTGTGTCTCGATCGATTGGTTTTGTTTTCGATTTGTTTTTGCATATTGTTATTATAAACGATTATTATAGCAATATGTTTAAGGTTTTGTCAATTGTAGATTTAATTTTATACGAATTACGTCGAAATTGCAATTGGTTTAGTTTTGTCAAATCGATTTCACGAAAGCTATTCTGTTTGGCGAGACCACTCGATCGACTGGCTGCATCAGTCGATCGATCCTTTTTTGTTCTGGCCGCGCTGAAAAAAAAAAAAAAAAAAAAAAAAAAATCGTGTTTTATTTTTTTTTTCGGCCAAATTTGTACATAATACGGATTTTGTACACTCGCTTGATTGTGAAACGGTTCACACACGTACCATTTAGTTATTTTAAAGCGATTTAAAGTAACGAATTGTAATGGATTAAAAATTTAGATGATAAAAGCTGTTTTGTCACATAATTTTAATCGTTAAAAGGTGGTTTGGATAAATTTAACATAATTACGGAATTATGTCACGAATAAATTTTGTTTTAGTTGATGCATTTTTTATTTATCGTTACTTTTGAATGTCATGAATGTTTTTATTACGTATTTAATTTTACAATCGGTTGTAACTTAGTGTGGCCTTAGTAGAACGTGTTACCGTAATGATGGAACACGGTCTTGGTTGTATTTTGAGATCTCGCATCTCCGTTTTGGATTTTTCTTTGTAATTACAGTTTTAATTTAGAATGTAAATAGGTTTATATTTTGTAAATTCTAAATTGTAATTTTGAGAAGACCAAAGATGGAGAATCGGATGCTCACTCCCGCTGCATGGACCAAGATGGAACATCAAGACAAGCTTCTCGGGTCCAACGGTGGATTCCAAAGTTGTATTATGTTTTTTTTTTTGCTAGGATAGGCCACACTAGGACTTTTATTTACGTTTTGCATTTGTTTTATGTTTTTTTTTTGCTAGGATAGGCCACACTAGGACTTTTATTTACGTTTTGCATTTGTTTTATGTTTTTCATCGTAACGATAGTTTGCATCATATTCCGCCTAAAACCAAACCACCTAATATTTGCATGAAAACTGACTCATATAGAGGTTACGCGTTAGTTTTCTATGACATACATATGTCACACGATCATTAATAAGCCATCACCTAAGTTAATTCATACACGTAATGCTAGTTTTTCGTTCACTTAAAATGAATTAAAACTAAGTTGATGGGATCTTCCTCGTATAACCAAAAATTGAGAATAGTCTTTATAGGTCAAACTCCAATGAATCCCTTCTTCGTCGGTAGGCATAATATGACCCCTTCTACGTCGGGTAAGTTGGAACTGATTGATCTATTTTATCTCAACACTATGGTCACTCGTACGATCCTGTGATTATGGTGGACTAAAGATAGGATTTACGGAAATCTATCGACCAAGAGTTCTAACGGTAGAACTAGCCAAACAGTTGGCTTATCAATTTACGGAAATTGAGTCTTGGGATCATTTGTATAATTCTTGAGGCATATCGATTATACAAGTGCAATGAGTCTACACGTTAAAATGAATTTTAAATAGACTTAAATCACCTCGATGAGTTGCTTATTACATTTTGTTTTTCTTTTTCCAGTGTAGAACACGATCATTTGAACTGCTAATAACAAATTGGCTGGCCGTATGGACGACCCAATGCCAAGTGCCACATTGGACCGTGAGTCCTGGCTTCGGATCTTCATGAATCAGATGAATCAGTCTACTCGACTGAAGAATGATGGATCAAACTTCGCGGAATGGGAGGCGGCATTACGGAATGCTGCCATTGATGACGGGAAGCTCAAACATCTGATAGAGCCCATCCCGCCAAACCCAGGCCCCACGGCTGGAGCTAACGAGATCGCCAAGTATAGCGATTTCGTCATGGAAGCGGGTGCGATCAGGAACGTACTCATTTTTGCAATGGAATCCAATTTGCAGAAACGCTTCATAGCCCAAGGTGCAAACAAGATTTTCACCACGCTCACTAAGGAATTCTCGAAAGCACCGAGAATCGTGACCTATGAGCATACCTGTCGCTTCTTTGAGGCGAAACTCCAGAAGGGCCAACCGGTTAGCCCACATATTCTCAGCATGATTGAGAATGTCGAGAAACTGGAGGCACTTGATTGTAAGATCAGCGAGAACATCGTGATTGACCGCATGCTTCATTCACTCCACGATGGTTTTGCGCTCTTTAGAGCCAATTACTATATGAATGATTTGAAGAAACGTCCTCATGCACTACACTCCCTTCTCGTACAGACCGAGAAGGACATAAAGTTTAGTGGGAGCCTGAAACAGGATGTTCTCGTTGTGTCAAACAAGGGCAAGGGTAAGGGCAAAGCTCGGGCGGACCTAGCGAGGGTAAGCCGAAGTTTAAGAAGTCGGGATCAGGTAAGAGTGGGCCTGGTGAGTCGAGCACCTCACTGGGCGCGACAAAGAGCAAGACCGGTAACATGGAATGCCACCATTGCCACAATACTGGGCATTGGAGGCGTACATGTCCTGTATACCATGAGGACATAAAAGCAGGTCGCGTTACTCCTGTTGGTATGTCTATTTTTTCTTCTTTTATTCATATGATTGAGATTAACCACGCAAGTTACAGAACTTGGGTACTAGATACTGGTTGTGGTTCTCATCTGTACAATCATGTGCAGGGGCTCCGAAACATCGAACCCCTCGTAAAGGGTGAGGTGGACCTGCGTGTCGGGAATGGAGCACGAGTGGCTGCCGTCTCGAGGGGAACATATGTGATCCAGCTTCCTAGCGGATTTGAGTTATTTTTATATAACTGCTATTATGTACCCAGTTTATCTAAAAACATTATTTCAGTTTCTGCACTTGACAAACTTGGTTTTTCATTTGTAATAGAGAATAATAGCTGTGTTTTCTCGTTACACGATATGATTTATGGCAAGGCAGTCTCCATGAATGGAATTTATGTTTTAGATCAGACCACCGAAATATTGCACGTAATGAATAAGGACTTAAAGGTTGATGACAAAGATCAAACTTATCTATGGCACTGCCGTATGGGACACATTAATGAGAAACGCGTTAAACAGCTCATACAGAATGGAGCTATCTCGGCCTTTGATTTTGAATCATTTGGCACGTGTGAATCATGTCTCATTGGCAATATGACTCGAATTTCCTTCAAAGGTGTTGGAATGCGCGCTGCTGACCTATTAGGACTCATACACACGGATGTGTGTGGACCTATATCAATCACCGCACGAGAAGGCTATAGGTATTTCATCACTTTCACGGACGATTTAAGTAGATATGGCTATGTCTACTTAATGAAGCATAAAAGTAAGTCCTTTGAGAAATTCAAAGAATACCGAGAATCGGATCTGAGAACCAACTGGTAGAAAGATTAAAACACTACGATCAGACCGTGGTGGCGAGTATCTTTCACACGAGTTTGATCAACACCTTAAGGACTTTGTGAGATTGTCTTACGCTTAACTCCACCTGAACACCTCGGTTGAATGGTGTGTCCGAACGGAGAAATCGAACACTACTTGATATGGTTCGATCCATGATGAGTCACACCGTATTGCACGATTCATTGTGGGGTTATGCTCTTCTCGTCATCACCGCTCTAATACTTAACCGAAGTCCGTCTAAATCTGTTGACAAGACTCCATATGAACTATGGAAGGGAACGGTCCCTAACTTGTCCTTTATACGGGTTTGGGGCTGCGAGGCTTATGTCAAGTGGAGACACGAGGATAAGCTCGGCCCGCGATCGGTCAAGACATACTTTATAGGTTATCCTAAAGGAACATTTGGTCATTACTTCTATTCGCCAACCGAACAACGTGTATTTGTTGCGGCTAGTGCGACATTCTTAGAGAAGGAGTTTCTCGAGAACGCGAAGAGTAATAGAACCTTCGAACTCGTCGGAGATTCCAAACCAAATGCCGAGCAACCATTGGAGGAACCAGTTCCTTCAATCCCGTTCCATGTTAATATTCCTGAGGAACCTAGGAGGTCGGGAAGAGTCTCTATTCCTCCGGACAGATACATTGGTATGGTCGAGGAACATGACATAGATGACATTCTGCTCTTAACGAGTAGTGAACCCGCAACCTATAAAGGTGCCATGAGTAGTTCCGACTCAAAGCTATGGCTTGAGGCCATGCAATCCGAGATGGACTCCATGTATGAGAACAACGTATGGGATCTTGTTGACTTGCCTGCTAAGGTTCGTCCCCTTCAATGCAAATGGCTTTACAAGATAAAGCATTCTGTGGAAGGTCAACAAGATATCTATAAAGCACGACTAGTTGCTAAAGGTTTCACCCAAGTGCCAGGTTTGCACTACGATGAAATTTTTGCACCCGTAGTCATGTTGCGTTCCATTCGGATTATCTTAGCGATTGCCGCTTTTCATGACTATGAAATTTGGCAGATGGATGTGAAAACCGCCTTCTTAAACGGTTATTTGGAGGAAGAGTTGTACATGGTACAACCTGAAGGTTTCATCGATCCACAACATCCTAAGAAAGTGTGCAAGCTTAAGCGTTCCATTTATGGACTTAAGCAAGCTTCTCGGAGTTGGAATCATCGTTTCGACCAAGTGATAAAAGAGAATGGATTTACTCGATCGGTCGAGGAACCATGTCTATATATCAAGTCGAGTGGGAGCAAGATTGTCTTCCTAATATTGTATGTTGATGACATACTCCAGATTGGGAATGACATACCTCTCTTAACTTCGGTAAAAGTATGGTTGAAGAACCATTTCCGGATGAAAGATCTGGGTGAGGCACAAAGAATTTTGGGCATCCGTATCTATCGAGATAGATCACGTCGGATGTTATCTCTCGGTCAGAGTCTTATATAGACAAGATTCTAGAGAGATTCAAAGATGACTAACTCCAAAAAGGGGTTTCTTCCTATGGCTCCGGGGGTGCATTTGAGCAAATCTCGTGCACCAGGGACACCGGAAGAGATAGAGCGCATGACCCGGATTTCTTATGCTTCGGCTATAGGATCAATCATGTATGCCATGATATGCACACGTCCGGACGTGGCATATGCATTGAGTATGACAAGTCGATTCCAACAAAGATCCGGGTGAATCACATTGGATGGCTGACAAGAACATTCTTAAGTACCTACGGAGGACTAAAGATTGCGCATTGACTTATGGAGGCGATCAAAAGCTATGCGCAACAACCGGTTCTGCAGATGCTAGCTTCCAAACGGATCGAGATGACTCGAAATCTCGATGCGGATTCGTTTTTACTCTTAATGGCGCTGCATCACCGGAAGAGTTCCAAACAAAGTGTTACAAAGAGATTCTACGACGAGTCCGAGTACTATGCCGCGTCCGAAGGCGCAAAGGAAGCGATATGGATGCGTCAATTCTTACAAGGACTATCTGTAGTGCCTAGTTCGAATGACCCGATCACCATCTATTGCGACAATAGAGGTGCCATCTTCCAGGCTAAGGAGCCCAAGTCTAGCAACAAGTTTAGACATGTACAACGGAAAGCTCATCTAATCCGAGATTACGTGGGGCAAAAGGAGGTAGTGATAGAAAAGATTGCTACAGATGATAATATAGCAGATCCTCTCACTAAACCATTACGACAAGATAAGCATGAAGGGCATGTTAATTCCGTGGGAATTAAACGTGTTCCTGAGTTGTAGTACTCTTTTATGGATTAGATTCATTTTCTCGTGTACTCTATACGACATCATCGTTTTGATATTTATATATTTTGTTTTTTCATGTGGAGTTGTACGACAATTTTGAACACCACAAAGTGAACTGAACAAACATTATATTTTGGTCCTTAATTGCCCACGTGAGCTGATAACTCTGGCAATTATTTTGTGACGTTGGTTGATGGTGGGTTCAACGAGCCATAAGTCAAACGGTTGACTGACCAATCACAGAGGCGAGTTATACGGATATCTCGTAGGACACAATTGTGACAACGACGTGGAGTCCTAAATGTTTTATAACATTCGGTGCCAGGTCGTGGATAGGACCTCCATGGTGATCCTAAGAGTCGATTCTTTTGACTATCGACTGTCTCTTGAGATTAAGGCAGATTTTGGGTGACTTTGGTTTCTTTCTCACGGTCATCCGTAATAGGGGGCCAAGTAGATTTTTTCTGGGTCATTTCATGTTGTGCTTAGATCGGCAGGAGTCGAATTGAAGGAAATATTCAGCCTTTATCAGGTACTCGATTTTTTTCAGGGCCACTCGAGGAGTCAGAATCGAAATGCATGGCCATGCTCGAATACGAATTCGTTTTATCAGTTAAGTTACTCTCTAGTCGGGGAAACCACTCTTAATACAGATCGATTGCAAAATACGACCTTTGCGGATACGGATCTGCAAATTGTTTTACATTGAGTGGGAGAAATTTTAAATGGATATGAGAATCGGTTATCGCACATACACTTGTACGGACAAGTGGGAGTTTGTTGGAGCCAGTGTCCTCCAGTTAGTGCGGATAACGTTATTGCACGCACACTTGTACGGACAAGTGGGAGCTTGTTGGGTCTGGTGTCCTCCACAGTTAGTGCAATGACATATAAATCTCTAAAAGGATCAAAGGGTATACTTTTGTATTATTATCAGTTGGTCCACGTTTATCAATAACGGTTGGCTTGCTAGATATGTTTGACGTTATTGTCATACAGATGGCGGTGATCAACTGGTCCCTAAAAGTCACACCTATAGGATACGTTTGAGAGATGTGACGGTATGAAAATACAGTCATATTGATGCCTAATATGACTAAGCGGTTAGTCGGAGTTATTGACTAATAATTAGTCAAACGCGATGTTGAGATATTTATTTAATACGGATTAAATAATACTGGCTAAGGTGAATTAAGTGGTTAATTCATAAATTGAATATAAACGGTTATATTTAATTAATGTATATTGAATTAATTAATTATACAATATTGTTATTGTCGGGCAAGTATTAATATGTCGACTGATTCATGTTACTAGTCGAGATTTTAATATCCGATATAGGATGACGATTTATAATTAAAACCCGTCATATACATTTAGCAAAACGAGTCGGACCACGAGTTAAATAAGGATAAAGTGGAAAGCCCACTCCCTCCCTTAGCACACGGTTGGCCGAGTGAAACAAAAGGAGAGTCCTTCTCTCCTTTTGACCTAATCATTCTCATTTTGTAGAAAAATTAGGGTTTTGGAGTTTTTTTTCTCTGAAATTCTAGATCTCACATCAAAACTCACAAAAGCTCTCTCAATATTGCAAGGCAATCAGAGAGCAATTTCTAGCACAAGGGGCATAGTCTCAGACGATCTTGGGTGCAACGATTAGGAGGAAATCTGCGTTGATTTCTGTTCTTAGGCCGAAAATCATAGGACCCGAGGTTGATTCTTATTCTTTTATCGTTTCTCTTGTTTTTCGTTTATGACAATTAATCACATGATAATTTACGTTATAGTCCTTAATTTTAAGGGGTTTTATACGGATATTTCCCCACACAAACCCCACCCAACTTTTTATCAATATAATACTCTATTTCTTAATTCTTGTGCCCAAAGTAAAGAGGAAGAAAATAGAGGATTGGAGGGAGTATATTAAAAGAACATAAATTTTCATTTATGACGATATTGCTTAAAATGAGTCAAAATATACCTATGTGGTTGAATATGACAAAAGCAGAATGTATTGAAAAAGGTAAAAAAATTGTCTTATATACACCCATGTGGGTAGTATTTAAGCCGTGATAAGCTTAAGACGTATAAAACCGTCTTAAGCAAGACTAGTTGTTAAAAGAATACATATATAAACTTATTCCAATTTATTGAAGTTACCTCCTCCATTCCAGTAAGTTATTATTTACTTTTGTTTATCCTTAATATTTTATTTGTTTTTGGTTTACGTTATCAATAATTCGTTAATTTTTTTTATTTTGATTTCTTTGTTGCTTCGGCATTTGTTAGGAGATGCATAATTTCATTGTTTTCTCTCTCAATTTTTTAAGTAATATAATTGATAAATTACTCCGATTAACTTAGTATTAGGGTCGCTACTCAAATCTAACACTTGAAAATGTACCTTAAATATACAGTGTTATGTGTTAGAATTTCGATATCTTTTCTCGGACTTAATTAAGTTTTGATTCATGAAAATGAAGAAGGGTCTAGTGCGTGGAGGGATTAGTATTTAGTGGTCGTAATTTAGGGCCTCCAATGAATACTTCGAACAGGGCCTCAATAATTCATTGGCCGCCCCTGTCGAGAACTATGATTTGAAAAAAAAAATTGTCGAGTTTGGAATTCGTGACCAAGAGATATGATCACTTAAAGTTTGTTCAGTAAAAAAAACTTTGACGTACAAAAACTCCTAGCCACGGGATCCAAATACGACAAATTTTTCTTTTCAAATCGTAGTTCTCGGAAAGATAATCGATTTGAAAAAAAATTATCACTTTCTGAACTCGTAGACACGAGTTATCACCTCTTAAAGTTTTCCGGAACAAAAAATTGGGTATTTTGGGCAAAATTCAAAACTTCAAGGACACCGCGTGCATTTTCCCAAACGAGAAAAAGAACCAACATATTATAATGGGCCACTAGTACAACCTATGGAAGGTGGTATTACTTAAACATAATATCAAAGTGTCAAACTAATGTATTGCGGCTAATAAACATATATGACGAAAGTCCTTATATATATTGTTAGGGTGTAAACCCATGTCCCACATCGGTAGTTAAAAATGAATGATCATCTTTATAAGTGCCACAAAATATAATAATACGAGTGATGTGACTCATATTAGAGCATATTTAGTCCCCGGATTAGCCTCGTTCCTATGCTTTTTAGTGCATAATTGGGTAATTTACTATCTTTAGTCTTTCGTTTTGCATATTCTTTGAGGTTTTGATCCCATGGTAGGAAAGGAGTAAGAACCTTGCATTTTCATGGCAAAATGGAGCTAAATTGATCGAATCTAATGACCAAACATCAAAGTGTAGACAAGACTAGAAGGCCTATGTAAATAATGAAGTAAATGGGCAATGATGAGAAGATCCTTGCATCTCCAAGAAAATCCTTGAGGATTGTTGGAGAAAGAAAAGAAGAGAAGCTGACTGGCTAACAATCCGGGCATCGCAGTACATGGGACGAGCGTCTTGGCCTGCTACAATCCGAGCGTCCCGTGGCCAATCCGCTCGTCCTGGCCCCTCTCAATCCGAGCGTCGCCCTCAGCAATCCGCTCGGATTCCCCTCCAGTGCAGGCCGTCCCTCCCTCAAGCCGCTCGAGATGAGCATATTCTATGAAGACTAGCGAACCGGAGATGAGCATCTCCTTCGAGAGGAGCACTTCCTCAACTTTTCTTATGGGTCTTAATCGTCATTTAAGCCCTTAGTAACCCTAATTTATGTACCTAATCCTTAGTATAAATACCCCATGGTACTAATTAGATTAGCATATCCTTATTATGCTCTTTTTATATTCTAATCTCATCTTAATCTTGTAATCAACTCTTAATTTAGCATTAATACAAATCTCATTTCCTTAATTTCTCTATTGTTCATCATTTATTTTGGGTAATTGAAGATTATTTGGGTATTATTGGGAGATTGACAACCTTCCATCAATCATCAAGTACTTCTATTATTCTTTGCTTATTGTTTTGGAATCATCTTTAGGTATAATTCTCTCTTAATCCTTGTTTTAATTATTGTTAATCATTTCCATTCATTCATCATACATGTTTTGCCTTGTTAATATGATTGACAACCTTGTTAGCATGATAAACTTGATAATGAGTGAGTAGTCTCTTAACTAGGGTTAATGGGTAATTAAGGGAAACCAACATGGGGGATGATTCATGCTTAATCTAATATGTTCACATAATTTATTTGCTTGCTTGTTGTGATCTCAACTTATGCACATGTTATGTTTGATGAAATGCGAGCCTATGAATCCTTACATTTTTTACCCATCACTTACCTATTCAATGAGACTTGTAAGAAATATAAACCAACTCGAGACTCATTAGACCATGCATATAGTTGAGTAGGGAGGATTAAGTCGACTTGTAGGTGTTGTACAATCTAATCGATTCGGCTCCGGGATCCAAACCTTCCTAGGATTGTAAGATATAAACCAACTCGATCCTATCACAACAATAATTGCTTGCTTATAATTTGAGAATATGTTTGTATGATCAATTCCCATGTATCCCCTATGAACCCATGACACCCTAGTGCTTTTAATCAATTGTTTACATCTCATTTTAATCATCTTGCTTGTTTAATTACATTGTTATTTAATTTAGTGATCTCTTATCTCAACCCAAATTGTGACACCCTTAGACACGACCATTTGCAATCAAAAATCCTACATCAATACCCGTCCCTTGGGATTTGATATGTAAATTGTGACACCCTTAGTATTGGGTGTGTTGTTAGGACTAGTGATGTTCTTGGATTCGTGGGTGGTCTTCTCGGTTGACTGCCTCTAGCCAATTCATTTGTGAAGTCCTTGCCATTAGGGAGGGTTTACGTTTTGCAATTCGGTCCACGAAATTTTTTTTTGATTGCTTCGGATTGTTTTAATGCCATTAATGCTATTTTGAGTCGTTATCCCCCTTGCGGACCATATACTAATATTATACTTGAGTGTAGGGAACAATTAAAAGCCTCACCTCGCTTGAAGCTTGTTTTTGAGAAGAGGTCGGCTAACAATGTGGTGGACGCAATTGCCAAGGTTTCAAGCAAAGACATTAGTTCATGTAACGGTTATTTTGTGTGGGATTTTGCCCCACCCTTTGTTTTAGACTCTTGTAACATTGATTACATTTCGGCATGTGCGTCTCTTCCCCCCGACCCTCCGCCATGATGTACTTGAACTCCCTGGTTTAATATAATTATGTCCGATTTTTCCAAAAAAAATAAAAAGTATAATAAGCCAACACTTTTGGCAAAATACAAGTGCGTAGGAGAATCAAACTCCCGACCCCTGGACAAAATGTTTATGACCTCCGCCAACTGAGACAATATTTCAATGCTTTTAATTTGACAGCAACAACAGGTATAATAAGATGAGTATTTTTCTTTTTTTCTTTTTTCTTTTTTAACAAAGTCGTCATTCCTTATGGTGACTCTATTACAGACTACAGAGTCGATATGCATGTATGGCGGCTCATTCTGAACCTAGGTTTTCCTAGCCCAATCCTACGTGGACCCTAATTTAATAAATATTTTAAAACTGGTCCAAATTGATACTCCCTCCGTCCCGGTCATTTATTGTTCTTTGGTTTTGGCACAAAGACCAAGAAAAGGGGGAGGGGGCTAATTAGTAAATGACAAGTGGAATAAATTGAGTGTGAATAATCAAATTACTCATCAAATTCATTCTTAAAATGGAAAGGATGACAAATGACTAAGATACCCAAAATAGAAAAGGACAACAAATGACCGGGACAAGGGAATAATTTTTTAGCATTATTTTTTTCAAAAAAAAAAGAAACCTTAAAGAAAGGAGTACGCTGTATTAAAGTAAATGACTTACTAGAATAACGCCTTTGAGGATGTCATCGGTGTAAGTCGTAGGATGCGTTGTTTGCATGGTCAATAAGACTTGAACCACACTCATATCTTTACTTATCGTGCAACATGAAGACGTTGTCCTCGATCTTTCCTCTTCAAGCAACTCCTGCAACATCTCATCTGATTTTTCGTGTATCACACGCAATCTCTTCTCCGATCTCATATTTCTAACGAGAGGAAGAATATCCCTTGTATATATGGACCCACTAATCTCGTACATCTTCTCTAGAACCTCTCTAAACTTATTTCCATTTTTAGAAACCCAACGGCTCCCATCATGCTTCCCTACAATCATCCTCACCATAACCTGGTACGTAAAGTCATAAAACAACGCATTCATATCCACCATCTGTTGGTCTTTAACCGCAATGACGGAGCCAGTGGCAGCAAGAGCTGCTGTTCGTCAAAATGTACAATTTTAATTAAATATATATATTCGACAAAAAAATGTACTCCATACCCCGTGATATAATAAATAGTACGTAAAAATGAGCTTAAAGTTTGGCCTAGGAGACTTAGTGTAAAGTCGAGAAAGAACAGTATCTAGTCAAAGAGCACATTGCTTAACTAAGTCACCCCAATTTAATCATGTTTTAGCTCACCTAACTCTGAATCCTTATTTCTCTGCGATTGATCACAAGAATGATGTCCAGACTTGTAAAGTTGTCGGATGACCGACAACGCCTCATCATGACATACGGCAGAGATGAACTTTAGGCGAATTGGGGATAAGATATTGGCAGTTAAGATTCGACGTAAGTTCCGGCAGTGGTTGGTGTCGGAGGCAAGCAAGAGGATTGAATTGTTGTACCCTATAATCTTGCCAGCTATGAGCTGAGGACGACCTGCAAAAACGAGGTCGTTTTGGCCTAAACTTTGCTCGACTGCTAATGGAGAGGAAACTACAAGTACGGGCCGAAATCCGAACCAGAGGTAGAGTATTGGGCCGTATGATTCGGATAGCTTGGCTAGGGTTCGAGGTAAAGATGAGTTGTGTTTGAATAAGAGATGAAGATGACCTATAATTGGGAAACAAGGAAATGGAGTGGGAGGGAGGTTTTTGAGATAGTGGATAAGCTGTTTCATTAAGATATAAAAGCCTAGGACAAACACCAGAAGTTTTTGCTTAAATGGGGTTGAAACGCAAACTATTTAACAAAATGGGGTCGGTTTCAAACTATTTACCAAAAATGGGTCCACGTCATTATTTTTGGATTTTTTTTTTTTTGAGTTCTTAGTTTCTCGCTGTCCTGGACAGCGAGATATTGCTCGACATATTACGGCTATAGACAAGCTAGTTTCGTCCTCGCCGTTCTCCTTGCTCCGACCACCAAATAACGAAATACCACCTCAATTCTCTTCTTCTCACTTCCCTTATCATACACACATCTTTGTTTCAGTTATTAGCTCAATGGTTTACACAAAAAAATGACCCGCAATATCACCGCCCACTAACGATTTCGGTTTCGCGACAATCCATTTATATCAAATCCCCATAGTTCACAACCTTGGCAGAGTTGAGTTTTGTTAAAGTCTACTCTAGTGAGGTTGAACTCCAGGTTTATTGGCTAATCCTTAATGTACGTTTTACGTTTGCTAGTTTTTGTCACATTTCAACTTCTACAGATTCAAGAGAAAGATGATTGAGACAATATAAATGGATTGCCGCGAAACCGAAATCGTTAGTGGACAGTGATATTGCGGGTCATCTTTTGCGAAAAAGATTGAGCTAATAACTCAAACTAAGATGTGTGTATGATAAGGGAAGTGTGACGAAGAGAATGGTGGTGATATTTCGTTATTTGGTGGTCGGAGCAAAGAGAACGGCGAGGATGAAACTAGCTTGTCTATTACCGTAATATGCTAAGCAATATCTCGCTGTCCCGGACAGCGAGAAACTAATAACTCCTCAAAATAAAAATAAAAAATCCGGAAATAATGACGTGGACCCATTTTTGGTAAATAGTTTGAAACCGACCCCATTTTGTTAAATAGTTTGCATTTCAACCCCATTTAAGGAAAACCTTCCAAACACCAAGTATGTCCTTAAATTATTCATCTGTGTTTTTCTTGATAAATAATATTTTAATTTTGACAAAAAAGTCGGAGAAATAGTTAAATATACACAATACAACGAGAACAAGAGAAATCACAACCAAATGTCCAATACTCTAATGAAATGAATAATATATAGATCACAGTTTTAAATCTCATTCCCTTACTGTATATTGTTTGACATAAAAAAATATAAAAATTCAACAACAAATGTAAGCAAGAGATCAGAAAAACTACATCAAAGAATCAACGTAATCAAAGCCAAGCAAAGGTAGCCTCAATTATAGGAAAAACAACGAAATGGAGAAGGTGGGAGGTTTATGAGCTTGTGGAGATGGTGTTCTTATAAACTATTTGGAGTAATTAAGAGCCTAAGAAACGGGTAAGCATGGTTTTCAAGTACAAAGTTTGGGTTTGATTTTTAGAGGTTAGACTTTTTTTTTTTTTTTTTTTTTTTTTTTTGACAATCGTAAATGCAGAGTTTACAGTCTCATGGCCTGATATGCCAGTCCATGCGCTACAACATTAAGAGATCTCGGAATAAAGCTAAAACATAAACAATGAAAAGACGCATAAAAACATCGAATACTAGCCAGAGATTGTCTGATCAGATGGTTCTCCTTCTCAATTCCTGCAATTTGATTAATAAGTTGTAAGCAGTCCGTTGAAATATCGAGATGAAGACATCCACACTGCTGGGCCCATAAGAGGACATCACGTAGACCAAACGCTTCCGCCTGCAAAGCTGATTCCGCCCTCATTTTTTGCTGTCTACGTATGATCTCCGTACCTGTGGAATCATAAGCCACCCATCCTATTGCCGCCTTATAGTCCCGCCGCCAACTAGCGTCCACCTTGACCCGAATCGCCTCACAGGTACCCTGCGTGCCTATGATTCTGACCGGCTTACCATCCCGAATCTCTGCAAGTGAAGACATGGAATGACCTTCCTGTCCCTTACAATTACTAATTTCCATATCCTTCTGTTCGAGATGATCACATAGAATCTATATATTTTCATGAACAGACTTGAAGAAGCCATTTACGAGGAACTGCCGAGTAACTGCCACTTCCTTAAATATCACATTATTTCTTATAGTCCATAAACCCCATAGGATTGCCACAAAAACAATCACACTCCTTTCTCCCTCCTTTCTATTATAAAAGTATCGGATCCAGTTTATAATCCAATCCTTTATATCACCAGTTTCAGCATTCATAACTCTAATACCAAGCTCAGACCCTGCCCAAATACGTCTGGATAATTCACAGTCTCTAAATAAATGTCATGTAGTTTCCAAAGCTTTATGACCCTCCCCGCACAAGCAGCAAAAGAGACTTACATCCAGATTCCTCTTCTCAAACTCAGCCCCAACGGGAAGAGTGTCGGTAAGGATCTTCCATAAGAGAATTTTCCAGTTGCTGGGAATCGGTAAATGCCACAATTTCTTCCTGCAGAATTCCCTACCCCTATTTCCAATCCGACTCTTATCCTTTTGAGATCCTCGTTTTTCCATGTAATCTCCAAATATTAACCCATACTCACTCTTAACACTGTAAATTCCATCCTTAGTAAGTGGCCAAAAAACCTCATCCTTCCCCTCTTGCCCCCCGACATGAATGGCGAGAATCCGGGCCGTAGAAGCATCATTAAACAAAGAACGCACTAAATGCTCATTCCATTCATTTCCTTCCTGCATTAGGTGCCGGATTTGAATATTCGCTAACTGAACATTCTCAAGCCCCAATAACAAGTCTCTTGGTTCAGGGGCTTGACCCCCTACCCATTTAGACAGCCATACATTTAGGCATGACCCTATCCCTGGCTTCCACCCTATGTTGTCCATAACGATCTCAAGCCCATGAAGGATGCTTCTTACTCCCCACGACGTGCCTGAGCCCCTGAGAGGTTGCATTCCACTCATAAAAGCACTTTTCCCAAATAGCTTCTTCCTAAAAATCTTACTAAACAAGGATGAATCCCCGGACACTAACCTCCATCCATGCTTTGCCAATAACGCTTGGTTAAGACATTCAATATTACGAATTCCCAACCCATCTCTACTCTTTGGTAAGCTTAGGAAATTTTTGCTACACCAAGGCACATTTTTACCTAGTCTGCATCCTGTCCACCAAAATTGTGCCAAAAGAGAGTTAATCTTTTTTGCCACACTTACCGGTACTTTGAAAACCGATAGAAAGTAATTGGAGAGATTGGATATGACATATGAGATTAGGGTCAGCCGTCCCGCTGGTGACAGAAAAATTCCATTCCACGAAGATATCCTCCTTGTGACATGCTCAATGAGAGATTTAAAAATGTCCTGTTTCGACTCTTGAAATTCAGCCGGGATACCAAGGTATTTACCAATACCTTTATTCTTGTGTATCATCAAGGATCTCATGACCTTCTGCATCCTGCCCAACGTAGTATTCGGGCTAAAGACAATTCCGGACTTCTCTAAATTGAGTCTTTGTCCCGAAGCGTCGCAGTAATCCATAATGATCTTCATTATATGTGTAGCTGTTTCTCCTTTATCATGAAAAAAGAACACCGAATCATCCGCAAAGAAAAGGTGGGTCAGTTGTCTGAGTACCCCTACACAATCTTAACCCATGAATCATACCCAATTCCTGTGCCTGATCAATATTCCTTGAGAGTGCTTCCATACACAGGATAAAAAGATACGGCGACAGAGGATCACCCTGTCTCAGTCCACAATTGGGCCTAAACTGAGGTAACGGGGACCCATTAAGAAGAATCTCATAACTAACAGTAGTGACGCAACTCATAATGAGATTAATCAATCTTTGTGGGAAGCCAACTTTAACAAGCACCGCCTCCAGAAAATCCCACCTAATCCGATCATAATCCTTACTCATATCCGCTTTGAACGCACACCGCCCAAATCTCTCTTTTTTATGCTTAGAAATATAGTGGATCGCTTCATGCGCAGGAGAATATTATCACTAATACTCCGTCCAGGAAGGAAGGCGTTTTGGGTCTCACTCACCAATCCTCCCATAACCTTAGCCAATCGATTAGCAATGCATTTAGAAACAACTCGCATTATCACATTGCATAAGCTTATAGGACGGTAGTCCGATACCCCTTCAGGATTATCCATCTTAGGAATTAGAGTGATAAAAGTTCGATTAGCCTCCCTTAAAACCCGCCCCGAATTCAAGATGGATAAGACTGCTCTTGTAAAGTCTCCTTTAACCATAGACCAACATTTATGATAAAAAATTGCTGGGATACCGTCTGGGCCCGGTACTTTTAGAGGGCCCATTTGAAACACCGCACTACGTACCTCTTTAGCCGTGAACTGCTTCGCAAGACGGTCCGTGTCATCCTGTTGAACCCCTACTGTAAGGTTATGTAACACATGATCAAAATCATGTCCATTCCTTGTTGCCAGATCATTCCTGTCCGCCATATATAGCTCCATAAAATTCTTTTGAAATTCACTGCTGATTTTATTTACGTCATAACTCCATTGTCCGTCATCACCTTTAATCTCGTGTATGAAGTTTCTTTCTGCCCTCCCTTTTACCCAATTGAAAAAATACTTGGTGCAGGTATCACCATCAACCATCCATCTAATCTTTGCACGTTGTTTCCAAAAACTCGCCACAGCCTTGGCATAATTTCTAACCTCATCATTTGCCCTACTATAAGTCTCATCACTTCCTCCCATGCATGCTATGTTCATTCCTTCCTCTAATCCTTGATCAAACTCCTCCTATTTTACGTTCCATTCAGCTTTTTTGTCAAGTGTCCACTTTTTCACACTAGTTCTAACACGTGACAATTTCCTTGTAATTCGATAGGCTGGTGATCCAGTTTCAGATATAGCCCATGCACTACGAACTCGTTCTAAACATTCCTCATGTTCTAGTGCCCAAGCATCAATCTTGTAAGGCTTTTTGCTTTCACACCTAATGAGGTTTAGGTCAATTTCAATTGGGGCGTGATCCGATATTTGTATTGGGTAATGCTTAATCCCGGTATTTGGGAAAAAATAGAACCATTCCTTCGAACCCAAGGCTTTATCAATCCTCTCATAAACCCTTTTATCCCCCTTACGGTTATTACACCACGTAAAACGTGGCCCTTTGAACGGGATGTCTACTAGTTCGTTCTTTATTTTCCACATATTAAACTCATGAGCTCCTCCAATAGGTCTTTGACTAGAACTAAGCTTATCACATCCATATTCCACTTGATTGAAATCCCCTATGATAAGAAAAGGGTATCTACATGTTCCACACCATGCCTCCAGATCCAGTAGAACAGAGGAGCGCATACTTAAACTCGGTGCTCCATAAAAAAGCACAATGTACCATAAAACACTACTATATTTTTCGACAAGCAAAATGATAAAATTACTACAAGCCCGTACAACTTTCATCTTACATTCCTTCATCCATCCTACCCAAAGGCCACCCGAGGCCCCCTTTGCATCCACCCCAAAATGATTCACAAAACCCGATGACCTAAACATAGGGAAAATTTGACTTGCACTACACTTAGTCTCTATTAAAAACATAAAATCATAAAACTTACTACCTAATAACGCTCTTGCTTTTGGAATTATAGGGGAGAGCGTATTATTGATGCCCCTACAATTCCATACCAGACCAATCATGGCGACAAAGGAGGTTGTGAAGGCCCAACCTCCGCAAAGCCATTAATATCCGGTTCAGTTTCCTTTCCATTCACAGAAGGAATGGATGATTCACTGGAGTCTATCATGATGACATCCTCAACATTGATCCTGAAACCCCAGCTCTGCCTCTGCCTTTTCTCCTTCTGAAAGCCTGCCCCCCAGCATCCTTCCTTAGCCATTTGTTGTAGATATGCCCTAGCATTTTCCAAGGATTCCTTTGCAGCTTCAGGAATTATGTAATCCCCAGCATCAGTGCAGCACTTACGTTTTTTAGCATTTCTGATCTCCTCCTTGTGTGTTTCTCCCAATTCTGAAAAGTGATAAGCATCTCCAGCCCCATAAATCCATCAGAGATGTTCCCAGTAGAGATTTCAGCAATTAATCTTGACTTTGCACCAACCGTAGGGATATCAAAGGTCTCAGCATTCATTCTTTTTCCCCTAACCATCCCTGTTTGGGAGCAATCACCTTTCTCAGCAGCATCTTTAAAGATCTTATTCAATGGTGGGATGTTAGAAGATCCCTCCTCAATCTCTTTCCCTTTTTCTATTAATAGCACTTGAGATGAGAGGGGCAGAAAAATTTGGTCTCAGCAAATCCCCATTAGAACTCCTTTCACCAGCCTCAGAGTGACCAGAGCTTCCACCCACTGCAAGCTGCAACTCAGTATTCACCCCCATAGTATCATCAGAGGAGATCACAATTACCTCATCCTCATACCTGATAGGAGAAATGTCTTCATATGCATAAATCTCTGCACTAGGATTTGCTGCCCCCTGGTTAATTGGCTGATCAGAATCAAAAGAGCCTGAACCTTCATCCTCAGTGTTATCATGTACCCCATTTGTTTCCATCAATCCCTGGTCCCTTACCTCAATAAATTCATCCTCATGGTCATCAGCCTGCCTTGAACTTTGCCCAACCTGCCTAATAGTACCATCAGGATAATGATAGCTGATTGGGAATCCACCTACAGGGGGATCAAAGGTTTGATTATAACCCCTATAGTCATCCTCCATCCGAGCCCATTCTAAGTCCCCCTCTACCCTGCTAATGATACAAGCCTGTATCCTTTGATCCCTATCCAAGACCCCACTCAAACTACCCTGATTAGCATAAACAAGATACGGATCCTCAGCCTGAACTTGAGCCAGAACCCCCTGTTGTAACAGATTAATATCTTCCTGATTTACTTCCTGATTCCCAAATTCCTCGCCAGCACTATGAAACACATCATTACTGACAGCATCCTCATCTAACCACCCACCCTACGCCACTACTCTCTCCCCATCTGCCGGATTATGAACAGGGCTAATCTCTATATCTTGTTCAGCTGCAGCCACCTCATTTTGAGGTCCTTCCATCCCTTCCTGAGCCCCCTCAAAACCATTTCCACCAGCTTCATTACCCTGTGCTTCATTCATCATCACATCCTCATTCTGGTTTACGTTTTGACTCCCCCTGCCATTCTGAGTACCCATACCAGTACCCACCTGAAATACAACCGGTCCAACAAAAGTTTGGGCTGTAGCCGCAAATGTCATCCCAGGGAGTACACGGCCCCCTGGGGTTAGGCCCAAATCAAAATCAACCACCCTCTCAGGTGATTCCCATCTCCTTCTCCTCCTATTTAAGGTCCTCTCCCTACCCAACCGCACTTTAGATGACAGATATTTTGTAGTGGATGGACTAGCCCTCAAGTCTAAGTTGAACATTGTGTGGTTGCATCTTGCTTGAAAAACTTGAAAACCTTTATCCACCGTCCTATCTAACATACCGTTCACACTAGACAAAATAGTCATTAAAGACTCCCTGCATTGAGCACCCTTATGCCCAATCTTTCCACATTTGATACAATATTTAAACACCTCCTCATATTTAAATTGGACCCAGAGGAGGTGTCCCATATCCATGGCCAAGAAAAAACCCGGCATAAGGGGTTCATTTAGCCTGATACACACTTTCAGTCTCAAATAATCATTTTCTGGAATTACAGCAAAGGGTTCAATATAATACTGATGGCTCAATAACTTACCCGCCACATATGCCACATGCCTATTCAGGTACTCAAAGGGGAGTCCACACATTCTCACCCAAACTTCAGCAAATGGAAAGCGCACTGTGCGAGGTACTGTATCAGGATACCAGCGAGAGAACACCATAACAGCTCCATCAATAGTCGCAGTAGTCCTCTGGAGCAGCATTTCCATATCTTCAACTTTCTCACAGTGGAAGACATAAATTTCACCCATACGAAAGGCAGTAACCGCCCCCCTTGTAGTCCACTTCTTCCTTATTACGTCATTGACCAGCTCGGCCTCAAATACACGGTAATCCACCAGAAAACCTAAGACACAGTTACCCCAGAACTCTCTTGATTGTCCCAACTCTGCTGGGTCTACATTAATAACCCCACCAGACCTCGGGTAGCGCCACATATTGACATGCAGGGGATCCATGGGATGAAAATCCGCATTTGGGTGTGGTTGATGGTAGTTTTGATGATTATAGATGTTCTGATGCACATCATTACCACACCCTCCATTGCCTGCAGCATATCCCCCAAATTGATCCTCAAACTCCATAATATCTTCTTGATTGATCTTTGAAGAAAACTTGAAAGAGTGTTTACTGTGGTGATTAAACTCTTTCCTGCGTACTCCTGTTTTTGGATTAATTAGATTTAAGAAATGGGATGATTGTGGTTTCATCCCCACTGCCATAGAGGCAGCTTAAATAGGGGAACTTGATCGGGTTAGAATACGTAGGGAAACTGGAAGCCAAGAAGTTTTGCCAATCAGCTGAAAGTAGCTGACAATAAGTGTAAGAATTAAATCTTGAGCCACCCAAAACCAACAAAACCCCAATAAATGACGCTGCAAATTAATGATTAAGGGGAATTTGAAAGATCTCCTGCAAAAAGCAAACCCCTTTTTGCAGAAAGAAAATCTAGGGTTTTGAAGCCCCAATTGGAAAAACCAAACAACAATGATTAAAAGAAAACCTAGTTTAAAATGGGTAGATGAGCTGATTTTTTGCAGAGGGAATATTGATGATTAATCCTAATCCCCAATTAGATTAAAAGAAGAAGCAGATTTCTGGGAAGATTAAAAAGAAGAAAAAGGAAACGGGGAAAAGCTCTCATAAAGAGAGGATCACAGCTCTCTAGAACGTAGAGAGAGAAAGGGTCATATCCTAACGATTTTTGACCAATAGTGATAATGTCAATCTAGAGGTTAGATTATATGGAGTAATTAGGAGCCTAAATAACCCATTAATGGTTTTTTTTTGTCAGAAATTACCTTATATTTAGGGGTATTTGTAAAAATACTATCTTACATTATTTTTGTAGTACCTACTGCAAGTTTTAGAAAAATACCAAACATGTGAAGCCGCTAAGGTCCCTAGCGACTCCACATTTTGTCATCTTCCACATGTGCTTTAAGCATGCAACTCATGCAACTTGGAGTACAAAATCAAGCAAAAACGCTGAGAATCTCAGCGGCTTTCTTGCCCACCAATTTTTTTTGCAGTTGGTACTACAAAAATGCTAGGGATATAAGCCGCTAGGACCTTAGCGGCTTCACATAACAACTGGAAAAATAAAATAAAAGTGATGATATAGACCCATTGGACCAAAATAATTTGAAACGAATCCTATCCTAATTACTTTGCTAACTAACCCCCATTATCCAAAAAATTCCAAAATTTGTCAGCACAAAAGAAACACACATAGAAACTAGCGTAATTAGCTAACGTGTGCATTATATATCAATTTATGCATGTCAAGATAGCTTCTCATAATCTATAAAATATCGGTGTTGCTCTTTCACATACGAACATTTACTCTTTCACTTACATTTTTTTCATAAAATTTCCATCATATACCCTTTTTTCCTAGACTCAATTAAGTTAACCCTTACTTTATTTCTTCACCTTAAATTAAATCTAATTACTTTAAAAAGTTGAACAATGGATTATAATTTTTCAATTAGTGAAGTAATTTTGTTCTTTAACAACTATTGAACAACTATTTATATGATTTATTGAAATTATTAGGTTTATCAATTAGGAAAATTAATACATTTACTTGGTAATCAATTATTATCACTTAGGGTTGATGGGTTGGTGGTTGGCGGTGGTTCTAGGTGATCGTCGATGGTTCTGGTGTGCGCGGTGGTTAGGGGGGTGGTGTGTGGCGATGGTGGCGTGGTGCGTGACGGTGTGTGTTGGTGAAGAAAATGGACGGTTGGGTTGGGTGGTGCGAATGCTTGTGGGACGGCCGGAGGAGGTGTGCGAGTGGTTGGTTAGTGTCGGTAGTGGTCAGGTGGTAGTGGTCAGTTGGTGGTGGTCAGGTTTGGTGGTGGGAGCTTGGGGACGGGATGGCTGCAAATGGTTTGTAGAGATTTTTTTTTAATTCATAATTAATCTTTTCTTTTGTAAAAAAAATACGGAGTAATAAATTAAGGGAGGGAGACCGAGGTCGACCGGAGTGAAGTTTGTCGGCGATTGGACTGGTCGGAGTTGGTGACTTGGTGGTGAAGGGAGATGAGGGAAGGTAGAAAAGAATCAATTGATTGAATGAAGGAATGAAAAAATGATAAGGGTTATATTGTAAAAGGCGTATGTGAAAGAGTAAAATCTGTATGTGAAAAAGCACGACCCTAAAATATAATTAAAAGGCTACCCTAAAATGATAAATAAACGCCACCTAGACAAAGTCACATAGGATCCAAAAAGCCACCTAGATTAAAATTTAATGTGACATGACATATTTAATTGTGATGTTGCATATTTTTAATATGACATGGCGAATTAATGTGACATGGATTATCAATTTATTATTACACGACATTAATTTAAATCATTTATCTATAAATTAATTTAATTCACTTATATCTATAATATGAAAGGATATTATCATTATTCTTAAATTAATTTTGCATATTAAATACATTGTCTTTCAAAATTTATATAACCCTTACAATTTACATCAAATTTCATAATTTATAATTAATATTGACATTTTAATTGAAATTTTTGTAATAAAACATGTTAATAAATTTCATAATTTATAATTAAAATTAAATTTTTAATTGAAATTTTTGTAATAAAACATGTTAAGGAATTAATTAAACCTCTTCATATTACTAAACACCACCATTATTAACATTTTTTTATTTAATTCATTGTTTTTAAAAATTCTGTAATAAAACATGTTAATAAATTAATTAAACCTCTTCATATTATTGAACACCCACCATTATTAACATTTTCCTTTTTTTTTTAAATTAAACATGGTAATAAATTGATTAAAACTCTTCATAATACTTAACACACACCAAATTAATTAAAAGTTTTTCCTATTTAATTTATTTTTATAATATAATATGTTAATACTTTTATTAAAACCTCTTAAATTACTCAACATCCATAACTTTCATTAACATTTTGTCCTATTTAATTCATCTCTTGAGGTCCTCGGCAATCAATTATCTAGTTTAATAATACCACAAAATAAATTAAAAATTAAATTAAAATATGGGAATTTATGGTTGTGTAATGACTACAAAACCTACAATACCTATAATAGTTTCTATTCACTTTATTTATTTAAAATATGCCCATTTGTCATGAGTTTCTAAATTGTGGTTTGTATTTTATGGTTTAATTTATTTATTTGATTATATTGATTATATTGAGTATATTGAGTATTATTGTCGAATATTATTTTTGAGTATTGTTGTTGTTGTTGTTGTTGTTGTTGTTGTTGTTGTTGTTGTTGTTGTTGTTGTTGTTGTTGTTGTTGTTGTTGTTGTTGTTGTTGTTGTTGTTGTTGTTGTTGTTGCTGTGTCCAATAAAGTGTATTTTAATTTGTTATGTTGTTGGTTTTATGAATCGTTTGCTTTATATTTGAATTCATGTTTTCCAGTTGGTTTAATTTAAGTGACTTACATGTGACAATGTTTTGATTCGTTTGTCAAGTTTTTGCCAGGTTGATGTTTTATCTTTTGGTCAATGTATTTTTTATATAACTTTAAAGCGCCATGAAACGTATTTGAATGCAGATAAGGCAAACCATCACGTGGGTAATTTGAAGAGGGAAGAAATACAAAAGGCACGAAACTGAGGTAAAATTAAAGGTAAAAAAATGTAACGTAGAAACTGATAAGTAATGGATGATTGTTGATCTCAAAATAGAAGTCTTATAATATTTCTTTTAATTTGTTATTAAACGTATATTGTGTTGTAATTTTACTATTATACTTTCCAGATCAACCTATTTGAATTTGTATTTTTGTATTCACGAGTATAATCATCTCTAACATACTCCCTCCTATTCATAATAACTCTCCCCTTTTCTTTTTCATCTATTCATATAACTCTCCCCCTTTCCTTATTTAGTAAAGTTTTATACTTATTTTAATCACCTCACCCCAAAACAATACCCCACAATACTCATACTTTATCTTATTTTAATCACCTTACCCACAACAATACTCATTTTAATCATCTTACCCCACAATAATACCTTCCCTCTCTCCAATTACCTTACACCACCCCAATACTTTACAATAAAATAATCCTCCCCTTAATTTGCGTGCCCTTTTAAAAGGGGAGAGTTATTATGAATAAGAGTGAGTATATTTTTCCTTTTCATTTTATATGAACTATTATCAAGGCATGTAATAAAAGGAAGCGAAAGTGAACCTTCGGGTAAATATTTAATAGTATGATTTCTAAATTCTCCTTCATATGTTTTTACGTTTATGTGTTTTTTTTGTCAAAACAGGAATAATACATAAAGCTTACTCTCATAATTTCCTAAAAAAAAAACTACTCTCATAGTTAATGGTAAATAAATAAGTACAAATAATTGAATGAAAAATCTTTAAAATTTCACAATTTACTTTTTGAACCATCATGACAATAATTAATTATTTTAATTATGTCATTTCCTCTTCCAATTTAAGTTTTCTCTAACTCCCACCTTTTGATTATTTTTTTATAAAGTTTACTTTACTTTTTTAAACGGTTTATGATTTTTTAACCATTATAAGATGATCGTTGATCTCAAAATGGAGATCTTATAATATTTCTTGAAATTTGTTATTAAACGTATATTGTTGTGCAATTTTACTATTATGCTTTCCCGATCAACCTATTTGAATTTGTATTTTTGTATTCATGAGTATAATCATCTCTAACATATATTTTTCTTTTTCATTTCATATGAACTATTATCAAGGCATGTACTAAGAAGAAGCGTACTAAAAGGAAGCGAAAGTGAACCTTTAGATAAATATTGAATAGTATGGTTTCTAAATTCTAATCCGTATCTTTTTACGTTTATGTGTTTTTTTTTTCAAAACCAGAACAGATTATTTTATAGTCTTTAATACTATTTTTATTTTTATATAGGATCGTGGACATAAGTATAACAAGAGATGGATCAAATTCTTGAAATAGTAATAAGGAACTTAAAAAATTTTATGAACCTTTTGGAATTCGAATTTAAGGAAAATAGTTTTTTAGATTATTGAGCAATTGAAAAGAAAATTTAATTCGTAATACATGGAGTAGATACCGACATTACCGTTGAATCGTATCTAATATTTTTCTATCGATATAATAAATGTTTTTAGGATGTAAATAATATTTGAAGCATGCACGTGGTGATAAGACTTCAAAGATATTTCTATGGTAGGGTTGATTGAGAGGTCTGTAAATAATTTGGAGATGACTATACTGAGGTATTGAGTTTACAACCTTATAAGGCGTCATTGAAGATTTTTTCATATGGAATTTATTATATACGGATGGTTTCAACTTTTAATATTTTAAAAACTCACTTTATTATATTGCGGAGTAAAACACACGTATATAATGAGTCGTCTTTGTCATTGCTCTGTTGTCAAGTTTCTCAAAATTAGTAGCTACCACATTGTCACTTGCAGGATTCGATTTAAAAAAATAAACCAAAGTTGTCAAAGAAATAAGGTGTTAACTAACTAATTTCTATGTATTTCAAGACTGTATATTTTTAAATAGATCAACAACTAATTACTCGAACAAATATTAACAATACGATAAAAATATCAAAACTAAAACATATAAACCCGTGAATTTCACGGGTCACAAACCTAATTATCCCTTAGAATTTTTAATAATATTACACACTTAAGATTTAAAATCTAGATGTACACAAAATGCTCCTTCATTAATTCTCGCCACTGAATACATATAACCATCAATAGTAAAAGGCAAACGTAATACTTTAATTGTAAGCAATTTAGATTTCACTTTGGTGACGAATCAGCAGAAACAGACATAGCCATATTGCCTTAAATAAAAATTTAACGAGCAAGAAAATTTAATATTCAACTTTAGACTGTAGGCGATATGACTATTACGAAAACAATGAACAATAAATTTTACGGAACGTAGGAGAGATTGTCGTGGTGTGATGACCATCACTGCCCTAAAGTTGAATTTTGCCCGCTCGATACACACGGCCTCTTGGCAACTAACCCCCAGGGATACACGACCTCCGAGTCTAAGGTGTACGACATAGACTAAGAATGAGAACTACTTGCAGAACGTTGCCAAATATCAGCTTAATAGAAGAGAAATATTTAGAGAGAAATAGACGAGAGAATGATTCTTGTGTGTAGAAAATGGCATAAACATGGAGTATTTATAGAAATAAAAGGAAGAATTTAGATTTGTATTTATGATTGTCTTGTTGTAGACTTAGCCACATGCACAACCAGACGATCTGTGGGCATGCAGCGGTCTCTTTGAAAGCCACGCTCGGCGGCGTAAAAAAAGTGCTTTTGACCGGATCATTTTAGATCGGCCGGTTTCGTCTCGGCAAGGGTCTCGAAACGATGAAAGAGATGTTCGGAGTCGCCACCAAGCATTTGTGGGATGCTTGGAACCCGTTTGAATCCACTTTATACCTAGGTCAACCAAGGCAAAAACCGGTGTTTGACATAGGTACTAAAGATAAGGAATCGTCCCTCTTTAGCATCGTATCTCTAGAATGACTCTCGTACGCCCTGGATAAGGTCGTTCACTATCCAAAGTTTCTGAGTAAGAGGTGAAGGTACGTATTGGGAAGCCCTTTAATCGGACACCCAATCCCGCCCGCGGTAGCGGCCTCTACTGATCGATCTTGATTGGTTAAATGCAAAAATTAATAAAACGGGTAAATGCATGAATGCGCATCCACAAGTTTGAACCTAACATGTGAGCTTTTTATGTCGGTTGTTTAATCCAAGTATCAAGTATTTGATGTCAATTTGGATTTAATGTTGATTTGCATGCAAGACGCAAATTAAACATCCATTTACCGAGTTAGGTTTATGCTGCATAACGTGATTCATTTGTCTTAGTAAGGCATTTCGCAAATATAATGTAAAAGAGCAGATTTGTCATCTGATCCGTCCTGTATTCGGGTTAACCGAAGTCGGGATCGTCTTAGACAAGTGCTGGAAGGAAACAGGGTCTGCATCAGGCAGCCTATATAGGCGCGAGCCATCAGGCGATGCAAACAGGCCTGTCCTGGTTTGAAAGTTGGAAATGATTGGCCTGTTTAGGCGCGAGTCTGCAGACGGTTGAAGGGACGTCTTCTGGCTATGAAAAGGTTTATAAAATGGTTGAAAATAAGGGTGTTTAAACCCGACTTGGTTTGAAAAGGTCGTTTAGACCGCTTTTGTGTTGATATCAAGAACGAGACTTGAATAATTGTTATTGTATTGACAATATTCTATGTCGGGTTCGATTTTGCAAGCTTGACATGAATAGTTTTGAAAATGATTATGAACTAATTATTTTAAGTTCATTTGTTGGTGATTAGTCAATATTTATCATCGTACTCGGATTTAAAACCGACATGGTATGTGGAACCAAGGATGACTTTGTATTTATGACTAATATATTTGTTTTGAAAATGTAAAGAAATGAAATTAAATAAAAAGGTTTTAAAATACCTTTTAAAATGCATTTAACCAAATATTATCACCGAAACACGGATTAAACCGTCATGGTATTAGGAACCAAGGGTGGAAAATGTTTTATGGTTAAAAGTTTATCAAGAAATATGATTTGAAATATTTGAAATGGTAAAATCCAATTACAAATAAGAAATGAATTAAAGAGGAAGATGAGACCAAACACGCCTGGATTAAGGCATGAGAGGGGGTTTAGGCGCGAGCCTTCCTGTTATACAAGCAGCCCCTGTCTCCGACCAAAATCCGGCTTTGGCTCATTTAGCCTATGTTTAAATCATGTTATGCATGTTTTAGCATGTTATAGTCATAAAACAGGTGAAAAACATGATAGAAGAGTATGTTTACACCCTCATACTTACATGCTAGGCTTGAGACGAGAAATCGACGAAAGTGTATCAACTTGTTTGGTCGATAAACTCGGTTTGAAAACCGTTTTAGCAATGTAAAAAGAGTGTTTTAAGTTTAGTGTTGGTGTAGTTGGTTGAGATGGTCGGTCAAGTGATTTAATGCACGTTGACGGTACCAAACAATATGTAAGGCTTGTGTTTCGATCGGTAGGTCGAAAACACGTGTTGGTTTGTGACTTGAGAAGTCAGTCTAGAATTTTAAGGGAGAGATGAGGGGGCGGACACTCGCGTACCGTCAAATGGTGGCATTTGAGAGGTATTTATAGAGAAATGGGTGGTTCTGTGCGTTTTGAGCGACGTGAACGCATGGGCTACTCGAAGAGACGCGAGCCATTTCGCGGGTCTTCGAGCTGTCTTGTCACTATCACGTAATTGTAATCATGATTTGTTCTATCCTATGTTTTGGATGACATGATTTGTACTTGACCATGAAGCATTCCGGGAATACTTAACATGGAAGTTTTGAAAAGTTTTGTTTTTTGTGTTTGACTCGTTGTTGGAGTCGGGATTTGAATTTTGAGTCGGTTTTTGGCCCGGTGTCGATTTTGACTCTAGTTAGTGTCATTGCGACCCCGTCGTCATGCATTAAACACTCCAGGTACTTTTGAAAAGTTTTGGAATGTTTTGTTTTCAAAATCGTTTTAAGTTTTCCGACGTATAGTTATACAAAACTGTCGATCAATCGCTGCGATTCCTAAGCATGTTGTAGTTTAATAATCACCGGGTGTTTGTTGGAGACTCGACAGATATTGGGTATCTACAAAGCCTTCACTTTGACTGAGGCTTGGACAGGGCGAAAGTCAAAGTATAGCCCCCAGGTCAATCGAAGATTACAACCTGGAGACCGAATCGACGTCAAGGTGGCTCGAAAAAGTTCGGGCTGATGACCTGCCGTCGTGAAGGGCGACGCCAAGGCGACTCGGGGATACGAGTCAAGGACCTGTCATCGGTAATAGTTTAGAGTCTGTCGACTGTCCGTGCGGGTCGTTTAAAGTCCGTTAGACTACGTATGAAAGCTTGCCAGCAATAAGAAGGAGTCATACCTAAGACATCTTCGGGATATGTCCTTGAGTCGTTTCTTGTTTGCGGGCAAAGGCTCGCTAGCCGTGTTGCGGATATGATGGGCCTCACCAGCCGCTTTCCGGATATGATGGGGCTCGCCAGCCGCTTTGAATGTGTGTTGTGAGGCTCGCCAGCCACTTTGCGGATATGATGGGGCTCGCCAGCCTCTTTGAATGTGGTGCGTTTTGAGGCTCGCCAGCCATATTGAATGTGGTGCATTTTGAGGCTCGCCAGCCATGTTGGGTATGGTGCGTTTTGAGGCTCGCAAGCCACGTGGGGTATGCGTTGCGAGGCTCGCCAGCCTTGTCGAATATGCATTGTGAGGCTCGATGTCGAATGTGCGTTGTGAGGCTCGCCAGCCATGTCGAATATGCTTGACTGTTGGAAATAGCCGCGTTGGATGGTTCTCTTTCGGGAGGTCGTTTGAGTTTAGCGGGCTCCGTGAGGAGGCCTCCGATATCCTACTGGGGAATCTCGGTGTTTATATTGAATGTTTGTGGCGCCGGAAAGGGATAGGCTAGTGAGCCTGGCTCCCGTGGTTGGCGGTGATTTTGATCTTCGAAGGGAGGTAACATTTTTTTATTGCCGTTTGTTGGAAATCTGTAGAAAAGGGCAGATGTGCATTCTGCCATTCAATGTGTGTTTGCGGATAGCGGTTTCGATTTCGCCTTCCGATGATTTGAAATTTATGAAGGGTAGTGAATTTCACTATCCTGTTTGAATGTTTGACGGTTTTTAATGCCGTTTGTTTGAGGTTTGAACATGTTGTTTAGGTATTTTTTACCGAATTGATTGATTCAGGTCAATGCGGTCTTACTCGTTGGATACGTGATTGTTTGTTTGTATGACGGTATTTAAATAAGGAAATAAAGTACGAAATAGCAATTAACACGTGAGATTTGGTGACGCGGAAAACCTAATGTGGGAACAACCGCGGGAGGGACGGTACCCTGCCAAATATTGCACTAGTTTTGAGTAGGAGGATGATTACAACTGTTTCGTAATGCTAATCTTGCTAACACGAGGTATCGTGCTTGATGAGATCCCGGATGAGTGTATGTGTGCGTATGTGAATGAATGCCCTTCTTTGATTGCTTCCTTGGCTATTTATAGGGCAAGAACCCTAGACGTACCCTACTTTGGTTATGGAAAGGGAATATAATTTCCATAATAACTCTTTCCATGTTTGGCCGTCTCCCTTAATTCTCCCTGATCTCCCTGACTTCTCCCTAACTTCTCCCTGAACACTCTTTCCTAAATCCAAGCATCTCCTCCAATGGGCTTTTCGGTCTCTTCCCGCGTAAGCCAGCTCACTCCCCTTCTTCCGCGCTTTACTCCAGCTATGGGCTCCCCTTCTCCTTATCCTTTCCTTATGACCCATTATTTGTTTAAGTGGGCCTTTCCCTATTATGTGATTTTTAGCCCAAACAGTTTGCCCCAAATTTCTTGCGAAGTACGCTTCGAGGTGTCGAGCAAGGAATTCTACGTAATCGTCTGCTAAAACCCTAAGCCGTCATTTTCACTCCTTTTCATGCAACCCATCATTTTAGCCGTCCTCCCCCTCTTTTCTCGCACCCTACTCCCTCTCTCTTCCTTTATAACCTCAACCTCCACCCCCACCCCCACTTCCATTAATTACTTTTCATAAAAACTCCCCCTTTCTCTCCTAAAACCCTTAACCTCCCTCTTCTCTCACCTCGCCGACTCCGCTGTTTCATCCTCCATCATCCCTTCCACCAGGTATTTCCTTCCTCTTTTCTTCTTAATTTCCATTTTCTATTTCTTCACAATGGGCAAAACCCGACACTCCTCATCAACTTCCACCCCCACTGACCGTAATCCTTACCCGATCTTCCCTTCTCGGGGACTCTTCACTTATCCACATGACCGTGACTCCGTCTTGACTCCTGCTGACATTCCCATGATCAAGGGCTTGCTTGGTCTTGGTGATGGGGTGGATATTGCCATCCCTGAACCAGGTCAGAAAGCTGACGCCCTTCGTCCCGGATGGGTATGTTTTTATCTGTACCCGTTTAGATATGGCCTCCGTTTCCCTTTTCCCAAACTTATCCAAGACTTCATTTTTACAAATAATTTTGCCATGGCGCATATCTCTGCCACTATCTGGAGGGTTCTCCTTTACTCCTTGGCTGCTGGTCAAAACACTGGCAACTCCCTTTCCCTGGGTGATCTAGCCCACATGTACAACATCAGGTCCCTGGGTAGGGGTCAATTCTCACTCCGGGGCCGTGGAGAGGCTCCCTTCAGGCATGTGTCCAAATCCCGAGATGAGAAATGGTTTAAGGACTTCTTCTTCGTGAGGAAGGACTCCATCCAGCCGCCTGCCGATTACATCTTCGAGATATGGGTCATAACTTCGAGTAAGTAGCCCCCTGTCACCTGATTTATTTATCTCGCTGCTTACTAGCTTACTTCATGCCCTTGTGCAGGTCCCTGCGATCTGACTCGCATTGGTGCCCAGATTCCTGCCCGCGGCAAGTTGTTCTGTATCTCTGAATCCGAGAGGAAGTTTCCTGACCTGCTTCCTGGTTTCTCACCTGCTTCCTCCTCCAACCCTCTCCAATCAGCTCCCAGCATGTCCTTTGGTAAGCTTCCTACAGTTGTACCAATTTGCATGCAGCTTTTACTAATGCTTTAATTATCCTGACGCCTGAGATGATGTCTGCTTGCAGGTTCAAAAGTTGATCCTCTCGAAGTCATCCTCCAAAGTGCAAAAAGAAAGAGATCTACTGCCAGTCCTGACGTGGCATCCGCCTCCAAGAGGAGTGCTCCTGCTGCCTCTTTCCAGACTCCTTCTACTCCTTCTAGTTCCGCTATGCCTGAACCTTTGGAGGTTGATCCATTGTCTCGCCATCCCCCTACTCCTCCTGCCAGTCATCGTGCCTCAGCTAGCGGAGGCACCATTGCACACTTCCCAGAAGGTTTTGGGAATGTTGATAAAGTGCCCTACTGGCCAGAGATCGACCAGCTACTCTTCCCTCCGCTGAAAGAGGCTTTCTCGGAATTTTCTCCAGAGGAGATGGATGAGAACGATGTGCACAACGCCTTTATGGTAAGTGATCTTTGTCTTCTACCTGTTCCAAAATATATATTTTTTCTTTTGAATCCTCCTTGCTGACTTTTCATTTTTTCGTCTCCAGACCCTCCAGTCTGCGCTTTACAACAGGAAGATGATCAACATAGTGCAGACCACCAGTCGTGCCACCAACGCCAAAAACCAAGAGCTGAAGGGGACAGTTGCCGACTTGGCGCAGCAACGATCTGATCTGAAGGAACGCGTGGTGGAATTGAAGGCCGAGCTTGTCTTGTTGCCAAGAAGAAGTCAAGGAAGGGGGCGATCACCGGCACGCACTCGGGGTGTGCGGCAGGTTTCTCCGACTCCCTCAGCGTTCGATGAGAAGATCGGTGACTGATCTCCCCGCCACCAATGTTGTTGCCTATGCTTTGCCTGGGGGGAAAAATTAGCGGGATGCGTCTTGCTCTTGAGGAGGCTCCCACCCAGCAAGCTATAGAGGAGGAGGAGAGACAGCTGGAGATGCTCTACCCCACCCAACCTGATCTGAGTGCGCTGATGCCTGAAGTTGGGGAGGTGAATTCTCCTGTACTGGCTGAGCAAGCTGCTGGTGGAGATGCTGGAATGCCCCAGGACGCTGCTGACGGAGCTCAAGTGGCTATGGCAGCTGAGGGTGTGCAAGCTGGTGCGGTACCTGAAACAGAGGGTCAGCAGGCAGAGGAGGTGCCAGAAGTGGAGGTCATTAATGTGACCGATAATTAAGTTTTTTTTTATCAATGAACTTTTTTGGTAGTCTGGCCCAATGGTGGCAGACTTGTAAGTTTTTAAACTTTTTCTGGTAGCTTTGCCAAGGTGGCGGTTAAACTCAGGGGCCGTATCTTGGCCATGTTTTGGAATGCCCCTCGCCTTAATTTTGGCAAGTTTTAGCTTATATCCTGTGTGCTCGTTTCTTAGGTTTCCTTAGTTTAGGAGGTTTGCCGTGTCAGCCTGCTGGCCGATTTAGGCAAGTCCTGTCATCCTGAAAAGGCTGACTTTCTGACTCAGCTAGCTGCTGTTTCAGTCTGCTGACTGATTCAGACGTATGCCGCAATGTAAGGTGTGGTAACCGTGTCAACCCGAGAGGTTGATTTAGACCAGTCGTGTCAGCCTGAAAAGGCTGAACTAGACTCAGCCAGCTGTCGTGTCAGTCTAATGACTGATTTAGGCGTATGCCACAATTTTGGACTACTTAACCTTGTTCATGACGCAAGGTGTGTTCATCACGTTTAAAGCCAACAGGGGCGTAATTTAGGCAAGTTTATCGTCGTTCTAGGACCGATGGGACGCTGCAAGATTCTGGTAGCTCAGAGATCCCTACCTTCCATGTTCGTATGCATGCATGCTGGGGCCCTGATTAATTGCGATTAGTGCGAGCTACGTCCAGGGGGTGGTATCCGGGGTAGCTGGGTAAGCGTGTTTACGTGTCAACCAAACTCCCTTTCGTATGTTCCACAGTCCGCCTGGTGAGGGTGCTCCTTGTGGAGAAAGTAGGTTAGGAATGTTGGAGTGCCGTGGGCCTTGTCACCCCGCGTTGGCACTTGACAGTCCTGCTAGATACCCTTTCAACGTACCATAGACACTAGGATTCAAAGTGATGTACCTAGAGAAGCCTGAAAATAGGAAAATCTATCAAAACGATGTGAAGTACCTGACGCCATCTCATGGGGTACCAGAGCAATTGTGGTCCCATGACGCTGCCAGACCACACCATCTAATAGCAATTTAAAGTTTGAAATAGTTAGAGACATCAAAAATAGGAATGAAATTGGCGGTTTGCCTACCACTGGATTTTTATTTCAAAATGATTTGGCTTGTCGTAGTACATCATTCTGAAGGCTAAAATCTACTTATTATTAAAAGTGATATCTCTTCAGATGAAGTATGTTCCATGGGCGTTGTATGATTTGGCCGTCCATAGTCATCAGTCTGTATGCACCATGGCCAACAACTTCTTCTACCTGGTATGGTCCTTCCCATTTGTAGGCGAATTTGCCTGCCTTTCGATTCTTAGTGTTTTGAAACACCTCTCGGAGAACCAGGTCTCCTACCTCCAGCCTCCAGGAGCCTGACTTTCACATTCTTGTTGTAACCCCTGGCCACTGACTGCTTGTAGGCAGCCAGACATATTTTTGCACTTGCTCGCAGCTCGTCTAATGTGTCCAGGCTTCTGACCATCTCTGCATTGTTCAGTTCCCCTGTCATACATCCATACATGTGGGTGGGGACTAGAACTTCTGATGGAAGGACTGCTTCCGCGCCAAACTCCAGGCTGAAGGGTGTTTGACCTGTTGCTATCTTTGGCGTTGTTCTATCTGACCACAATACTAGTGGCAATTCATCTGCCCACTTTCCTCCTAACTCCCGTAACCTCCTTCTCAGGTTGTCCATGATGATTTTGTTGTTGGACTCAGCTTGCCCATTGGACTTTGGAGTCCTGGGTGCTGATTTTTTTAGGGTGATGTTCCACCTGACACAGTATCCCTCGATATCGTTGGAGATGAATTGTGAACCATTGTCACATATGATTTCTGATGGGATACCAAACCTGCAAATGATGTTTCGTTTTATAAACGAAATGACTTGTTTGTCTTTTACTTCTGTGAATGCTTCTGCGTCTATCCACTTGGAGAAGTAATCTATCATTGCCAGCATCCATGTCCTGTTTCCTGTGGCTCTTGGCAGAGGTCCTACTATGTCCATGCCCCATGCCATGAATGGCCAGGGAGAAATGATATGGTGTAAGGGTTCTCATTGGCCGATGGATCATTGGTCTTTGCCGAGCGCGGCAGCGCACACTTGCGTGCATATTCTGCTGCATCTGCCTTCATTGTGGGCTAGAAGTATCCCTGCCTGAGAGCTTTATTTGCCAGACTCCTGCCCCCAGCATGGTTTCCACATTCGCCACTGTGGAGAGCATGTAACACAGTCTGAGCCTCCTCCTTGTCCATGCATCATAAGTAGGGGCCTGCTAGTGACTTCCTGAATAGTATATCGTCAATAAGTATGAACCTGGAGGCCTTTATTCTGAAAGCCTTCACTTCCTTCTTGTCATCTGGCAGCTTGCTATGACGCAGCCAGTCTAGGTAGGGTGTGCGCCAATCACAGTCATCTACCTGTTCGGCTGTTTGATCAGGCGGCGTATTGGCTGGCTGAGAGTCCTCTCCTACCTCTGTAGCTGCCTGGACTCCCTCTTCGTTCTGTGGATCCTCCAGTTCTCCTCTATCTATTTCATCTGCCTTCTGGATAGAAGGTTCTAGCATGTGTGCTATTGGGATGCTGGACAGTTCTGTCGGTTTGAATGTTGCCCCCAGGGTTGTTAAGGCATCTGCTTCCCCGTTCTGATCTCTGGGGATCTGTTTAAGCTTGCAAGTTTCGAATTTCTGCTTTAACTCCCTTGCTTCTTTTAAGTATGCAATCATTTTTGAATCTCTGGCTATAAACTCGTCATTTACATGGTTGACTATTAGTAGAGAGTCACTGGATATGTGCAGGTGCCTGACTCCTAATTCCAGAGCTAGCTTCATTCCTAATATCAAGGCCTCGTACTCCGTTTCATTATGGGTTGCCTTGAATTCGCACCTTACCGCTTGTGCTATCAGGTCTCCCTGTGGTGACCGCAAGATCAACCCTACGCCTGCCCCCCTTTGGTTGGAGGCTCCATCAATATACATCTGCCAGAGTTCTGCCTCCTTGTTCCCTTCCAAGGTGAGGATTTCCTTGTCGCGATTTTGGATAGTCAATAAGTCGACACAAAGTCCGCCAAAGCTTGCGATTTGATTCTTTGCTTACGGGGTCGTCTTGATATCGTATCCACTGAGGTGTACAGACCACTTCGACATTCTGCCTGACAGTTCAGGCTTCCTCATGATAGATTTTAGCGGGTAGTTGGTCACAAACCGTATGGTGTGGGATTTAAAATAAGGGCGCAGCTTGTAAGATGCTACTACCAGTGCTAATACTAATTTTTCGAGAGATGTGTACCTGGTCTCTGCCGGTATCAGAGACTTGCTCACGTAGTATACTGGCTTTTGTTCCTTTTCCTGTTCTCTGACTAGAATGGCACTTACAGCCACCTCTGTGACAGCTAGGTAGAGGAACAATGGTTCTCCTGGTTCCGGTTTTGACAGTAATGGTGGGCTGCTGAGGTAGTGTTTCAGCTCTCTGAATGCTTGCTCGTGGTCTGCAGTCCACTCAAACTTCTGACTCTTTCTTAATACATAATAGAACAGCCTGCACTTGTCGGATGATCTTGAGATTAACCTGCTCAGGGCTGCTACCTTACCAGCTAGCCTTTGAACGTCTTTAGGTTTTTCTGGTGACTCTAATTGTAAAACGGCTTTGATCTACTCGACGCTGGCTTCTATTCCCCTTTGAGTTACAATATAGCCTAATAATTTGCCAGAGGATACCCCGAAGGTACACTTAGATGGATTTAACTTCATTTTGTACTGCCTTAGGGTGCTGAATGTCTCTGCCAGGTGCCGCATATGATCTTTGGCTTTTTCCGACTTTACCACCATGTCATCAATATACACCTCCATAGTTCTTCCAATTTGCTCTTTAAACATGCGGCTGACCAGCCTCTGATATGTGGAGCCTGCATTCTTTAGGCCGAAGGGCATAACGTTGTAACAATATATTCCTCTTTCAGACATGAATGCCGTCTTCTCTTGATCTGCATGATCCATCTTGATCTGATTGTAGCCACTCCATGCGTCCAGAAATGTCAGCATTTCGTGCCCAACTGTTGCATCCACCATTGCATCGATATGAGACAGGGGGAAGGGATCTTTAGGGCATGCTTTGTTGAGGTCGGTGAAGTCCACACATACTCTCCACTTTCCATTCTTTTTAGGCACCACTACTACGTTAGACAACCACTCTGGATACTTTACTTCTCTTATTTTCTTTGTTGCCAGGAGGCTATCTACCTCTTGGTTGATTACCTTATTTCTTTCTGCTGCAAACTTTCTTCTTCTCTGTTGGACGGGCTTACACTTTGGGTCCACACTGAGCTTATGCGTTATGATGGACGGATCTATCCCTATCATGTCATCGTGTGACCATGCAAAACAATCCATGTTGTCTTGCAGAAATTTGATTAATTGCTGTCTCAGGCCTCATGTGCATCCAGCTCCAATTAGAACAGTTCTTTCTGGGTGCAGCTTGTCCAGGTTAATTTGGTCCAGCTCTTCTACTAGGGGCTCGATGTATTCGTCCTGGACAGGCTGTTTCTGTAATTGCTATGCGGGAGGGCTGGCAGTGCACTTTAAGGCCTTCTTGTAGACGCCTCTAGCTTCCTCCTGATCTCCTCTTATTGTCTCTACTCCCCATGGTGTGGGGAATTTTATGCATTGGTGATACGTTGAAGGGACTGCCTTCATCTGGTGCAGCCACGGCCTTCCCAGGATGACATTGTAGGTAGAGGGTCCGTCTATGACCAGGTATCTAATTTGCTTGTTAACCCCTCCTACATAGGTTAGGATGACTATCTAGCCCAGTGAGTTGGCTGTCTCCCCACTGAAGCCTACTAGCGGGATAATCTTCTTCTGTAAATCCTTCTCGCTGAACCCCATATTTTCTATGGTTTTTAGCATAATCAGATTGACCGAGCTGCCCTGTATCTACCAAGACCTTTCTAACTGTGCAGTTAGACATTGATAGGGTGATAATGAGTGCATCATGATGTTCCCGTTCGTCATATGTGTCTCCTTCATCAAAGGTGACGGCTGGTAAATCACTGTGAGAAATTCTGCAAGAATTTGCTGGTCTATCTCCCTTAGTGCCGGTGGCATGCCTTTTAGCTGCCGAGTATGTTAATCCACTTATATCTGAGCCGCCTGTTATCACGTTTATGATCTTGGTGCATGTGGGTGGATTTGCAGGCTTCGCGGAGCCTACCTTATCCTGCTACTTGCCCCCACGTGGTAATAGGTGGCTCAGTTCTCCTTGTTCGTACAAACGCTTGATCTCTCTTCGTAGTGTGTAACAGTCTTCAGTGTTATGCCCAATATCACGATGGAATTCACACTTCTTCTTGCTATCTTTTCGCCATGCCTGTTCTTCTAGTGGTGGCTTGGGCCACCTTACCCTGTCTCCCATCTCCCTGAGTGCTTTCAGGATTCCTCCGATACCTACAGTGAATCCATATTCGGCCAGAGTAGGAAGTAATTGATTTTCTTCGATTCTGTTGACTCCCCTTCCATATGGCCTATATATTTCATCCCTCTTACTGGTAGGTTGCTTTCTTCCTGATTTCTCTACGGCTGAGGTACTGAAAACAATCGGTGTATTAGGAAGGCTGGCTCTGGCTAGGATGTCTTCCTCTAGTCTGATTGCGGTAGCAGCCTTTTCTTGCACTGCTTCGAAGCTATGGCAAGGATGCATAGTTAGCTGCTTATACAAGTCAGAATCATGGTGGAGGCCCCTCCTGAAGGCTTCTACTGCTGTCGAAATATCACATTCCCATACTGCCACCTTTTCATTGTTGAATCTGGTGTTGTATTCTTCGATGGTTTCTCCTGCCCCCTGGACGATTCTGTATAGATCCCCTGCATGCTTTTGTGGCTTCCTGCTGCTTGCAAACTGCTGGGTGAATGCATTCACCAATTCGGCAAATGTGGATATCGACCTATTGGGCAGACTTACAAACCATCGAAGTGCCGGCCCTGTTAAGGTGGATCCAAATTCTTTGCACATGCTGGCCTCTTTTACCTGCCCTACGGCTGTTACTGTCATCATCTTCTGCTTGTACTGGCTTACGTGGTCAAAGGGATCTGCTGTGCCGTCAAAGAGAGGCATATTTGGACTTGTGAATCCCTTTGGCATAGCTGTGATGGATATGGCGTCCACGAATGGCGAGTCGGCATAACTGTCAGGTGCTGCTTTCTCAAGTGGGGGAGGCAGTCCTGGAACCCTACTTAGCATCTCTCTTAACTCTAGGTACTGCTGATTTGTTATGCTACCTGAATCCGGGGTCTGCCTGTCAGCTGCTTGCTGATTCAATATGCTGACTCCTGAGCCAAACTCTTGAAGGTTCTGAAGTGTCCCAGCGGCTAGGGGGGTTGGAGTAACGATCATTCCCTGCTGCCAGTTTACTTGCTGGTTCCACTCGGATCCTGCACCACGTGTCTGATCAATTGCTGCGGAATTGCTGACAGGGGTGCCACCTGTTCGTGCTTCCACACGGCTGGCTGCCGGCCAGTTATTCGGTGTGAGGTATCCTAGTCCTTGTGGAGTTATTCTTGCATCTGACGGTATTGTAGCTAGATCCAACCTTGTTACCAGTTCAGCTGGTATCTGCCGAAGTGGATTCCTGCTTCCTGATGCCCCCTGTGTCAGATCAACTAGCGGAGATCTTCCTTCACCTGGCCTGCTCGTTGGGGTGACAGACTGCTGTTTTAGGATATCTATCTATGCCCAGAGCTCTATGCCCCTCTTCCTTGCTTCAGCTTCAGCTTTTTTCTGGTCTTCTCTCATGTTTTCCATGGCCTTCTGTAGGCTTTCTACGCCAGCGAGCAAGATTTGTGTGGGACTAGGTGGCGGGGTGAGGCCTGAGCTCGCTGCTCCCTTATCCGATCTGGCTTGGGTTGTGACATCAGGAGTTTTAGGAGGCAAAGAGGTTTTTGCCGTTGGTGTGGTTCTTGAGGTATGTCCGGGAGCCTACGTTACCACTGTCGACACTGGATTTTTAGTAGAGATCGGCGGTGGTGATGGTTGTCTGCTCCCTGACACGGATTCTGATTCTTGCTTATCCATTGCGTACTTAGATTATCAACGATTGACGACCACAATGCCCCACGGTGGGCGCCAAACTGTTTAGGTATTTTTTACCGAATTGATTGATTCGGGTCAATGCGGTCTTACTCGTTGGATACGTGATTGTTTGTTTGTATGACGGTATTTAAATAAGGAAATAAAGTACGAAATAGAAATTAACACGTGAGATTTGGTGACGCGGAAAACCCAATGTGGGAACAACCGCGGGAAGGACGGTACCCTGCCAAATATTGCACTAGTTTTGAGTAGGAGGATGATTACAACTGTTTCGTAATGCTAATCTTGCTAACACGAGGTATCGTGCTTGATGAGATCCCGGATGAGTGTATGTGTGCGTAGGTGAATGAATACCCTTCTTTGATTGCTTCCTTGGCTATTTATAGGGTAAGAACCCAAGACGTACCCTACTTTGGTTATGGAAAGGGAATATAATTTCCATAATAACTCTTTCCATGTTTGGCCGTCTCCCTTAATTCTCCCTGATCTCCCTGACTTCTCCCTAACTTCTCCCTGAACACTCTTTCCTAAATCCAAGCATCTCTTCCAATGGGCTTTTCGGTCTGTTCCCGCATAAGCCAGCTCACTCCCCTTCTTCCGCGCTTTACTCCAGCTATGGGCTCCCCCTCTCCTTATCCTTTCCTTATAACCCATTATTTGTTTAAGTGGGCCTTTCCCTATTATGTGATTTTTAGCCCAAACACATGTCGTTGAAAATTGTGTGAGAATAGTGAATTTGAACTTCACTATTTATTTTTGTTTGAAAGTGACGGTTTTTAATGCCATCGCTGAAAATTTGAAATTTGTGGAAATAGTGAATTTTGAATTTTGAATTTCACTATTTCGTTTTTGTTCGAGAAATGACGGTTTTTAATTCCGTCATTGAAGTTTTGTGAAAATAACGAATTTGAATTTCACTATTTATTTTTGTATTTGAGAAATGTCGGGTTTTAATTTCGTCGTTGAAATTTTGTGAAAATAGTGAATTTGAATTTCACTATTTTGTTTTTGTATTTAAAAATGACGGTTTTTAATTCCGTCGTTGAAATTTTGTGAAAATAATGAATGACACGGTTGTCACAACCCTATCAAAAATAAAACCTAACCGGCCTAGACTTATGCAGTAGAGGTAAGCAGGGTATCGTATCCCTAGGGAGGCGGTCGTTATCTACTTGTTATCTAGTTTGTCTACGGTCACAAATTGGGGTTTTAGTTGATTTGATTTAACTAAACTAAAAGAACTAAATTTACAAGAATAAAAGAAATAACAATTAAAACTGGCAGGAATGAAATAGAGTGTGATCAAATAGGGAGAAAGATGCTAGGATGTCGGTTCACCATGATATCACGCAATTCAGCTGAAGGTAAGGTCAGTCGGTCTATAGTTAGAAGGGTAGTGGAAAGGTCCTTCCGGTCCGCTATCCGCCCTAGATTCTTCCTAAATAGCTTCCGCTCTAATTAGGGTAGTCTATTGTTCATAATAGGTCTATTCATTCCAATCGATCTAGGTCTGAATTTAACCAGGTTAATTAAATTAGTCGCGTGCATTCAACCAAGTAATTACTGTTATATTGCTATAAGAAAATTCTCACATTAAAACCTCCTAAACTAAGTATAGCTTCATTGTTTTACTATCATGGCTCCCCTAGCTAATCCCAGCAATCAGAAATTTAGCTACTCATAACGGTGATAAAACAAATAACGATAGATAAAACTATATTTGACATGGTTAAAAGGTGAATTAACAGAAAGTGCATAAACTAAATATTAATTCTAATAATCTAACAACAATTAAGAGACAAAGAAATTAAATGTTGCATAAAGGAAATAATATTATAAAGTAAGTTGAATAGGAAGAGAGTAAGGAATTACACAAATTAAGTTCCGAGAAATTGGAAGGCAAGCGTCGAACAAAAAGTCTCCTAATTCCGATGCGAACTAATACTTAAAACTGAATGATGAATGAGTTCTGAAATTAATGAATACTGAATGCCTAAAACCTAATTAGGTCTCTCCTTTTTATAAGAGAGATATTTATTAACCTAAATAAGATAACTAAAATAATATGTAAATAAGTTTACACAATAAAATCTTGCATTAGATCTCAAGCTATTCGATCGAGCACATTGGAACTACTCGATCGAACAACTTCCAGCAAAAACCCCTCGATCGAGCATAGAATCTACTCGATCGAGGAACACCATAAATCCTCCTGTCGATCGAACATAGCAGAAGTTCGATCGAGGAATCTTCAGCGTCAAAAAGAGGTCGATCGAACAACTAAGCCAGCAAAGTTCTCGATCGAGTTGGCTACCAGTGTGTCAGGACATAGTACGTTGATTTAGCCTCCAAGACGACTTCACGCATCCCAATGAAGAAGTATTCTCGCTCCGATTCCATCCATCTCCTAAATGCAAGCTATAAGGACAGTTCCAGGCTTAGTTTTTCTCCTTTCGGGTTCATTCCTGCAATTAAAGCCAAACAAACCAAAGTAGACTATTCGAGGCATTTCGTACCCTAAAACTACGGGAATCGCATAGAAATGCGTGCAAAATAAGCACAAAGAGCCTATATAAATAGCACGCATCAAACTTCCCCAAACCAAACCTTTACTTTTCCCCAAGCAAACTAAATGCAACTAACTAATGGAACGGAGTAAAAACTTAGAGCTAACAAAAAATCGCTCACCTAAACCAATTTAATGCAATAAATCAACAAAATAGCAACAGTGTCAGATGCAAACGAGTTATAAGGATGTTTATAAATATAGCTGAACCGTCGACCTTGCTAGACCTTCAAAATTGGACTCTCAAGGGTCACTCTCTCTCAATGAAGCAAAGGGTAAGCATATAAATGTAAGAGAGAAAGAAATATAGTCTCTCACCTAGGCTACGACCTACATAAACATGCATGCAATCTAATATGATAAACAATTCTAGCTACCGTACACATACACTTCATCCAACGAGGTCCTGACACATGCCGAGTGCTTAAAATAGTATGGAGAAGTGAGGTAATGGGTAAGAAAAAGCAAACCATTTTGGGAATGAGAGGGTATAGGCCAAGCTAGTATCGAAACAAAACCAAATAAACCATATGCACTTCTAATCCAATTCCAAAACTAAACACAATGCCTTTATTTGGCATAAAACTCACTAAACCAAATATAAACTCCTCCTCATAAGATAAAATGAGAGCATAGGAGTAAAACCGATATTATTCAAATTCTTTTTCCATTTTTTTCTTTCTTTTTTTTCAATTTTTTTTTTCTTTTTGTCATTCTTTTTTCTGACTTTTTTTTCTTCAGTATTCTCCTTCTCCAAAACTACCAACTCCCAGCTTTTCAAAACAAACCAAATTTGACACAATAAGCAATATACCCGCAAAAACAAACGCTAAACTAGCTTGACAAGGCAGGCTAAATTTTGGATGTAGTTAAGGGGTCAAAAGGGCAAATTTAGCTAATGTGGAGCTAATGGGTAGTAATGAAATAAAGGGGTATGTAAGCACCTCTCCTACATGCGACACCGTCACTAACCCGAGTGTATGCAGGCAATAAGAAAATGAATTTCATATTTATGCAATTTGATGTTACATGCTATACAAGGAGTATACTACTCACAATCCTACATGAAACTGGTCATGGATGACACCAGTTTATAAGGCTCTAAAACTTAGAATTTAATAAGTAGGTTGCCAAAATATCAGGTCAAGTCTATTCGTTCAGCTAAATTTTAACATAAACTCGTAGATTATGCAAAATGACTATGCTAAAAGATGTTAGTTTATGCAAGGCTTAAGCATAATGACTAAGTGTAGTGCAATTTCATCATCAGAAACTACCGTTCCGACTCAACCTAAATGCAAAAATAAACGTGAAATTTTTTGATTTTCGAAATTTCCTAATTTTTTTGATTTTTTTGGAAATAAAAGACAATGCAAGCTAAAATGCAACAAACGTGGATGCAAAACAGATGCAAATGCAGACTCAAAGTATGCATTACCCTCCCCAAACCAAAACGGACAATGCCCTCATTGTCCTCCAGCATACACCAGCAGAATAATAGGGAAAGGAAAATACAAACTCAAATGCAATATAAATGAAACTAAAGTAAAGGAGATAAAAGGAGGAAAGAGCAATAATACTTACAAAGATAACTTCACCAAACTAGCCGACAAACTGGGGAAGTAAGTAGCCAGCAGCTACTCGGCAGCACCCTCCTCGTTAGCCACCTGAAAGGTAGGGTCCTCCTCCTCCTCACCCCTCCTCATAGAACGACCTCCAGCAGCAAGGCCAGCTCTAATCCTCCCCTCTCTCTCGGCCATGTCCTCCTCGCTCTCAGGTTGAGGATACCCCTCCTGCGGGTATCGGTAAAACGAGGGGTGCGGCCACCCAGCTGGCACCGGAGGGCCTCTACACATATGATACTCATAGAGGGGAAATAAGGCTAGGGCCTGATCCCGCTCCATCTGAGCTACCCTCCTGCACATATCCAAAAGCAAAGCATCAAGACACCCTTGGTCCATGACCTCAGGCGCCTCAAAAATAGGAGGTGGAATAAAATTCGCCGGTAAAGCCGGCTGAGAGGTAGAGGGTGTAGGCGTGGGCGTGGGCGTGGGTATAGGCCCAGCCTGTAGAGGTCCAGACCCCTCTCCAACTCAAACGCGTCACTATAGGAAGAGGTAGCCACATGATTATAAACCATGCTTCGTTCCCCTCTTCTACCGATGTGGGAAGGTCAGCTTCCTTATAGTGACGCGTTTTAAAGCCGTGAGGGGGTTGTGTCTCCCAGAGCGGACAATATCACGTTAGCAGGTTACCTTGGGCTGTTACAGGGGGAGGCCTCTTCCGCTTCCTAGAAACGGGAGGAGAGAAGTCAATGAGGTAAGAAGGTGGAGGTGGTGGTAATCTACCCGTCACAGTAGTCAAAGGTGAAAGACGGGGTGGAGAAGGTGAAGGTAAGGTCACGGAAGTAGAAGTGCCAATCTTCCACGTCATATGGTTAGAATCAAGCCAACTCATTAAAAACATAACAGAAATGTCAATAACATTATCCTTATCAAAATACTTAAGACCACAGGGAAAATCAGGGAACAGACGGCGGGAAATGCGAGTCCCTAGTCCACCAAACGCTATCGTACCCGCTACTTTTAACCCGACAGTGTTAAAATGCTGAGCTGTCAAATATGCAATGTTAAGAATAAGTGGGGTACCACTGTCAATGTTCAGGTACCCAGCTAAGATGCACAATTCAGTATTGTTAACATTGTTAGGTTCATGGCGAGCAAAACTAGTTTCTCCAAGCAGACGGAGAAAGTAGCAGGCATGGGGTAAATGGACACGGGCACCACGACGCTGAACATAGGCAATGTGTGAAAGTGTAGCCCAAATCTAACGCATGAGATTCCTAGGAGGCTCAAGGCAACCATCACTAACTAGACCCAAACGTTCCCCAAACTCAGCTAAAGTCCAGGAAAAGGCAGTGTTCAATAGTCGGAAAGTGATACAAGTTCTCTTATGGTCAGTCGCATAGGCCGCATGATAAAATTCAAAAGAGCTAAAAAACTCTAAAGTAAGTGCCCTATAGGTGAACTCCTTCATAGTGGCTAATCCCGACATCCCCGTCCCATTAAGCAGGTCAACAACAGGCTTTAAAATTCCCAGAGTCTCTATAGCTGGTCGACTCAAGAAACGGGTCGAGGTCATATGAAATTCCATTAAATTCATAAAACAAGTACGATGGGACGGGGAGAAAAATTTTACTTCCGGAAACTCAGGTAGAGATTTCGTAGAAGTGTCAGCAACATTTCTAGCAGGGGCCCGAAATGCAGCAACACGGGAACCCGTGCCCGTCCCAAGCCGTGAACCAGATGCAGCAGCAACAATAACAGTGGCAGCAGTAGCGGTAGTCGACACAGCAGGGGTCGACACCAGGATAGTATCAGTGGGCATGGTGGCAGCAGGTGTGGACAGGGGCCAACCGCGCCGCGCTCACCCGCGCCTTGTGGTTTTGAGGCGGCGGCACTTCTCCCACAGAACCTTGGTTTGCCAAAGCACGTCATGGGCCATTACCGATTTGTGAGGCATTGAAACCATTGGTTGAATAAGCCTGCATTTGTGGAGTCGCCACCAATTTATTGTGGAAAATTGGAAACCGTTCGAATACCTCGTGCTATGTCAAGACACAAAGTAATGACATGAACACCAAGAACTCGTTACCCTTAGCATTCTATGTCTAGAAGGACTCTCGAGATGCCAATGGACACGGATGTCCAGAGATAACTGGAGTAAGGGGTGAGGGTACGTATCAGGAATTTCATTAATTCGAACCCCTAATCCCGCCCGCCTCAATAACGGCTTCTACTAATGATTAGGGAAGTCGTTCGTATTTGATATGTCTTTTATGTAATGCATACAATGCAACAAACATGGATTAATCCTAGCATGTAAAATTAGACTATGTCGGTTAACACGTGTTTTAGCAAACAATTTGGTCGAAGTAAATGTTAGATTCAATTCATGTGAATGCCATAAAATTAAATCATACATAATAATAATAATTACGATAAATGAATTACAATCATTAAAATTACAAAAATTACAAGGTTTATTTGATCTACGTCAAAAGCACACTCAAAGACGCGATTTCGAAGAATAAAATAAAAGGAAAATAAAATTAGAATTAAAATATGAAAATATGTCATATTAGAGGTGATAATATCAATAATAGTTGATTTAAGCCGTAATTAGGAGCTACGTCAAAGCGAGAAAGTGTTCAGAGGCAGAAACCAACCCACAACAGGCGCAGCATCTGCTGCGTCCTTTGGAAGAGTCGCAGCACTTCATGTGTCTGTTCTCGAGCTGGGTTCTGGGTGTGAAGTCAGAATCGCAACACTTTTATTGTTCGTTAGTAGATTAAAGATGGATTATCGATATTAGACTCGAACTGAAGTGTTTTAACCGATCATATGTATCTGGGCAAGTCATAAAACGAATTAAAACGAGAAATTACAGCGGTTTACATGATTATGATTATACGATGAACTCGTGTCGGAAATACAAAAAGGCAAAAATTGAGGTTAGATTAAGACGAAACTGGACAAATAAGACTCGGAAGAAAACTTATGTATCAAATTGGGACTCCAGAACCTCGACATGAACAAGTCGAAACCCCGAAGAATCGATTTGAGTTAAAACGGCGAAAACCCGCAAGTATTGAATTACTCGGGATTAAGGACGAATTAAGCATTGTAATTAAAAGGGAGTTGTTAAAATATGAATTATATACTGAAATAACAAAGAGAACGAAGGAAAATGAAAGAATAAGAAACGGAGGAAATTTGCAGGAAGCCGAGGAAGAAAAAGAAGAGCAGGAGCAGCAGGCAGCCTCTAGAAGAGGCGCAGCAAGGCCGCGATCTTTCCTGATGGCGCAGCTACTGCCGCGTTTCTTCTCGACGTCTGACCTCTGCTGTTTCGTAAAAACGGCTTTAAAAGGTGGATTTTAAATGGGTTTTCGAACGTGCTCTTGATATAGATTTACATTAATTGATACAAAATAAAAGTACAATAATAAAATGGGATTTACATCCTCAGACTTACATGTTTGACAAAACGAGATTGACTAAAGTTATCGTTTAGTGATTGCTCGACTCGAATATGCGTGAAAAGTGCCCTCGTTAGAGGATTTAGTAGATTGATTAGGTTGATTAAAGGTGAAGTTGGTCAAGTTGGTCGGTCTATGCAACGTGACTGGGACTCAGAATGATATGAGCTTACGTGGTCGATTGATCAAGCACGTATGCGTCGAAAGGCAATAGCGTATTCTAGAATGCAAAGAGAGAAAAAGAAAGGGCAGAACACTCGCGTGCCAAATATGGAGGCCGAAGGCCTCTATTTATACTAAACATATGGAAGAGTTTTGGAATGACACGGATTTCGAAACAAATCTCGAAAATATTCTTGAAAATGCGAAAAGAGGACTGGAGAAGAGGCGCAGCAACTACTACGTTTCTTCGAAGAGGCGCAGCATTTGCCGCGTCTTTTCTCCAACGGTTTCCTCCTTGGCAAGGAAGATTTCCGCGTTTTATTATGGGATTTCGGTAGATTTACACTTTCTTATTCCATGAAACACAATATTACGGAAGATATTTACTTAAAATATTAATTTTAATTAGGAATAAATATCTAGAGAATTCTAGAACATTCCGGAATATTCCGACTCGGCATTTAAACAGTTTTTAGAAAATGGAGCGGTTTTTGACCCGGATTCCAAATGAACTTTAATTACTGTCAAAACGACCGTATCAGTGCGTAGATGATGACCCAGGGGTTAACTCGAGTGTTTGAGCTATCACTTGACGATGAACTTACGGACTGTCATAAATCGTTCCGCGTATGAAACAGGCGGCCCAATCATCACTGGGTGGTTGGCGGGAGGTGTAGAAATGAGGTCTCTACAGATCCACCACTTTGACTGAGGCTTGGACAAGGCAAAAGTCAAAGTATAGCCATCAGGTCAATCGAAGATTACAACCTGACGACTATGGCGACGCGAGGCGGCTCAAGGGGTCTGACCCAAGGACCTGTCGTCAGGAACATTTTAGAGTCTACCGACTATCGGGGAGGGTCGTTTAAAGTCCATTAGACTACGTAAGGAAGCTCGCCAGCCATAAGAAGAAACCATACCCGAGACACCCCTGGGTGAAGGATTCGAAGGTACTCTTCAGAGAAATTTATCATAAACTCCGTGTGGAAGAATCATATATTGAGTCGATAATGGCGCGCCCTTGGCACCGCTGAGGAGAAAATAATAGATCGACAACAACGCGTCCTTGGCATCGCTGATGAAAATTAAGGTATTTGATCGACAACGGCGCGTCCTTGGCACCGCTGAGGAGAAAAATCCGCTCGGGTCGTCGTAAGCGAAATTCTGATAAAGAGGAGAAGCCCATGAACTGTATTTAGTAATCATGAATTCTCGCTGGGGAACAAAATATCGTGGTTGTCTGTAGTCTGTTGAAGAGAGAATGTCGATTCGAACGAAGAGAACGCCCCAAAAGGAGCCATATGTTGAAGATAAGATGTCGGGAAAGAGCCGCATGAAGCCCGGGCCCACAAATAATGAACTTATAACGAATCTCGTCTGGAAACTCACTGATGAAGAGGCGCAGCAAAAACTGCAACCCTTGGAAGAGGCGCAGTAAGTGCTGTGTGTTCTCCCGAGCTCACCCTTGTCTGGGTAAAACTCGACTTATGCCGTGTTTGTTTTCATTTCAAAAACACAAACCTATTTTGTTTTCTTTACAAAACTCAACCAAATTCCATCAAACCTTGATCAAAACTCGCCATAAATCATGACTAATCGAGGTATGTGTCTTGTACTTGCTTTATTTTGCATTTGAGCTTTGATTTGGGTTGAAAAATTAGGGTTTATATACCCATTTTGTTCGAAAATTTAGGGCTTTCGTCCCAAATGAATTTATCTCATGAAATAGATATTAGAAATGAGTAATTGATCCTGTTAGGAACATAACCATGTATCTCTTTCGAATTTTTGTCAAGTATTAAGGATTTGAGCGCGAAGTGTGACGGTTTCTTGCTAAACCACAAAACCCTTCGAAAATGGCCCTATGCTAGTCCATTTTTGATGAAGCTTGATGTTTTGGAACCCTTGAGTAATGGGTAAACTTGCTGTTACGCCGTATTTTGAATTTATGACAGCTTCTTCGGGACACTTTTGTATGACATAATTGCTATTATGGCGAAATGCTGCCGAATTGTCGACTCAAACTCGTAACTAGGCTTGAATTTAGACTCGTCTTGACTTAACCTACCACATGTGTGGTCAGGCTTGGAAAGTCTTGCCAAAGATGGCTAGAAAGGCCGTTTTTAAATCTTGAAACGCTTGAAATCGCTTGAAAATGTGTTTAACATCGCTTTGTTTACCTCGGTTTTGCAGAGGATATTCCTTCTACGTCGGGGAGAGGCCCCATGGACACTGACTTTGACCCTTATAGCGCTCAGGAGATGGAGGAGGATATAGAGGAGGAGGCCTCGCGGAGGGCCAATGTAGTACGTGGCGGCCGTCAGCTCGCAGGAGCGCCTGAGTGAGCCGAGAAATGGGATGGTAGACATCTCATTTGGGCGGCGGAGAGCCACCTCTAGTATAGGATGGTGAGGAGCATGGTAAGCCTTCAGCTTGTCATTCCCTTATTTATTTACTTCTTACACATTTTATGCTAAAGAAAGCTTTCTTTTGAATTGACGCAGAAGGCTGGGAATATGAGGTCCTTCTCTGGTTATACGACGATGATAGACGCCTTTGGGAAGCTGTCGGAGGAGGAGAAGGCTATCATCGAGCGGGGAGCCTTTGGTGCCTTGGTACGAGGCTGGAGGGAGATCAAGGAGAGGAAGATTCAGGCTAACCTCAGCCTGATTCGAGCCTTTCTTGATCGGTTCTAGGCCACGACCTCGAATTTCCATATGCCTTTTGGAGATATCGGGGTCACCTTGGAGGACTACAGCATGATCTCAGGTTTGCCGTGTGGAGAGGAGCCGTTGGTGTGGCCATCGGCGACCATGAGAGTAGACTCGGCCGAGGCGAGGAGTCTGGTTGGCTTGAACTTGGCTGCGGGTGCGGCCCAGGTTCCTGGTTTGGTGCCGAGTACCTACGTTAGAGACTACTTCGGTGGTAGGGTTCCGGCGAGAGTGAGGATGGATGGACGCATGGTGCCTCCACCACCTTGTACTGCTGAGCAGTGGGCCCGTTGTGGTTGTGGTGGTTCTTGTCTTCGATTCACTTTGGAGACAAGGGGGAGAGGCTATCGACGAAGCTTCTTCCGTTTCTTTCTGACTTGAGTAGCTTAGGTCGCTGGGACTGGGTTACTCCTAGTTTTGCTGTCCTCACACGCTATATGAGGGCCATGGTCCGTCCGTAACTGATGGAGAAGGGGACTTCTCCTGGCACTATCGATCCTGGGCTCCTCTTGGAGTTATGAACCTTTCTTGAAAATATAAAAGATCATTTTTGTTGAAAACAACTCGTAATCATTATTATTTTGCCTGCAGGTGTGGGTGTGCTCTTACTTCCTTGGCTTTGCGCCCACGAGGGCGGAGGACGTACTGAGAGCGTACCCCATCGTGAGGGACTGGGTAGTGTCTCGTCAGAAGAGCCAGCGGTCTTCCTATGATGTTTGTCGGAGGGGCGTGAATGCCCTGAAGTTAGACAGCGTAAGTGTTTTTAATCTTCATTTTATTTTATTTTTTTTTAGGGATGATCATAGGAATGACCCCTCGTTTTCTTGCTTTAGTGGGTGCCCTGGCCCTGGGAGAGCTACTCTGGGGCTTCAGCCTTTGTGGCTGAGGTTCTCCGTCCCTTGAGTTCGAGTAGGTTGCTGTTGACGACACCCATGGGGCCTGTGTGGTACTTGGGTGGACGTTTGACTAGGCAGTTCTCTCGTGACACTTTTACGGTTCCCATCGACCCTCCACGGACGATGTCCTCCTGGCTGGCGTGAGTGGTGATGCCCTCCTTCTCCCTGGTGAGGAGTACGCTGGGTTTGTTCAGCGGAGGCTAGCATACTGGCCGATCGTGGTAAGCATATTTACCGTTTACTTGTCTTTGATAGATCTAATAAATGATGAATGATTAGCGAATAATGAACCACTTGAGTTTTGTAGGAGATCGAGGTGGCGGGCGTCGAGCCCCCAGCTTTTCTAGAGACGTTGGAGTACACTGACTCGGCGGGCATGACGGTGATCTCGGAGATCCAGTCTTTCAGCGAGTCGGTGACTGACGCTGGCTTGGATGAGTGGCAGCACGTTATGAGGAGGGTAAGCCCCCAGCTTTGGCTATCTTTATTATTTTATGCTTTATTACATAAGAATGCATTTGCTTGAACCCTTTCCGTATTTGAATGAAGGTGGCACCGTCCAGGCATGTGGAGCTGTGGAGGATGGCCAACCGGCTACGAGCTACAGCCATTGAGGCCCTTACAGATCGCTCGGGGCGGCAGGTATGAACCTTTTGTACTCGTCTTTATTTTTTATTACCTCCAATTTTGTGAAGTGAAGTACCACTTCATTTTTTTGTGTAGAGGGAGCGTGACCTGGAGCATGAGCTGGCACAGTCCCAGGAGGAGACGGCCCGTTTGCTGAGAGAGCTGGAGGCCAGAGATGTAAAACCCCCTCGTACCAAGGTACCTTACCAAGGACTACCCTAGCATGAAAGGCTGTTACCATCTCGGTTGCCCGAGGTTAGTATATCAAAGTTAACAATCATTTCCAGCACTCAATATTCACAGCCTCAATAAAGATCACGAACCACTCACCGCTTCCAGCTCAGCACACATACATTCCACAAAACTCTTGCCACGACTATGCCAACCATGCCCCCTCTAAAACAAGATCGAAAGTATTCTAACAACCTCTCACAACTGTGTCCCATTAACAAAATATCACCATACCATGACAACAACGAAAATATACGCAACTTCCCTCCATATCCTACTCTACCCTCACTCCCAAGCCGAAACTGGTAAGAAACACTAACAAACAAAATAACAATCTATATACCTAGACCGACACTCACACGAAACAGTAGTAAACAAAACAACCATCTATATAACTGGTATACCCTTTCGAAAAGTCTACTCATAAGTAAATAAACAACAATCTATATAACCGTGCCCGGATCGCCACTCGGACACAACAACTATATCGATAGACATCGTAACTTTTACAATCTCATAACACTGACTTAGTACAACTTTCTTGACCAGAATACTTTCTTAAAACCGCTCCACTAGATCACGACGCCACATATTACACGGAATCACAGATACCAACCTTATGAATATTATCCATACCATGACTCATGAGGTCAGAACCTCACACAAACATTTACACACATCATGGACCCATAATCGAATGTAACTAGCCAATCCTGATTACATAAGTTACCACCTGATAAAGGTTACCTCTCACCCGTGCTTAACTTGTATGCCCCTCCTATTACATTCTCCCATTCGCATAACTATCACTTCCTGACAATGTAACCATATCGTCAGTACCCAACTATGAGCGAACACCTCATGTATCCACATCTTATACTCCCTCACAACCATACATACCAATCAGTCTCCACAAAATCAACCCCATTAGAACAACTAACTTCCTTAATGTAACATTATTCTCAGCCACTAATGATAACAATACGACACCACCATCCTTCATTTGACCGCTCTCTTACTATCACTTCTTTATATAACAATTCATTTCCGCTTTTTGGTTATCATCCCAAATAACGAACATCAAATTCATCAACAAAATTTACCTTAACATTATTTCTAATTCTATCCTTTATTGTATCGTCACCTAACTCTCCACCAAAATCTCATATCGTGCAAACACTCTGCCAGCTTCTTACTCCCTTAATACCTCGAAACTCACGGCTAACATATCATCCTGAACTTCTATATTACTATTAGCTCACAACCTCTCATGATGTTATCGTGCCATGATTCCTTATTTTCATGTCCCATAACTTTGATCAACGTTCTCCCTACTTACTTCCATCCAATAATACCAACTAATAATTCATCTACTTTCTTCTTCTACCTAACTCTTTAGTAATCCAATTACCTTCTTGTTGCTCCACAACTCAAATTCCATTAATTCATATAAATATCTCCTCATTCGTCTTTATCACTGATCCCCTCTCATCATACTACTCACTCATACTTGTCACCATCAAGTCCCCACAACTAATGGTTACCCTTTAATTAGTTGTATCACCCTTTCGTATTCCTAGAAAACCAACAACTCACCCCATACCGTTAATTGCCCAAAGAATTATACACTAGGCTCACCTCTTGATAATCCAAACTCCCAAACTCAGTCACTATCTACAAATCCACGTTGCGAGATAACTCTATCTAAGTTCACTATATACCCCTCTTCTCCATTCATCTACAACAACCTTTCATTACATATTTCCTTAAGCAACACAATCCTAACCGTCTACCTCCATAAATCCTTACACATCCCAATTTGTCACTATTTGCATCCCTCATCTCAATCTTTCATTCTCACGCGTGTTTACACTTACATCACTCTTGCCCATATACACATAATTTTATATTACTCAACATACGACTATATCACTCACCATATCTCACAAAACATGCTCCTTGCCTCGATTAGCTCATCAATCTTCCCTTTCTTTTTCCACTATCCCTCACAACCATATATAACAGATGTCCTCCCTATCCAACACATGTACCTCATAAGCCGACATTCTCCATATCATAACAATTGGTAACTTACGTATCAAGACCGTCACATATATAAAAGAATGCTTTAAGACCCAAAACATACATGTGCACATACCCTACGACTCAAAACAAATGTAAGAACATAGCCATCGACTCAAAATGACCGCCCAAAGAGGTACTCGGTCGAGTACATGGCATACTCGGTCGAGTACAAGATACTCGGTCGAGTAACTATATTACTCGGCCGAGTTTTCGACTCAGAAGCTAACCCAATTGTCGCAGAAGGATTACTCGGTCGAGTATTGGGAATACTCGGCCCAGTAGCCCTTACTCGATCGAGTATTACTTTACTCGGTCGAGTACCAACACAGATCTTAGCATCGTCCAGTTTTCGTAAAACAGTCATATCTCACTCGTTACTTGGCCATTTTGGGTGTGTGACCTATCGTTAGAATCGTAAGAAGACAAGATATCACGTCCAATTGGAATTTTAGCAATATCATTTCTAGAACTCAACGTATGACAGTTTTAAGACAACCCTTCCAAAATCGGTTTTCATACAAATCAATTTTTCTTAACAAAACAACTTAAACATGAATAAAACAAACAATAACGACCCAATACTTCAAGAAACAAGTACATAGACGAACCTTTATCATACCCACATGAAAATTAAACACGACATTCATGTATATAGACGCATGGTCGTAACCACATGCTACTACCAACAACCAAACATTAACATCATCATGTTCATATGCACATGTACCACTACCATACTTCATGCTCAAGATCGTATTAAATAGGTAACATGATCAGCATACTTCATGCTCAAGATCTATCACATACGAATTCACAATCCACCTCTCATATACTACCATGTTCCATCACTTTCACCATTTCATCCAACCATTTCATCCAACCATTTCACAAAATTCAAGTTACAAGTACTACACATACATGACTCGACATACAACAGTTTCCAAGACTCCCCCATGTGACCGGTTAGAGATCGTAACGGCCTCAATGTAACTTCGGGATGTCTCCCAAGTCTTTGCGGTAGCTCCAAACAACTCTCCCCGGGTTCATTTTATTTAGACTCCCTAAGTTCATTAGGTTCATTAGTTTTAGGTGCCAGAATCGTCGCTCTGATACCACTTTGTAACACCCCCTCATACCAAGGTACCTTACCAACGACTACCCTAGCATGAAAGGCTGTTACCATCGCGGTTGGCCGAAGTTAGTATATCAAAGTTAACAATCCAAAACACATTTATTGAAGTACGAAAGATTAAAGTTTACATATCCTCAAAACCAAACCAAAGTACTGTCATTAAAATACAACAACTAAAAATGAAAACTACATCTCTTGACAACGGAAGCTAAACTCATGTGATGACTCCCCATGACTGCCCCATGGCTAAACAACTGCATCACCTGTCACAATTTGCTCACCATCCCCGAATGGATCACCACACATTTTACAAAACAACAACGGGGTTAGTTACTGAATAATCAAAGTAAGACAAATACAAAAAGGCAACCAGGTGATCAACATCCACTTCCCTCTCCCGTTCTTACACAATAACCGACTACACACTGAAGTGTGTAGCCCTGCCAGATTACCCATCGCAACAGGTAATCCTCACCGCCAGTGGGGGACCGCAGCCAATCCCTACCTAAGGTCCGCTCATCAACGAGCAATAACCCTGTCCATTAATGTGCATATCCCCTCCCATGGCGGGTTCCACGGAGGGCGAAACTAGGGCGTGAAGCCACTCCTGCAAGTGACTCCACTCAGCCGAGGACGCACCTCGCGAACCATTATCATCATCATCATCACGACACCAACACCAACCCCAATACTCCAACTCCAAGATCAATAGATAATCACAACAACAATTACAACGATCACAATACCACATCAATCCTAATTCATTTAAACAGTAAAACTGAGTAGGGAAACCCTACCCTTTTGCAATCCGCTACGCTGCAATCAATCATACAAATGCATAACAAATACCACAACGTCACCTACAACAACAGATAACCACATACCATCACATAAACCATTCCCCCAAATTAACCAAATTAGGGTTTGCACAATTCTAACAATAACAATAATAAACTGATTAGAAATACCAGAGACTTACTAACATACATGACACGGACAACGAGATCCAAAAGCTCACAATCAATCACCCTTGGCTTAGGAAGAGATTAAGATGATTGGAGAAGTTTAGAGCGTCGTTAGGTTTTGTAAAATAATGCTATAGAACTGATTAGCAACTGCTCAACACGCTATTTATACTTCCCTAATCATTTTAGTCAAACCGCCGAAATAATCTCCGTCAGACCGGATACTCGGTCGAGTATAGAGTATACTCGGCCGAGTACCCTTTACTCGGTCAAGTATTCCACATACTCGGCCGAGTATTCCTGGGCAGTAAACTTTCCAGGAAACTCGACACTCCTTACTCGACCGAGTATGCCATACTCGGCCGAGTACCAGCTTAGGAAAACCGTAGTATTACAAGAGACGCTGAGATCGCTGCCCTTGAGGCGACAGTGGCTGAGCTGAGGGGTCATCAAGGCTAGTTTGTGCTGACTTATGTTTGTACACTTGTACATTTTGGATGTCATTTTGAGCAGGCGCCCGTATTTTGATGTATATTTTTGCATTTTGGTTGTATATATGACGGCCTGCGTGCTTTTATTGCTGGGTGTTTGTTGTATTTGCAGGTTAGCTTTGAAAAACAAGTTTGGCATGTGACGGTTTGCGCTGTCATGCTACCGAAATTCACGTAGGAAATCAGAAGCAAAACATATAGCAAAAAGAATTAAGATGGCCTAAATTAGCGCGAAAAGAAAAAAAAGTGTCCGAAAATGAACAAAATGACGCGACCGGATGGTAGGGAGGGCTACCCCCTAAAAAAAGAATTTAAAAGAAACATCTAAGTAAGTCATAAATATTTTTGAAAAGAGGGAGTGAAATGATTCCCCGAAAAAAATCAGAACCAATAAGTGTGCGTATTTGGCGAAAATGTCGATTTTGCCTCGAAAAGCGAACCCGTAAAAGATTGGGAAACATAAATTTGGTAATTAATCGAAATTACCGAATTAAGTACCTATAGGAATAGGAAACTTTAACTAAAACATATTAGGAAAGATCCCACGGCTGTCAAACGAGGAAAAGAGCATGGGGAAGAGGCGCAGCAAGAGCTGCGGTCCTACGAAGAGGCGCAGCTTTTGCTGCGTCTTCTCTCCAACTTGTCGGTTCTCGGCAGAATTTAGGAAACGTCGAATAGTATAAATAGAGGCTTCGGTTGAGCTTCTATTCTCACAATTCTCCCTTCCTTGACTTCGTCTATTACATAAAACCTCATATATCTTCTCAAATTTTACCCAAAAAATATGGATGCCTTTGAAAATCGCATTAAGGAGTGGTCGAATGAATTTACGAATGTGGAGAAACACAACATGGGTGCTTTTAACTTAGGGTCAATCATAAGTTTTAAGCTAGTGAAGGAAATTAGGCCCTTTTTGGATGCTTGACTTGACTATTGGGACCCGAATTTTCATGTATTTGCCTTTCCGGGAGGCGAAATTTGTCCCTTTCCTGAAGAAATTGCTGCGGTTGGAGAATGAGACGCAGAAAGTGTTCCCGCTTTACCCCCTAGCTCTCAAGGCTATAAAAATAAATTTAGGAATTTGCTTGAATTGACCAAGGCTGAGGTAGACCGTCTTGTGACCTCAAAAGGTGTCCGTATGTTTGAATTTGTCGATCGATTTATAAATAGGAAGGACCCTACTATCTCTTACGCGGCTAGGCGCAGAGCTTATGGATTTTCCCTTCTTCATTGCTATGTCATGCGAGGGCATGTGGACAAACAGATGAGGGGTGACCCTCGATTTTTAGGCATAGTGGAGCAAATGGAACTGCGCAGGAGCCCAGCATGCTTAGTTCTAGAGGAGACGATTCTAGGATTGGACAATAGGTAGGGTAACCACGAGTATCCTTATCTTGGGAGTGCTATTATTTTACAGGCAAGAACCCGTTTTCTGTCCTATTCAGCCATTTTTTGTTTTTTTTTTGCCGGTTTTGGATACTAACTCCCGTCCCCTTTTTTTGTAGATCTAGCTAATGGAAAGGCTGCGGTTGATCGAGCCCCCAGTTGATGTGACAGGATATCGCTCCCGATCAATTGTGATGAGAATGAGGCTATACATGGTGGACTTCACTAGAGTATGCAATTATTGGGAAAATAAATTGAAGAGTGAAGGTAAGCCCTTGATTAGGTGGATCGTGCCGTGGTGGCATCTTAGATCGGTGACTGCAGTATCGTCTTTGGATCCGACACGGCCAGTTCGCGTTCCCGGCTTGGAATTTATGGTCTATACTTTTCCGAAGAGATTGATGAGGCAAGTGGGCCTAAGACAGAAAATCCCGAAGCTAGACACCGTCCCTCAAACTGCCTTGGCGCATACTTCAGAGTCTTGTCGAGAGTGGGCAATTCGTTGGGCCCAAAGGAATATGTGTTTCATACCCATTTCGGTTGGCTCGTTATGGGTATCTAACTCATATCTGCAGTGGAGGAAAGCTAGCACTCTCGAGGAGCGTGAAATGCTAAGGAAGCACGAGCCTGTAGACTATAAGATCCGCGAAGTGGCGAAGGAGAACCAAAAGTACTTAACTGAGGAGGAAGAAGAGGCCGGATATCGGGTCGTCCGTTCGTCAAAGAAACCAAAGAATGCTCCTGTCGAGAAGATGGTGGTGAAAGATCATAGATCCTAATTAGACACTCTAATTAAATGTCAAATTATCTCATAATTTATGTTTATGTGATCTATGTAACATGCATGCAATATTAAAGCATATTAATATACAAAGGAGGAAATTGGATTTCCTTACATTGAGTTGATGGTAATAAAATGGGCACAATCAAGATCTCCTATCTTGATTGATCTTGACCTAAGAATAATGGAAGATCCTCCTTGTACAAATCTCCAAATAGAAGATCTCCTTCAAGAAGCACCCAAGAACAAAACACCCAAAAATCTAACAAATACTAACTAGATATTTGTTAAAATCGACCCTTGATAATATGTAAAGTATTTTTTTTTTGGGAAAATGTAAGTTTCATTAGAATCAATAGTGTCCCATGCAAACAACTATTTAGAGCCAAGCTCTATCGACCCTTTCTAGTCTCATCTACTTCCTAAGATACTCCACCCATGCTAGGGCTAGAGCACTTTTACTTCTAATATCACATTGAGCTAGACGCATTTGCACATCATTCTTTACATTTGCTAAGACGACTTTAGGCCTAACAACATATCCATCAACTCGACATCTATTTCTACATAACCATACATGATACATCAATCCTGCCAACACCATAGCAATCACTTTTTTCTTACAGGCAGCTGCCTGTCTGAGCTCAATCCACCAACGGATACAATTTAGCTGTGGCATCTGTATCCTACACCAGTCCCCAACCAGTCTACTGCATTGACTGCTAAATGGACAAGCAAAAAAGAGATGATCCAAGCTTTCCTCCTGCAACACACACGAGAAACAATTATTGCTTTGTATAACTCCCATTCTCAGCAATCTGTCTTGGGTAAGCAGTCTCTGATGTGCTATCAACCAACAGATAAATTGCTACTTTGGAATAATCCACTCATTCAGCATCCAAGGATACCAGTGTACCATGGCACCATCAGGCTTAAGCCACTGATAATCTGTTTTTATAGAATAATGCTCCACACTATAATTAGATAATAAGTAAGGTTTAATAAGTTGTTTCACCTGGCAAATCTTTCTCCAGGCCCAACTGCAGCCAGTACCATGTTTATACTCCCACCAAGACGAGGTTTATATGTACACTTCATGCACCCATCTAACCCACAAGTGATATTCCTTGTTTGCAATCCACCAAACATACTTCCCAACAGTGGCCAAGTTCCACACATGGAAATCTTTAACACCCAATCCACCTTGCTTCCTGGGTTTGAAAATTTGATCCCAAGAGACAAGGGAGGGACTCTCCTTATGGTCAGTGCCATGCCAGAGATATTTCCTACAAATAGATTCAATCTTGGAAATCACAGTCTTGGGTAGAATGAAGATCCTGGCCCAATAATAGTGGAGAGTGCTTAAAACTGCTTTAATGTGCACAATCCTACCTGCATAAGATAACTTTCTGGACCCAATTTCCCTAATTCTGTCCACCACCCTTTCAACCAAGCATTGACAGTCTAGAATAGAGAAGTGTTTTGGAGACACAGTGACCCCTAAGTAAGTGAAGGGCACTGTCCCTCTTTTCATCCCAGTAATTTGTTCCTCATCCCTGATAGCTTGCTCTTCCATACCATTGCAATACAAGCTGGATTTGCTTCTGTTCATGACCAATCCAGTGGCTTTGGAGAATAACTCAAATGCTTTCATCATCAAACCAATGGAGCATCTCTCACCTTTGCAGAACAAAATAAGATCATCAACAAAGCAAAGGTGAGAGAGTTGGATTCTGTTACATAAAATATTATTTTTAGTTTACTAACTTTCTTAGTAAATATGTAAAATAATACTAACACTCTTAGTAAATATTTTAGGTAACTAACTTTCTTAGTAAATGATTTTATTATTTTTAGAGAGATAAGTAATTTTCACGCTTTCTATCACATGCAATGCTCAAGTTGTATTTAAAATGAACAAATGATGGAGTGTAAAAGGAGGGAATGGCCGGGTAGGTGGAGTGTAGGAGTGGAGAATGTTTTTGCAATTTTTCATGTCCAATTTAATTTGTCCATAGAAAAGAACAAATAAGATAGGGAAGAACAAAAGCATGAGTGTAATGATTATGTTTATAATCATCCATTTACACTCCATTTACACGGTCCAATGTCCCATTTACGGGTCCATTTTGGTTCTTATATTTGTCGCACAAATACGTATAATTTTACTTTAAACATCGTTTTATGTTTAAATGCTCCCGATTAAATTTGTCCAAAACACTCCGTAAATATACGTGTACCGCTACACATATTATTTACGTACTTATATTAATCACATTAATCAATTAGTATAATTTTAGTGAATTAACAATTAATTAACTAAAACCCGTCTCATAAAATTTATTATTCAATTATCGCATAATTAAATAATAACTGCCGCGCCACGAATTCGCAACTCGAAATCTCTCTAAAAGGATCGACTAACCTTTTAGTCAATAAATCAAGGGACTAAATAAATTGTATCTCATACAATTAATTAGTCGTCAATTGGGGTTTGTTCCTTTAGGTGTGACCGAAAGGGGTCAGTTGATCACCGCCGTCACACGACAATAACGTCAAACTCTAGTCAACTAACCGTTATTTATTTACGTTAATCAACTAACGAGGATCATAAAATAAATATCCTGATGATCTTCTTTTAATGATATTTATGATGTAAACGCACTATTGTGGAGGACACTAACTCCAACAATCTCTCACTTGTCCGACACAAGGTGTGCGCTACCAATTCTCTTGTCCGTTTTAATCTCCCACTCAATGCAAGGTGTCTTTCAGGTCGCACATGCACATGAACATATCGCGAGTGGTTTTCTCGATCAGGAGTGTGACTACAAGACCGGAAAAATCTACCATAGATTACTTCCGACCGTGGCCACGCATTTATAGTCACAACTCCTCGAGTGGCCTTGAGATTTAGAAACCCAAAGTGGGTGGACAATTCATGTATGCCCTATCTATCTTTGCTCAATACAGATCACCATGACTCATAAGATGCCCTTCGGCCTCCTTTCACGGCACGACCTAGGACAAAAACCAAAGTCACTCGGAAAGTGCACTGACTTGGATAATAGTCTCTAGTCAAAAGAATCGAATTAAAGGAACATCTTAGAGATCTCTGCCACGACCAGGCGTCTATAATAGAACTAAGCGACTCTCTAAATGGTCACTGTCCGGCAAAGTGTCACACACTCTACCTATGTAATCGACTAGTCATCTCATATGACCTTATGGTGTTGAACCAACCATCAATCGTGTAATACTCCGTATTTATATGTCTTGGGGTACTCTATCGAGTAGCCCTTACTCTGTCGAGTAAGGGCAGGTGTCGAAGTTAAATAGTTTCTGACCTGTTGGGCACTCGATCGAGTAGCTGGGGCACTCGATCGAGTAGGTGGGTACTCGATCGAGTACCTTGGGTACTCGATCGAGTGTCCGGTTTTACGGGGGTTTTTCTCGGGTTTTGTTAATTACGCGATTAAGGTATTTAAACATATTCGTCATTGTTCTAAATCACTTTTTACAAAACCTAAAACCTGTTTAAGAGAGAAAGCAACTTGTTCTTCTTCCTAATCGCGTTCTTGACAATTCCCGGAGTTCAGACGGTCGGTTCGTATCGTAGTTCGTGTCGTTGGATTCCTTGCGTCGAGAGTAAGCTTTTAATATAATTTCTATAATGTTTTGTTAAGATTGGTGAAACCCTAATTTAGGAATTGGGGGTTTTTATGAGTAGTATTTGAATGGTAGCATCTATGTGTTGTATGATAGGAGGAGAATTCGTAGAGGAGCCATTTTGATACAGCTGTAGATACCGTCTGCGTGTTGTGCTCTTCAGGTAGGATTTCCTACTCAGTATTAGTCCCATAATGGGATATTGGTGATGTGCTGTAATTAGTTGATTGATATGACGATTGTGATTGTGATTGTGATTGTGGTTGTGTTTGTTGATGGTTCTCGAGATGCGTTCTCGGCTGAGTGGGGTCACTTGCGGGAGTGATCTCACGCCCTAGTTTCGCCCTTCGTGGAACCCGCCACGGGAGGGGATGTGCACATTAATGGACAGGGTTATCGCTCGTATGATGAGCGGGGCTTAGGTGGGAACGGCTGCGGTCCCCCATCGCGTGGTAGTCCAAAGGACGATCGATGATTGAGACGGTTGGTTGGATGTGTGTGTGTGTGTGTGTGTGGTTCATTTGTCTGTTTGTCTTATTGTTGTTATCTATATTGATTGTGTGATTAAGATCGACCCGGTGTTGTTTTGTAAAACTGCGGTGATCCATTCGGGGATGGTGAGCGAGATATTGAACAGTATAGAGATGAGTCTTTGGGATAGCCGGGATGGCCACGACATGACGATAGAGTCTTCCGCTGTAGTTTAGCATTTATTTACATTTCAGTTGAGAACAGATAGTTTGGAATAATGTATCGTACTTTCAGTTTGGTTTCAAGGATTGTATTTATTCATTAAACTATTTATAATAAATGTTGTTTCTGTTTTGTCTGTTTGATTATCATACCTCGGGCGACCGAGATGGTGATGTCTTCATACCTGAGTGGTCCTGGTAAGGCACTTGGAGTATGGGGGTGTTACAAATGGTATCAGAGCGACGATCCTGAAACCTGTAACCAATGAACTTAATGAATATAGGGAGTCAATTAAAATGAACCCGGGGTAAAAGTTGTAGGAGCTAATGCAAAGGCTTGGGAGACGTCCTAAAGTCGCAAGGGGTCGCCCTACAACTTTGAACCGGTCGCATGGGGAAAGTGTTTGTCGAGTCATCTGTGTGTTTGATTAACTTGTGCAACAAAGTGATGAAGTGTGTTGATTGTTTGGTGTTGAAATAGGAAGTTGAGCATGTGAAAGAAAATGATATGTGGAACATGTTAATGAGATGATAACATGTTGAATGATTTACAAATGTGGCATTAATAGCATGATGAATTGATCTTGTTGATGGCAGAATAGACACTAGCATATTTATTATGATATCATGTGGTTTTATAAAGTTTAGCATGTTAGTGTATGACGTAATATGCGGGTAGCTCTTACGTTCTAGTGATACTTGATCGAGTGGGACTGACTCGATCGGGTGGGTTTTTGGCGATTTTGAGTCCAGAATCGCGTTTTGGGGCACTCGATCGAGTAACTAGGGGTACTCGATCGAGTAGGGGGTCACTCGATCGAGTAGCCTAGATACTCGATCGAGTGGGTTAGAGATCGAAAGGTCCGTTTGGTTACTGGAGTTTGGGTACTCGATCGAGTACATGGGGGCACTCGATCGAGTAGCCCGTTACTCGATCGAGTGGGTTTGGATACTCGATCGAGTAGGTTCTGGGCAACGAGTTTTCGTGTTTTGAAGTTTAGTACGTATGTTCATATCTACCCTTTCTTATATATGTCTAGTTTCAAGATGCCGCCAAAGAGAACTGCCTTGTATGCGAGAGCTGAGCTTATGACCGTGGATGACATCGTTAAGATGTTAGAGCACCAGGATGCTCTCACTGAGACCCTGAAGAAAGTGAATGAGGACAAGAATAAGGATAAGGAGAAGGAGGTTGACCATGCTAAAGTCAGCCTCTATATTGCAAGGTTTAACCCGAAGGAGTACAAGGGAGTTGAGGAGCCTAACCTTCTTGATAGTTGGCTGAGGGAGATGGAGAACATACTAGATTTAGTCCACTGTCCTGATGAGATGAGAGTGGATCAGGCTGCATTCTATTTGAGGGAGGCAGCTGGCAAGTGGTGGGATTCAGTGAAGGTGAGTGCTAAGGAATTGTATACCAACCAAGGCTTACCTGCTATACCTTGGGAGGAGTTTCGTAGGGCTGTGAGGAAGGAGTTTGTACCAGAGCATGTGAGGAGTAAGTTGAGGGAAGAGTTTGATAAGTTTAAGATGATCACGAGATGTCGGTGAGTACTACGAGACAGTTCAATGAGAAATCTAGATATGCTGAGGACATGGGTTTGAGTGAGGAGAATCTGGCTTTGAGGTTTGAGAGCGGGCTAACCACGAAAATTATGGATAAGTTACCCGTGGGAGTCCTTACTGATGTAAAGGAAGCGTATGAGAGGGCTGGGAGAGCTGAGAGACTAGTGGTAGATAACGCTAAATATTAGGTCACTTCTGCAAACCTAACCTATTTTTAAGGATTTGAAAATGAAATTTTGATTTATTTCCGTAAGGTATTCCTTTTTCTTACTTTTGTTCCGAGTTACTAAGCCGTGTTTAAATCATAATTAGTAAAGATAGTATTCTTATTATAGAACTTTAAACTAAAAGTTTGAAAATGCTTTTATGATTTGCAATGGTTTTAACATTAGTGAATGTTAAATCTCGTTGTTGGTGACGTTCCCAATAATGGGTTTTCTCATTTATTGGTGAAGAAGTATTTTTTATATCTTGATATGAATATGGATGTTCTTGTCTGATCAACAAGAGTATCACCGTTTCATTGAAAAGATATCTATATTTTCTTATTACTATAATTTCTCCTTCTAAGTTTCGAGGACGAAACTTTTTAAAAGGAGGGGTGATTGTAACGCCCCGTAAATTTCGGACCGTTAATATATTTCAGAAATAATTTATTAATCAAAATAAAAGTGATAATTAAGTATTTAAAGTAAAAAAAAAAATAATTTAAAGAAATATAATTTTATTATATTTTGAAGAAAAGTATTTATTTTGATAGTTTTGAAATGTTTAAAAATAGTTTAAACCGTGTAAAATCTTTTATTTCGAAATAAGGGCGTATTGGGGGGAAAATGACAATTCGTTTGAACGTTGGGTAAACGAATTTGGAAATGGGTCATGTGAATACTCAATGTTATTGTAATCTCGTGTTTAAAAACTTTGGACTTGACGGAATTTGCGTTTGACTTACGGATTTAATTATTTTTGAAACGAGTCAAAACCGACTCGTTAAAAATCCCGACTAAAAATCCCGCACGTAATGTTTCCTCCTTTCTTCTCTCACGCACGGCTTCCCCTTCCCCTTTATTCTTTCTTTTTCTGAAATTTTGATGTTCATCCTCTAAACAAACCAAAAATCAAACACCATTTTCACATTCAAGCTCAAAATCGCCATAAATCCTTCGTTTCTTGTCCGTTTTTGTGAAATTTACCTTTCCTAATCCCCTCGCCACGATCTACAACTTAGTATGTTCTAATTTCAATTTTCATTAAGTTCTTTTAAGACCAAATTTCGGTGATTTCGGTTTTGTGCTTAATTTTTGTGTTTTTTTTATTGTTTAATTAGGTGAAGGATTGGAAGACGAGTTCGGGAACTCGTATTTTGTAGAGGATAGCGGTTAGTTGTGGTTAGGGTTTCGGTTTTGAGGATTAATTGCTCATTTTCTAGCTTAAGGTAACATATTTCGAGCTACTCGACGAATTATCGTCACATGTTTTTGATTTTTGTATGTTTGGTGAATTTTTGTTTGGGTAGTAATTTTTCACATGTTAAACTTAGTTGCATGCAAGCTTAATTTGTGCCTTTTGGTAGTTTAAATTATCAAAATTGAATTGGGGACGATTAATTAATTTTCAGACGGTCTTATAATGTATAAAAATGAAAAAAAAAAGAGGAGAAATGGTCCTAAATGGGCTTAAGAAGCAATGCCGCGAACCGTGGCAGCCCGTGGTAGGCCCACGGCTAGCCCATGGTTGGCCCGGGTCGGTCCGTGCTTGTTTCGCGGGTTTTCGTGCAATCTTGGTCTTTCCGGGTTAATTAATATTAGAATAGTATAAGTAACAAAAGGGTAGTAATTTGAATTGAAGCATACTAGTAACAAATATTATGTTAACGGAAAAATTGTGCTTATATTAATAGTTATCACATGTTAGGATAGTTTACAAAATGAAATTGTAATTAATAGGCTCAAAATGAATTTTATAGCTATAATTGTAATGCTTTGTTGATTGTCAAAAAACGAGCCTTAGTCCCTTTGGCTGATGCGATGTCAGTTAATTGAGTGATTGGTCAGCCGCAATTTGACCCGTACCTGTCGCAGGGCTGGGGTTGCGGGTAAAAATTCGGTTATTTAGCGTTATCTAATTACTTAAATGCGTAATTTCTACAGAAAAACTGGTAGGATATGTTTGTAAATGGTTCAACTAGTCCAAAAACCTGCAATTTCAAAAAAATTTCTAACTAAACCATTCACAACCAATTCCAACTCAAGAAGAGTGTCATAACCCTGCAACAGCTGATAAACTAACTTACATATATAACTAAAGACGCGGAAATATATGGATACAAACCAAAAATAAAAAGGGAGACATATGTCCCTTCAAATTATATACAAACCAAAAGTGTAAAAGGTTGACTAATAAAATAGCCAAAACTAGGTCCAAGGTTCCTTGCTCACTAGCCGTCTCTGTGACCCCCAACAAAGCATCAACAACTCCGTCAATCGCATTTTATACAAACACGAAAGCCACAATTCGGTGGGGAGTAACTTGAGTCCTCCCACCACGAATCGTCAAAATTAATGTAACATGTAATGTAACATGTAAACAATTTGATAAACCATTTACTTTTCATGTATTCTAACAAATGACCCCTAAACTGACCAAACTAACTATCATGTGAATCATATAACAAATTGTAATCCAAACTCTATCAACCATAGCCGGCTTGCATCTCACCTTCTATGATTCATAGAATCATCAAACAAGAAAGGGCAATATATCAAAGACAGGCATAAGTTCTTAGTACGGTCAATAGTCACTTTGTAACTCAAGTCTATACCACGAGGTAGGGAAGGTAATCGAACCGGTATCTTGGCTCAGCGGTTACTATTAAGAAAACATGGCCAAGAGACAACACAACCCTAGCCTAAAATCTGCGCAGACCTAGACATGCGGATACACACCACCGCACCCAAGACTCACAACTTTTTTTAAAACAAAGTGAAGTGAGTACCCTAAGGACACCACCGAAGGGTCGGCTAGTACTTAAGCTGGCCCCATACTATCAAAATTAGTACCTGAGGTCATGCCCCAACTTGGATAAACATCCACTAGTCAGGAACACAAAGGCTATCAAGCAGTGAACATATACTCGTCAAAGACTATAAAGACCTATCTATGATGGAGGCCGAAATACTCACCTAGGACCTAGTCACGCTAGTCCCGACTTGAATACTTTAGCCCACACCACTCAAGACTCACCACATAAGTCAAGTAAGACACCCACTTAACCTTAAGAGGGCAAAAAGTCCTACTTACCAACATAAATTCTAACATTCTATCATGTGAAAGCTATATAAATGTCTATTTACAGCATACAATCCCAACAGTTCCTCAATAAGTATTCAATACTAATTTCCAATCCTAGCAATTATAACAATATAAAAGGCTTTAGGGAAAACTATGGCCATTTCTACAAAATAAGAAGCTGTTAAAATTCAACTAACTAAATAAGAAGCTATTTAAATTCAATTAATTACACATGTGAAATAGAGATATAATAAATGGCCTAAAACAAGAAAAAGGCCGATTATCTAATTCATTCAACCGAATTTTTACCCGCAACCCCACCTGCGACAGTGCGGGTCAAATTGCGGTGACCAAATCACTCAATTAATCGACATCGCATCGATCAAAGGGACTAAGGCTCGGTTTTGGCACAATCAACAAAGCATTACAATTATAGCTATAAAATTCATTTTGAGCCTATTAATTACAATTTCATTTTGTAAACTATCCTAACATGTGATAACTATTAATATAAGCACAATTTTTCCGTTAACATAATATTTGTTACTAGTATGCTTCAATTCAAATTACTACCCTTTTGTTACTTATACTATTCTAATATTAATTAACCCGGAAAGACCAAGATTGCACGAAAACCCGCGAAACAAGCACGGACCGACCCGGGCCAACCATGGGCTAGCCGTGGGCCTACCACGGGCCTGCCACGGCCTGCCGGCTGCTGCCGGGCCCGCTGCCGGACCATTTCTCCTCTTTTTTTTTCATTTTTATACATTATAAGACCGTCTGAAAATTAATTAATCGTCCCCAATTCAATTTTGATAATTTAAACTACCAAAAGGCACAAATTAAGCTTGCATGCAACTAAGTTTAACATGTGAAAAATTACTACCCAAACAAAAATTCACCAAACATACAAAAATCAAAAACATGTGACGATAATTCGTCGAGTAGCTCGAAATATGTTACCTTAAGCTAGAAAATGAGCAATTAATCCTCAAAACCGAAACCCTAACCACAACTAACCGCTATCCTCTAAAAAATACGAGTCCCCGAACTCGTCTTCCAATCCTTCACCTAATTAAACAATAAAAAAAACACAAAAATTAAGCACAAAACCGAAATCACCGAAATTTGGTCTTAAAAGAACTTAATGAAAATTGAAATTAGAACATACTAAGTTGTAGATCGTGGCGAGGGGATTCCGGAAAGGTAAATTTCGCGAAAAACGGACAAGAAACGAAGGATTTATGGCGATTTTGAGCTTGAATGTGAAAATGGTGTTTGATTTTTGGTTTGTTTAGAGGATGAACATCAAAATTTCAGAAAAAGAAAGAATAAAGGGGAAGGGGAAGCCGTGCGTGAGAGAAGAAAGGAGGAAAAATTACGTGCGGGATTTTTAGTCGGGATTTTTAACGAGTCGGTTTTGACTCGTTTCAAAAATAATTAAATCCGTAAGTCAAACGCAAATTCCGTCAAGTCCAAAGTTTTTAAACACGAGATTACAATAACATTGAGTATTCACATGACCCATTTCCAAATTCGTTTACCCAACGTTCAAACGAATTGTCATTTTCCCCCCGATACGCCCTTATTTCGAAATAAAAGATTTTACACGGTTTAAACTATTTTTAAACATTTCAAAACTATCAAAATAAATACTTTTCTTCAAAATATAATAAAATTATATTTCTTTAAATTATTTTTTTTTACTTTAAATACTTAATTATCACTTTTATTTTGATTAATAAATTATTTAAAATATATTAACGGTCCAAAATTTACTAGGCGTTACAATCACCCCTCCTTTTAAAAAGTTTCGTCCTCGAAACTTAGAAGGAGAAATTATAGTAATAAGAAAATATAGATATCTTTTCAATGAAACGGTGATACTCTTGTTGATCAGACAAGAACATCCATATTCATATCAAGATATAAAAAATACTTCTTCACCAATAAATGAGAAAACCCATTATTGGGAACGTCACCAACAACGAGATTTAACATTCACTAATGTTAAAACCATTGCAAATCATAAAAGCATTTTCAAACTTTTAGTTTAAAGTTCTATAATAAGAATACTATCTTTACTAATTATGATTTAAACACGGCTTAGTAACTCGGAACAAAAGTAAGAAAAAGGAATACCTTACTTTAAATAAATCAAAATTTCATTTTCAAATCCTTAAAAATAGGTTAGGTTTGCAGAAGTGACATAAACTTTCAAGAATGAATCGAAACTGGTAGCTTGAAATATTTAGAAATTCCCCGAAGTGAAAAGTAACTTAGACATCATAGGAGCAGGTATGCTAAAAGGATTCAAGCTTAACTGATCAAAAAGAGCTATGATGAATTTTATGGGGTAAGAATTGAAGTCATAATTACAAGGATGTCAAAGATAGAGTTTCATAGGTTACCAACATCAAACTTACGAGAGGAGTATGATGATGTAAGGAAGAGAGATATGAGCGGTAACGCTCATGATCAAGGAAGAAGGGAAATTAGACACCAAGGAAACGCCAGACACTCATATCTCCAATAACAACATCACTCCCAAGAGTCTCCTCAATCGCTTATGTTACTTCTTCCTAACATATTCCCTGGAACAAGATATTTCACTATAAGTGTGATCTCAACGCTCCAAATTCTCAAACATCCCGAAACGACTTTCACAAGCCTAAGGTCAAGACTTCCAACAAAGCTGTATTTATATCCCACTAGTGTCAACTATGGGTTCCTCAAAAAGTAAACCTTCAATCAAGAGTCCCAATACCATGCTCTAAACTCCAAGAGAAGGTTCCTCAAATATTCCACAAGGTTCTCATTTCAAAACAAGGTAGTAACATACCATCCTCAAATTATGAAAAATCAATAGGATCTTAAGTTTCTCTATCCTTTTACTTATTAAAGATTCTCAAAAGCAGAACTACACCCAGCTCCAACATCGTCTCATCATCTCAAGCACTCAATGCGACCTCAAGGTCTATAAAACTATAGGATTAACAAATTCTTCTCAATACTAAGTCTCTCTCAACTCAAGAACTGGTAGGATATGTTTGTAAATGGTTCAACTAGTCCAAAAACCTGCAATTTCAAAAAAATTTCTAACTAAACCATTCACAACCAATTCCAACTCAAGAAGAGTGTCATAACCACGCAACAAAACCGATAAACTAACTTACATATATAACTAAAGACGCGGAAATATATGGATACAAACCAAAAATAAAAAGGGAGACATATGTCCCTTCAAATTATATACAAACCAAAAGTGTAAAAGGTTGACTAATAAAATAGCCAAAACTAGGTCCAAGGTTCCTTGCTCACTAGCCGTCTGTGACCCCCAACAAAGCATCAACAACCTGTCAATCGCATTTTATACAAACACGAAAGCCACAATTCAAATGGGGAGTAACTTCGAGTCCTCCCGACCACGAATCGTCAAAATTAATGTAACATATAATGTAACATGTAAACAATTTGATAAACCATTTACTTTTCATGTATTCTAACAAATGACCCCTAAACTGACCAAACTAACTATCATGTGAATCATATAACAAATTGTAATCCAAACTCTATCAACCATAGCCGGCTTGCATCTCACCTTCTATGATTCATAGAATCATCAAACAAGAAAGGGCAATATATCAAAGACAGGCATAAGTTCTTAGTACGGTCAATAGTCACTTTGTAACTCAAGTCTATACCACGAGGTAGGGAAGGTAATCGAACCGGTATCTTGGCTCAGCGGTTACTATTAAGAAAACATGGCCAAGAGACAACACAACCCTAGCCTAAAATCACAAGAGACCTAGACATGCGGATACACACCACCGCACCCAAGACTCACAACTTTTTTTTAAAACAAAGTGAAGTGAGTACCCTAAGGACACCACCGAAGGGTCGGCTAGTACTTAAGCTGGCCCCATACTATCAAAATTAGTACCTGAGGTCATGCCCCAACTTGGATAAACATCCACTAGTCAGGAACACAAAGGCTATCAAGCAGTGAACATATACTCGTCAAAGACTATAAAGACCTATCTATGATGGAGGCCGAAATACTCACCTAGGACCTAGTCACAGCTAGTCCCAGCTTGAATACTTTAGCCCACACCACTCAAGACTCACCACATAAGTCAAGTAAGACACCCACTTAACCTTAAGAGGGCAAAAAGTCCTACTTACCAACATAAATTCTAACATTCTATCATGTGAAAGCTATATAAATGTCTATTTACAGCATACAATTATAGCTATAAAATTCATTTTGAGCCTATTAATTACAATTTCATTTTGTAAACTATCCTAACATGTGATAACTATTAATATAAGCACAATTTTTCCGTTAACATAATATTTGTTACTAGTATGCTTCAATTCAAATTACTACCCTTTTGTTACTTATACTATTCTAATATTAATTAACCCTAAAAAGACCAAGATTGCACGAAAACCCGCGAAACAAGCACGGACCGACCTGGGCCAACCATGGGCTAGCCGTGGGCCTACCACGGGCTCGCGCCTGCGGCTGCAGGCTGCTGCCGGGCCCGCCGACCATTTCTCCTCTTTTTTTTTCATTTTTATACATTATAAGACCGTCTGAAAATTAATTAATCGTCCCCAATTCAATTTTGATAATTTAAACTACCAAAAGGCACAAATTAAGCTTGCATGCAACTAAGTTTAACATGTGAAAAATTAATACCCAAACAAAAATTCACCAAACATACAAAAATCAAAAACATGTGACGATAATTCGTCGAGTAGCTCGAAATATGTTACCTTAAGCTAGAAAATGAGCAATTAATCCTCAAAACCGAAACCCTAACCACAACTAACCGCTATCCTCTACAAAATACGAGTCCCCGAACTCGTCTTCCAATCCTTCACCTAATTAAACAATAAAAAAAACACAAAAATTAAGCACAAAACCGAAATCACCGAAATTTGGTCTTAAAAGAACTTAATGAAAATTGAAATTAGAACATACTAAGTTGTAGATCGTGGCGAGGGGATTCCGGAAAGGTAAATTTCGCGAAAAACGGACAAGAAACGAAGGATTTATGGCGATTTTGAGCTTGAATGTGAAAATGGTGTTTGATTTTTGGTTTGTTTAGAGGATGAACATCAAAATTTCAGAAAAAGAAAGAATAAAGGGGAAGGGGAAGCCGTGCGTGAGAGAAGAAAGGAGGAAAAATTACGTGCGGGATTTTTAGTCGGGATTTTTAACGAGTCGGTTTTGACTCGTTTCAAAAATAATTAAATCCGTAAGTCAAACGCAAATTCCGTCAAGTCCAAAGTTTTTAAACACGAGATTACAATAACATTGAGTATTCACATGACCCATTTCCAAATTCGTTTACCCAACGTTCAAACGAATTGTCATTTTCCCCCCGATACGCCCTTATTTTGAAATAAAATATTTTACACGGTTTAAACTATTTTTAAACATTTCAAAACTATCAAAATAAATACTTTTCTTCAAAATATAATAAAATTATATTTCTTTAAATTATTTTTTTTTTACTTTAAATACTTAATTATCACTTTTATTTTGATTAATAAATTATTTCTGAAATATATTAACGGTCCGAAATTTACGGGGCGTTACAATCACCCCTCCTTTTAAAAAGTTTCGTCCTCGAAACTTAGAAGGAGAAATTATAGTAATAAGAAAATATAGATATCTTTTCAATGAAACGGTGATACTCTTGTTGATCAGACAAGAACATCCATATTCATATCAAGATATAAAAAATACTTCTTCACCAATAAATGAGAAAACCCATTATTGGGAACGTCACCAACAACGAGATTTAACATTCACTAATGTTAAAACCATTGCAAATCATAAAAGCATTTTCAAACTTTTAGTTTAAAGTTCTATAATAAGAATACTATCTTTACTAATTATGATTTAAACACGGCTTAGTAACTCGGAACAAAAGTAAGAAAAAGGAATACCTTACGGAAATAAATCAAAATTTCATTTTCAAATCCTTAAAAATAGGTTAGGTTTGCAGAAGTGACATAAACTTTCAAGAATGAATCGAAACTGGTAGCTTGAAATATTTAGAAATTCCCAAAGTGAAAAGTAAGTTAGACATCATAGGAGCAGGTATGCTAAAAGGATTCAAGCTTAACTGATCAAAAAGAGCTATGATGAATTTTATGGGGTAAGAATTGAAGTCATAATTACAAGGATGTCAAAGATAGAGTTTCATAGGTTACCAACATCAAACTTACGAGAGGAGTATGATGATGTAAGGAAGAGAGATATGAGCGGTAACGCTCATGATCAAGGAAGAAGGGAAATTAGACACCAAGGAAACGCCAGACACTCATATCTCCAATAACAACATCACTCCCAAGAGTCTCCTCAATCGCTTATGTTACTTCTTCCTAACATATTCCCTGGAACAAGATATTTCACTATAAGTGTGATCTCAACGCTCCAAATTCTTAAACATCCCGAAACGACTTTCACAAGCCTAAGGTCAAGACTTCCAACAAAGTCAGTATTTATATCCCACTAGTGTCAACTATGGGTTCCTCAAAAAGTAAACCTTCAATCAAGAGTCCCAATACCATGCTCTAAACTCCAAGAGAAGGTTCCTCAAATATTCCACAAGGTTCTCATTTCAAAACAAGGTAGTAACATACCAACCTCAAATTATGAAAAATCAATAGGATCTTAAGTTTCTCTATCCTTTTACTTATTAAGGATTCTCAAAAGCGAGAACTACACCCGCTCCAACATCGTCTCATCATCTCAAGCACTCAATGCGACCTCAAGGTCTATAAAACTATAGGATTAACAAATTCTTCTCAATACTAAGTCTCTCTCAACTCAAGAACTCTCAAGAGCCAACTAATACCAAATCACATCACCAATCCATTCTGGTCATCAACATCCCCAAGGAATATTCTTTCAAATTTGATATCCTAAACTTACTTACCATCAAATTCTCAAGGTACAAGGTCATAATTGTAACAACACTTTATCACCTCAGAGTTTCTAAAACCATAAATTGAAATTAGGTTCCTTAGCCTAACAATTTGTGTCATCCATACCATTACCCTTTCTAGTTACCAAAACAAGTGCTAAAACCTCCCAATAATGTAGCTTACTCTCACTCTCATACCATACCTCAAGTAGTAATCGATATCACTTACTAAAACCAACAAATAATCCCACATTTAACATTTCTCACACGGTAACATATACATTATCAAACCCTCATAGCCCAAGTGATTATGGAAGCCAAACCCAACTCGGCTACTTAATCAATCCTATATCCTCAAGTCACATCTCACTAACTCTGTAAACATGGTCAACAAGGTACCAACTATACTAAGGAGATAAGGAGTGATAGAGAAACGGTAAAACATTTCCGAAGGGTGCATGAATCTGATAAATTAGGAAACTAAGGAGTCGGTCCGTAAAGATAACGGTTGACATAAATAAGAGGTATTCAAGTTAAGGAGATATCTCGGGCAAGAAGAAGATACGTAAAATTCGGCATAAAAACAAGGTTCAACGAACGTTAGAGAGAAGGAAAGGAGAATAGAAGCGGCACAATGAAAGGGTTACCGCTTACTAAACACTCATCAAAGCTTATGATCGATATGATAAGGTTACTTCACTAAGGTGCTCAACAAAGCCCTAAATGTCTACTACATCGTAGGACTAACAAGGATTCCACAATGGTAGGTATTCCTCAACTCAATTGATTCTAAGAGCCAAAATCAATTCACCACACAAATTCATTTGTTACCATCCATGTCCCAAAGTATCTCCTTTACAATTCTCGTCATTGAACTTCACTTACTATGTCATCTCCAAGTACCCTGGCTTGTTTACTCCATCATCTCACCACTTAATACTTCTAGTTTCCGATACCATAAATTGGAATCACATCCTTGAACTCACGAACTATATCGAACAACATTCCACCAAAATTCCCAAATTCAGATATGTTTTATAAGGTCAACAAGGGCTACTCTATACTAGATTTGGTCAACTTAAAAGGTTTAACAAACTAACTAATTCCAAAGTACAATACCAATCCATTAAGCAACATCAATGTCCTATTGTATTCCTTTCAAGGCCCACAAGGATTAGGGCTAACTATCATACCTTAATTCTCCACAAGAAATATCGAGACTCTCAAATAAAGTAGCTTAGTTTCATTCCATCTTATGTGCTAAGGTAGTACAAATGCTTAATCATCTATAACAAACAATCTCTCTATAGACATAAATCCCAAGGTATTTCTCAATTCACTAAATTCTCATATCAAGCACAACTAACAAGACTAACCAAAGGATCCCAAATTATATTCTCCTATACAACTCAAACCTTAAACAATCAATTTCTCCACTCGTTCACGCCCTCCAATGATACATTCTCTCAAAACTGGGTTCTCTTGAACAAGGGAACTATCCTGCGGAATAAAAGGAAGGTGTCCACATGGACTTTATTATAAGAAGAAAACGAACCTAAGATGAATTGGGAGAAAGAATTGAAAGGTAGTTACCAATGCGAGATAAGAGAAATTTGAAAGACGAATGAACAACAAAAATGGAAGATTAAGGTAAGATACACTGAATACGAAAAGAAATATCAAGAAAGTGGAAGCATTCTACACTTGGCATAACCAACCTTTAGCGGCACCAAAACTAATAACTAACAATCAACAAACCTAACAATTAGCAATCACAAACAGACTACCACATAAAATCCTAATTCTACCCATCCTACCCTTCTCTCAAGTTTATTATTTAAAGGTCAAGTGATTCTAAGTGGGGTGCACAAACGTGCATCGGGAGCAATAGGCTCTGATACCAACTGTGAAAAAAATGAAAAAAAAGATGGAGTGAGTACCCTAAGGACACCACCGAAGGGTCGGCTAGTACTTAAGCTGACCCCATACTATCAAAATTATTACCTGAGGTCATGCCCCAACTTGGATAAACATCCACTAGTCAGGAACACAAAGGCTATCAAGCAGTGAACATATACTCGTCAGAGACTATAAAGACCTATCTATGATGAAGGCCGAAATACTCACCTAGGACCTAGTCACAAAATAGTCCCGGCTTGAATACTTTAGCCCACACCACACAAGACTCACCACACAAGTCAAGTAAGACACCCACTTAACCTTAAGAGGGCAAAAAGTCCCACTTACCAACATGAATTCTAACATTCTATCATGTGAAAGGCTATATAATATTGTCTATTCAAATAGATAAACCAACAGTTCCTCAATACAAATTCAATACTAACTTCCAATTCTAGCAATTTTAACAATATTAAAGGCTTTAGGGAATCTAGGGCCGTTTCTACAATATAAGAAGCTACTCAAATCAATTAACTACACATGTGAAATAAAAATATAATAAATGGCCTAAAACAAGAAAAAGGCCGATTATCTAATTCATTCAAAATTTCATCCAACCGAATTTTTACCCGCAACCCCACCTGCGGCGACAGTGCACGGTCAAATTGCGGTGACCAATCACTCAATTAATCGACATCGCATCGGTCCAAAGGGACTAAGGCTCAGTTTTCGGCACAATCAACAAAACATTACAATTATCGCTATAAAGTTCATTTGAGCCTATTAATTACAATTTCGTTTTGCAAACTATCCTAACATGTGATAACTATTAATATGAGTACAATTTTACCATCCTTATTATCTTTACTACTAACATTATTCATTCACCTAAACACTTATCAAACAACAGGCACACATTAACTACTAATGTGACATTAATTCGTCGAGTAACTCGGAATAGTTACCTTACGCTAGCAAAGGGACAAGTAAAAACTTGAGAAAGCTTCTAAAACCCCAAAATTACTCTTCATCTTCAACCCCATATGAGCCACCTAAAATAATTATGTGAAAGGACGATATTAACGAATTATCTTTATATAAAATATGAGACGTAAATTAATTTAATTATATTTTAAATAAACCAAACTAGCGTCTTAGCCAAAGCCACGCCTTTAGGCCACGGCCAAAGCCACACGCTTGGCTACGCTTAGGCCACGGCTAGCTACTACTAGGTCAGTTGCTGCCAACTACGAGCCACGGCCAGGCTGCAGTAGGCCACGGCCAGGCTACACCCTACTGTCCACCCGTCTTAGGACGGTTTCCTAGGCCAAACCACGACGGATACCACCCAAACAAAAGACCCAAACCCAACATGTACATGTACTTGAGACGTTAGCTAAGAGGTTGGTTCAAATTAACATAAAGAAACCCGTCAAAACAGCCCGCTAAAACTGCTCGACAAAACCCATTTTCACTATTAAAGAAGCTCATTTGTGACCGTCTTAAGACGAAATTTTAAGCATTAAAATGATAGTATCCATTCAATTAAATTATCCAACATGATTCCCCACTCCAACAAGAATCCAATGGTACCAACTTTTCTCAAAATGGATAAGTAAAACTCGTATATAACCGTCTCAAACAAACACCACATGAACCGATAATCCTAAATCCATTAGCCGCTAATTGCAAACTAACCAACAAAAGGCCTCGTTAATTCATGGAGCACTAACTTGCACTTCACTAATTCACTTAACAGTTGACCACAAGATGACAACATCCCAAAGCTATAATCTCGCCTAATTGACAATATCAATAACACTCATAATTAGTAATCCCATAATTGGTACCACCTGATCCTTTATCGCATGATTAAATTCAACTAACCAAAGTTTTAATCAACTGAATACCCATTATACACTATCGTGAAAGGCTCAGACTATCATTCGTCTACTGTCACTAACAATTCAAAGTCTCAAAGTACCAAATCTCAACTCTCTACCCCATCTCTCTCATTACTCCGTCCTATAATATAATACTCCATAGTAACCAAATTTCCATCTCAAATTCAATATCGATATTGTCAAATATTCCATTAAAGGAATTGCTCAACATTTAGAGTAAATACTCTAAGCTACTCACCCACGAGTCGAGGTCAAAGGAAAAGACAATTAACAATACAATACTACCTTACAACCCAACGTCAAAATAATTAACTTATACAAGCTAACAAACAAAATGGCAGGATTCAATCCTTAAAATCACTTTTCAAACCACTGACGTTGCACTTTACCAATTTCATAACAAGTAATGCTCGAGCTTAAGGGGCATTACCAATCGCACGTTACTCCAGCTAATCCTATTTGGTACCATCTTACGTACCACGGACCATTCAATAATCTAAAGTTTACAAACCTCATAATTCAACCCCGAACAATAATAAGAATAATAGGATCGGTAGAATCGTGTTACCTTAAACGCCCCTTATTCTTCGAATAAATGGTCCACAAGGCACGAGCCTCACCCCGGGTCTTCGAATCCTTCATAAAAGGGCAAGAAAACGGAATAAAGAAGCTAAAAAAACGACACTTTTATAAGACGGCGAAAGACGAAACCACTACGAAAAGGAGACTTTCTTACCTTAAAAGGAGGAGGAAGGAAAGGGGAAGATAATGGTACAAAAATTACGGAATTTGGTTGAGAAATGGGCCGGGATCTGGGGTTTGAATGATCGGAAAATGACGGACTGATGTTGTTGCTGTTGATTTGTTTTTGGTTTGTTGTCCGCGAAATGAAGAAGGGAAATGAAGGGGGTGTGGGGACGTGGGATAATAATAATAATAATAATAATAATAATAATAATAATAAATGACGATTTGTACTGCCGCTTATATATTATACGTGACGTTACTTCATCGTTAAGTAATTTCGTTCGTTTTTAAAACCGTCTCGAGTTAATAAAAATCGGTTTTTAGTAAAAGTTTCAGTAATAAAACGGAATTAATAATAAATAAATTTAATGAGTGAAAATAAAATAAACTCAGCTAGTCAACTAAAATAATACGAAATTAGCTCGAATCGGAATTATTAGAGATTTTAACTAAATTAGCGGCTTTCAAAGATATTTGCTAATTTAGCGGAACAAACTCGAAATAGCTAACTGATCCGTCTGGAGCCCACTTAGCTCGACTTCGATAAGGGACTTAGAAAGAAACAAAAAGTTATTAAATAAATAAAACTATTTACATGAACCCATAAAAAGTCAACTAAACAAACTCGAGCAAACTTTTAAAAGAACTTATTAACGATTATTAAATTTAACGAATTTAATTATAATGAAATTAATTAATTAGCTGAGAAAACAAATATATAAATTGTTAACCAACGAAATTAAATATAAAGTAGCAATTAAAAGAATTTTATCCAACTTATTAAAATACGGGGTGTTACAAGTGGAGATGGCTCAGGAGAGGTCTGGTGGTGAGAAGAGGAAGTCGGAGAGCGAGGGTGGTGGCCAATCTAATTACAAGAAAGGCAACTACAATCAGTCTAAAGGATTTTCTTCTGGGTCAGGATTTAGTGCTGGGGCTTCCTTTGGGCGAGGCCGAGGGAGTGTGAGTAATAGTTGGGGAGTGACCTGCTTTGGTTGTGGGGGTGTAGGCCACAAGAGACATCAGTGCACGAGTGCACCGGATCTTTCGAGACCCGCACGAGCTTTGCGAGCAACATGACCGGGATCATGGCCAAACCGGGAGGTCGAGCTACCAGTGGAGGCAACCGCAACGGCTGTAATTTTATCGAAGACACCGATGAACAACAACAACAATCAAGGGTCGGTGCTAAGCCGACCGCATCGGCCAAGATCTTGTCCGGGGAGGTGGGCGGAAGACCCGATGGCAAGTTGTTCATGATGGACAAGAAGGCAAAATGAGGAAGATGCGCACGTTATCACCCGTACATTCCTTGTTAATGGTATTCCTACGTTTGTTTTGTTTGATTCGGGGGCTTCTCGATCATTTGTGTCTTGAGTCATGTAAAACAGTTTGGGTTTGAGAGTATACGAGTCATTAGGGAGCAAGTTTTCATACCTTCGGGAGTCCGTACCATGTGGGAGGTTGTTTAGAGATGTATCCTTGATAGTTGGGCAAGTTGATTTCCCTGTAGACTTGCTAGAGTTTCCTTTTAACGGTTTTGAGATGATAGTTGGGATGGATTGGTTAGGAAAGTATAAAGCTAAGATAGACTGTCATCAAAAGAAAGTGTTCTTAAGGGGTCCAAAGGGTGTAAGTGTGTCCTATCGTGGGTTTCTAGTCAGACCCAAGGTTAAGTTGATTGCAGCTGTCACCTTGAAGTCTTATCTGAGGAAGGGGTGTCCTTTGATCTTATGCCATGTGAGAGATGACCGGATAGAGAGTCCGACAGTTGATGAGATACCAGTGGTGGGAGAGTTTGCTGATGTTTTTCCTGATGAGATTCGGGGGTTACCACCGAGGAGGGAGATAGATTTCACCGTAGAGTTGAAACCAGGGACGGGGCCAATCTCTAAGGCACCGTACCGTATGGGTCCTAAGGAGATGGAGGAGCTTAGGAAGCAGTTGGATGATTTGATAGAGAAGGGATACATTAGACCAAGTGTATCGCCGTGGGGAGCACCAGTTCTTTTCGTGAAGAAGAAGGATGGAACCTTGAGGTTATGTATAGATTACAGAGAGCTGAACCGTGTGACGATAAAGAATAAGTATCCTTTGCCAAGGATAGATGACCTGTTTGATCAGTTGAGTGGTGCAACGGTCTTTTCTAAGATTGATTTGAGGTCGGGGTACCATCAGGTGAAGATTAGAGAGGTGGACATACCAAAGACAACTTTCACGTCGAGGTATGGCCATTATGAGTATGTGGTGATGCCGTTTGGGTTGTCTAATGCACCGGCAGTGTTTATGGATTTGATGAATAGGATCTTTAGACAGTTCTTGGACCAGTTTGTAGTGGTGTTTATCGATGATATCTTAGTCTACTCTAAGACTAAGGAGGAGCATGAGGAGCATTTGAGGATCGTGTTGCAGACGTTGAGGGAGCATGAGTTGTATGCTAAGTTGTCCAAGTTTGAGTTCTGGTTAGAGAAAGTTGCTTTTCTGGGACATGTAATATCTAAAGATGGGGTAGCTGTAGATCCGGCGAAGATCGAGGCAGTGACAAAGTGGGAAGCACCAAAGAATGTTGCTGAGGTTAGGAGTTTCTTGGGTTTAGCTGGATACTACAGACGGTTCGTGAAAGATTTCTCCAAGATAGCTAGACCGATGACAGCGTTGATGAGGAAAGAGAACAGGTTTCGTTGGGATGAGAGTTGTGAGACGGCGTTCCAAACATTAAAGGAGCGTTTGACCACGCTCTGTCTTAGCATTACTGAAGGGAGCGAGAACTTTGAGGTTTATACAGATGCCTCGAAGAATGGGTTGGGATGTGTGTTGATGCAGAATGGTAAAGTGATTGCCTATGCTTCTAGGCAATTGAAGCCTTATGAGGAGAACTACCCTACTCATGATCTGGAGTTGGGTGCAGTGGTGTTTGCTCTCAAGATTTGGAGACATTATCTTTATGGAGCAATCTTTAAGGTATTTTCTGATCACAAGAGTCTCAAGTATATCTTCACGCAGAAGGAGTTGAACATGAGACAGAGGAGGTGGATGAAGTTGATTGGCGATTACGACATGGAGATCATCTACCATGAAGGGAAGGCCAATGTTGTTGCTGATGCTTTGAGTAGGAAGAGTGTACATTCCTTGTGTACAGCTCTATCTTTGATGAGGCTGAGGGATGAGGTAGCGAGCTTTGGGATACATATGATGCGAAAGGAGATGCCATGGGTGATATGACAAAGATGTACTGAGTTTTATGATGATATTCGGGGTAAGCAAGCTTTGGATCCTAAGATGGTGGAGTGGAGAGCTGGGGTAGAGAAAGGGACAGTGTCCCGGTTTTCTGTTCATACAGATGGTAGTTTGAGGTTTGACGGTAGGTGGTGTGTTCCTAACGATGAGGAGTTGAAAAAGACTATCATGACAGAAGCGCATTGCACACCATATTCAGTTCATCCAGGTAGAGACAAGTTATACAAAGATTTGAAGAAAACGTTTTGGTGGCCTGGGATGAAGAAAGAGACAGCTGAGTTTGTGTCCCGTTGTTTGACATGCCAGAGAGTTAAAGGGGAACAGAGAAGACCACAAGGTAAGATTCAGTCTTTAGAGGTGCCTGAGTGGAAGTGGGAATCCATTTCCATGGATTTCATTGTGGGTTTGCCTAAGAGTCAACAAGGTAACAACATGATTTGGGTGATAGTGGATCGCTTGACCAAGTCAGCTCACTTTGTCCCAATGAAAGATACATGGACTAAGGCACAATTGGCTATGGCCTATCGAAAGAACGTGCTTAAGTTACATGGAGTCCCTAAGGACATAGTGTCTGACAGAGATGCGAGGTTTATATCAAGGTTTTGGAAAGAGTTGCAAGAATCGTTGGGAACAGCTTTGAAGATGAGTACAGCATTTCATCCTGCGACAGATGGGCAGACTGAGAGAACAATCAAGACCCTGGAGGACATGTTGAGAGCTTGTGTGATGGATTTCGGTGGTAGGGGGAGCGAGGGTTGGACTTGATAGAGTTTTCTTACAACAACAATTATCACACCAAAGATAGGTATGGCACCGTTTGAGGCTTTGTACGGGAGGAGATGTAGGAGTCCAATCTTGGGACGATAGTCTTTGAGGCAAAGTGGTTTTAGGACCGAGAGATGGTGCATGAGATGGTGGAACAGTTAAGATGATCGGGGAACGGATGAGAGCGGCTCGGACAGATAAAAGAGTTATGCGGATCTACATCGCGGGATATAGAGTTTCGGTCGGGGATAAGGTTCTTCTGAAAGTGTCTCCTATGCGTGGGGTTATGAGATTTGGGAAGAAAGGCAAGCTAAGTCAGAAGTTTATAGGGCCGTATGAGATCTTAGAGCGAGTTGGAGAGGTTGCTTATCGTCTGGCTTTACCTGCTGCGTTAGAGAGAGTGCATAATGTGTTTCATGTATCGCAGCTGCGGAAGTATGTGAGTGACCCGTCACATGTGTTAGAGGCAGAGAGCTTAGAGCTAGATGAGTCCTTATCATATCTTGAGGTACCTAAGCAGATTCTTGACCGAAAGGTTAGGAAGACTAGGAGTGGTGAGACAGTTTTGCTTAAGATCCTTTGGTCTAACCACGAGACTGAGGAAGCTACATGGGAGGCAGAGGATATCATGAAAGAGCGTTACCCTTTCCTTTTTGATCAGGTATGTATGGTTACGGGGACGTAACCTTGTTTCTTTTAGGGGGGTAGGAGATGATCGCGAGCAGTTTCTAAGAGTTTTATACACCTTTTTATATGTAGTGTCGGGATGTTTTGTCGGGATAGGTTGAGTTAGTATCATGTTTTATGTTCGGTTGCTGAGTCGGGAATGTTAGGGGAGTACCTTTGTTTGGTAGTGGTTTGAACTTCGGGGACGAAGTTCCTTTTAAGGAGGGAAGACTGTAATACTCCGTATTTATATGTCTTGGGGTACTCTATCGAGTAGCCCTTACTCTGTCGAGTAAGGGCAGGTGTCGAAGTTAAATAGTTTCTGACCTGTTGGGCACTCGATCGAGTAGCTGGGGCACTCGATCGAGTAGGTGGGTACTCGATCGAGTACCTTGGGTACTCGATCGAGTGTCCGGTTTTACGGGGGTTTTTCTCGGGTTTTGTTAATTACGCGATTAAGGTATTTAAACATATTCGTCATTGTTCTAAATCACTTTTTACAAAACCTAAAACCTGTTTAAGAGAGAAAGCAACTTGTTCTTCTTCCTAATCGCGTTCTTGACAATTCCCGGAGTTCAGACGGTCGGTTCGTATCGTAGTTCGTGTCGTTGGATTCCTTGCGTCGAGGGTAAGCTTTTAATATAATTTCTATAATGTTTTGTTAAGATTGGTGAACCCCTAATTTAGGAATTGGGGGTTTTTATGAGTAGTATTTGAATGGTAGCATCTATGTGTTGTATGATAGGAGGAGAATTAGTAGAGGAGCCGTTTTGATACAGCTGTAGATACCGTCTGCGTGTTGTGCTCTTCAGGTAGGATTTCCTACTCAGTATTAGTCCCATAATGGGATATTGGTGATGTGCTGTAATTAGTTGATTGATATGACGATTGTGATTGTGATTGTGATTGTGGTTGTGTTTGTTGATGGTTCTCGAGATGCGTTCTCGGCTGAGTGGGGTCACTTGCGGGAGTGATCTCACGCCCTAGTTTCGCCCTTCGTGGAACCCGCCACGGAAGGGGATGTGCACATTAATGGACAGGGTTATCGCTCGTATGATGAGCGGGGCTTAGGTGGGAACGGCTGCGGTCCCCCACTGGCAGGGCTGGTCCAGTGGACAGTCGGTGATTGAGACGGTTGGTTGGATGTGTGTGTGTGTGTGTGGCAGTTCAGCTGTCTGTTTGTCTTATTGTTGTTATCTATATTGATTGTGTGATTAGTACTGACCCCGGTGTTGTTTTGTAAAACCTGCGGTGATCCATTCGGGGATGGTGAGCAGATATTGAACAGGTATAGAGATGAGTACTGGGATAGCTGGGATGGCCACGACATGACGATAGAGTCTTCCGCTGTAGTTTAGCATTTATTTACATTTCAGTTGAGAACAGATAGTTTGGAATAATGTATCGTACTTTCAGTTTGGTTTCAAGGATTGTATTTATTCATTAAACTATTTATAATAAATGTTGTTTCTGTTTTGTCTGTTTGATTATCATACCTCGGGCGTCCGAGATGGTGATGTCTTCATACCTGAGTGGTCCTGGTAAGGCACTTGGAGTATGGGGGTGTTACAAATCGTCTTACAATCTAGTCACTCCGAGACGTCACCTCATTAAGTGACTAGGGAAAAAATACAATGTTCATCTTATTCACTTGAATAGTGTTCAACATTGTCTCCACAACTTATTCAGATAAACAAGGTATTATAAATTTAGTCACACTAAATAAAAAAATTCATAAAAGAATGCTTAAACAATGAATGCGATTATCATATATATAAAAAGTGATATAATATCCAATTATTACATATCCCTAATCTAAAGAAATTCTGGTACTCGTCTCAATCCCATTGCGACGACATGACCATCATGCTTAGCCTTTTATAAAGGCTTGGTTAAAGGATCAGGAATATTATCGTCTGTCCCAACCTTACAAATGTCTATTTCCTTCCTTTCCACATAATCTCTAATTACATGGTATTTCCTTTCAATGTGTCTAGATTTATTACTAGACTTCGGCTCTTTGGCTTGAAAAATAGCCCCACTGTTATCACAATATAGAGTCATTGGATCTTTGGCAGAATGGACTACTTCTAGTCCCTCCATGAATTGCCGAATCCAAACAGCTTCCTTTGCAGCCTCAGACGATGCAAGGTACTCAGCCTCTGTTGTAGAATCCACGGTGATACTTTGCTTGAAGCTCTTCCAGCAAAAAGCTCCTCCATTTAGCAGGAACACATACCAGGATTGGGATTTCATATCATCCCGATCGGTCTGGAAACTTGCGTCCGTGTAACCTCTTACACGCAACTCAGTTTCTCCTCCAAACACTAAGAACGAATCCTTAGTCCTTCTCAAGTACTTAAGGATGTTCTTTACGGCTATCCAGTGACTCTCATCGGGCTTGGCTTGATAACGACTTGTCATGCTCAAGGCATACGCAACGTCGGGACGAGTGCAAATCATAGCATACATGATATACCCAACAACGGAAGCATAAGGGATTGTCTTCATGTGTTCAATCTCCTTAGGGGTAGAGGCAGAATATGACTTGCTCAAAGTGATCCCTTGGACCATAGGTAGAAATCCTCTCTTAGAGTCTTTCGTATTGAACCGGTCAAGAACTTTGTCAATATAAGCTTCTTGACTCAATGCTAGTATCCTTTTGGACCTATCTCTATAGATCCGAATACCCTAGATTCGTTGTGCCTCTCCCAAGTCCTTCATCAGGAAGTGATTCCTTAGCCACTCCTTAACGGAAGTGAGCGATGGAATATCATTCCCGATGAGCAATATGTCATACACATATAGGACAAGGAAAATAACCTTACTCCCACTAAACTTCATGTATAAACACGGTTCTTCAACACTTCTAGTGAAACCGTATTGTTTAATGACATGATCAAAGCGATAATTCCAACTCCGAGATGCTTGCTTAAGACCATAGATGGACTTCTTGAGCTTACACACCTTCTTAGGGTTAGATGTATCAACAAAACCTTCAGGTTGTGTCATGTACACTTCATCTTCTAGAATCCCATTCAAGAAGGCGGTTTTGACACCCATTTGCCAAATCTCATAATCATGAAACGCGGCAACCGCAAAGATTATCCTAATAGACCGAAGCATAGCGACAGGAGCCAAGGTTTCGTCATAGTGTAGACCATGAACTTGGGTGAAACCTTTTGCCACCAATCTAGCTTTGTAAACATCTATATGTTTATCAATGCCAAGCTTAATTTTATATATCCATTTACACTGAAGGGGTCGCACACCCTCAGGTAAATCCACCAAGTCCCATACTTGGTTCTCGTACATGGAATCCATTTCGGACTGCATGGCTTCTAGCCAATGTGAGGAGTCGAGACTAGACATGGCCGATTTGTAGGTAGTGGGTTCATTACTTTCCAAAAGTAATAAATTACCATCCTCTTCGATGTTGCCAAGGTAGCGGTCAGGTGGATTAGAAATCCGACTTGACTTTCTAGAAACAATAGGAACAATTACCGTTTCAAAGGAGGAGGGAACGTTATCCTCCACGTTCTCCTCTACCTCATTCTCGGTTTGTGGCTCTCGAACTTCGTCAAGTTCAAATTTTCTCCCACTCTGTCTTCTAGAAACAAACTCCTTTTCTAGGAAGACAGCATCACGAGCCACAAACACTTTGTTCTCGTTTTTATTGTAGAAGTAATAGCCACATGTTTCTCTTGGATATCCTACAAAAAGACATTTGTTAGACCTGGGTGCAAGTTTATTGTCAGACTTGATCTTGACGTACGCTTCGCAACCCCAAATGCGCATGAATGACAAATGAGGGACTTTCCCTGTCCATATCTCATATGGAGTCTTATCGGCCGCTTTAGTCGGGCTTCGATTTAGTGAAAATATTGCAGACAAGATGGCAAAACCCCAAAATGAATCAGGAAGCTCGGTTACACACATCATAAACCGGACCATATCTAATAAAGTTCGATTTCTCCATTCGGCTATACCATTTAATTGTGGTGTACCAGGAGGAGTCCATTGTGATACTATACCACAATTTTTTTAGGTGTGAATCAAATTCAGAATTTAGGTATTCACCACCACGATCGGATCGTAAGGTCTTAATCTTTTTATCCAATTGGTTCTCTATTTCATTCTGAAACTCTTTGAACTTGTCAAAAGCTTCACTTTTGTTATTCATCAAGTAGATATACCCATATCTACTCAAATCATCAGTAAAAGTAATGAAGTAGGGAAAACCTCCTCTAGCGGTGATGGTTAATGGTCCACACACATCTGTATGTATAAGAGCCAAAACCTCACTTGCTCGTGTCCCTTTTCCCGTAAAAGGTGCACGAGTCATGTTGCCAAAAAGGCAAGACTCGCATATACCATAAGATTCGAAATCAAATGGTTTGAGCACTTTTGATGAAGCAAGTCTCTTAATGCATCTTTCGTTTATGTGACCTAAACGACAATGCCAAAGGTAGGATTCATTTGGATCACCCGTTTTGAGCTTTTTAGTTTCCACATGATAAACGTCATTAACATCATTTAAAACATAAATACCTCCAATTGAAATGGACTTGCCATAAACCAAATCATTCAATGAAAAAGTAAAACAATTGTTCTTAATCATAAAACAAAAGCCTTCCGCGTCTAACGCGGAAACGGAGATGATGTTCTTGGTTAAAGTTGGTACAAAATAACACTTATTTAAAAACATCTCTAAACCACTAGCTAAAGTGAGCACATAGGTCCCCATGGAAACGGCCGCTACTCTGGCTCCATTGCCCATGCGAAGATCCACATCACCTTTTGCTAGAGCTCGCACGTCCCTTAAACCCTGCAAATGATTACAAAGGTGAGAGCCACATCCGGTATCTAATACCCAAGTGGAAGTGCAAGCATAATTAATGTCTATCACATAGAGAGAGAAAATCATACCAATAGGCGTCACACGCCCTTCCTTGAGGTCCTCTAAGTATTTGGGGCAACTCCTCCTATAATGCCCCTTCCCATTACAATGGAAACATTCGGCCTCGGAGAGTTTGACATTCTTTGCCTTGGGTTTGCCATTCTCAATGGCCTTCCCCTTTCCCTTGTCTTGTTTCTTTGACGATTTCTTGAATTGGGACTTCTCTTTCCCCTTTTCCTTCCTAACTCCAAGGGACATGTTCTTTAACTTCATAGTTAGAACATCCCCTTTCTCACTCCCACTAGCTTCCATATCCCTCTCCGCTTGGGTGAGGAGTGCATGAATTTTATGATAACTCTTATCAATGCCATTCATGTTATAGTTTACCCTAAAGTGGGCAAACTTGGTAGGAAGTGAGTGGAGGATGCGATCCACCACAAGAGTTTTAGGAATGTTACACCCTAGATGCTCTAGGATGTCAACATATGCGACCATTTTTAGTACATGGGTACCAACCTTTTGGCCCCTCTCAAGCTTTGCTTCAAAGAAGCGTGCCGCCGCTGCGTATTGGCGAACTTTAGGTGTTTGTGAAAACATAGTAGTCATACGAGTGAATATCTCGTACGCATTCAAAGAAATGCATAAAAGCTTGAGATTTGGGGACATCGACCATATCAACACATTTTTGATATCATTGGACATCCTCATGTAGTCATCATAGGGGGTCCGCACCGCCAATGAAGCCCTTGGACCGGGCTCGATGGGAGGGGCATCGGTCAAGTAAGCGAGCACGTTGTCGGACAACGCGGCGCTTTTGATGATGGATTCCCATTCAAGAAAGTTACTACCGTCATCGTTTAATGTACATTTGTCCATTACGGACTTAGCCATGAATCTTTGCCTAGTGGAGTAGTCGATGGAGTTGATGAAGTTGCCATTGCGAATTAAAATGCTACAACAAACAAGGAAATATTAACATTCATTATTTTAAAATTGCTTGTGAAACATGTTTAACAAGTTTTAACATTTATAGAACGATCTCCCACTAAATTATATAAATGATTCCAAGATCCGTTTTTAAACAAAAATGAGCATCGCTTGGGCGAAACATCCCATAATCGTGTAAATTCGGTAAGTCAACGTTTGACTAATTCTACCTCTAGAACTCTTGGTCGACGGATTTCCTTAAATCCATTTACTAGCCCCAGAATACAAGACCGTCTTAATATCCCGTTGAGTCCAACCAAGTTTGGCGCGTGGTAACCTTTTATCACCCTACTTACCGGAGGTAAAAAGAGAACACCCCGCTTGGACGAGCGTGGTTCTAATGAACAAATGATTCATAGGTGTTACTAATTGGTAAGGCTAATCTCAATTTAACTTATGTGAGAGATATTGTCAATTTAGTCATAAATTCCCTATAAGTGAACTAAGTCAGTGAATGTAAATGATGTGAATTGACAACCGCGAAAATAAAATGCATGTGAATGGCGATTTTGGCATGCGCGGAAAAATAAAAGCAAGCAAGCATATGAATAATCCTAATATGGCCTCCGAGTTAAAAATAACTAGACTATTACATATCGGAAACCAAATCCTTGGTCCTTGCCTCTTCATTCCAAAAGTGGCTCATTCTTGTGGGATTTGGAATACCTTTCCAAAAATAGACTCCGTCTCGATGTAAATCCGTCTTTTGGAAACGCCGGTAAAAATAACTATTACAATCAAATTACATATCTATTACTATTATACATTAATTAATAAAATAAATAAAACTATTAATTAATTAAAAACCGACGATATGAGATTGTATTTAAATTACAAACAAATCGCTATTCCCATTCATTTCGGGTAATAACGATTAAAAATAACTAGGCCATACTAGGTACAACAAAATAAATACTTTAAATTAATGACATTCATTCATTCAAAATAAATAAATATGTTGTAAAATATTGCCAAAATCGCCCTATCTTACAATCGTTGGTAACTTGCTTGGTTTTGTGGATTTAATCGATTTTTAACTTGTTAAAAATCAATATTTAACACTTAAATCTCATTTAAGTCCAAACTAATTGACCAAACTATTTTGGACCTCAACAATTAGTCCTCACTAATTTGATGATGAATAATTAGTTTGATTTGGTGTTATTTGTTAATTTAATCGGTAAAATCATATAATTTAAGTAATAAATCCAAAATAATTGAAAATATTACCAAAAAATGAAAATAAAAATTTTGAGTATTCTGGAACACTCCCAAGAACATCAAAAGGTCAAAAAATTTGCCAAAAAGTTCGGATTAATTTTATGAAAAAAACGATCGATATTTATCGGTTTTTAACCACTAAAACCAATAAACATCAAAACACGGTGAAATCACATTTTAAATTTCACTTTTAACTTTTAAAATATATTATTGAATGTACATAAATTTATCAACGGCAAAAACATTCATTTGAAATATATGATTAAAATAATTCACTTTTATCGATTTTTATCTCATAAAATCAATAAACATGCAAAACTTCAAACCAACCTTCAAAATTTTACATACAATCTGTAGAAAATATGCATGAAACAATATAAAAATTTCATGACCCGAATCAACCTTTAACTATTTTTAGTTAACTCTTAACCAAAATACGGCATTTTTGACTCGGTTTTCTACAAAAAATCATTAAAAATAGCAAAATAACTTCACAAGTCACCAAATTGTACAACAAATCTTTTCATATCAGTAGGTATGCATGCCCAACAATTTTCATGCTAAAACCTCTTTTAACACCATTTTTTATTTTTCCAAATTATCTCATAATTTGTTAAATATGCTAAAAATCAACATGCAAATTACAAGCTTAAGCTCTGATACCACTTGAAAGATCATAAATCCTAATTAAACACTCTAATTAAATGTCAAATTATCTCATAATTTGTGTTTATGTGATCTATGTAACATGCATGCAATATTAAAGCGTATTAATATAAAAAGGAGGAAATTGGATTTCCTTACATTGAGTTGATGGTAATAAAATGGGCACAATCAAGACCTCCTATCTTGATTGATCTTGAGCTAAGAATAATGGAAGATCCAACTTGTACAAATCTTCAAATAGAAGATCTCCTTCAAGAAGCACCTAAGAACAAAACACCCAAAAATCTAACAAATACTAACTAGATATTTATTAAAATCAACCTTGATAATATGTAAAATATTACTAACACTCTTAGTAAATATTTTAGGTTACTAACTTTCTTAGTAAATGATTTTATTATTTTTAGAGAGATAAGTAATTTTCACACTTTCTATCACATGCAATGCTCAAGTTGTATGTAAAATGAACAAATGATGGAGTGTAAAAGGAGGGAGTGGCCGGGTAGGTGGAGTGTAGGAGTGGAGAATTTTTTTTGCAATTTTTCATGTCCAATACAATTTCTCCATAGAAAAGAACAAATAAGATAGGGAAGAACAAAAACATGAGTGTAATGATTATATTTATAATCATCCATTTACACGGTCCAATGTCCCATTTACGGGTCCATTTTAATTCTTATATTTGTCGCACAAATACGTGTAATTTTACTTTAAACATCGTTTTATGTTTAAATGATTCCGATTAAATTTGTCCAAAACACTCCGTAAATATACGTGTACCGCTACACATATTATTTACGTACTAGTATTAATCACATTAATCAATTAGTACAATTTTAGTGAATTAACAATTAATTAACTAAAACCCGTCTCATAAAATTTATTATTCAATTATCGCAGAATTAAATAATAACTTCCGTGCCTCGAGTTCGAAACTCGAAATCTCTCTTAAAGGATTGACTAACCTTTTAGTCGATAAATCAAGAGACTAAATAAATTGTATCTCATACAATTAATTAGTTGTCAATTGGGGTTTGTTCCTTTATGTAATACTACGGTTTTATGAGTCTCTGGGTACTCTATCGAGTGGGCCTTACTCTGTCGAGTAAGGGTGTTTTGCAGTTTTAAATAGTTTCTGACCTGTTGGGTACTCGATCGAGTAACCTTGAAACTCGATCGAGTAGGCGGCATTCGATCGAGTATGTCAGCTACTCGATCGAGTAGCCGGTTTACGGGGAGATGATTTGTCGGGTTTTGTTAATAATGCGATTTGATATATATAAACTTCCGTCACTTTCTTTAAAACACTTTTACAACCTAATTACGTTCAAAGAGAAAACAAACTACGTTGTTCGCATCAATCGCATTATTGGCAAATCCCGGAGCTTGGAAGGTCGGAATTCGTCTTTCTTTTCATCTTTGTGATCCTTGTGTCGAGGGTAAGATCTACGTACTGTGTTTATGGTTTTTCGTTAAAGTTAGTTAAACCCTAGTTTGGGGTTTGGGGGTTTTGTTGTGTTTCTTGTTTGGTAGTAATGGTATGATCGTATGTTAGGAGGAGGATTCGTAGAAGAAGACTTTTGATATCAGCTGTTGAGACCGTCTGACTGTATTGCATTCCAGGTACGGTTTCCCTACTCAGTATTAGTCACATGATGTGTTGTTTGTGATTGGTGATTGTTGAATATTATCATACTCGTATTGAGACGGTTGTTGGTGATGATTGCTGTATAGTAGTTGTGATTGTTTGTATCTGTCTGTGTTCTTCGGGGCGCGTCCTTGGCTGAGTGGAGTCACTTGCGGGAGTGGCTTCACGCCCATTATTCGCCTTCTGTGGAACCCGCCACAGAAGGGATGTGCACATTAAGGGATTTTGGTTTATCGCTCGGATGAGATGAGCGGGGATTTGGTGGGAACGGCTGCGGTCCCCCACTGGCGGCGTGGAGTGACCTATTGCGATGGGCACTCTGGCAGGACTACACACTTTAGTGTGTAATCGGAGTTGTGGAGTTGATAATGGAGTTTGGAGTATATGTGTATGACGATTGAGTTGTGTACTTGTTGTATTCCTGGATTATATAGATTGTGTGATTAGTACTGACCCCGTTTATTGTTTTAAAAACTGTGGTGATCCATTCGGGGGTGGTGAGCAGTTGTTGAGCAGGTATGAGTAGAGATACATGGGCAAGCTGGGATGAGTCATCACTGCAGTTAGAAGAGTCTTCCGCTGTTGTCGAACTTTATATTTAGCTTTTGGACATTTGGTTTTTAGAGAACATGTATTTACATTTTATCAATTTGGTTTTCGGATTGTAACCTTTCACTTAACTTTATTCTATTTAAACGTTGTTTCGTTATTGTCTTATGAGTATCATAGCCTCGGGTAACCGAGATGGTAACATCTTTATACCTGAGTGGTCCTGGTAAGGCACTTGGAGTATGGGGGTGTTACAAATGGTATCAGAGCGACGATCCTGAAACCTGTAACCAATGAATCCAATGAACATAGGGAGTCAAATAAAATGAACCCGGGGTAGAAGTTGTAGGAGCTAATGCAAAGACTTGGGAGACGTCCTAAAGTCGCGAACTCGCCGTACAATTTTGAACCGGTCATCATGGGATATGTGTCGGGATCGTTAAGTGCTTATCGTGTGCTTTGTGTATCTATATAGTAGTATGTTGTATGAATTGATGGATGCATGCATGTGGAGGATGGGAGATCTGAGTTGAAAGATGATGATGACGTGAATTGTATGTTGGTTGATTGTAAAGCATGAAAGTATAATGATTGATACATATAATGTGGCATGTTATAATTATGAAAGGAAAAGTGTTTTGTTTATATATATATATAAAGCGATGCGTAAGTATATATGTTGTTGTAGTCGTTTTATGTAAGAGTATAGAAAGTTGGGAGTGTGAATTGAACATGTGTTGGGTGAATATGTTGAACGAGTATGGTGGATAAATATGTGGCATGATGGATGAATTAGTGGAAAAAGATGAATAATCGTTGTTGATAATATGATTTATGATTAAGCATGTTATATAATGGAAGTTATTTTATAATGTTGTTATGCTAGTAACATGTGAATAGGGGACTTGATGTCATGTATTTGTGATTTTGTTTACGAAAAGTGATAGAATAAAAGCATGTGGGTAAATCATGATTGACAAGTTAAATAATCTATGTGCATGATGAATGTTGTTGCTTGGCTTTTGAAGATAGTAACATGTGATTAGGAATACTCGTTTTATGAGTTTTGGGTTGGTTTTGTTTGCTTGCTTGTTGTTTAAGTTGTTTAGAAGTAAAATCAAGTAGTTATGTTTTTCGATTATAGAGAGGTTGTCTTTAAACTGTTGTAACTTGAGATGTATATATGGTTTTGATGTGATTCCTTGGTACTCGATCGAGTAGCCCTTACTCGATCGAGTAGCCCCAGATAATTTGTTATACGTGTCTCTGACTTTCACTTACTCGATCGAGTAAGTCATTTACTCGATCGAGTGGCCTGTACTCGATCTAGTGTCCCCTGTTTTGGGTCATATGCTTATCTTTTGAATTCGTTGCATATTATGTTTAATTCAAAGGTGTTATTTTGCTTCTTTATGCGTTGTTTTACATGTATGTTGGTCCTGATGCGTAAGTTACCCAATCTTATGATGTAAGGAGTGGCTCTTGTGGTGAGTATGAGTTTGGTGGGGAGGACATGAGTTATATGTGGTTGTGATAGATAGTGAAAAAGAAAAGAAAGATTGTTAAGACTTATTGAGGCATGAAGCATGTTTGAGATGAGATGAGTGATATGATTTTGTGTTGAGTAATGTAAAAGTAAGTAAATATGGGCAAGGGATGATGTGAGTCTAAGGAACGTGAGAATGAAAAGATCAAAAGGAAGGATGTGGATGGTGGCAACTTGAGATGTGTAAGGAATTATGGAGGGAGATGGTTAGGAGTCGTGTGGGTTAAGAATATACATGGTGAAAGTTCGTTTTAAAGGGGTTGAGAAGAGTGGTATATAGTGAACTTTGTGGAGACATGTCGCGAGGTGGATTTGTAGATAGCGAGTGAGTTTAGGAATTTGGTTTATCAAGAGGGGGAACTAATGTGTGATTTTCTTGGGCAGTTAACAGTATGAAATGAGTTTGGGAGAAGATGGAGTTGACTGACCATGTAGATTGATTGGTGATAAGTGAGAGTGATAGCATGATAAGAGAAGATCCATGGTAAGGAAGAGTGAGATAATATCAATAAGAAATAATGGGATTTGAGTTTTGGAGCAATGAGAAGGTAATCGGAGCACTAAAGAGTTAGGAAGAAGTAATAAGGAGTTTTATGGTTAATTGATTTTGTCGAGTGTAAAAGAAAAGAATGAGGGGAGTAAAACTAGGAAAGTGTTGACCGGAGTTATGTGATATAGAGGTAAGGAGTCGTCGAGATGTGTGATACCTATCATGAGGATTTGAGTTAATGGTTATATAGGAGTTTCAGAACAACATGTTTAGTCAGGAATTTCGAGGAATTAAGTAAAGTAAAAGTTGGGTAGAGAATTTGCACGATATGAGATCTTGGTGGTGAGTCGAGTGACGATACAATTAAGGATGGAATTGGGAATAGTGTTGAGGTAATTTTGTTGATGGATTTGATGTTTGTTATTTGGGATGTTAACCAAAGATAGGAAAGAAATCGTGATGTTTAGAGATGAGTGTAAGAGGTTTGATGTCCGGACAGTGGTAGTGTTATGGTTTGTGACTAGTGGTTAAGGGTGATGGTATATTAGAAAGGTAGCAATTCTAAAGAGTTTGATTTTGTAGAGACCAGATTGATATGTATGGTTATGAGAGAGTATAAGATGTGGTTATATGAGGCGGTTGTTAGTAGTTGAGTATTAATGGTATGGTTACAATTGGCAGGGGGTGATGGATATGCGGTTGGGAGAATATGTTATGAGGGGTATTCGAGTTAAGCTCGGGTGAGAGGTAACTTTTATCAGGTGGTAACTTACGTGATCAGGATTGACTAGTTGGATGTAATTATGGGTCTATGATGTGTCTAAACGTTTGTGTTAGGTTCCGACCTCACGATAAGTGGTATGGTGTGATAGACATAAAGTTGTTGTCTGAATGTTCCGTAATATATGTTGGATGCGGTAACCTAATGGAATGATGTTTAAAAATGGTAATAGTTCGATTGATCTGGCAGGGTTAGTTATAATTGTATGTGCATTTATAATATATGTTTATTCCGTGAAAAGGTATGGATGGTATGCATGAGATTCTTGTCTGTTATTCCGTATGATATATGGTGTTGTTATCTAGTAAAGCAGTCTTGAGTAAGTTTTCTTGTCCGAGATGTTATATTAAGTCAGTATTTATGGGATTGTGTATGTTGTGATGTCTATCGGTGTGGTTGTGGTGCCTCAGGTGGTGATCCGGGCACGGTACTTAGTGTTGTGATGCGGGTATTTTTGCACTGCGGTGTGCCTGTTGGTGGCGGTGTTGTGATGCCGTCACCGGTTGTGGTGGAGTAGGCGAGATGATTATGATACGAGTTTTCGAAAGTACATACTAGTTAAACATAGATTGTTGTTGTGTTTGCTGCTGTTCCTTGTGAGTTTTGGTTGAACATGTAGACTGTTGTTTTGTTTGTTGATGTTTCTTACCAGTTTCAGTTTGGGAATGAGGGTAGAGTATGATATGAAAGAGAGTTGTATATGTTTTCGTTATTGTCATGGTATAGTGATATTCTGTTGATGGGACACAGTTGTGAGAAGTTGTTACAGTAATTTTGATCTTGTTTTAAGATGAGGCATCGGAAGTCATAGTCATGGCAGGTGATTCGTGGAACATGTGTTGTAATGATCTAAAAGGTGCAGGTGGTTCATAATCTTTCGTTGAGACAGTGAGTGTAGGGTGTTGGGAATTAGTGTCATGTTAAGTTATGTATGAGTTTTGCGGTAAAGAAAGAAAAGAATTTAAGAATCTAGTGTGAGTGTACGTAACAAGTGTGGATCGTGAGTTCGGCTTTTGGCGATATGTGTTTTATATAGTGAGGTATGTTGTGTTGCGGTATGTGGAAGAGTTGGAGTGTTGGTTATGCTACGGATTTTGTGGTATTGGTTAGATGGCATGCATAATGAGTTGAGGTATGAGAACTGTTTAAGTAAGAGAGCCTTGGAAATAGGAATGGTTATAAGTGTGAGGGTATAGGCGGTTATCTTTGACATGTGGTGGTGATAAAGATAATGAGAAGATATATCTAAGGATCAAGTATTAGTGAGTTACGAGGACGTAACATTTATCTTAAGAGGAGTAAGATGCGGCAAAGAGTGTTTGATGGTTGTACATGTTGTAATATAATTGGAAGTACAGTGTTAGTGTAGCATAAAGGATGGATTTGTTTTGTGGTTGATTTTGTTAAAAGGCCATGGCCGTACTTGTAGTAGTGTGATGCTTCGGAGTGTGAGAATATTTTCTATAGTGCTGACAGTTGGATGAAGATGTATATGAGTTCTATAGTGTTGACAGTTGGAGGATGAGGTTATGAGTGTGAGTAAACTTCGAGGACGAAGTTCCTTTTAAGGGTGGTAGAATGTAACATTCCGTTTGATGTTTGTGAATGTCTTGATATTGGATTTTCTAATGGATAATATGTTACGGAGCTAGCAGCGTTTGTGGATAATAGTTTGTGGTGTTGGGAGTTGGTGTCGAGAGAGAATATGATGTAGTTGATACGATATCGTGAGCGATGTGTGGAGGTAGGAATAGTTGGTGTTAAGAGTTCATGGTTTCATGTTGTATAGGTTGGGGTTTTGTTTTGAGTTCTTAGTAGCTTTGTTGTGTCTTGATCGAGTTAGTATGTTTGTTTTTATGTATGGGTTGAACTTCGGGGACGAAGTTCTTTTTAAGGAGGGAAGACTGTAATACTACGGTTTTATGAGTCTCAGGGTACTCTATCGAGTGGGCCTTACTCTGTCGAGTAAGGGTGTTTTACAGTTTCAAATAGTTTCTGACCTGTTGGGTACTTGATCGAGTAACCTTGATACTCGATCGAGTAGGCGGCACTCGATCGAGTATGTCAGCTACTCGATCGAGTAGCCGGTTTACGGGGAGATGATTTGTCGGGTTTTGTTAATAATGCGATTTGATATATATAAACTTCCAACACTTTCTTTAAAAAACTTTTACAACCTAATTACGTTTAAAGAGAAAACAAACTACGTTGTTCGCATCAATCGCATTATTGGCAAATCCCGGAGCTTGGAAGGTCGGAATTCGTCTTTCATTTCATCTTTGTGATCCTTGCGTCGAGGGTAAGATCTACGTACTGTTTTTATGGTTTTTCGTTAAAGTTAGTTAAACCCTAGTTTGGGGTTTGGGGGTTTTGTTGTGTTTCTTGTTTGGTAGTAATGGTATGATCGTATGTTAGGAGGAGGATTCGTAGAAGAAGCCTTTTGATATCAGCTGTTGAGACCGTCTGACTGTATTGCATTCCAGGTAGGGTTTCCCTACTCAGTATTAGTCACATGATGTGTTGTTTGTGATTGGTGATTGTTGAATATTATCATACTCGTACTGAGACGGTTGTTGGTGATGATTGCTGTATAGTAGTTGTGATTGTTTGTATCTGTCTGTGTTCTTCGTGGCGCGTCCTTGGCTGAGTGGAGTCACTTGCGGGAGTGGCTTCACGCCCATTATTCGCCTTCTGTGGAACCCGCCACAGAAGGGATGTGCACATTAAGGGATTTTGGTTTATCGCTCGGATAAGATGAGCGGGGATTTGGTGGGAACGGCTGCGGTCCCCCACTGGCGGCGTGGAGTGACCTATTGCGATGGGCACTCTGGCAGGACTACACACTTTAGTGTGTAGTCGGATTTGTGGAGTTGATAATGGAGTTTGGAGTATGTGTATGACGATTGAGTTGTGTACTTGTTGTATTCCTGGATTATATAGATTGTGTGATTAGTACTGACCCCGTTTATTGTTTTAAAAAATGTGGTGATCCATTCGGGGGTGGTGAGCAGTTGTTGAGCAGGTATGAGTAGAGATACATGGGCAAGCTGGGATGAGTCATCACTGCAGTTAGAAGAGTCTTCCGCTGTTGTCGAACTTTATATTTAGCTTTTGGACATTTGGTTTTTAGAGAACATGTATTTACATTTTATCAGTCTGGTTTCCGGATTGTAACCTTTCACTTAACTTTATTCTATTTAAACGTTGTTTCGTTATTGTTTTATGAGTATCATTGCCTCGGGTAACCGAGATGGTAACATCTTTATACCTGAGTGGTCCTGGTAAGGCACTTGGAGTATGGGGGTGTTACACTTTAGGTGTGACCGAAAGGGGTCAGTTAATCACAGCTGTCAAACGACAATAACGTCAAATTCTAGTCAGCCAACCGTTATCGATTTACGTTAATCAACTGACGAGGATCATAAAATAAATATCCTGATGATATTCCTTTAATGAGATTTATGATGTAAATGCACTATTGTGGAGGACACTAACTCCAACAGGTGGTGGATCAAAATGGGAAGCTAGACGCGAGAACGACCGCTAGTGATTAGGTCGGAAATAACACAAGAGCGCCCCGCTCGTGGTCGAGACAAGAAATGTGACAAAGGCGACAAAGGCAAGGGGAAAATGGAAGAGTAGCCTTAGTCATTTTTAATAGTATTATTTGTTAGTTGAGTTGTAATAAATGGCGGGGTTTTTAGAATCCTAGCCTAGCATTTTAATTTTCAGGTTTTTAAATTTATATGTATTTGACGTATTACTATTATTTAAGGAGTAATGAATAAATGATTTATTAGTTAAGAAACTTTTATAAATTTTCTTTATTTATTCTTGTCGAATTTCAAATGCAACATGCAAATGTCCTTCTATTTACATTTTGAAATGACGGGTTGTATCCTGTAAAGGACTGCCTACGTATTCATTAGAAAAAATGAAATCAAACGCTGTACGTAATTCGAAAAAATGTAAAAGAATAAATGTTGCAAGCAAGAGCTTGTAATGAACTTAGAAAAAAAATAAGCGTGTGCTTTACTTACTCCTAAGGAAATGCAATTCAATTTATTTGATGATATGAGGATGTCAAAATGTCAAAACGCAAGAGCGAAATGTCATAAGCTTTTTAGCGGGCCAGGTGCCATTTTTATTTCGTGTCGCAAGAGCGGCACGTGTGTCACGCGAGGCGCGTTTTATCCTATTCTAAGGGTAGTACCGTTTCAATTGGTCTAGGTTAGTCAAATTAGAAAACTCATTCCCGTTTAGGTCTGTGATCTTAACCGCCCCTCCTGAAAGTATGAACTTGACCAAAAATGGTCCTCCCAATCAAGTTTAAATTTTCCCCGTGGATCGACAGGTAAGAGAGCTCGGACTGACTTGAGTACTAAATCCCCTTCCTTGATATTTCTGGGTTTGACCCGTTTATTAAATGCTCGTTTGATACGTGCCTGATATGTCTGCACATTATGTAATGCACGTAGCCTCCGTTCGTCCAAGAGGACGAGTTCATCATACCTATCCCTATTCCATTCAGCTTCTGGAATTTGACTTTTGAGTAAAATGCGTAGGGATGAGATCTCTAGCTCTACTGGTTGTACAACTTCCATGCCGTAAGTCAAATAGAAAGGAGTAGCCCCAGTGGGCATCCTAACTGACGTGCGGTATCCCCATAATGCAAAGGGTATTTTGTTAGACCAATCGCGATAATTGTCGATCATTTTCTTGAGGATCGTGACGACATTTTTGTTAGCTGCTTCTGCCGCACCATTAGTTTGAGGTCTACATGGCGAGGAATGGTGATGCTTGATCTTATATTTGGCTAGCAATTGTTCAGCTTCGGCCTGAAAATGTGCCCCGTTGTCACTGATGATTTCATGTGGGCAACCATATCGATAAGTGATATTGGTTTATATGAACTTTGCCACATGTTTGGCTGTAAGGCTAATGTAACATGCTACCTCAACCCATTTAGTAAAATAGTCGATAGCTACTAAAATGTAACAATGACCTCCTGTCCCAACTGGAGTGATTTTCCCGATGATGTCTATTCCCCAAGCATAAAATGGCCAAGGAGATGTCATGGTATATAACATTGAGGGAGGAACATGTTGCACATTCCCGAAGATCTGGCAATTATGACAATGCCTGACGTATTTGATCCAATATGACTCCATTGTCATCCAGTAATACCCTTGACGCGTAATTTTCTTTGCCATCATAGGTCCACTCATTTGAGGACCGCATTCTCCATCGTGAACTTCTTCCATTACTTTCTGTGCCTATGAATGATCAAGGCAACGCAAGATGACACCAAGTGGCGTTCTTTTGTATAACTCTCCCTGCATGAGGAGGTATTGAGAGGCAAGTAGGCGTATTGCGCGTTGTCCCCTCTTATCCATATCTGGTGGATATGTACCATTAAGCTTGAAATTTAGAATGGCCTGGAACCAAGGTTCCCCTGGGTTTTCCTCTTCATCTGTAAGGAAGTGTATATAGGCTGGCTCTGACCGCCGTTCGATGCACAAAGGCATTTCAACCATGTTCTCTGGCATGTTGATCAAGGATGCGAGTTTTGCAAGAGCGTCCGCAAACTGATTTTCTTCGCGAGACAGGTGTAAATAAGTAACCTGATCGAAGAATTGAGTAATCTGATCTATCCTATCCTGATAGGGTGCCGGACTTTCACTTCGGATTTTCCAGGATCCAGTGATTTGGTTAAAGATTAATTATCAGTCCCCGTGAACTCGAAGGTTCTTGATGCCCAAACTCATTAATTCTTGTAGACCAATGAGGCAAGCTTCATACTCTGTTGCATTATTTGTCACCTCGAAATCGAGTTTGATAGAAAGTGGTTTATACTCGTCTTCAGGAGAAATGAGCAACACTCCTATTCCAAATACTTTCAAATTGGATGCCCCATCAAAGTAAAGATCCCAAGAATCCGTACTGGTTTGTAAAATATCCTCATCTGGAAACGACCACATGTCTATTACTTGCGTATCGTTGATAGGATTATCTGCGAAGAATTCAGCCACGGCACGTCCCTTTATGACTTTCAAAGGTACGTATTTGAGATCGAACTCTGAGAGCATTAAATTCCATCTTGCCAAGTGTCCATTGAGGACGGGTTTCTCGAAGAGGTATTTGACGGGATCCATTTTAGAATACACTTTGACTGAGTGGCAAAGCATGTAATGGCGTAGCTTCTTTGTTGCCCACACAAAGGCGAGGCATGTCTTCTCGAGAGGTGTATACTTACTTTCGTACTGCAGGAACTTCTTACTAAGGAAGTAGATAGCTCTTTCTTCTTTTCCAACAGTCTGTGCGAGCATAGCCCCCATGGCTATTTCGGTAACTGTGAGATATAAACTGAGAGGTTGATCTTGTTGAGGAGGCATTAGCACTGGTGACTTGGCCAATATCTCCTTTATCCTGTCAAATGCATTTTGACAGTCATCGTCTCACACGGTATGGTCCGTTTTCTTGAGCTTTTGAAGATAGGTTCGCAGATCACAGTGAGTTTCGATATGAATCGACTTATGTACTACACTTTGCCCAGGAATCCTCTAACCTCTTTTTCTGTTTGGGGTGTGGCATCTCGATTAAGGCCATGATCTTGGATGGATCAATTTCTATCCCCCTCTGGCTGACAACGTATCCTAGAAGCTTGCCTGACGTTACTCCGAATGCACATTTCTGAGGATTGAGCCACATGTTGTATTTGCACAATCTGAGGAAGAATTTGCCAAGGTTAGCGAGGTGCCCTTTTCTATCTTTAGATTTGACGATCATATCGTCCACATACACCTTCACCTATTTATGCATCATGTCATGTAGAAAAGTAGTCGCAGTGCGTTGGTACGTAGCCCAGCATTGATTAGCCCGAATGGCATAACAGTATAGCAGTATGTGCCCCACTGAGTGATGAAGGCTGTCTTGTGCATATCTTCTTTGGCCATTTTGATTTGGTTATACCTTGCATACCCGTCCATGAAGGATAACAACGCGTGATCTGCTGTATTACCTACCAATATATCGATGTGTGGTAGAGGGAGGTCGTCTTTAGGAATCGCTTTATTCAAGTCTCTGAAATCAAAACAAACCCAGATTCGCCCATCTTTTTTTTGGTACGGGGACTATATTAGCCACCCAGTCTGAATACTCGGAAACTTTGATGAATCCGACTTTGAATTGCTTATCGAATTCTTCTTTAATCTTAAGAGCCCACTCTGTCCTCATCTGACGAATCTTCTGTTTTACAGATTTGAAACCTGGATTAATTGGAATGTAATGTTGTAGATACCTAGTATCTGCACCTTCAAAAAACCACCCGATGATAATCGGACTATAACGTGTTTTTGATATGCGTGCGTGGATTAGCTATACATGAGACGGCTTAATGCACTAATCGGATATGAAAAATGATTTCATAAATGGTTTTCTAACTTCATTTGCATTAAAATAACACTATTTAGAGTTAAAACCGTCTTCGGACCCAAAACCGACTCAGAAACCTGCAACCTGAGTCAACCCGAGTCTCGAATGTCAAAAATGATGCCATAAATGGTTTTATCTTGCCATTTGCATCAAAATGACACTAATTAGAGTCAAAATTGACACCAAGCCAAAAACTGACTCAAAATTCAAATCCCGACTCAACACGGTTCAAATCCGAGTCAAGCACACAAAGTACCTACCCCAAGTAACACCCAAAATCATATTATTATATGACCATATTGTTACACGACATCCTATTTGATTACCACAAATTAAACCAACCAAAAAATGGATAGGAGAAAGGCCACAACCAAATTGAAAAGGACAGGGCACCCCATTGCGTAGCAGGCTGGCTCGTGCCTCAATGGGCGTCCTCCTTAGCCTCCAAGCAAACTCAACCGACCTACCATCCCAAAATTCTCTATAAATACCCACCATCACACACCACAATACTTACGCGAACGTCCACCCTCTCACATCTCCCTTAAACTTCTAGACTCGACTTCCTAAGTCACAAAATCGACACGTGTTTTCGGCCTACCGATCGAAAACACAAGCCTTACACATTTTGTTTGGTACCGTCGTCGTGCATTCGACCAACCCATTCGACCAACTTAACATTAATCAACATGTTTTTCAACAACATATTTTCAACTCATTTTCAAAACAAAATCCTTTTTTAAGGCAGTCTTTTAAACTTCTTTGATCGCAAGTAGTCACAACGATAAAATCGTCTCTAAAGTCGTCTACCTCGCAAACATCAATACACGTAAGTTTGAGGGTGTAAACAACTCACTTATTTTATGTCTTTGCTGTTTTTATGAGTTTATAAACATGAACAATGCATAACACGATCCAAAAATAGGAGAAATGAGCCAAAACCGGATTTTGGTCTGAGACAGGGGCTACTTGCGTAGCAGGGGTGCTCGCGCCTCAATGCCCTCTCATGCCTTAATCCAGCCGTGTTTGTGTTCATCTTTCCGCAACATTTTTCTTTTATTTTCTTTTATGGCTTTTACAGTTTTAATTTGTTTTTATGACAAATATTTTAAGCATAAATTGCAATCACCCTTGGTTCCTTATACCATGACGGTTTTATCCGTGACTCGGTGATATTACTTATTTAATTACATTTTAAAGGGTATTATAACACTCTTTTCTTTTATTTACCATTTTTCTCATTTATTTACACCTGCAAACATATTAGTCATAATTCATAATCATCCTTTGTTTTTTTATACCATGTCGGTTTAATCCGAGTAAGATGACAAACTTGACTAATTAAAAAGAAATGAACTTAACATATTAGTTCATATCAAATATTTTACATTTTTATTTGTAAACTATACTTTTCAAACTTGAAAATCCGACAACGAATGTTACTAAGATAATGTGGATTATTTCGAGTCATGCAAATCATTTAATCACAAAAGCGGTTTTAAACAACCTTTTTTAACAACCAGAAGACGCCCCTTGGGTCGTCGTCTGACTCGCGCCCCAAGAGGCCGTCTGTTTTCATATTTCAAAACCTGGACAGCCCCCTTTCCCTCGCCAATAGGCTCGCGCCCTAATGGGGCTGCCTAGTACTGCTCCTGCCTCCTCTTCAGCATTTGTCTAGGACGATCCCAATTACGGTTAACCCGAATCTACATGGATCAGGTTGACAAGTTTACGTTTTTAAAATTTGTCATTTAAACTTACTTCTTTTCCAAATAAATGGATCGTGTTAAGCATCATAACCCGAATTTGGTAAATGGATGTTTAATTTCCGTTTTCACATGCGAATCAATCTAAATCCAACTTTGACACCGATTTCTTGGTACATAGATAAACAAACCGACTTATTAAATTCTCATATGTTAGGTTAAACTTTTGGATGTGCATTCATGCATTAAACCGTTTTATCAACTCTTACACTTAAACAACCACGATCGATCAGTAGAGGCCGCTAACGCGGGTGGGATTGGGTGTTCGATTAAAGACCATCCCAATACGTACCCTCACCCCATACTCAGAACCTTTGGATAGTGGATGGCCTTATCCAGGGCGTACGAGAGTCATTCTAGCGATAGGATGCTAAAGGGGGACGAGTCCTTATCTTTTGTACCTAGGACAAACACCGCTTTTTTGCCTCGGTTGACCTAGGTATAAAGCGGATTCGAACGGGTTCCAAGTATCCCACAAATGCTTGGTGGCGACTCCGAACATCTCTACATCGTTTCGAGACCTTGACCGAGACGAAACCGACCGATCTAAAACGATCCGGTCGAAAGCATTTTTACGCCACTGAGCGTGGCTTTTAGACCGCTGCATGTCCACAGATTGGCTCGGCGTCGCAGGTGATCTATGTCCTTAGAGGCGACTCTAGTGGGGAAAACTAGGACACTTGTGTCTTTGTGATCCTTAGAGGTGAAACTCGAACGAGGTCGTGGTTTAAGTGCATTAATTGATATTACGGTCATAAGTCGGGTTCCTTGTCCGGGCCCACAACCTAACCTTTATCGACCAATTGGCTCATCCCGTCGGTGTGAGTTTTCTCATCCCCGCGTTTCGAATCCCGATTGAGTCAAGCATACCATTGACTATACACATTTATGTTTCGTCAAAGAGCTTTCATTTCCTTCGTGCACGAGGCTAGGGCGCCCTCCTTAAACATTTTGTTTGGATTGGAATCCCTCTCGAAAATCGGGGTTTGATCGCTTGGTGTTTAACCCCCCTTTATTAAGTAGAAACCCGTGTCAGCATTATGCATAATATAATTAACTGTGAGTGCTTATGTGTTTTGTGATCATAAGTCCTTCCGTGTCATTTTCAAACTTTCAAAAAACACATTTTTGCGCCGTTATAATGGCCGTTTTAAAACTCGGTCTTTCGCCGACCGTTGCAAACCCTTTTTATGCCGTCCTAATGACGACTTTCAAAACTGGTTTTCTACAACCGTTTCAAAAACACGTTTCGCACCGTTATAATGGCCGTTTCAAACCTCGGTCTTTCGCCGACCGTTTCACACCTTTTTATGCCATCGTAATAACGATTTTCAATACACCTTTTTATGCCGTTATAACGGCCATTTCAAAACCCGGTTTTTATAACCATTTGAAATGCACCTTTTCATGCCGTTGTAATGACGATTTCAAACCTTAGTATTCACAAACCATTTCAAAATACCCTTTTACGTCGTTATAATGGTCATTTCAAACCTCGGTTTGTCGCCGACTATTGCATTCTCAAAGCGCCTTTTTTTATCGTCGTAATGACGAATTCTACCCTCGAATTTTCAAAATTCGAAATCAGTTTTCAAACAAAAATGTTTTTCAAACCGTCTTAATGACGATTTCAACCCGTGCAACTTTCCAAATTTGAAATCTCGTTTTCGAAATCAAATTTGGCGTTTCTAAGCCGTCGTAATGACGTTTTCAATTCTCACACTTTTCGATTTGCATACCGTCTTTCAAAGGTTAAAACGGTTTTCTAACCCGTCGTAATGACGAATTCAATCCTCATAATTTCCAATTTCAAATCATTGAAAATAATTTAAACCGTTTTCAAATTTCAATTAAAAATCAAATCTTTGAAAACAAATTTAACCGTTTTCAAATTTCAATTCAAAATCAAATCTTTGAAAACAAATTTAACCGTTTTCAGATTTCAAATCCAATTTCAAACCATTTGAAAACAAATTTAACCGTTTTCAAATTTCAATTTAAAATCAAGTCTTTGAAAATCAATTTTACTATTTTCATATTTCAAATCAAAACTCAATCATTCGAAAACGAATGTAACCGTTTTCAAATTTCAATTACAATTTCAAAATCTTTTAAAAACAAATTTAGCCGTTTTCAAATTTCAATTACATTTTCAAAATCTTTTGAAAACAAATTTAACCGTTTTCAAGTTCTCCAATTTTAAATCATTTGAAAACAAATTTAACCGTTTTCAAATTTCAATTACAATTTCAAAATCTTTTGAAAACAAACTTAACTGTTTTCAAATTCTCCAATATTAAATATTTGAAAATAAATTTAACCCTTTTCAAATTTTCAACCCAATTTCAAATTCTTTGGAAACAAATTTAACCGTTTTCATGGCCATTGTGATGACGATTCCAAATTCTTCAATTCTCGATTTTCAAATCCGTGATTCAGAATTTAGAAACCCGTCTTTGAAAACCAAGTACTATTTTCTAAGCCGTTTCAACCCCCAATTATTTCAAACCTGTCTTCTGAAAATTAACTCAACCTTTTTCGAAAGACAGCCTCAAGCAAATCTCGCTTTTTTGAAAATTTCTATTTTCGAAAATCCTTTTTAAATAATGACATCGAACATATCAGTCCACCATTCCGATTCAACCTCGAGTCGAGTCAAGTCGCCTAGATAAAGTCGAGTCTCCGCCGAAGTTAGTACCTACCTCCTGCTCTAGGTCGTGTCGCCTAATTGTCGAGACATCTTCAATGATGTTAGCAGAGTCAAAACCTCTCGCCTATTAAACCCGTCTTTCCCCCACATTACGGGTCAAAGGTCAAGTTTGTGTACATCTCTCGTCCAACGGCGTCACTTAATCGACAAACCTCCAAACTAAGTCAGAAGTCGTCTGTCTATGCATCACTATGCCTGTGGACATGGGCCACATCTCGGTCTGCGGATTTGGGCCGCCTACCGGTCCGTAGTCACGGGCCACCTTCATGCCAGGCCAAACTGTGGACATGCAGCGGTCTCTTTGAAAGCCACGCTCGGCGGCGTAAAAATGCTTTCGACCAGATCGCTTTAGATCGGTCGGTATCGTCTCGGCAAGGGCCGCGAAACGATTAGAGATGTTCGGAGTCGCCACCAAGCATTTATGGGATGCCTGGAACCCGTTCGAATCCACTTTATACCTAGGTCAATCAAGGCAAAAAGCGGTGTTTGACATAGGTACTAAAGATAAGGACTCGTCCCCCTTTTAGCATTCTATGCCTAAAATGACTCTCGTACGCCCTGGATAAGGCCATCCACTATCCAAAGGTTCTGAGTAAGGGGTGAGGGTACGTATTGGGAAGCCCTTTAATCGGACACCCAATCCCGCTCGCGTTAGCGGCCTCTACTGATCGATCGTGGTTGTTTAAGTGCAAAAGTTGATAAGACGGTGTAAATGCATGAATGCACATCCAAAAGTGTTAACCTAACATGTGAGCTTTCTAAGTCGGTTTGTTAATCCAAATATCAAGCATAAGATGTCAAATTAGATTTAGATTGATTTACATGTGAAAACGGAATTTAAACATCCATTTACCAAGTTCGGGTTTTGATGCTTAACACGATCCATTATTTATTGAAAAAGGGTGTCAAATGACAAAGTGTAAAAACATAAGCTTGTCAATCTGATCCGTCATGTATTCGGATTAACCGTAATCGGGATCGTCCTAGACAAGTGCTAAAAACGAGGCAGAACAGCGCCAGGCAGCCCTGGTAAGGCGCGAGCCTATGGGCGAGGTAAGGGGCTCTGCCCAGGTTTTAAAATATGAAAGCAGAGGGCCTCTTGGGGCGCGAGCCATGGGGCGACCTAAGGGGGCGTCTCCTGGTTTTTGAAAAGGTTATTTAAAACCGTTTTTTATGATTAATGATTTGCAAGTATGATTTGCATGACTCGGAATAATTACTATTATGTTAGTAATATTCGTTGTCGGATTTGCATGTCTGAAAAGCATAATTTACAAATAAAAATGTAAAATGTGTAAAAGGAAAATCTTTGATTTGAACTAATTATGTTAAGTTGAATTATTTGTAATTAGTCAAGTTTTTCATCGTACTCGGATTAAACCGACATGGTATAAATAACCAAGGATGATTATGAGTTATGACTAATATGTTTACAAATGTAAACAAATGAGAAAAATGGTAAATAAAAGAAAAGGGTGTTAAAATACCCATTAAAATGTAATTAACCAATAATATCATCAAGTCACGGAATAAACCGTCATGGTATAAAGAACCAAGGATGATTTTTATAATGGTCAAAATGTGTTCATCATAAAAATGAATTAAAATTGTAAATAAAAGAATAGAAATTCCTTTAAAATGTAAGTAACCAATTAACATTACCGAGTCACGGATTTAACCGTCATGGTATATGGAACCAAGGGTGATTATGATTTATGGTTAAAAAGTTTGTCATAAAAATGGTTTGAAACATTCGAAATGGTAAAAACCGTAAAAGGAAAGAAGTAAAAATAAGAGAAAGTGTTGAAGGAAAGACGAACTCAAACACGATTGAGTCTGACCTGGACACCCCATTGAGGCGCGGGCAAGCCGGCGAACCAAGAGGCTTCTGTCTCAGGCCAAAACTCAGTTTTGGCTCGTCTAACCTATATTTGAATTGTTCATGCATGTAAACTCATAAGAACAGTAAAGACATGAAATAAATGAGTTGTTTACACCCTCAAACTTACGTGTACTGATATTTTGCGACGTAGACGACTTTAGAGACAAGTTTTCTCGTAGTGACTACTCACGATCAAGAAGTTTAAAAAGAGTGCCTTAAAAAAGGATTTTGTTTTGAAAATATGTTAATTAAAACATGTTGATTAATGTTGAGTTGGTCGAATGGGTCGGTCGAATGCACGGCGACGGTACCAAACAAAATGTGTAAGGCTTGTGTTTACGATCGGTAGGTCGTAAACACGTGTCGATTTTGTGACTAAGGAAGTCGGGTCTAGAAGTTTAAGGGAGATGTGAGGGGGCGGACTATCACGTAAATGTTGTAGTGTGTGATGGTGGGTATTTATAGAGAAATGTGGGTAGGTAGGTCGGTTGTGTTTGCTTAGAGGCTAAGCAGACACCCTAAAGAGGCGCGAGCCACCCCGTGACTCAATGGGGTGTACTGTCCCTTTCAATTTGGACGTGGCCAATTCTCCATCCATTGTTGATATGTGGCAATCAAATAGGATGTCGTGTAACAATATGGGCATCTAATAAGATGATTTTGGGTGTTACATGAGGTAGGTGTTTTGTGTGCTTGACTCGGGTTTGACCCGTGTGAGTCGGGATTTGAATTTTGAGTCGGTTTTTGGCCCGGTGTCGGTTTTGACTCTAATTAGGGTCATTTTAATGGAAATGACATGATGAAAACATTCATGGCATTATTTTTGACATTCGAGATTTGGTTTGACTCAGGTTGACTCGAGTTGCAGGTTTCTGAGTCGGTTTTGCGTCCGAAGACGGTTTTAACTCTAAAAAGTGTTATTTTAATGCAAATGAAGTTAGAAAACTTTTGAAATCATTTTTCATATTCGAGTAGTGCATTAAACCGTCTCATGTATAGCCAATCCATGCACGCATATCAAAAACACGTTATAGTCCGATCATCATCGGGTGGTTTTTGGAAGGTGCGATCGGGTATCTCTGAGCCCCACTTTGACTGAGGCTTGGACAGGGCGAAAGTCAAAGTATAATCTCCAGGTCAATCGAAGATTACAACCTGAAGACCATTGCGACGTCGAGGCGACTCAAAAGGGTTTGAGCCAAGGACCTGCCGTCGGGAAGGGCGACGTCGAGGCGACTCGGGGATTCGAGTCAAGGACCTGCCGTCGGGAACATTTTAAAGTCTGTCGACTTCCGATGCGGGTCGTTTAAAGTCCATTAGACTACGTATAAAGGCTCGCCAGGCATAAGAAGGAATCATACCTGAGGCATCTTCGGGATATGTCCTTGAACTGTTTGCGCGCAAAGGCTCGCCAGCCGGTGTTGAAGGCGGTGCATTTTGAGGCGCGCCAGCCATATGAAGGAGTCATACCTGAGGCATCTTCGGGATATGTCCTTGAGTCGTATCTTGTGTGCCTGCAAAGGCTCGCCAGCTATGATAAGGAGTCGTACCGGAGGCATCTTCGGGATACGTCCTTGAGTTGTACCTTGTTTGCGGACAAAGGCTCGCCAGCTTGTGAAAAGGAGTCGTACCCGAGGCATTTTCGGGATACGTCCTTGAGTTGTATCTTGTTTGCGGACAAAGGCTCGCCAGCTATATGCGTTGTAAGGCTCGCCAGCCATCTTTGGTTGAATGATCGACTCTAGGGAATAGCCTGTGTGACTTCCATTTGAAAATCGGCACTCGCTGGGGAGTTAGGAACTTCTCAGGACTCGCCGGGGATATGAGTTGCTGCTTGCTGGGAGGTAGCGTAAGCCATGTAATCGGTGGGGTTAAAGCTCTTGGACTTGACGGGTCGCCGTTTCTTGGGAAGAACCCAATACTTAGCTGGAGTGTGTTTGTCTTCTCAAGATTACCTGCATGGTTAGTGACCACACAAATCCGCAGTCGCATAGACAAGCACGTTGATTGCAAGCATATAAGCGCGTAAGCACATAAGCATGTGATCAATTAGCATATAAGCAAATAGCATGTAATATCTCACGTGAGGGGAGATAGAAGTTTTGAATGTTGTGAAGCTTAAAGGCGAGTCTTGTTACTCGTAGATCTGTGATTTGATAGATTGGAGACACGTGGCCGTTACGACATTGACTCATACGGACGCGTACCGACAGACGGACAAACAGACAGTCGTGAACGTGATACAGACTTAGTATCGACACGACACGAGGTGACTCTGACAGACTTTGCACATGTAAGTGCAACTCCTAGCCAAGAAAGGGTGACAACGCGCATCAGATCCCTTGATTGGAAGGTCCGCTTGGCTGGGGAACATGAATTGATTAACGTCTCCAGACATCTTTGCCTCCGTTTGCTTGTTTGAGATCCCTTCTCGAGGTATGATGATTCGAAGAGCGGAACCAAGACCTTGCCATCGTCCGAACCGAGCACTATGCTATGGGCGGTTTTATTTTGGACTGTAGTTGAGACTCGAAAGATGTTTGAGGATAAAGGACGGGTGGCGTCTTGAAAGAGAAGCCCCTAGAGTGAGAAGGTGGGATTTCGGCAACAGGAGGAATGGGTGACGTCTTAAGGAAGAAGCCCCTAGTAAAGAGGTATGAGATTAATTTTCTGCAGCTGGGTGGGCTGCTTTTGAGGATTGATGCTGATTGTTGAGATTGAAATGGGTGTGCGGTTGTGTCCTTGTTGGGGGACTGCCTACGTATTCGCGCGTGTGCGAAATCAAACCAGATCGTAGTTCTGAGCTGTGTGCGCCTAAACGAGATGTTATGACCTTGAAGTGATTTTGAGGTGTATGGTTGTGTCCTTGAAGGACTGCCTACGTATTCACGTGAAGTGAAATCAAACCAGATCGTAGTTCAAAATGTGTGTGCCTAAGCGAGATGTTAGGACCTTAAAGTGTGAGGGTCACGACGGTAAATTCCGTTTGGTGACTCGAAAAATTGATTTGAGAGAATTCCCCTTGATCATGAATCGAAGAGGTGTAATTTGTGAAAATGTTCCTTATCATGTGAGCACACTAAAAAGTGGACCCTAAGGGTTAGATTGAGTATGTCCTGTTCTCGGTAGCAAAGCATTCGAGGACTCCGTATCTGGGTCAGGGTGAAAATGGCTTCAACATTAGGGAATGTGGAGCTTGGTAATAATAGGTTTGTTTGACAGATAAAAATATGGGGTTGAGGGTCACAACGGAAGATTCCGTTTGGTGACTCGAAAGTTGATTGGAGATAAATACCTCTTGATCATGAATCAAAGAGGTGTAGTTTGTGAAAAAGTTCCTTATCATTTGAGCACACTAAAAAGTGGACTCTAAGGGTAGATTAGGTATGTCCCGTTCTCGATAGCAAAGCATTCGAGGACTCCGTGGGGATTGTGGTGAGAAATGGCTTCAACATTAGGGAATGTGGAGCTTGGTAATAATTGGTTTGCTTAACAGATAAAAAATCTAGAGCAAGAATTTTGTGGTGTTTAGGCCGATGGGTAACGGCTTGTAGTGTGGTGCGGAATGGGGTCTCCGGCTTGATGTGGCCTGAGCACGAAATGGTTGGTAAATAACATGGGATCAGATTTCCATGTCTGGACCTTAAAGGTTAAGGTGTGATATTACGAGCTTGAGGGGGAATCCTCAGAAGCGTAGATAGGTCTCCCTGCAACAGTCTCTAGAAGGACTTAGGGGTGAAGCAGTTCTGGTTATGATCTTGAGGGGAATCCCCAGGATCCTAGATAGGTCTCCCTATAACAGTCTATAGAAGGACTTAGGGGTGAAGGAGTTTTGGTTGAGGTTTTAGTGTTTGGTGTTTTGGACTTGTTGGTCCTGGGCTTTGGACTTGTTGGTCCTGGACTTGGTGTTTTGGACTTGTTGGTCCTGGGTTTGGACTCGTTGGTCCGGGATTTTTGTGTTGGACATGTTGGTCCTGGGCTTTGGACTTGTTGGTCCTGGACTCGGTATTTTGGACTCACTTGTCCAGGATTTTGTGTGATGGACGCTTTCTTTGGATTTTGGCCTTTTTGAGAAAAGGGTTTCAATCTTGTTTTGTTTTGATTTTGGCTTTGGTCTTGGCCTTGATGTTGGGTGAGTAGCCCTTGGCTTTGGTTTTTTTTTTGCTTTGAGCGAATTGATTTCGGCTTTGGTTTTTGCTTTGGCCTTGAACCTTGGCTTTGGGTGAATGGGTATTGGCTTGGGCCTTTGACTTTGGCCTTTCGCTTTGACTTTGGGTGGATGGCCATTGGCTTGGGCCTTTGATTTTGGCCTTTCGCTTTGGCTTTGGGTGAATGGTTGTTGGCTTGGGCCTTTGATTTTGGCCTTTCGCTTTGGCTTTGGGTGAATGGCTATTGGCTTGGGCCTTTGATTTTGGCCTTTCGCTTTGGCTTTGCTTTGGATATATTGGTTTTTTGCCATCCTTCGTTCGAGGCAGGTAAACGTGCAGACAGGGATGTACCCGTTGGTGAGAGGTTGATTCTTGGTCTTGGGATGTTTTTGTGAGGAATGGGCTTGCCTTCCGTCATTACCATGAACAAGGAGATGTTCTGGTTTGCTATCTGGGTTCGTCGTAGAATCCCTTTGATAGAAGCTCGTTCTATAATGGGTGCTAATGAAAGGTTTCTATTGCCAGACATGGAATAGGTAAAGAAATGGACACGGAGTTTCGAGTCCTCTGCTTACTCGGTACGGAATGTCACTCGAGTGTACTCACATTGAATTGGAACATATTGTTTGTTTTAAATCAATTCTCAAATCAATTCTCGTTGTCAACGGGAAATGGTAAAGTGGAGAATATATGATAGTTGGAAATTGTGCTTTTATTTAGATAAATAAGATGTTAGCACAGACTCGATGAATACGTGTGACTCATGGGGACAGCCCCCAGTTGTCATTTAGGAATAAAAGGACAGACACTAGGATAGATATGAGAAAGCCTAAGACTCGGACTCGGACTCAATCGTAGATACGAACTCCTAATCATCATGTTCCTTCTCGAAGGTCTCTTTCGCAGCATCCAGCGGCTTGAATGTCTGGTCTTGAGCATTGACCCACTTGAGCACTTCACCCTCGTTGTTTGGGACGCCAGAAGGATGAGGTTCTAGAATGTTGTCCTGTTTTTGAGGAGTAAGGCATCCATGGGGACCACTCTTTTCCATTAAATGATTTGGGGTTGATAAAGACAACCTGCCACGATCGAGCATGTTTTGGATGATGTGTTTGAGCTTCCAGCACATCTCTATGTTATGCCCATTACCCCTATGGAATAAGAAACATTGGGAACCGTCCCAAAACCGGCCTCTTCTCTTGGGTGTAAGATCTGGAGTGGGGCCAATCGGTTGGATTAGTCCTTCGGAGACAAGCACTCTAAAAGCAATGGCATAAGGCATGCCCAAGTCTGAAAATTGTCTTTGCGGGTGTATGGCTCTTTCTGGCGAAGGCTCCACATATTTTACTTCGGTAATGCGGAAGACTTGCTTTTCGGGAGGGGTCGCAGATGTTGAACCTCCTTTAATGATTTCATCGATGCAAGAAATTTCCGTTGATAGGTCCTCGACGCTCTTGATGTTGCAACCCTTCAAACGGGATGCATAATTTGGCTGAAGGCAGTCAATGACATGTTTAACTAAAGCCTCATCTCCTTGCTGATAGGATGGCATTGAGTCTACCTTTCTCCTTTTTATCAAATGATTGGCAGAATACTCATCTTCTCGATCACCCAAATCGATGAACTTCCTATAAGGCCGCCCAGTTTCTTTGTCTAGAGGGGTTAGGAGTAAGGAGGAAAACCTGCCATCCTCAATTCCATCTTCTATGGCATGCTTGAGCTCGTAGCACGCTTCAGTTTTATGCCCCTTGCCTCTGTGATATCGACAATATGCATAGCCATTCCAAAATTGGGTCATGTTTTCTGGTTTTGGATCCGGGGTGGGACCAATAGGTTGTAGTAATCCTTCTGAAGAAAGTATCCTCAGAGCGGTGCCATATGTTATTCCCAGATCTGTGAATACCCTTTGATGTTTTCCCACGGTTCCCACATTTGTGTTTTTGGGGATGTTTTTGTGACTTTTGTTTTTGTTTTTGTCAATCCTGGGCGGAAGCAGGATTTGGTCGTTGTCAATGGCAGGTTTTTGGGACGTTGCTTGGCATTTTGAAGGGTATTTTGGTGAGGCGATTTCGTGTTCTTTGTTGGTGGGTTCATGGGTGTCCGAACCATTAGATGATTCCTCATTTTCAACAGCTGTTGGTTGGTGAATGGAGGGTCGGAGAGCATCATTATACCGCTTTGTATGCCATCCTCATCAATTGCATGAATTTTCTCATCGTCAGGAGAGATGAGATGAGAGCAGTCCAGGGAAGATTCCATACTGTGTCCAATAGGATTTTCTGGAGGGTTGTTTTTGTTGTTTGTTGAGGGAGGTAATGGTAACTCGCCCTTTTCGATCATATCAAGGATGGCACCTTTTAGGGGGAGACACATTTCAGTATCGTGTCCGCGACCTTGGTGATATTGGCAAAACAGTTTTCCGTCCCATCTTCGACCTCGCTTGCTTGGTAAAGGGTCTGGAGTTGGACCAATTGGTTTGAGTTTTCCTTGTGAGATTAGCCTTTCCAAGGCTGTGGCATAAGGCATACCCAGATCAGGGAAGGACGTATGAGGTCACCTGGTTTTGGTTTGGTCGTTGGCTAATAGCCGGCTTTCAAGAAGCTTAACCCTTTGCTCAATTTCAGAAGAGGGAAAATTCCCGGTTACCAGTTTGTCCTCAACTTGGGAGAGACGAGTGCTCAAGTTTTCCACGGTAGCTAGGAGTCGAAGGACCATGTTGTTGATTTCAGCGGAAGTGATGGCGGATGAAGGTTGATGAGCTTCTTGAGTTTCCGGTTGGCGATCGATGGCACCCAAGGGATTCCTATTTGACATAACGATAGGCGTTATAACTCGTCTTGGCAAGGGATTGCAAAAACAAAGGCAAGTACGACATATATGCACGAAAGGCAGTTTTGCTGTGAAGACGCGACGGTGTGACTAGGTTATGAGTTCATAAAGATCGTGAATGACCTCTTGTGTTTGAACTCTTGGTGCATGACTTTGAACTTAGACTCGAGTGTCGACTTTAGCATAGTGATGCCTAGACATACGACTTATGACTCAGTTTGGAGGTTTTTCGATGGAGTGATGCCGTTGGACGAGACATGTATACAAACTTGACCTTTGACCCATAAGGTGGGGTAAATACGGGTTTAATACCCGAGAGGTTTTGACTCTGCTAACGCCATTGAAGATGTCTCGACAATTAGGCGACACGACCTAGACTAGCAGGTAGGTACTAACTTCGGTGGACACTCGACGTTATCTAGGCGACTTGACTTGAAATTGACTGGACTCTATTGGACTCGAGGCTGAATCAGAAAGGTGGACTGAAATTTTCGAAAATAGAAATTTTCAAAAAGATTCATTTGTCGTTTTATGGACAACTTTCGAAGAGTAGAGATCTCCGAAAGTCGATCAGTTGAAAAGGTTGTCTTAAGTTTATTTGCAAAAGACGGTTTGAGTTGAAATTGCGGCGACTCTGAAAACAATGTATTGTTTTCGAAGACGGGTTTTTGAAATTCCGAATCACGGATTAGAAAATCGAGAATTGAAGAATTTGGAATCGTCATCACAATGGCCAAGAAAACGGTTAAATTTATTTTCAGAGGATTTAAAATTGGGTTGAAAATTTGAAAACGGTTAAATTTGTTTTCAAAGATTCTGAGTTTTGATTTGAAATATGAAAACGGTTAGATTTGTTTTCAAATATTTGAAATTTGATTGAAATCTGAAAACGGTTAAATTTGTTTTCAAAGATTTGAAATTGAATTTGAAATTTGAAAACGGTTAAATTTGTTTTCAAATGGTTTGAAATTGAATTTGAAATTTGAAAACGGTTAAATTTGTTTTCAAAGATTCGATTTTGAATTGAAATCTAAAAACGGTTAAATTTGTTTTCAAAGAATTGATTTTGAATTTGAAATTTGAAAACGGTTAAATTGTTTTCAAAAATTTGAAATTGGATTGAAATTTGAAAACGGTTAAATTTGTTTTCAAAGAATTTGGTTTTGAATTGAAATTTGAAAACGGTTAAATTTGTTTTCAAAGATTTGAAATTGGATTTGAAATTTGAAAACGGTTAAATTTGTTTTCAAAGATTTGATTTTAAATTGAAATCTGAAAACGGTTAAATTTGTCTTCAAAAATTTGAAATTGGATTGAAACTTGAAAACGGTTAAATTTGTTTTCAAATATATGAAATTTGATTTGAAATCTGAAAATGGTTAAATTGGTTTTCAAAGATTTGAAATTGGATTTGAAATTTGAAAACGGTTAAATTCGTTTTCAAAGATTTAATTTTGAATCTGAAATTTGAAAACGGTTAAATTTGTTTTCAAAGAATTTGAAATTGGATCTGAAATTTGAAAGCGGCTAAATTTGTTTTCAAAGATTTGATTTTTGATTGAAATTTGAAAACGGTTAAATTGGTTTTCAAAGATTTGAAATTGGATTTGAAATTTGAAAGCGGTTAAATTTGTTTTTAAAGATTTGATTATTGATTGGAATTTGAAAACGGTTTAATTTGTTTTCAATGATTTAATTTTGGAAATTGTGAGGATTGAATTCGTCATTACAACGGCTTAGAAAACCGTTTTAACCTTTGAAAGACGGTATGAAAATCGAAAAGTGTGAGAATTGAAATCGTCATTACGACGGCTTAGAAAAGCCAAATTTGATTTAGAAAACGAGATTTGAAATTTGGAAAGTTGCACGGGTTGAAATCGTCATCACGACGGTTTGAAAACTGATTTATTTGAAAACTGATTTCGAATTTTGAAAATTCGAGGGTAGAATTCGTCATTACGACGGCGTAAAAAGGCGCTTTGAGAATGCAACGGTCGGCGAAGGACCGAGGTTTGAAACGGCCAATATGACGACGTAAAAGGGTATTTTGAAATGGTTTGTGAAAACCGAGGTTTGAAATCGTCATTACAACGGTATGAAAAGGTGCATTTGAAACAGTTGTAAAAACCGGATTTTGAAATAGCCATTATAACGGCATAAAAAGGTTTTTCGAAATGGTTGTAAAAAACCGGGTTTGAAAATCGTCATTACGACGGCCTAGAAAGGTGTGTTGAAATGGTTGTAGAAAACCGGTTTTGAAAATCGTCACTACGACGGCCTAGAAAGGCGTGTTGAAATGGTTATAAAAAAAACCGGATTTGAAAATCGTCATTATGACGGCCTAGAAAGGCGTGTTGAAGTAGTTATAAAAAACCAGATTTGAAAATCGTTATTATGACGGCCTAGAAAGGCGCGTTGAAATGGTTATAAAAACCGGATTAAAAAAAATCGTCATTATGACGGCCTAGAAAGGCGTGCAACGGTCGGCGAAAGACCGAGGTTTGAAATGGCCATTATAACGGCGCGAAAGGGTGTTTTTTAAAGTATGAAAATGACACGGAAGGACTTATGATCAAGTAGCACATAAGCACTCGCAGTTCATTATATTATGCATTATGTTTAGACGGGTTTTGGCTTTAAGGGTGGGTTACACACCAAGCAATCAAACCCCGATTTGCGAGAGGGATACCAATCCAAACAAAATGTGTAAGGAGGGTGCCCTAGCCTCGTGCTCGAAAGTGATGAAAGCTCTTTGACGAAACAGAAATGTGTAACGTCAATGGTATGCTTGACTCAATCAGGATTCGAAACGCGGGGATGAGAAAACTCATGCCGACGAGACGAGCCAACTAGTCGAAAAGGGTTAGGTTGTGGGCCCGGACAAGGAACCCGACTTATGACCGTAATATCAATTAATGCACTTTAACCACGACCTCGTTCGAGTTTCACCTCTAAGGATAACAAAGACACAAGTGTCCATATAATCCCCAGTGGAGTCGCCAAACTGTGGACATGGGCCACGTCTCGGTCTGCGGATTCGGGCCGCCTACCGGTCCATAGTCACGGGCCACCTGCACGCCAGGCCTTACTGTGGACATGCAGCGGTCTCTTTGAAAGCCACGCTCGGCGGCGTAAAAATGCTTTCGACCGGATTGCTTTAGATCGGTCGGTATCGTCTCGGCAAGGGCCGCGAAACGATTAGAGATGTTCGGAGTCACCACCAAGCATTTATGGGATGCCTGGAATCCGTTCGAATCCACTTTATACCTAGGTCAATCAAGGCAAAAAGCGGTGTTTGACATAGGTACTAAAGATAAGGACTCGTCCCCCTTTTAGCATTCTATGCCTAAAATGACTCTCGTACGCCCTGGATAAGGCCATCCACTATCCAAAGGTTCTGAGTAAGGGGTGAGGGTACGTATTGGGAAGCCCTTTAATCGGACACCCAATCCCGCCCGCGTTAGCGGCCTCTACTGATCGATCGTGGTTGTTTAAGTACAAAAGTTGATAAGACGGTGTAAATGCATGAATGCACATCCAAAAATGTTAACCTAACATGTGAGCTTTCTAAGTCGGTTTGTTAATCCAAATATCAAGCATAAGATGTCAAGTTGGATTTAGATTGATTTACATGTAAAAACGGAATTTAAACATCCATTTACCAAGTTTGGGTTTTGATGCTTAACACGATCCATTTATTGAAAAAGGGTGTCAAATGACAAAGTGTAAAAACATAAGCTTGTCAATCTGATCCGTCATGTATTCGGATTAACCGTAATCGGGATCGTCCTAGACAAGTGCTAAAAACGAGGCAGAACAGCGCCAGGCAGCCCTGTTAAGGCGCGAGCCTATGGGCGAGGTAAGGGGCTCTGCCCAGGTTTTTAAATATGAAAGCAGAGGGCCTCTTGGGGCGCGAACCATGGGGCGACCTAAGGGGGCGTCTCCTGGTTTTTGAAAAGGTTATTTAAAACCGTTTTTTATGACTAATGATTTGCAAGTATGATTTGCATGACTCGAAATAATTACTATTATGTTAGTAATATTCGTTGTCAGATTTGCATGTTTGAAAAGCATAATTTACAAATAAAAATGTAAAATGTGTAAAGGGAAAATCTTTGATTTGAACTAATTATGTTAAGTTCAATTATTCGTAATTAGTCAAGTTTGTCATCGTAGTCGGATTAAATCGACATGGTATAAATAACCAAGGTTGATTATGAGTTATGACTAATATGTTTACAAATGTAAACAAATGAGAAAAATGGTAAATAAAAGAAAAGGGTGTTAAAATACCCATTAAAATGTAATTAATTAACCAATAATGTCACCGAGTCACGGAATAAACCGTCATGGTATAAAGAACCAAGGATGATTTTTATAATGGTCAAAATGTGTTCATCATAAAAATGAATGAAAATGGTAAATAAAAGAATAGAAATTCGTTTAAAATGTAATTAACCAATTAACATCACCTAGTCACGGATTTAACCGTCATGGTATATGGAACCAAGGGTGATTATGATTTATGGTTAAAAAGTTTGTCATAAAAATGGTTTGAAACATTCGAAATGGTAAAAACCGTAAAAGGAAAGAAGTAAAAATAAGAGAAAGTGTTGAAGGAAAGACGAACTCAAACACGATTGAGTCTGACCTGGACACCCCATTGAGGCGCGGGCAAGCCGGCGAACCAAGAGGCTTCTGTCTCAGGCCAAAACTCAGTTTTGGCTCGTCTAACCTATATTTGAATTGTTCATGCATGTAAACTCATAAGAACAGTAAAGACATGAAATAAATGAGTTGTTTACACCCTCAAACTTACGTGTACTGATATTTTGCGACGTAGACGACTTTAGAGACAAGTTTTCTCGTAGTGACTACTCACGATCAAGAAGTTTAAAAAGAGTGCCTTAAAAAAGGATTTTGTTTTGAAAATATGTTAATTAAAACATGTTGATTAATGTTGAGTTGGTCGAATGGGTCGGTCGAATGCACGGCAACGGTACCAAACAAAATGTGTAAGGCTTGTGTTTACGATCGGTAGGTCGTAAACACGTGTCGACTTTGTGACTTAGGAAGTCGGGTCTAGAATTTAAGGGAGATGTGAGGGGGCGGACTCTCGCGTAAATGTTGTAGTGTGTGATGGTGGGTATTTATAGAGAAATGTGGGGAGGTAGGTCGGTTGTGTTTGCTTAGAGGCTAAGCAGACACCCTAAAGAGGCGCGAGGCACCCCGTGACTCAATGGGGTGTACTGTCCCTTTCAATTTGGACGTGGCCAATTCTCCATCCATTGTTTATATGTGGCAATCAAATAGGATGTCGTGTAACAATATGGGCTTCTAATAAGATGATTTTGGGTGTTACTTGAGGTAGGTGTTTTGTGTGCTTGACTCGGGTTTGACCCGTGTGAGTCGGGATTTGAATTTTGAGTCGGTTTTTGGCCCGGTGTCGGTTTTGACTCTAATTAGGGTCATTTTAATGGAAATGACATGATGAAAACATTCATGGCATTATTTTTGACATTCGAGATTTGGTTTGACTCGGTTTGACTCAGGTTGACTCGAGTTGCGGGTTTCTGAGTCGGTTTTGGGTCCGAAGACGGTTTTAACTCTAAAAAGTGTTATTTTAATGCAAATGAAGTTAGAAAACTTTTGAAATCATTTTTCATATTCGAGTAGTGCATTAAACCGTCTCATGTATAGCCAATCCACGCACGCATATCAAAAACACGTTATAGTCCGATCATCATCGGGTGGTTTTTGGAAGGTGCAGATACTGGGTATCTACAATGCCAAAGTTGACACTTGAGTCTAAGTTCAAAGTCATGCACCAAGAGTTCAAACATAAGAGGTCATTCACGATCTTTAATGAACACATAACCTAGTTACACCATCGCGTCTTCATGACATAACTGCCTTTTATACATATGTGTCGCACTTGCCTTTGTTTGTGCAATACCTTGACAACACAAGTTATAACGCCTATCGTTATGTCAAATAGGAATCTCTTGGGTGCCATCGATTGCCAACCAGAAACTCAAGAAGTCGATCAATCTACATCCGCCTTGACTTCCGCCGAAGCCAAAAACACGGTCCTTCGACTCTTGGCTACCGTGGAAAACTTGAGCACTCGTCTCTCCCAAGTTAAGGACAAAATGGTAACCGGGAATTTTCCCTCTTCCGATATTGAGCAAAGGGTTAAGCTCCTTGAAAGTCGAATACTTGCCAGCGACAAAACCAACTCTAGTTGGAAGGCTGCCAAAACCACTGAAGCCAATTCCTTAGGTGCTCCACCAAACAAAACCAGACGACCTCAAAGGTCCTTTCTTGATTTGGGTATGCCTTATGCCTCAGCCTTGGAAAGGCTAATCTCCAAAGGAAAGCACAAACCGATTGGTCCAACTCCAGACCCTCTACCAAACAAGCGAGGACGTAGATGGGACGGATTATTGTTTTGTTAATATCACCAAGGTCGTGGACATGACACTGAAATGTGTCTCCCCCTAACAGGCGCCATCCTTGATATGATCGAAAAGAGCGAATTACCATTACCTCCCTCAACAAACAACAAAAACAACCCTCCAGAAAACCCTACTGGACACAGTCGAGAATCTTCCCTAGACTGCTCTCATCTCATCTCTCCTGACGATGAGAAAGTTCATGCAATTGATGAGGATGGCATACAAAGCGCTATAATGATGCTCTCCGTCTCCATAAGCAACATATTCTCAAAGCTGGAAGTGGCTATCGATGATTTGAACACTCGGGTAGCTAACTTGGAGAAAAGGTTTAGTAATGCCGAAAACGAACCTAAAGCAAACCACCAAGGAGAAAACCAACCCTCCGTTCACCAACCAATGAGTAATGAAAATGAGGAATTGTCCAATGGTTCCCACATCCATGAACCCATCAACAAAAAACATGAAATTGCCTCACCGAAATCCCTTTCAAAATACCAAGCAACATCCCAAAAACTTCCCATTGGCAATGACCAAATCCTGCTTCCGCCCAGGATTGACAAAAAAAAAAAAACTCACAAAAACATCCCAAAAAGGAGCAATGTTGGAACCTTGGGAAAACATCAAAGGATTTTCAGAGATCTGAGAATAGCATACGACACCGCTCTAGAGATACTTGCTTCAGAAGGAATGCTGCAACCCATTGGTCTCGACTCCGGACAATCCTGAACACAAAAGAACTCGTTTCTGGAATAGAAATGCATATTGCCAATACCATCAAGGCAAGGGCCATGACACCAAAACCTGCTTCAAACTCATGCATGCCATTCAAGATATGATTGAAGCTAGCAAAATCATAGTTGCACCTCTCAGTCAAGACAATCCTCCTGAATGTCTCAAATCAAACAACAAAGTCGAACGTTCTCAAAGGACATTCACTAATCTCAACACAACGTATGCCGCAGCCCTTCAAAAGCTTGTAACTGAAGGGAAGCTACAACCAAGCGGGCCCACTACGGACCCGCCTGAATGCAGGAAAACCCGTTTCTGGGACGGCAGTACCTTGCCAATATCATCAAGGAAAAGGTCATGATACTGATACATGCTTCAAACTGAAACATGCTATTCAAGATATGATCGACAACCATGAACTGATAGCTTCATCGCTATGCTAACCAAGTGATGAAAACAACCCTAATGAACATCTCATTCTACAAGGAGATGGAAGTCTTATAGACTATTGTCCTCATATCGTCCCCAACTACGAGAGTGAGGTGCTCAAGTGGGTCAATGCTCAAGGCCAGATATTCAAGCTGCTGGATGCTGTGAAGGAGATTTTCGAGGAGGAAAGTGATGATTAGGAGTCCGTATATACGATTGAGTCCGATTCCGAGCCCGGGTCTTAGGCTTTCTCATATCTATTCTAGTGTCTATCCTTTTATTCCTAAGTGACAAACTAGGGGTTGTCCCCATAAGTCACATTTATTCATCGAGTCTGTGCTAACCTCTTATTTATCTAAATAAAAACACGATTTCTAACTATCATATATTCTCCCCTTTACCATTTCCCGTTGACAACGATAATTGGTTTGAGAATTGGTTTAAAACAAACAACATGTTCCAATTCAATGTGAGTACACTCTAGTGACGTTCCGTACCGAGTAAGCAGAGGACGCGAAACTCCGTGTCCATTCTCTTTACCTATTCCATGTCTGGCAATAAAAACCTTTCATTAGCACCCACTTTAGAGCGAGCCTTTATCAAAGGGATTCTACGACGAACCCAGATAACAAACCAGAACATCTCCTTGTTCATGATCAATGACAGAATGCAAGCCCATTCCCCACAAAAACATCCCATCACCAAGTATCAACCTCTCACTAACGGGTACATCCCCGTCTGCATCTTTACCTTCCTCGAATGAAGGACAACAATGAACCAGTAGGCCCAAGCCAAAATCAAAACAAAACCAGATTGAAACCCTTCTCGAAAGGCCGAAATCCAAAAAACACAAACAAACGTCTAACAAAAATGTTAGTCTTACCCAAACAAAAAATGAAATAGCGAAATTCAAATTAGTTATTTTTCCACAATTTCAAATGACGGAATTAAAAACCGTCACTTTTCAAGAAAATGAAATAACGGAATTCAAAATTCCTTATTTTGTCACAATTCCAAACGACGGAATTAAAAACCGTGCTTTTCAAAAAAAAAAATGAAATAGCGAAATTCAAATTCGTTATTTTCCCACAATTTCAAATGACGGAATTAAAAACCGTCACTTTTCAAGAAAATGAAATAACGGAATTCAAAATTCGTTATTTTCTCACAATTCCGAACGACGAAAATAAAACCGTCCTTTTCAAACAAAAAATGAAATAGCGAAATTCAAATTCGCTATTCTAACAAATTTCAAACGACGAAATTAAAAACCATCATTTTTCAAGAAAATGAAATAGCGAAATTCAAAATTCGTTATTTTCTTATAATTTCAAACGACGGAATTAAAAACCGTCAATTTTCAAGAAAATGAAATAGCGAAATTCAAATTCGTTATCTTCACAAAGACTCAAATGACGGAATTAAAAACCGTCACTTTTCAAACAGAAAACTCAGGATAAATGAGTCCAATACACAAAATCCTGGACCAGTGAGTCCAAAACAAGTCAAGGACCAATGTCCAAAGCTCAAGACCAATAAGCCCAAAACACCAAAACACCAAAACACCAAAACCTGATGTCAAAAAGCTAAAACAAGAGCTTAAGACTCGTTAACTAACAACAAACCCAACACTGCTTCACCCCTAAGTCCTTCTGGAGACTGTTACAAGGAGACCTATCTAGAATCCTGGGGATTCCCCTCAAGATCATATCCAACATCGCTTCACCCCTAAGTCTTTCTAGAGATTGTTATAGGGAGAACTATTTAGGCTTTTGAGGATTCCCCTCAAGCTCGTAATATCACACCTTAACCTTTAAGGTCCAGACATGGGATTTTGATCCCACATTGTTTACCAACCATTTCGTTCTCAGGCCACATCAAGCCAGATACCCTATTACGCACCACATTACAAGCCGAACCCATCGGCCAAAACACCACAAATACAAGTTCCGGATTTTCATCTGTCAAACAAACCTATTATTACCAGGCTCCACATTCAATAATGTCGAAGCCACTTTCACCCTGACCGAGACACGGAGTCTTCAAAAACATTGCTCCTCGGAATGGGACATGAACATTTCATTCTTAGAGTCCACTTTTTAGTGTGCTCACGTAACAAGAAACATTTTCATAAACTATGCCTCTTCAATTCATGATCAAGAGGGATTTCTCTCCAATCAACTTTCGAGTCACCAAACGGAATTTACCGTCGTGACCCTAAGCTCCAGATTTTTATCTGTCAAACAAACCTATCATTACCAAGCTCCACATTTCATAATGTCGAAGCCATTTTCACCCTGACCAAGATACAGAGTCCTCAAATGCTTTGCTACCGAGAATGGGACTTACCTAGTCTACCCTTAGGGTCCACTTTTTAGTGTGCTTACATGATAAGGAAAATTTTCACAAATTACACCTCTTCGATTCATGATCAAGGAGGGATTCTCTCAAATCAATTTTTCGAGTCACCAAACGGAATTTACCGTCGTGACCCTCGCACTTTAAGGTCCTAACAACTCGCTTAGGCACGCACACTCAGAACTACGATCTGGTTTGATTTCATACCACATGAATACGTAGGCAGTCGTTCAAGGACACAACCATACACCTCAAAATCAATTATCAATACACACTCAAAACTACGATTTGGTTTGATTTTGCAAACACGCGAATACGTAGCCAGTCCCCCAACAAGGACACAACCGCACACCCATTTCAATTCAACCATCAACATCAATCCTCAAAAGCAGCCCACCCAGCTACAAAAAATTAATCTTATAACTCTTTACTGGGGGCTTCTTCCTTAAGACGTCGCTCATTCCTTGTTTTGTCAAATTCCTACATTCTCACTCTGGGGGCTTCTTTTTCAAGACGACACCCGTCCTTTATCCTCAAACATCTTTTGAGTCTCAACTACAGTCCAAAATAAAACCGCCCATAGTCTAGTGCTCGGTTCAGAAAATAACAAGGTCTTGGTTCCGCTCTCCGAATCATCATGCCTCAGGGAAGGACCTCAAACGAGCAAGTGGTGGCGAGGATGTCTAGAGAATATAATTAATTCGTGTTCCCCAGCCAAGCGGACCTTCTACTCCAGGGATTTGATACGCGTTGTCACCCTTTCTTGGCTAGGAGTTGCACTTACATGTGCAAAGTCTGTTAGAGTCACCCCCGTGTCATGACGATACCGAGTTTGTATCACATTCACGACCGTCTGTTTGTTAGTCTGTTAGTTTGCGTCCGTGTAAGTCAATGTCGTAACCGTCACGTGTCTCCAATCTATCAAATCACGGATTTACGAGCAACAAGACTCAATATTAAGCTTCACAACTTTCAAAACTCCTATCTCCCCTCACGGGGGATATTACGTGCTAATTGCTTACATGCTTATGTGCTTATACGCTTGCGTGCTACATGCTTGTCTATGCGACTGCGGATTTGTATGGTCACTAACCATGCAGATAATCTTGAGAAGACAAACGTACACCAACTGAGTACTGGGTTTTTCCCAGCAAACACCGACCCATCACGTCCAAGGTGTAACACCCGCGAATTTTCCATTTTGACATTTTAAATTTATTAAACTGTTCGATTACTTTATTTCATATTTTTGAATTATTCAATTTAATTAATTTTATCGCGAACGCGATTTTTATAAACGTATTATGTAAAAGCTCATTTTTATAAAAAATACGTATTATTAAATTATATCTTTGAGTCATAATTTATACAAGAATAAATGTATACATATTTTGGTCAGATAATAATAAAGACAGTAATGATAATAATTCCCGTCTCAACATCCGTCTAGCTATAGACCGTCACATTTCACTTTGTACATGCTTTAATCCGGACCAATCAGAATTCGACAACACGTCACACCCACCTAACATCCTACACTCTACTTTTAAAAATCTCTCTTTATTATATATATATATATTATTATTATTCTATATTATTATTATTCTATATTATTATTATTATTATTAATTATTGTTGTTGCTTTTACACGGTGTGACCCCCACCCCCCCTTCTTATCTCTTTCCTCCTTTCGTCTTCTTCCTTTAAACAACAACAACAGCGAAACAGCAGCAGCAACAACACACCCCATTTCCGTCTCTTTCAACCTCCATTTTCTCCCTTATTTCTCAACGAAACTCCATTATTTTTACACCATTAGTTTCCTCTCTCCGTCCTCATTCTTTTAAGGTAAAAAAACTTTGATTTTGTTGAATTTTTGAAATGGGCATCTTATGAAAAATTCGGTTTTGGTGACTCATATAATTCGTTTTTCCTCTTTTAAGTTGAGGACCTTGAAGACTGAAGGAAAGCGCACGTTTTTGGATGTTTTACTCGGCAATTCGAAGAGTTAAGGTAACGGTGATAGGTTACTCGGCAATAAGTCGATATTTCCGTCTTGTTGTGTCGTTTTATATGTTCCTTTCGAATAAAGTTTAATTCTTTACTTTTATTTCGTTTGTATGATAAATTTTGTGTGTCATATTGGCGTTGGGTTGACGTTGTTTGAGTCCCGAACTCCATCGTGAGCTTCGGTGGTTTGAACTCGGATGATGGCTCTCAATGACAGATAAAATTGGTTGTTTTACACGATAAACTCGAGTAATGTTGGAGTAATTGCAGTGACCATTCATCATGTAATTGACGTGCTTCATTTCCTTTCATTTTCGTATAAACTTTGAGTCGACATGATTGTTTGTGGGACTCTGTATCATGGCCGCGAAAGGGCTGTTGGACTCTGTTTTGGGGGTGGTCGAAATGGTGTTTGTTGGGTAACCGGTCGTGGCCTGCATTCGGTCTGTCTTGGCCTGCTTTTGGTGGCTTTTGGGCGGCCGAGATGGTGTGTATGGTAAAGTAAGCGTAAAGGTGTTTGTATCCGTCTTAACATGCTCATATTTCCGTCTCGTGTTTTATAAAACGCAACCCGTTAAAGCATTGTTCATTTATATATCTCCCTTTCATGTTTTATAATTCTAGAATCTCATTACATAATTCATTAAATTACCGTCTCAATTATGCTCATGTACTCGTCATGTTATTTTAGTAATGTGGCAAATTGGGCTCATTTTATATTATATGTTATTGGGCCATATAAGTGTGGTATGGCATTTTAATAGGGCTAGTCTTGTTTATTAACTGTTTTGGCGCTAAATTGGTTTAATTAAAATATGATTAATTAACCGTCTCACATTTTATATAACATAATTAGTTAATATCGTTCATTTACTTATTTATTCTGTTGGGCTTGTCATATGATTTATTTATTGGGCTTATCCTAGTCCATTCATTGGATTTCACATGATTTATTTATTGGGTTCATAAATGGGTCAATTGGACTTGGTCACATTTCATCCCGTATATTTCATATAACGTAAATTATTCATTATCATTCATTATATTTTATTTAACCGGCATGACAAATTATATAAATGAGATATTTATTTACATAAAACAAGTATGAGGTATTTATTGTTTAATAATTATTTGTGAAGGGTCATATGCTTGATAATGCCTTGTATTGTTCTGTTGTGAGAGTCTTGGTCCTATCGGATACTAGGGGTGGGCTATAAGCCCTCTAGTTGCGATATGATCGTTGGGATTAATGTTCCCATCTGTACTTATGGTGAGATGCAAGCCATAAGTATGAAAGTGACATTTGGGATTTCATGATATATGACATTCTATTGCACTTATATTCGCATGATCATTCTTACTCTTATTGTGACTCAAGTGTGACGTTTTACATTGTGTGATGCTTTGACATTCCTTATTTACCTCTTTCGGACCTTTGGTCACGAGTGTGAGCCATGTTTCCGGATTGGGTCATCTTTCCCCTTTCGGACCTTTGGTCACGAGTGTGAGCCATGTTTTCGGACTAGGATATCCTTCCGCCTTTCTTCGGACCTTTGGTTACGAGTGCGCGCCATGTTTCCGATTAGAGGTTACTCGACCTTTGGATACGAGTGCGTGCCATGTTTTGAGTCTTGGATACGATTTGGTATCGTATGTCGAATCGGGTGTCGCCCATCCCGAGAGTCTGGATCCAGGTTTAGACTAGGACCATATTATGATCGTCGTCCTACCAAGAGGTTGGAGTCTAAATGGTTTGTCTTGTGAGTTCATACTAAGTATATGTCTTACACTTGTGAGTTGTGTCAATACGAGTTGGTTGACTTGGTTGTTCTATGCCTTTGATTGCATATTTATTCTAATATATCATGCCTATTCCATTGACAAAGTTTCATGCCTATCTCATCATGATTATCAATTATATCTCCTTGTTCTTTATTGTCCATACATGATGCATGATTAATATGTTTAATTAAGTGTTTGTTTACTTGCATTTCGACATATTGTGGCTGGGAGAAACTTGAGTTACTCCCCCACTGACTGTGGCGTTCATGTTTACATGAATGACAGGTGGTGAAGATGCTTACGTGGGGAAGACGTGTGGGCTAGCGAGAACTAAACCCTTGGACCTTAGTTTCTAGTTTAGAAACCCCTTATATGTTTATTCGTGGGATATCTTTTCCCCGCTTTCTAGACTTGGGTTGTAATAACCTAAATTTGTCTATTGTAGTATTCGTTTCATTTCGTTTTTGGCAACCGCGTATTAATCCTTAACTTATAACAAAAAGTTTTTTAAAATCTCACAAATTCCGCTTTAATTTATTAGTTATACTTTCCGCTTTATCGCGGGGTGTCACAGTTGGTATCAGAGCATATGTTGCTCCCGACGCACACACGTGTACCCCGAATTTAACATTGTACTTGACCTTAAATAATGAATGAGAGATGGGTAGACTGAAGGACCTAAGGTGGTAGTCTGTAGTGTGCTTGCTCTTTGCTAGGTTCTAACATGTTTGTTGATTGCCATTTAATAATTGTTGTGCCCTTGGATCAATGACCGTGAACTTACCAATGTGGTGATCAAGATTTGGTGCCTATTGCTGAGGATTGAAGATTTGTTCAACCTTTGAAGAATGCTTCTACTTCCTTGAAGATGTTTATCATTCTTTGTGTATCTTGCCTTATTCTTTATCTCTTGATGCTTATCCTTCTTCTAAACTCTCTTCTGTTTTACTTTGGAAGTTACTCTTATACCATTAACTTGTCCTTTGTTCCTTGCTAATCCTCCCTTAACGCCTTTTTTTAGTACTCTTTCTTTTGAGGGATGTTGACCTTGGTTGGGGATTTTGACTTTTGAGGAGATTGTTTGTGGTTGACCCTTAATCCTGGTTTTGAGAGGATTTGATGTTGGAAAGACTTAGGTAGTGTGATGAGACATACTTGATGGTTCTTATATCTATATCCTTGATAAAGTGAGTATATTTGATTGGTGGATTTTGTGTGTCAAGTGTGAGTTGCATTGGTTACTAAGGTTATAGAACTTGGCTTTGTTTTATATGTTTGGGATACTAGTGCTTAGTACTTGACCTAAGGTGGACGAAATTGAATGGTGGATTTGAGGATATAGGATTGACTAAGTAAGTCGAGTTTTTGATTGGCTTCCATAATCGCTTTGGACATGAGAGTTGATAATGTGTATAACCATATGAGAAAAGCTAATGGTGAGATTATTAGTTGGTTTAAGTGAGTGATATTGATTACTACTTGGGGTATGGTATGAGAGTGAGAGTGAGCTACATTGTTGGGAAGTCTTAGCACTCGTCTTCGTAACTGGAAAGAATAATGGTATGGTTGACACCAATTGTTAGGTTAAAGAACATAGTTTCAATTTATGGTTTTAGGAATTTTTGAGGTGGTAAAGCGTTGTTACAACTGAGACCTCATTCCTTGAGAACTCGATGGTAAGTAAAGTTCTAGGATGTCAGATTTAAAAGAATACATTTTGGGATGTAGATGACTATAATGGATTGGCGATGTGATTTGGTTGTAGTTGGCTCTTGAGAGTTCTTGAGTTGAGAGAGACTTAGTATTGAGAAGAATTTGTTAACCCTATAATTTTATAGGCCTTGAAGTTGCATTGAGTACTTGAGATGATGGGATGGTGTTGTAGTTGAGTGTAGTTGAGTGTAGTTCCGCTTTGGAAATCCTTAATAAGTAAAAGGATAGAGAGACTCGAGATCTCATTGATTTTTTTCAGACTTTGGGTTGACATGTTGCTACCTTGCCTTATAGGAGAACCTTGTGGAATATTTGAGGAACCCTTTCTGGGAATTTAGAGCTTAGTATTCGGATTTTTGATTGAGGGTTTTACTTTTCTGAGAAACTCATGGTTGACACTAGTTGGATATGAGTATAGCTTTGTTGGAAACCTTGACCTTGATCTTGTGGAGGTTGTTTGTGGATGTTTGAGAATTTGGAGTGATGAGATCACACTTATAGTGGAGTACCTTGTTTCAGGGAATAGATTAGGATGAGGTAGCATAAGCGATTTGAGGAAACCCTTGGGAAGTGTTATGATTATGAGTTTTGTTGTTAGGAAGTTTCGGAACCGTTTAGGATGATGTTGTTGTTCGAGGTTTGAGTACCTGGCGTTTCCTTGTTGTCTAGTTCCCTTCTTCTTCGATCATAAGCGTTACCGATCATACCTCTCTTCCTCGTTTCATGTTGCTCCTCTTTTAAGTTTGATACTAGTGACCTATGAAAACTCTACCCTTTACATTCTTATTGTCTTGACTTCAATTCTTACCCTATGAAGTTCATCATAGCTCTTTCGTTGGTTAAGTTTGGACTCTCTTAGCGTACCTGTTATTTATGTTGTCTAAATTGCTTTTCTTTTCATACAATTCCTAAATATTTCAAGCTACTAGTTTTGATTCGTTGTTAAAAGTTGGTGTTACTTTTGAAAAACCTTACCTATCTTAAGGATTTGAAAATGAAAATTTGATTCAGTTTTCTATTTGTTCTTTGAATATAAACTTATTTATCATGATTTTAATTGCTAAACCCGAGATTTCTTTAGCTTTTATCCAATTTATGTTAACTTTGATCTATTTATGATTTCTTCGACAAAGTTTAATATCATATTTTCAGGAACTTGACTCCCTTTTGAGTTTAAAGGTGAAACTTCTATTTCTATTTTTGGCTCTTGCAAGAGCAAATTTGAGTAAATTACCTTTCTCTTTTGATTTTAACGTTGATCGGATGATAGACCTCGTTATTAGAGACGTTTAATAACTTGTTCTGCGCTTGTCGGCGAGAAATTTTTGTTTTAAATTTGTCTTTGACTTGGAAAGTTAGCGTTCTTGTGTGCACGACAAGAGCAATTTCGTTCCATGAATGAGACTTACACTTTTGAAAAACTCTCCATTAATGTTTTTGAAAGTATTTTGATTTTTGATTTATGCAAATGATTTAATTTTCGATCGGGTTCGGTCGGAAAATTTTATTTGGAACTTTTGAAAGAATTTCGACTCTTACGATAAGTAACCTTTAAAATGTTTTGGTTACCGATTACAATTCCATTTTTATTTTATATAACCTTTCATTTCTACTTTCAAGTTTCAAGGACGAAACTTTTTAAAAGATGGGGTGATTGTAACACCAGCGAATTTTCATTTTCACATTTTAAATTTATTAAACTGTTCGATTACTTTATTTCATATTTTTGAATTATTCAATTTAATTAATTTTATCTCGAACGCGATTTTTATAAACGTATTATGTAAAAGCTCATTTTTATAAAAATACGTATTATTAAATTATATCTTTGAGTCATAATTTATACAAGAATAAATGTATACATATTTTGGTCAGATAATAATAAAGACAGTAATGATAATAATTCCCGTCTCAACATCCGTCTAGCTATAGACCGTCACATTTCACTTTGTACATGCTTTAATCCGGACCAATCAGAATTCGACAACACGTCACACCCACCTAACATCCTACACTCTACTTTTAAAAATATCTCTTTATTATATATATATTATTATTCTATATTATTATTATTATTAATTATTGTTGTTGCTTTTACACGGTGTGACCCCCACCCCCCCTTCTTATCTCTTTCCTCCTTTCGTCTTCTTCCTTTAAACAACAACAACAACAACAGCGAAACAGCAGCAGCAACAACACACCCCATTTCCGTCTCTTTCAACCTCCATTTTCTCCCTTATTTCTCAACCAAACTCCATTATTTTTACACCATTAGTTTCCTCTCTCCGTCCTCATTCTTTTAAGGTAAAAAAACTTTGATTTTGTTGAATTTTTGAAATGGGCATCTTATGAAAAATTCGGTTTTGGTGACTCATATAATTCGTTTTTCCTCTTTTAAGTTGAGGACCTTGAAGACTGAAGGAAAGCGCACGTTTTTGGATGTTTTACTCGGCAATTCGAAGAGTTAAGGTAACGGTGATAGGTTACTCGGCAATAATTCGATATTTCCGTCCTGTTGTGTCGTTTTATATGTTCCTTTCGAATAAAGTTTAATTCTTTACTTTTATTTCGTTTGTATGATAAATTTTGTGTGTCATATTGGCGTTGGGTTGAGGTTGTTTGAGTCCCGAACTCCATCGTGAGCTTCGGTGGTTTGAACTCGGATGATGGCTCTCAATGACAGATAAAATTGGTTGTTTTACACGATAAACTCGAGTAATGTTGGAGTAATTGCAGTGACCATTCATCATGTAATTGACGTGCTTCATTTCCTTTCATTTTCGTATAAACTTTGAGTCGACATGATTGTTTGTGGGACTCTGTTTCATGGCCGTGAAAGGGCTGTTGGACTCTGTTTTGGGGGTGGTCGAAATGGTGTTTGTTGGGTAACCGGTCGTGGCCTGCATTCGGTCTGTCTTGGCCTGCTTTTGGTGGCTTTTGGGCGGCCGAGTTGGTGTGTATGGTAAAGTAAGCGTAAAGGTGTTTGTATCCGTCTTAACATGCTCATATTTCCGTCTCGTGTTTTATAAAACGCAACCCGTTAAAGCATTGTTCATTTATATATCTCCCTTTCATGTTTTATAATTCTAGAATCTCATTACATAATTAATTAAATTACTGTCTCAATTATGCTCATGTACTCGTCATGTTATTTTAGTAATGTGGCAAATTGGGCTCATTTTATATTATATGTTATTGGGCCATATAGGTGTGGTATGGCATTTTAATAGGGCTAGTCTTGTTTATTAACTGTTTTGGCGCTAAATTGGTTTAATTAAAATATGATTTATTAACCGTCACATTTTATATAACATAATTAGTTAATATCGTTCATTTACTTATTTATTCTGTTGGGCTTGTCATATGATTTATTTATTGGGCTTATCCTAGTCCATTCATTGGATTTCACATGATTTATTTATTGGGTTCATAAATGGGTCAATTGGACTTGGTCACATTTCATCCCGTATATTTCATATAACGTAAATTATTCATTATCATTCATTATATTTTATTTAACCGACATGACAAATTATATAAATGAGATATTTATTTACATAAAACAAGTATGAAGTATTTATTGTTTAATAATTATTTGTGAAGGGTCATATGCTTGATAATGCCTTGTATTGTTCTGTTGTGAGAGTCTTGGTCCTATCGGATACTAGGGGTGAGCTATAAGCCCTCTAGTTGCGATATGATCGTTGGGATTAATGTTCCCATCTGTACGTATGGTGAGATGCAAGCCATAAGTATGAATGTGAGATTAGTGATTTCATGATATATGACATTCTATTGCACTTATATTCGCATGATCATTCTTACTCTTATTGTGACTCAAGTGTGACGTTTTACATTGTGTGACGACTTGACATTCCTTATTTACCTCTTTCGGACCTTTGGTCACGAGTGTGAGCCATGTTTCCGGATTGGGTCATCTTTCCCCTTTCGAACCTTTGGTCACGAGTGTGAGCCATGTTTCCGGACTAGAATATCCTTCCGCCTTTCTTCGTACCTTTGGTTACGAGTGCGCGCCATGTTTCCGATTAGAGGTTACTCGACCTTTGGATACGAGTGCGTGCCATGTTTCGAGTCTTGGATACGATTTGGTATCGTATGTCGAATCGGGTGTCGCCCATCCCGAGAGTCTGGATCCAGGTTTAGACTAGGACCGTATTATGATCGTCGTCCTACCAAGAGGTTGGAGTCTAGATGGTTTGTCTTGTGAGTTCATACTAAGTATATGTCTTACACTTGTGAGTCGTGTCAATACGAGTTGGTTGACTTGGTTGTTCTATGCCTTTGATTGCATATTTATTCTAATATATCATGCCTATTCCATTGACAAAGTATCATGCCTATCTCATCATGATTATCAATTATATCTCCTTGTTCTTTATTGTCCATACATGATGCATGATTAATATGTTTAATTAAGTGTTTGTTTACTTGCATTTCGACATATTGTGGCTGGGAGAACCTTGAGTTACTCCCCACTGACTGTGGCGTTCATGTTTACATGAATGACAGGTGGTGAAGATGCTTAGGTGGGGAAGACGTGTGGGCTAGCGAGAACTAAACCCTTGGACCTTAGTTTCTAGTTTAGAAACCCCTTATATGTTTATTCGTGGGATATGATACGGTCGTTTCTGAACCAAAAATAAATACCTATCTACTACTAACAGAAGTCAGCGGTAAGTAGGGTCGATCTCCACAGGGAGGCGGTTTACTATCTACTTGTCTATTCTATCTGTCTAATGTCACAAATGGGGGTTTTGATTGCTTTGACTAAACTAAATAAGCTAAGGCAAGAGGGAAAGGAGTGCGAGAAATTAACAATAAGAGAAGGAAATATGCTAGGAGTCGGTCTACCGTGGCAGCTACACTATCGGGTCAACTGAGCCAATTAAACTATTGATAAGAAGAGCGAGGTCGTCACCTTTCGGTCCTTAAACCACCCTAGGGTCTCCTAACTTAGCTTTCACCCTAATTAGGTATCACCTATTGTAATTAAGCAAGCCTTCCCTTCCAATCTTTCGATCCAGGTCGGGGTTAACTAGATAAATGGTCTTCTGCATGCATACATTCAACCTAATAACAATTATATTGCCTAATACAATTCTTATCGCAAGGCTAATATAATCAAGTCAATCCTATCAAATTGCTACCACGGCTTCCCTAATCCTAACATACTAAGGAATTTAGCTAGACATGGAAATAAGAGAAACAAGAATAAAAGAAGTAAGAACAATAAACATTAAATTAAAGAGAGAGAAGGGAAGAAAGAATTACTAAATTAAACGATCCGGAAATGAAGAACAAAGTAACAGTGTATCGGAGATAATAAGAATAATTAGAGAGGAGAAGCCCCTGAACAAGAGTCAGAGGAAATAGAAGGGAGTACAAATGACGTCCTAACTCTCCTATTTATAAGAAAATAGGAATTATTAATTAACCTAATGACGAAATAAGCTTAAAAGCCCAGCCCGTAGACAAATCCACTCGATCGAGTGGTTTTAAACTACTCGATCGAGCAAACTGAGCCAAAAACTAGTCGATCGACCAGTAATTCTACTCGATCGACTAAATGCTATTATGGAACTGGTCGATCGACCATAATAAGTGCTCGATCGACTGATTATTACATCTAAAACCACTCGATCAGCTAGAAAACTACTCGATCGAGTGCATACTAACTTCAGCAGCTCATTAATCACGTTAGATTGACTTTGACTTGTCCTTTTAGCTCCCGAAATAGCTTCACGCATCCCAAGACAGCTATAATTCCCGCTCCAAATCCACTCTTCCTCCAAATGCATGAAAAACGGACGGCCAATGGCTTGATTTCACTACTTTATGGTCCATTCCTGCAAATAAGACAAAATAACCCAAAGTAGCATATTCGGGCCATTTCGTAGCATAAAACCACGATAAAAGCATAGAAATACGTGCATAAAATAGGCTAAAAAGACTATATGAAATGCACGTATCAAATCTCCCCAAACCAAACCTTTACTCGTCCCCGAGTAAACTAAAATGCAACTAATGGAACGGAAAAAGATAACTCAGAGCTAGCTACAAATGCCCACTTAAGCCAATTTAATGCAAGCAAACTAACACTTATAGCAAACAGTCAAATGCAAATGAGTTGTAAGATGTTTATAATAATAAAGCTGAACCGTCGACCTTGCAAGACCTTTAATAATGGACTCTCACGGGTCACTCTCCTCTCATGAAGCAAAGGGTGAACATATATATGTAAGAGAGGAAGAAAAATAGTCGCTCACCTAGACTACGACCCACATAAACATGCATGCAACTAATATGATAGACAATTCTAGCTACCGTACACACATTCCAACCATCATGGTCTTGTCACAGCCGAGGGCTTACAAAAATATGGTAAAGTGAGGCAATGGGTAAGAAAAGGCAAAACATTTATGGGAATGTGGAGGTATAGGCGGCCAAGCTAGTACCTAAACAAAACCATATATCAACATCCATTTCCAACTCAATTATGAAATAAGCACATGCCCTTCATTTGGCATAAAATCTCACCAAACCGAACTGAAAATACTCCTCAAATGATATAAGATAGAACATAGGAGCAGAAACCGTCTCAAACAACATCTTTTTTTTTCTTTTCTATTTCTTTTTTTTTTCGGTTTCTTCTTTTTTTTTCCTTCGAATTTTTATTTTTTTTTCGAATTTCTTGTTTTTCAACTTTTTTCTTTTTCACGACTTTTTTCATCATCCTCCTTTTCTTCATAAATTACCAACTCCGAATCAACAGAATACAAGCCAAAATTTGATACAATAGACGATATACCGCAGAACAATCTAAACTAGCTTGACAAGATAGGCTAAATTTGGAATGTAGCTAAAGGGTCAACAGGCAAATTTGGCTAATGTGGAGTTAAATGGGTAAAAGTGAAAGAAAAGGGAAATTGTAAGCACCTCCCTGCATGTGACACCAACCACTAACCCGAATGTATGAAGGCAAAAAGCAATTGAATTTCATATATGTGCAAATTATTGAACATGTTATGCAAGGAGTAAACTACTCACAATCCTACATGAAACTGGTCATAAATGACACCAGTTTATAAGGCTCTAATCCTTAGAAATTATAAGTAGGTTGCTAAAATTTCAGGTCAAGTCTATTCGTTCAGCTAAATTAAACATGAACTCGTAGATTATGCAAAAAGACAAAGCTAAAAGATAAAAGTTATATGCAAGGCTTAAGCAAAAAGACAAATGCAGTGCAATATCATCATGGAAATCTACCGTTCCGACTCAACCTATATGCTAAAATAAACATGAATTTTTTGAATTTTATCAAATTTTCAATTTATTGAAAAAATAAACAACAATGCAAACATAATTTAAACGTGATAACTGAAATGCAATAAAAACAATATGCAGACGTAGATATGGATGCATAACCTCCCCAAACCAAACCGTACAATGCCCCCATTGTACCAAAACATGGAAAGGAAATGCAAACTAAAAGAGAAAGAGAGTAAATGCAGGAAAACTCACAAGATACGCGAATAAAGGGACCTCCCTAAACCGACCATGAACATGGGAGGTTGATAAAGGCCCGGAAAACCGTCTCGGGAAGCTAATCCAAGTCAACAACACTCGATCACAAGGAATAGTGGTTGATCAAGTAAAATGGGCGTCCAAAACTGCTCGATCGAAGAGAAAAGCAGTCGATCGAGTAGTTCTCTATTTTGCAGTGGTCGATCGAGTAAAACTTTCACTCGATCGAGTGGATTCATCAGCAAAAGTACTCGATCGAGTAGAAAAACTACTCGATCGAGTGATCCTCAGCGTGTTCCTGCAAAACGCAATGAAAAACAGCCCGCAAACTAACAAAACAAGCATACTAAAATAGTCTATGGTATAAATACCATTTATTACAACTGAAATGAAATGCACACAACGAAAAATAAATCTCCGGATTGCCTTCCGGGTAGCGCTAGCTTCAGTCAGGTCCCAGCTCGACCTTCTTTTCTTTGAGGCTCTCTAATTAGTCGCAATAAAAACAGCTCAAAGCGCGCAGCATTAGATCGTACATCTGCGCATGTGCTACACAGAAGCATAAGTAGCACCATAGTGGATTGAAGAAATAGGAAATAAAAATATGTAAACATTTAAGTCTAACAAATTTCCTATGCGAGCTCCTAAATTTATCCACAAAATAAAGGAGCGCGGGAGCAATTGTCAATAAAGTGGGGTTCCATTTCAGATTAACAAAATTAAAACGACATGGATGGTGAGAAATCGCTAATTTATTCGTCCACATATGAGGAGGTATAGCTTTAAAATAAGAAGTACGAATCAAATGAGTCAAAATACTATTAAAACAAACAATAACAAAATTATCGTTTACTACCTCAGGTTGGTCGCTCTCAATGACGGAATCATAGATAAAAGAATTTATTACCTCTTCCATGCTAGGAGTAATTACCGACTCAGCTACTTCTTCATCAACCTCCTCGATGGATTTCATCCCGTAAATCTCAGCCTCAAGCGCATCCAGCTCGGCTTTGAATAGGGGAGACTCACCGTATCCATTATTATCGTCAAAATTGTCGTCTAAAACGACCCCAAGTAAAGCATCAATGCTCCCAATGGCCAGACTACTCGATCGAGTAGAATTAACACTCGATCGACCACTTTCCTCCTGCGTTTCACTTGATCGAGTAGAAATTTCACTCGATCGAGCACTTTCTTCTGGGAATCCACTCGATCGACTAATATTAGTCACTCGATCGAGTGATTCCTCCCGTACTGAAAATCCTCGTGTAAGGCAGTGAAATGTGATAGAAACTCGTCGTCCGAGTCATAAAAGTCATCCTCGGATTGGGCAACACGGTTTCCTCGGGGAAAAACCCCTCTCGGAAGGTATACCTCTTCGGTTGCCAATTATCCGACTCAGCTGCTAACTGAGCAATTTCAGACTCCAGCTCAATGATTTGAGCATCCATACGTCTATCACTCTCTTGCCTCATGGATACGAATTTCTTCATTAAAGACCTCAGTTCTGCAACCTCTTCTTCTTGTATCTCAGCTGCTAACTGAGCAATGTCAGTTTTGAGCTTATCAAGTCGCGAAAAAGTGCGTCTATCATAATCTTGCCTCACTCGATCATAATCTTGCATTTGAGATGCAAGTGTCTCCAATAAAGATTTCAGCTCCGCAATTTCTTCTTCTTGTATATCAGGAAGATCTTGTTGCGGTGGCCATTGATAGGGTGGATGTGGCGGTGCAATTACAGCTGCATTGTGCTCAGCAGAACCACATCTCCCGTAGCAAATCACCGGCTGTTCCATATAATAGGACATCGGTGATGGGTCAAAGGTACTCAAGCCTTCCCTTTGACGATCTTTCACCTAGAACTGTCTAGGTAGTACCTGTAAGGCCTATCAAAACAGCACTAAAGGAAAGATTAGAACGACCGCAAGGGAAAAATCCCCTGAGGCTAAAAACAGACAAAAATTAAACAAGTAAATAATTATTTGCCTCCCCGGCAACGGCGCCAAAATTTGATACGGTCGTTTCTGTACCAAAAATAAATACCTATCTACTACTAACAGAAGTCAGCGGTAAGTAGGATCGATCTCCAAAGGGAGGCGGTTTACTATATACTTGTCTATTCTATCTGTCTAATGTCACAAATGGGGGTTTTGATTGCTTTGACTAAACTAAATAAGCTAAGGCAAGAGGGAAAGGAGTGCGAGAAATTAACAATAAGAGAAGGAAATATGCTAGGAGTCGGTCTACCGTGGCAGCTACACTATCGGGTCAACTGAGCCAATTAAACTATTGTTAAGAAGAGCGAGGTCGTCACCTTTCGGTCCTTAAACCACCCTAGGGTCTCCTAACTTAGCTTTCGCCCTAATTAGGTATCACCTATTGTAATTAAGCAAGCCTTCCCTTCCAATCTTTCGATCCAGGTCGGGGTTAACTAGATAAATGGTCTCCTGCATGCATACATTCAACCTAATAACAATTATATTGCCTAATACAATTCTTATCGCAAGGCTAATATAATCAAGTCAATCCTATCAAATTGCTACCACGGCTTCCCTAATCCTAACATACTAAGGAATTTAGCTAGACATGGCTTGATTTCACTACTTTATGGTCCATTCCTGCAAATAAGACAAAATAACCCAAAGTAGCATATTCGGGCCATTTCGTAGCATAAAACCACGATAAAAGCATAGAAATACGTGCATAAAATAGGCTAAAAAGACTATATGAAATGCACGTATCAGGATATCTTTTCCCCGCTTTCTAGACTTGGGTTGTTATAACCTAAATTTGTCTATTGTAGTATTCGTTTCATTTCGTTTTTGGCACCCGCGTATTAATCCTTAACTTATAACAAAAAGTTTTTTAAAATCTCACAAATTCCGCTTTAATTTATTAGTTATACTATCCGCTTTATCGCGGGGTGTCACACAAGGGCTTTAACCCCGTCGATTACATGGGATATGCTACCTCCCAACAAGCAGCAACTCATGTCCTCGGTGAGTCCTGAAAAGTTTCTAACTCCTTAGCGAGTGCCGATTTTCAAATGGAAGTTACACAGGTCATTCAAAGATCCTCGCAACATCGTTCATGATCCCGACGGAACGCTCTCCCTAAATGGTTTTCCCGAGAGCCTTGATTAGATGATTTATACCCACGGATTTAATTTAGGACCTCGGCAAATTGGAGTTCGTTGCTCCCTAGCCGAACCTATCAACGTCAACCTGGTTTGAAGTCATTACCAGACAATATCTTGAAATAAGACCGATGTTTCAGGCTATTTCCCACAGTCGATCATTCGACATTCAATATGGCTGGCGAGCCTCACAATGCACATTCAATGTGGCTGGCGAGCCTCACAACGCACATTCAGTATGGTTGGCGAGCCTCATAATGCACATTCAATATGGCTAGCGAGCCTCACAACGCACATTCGACATGGTTGGCGAGCCTCACAACGCACATTTGATATGGCTGGCGAGCCTCACAACGCACATTCGACATGGCTGGCGAGCCTCACAACGCACATTCAATATGGCTGGCGAGCCTCAAAACGCACCTTCAACACAGCTAGCGAGCCATTGCGTGCAAACAAGAAATAATTCAAGGGCATATCCCGAAGATGCCTCAGGTGTGACTCCTTCTTATGGCTGACGAGCCTTTATACGTAATCTAATGGACTTTAAATGACCTGTATCGACAGCCAACAGACTCTAAAATTTTCCCGATGGCAGGTCCTTGTCTCGCATCCCCGAGTCGCCTCGACGTCGCCCTTCCCGACGGCATGTCCTTGGCTAAAACCCTTTTGAGTTGCCTTGACGTCGCAGTGGTCTTCAGGTTGTAATCTTCGATTGACCCAGTATCTGCACCTTCCAAAAACCACCCAATGATAATCAGACTATAACGTATTTTTGGTATGCGTGCGTGGATTAGCTATACATGAGACGGTTTAATGCACTACTCGGATATCAAAAATGATTTCATAAATGGTTTTCTAACTTCATTTGCATTAAAATAACACTATTTAGCGTTAAAACCGTCTTCGAACCCAAAACCGACTCAGAAACCCGCAACTCGAGTCGACCTGAGTCAACCCGAGTCTGGAATGTCAAAAATGATGCAATAAATGGTTTTATCTTGCCATTTGCATTAAAATGACACTAATTAGAGTCAAAACCGACACCGGGCCAAATACCGACTCAAAATTCAAATCCCGACTCAACACGGTTCAAACCCGAGTCAAGCACACAAAGTACCTACCCCAAGTAACACCCAAAATCATCTTATTAGATGCCCATATTGTTACACGACATCCTATTTGATTACCACAAATCAAACCAACCAAACAATGGATAGGGTAAAGGCCACGTCCAAATTGAAAAGGATAAGGCACCCCATTGCGTAGCAGGGTGGCTCGCACCTCAATGGGCGTCTTCCTTAGCCTCCAAGCAAACTCAACCGACCTACCATCCCAAAATTCTCTATAAATACCTACCATCACAGACCACAATACTTACGCAAGCAACTGCCCCCTTACATCTCCCTTAAACTTCTAGACTCAACTTCCTAAGTCACAAAATCAACACCTGTTTTTGACCGACCGATGGAAAACACAAGCCTTACACAATTTGTTTGGTACCGTCACCGTGCATTCGACCGACCCATTCGACCAACTCAACATTAATCAACATGTTTTTCAACAACATATTTTCAACTAATTTTCAAAACAAAATTCTTTTTTAAGGCACTCTTTTAAACTTCTTTGATCGTGAGTAGTCACAACGAGAAAACCGTCTCTAAAGTCGTCTACCTCGCAAACATCAATACACGTAAGTTTGAGGGTGTAAGCAACTCATTTATTTCATGCCCTTGCTGTTTTTATGAGTTTATAAACAAGAACAATGCATAACACGATCCAAAAATAGGAGAACTTGCATAGTAGGGGTGCTCGTGCCTCAATGCCCTCTCAGGCCTTAATCTAGCCATGTTTGTGTTCATCTTTCCGCAACATTTTCCTTTTATTTTCTGTTACGACTTTTACAATTTTAATTCATTTTTATGACAAATATTTTAACCATAAATCACAATCACCCTTGGTTCCTTATACCATGACGGTTTTATACGTGACTCGATGATATTACTTGGTTAATTACATTTTAAAGGGTATTATAACACTCTTTTCTTTTATTTACCATTTTTCTCATTTATTTACAACTGCAAACATATTAGTCATAATTCATAATCATCCTTTCATGTCGGTTTAATCCGAGTACGATGACAAACTTGACTAATTACAAAGAAATGAACTTAACATATTAGTTCATATCAAATATTTTACATTTTTATTTGTAAGCTATACTTTTTGAACGTTCAAATCCGACAACGAATGTTACTAAGATAATGGTTATTATTCCGAGTCATGCAAATCATTTAATCACAAAAGCGGTTTTAAACAACCTTTTTAACAACCAGGAGACGTCCCTTGGGTCGTCGTCTGACTCGCGTCCCAAGAGGCCGTCTGTTTCATATTTCAAAACCTGGATAGGCTCCTTTCCCTCGCCAATAAGCTCGCGCCCTAATGGGGCTGCCTGGCACTGCTCCGGCCTCCTCTTCAGCATTTGTCTATGATGATCCCGATTATGGTTAACCCGAATCTACATGGATCAGATTGACAAGTTTACGTTTTTACAGTTTGTCATTTAAACGCACTTCTTTTCCAAATAAATGGATCGTGTTAAGCATCATAACCCGAATTTGGTAAATAGATGTTTAATTTCCGTTTTCACGTGCGAATCAATCTAAATCCAACTTTGACACCGATTTCTTTATACATGGATAAACAAACTGACTTAGGAAATTCTCACATGTTAGTTTAAACTTTTGGATGTGCATTCATGCATTAAACCGTTTTATCAACTCTTGCATTAAACAATCACGATCGATCAATAGAGGCCGCTAACGCGGGCGGGATTAGGTGTTCGATTAAAGAGCTTCCTGTAGATACCCGTATCCGTCGATATTGGAATTTATAGAGAACCCGACAAACACCCGATGATGATAGGACACGTGTATTCTTTAGCTGTCATTGTCATTATTTGGGCTCGTTTACGATGTAGAATGAGCGTTGTCGACGAAGTATTTTATTAATTTAAATGATATTTAAATGAAATGTTTTTTTAAAGTGAATTCATTTTATTTGTTTTAATTTGAATTTATTTTCTTATGTTTATTTTATTGAAAATAAAATAGATATTTGATTTGAAAAATCATTCTTAAGTTACTTGATTTGAAAAATCAATTTAAATCAATTTATAAATCGTATTTGAAGAACTCGATTTTTACAACGGTTTTATACGCGATTTTGAGCTCGTTTTCAACTCGATTTGAGCATGATTTTCGAAGCAAACTCAATCCAACTCTTGACCCATAACCCAGCCCATCACTCACCCTCATAACCAGGCCCTAACCCCTTCCACAAACCCGTCCTAAACACTCCCCAAACAGCCCGCACAACCAGTTCATACCCCTTACCCGTGTTCAGCATTGCCAAGCCCCAAACCCGCTCCAAACACCACTTAAACCCGTGCCCATTAACCCTAATCCATACCCTAGTATCCTACCCATATTACCCTAGCTTAACCACCAAGAAACACCCCTCCTAAACCCTACACGAGCTCACGAAAGCTGCTGGACAGCAGCAGCGAAACAGAGCAGCCCGACTGCTTGTTGCTCTCTTTTACCCTACTTTAACTCTCTATAAATACCTCCCCTATGCCATACATTCATTCCTCTAAGTTCTACATACATACTACCGTCACTAACCAACATTAAACTCCAGAAAAAAACCCTAATTGCCTCTCAAAACCCTCGACAAAACCGAGACATCCAAACTGAAACAGTTTGTGTCTCTCTCGAAATACAATTCGTTCTCCCTTCAAACCTCCATTAAAATTCGAGTTTCTTGTTCCTAATTAACCACATAACATCCATCTACATCTTAGACAAATATTCACGAGCCAAATTGACCTTGAGAGTACACGAATCCCCTCGAAAAAGCAGTGTCATACACTCTTTTCAAGCGCTTTACCTGTCTGTCCAGTTCTGTTTGTGCTCGTTTTTCGTGCCCAATAACTCAGAACGAGCGTGTTTTGTTTTAATATATTTATTCTAATCTATTTCTAGTTTTCAAAACATCTTTTAAATATAATTTTCACCGTGAAACGAGTGAGAAATTACAGTTTGAAAGTTGCTGTCCAGATTTGCAAAAAAAACGTGTTGTTTGCTTTGTTCCTTCGTCGACGACGGCCTCTCGAGATAAAATCTATCATCGATTACGACCCAAGACGGTGTCAACGATACATGTAAGTTGAGGGTGCATCAAATCCTCCTCTTCTCCTTTTATTTCGTTCTTTTATGTTTGTTTTTTTATTGTTCGTTTTACGTTGTTTATCGTTTTGTTTGTCGTTTGATATCATTAACTATGAAACTAGTTTAGTCTGAGTATGAGTTAAAGTACCACCACGAACACCCGCGTTGACTTGAGATGGGAAAGAAATCCGCCACATCGGTCGGTCGTATCCCCCCGTCTCATTTACATATCCTCGTGTTCAAGGTAGGGCACTAATAAAACGAATCCTAACTTCGTTCCTCGCTTTTGACCCCTTGCTTGTTTCGTTCAATTCGACCTACCCTAGGACCCGTCGCATGTTAGTTCGACCCCTGTTTGTTAACATATGATTCATTTAGACGACTTTAGATCGATTAAATAACCTAATTAGACATGTTAGGGTGCTTCGACACAAGCATTAAAATCGACCAACAATTCTATAACCTAATTGAATGCATCTCTCTTTTCACCTAATTTCTCGCTAGTATAAGAGTGCGTGATTAGCACCTTCTTATTAACACTCGATGAGTTAACTTAATTAGCGAACTTGACCTAATTCGACCCCTTTAGGCCGTGTAGAACACTCGGTTTCAGGCGAAGCTTTCTGACCTCTTTTATCATTAATTTCTAATGTACATCCCATATCGCTTTGAAAATCTATCTAACCTAATGAACCTAACCTAGGAACTAGGGTGGTCGAGTCTGGGGCCGTGTGCTTGGCCGTGCCTTTTGTCATTCTTGCTTCATCTTTATATCGTTTATTCATCGTTGTTTTATATTTTGTAATTACCTTTTGCTTATCGGGTCGTCTCTTGTAATTCACTTGTAATTAGTTTTCTTTTATCGAGCCAAAACCTCTTCAAAAACCTTAGTCTCATTTGGTTAGACGGTTGTGCTCGATTTCATGTAAGAGGGTAGTAAATCGCATGTTGTTTAAAACAACGTGGCCCGGTTTATGCTAATGCAAGCTTTGGTGTGTGACCTAATGTCTAATTCGATGAGATTAAGCGAAAGCACGCATTACGAGGAGTGACCTAAGGCCGTGAGTCATGTAAGCCGTGGGCCACCCCATGTGCACATTTTCCTAGGCCAAATTGGCCGTGTAAGGTGTCGCGTATGATGTCGTATATAGCAATTGTATTTAGATCGAGTTGTATCTTTAATTTCTTGTTGTGTCGGCATGAAATGCCTGGGTTGTAATAGGGTAGATCCCAATGGCTCCCCCATTCCCCTTAAGCCTTGTTTGCTTTGTTTTGTATGATTGTTAGATCAATCAACCCACATGCTAAATTACAACTTTGACAAAGTTAGTTTAGTTGCATTAAACGACATAGAAATTGTTGTCACATGTTAGGGTTTTAAAACGATGTTTGCACATCATATATCGTAGTAGCTACGACCTTGTTTGAAATCCGATACTTGACTTAGTAGAGGCCGTTATTGACGGGCGGGGTTAGGTGTCCTTATGGGCTTCCTAACACGTATCCTCACCCCTTACTCAAGATCTATGGTTTGTGGATCCGTCTAAATACCATTGGATTACGAGAGTCATTCAAATCGAGTGATATAGGGTACAAGTCTTTATCTTTAATCACTCGTAGTCGATTGGCTTTATGCTTTTCGACGAAAGGTGTAAAGTTGACTTGAACGGTTCCAAGTTCCCAAAAAAATTGGTGGCGACTCTAATTTGTCTTAATTCGATTCGAAAGAACCTCGAGTCGATTATGCCTAGTGTGGATCCCACGGACGCGCCTCCCGAGCCTTGTCCACGGTTTGGCGACTCATTGGGAAAAGAGGACTAGTTACACTTTGTTTCTAGGGTCTTTTCCTCCGAGGTGAAACTTGAAAAGAAAGTATTGGAAAGTAAAACATTACTCGTAGTGCTACGATTCATGCATAAACCCTTAAGGACTTTCCCGGGCCGTCCCAGCGTTTCTTTGTGATGCGTGGGGGGCGACGTCCCACTATGCTAGGAACGTGCACATTGCTTGCTTCCACTCCGCCTCGTCTGGGTTCTTGATGGTGGGGACGCTCTTCTAGGTACTCTACCTAAAGGCCCTTGCTCTATAAGACCCAAAAAGGATGGAGGGCATAAACCTTCTTGTAGAAGACTTGCCGAGACTTAGAGATGTCTAGGAGCATACATCCTTATAACATGAGAATGACAATGTGCGAAATGAATTTCCCGAGTCTTTTCAAAATTTTCCGTATCGATTTCAAAACCGAACTTTTGAACTACTTACTTTCACAATAGCATGGTTTTAAAACGCGGAATGCTGCCCAAGTAGGACTAGATTTTTCGGCCCAAAATAAGCTTTTATAACCGGCATGCTGCCCATTTTAAATCTCATTTTCAAATCGATTATTCGTTTTTTCAAATTCAATCCAAAATGTTTCTCGAACCTTAACCAAGCATGAAATGCGTCGAGTCGTGTCCGGGTCCTGGCCGTGTTTGGCTAGGCGTGTTTCGTCCTAAGTATCTAGAACACGACCCTGTTGGGTCACCCAAGCTCACCTCTTGGGATTCGAGTCATGTGGGTCGACCAATTGGTTCAGGATAGTACACAGAAACGCCCAAGCTAGGCCATTTTAGGGCGTTTCACTTAAACCTATGGGCTATGTTGGTCCAATCACGGGTTTAGTCACACCGAGTCCAGTTTAGAATCGAGTTATGATGGTTTGGGTCGTGTCGTTTTGTCGAGTCTAAAACGAATCGAGGTCTAAATGCAACCGTGAGTCGAACCATTTTTGTTAGTCAGTCTTAAGTCGAGTCTTTGTTTGAGTCAAGTTGGTGTCGTGTCCTTAAGTGTGCAGGGGCTCTTACATTCGAATATTGACTCAGTTCGGGGTTTTCTTGTAGAAAGGCCACCAAAAACCCGACGTCAAGCAATGGAAGACGCTGTTAACAAACTCACTGAGGCCGTGAACCTCATGATGACCAGGATGGATGCGATCGAATCTAAGTTGGGTGAGGATTCCCCTCCATCTACCCCACCTCTGACTGATCTGGAGAAACGGTTCAAGTTCATTGAAGACCGTCTGAAACTCTCCCAGGGGAAGAACATCCACTATGAAAATGCTAGGGCCTATGCCCCGGTTCAGGATAAGTTGCCCACAAACATGGTACTCACTGATATCCCAAAGTTTAAGGGCACAGAAGATCCGGTCCACCATGTTAAGGCCTATAAGGGGTACTTAGCACTGAAGGGAGTACCTGCTGACATGCTCTCTGAAATTTTCGCCCAATCTCTGGATGAACACCCGAAGGCGTGGTTCTATAATCTTGACGTTAAGAACTTGCCCACTTTCGAAGATATTACGGTGGAGTTCTGTAAGCACTATGCTGACAATGTCGAGATTCAAACCAACATAAGAACTTTGGAGGTAATGACACAGAAAGAAAAAGAAGGCTTTACTGAATTCCTTGCAAGATGGCGCGCTGAAAGCGTGAAATTAGCCAAGAAGCCTGATGAAGTTGAAATGGTAGATAAGTTCGTAAAGAATCTACGACCTGTTTACCGCAATGCTCTGAAATACCAGAATTTTGGCTCTTTCAAAGAATTGATAAGAATCGGGATAAAGGTAGAACATGATGTCATAAGGGCGCGAGGCCGAAAAGCCGAAAGGGTACCAAGGAGCCTCATCGTCTAAGGGCAAGGCCCCAAAGAACGCCCATATTGATGAAGCCATCAATCTCTTAGAAGGGCAATCGAAGAAGTCGCAGCGCCAAACACCTAGGGCATTCACCGATATCGGATGCACTTATACATACGCTCTCCAAAGGCTCATAGCCCAAGGAAAGCTGAAGCCTATTGGTCCAACTCCGGACCCTCCCGCTGATCAACAAGGTAAATGGTATAAACCAAATGCCTACTGCGCCTTTCATCAAGGGAAAGGCCATGATACTGAAAGGTGTTATCAACTGAAGCACGAAATCCAAGACATGATCGAGAATGGAACACTCCCGATCCCAACTGTTAAACCCAATAACATCACCAATCCATTTGGCAATCATGCCAACTTTGTTTCTGTCGAAGACAATGTCGATTATTCCCATCTTATCCGCCCATGTCACTTGAAAGGGGTGTTTATCGGGAAAATATTTGTGGATTGCTTTGAATTCTTGCCAAACCCGAAGAATGAAATTCAAGTCGGGAGTCTTGCTCCAGAATGTACTCCTATTGTTAACGAAGTTAATAAAAGATAATTCGATTCACCGACCTTCATCATTGGCGTAGATCCTCAGAGGACTACCTCGGGATGGAGGCTGACCATCAAAGGGATCAAGGACAAGAGTCGAGCATCTAAGTTGACAGCTGAACAAGGGAAAGCTCATGACCAGATTTGAAAATTATGAGTCAGGATCTGTTTTCTTATCTTAGTCGAGTCGAGTCTAGGACTTTCTTTTCTTGAATTTGAGTCGTTTGTTCCACGATGACCTATGATGTGTCCTAGGAATCGTTCCTTCGAGTATGTTAAGCATTTGTCATTCCAATAAAAAGTTGCAGTTTTGTTTCTAAATTTGTCTTGTTTTCAATCCTCAATCATTCCGAAAGCATGATAAAATGCACAACACACTCAAAGGCATCCCTGGGGTAGAAATATGTCCCGTTTCAAAATGTAAGGTACACTAGGATCCCGTGTTTGATTCCTTTACCTATTCCATGTCTGGCGGTAGAAAATCTCCATCAAAACCAGTGCTTATGACAAGCTCTTAGATGGTTCTATGACGAACCCGGACTAGCTCCTTGTTTCCCCTATCGATGACGGAAGGCAAGCCTTTTCCCCATAGAATCGTCCCCTCTCAAAGAGAGAAAAAAGACCCACCCGTCTTAACAAGGAATTGTTAGCTCTGACCCAAATTAGTTGGCGAAGCCAAGTTTTCAAGGTATATCCATTTGTGACTAAGATAATGAATAGAAGACCATTTTCAAAGAGAGAAGAAAAAAAAGAAAAGGAATGAAAAGCTGAGAAAAAAGGGACGAGAAACAAAAAGGAAAAAAAGAAAAACGGCAAAAGAAAAAAGAAAAACAAGAATAAAAAGGGAAAAAGAGACGAAGAAAAAAGAAGAAGAAGAGAAAAAGGAAAAGAAATGCCAAAATGTTGATCAAAGTTCAAAGGCGAAGCAAAAATGGTCAGGTAGTACCATCATTAGTTATCCATGCCCCTAAGTCCTTCCCAAGGCATTTATGAGGGAATAGTTAGGGATTCTGAGAATCAATCAGCTTGTGTTAGTACACCCGAGCCTTTAGGTCCAGACATGGAAATTTGAACCCACATCGTTTCCCGACCCATTTGCGCTCGGGTTTCATCAAACCTAAGACACCATTTCCAAACACGTTATAAGCCATAGCCCTTGGCCTTAACACCACAAAACGAACCATCAGAATGATGGTTTACCTTTCAAACCTATTTTTACCAAGCTCCACATCCCAAAGAACCACAACCTTTTGTACCAACCCTAGACACGGGATTTAACAGTACCTTACAGGCTAGAATGGGATACGACATGATACCTTAGGTGAAACCTTCGAGTGTGTACACACAATCAATATGCCAGGTTTATGCACCTTGATCGAACTACGTCGGATTTGATTTCGCTTCACGCGAATACGTAGGCAGTCCTTCAGAACAAGGGATTCAATCCACTCATCAACCAAGTTGTCATCTTGTCGGTTTCTTACGGGTCTAAACCAAGTCCAAATGAAGCCACCTTTGTTTGAGTTGGTCTTAATACTCGATGTAAGCTAGGATAAGGATATAGGTTCAGATGAGTAATGTCAAGTCTCGGAATGAGCTTTATCTAACGGTGTAGGCAAAGATGCTCAGTCAGATAGATGTGGGTTTTTGTTGGGAACAGAAAATATGAAAAACCCGCTGAAAAGAAAGAAGGCGTGGAAGAAAAATAGTAAAAGCCCGCTGAAAAGAAAGAAGGCGGTGGCAAGAAATGATGAAAACTCGCTGAAAAGAAAGGAGGCGAGGAGAAGAGTGACGGAATGTTCACAACAAGAGTGATGTGTGATGTCTAAGTATATATTCTCATAGAATCAACCTGTGTTTAGTGTCTGGGCGAAGCCAACGTTGTTGCTCCGTGAGTTTAATCCACCCTGTCAATGCCAAGTGATCTTGATTCCCATGTGCCCTCGGGAGCACGACCATGCCAATACGATATCTCCTTCCCAAGTTCGACGACCTTGTGATTCCCATTTGCCATCTTTTGGCACCAGAATGGCTAATTTACATTTCTACCCCCAACAAGTCAATAATCGAATTAAAACCCGTGCACACTTACGGTTTTATTTTCCTTTTTTGTTTTATGGTAGCGGGCTACGCCCACGTGGTTTACGAGTCATACAGAGTGTCTGAGTCGTATTTCATGCTCACCCATCAAGGTTCGATTTCAAAAAAAAAAATGTTTCAAAATTCCAAAAACAAAAGAAAAACTTTTTGCGAATTATGTAGTGGTCGATGATCTAATCCTTCAAAATTCAAAAAAAAAAAAAATTTCAATTTTTGAAGTGCCGATGGCCCAATTATTCAAAATTTTCAAATTCAATTTTCGGGTCGATGACCCAATATTTTAAATAATCCAATTTTAAGATCGATGATCCAAATGTGCTTATGTGATGATTATTGCTTGTACATTTTCTATGTTTCAAATATAGCAGGATATGCTTCAACTGGGGGCTCTAAAGTCTTCGACTTTAGAGCCATCACAAACTGGGGGCTCTGAAGCCGTTGGCTTCAGAGACCATTATCAAGATGAAAAGGATGACATCCACCAAGAATTCAATTCAATACAAGAGTATGAAATGGAAGAATTCCTTAGCTGAAAGCAAATGATGAAAGCGGCGGCAACCTCCTCGGAAAGTCCCGTCCCATTTGAGCAAATGCCAGCAGATGATAAGCTTTGGGCAAGTGTCAACAGATGATGAATTTTGGACAAATGCCAGCAAATGATAAACTTTGGGCATGTGTCAGCAGTTGCCGAACAACGACGCGGATTTGATTCCGTCAGAAACGGATACGTAGGCGCCTAAGGATAAGGCTCAATCCATCCTATATGCAACTTTATGGGTCGACGACCAACGACGATAATTTGACACAACAGAAGCAAGAGTCAATCCCCAGCGAAGTTTCAGGTATGATCTCTTCTTATGGCTGGCGAGCTTATATACGCAAGTCTAATGGACTATAAACGACCCGAAATCCTCGGTCGAGAGGGACCTGGGGTATACTTTGACTTTCGCCTTGTCCAAGCCTCAGTCAAAGTGGGGGCTCTGTAGATACCCGTATCCGTCGATATTGGAATTTATAGAGAACCCGACAAACACCCGATGATGATAGGACACGTGTATTCTTTAGTTGTCATTGTCATTATTTGGGCTCGTTTACGATGTAGAATGAGCGTTGTCGACGAAGTATTTTATTAATTTAAATGATATTTAAATTAAATGTTTTTTTAAAGTGAATTCATTTTATTTGTTTTAATTTGAATTTATTTTCTTATGTTTATTTTATTGAAAATAAAATAGATATTTGATTTGAAAAATCATTCTTAAGTTACTTGATTTGAAAAATCAATTTAAATCAATTTATAAATCGTATTTGAAGAACTCGATTTTTACAACGGTTTTATACGCGATTTTGAGCTCGTTTTCAACTCGATTTGAGCATGATTTTCGAAGCAAACGCAATCCAACTCTTGACCCATAACCCATCCCATCACTCGCCCTCATAACCAGGCCATAACCCCTTCCACAAACCCGTCCTAAACACTCCCCAAACAGCCCGCACAACCAGTCCATACCCCTTACCCGCTCCAAACACCACTTAAACCCGTGCCCATTAACCCTAATCCATAACCTAGTATCCTACCCATATTACCCTAGCTTAACCACCAAGAAACACCCCTCCTAAACCCTACACGAGCTCACGAAAGCTGATGGACAGCAGCAGCGAAACAGAGCAGCCCGACTGCTTGTTGCTCTCTTTTACCCTACTTTAACTCTCTATAAATACCTCCCCTATGCCATACATTCATTCCTCTAAGTTCTACATACATACTACCGTCACTAACCAACATTAAACTCCAGAAACAAACCCTAATTGCCTCTCCAAACCCTCGACAAAACCGAGACATCCAAACTGAAACAGTTTGTGTCTCTCTCGAAATACAATTCGTTCTCCCTTCAAACCTCCATTAAAATTCGAGTTTCTTGTTCCTAATTAACCACATAACATCCATCTACATCTTAGACAAAGATTCACGAGCCAAATTGACCTTGAGAGTACACGAATCCCCTCGAAAAACAGAGTGTCATACACTCTGTTTTCGCGGCTTTTCCTGTCTGTCCAGTTCTGTTTGTACTCGTTTTTCGTGCCCAATAACTCAGAACGAGCGTGTTTTGTTTTAAGATCTTTATTCTACTCTATTTCTAGTTTTCAAAACATCTTTTAAATCTAATTTTCACCGTGAAACGAGTTAGAAATTGCAGTTTGAAAGTTGCTGTCCAGATTTGCAAAAAAAACGTGTTGTTTGCTTTGTTCCTTCGTCGACGACGGCCTCTCGAGATAAAATCTATCATCGATTACGACCCAAGACGGTGTCAACGATACATGTAGGTTGAGGGTGCATCAAATCCTCCTCTTCTCCTTCTATTTCGTTCTTTTATGTTTTTTTTTTATTGTGCGTTTTACGTTGTTTATCGTTTTGTTTGTCGTTTGATATCATTAACTATGAAACTAGTTTAGTCTGAGTATGAGTTAATGTACCACCACGAACACCCGCGTTGACTTGAGATGGGAAAGAAATCCGCCACATCGGTCGGTCGTATCCCCCCGTCTCATTTACATATCCTCGTGTTCAAGGTAGGGCACTAATAAAACGAATCCTAACTTCGTTCCTCGCTTTTGACCCCTTGCTTGTTTCGTTCAATTCGACCTACCCTAGGACCCGTCGCATGTTAGTTCGACCCCTGTTTGTTAACATATGATTCATTTAGACGACTTTAGATCGATTAAATAACCTAATTAGACATGTTAGGGTGCTTCGACACAAGCATTAAAATCGACCAACATTTCTATAACCTAATTGAATGCATCTCTCTTTTCACCTAATTTCTCGCTAGTATAAGAGTGCGTGATTAGCACCTTCTTATTAACACTCGATGAGTTAACTTAATTAGCGAACTTGACCTAATTCGACCCCTTTAAGCCGTGTAGAACACTCGGTTTCAAAGTAAGCTTTCGACCTCTTTTATCATTAATTTCTAATGTACATCCCATATCGCTTTGCAAATCTATCTAACCTAATGAACCTAACCTAGGAACTAGGGTGGTCGTGCCTGGGGCCGTGTGCTTGGCCGTGCCTTTTGTCATTCTTGCGTCATCTTTATATCGTTTATTCATCGTTGTTTTGTATTTTGTAATTACCTTTTGCTTATCGGGTCATCTCTTGTAATTCACTTGTAATTAGTTTTCTTTTATCGAGCCAAAACCTCTTCAAAAACCTTAGTCTCATTTGGTTAGACGGTTGTGCTCCAATTCATGTAAGAGCGTAGTAAATCGCATGTTGTTTAAAACAACGTGGCCCGGTTTATGCTAATGCAAGCTTTGGTGTGTGACCTAATGTCTAATTCGATGAGATTAAGCGAAAGCACGCATTACGAGGACTGACCTAAGGCCGTGAGTCATGTAAGCCGTGGGCCACCCCTTGTGCACATTTTCCTAGGCCAAATTGGCCGTGTAAGGTGTCGCGTATGATGTCGTATATAGCAATTGTATTTAGATCGAGTTGTATCTTTAATTTCTTGTTGTGTCGGCATGAAATGCCTGGGTTGTAATAGGCTAGATCCCAATGGCTCCCCCATTCCCCTTAAGCCGTGTTTGCTTTGTTTTGTATGATTGTTAGATCAATCAACCCACATGCTAAATTACAACTTTGACAAAGTTAGTTTAGTTGCATTAAACGACATAGAAATTGTTGTCACATGTTAGGGTTTTAAAACGATGTTTGCACATCATATATCGTAGTAGCTACGACCTTGTTTGAAATCCGATACTTGACTTAGTAGAGGCCGTTATTGACGGGCGGGGTTAGGTGTCCTTATGGGCTTCCTAACACGTACCCTCACCCCTTACTCAAGATCTATGGTTTGTGGCTCCGTCTAAATACCATTGGATTACGAGAGTCATTCAAATCGAGTGATATAGGGTACAAGTCTTTATCTTTAATCACTCGTAGTCGATTGGCTTTATGCTTTTCGACGAAAGGTGTAAAGTTGACTTGAACGGTTCCAAGTTCCCAAAAAACTTGGTGGCGACTCTAATTTGTCTTAATTCGATTCGAAAGAACCTCGAGTCGATTATGCCTAGTGTGGATCCCGCGGACGCAGTTCCCGCAGGCCTTGTCCACACTTCCCAATACATACCCTCACCCCTTACGCAGAACCTTTGGATAGTGGATGAGCTTATCTGGGATGTACGAGAGTCATTCTAGCGATAGGATGCTAAAGGGGGATGAGTCCTTATCTTTAGTACCTATGTCAAACACCGCTTTTGTGCCTCGGTTGACCTAGGTATAAAATGGATTCGAAAGGGTTCCAAGAATCCTACAAATGCTTGGTGGCGACTCCGAACATCTCTGCATCGTTTCGAGACCTTGACCGAGATGAAACCGACTGATCTAAAACAATCCGGTCGAAAGCAATTTTACGCCACCGAGCGTGGCTTTCAGACCGCTGGGTCCACAGATTGGCTGGGCGTCGCAGGTGGCCTATGTCAATAGATGTTCTGCAATATCCCTGTCAATCCCTAGCATATCCTTGTAAGACCAAGCGAATACGTCTTTGAACTCGTGTAGGATGTCAATGAAACTGGCCCTTGCAGTTGGGTTTAGGGTCGTCCCTATCCTAAGTTCTTGGGGTTCCAACTCCATTCATATTTTGATAGGTTCGGTGTTTTTTTATAACTGGTGCCCCTTCCCTCTCTTCTAGTATTTCTTTAATTATATAGGGAGGCAATTCGATTAAGTCTGGGTCAGGATCATCCTCATTATCATCGTAAACAGAATTGCATTCAGAATAACACAAGAAGTAAGCAGAATCAGATTTATGCATATTACAGTTTGAAAATAGCTGAAACAAAGAAGCCATATGCGAGTAGTTAGTGGCGGTAAAGGGACAGTTGCTGGGACATTCCCCATGCTACTGTTACTAGGCGATACTATGATACTATGCTAGGAGAAACAAAAGGGTGGGGAGTGATGATAGGAGGAGACTTTGTAGCCACTTCTCTAGACTTAGATTCCGACTCCGACTCTGATTCTGACTCTAACTCGAATTCATCGTCTTTGGGTTCTCCTTTGAATATCTCTCCTTCTCCAGTAGTGACCCTGAAGAGTTTTCCTTGATTGTTGGTCCACTTTATCCACTTTCTCCATCCTTTCTGCTGATTTGAGCTGGTGTCAGTGATCAGTGTTGTAGGGTTGAAATGGTCATCTTGAAGTATCATGGTAAAGATCTCATCCTGCGCTGCCTTGACGAATCGATCCTCTCCAAATAGAACGATTACAGCTTGTTTGTCGAGACAAGGTATCTGACGTGTTTTGACGGTAGGAACCATTTCTAGAGGAATGAAGTAGCAATCGTGGAAGACCTCGATTCCAGCTAGTTGATTGCCTCTGTACCACCATGGTTTGGGAAATCCATAAATATATTCACCATCCCCTTCCCTGACGAAGTACCCATTTAGTGTAGGGAGATAGGATTGCATTTGGACTCCCTTACTTTTGCGATTCTGAACTTGAGTAAGCATTTTGAAGGTTTTGGCCTTCGTGGGCTTGTACCCCAAGCCTAGTGGTATCTTTTGGGAGTTACCTTCCTTAAAAGGTGTAAAGGTACTCTCTCTGATAGGGTTTAGTGGCATTCCTGGGAAGTATCCTTGGGATTTGAGTATGTGGTTGACCACTAAGTTTGAGTATGGGTTGAAGTACAAGCGAACCAGCTCGCTCTCTATAAGGTTTATGATTTGAAATCCTCCAAGCTCGTGCACTGGATCTATAACTACTTGGTTCATTGACATTTTCTCTATTACGGACTTGATAGGTGATGAAGTGATTGTCACTACCTTGCCATCTAGAGGGATCTTGATCTTTTGGTGTAAGGTGGATGTCACTGCTTTGAAAGCATGAATCCAGGGCCTACCTAGAAGTATATTGAAAGATGCCTCGATGTCCACTATCTGAAAATTAACTTTTCGCTCGATTGGCCCATTGGCCACAGTAAGGTTAATTAGCCCCACTACTTTACGTCGCGTTCAATCGTATACCCGAACGCCTTTGTTAGTAGAAGTCCAGTCCGATTCTTTCATGCCTAACTTGTATGCTGTCTTTAGTGGTATGACATTGACTGCGGAGCCATTATCCACCAAAGTCATTGGTACATTTTTCTTCAAGCATGTGACTGTGATGTATATAGCGAGGTTATGAGTGACGCCAAAGGGAGGCAGGTCCTCATTTGAGAAAGTAACTGGGTTACTTAGCTTGATTGAGTGTTGGAATAGTAGGTTGACGACATCATTGGGTGTAGAGTCGTGTACTACGTTCAATTTAGCCAATGCTTGCAGTAAAGCCTGGCGATGAGGAAATGAACTTGCAACTAGTTGCCAGACTGAAAGATCAGCCTTTGTCTTTTGAAGTTGCTTTAGTAAATGGTTAGTAGATGTATCTTTGCCATCATTTGGTGTGATGACATTGATGTTAGTAGTTGGACCATTAGCAACTGGACCACTCGTTTGTCTTGAGTGACTTTTTGATATGGACGTCTCGAGCGAGTAAGGTGGTCTACATCTTGATCTTCACTAGCCTTGACTAGAGGATGGTCTTTGAGGTAAACATCTTCATCGTCATCCGCCCATATTCCATTGACGATACTAAGCTCTCTCAAGCTTATGATTTCAGCTTCTAGGCTGATTATTTGCTCGACTAGATTGTCGGTCACTGCGATCACTTCTTGCATTATGGATCCTTGAGATAGGATTGGAACCATTGGCATGTCTCTGTTGGAATATATGTCCTCCGACAATAATGCGATCACAACTGTTGATCATGATGATCACATGTTTAAGTCTCATTTTAAAGAATACAATTGGGAAGTAAATTTTACTGTCAACTGGTCCACACATATCGGTAATGATTGGCTGACTAGAGTTTGACATTACTGTCGTGAGACGGTGGTGACCAGTTGATCCCCTTAGGTCATACCTATAGGGTAACACTCTTAATTGATCATTTAATTGATCGTATGACGATACTGGTCAATTAAATTACTTAAAATTGACGGACGATTTTGGAAGTTATATTTACGTGTCTTATTGAAATTTGATTAAATAAGATACGGTCTAAGTAATCGAATTGTTTTATTACTTAGATGAAATTATTGTTTAAGGAAACAATTGCATTTTAATGAATAAATCATTATAAATACAAAATGTTGTGATTTATAATTGGTAAACTATTTTGGTACAAGTAATTATGAATTACTAAGTCGATTTTGTATATGACGTATTTTTATTAATGCGTTGAGTTTTAATATGTTAAAAATACATAACAATTTTATGTGACATGTGACATGTGACATATGACAAATTGACAAATTGACAAAGATAAAATGGAACCCATTTTACCTTCATATGTGCCGAAAATAAGGAGGGATTATTAGGCATATTGGTGTTAATAATGTTTAAGTGGAAGGCATAATCATAAGCCCTAACTTATAGCCTTACATGCCTACTTTTATGGGTAAGAGAAAATGCCATGCATTGGACATACCCAACCCCTCCTACCCGGTTTTCCTAGTCAAAAGGCCAAGGGTCTTTTGCTCATATTATCATCTAATTCACTACATGCAAAGTGTGTGGTATTATTCATTCATCATCTAAAAATTAGAATTTTAGAAAGATAAAAATCTTCCTTCTCCTCCCTCTCTCTTAATCGAAACATAGAGAGACCAAATAATTTTTGGGTCAATTTTTATACAAAATTAATATTGTTCTAGTAATAATAATATTAATTTTATTAAGTTGTTATCTTGGGTATAAAACCTTGGGAGGGATTCTCTTCTTGAATCCTTGTTCATCCAATTAAGGAGAGCTCAAGAACAAGAGAGTAGGAGAACTCTCTTGTGCCCTTTGATCCGAAATATCAATGTAAGCATGAAGATTTCTTCCTTATTTTTACTTATAGTTTGAATGCATAAGATCATCTTTTAATTTATGACTAAATTAAAATTATAACATATATGAATATGTTGAGTAAAGAGATTTAGATTACTAACAGTCTCCCCTAGGTATAGTGCTTAGATTGCGTAGGCATGCCATTGTAGCTTCTAGCTCTGAAACTTGTCTACTTACACCCTTTGCCCATGCGACAAAATCAACGATAGTATGGGAGATGGTGGAATAATTGGCCTTATTTTCTAGTGCATTGACCTCATCTTCAGCTAGAGAAATGAGGTGTGAACAATCCAAGGTGGATTCCTCATCTGTGATCATTAGAATTCTAAGAGGATTCTAAGTATTTCTAGGCTTGCTTGCAGGAGGTATAGGCAAACACCCATCTTCAATCATACCTGAATGGCATGCTTCATCAATTTGAAGCAATTCTCTGTATCATGCCCTTTGCCCCCATGGTACTTGCAGTAGGCATTCTCATCCCAGAACCTTGACTTCTTATCTAGGTCAGGTGTGGGTCCTATGGGTTGGAGTTTGCCTTGTTTCATCAATCTTTTTAGAGCATTGGAGTACGAGTCACCAACGTTGGTGAACTTCCTCTGCGGGTTATTCTTCTTACTAGATGATTCGACAAGGTTGACCTCGTCGGTCTTGCTAGTGGAGCCATAAGAACGACTCGTTGTGCCTTGATATCCGCGACCTACCGTTTTGGACAGGAGTCCTTTACGGATGTGGTCTTTAATTCTTGTTCCTAGCATAGTTAAGTCTTTGAAAGACTTTATGTTTTGGTACCTTAGATGGTTCGCATAGATTGGCCTTAAATTGTCCACGAACTTTTCAACAAGAGTAGCTTCGTCTTGGCGTTCGACGAGTTGCGTGCTAGTCTTTCTCCACCTACTTAGGAAGTCGGTGAAACCTTCTTTCTCATTTTGGGTAAGAACCTCTAGAGTGCGCATATTGACTTGAATTTCAGCATTATCTGCATACTGTTTGGTGAACTCAATTGCAGCATCGTCCCAAGTAGGAACTTTCTTGTGATCCAAGGAGTAGAACCATTGCCTAGCAATAGTATCAAGAGATGAAGGAAAGATCCTTAAGAACATCTCTGGCTTATTGCCATTGATAGGCATATAATCTTTGAATGCACGAATAAGGTTCAAAGGGTTTTTATGCCCCGTAAACTTCGGGATGTCAGTCATGTTGAAGTTAGTTGGCAGTTGAGCATTTACTGCCTCATATTTGCGACTGTTTTCCCTACATATGGCATCTCTTTTGAGATACATTAGTTGCTCCTCCAAATACTGGAGTCGGTTTTCAGCTTCAGTAGGACCTGGTGGAAGATTGACTACTGGTTGTTCAAAGGGTGGAGGATTATCATGTATGAGCGCGTCAGGAATAGGACCCTCCGCAGGAGGAAGTCTAGTTTCTACAGCAACAATACGGCCTTCGATAGCGTTAAGGCGAGTGTAAGCTTGGTCTTGGCTTGTCTGGAGACGAAGGAGTGCAGCTAGGATTTGATCATTACCATTTGCGGGTTGTTCGGGTTGACCATTAACGCTTCCATGACTAGTTCCCACCATTTTGGACTGAGGATAAGAGATCGACGATGAATCAAAACACGATCGACCATTTTTGCACACTTACTCAAAAAAGAATCGACTCGTAAAGTGGGTGTGTGCCACTGTGTCAAGTGGAATTTGAAAATGACAAAGTTTGAAATGTTTGTCCTAGACAACTGTAGTGTAGTTGTAGCAGTGCTAACTCGAAGTGAGTTTTGAAATGGGTTTGAGGCCCGAAGTTTGACTTGACATTTCGACAGTGTTTCGGCTTATTCTGCGCTGTTTTAGGCCATTTTTGAAAATGTTTATATTTTGAAAAGAATTTTATTTTACAAAATTTCGTCATGGTTTTGTTTACAAATGGTGATCACGTATATGATACAAACATACATATGGGCATTATAACGGTATGCTGAGTGCATTTAAAGGGTTTTGGCTTAAAAAGGTGAGTTGCCATACCAAGAAATCAAACCCTAGTTTGTGGAGAGGTCCGTTCCAAACATGAGTAAGGTTGGTTCCTAGTCCATTTCCTCGAGTAGTGAAAGCTCTCGATACAAACATGAGTATGTACCGCAGTATGGTTGACGTCAATCGCTATCCATCTTTAGGCCAAGATAGAAATTTGGACCGTCCGGACGGGATGATTGGTCAAATGGGTTTGTTTAGGGCTTAAGAAGACCAAATGAAACGACCTAAGAAGGTCGAGTAATGAAAATCGGCAACTGTCTCGTATAAACTATTCCCTAAACTTGTTCAAGTTTCACCCTGGGTAACACGTAAGTGTATCATCCCCAGTGGAGTCGCCAAACTTTGGACAGGGGCCACCCGCGCGTTGTGGTTTTGAGGCGGCGGCAGTTCTCCCACGAAACCTTGGTTTGCCAAAGCACGTCATGGGCCGCTACCGATTGGTGAGGCATTGAAACCGGTGAAAGGTTGAATAAGCCTGCATTTTTGGAGTTGCCACCAATTTATTGTGGAAAAATCGGAAACCATTCGAATACCTTGGGTCATGTCAAGACACAAAGTAATGACATGAACACTAAGAACTTGTTACCCTTAGCATTCTATGTTTAAAATGACTCTCGAGATGCCAATGGGCACGGATGTCCAGAGATAACAGGAGTAAGGGGTGAGGGTACGTATCAGGAAGTTCATTAATTCGAACACCTAATCCCGGCCGCCTCGATAGCGGCCTCTACTGCTGATTAGGGAAGTCATTCGTATTTGATATGTCGTCCATGTAATTTATGGAATGCAACAAACATGGATTAATCCTAGCATGTGAAATTAGACTATGTCGGTGAACACGTGTTTTAGCAAATAATTTGGTCGAAGTAAATGTTAGATTCAATACATGTGAATGCCATACAATTAAATCATACATAATAATAATTAAGTTAAGCGAATTACAATAATTAAAATTACAAAAATTAAAAGCTTTATTTGATCTACGTCAAAAGCACGCTCAAAGACGAGATTTCGAAGAAGAAAATAAAAGGAAAATAAAATTAGAATTAAAATATGAAAATATGTCAGATTAGAGGTGATAATATGAATAATAGTTTATTTAACCATAATTAGGAGCTACGTCAAAGCGAGAAAGAGTTTAGAGGCAGAAACCAACCCAGAACAGGCGCAACATCTGCTGCGTCCTTTGGAAGAGGCGCAACACTTCATGCGTCTGTTCTCGAGCTGGGTTCTGGCTGTGAAGTCAGAATTGCAACACTGTTATTGTTCGTAGGTAGATTTAAGATGGATTATCGATATTAGACTCGAATTGAAGTGTTTTAACCGATTATATGTATCTGGGCAAGTCATAAAACGAATTAAAACGAGAAATTACAGCGGTTTACATGATTATGAGTATACGATGAACTCATGTCGGAAATACAAAAAGGCAAAACTTGAGGTTAGATTAAGATGAAACTGGACGAATAAGACTCGGAAGAAAACTTATGAATCCAATTGGGACTCCAGAACCTCGACATTAACAAGTCGAAACCCCGAAGAATCGATTTGAGTTAAAACGGCGAAAACCCGCAAGTATTGAATTACTCGGGATTAAGGACGAATTAAGCATTGTAATTAAAAGGGAGTTGTTAAAATGAAAGAATAAGAAAAGGAGGAAATTTGCAGGAAGTCGAGGAAGAAGAAGAGGAGCAGGAGCAGCATGCAGCCTCTTGAAGAGGCGCGGCAAAGCTGCGATCCTTCCTGAAGGCGCAGCTACTGCTGCGTTTCTTTTCGACGTCTGAGCTCTGCTGTTTTGTTAAAACGGCTTTAAAAGGTGGATTTTAAATCGGTTTTCGAACGTGCTCTTAATATAGATTTACATTAATTGATACAAAATAAAAGTACAATAATAAAATGGGATTTACACCCTCAGACTTACATGTTTGACGAAAAGAGATTAAGGAAAGTTACCGTTTAGTGATTGCTTGACTCGAATATGCGTGGAAAGTGCCCTCGTTAGAGGATTTAGTAGATTGATTAGGTTGATTAAAGGTGGAGTTGGTCAAGTTGGTCGGTCTATGCAACGTGACTGGGACTCAGAATGATCTGAGCTTACGTTGTTGAATGATCAAGCACGTAGGCGTCGAAAGGCAATAGCGTAGTCTAGAATGCAAAGAGAGAAAAAGAAAGGGCGGAACACTCGCGTGCCAAACATGGAGGCCGAAGGCCTCTATTTATACTAAACATATGGAAGAGTTTTGGAATGACACGGATTTGGAAACAAATCTCGAAAATATTCGGGAAAATGCGAAAAGAGAACTGGAGAAGAGGCGCAGCAACTACTGCGTTTCTTCGAAGAGGCGCAACATTTGCTGCGTCTTTTCTCCAACGGTTTCCTCCTTGGCAAGGAAGATTTCCACGTTTTATTATGGGATTTCGGTAGATTTACACTCCTTATTCCATGAAACATAATATTACTGTAGATATTTACTTAAAATATTAATTTTAATTAGGTATAAATATCTAGAGAATTCTAGAACATTCTGGAATATTCCGACTCGGCATTTAAACGGTTTTTAGAAAATGAAGCGGTTTTTGACCCAGACTCCAAATGAACTCTAATTACTGTCAAAACGACCGTATCTGTGCGTAGATGACGACCCGGGGATTGACTAGAGTGTGAAAGCTATCACTTGACGATGGACTTACGGACTGTCACAAATCATTCCGCGTATCAAACATGCGGCCCAATCATCACTGGGTGGTTGGCGGGAGGTGTAGAAATAAGGTATCTACAGCAGGGACCACGACCAAAGTAGGCGACGGAGTCAACGGTGAAGCCGTCGACTTGGGCTACTCGATTTCGGCGTCCTTAGCACTCTCCATAGCTATAACAAAACGCAAGTTCCAATTAACAATCTAGCAATAAAATCGAATTTCCCCAAACCAATTCCACAACCGTAATTCGTAAAAAATTAGGGGAAAAATTGCAATTAAACATTAGAGAAGGGTAAAGGAACTTACTTGGTAGATTACCCAACAATAAAATCAATTAAAACCAAATAAAACTTCAAGTAATCGAATTAATTCGATTTTTCGCAACCTAATTCAAAAATTCACAAATATATCGAAAATGTATGATGCAAATAAGGGTAATATGGTTTAATTGATGCTTAAAACGTATTTGGGTAATTTGGTTGGTAAATTTAGGGAAGAAATTGAGAGATTAGGTCAAGGTATTAAGGAGAGTCGAAATAATTGGGGAAGAAATAAAACAAATGAATGAACATAGAATGAGGGAAAAGAAGACCCCCACGTCTGATATGCGCCAAAACTGTTCAATCGAGTGGACTGGAGTTGCTCGATCGAGAGCTTTCTTCCTCAATTTGATCGATCGAGTACTTTGAAGATACTCAATTGATGACTTTTGTCTTGTGCTTGGATTCTGCTCGATCGAGTGGTTAAAACTACTCGATCGAGAATCCCTTAAATACGCTTGCTTGATCGAGTGTTTGGAACAACTCGATCGAGAACTTTCCATTGGGCCATTTGCTCGATCGAGCACAGAAAGTGGTCGATCGAGGACTTCCTCCTTAGCACACATTCCAATGCTTCCTGATTCTCCCAAGACCTACAATATACGCAATAATACTTCCCGCAAAATACCAAAAACAAAAGCACGTAGTCTATATTCGTCCTAAACTAATTAAATCTATCTAAGCTAATACTAAAGTCTAAAGCTAATAACTAATTAAATGTCTAGCGAAAATTAAAATTAAAAAATGTTTACAAATGGGATAGCGTCCCGTATCATCCTTTTAAGCAATTAAATAGCCCAAAGTTGGGCTTCTAGCTCGACGAGGTCCCTTCAGCATTAGTGACCTCCGTCTTCAATTTCCAAACAACTGAGCCATCGGAAGGGGAATAACACATATCATAATCCGCAGCCTCTTCGCTTTATCAGGTTTCTTCTTTTCATGGCCCCCATGATCTTTAACGCCATCAGTGCTAGGCTTCAACTGCAATGCACCAAGTCCGGCAACGGGATCTCCACTATCCATTCCGTCAAGTCCTGCAGAAGAAAACAACATAATGGTCCTTTAATTCGCTCTCGGACTGGGGCGGAGGCGTCATAATAGCAGTATATGGCTCAATACTAATACTAGAGAGATCCTCATCGGGGTCAATAGAGGGAATAGCGTTGTAGGGCATGACTTGCATGGGCGCCCTACGAACACTGGACTGGGTGAATGTCAAATCCTCCCCACCCACATGAAAGGTCAAAGTCTTAGCCCCGACATCAATTATTGCATGAGCAGTATGCAAAAATGGTCTTCCCAAAATAATGGGAGTGTATGAGTCCCCAGGTATGTCCAAGACTACAAAATCAACGGGAATAAAGAATTTCCCGATCCTAACAGGGATGTCCTCTAAGACTCCCAACGGCCGTAATAATGAGCGATCGGCGATCTGTACGGTCATGTTTGTGCATTGAAATTTTGTCAAACCATGTCTTTTTGCAAGAGACAGAGGTAAGACGCTTACGCTAGCTCCTAAATCGCAAAGCGCATTATCAATCAAGTAAGTCCTAATATGACAAGGAATTGAAAAACTACCCGGGTCAGCTAATTTCGGTGGAGTCTTATTCTGAAAAAGTGCGGAGCACTTCTCAGTCAGACCCACCGTTTGAAATTCATCTATATTCCTCTTGCGTAAAAGAATTTCATTTATAAATTTCGAGTAAGAGGGTACCTGGGTGAGTAACTCGGCAAACGGCAAGTTAACTTTAAAACTTCGCAGAAGATTGGCAAATCTGCCAAATTGTTGTTCCGTCTTTGTCCTCCATAGCCTCCCTGGAAATGGAACTTGGGCTTATAGAAATTATCTTCATTCGTAGATTTATCGTTCAAATTAGATTTAGACGACAAATTACCACTCTTAGCATTAATGTTACTCGATCGAGCAACTTCACTTCTCGATCGAGGGCTTTTCTCGGAATTATTGCTCGATCGAGCAGTTTGGGATGCTTGATCGAGAGGCTTGTTTTCCTCAGTGTTCGATCGAGCACTATTATCCCTTCGATCGAACATTTCTTCAGTAAACTTGCTCGATCGACCATCAGAAACAGGTCGATCGAGTACACCACGTGAATCTGTCACTATTTTGTCAAAAGACGCCTTCCCATCAACAGTAGCTTCAATCTCCGGGTCTGAAAATTCAGTATTCTCCTTTGGCATTTTGGGTACCTCATAGGAAAGACCACTTATTAAACTGATCATATCTACCGTCTCATGTGGTTTCTTATCGGGTTGTGAAGGTAATTGGCCCGGTTGTCTTGAAGCTTGCTTAGTAGCCAATTGAGCTAACTGGGACTCAAGCAATTTAATAGAAGCATCCTTTGCTTGGTCACTTTTCTGCATTTAAAGTGCAACTGATTGCACCATTGACTTCAACTCAGCTATGTCATTATTACCACTAGAAGAGGTACCTTGTTGATGCGGCGGTGGGAAGGAAGAAGGCTTTGAAAGCCTTGTTGTTGATTTCGATGGGGCGGAACATAGGTTTGTTGTTGCTGCGGTAGAGGTGTAAGATTCAAAACATTTTGGCTAGACCACCTCAAATCGGGATGAACTCTAGCTTGATTGTTAATATAAGAGCCTCCTTGCCTAAATTGTTGAAAGGCATAGACCTGCTCCTTCTCAGCTAAACACTCCACTGCAGTATGGCCATCAGCACCAGATCTCTCACATGATACGGTCTCCTGTCTAGACAACAAGTGAACCGTCTGTTGATTTCTCACAGCTTGCATCTCTACTTATCAAATCTTGCATTCATGGCTTCCAGCTAAGCCATAAGTGCACTATTGTCTCCAGGGACTGTTCTAGTACCACTCCTTGGATTCCCATAATCACCACAATGGGTAGCCATCTCCTCTATAATGTGCCAGCCTTTATCATCATCATCGATAATCTTCTGAAATCTTCCATTGGTTGCATCATCTAAAATAGCACGGTGGTCATCATACAACCCACTTTAGAACGGGTTGCACAAAAACCACTGGCCAAACCCGTGATGTGGGACAGACCTAACCAGCTTCTTAAATCTACTCCATGCTTCATACAAGTTCTTAGTCGGATTCTGTTTAAAACTTGTAATCTGCCCTCGTAATGCATTAGTTCTCTGCGGAGGGTAGTATCTCTTGTAGAAAGCAAAAGCTAGGGTATTCCAATTAGTAATCTCTTCTGAAGTCTTATCTAAGTCAGTCAGCCACTCCCGGGCTCCATCTGTAAGATAAAAAGGAAACAAGACTTCCTTAATCTTCTCTTGGGTCACTTCCTTAGTAGCAGGAATAGTAGAACAATAATTCGTGAAGATCTCCATATGTTTTCTTGGATCCTCACCAGCTGCTCCTCTGAACAGGTTTCTCTCCACCAGATTAATATAGGAGGGACGAATATCAAAGGTACTCCGCTCATTAGTTGAAAGCTTGAAATCCTTAGGAATAAAATCAGTTGTCGGCTCAGAATGACTAGCAATGTTAGGCATAACAGATTTAGTAACGGTTGCAGAAATAGATTTGTCTTCCTCAAAAGACTGAGCTTCTGCAAAAGTGAAATTTTCTAGAACTGGGTCAAGAGTACTCAAGACTTCCTCTCGACGAATCTCCTTCAATAAGTTTTGTCTACAGCGAAATGTCCTCTCTGGTTCAGGATCAGCTGGTACTAAGCCTGACCTGTTGGACCTGGGCATAAACGAAACTAAGAGAGAAGAATAATAAATGTCTCAAGGAATTAAAAATCCCTTGAGACTAAAACAAACTAAAATAAAATAAGTAAATAAACTAGTTGTCTCCCCGACAACGGCGCCAAAATTTGACATGGCTGTCGCAACCCTATCAAAAATAAAACCTAATCGGCCTAAACTTATGCAGTAGAGGTAATAAAGGTATCGTATCCACAAGGAGGCGGTCGCTATCTACTTGTTATCTAGTTTGTCTATGGTCACAAATTGGGGGTTTTAGTTAATTTGATTTAACTAAACTGAAAGAACTAAATTTAAAACAATTAAAGAAATAACAATTAAAAATGGTAGGAATGAAATAGAGTGTGATCAAATAGGGAGAAAGATGCTAGGATGTTGGTTCACCATGATATCACGCAATTAAGCTGAAGGTAAGGTCAGTCGGTCTATAGTGAGAAGGGTAGTGGAAAGGTTCTTCCGGTCCGCTATCCGCCCTAGATTCTTCCTAACTAGCTTCCGCTCTGATTAGGGTAGTCTATTGTTCATAACAGGTCTATTCATTTCAATCTTCCGATCTAGGTCTGAATTTAACCAGGTTATTTAAATTAGTCGCGTGCACTCAACCAAGTAATTACTGTTATATTGCTATAAGACAATTCTCACATTAAAACCTCCTAAAACTAATTATAGCTTCATTGTTTAACTATCATGGCTCCCCTAATCCTAGCAATAAGGAATTTAGCTACTCGTAACGGTGATAAAACAAATAACGATAGATAAAACTATATTTGACATGGTTAAAAGGTGAATTAACAGAAAGTGCATAAACTAAATATTAATTCTAATAATCTAACAACAATTAAGATACAAGGAAATTAAATGTTGCATAAAGGAAATAATATTATGAATTAAGTTGAATAGGAAGAGAGTAAGGAATTACACAAATTAAGTTCCAAGAAATTGGAAGGCAAGCGTCGAACAAAAACTCTCCTAATTCCGATGCGAACTAATACTTAAAACTGAATGGTGAATGAGTTCTGAAATTAATGAATACTGAATGCCTAAAACCTAATTAGGTCTCTCCTTTTTATAAGAGATATATTTATTAACCTAAATAAGATAACTAAAATAATAAGTAAATAAGTTTACGCAATAAAATCTTGCATCAAATCTCAAGCTATTCAATCGAGCACATTGGAACTACTCGATTGAACAACTTCCAGCAAAAACCTCTTGATCGAGCATAGAATATACTCGATCGAGGAACACCATAAATCCTCCTCTCGATCGAACATAGCAGGAGTTCGATCGAGGAATCTTGAACATCAAAAAGGGGTCGATCGAAAAACTAAGCCAGCAAAGTTCTCGATCGAGTTGGCTACCACTGTGTCAGCAGATAGTACGTTGATTTAGACTCCAAGACGACTTCACGCATCCAATGCAGAAGTATTCTCGTTCCGATTCTATCCATCTCCTAAATGCAAGCTATAAGGACAGTTCCAGGCTCAGTTTAGCTCCTTCCGGGGCATTTCGTAGCCTAAAACTACGGGAATCGCATAGAAATACGTGCAAAATAAGCACAAAGAGTCTATATATATAGCACGCATCAGTAAATTTGAATTTCACTATTTTGTTTTTGTATTTGAAAGATGACGGTTTTTAATTCCGTCGTTGAAATTGGTGAAAATAGCGAATTTGAACTTCACTATTTTGATTTTGTATTTGAAAGATGACGGTTTTTAATTCCGTCATTAAAATTTTGTGAAAATAGTGAATTTGAATTTCACTATTTTGTTTTTGTATTTTAAAGATGACGGTTTTTAATGCCGTCGTTTAAATTGATGAAAATAGCGAATTTGAACTTCACTATTTTGATTTTGTATTTTAAAGATGATGGTTTTTAATTCCCTCATTGAAATTTTGAAGTTTGTGTGGGAATTGGGCAAAAGCCCAAAATTCCGCTGAATAAGGCACGGAACGCCTGATTGAGGCGCGAGTTGTTTTGCGAGGGAAGGAGGCTTCCCTGTTTTCTATAAAAAGACGCGAGGTGGCATTGCTCCTCATTATCATCGTCTTCCTCGACAATCATCACAAAAAACCCGATTAAATCGCCATTTTCGATCTTATTCCTTGCTTGTTTTCGTGCCATTATCATCATGTCATCTCAAGGTATGTAAATCTTCTTGAATCCATTTGAATTTTTTTATCTTTTCCTTGATTGAATGAGGGTGAAACCCTAACCCTTTGAAAATTGATTTGAGTGTTTTTGTTTAGCTCATTTTTGAGTGAAATTGATGATTGCATTAGGTTAGAAACATGATTAGCAGTATAGGGGTTCTTTTTGTTTGCATTTTGGTCCCTGTTCCCGCTCCCTAGGTTTGAAAAACGTGAATGAGACGGAAAACCGTCTTATTTTACAATGCCAAGTTTGTTTGCTTAAGTTGTGTGCCCCACTTGTATTGTAGTCGGGGAAGACCGTCTTTGCCATATTGATCCTTCGTTAGGTGTTGTGGGCAAAATTTGATTTTTGGCTTTTTGTGACGGTCTTATGACTGATGAAATAAGCGTCTGTTTGAGCTCAAATTGAGCCACTTTGTCTTGAAATGGACCTTAACGGTGGTTTAGGTCACTTTGAGACGTGATTAAATCGCGTTGTTTTGTTGTGGTCGTATTTTGAATTTTTGACCTGTTTGTGCCCGAATTGGCGTAAAATTGCCTTTTTGAGCTGTGAAAAATACCCAGTTATGTGGGGAATTTTCATTGTTGTTTTGTGAGTCTTGCGTGGGCCTTGAGGTGTTGGGTGGTTTTTGAAATTTTTGTTGTTGTTTTGACTCGTTCTTTGCTTCAAAAGAAGGGCGAGTCATTTTTTTGTGTGATTTTTGTGAAGTGTTTTTGTTGGATGTGCTAGGGCGGGTTCGCCCTTGTTTAGCTTTGCATTTGCAAGTAGTTTGTTGTTTTTTGGATTTGTTCATTTTGTGCCGTCGTAATGCCGAAATTTCGGCTGACGTTTTTGTTTAGTCCTGATTGCAGGGGAGTGTTCTGGGCCCACTGGGTCTGTTGCCGAGACTTTAGAGGTCTTGTTTGGGATTGGGCCGGTTAGTACTCCGGCGAGTGTGCCCGAGACGTTGGTAGAGGACGCTTCCGAGGAGGAGGAGCCCACTGAGGAGGCTGTTAGAGCCGAGGGAGCCACGAGAGCTCGTCAGGAGGCCGTTGTCGAGGCCGTTGGTGCTGAGGGAGCCACGGGGGCTCGGGAGGAGCCTGTTGTTGAGGCAGTTAGTGCTGGGAGGGCTCAGACAGGGTCTAAGGCCGGTACCTCTGGGAGGAGGGTTTTTACTAGAAGGAGGGGTCCTTGGCCCACTATACGTGAGCTTCAGAACGTCGGTAGGGTCGTTGAGAGGCCTCCTCCCCGTTGCGTGGAGTATCATGGGGGAAAGAGACGGAGAGTGGAGACAGACGCGGATGACATATTTGTCGGGAACTGGGACGCTAGACGGGTTACTGCTCCATGGGGGTTGAACCTGCAGGCGATGCCTGTTTGGGCTGAGGGCTTTGACGGTAGCTAGCTATTGTTGCGGCTAGACACTCACATATCTTACCGTGCACACGAGGGCTTGATGAGTTTACTGCTTTGTTGAGCTTTTGCTGTGTTTGTTATTTCAGACCTGAATAGGCATTCTAATGCTGTTTGTTTCCCAATTTCAGGAGATTTCTACCATGAGGACTTTCTCTGGCTTCTCGACTTGCTTGGGTTTCTACGACGCTCTCTGGGGCGGTACGAGGGCGTTGATAGAGAGGTCGGCTATGGGGCCGTTGGTGGCTGCTTGGCGCGACATTCACAGGGCTTCGATATGTCGAACCTGTGTCTGATCCGTGCCATGTTGGACCGTTACTGGGATACAACGTCGTCGTTCCACATGGAGTTTGGGGAGGTCGGTGTCACCTTGGAGGATTTTGCCATGATATCGGGCCTTCCCTGTGCCAAGAAGCATGTTGAGTTTCCGGAGACGCCAGAGAGAGTGTCTTCCGCCGTGGTTACAGGTTTGATCGGCAAGGTTTTGCCTGCGCCAACTGACATCACTCCTTTCCTGATAGCAAACTTCTACGTGAGGGACCACTTCAGGGGGAGAGTGGTGGGCTTTGTTTTGGGGCCGTTGGCGAGTCCGGAGGTAGAGGCTGAGGCTGACGCGCAGGAGGCGCGGTTGTGGTTGTGGTACTTCTTGGGTACTACGTACTTTGGTGACAAGGGTGAGCGCTTGTCGACCAAGGTACTTCCTCTGCTTGCTGACCTGGATGCCTTGGGTCAGTTTGACTGGGTGACGCCGCCTTTGGCGAGTTTTACCCGCTACCTGCACGCTACAGTACGTTCGGAGGTGATGGGGGATGGGAGTTCTCCCGCTTTGGTTGGTCCCGGCCTCATCTTAGAGGTACGAGCATTGGTTTTGTTTTGTCATTGATTTTGTTTTTTGATTGATTTTTGAGTCTTGGCGATTTTGAAAAATTGGCTGATTTGTGGTTGTTGTGTTTTGTTATAGGCTTGGTTGTATGCTTACTTCGTCCCCCTGCATACGAAGACGACGGGTGACGTTCCTTCGGCTTAACTTGCTGTGACGGCTTGGACGGTGGCTCGGAAGAAGTCGACCATGTCGACTTACGAGGACTGTAGGCGTTTAGGTGAACGCCCTCCGAGTTGGTGACGTAAATTGTTGCTTCTCATCTCTTTTGTTTTGTATAAACGGATAGAGATGGGATAACTAGGTAGCCTAGAAAGCCCCCAGTTAGTTGATTAGTTTTGACTTTAGTGCAATTTATCGGGTGGCCTTGGGAGCGCTACACAGGTGTACCGGCTACTATCAGGCAGCGTCTGCGACCTCGCTGTTGCCAGCGCTTGTACCTCGAGACGGCGATCGAGCCGGTTTGGTACCTGGGCGAGCGTCTAGCTCGCCAGTGTTTTAGTGAGACCTTTGTGGTGACGGTCGATCCGCCTAGGGTGTTGTTCCAGGAGTCGACATCCGACGAGGTTGAGGAGCACCTTCACGGCCGTGGAGGTGAGGAGCTGTTGTTACGGGAGGCCAACTACGACACCTTTCGCTTGTCGAGGCTTTCCTGGTACCCGATTGAAGTATGTTTTCCTCTGTTCTTCGTTTCCATTGCCTCTTTTACTCTTTGGTGGAAGGTTTTGTTACCTTCGATGTGAATTCCTGTTGTAGGGTGTTAATGCGCTCATGAGAAACCAGCCCCCAGCTTTCCCGACACAGACCACCTTCCAGGGGCCGGGTGCCGATAAGTCTTGGGGTACTCTATCGAGTAGCCCTTACTCTGTCGAGTAAGGGTAAGTTGCGAAATAAAATAGTTTCTGACCTGTTGGGTACTCGATCGAGTAGCTGGGGCACTCGATCGAGTAGGGGGGTACTCGATCGAGTATCCTTGGGTACTCGATCGAGTAGCCGGTTTCACGGGGGATTTTCTCGGGTTTTGTTAATTATGCGATTAAGGTATTTAAGCTTCACCGTCATTATTCTAAATCACTTTTCAAAACCTAAATTTCTGTTTAAGAGAGAAAGCAAAGAAGTTCATCTTCCTAATCGCATTCTTAGCAATTTCCGGAGTTCAGACGGTCAGTTCTTGTCGTGGTTTATACCGTTGAGTTCCTTGCGTCGAGGGTAAGATCTATGTACCCTTTTTATTGTCTTTCCTTCGTTTTGAATAAACCCTAATTTAGAGATTGGGGGTTTTATGTGTAGTATGTGATTTGGTAGTCTCTATGTGTTGTATGATAGGAGGAGGGTTCATAGAAGAGGCTTTTTGATTCAGCTGTAGAGACCGTCTGATTGTGTGCTTACCAGGTAGGATTTCCTACTCAGTATTAATCCCATAATGGGATGATTGGTTGATGTATTGTGTTTGGTTGTTTGATATATAATTGTATTGTGTTTGTGGTTGTGATCGTTGTTGATGGTTCGCGAGGCGTGGCCTCGGCTGAGTGGGGTCACTTGCGGGAGTGGCTTCACGCCCTAGTTTCGCCTTCATGGGAACCCGCCACGAAGGGATGTGCACATTAATGGACAGGGTTATCGCTCACCGTTATGTGGAGCGGGATTTGGTGGGTACAAATGTTAGCAGTCCCCATCGGGCGGTGGTCGGGTCCAAAGGACGATCGATGATTGAGATGTTGGGATTTGGCGTGATTGTGTGTGTGTGTGTGTGACAGTTAAGCCGTCTCTTTATATTATTGTTAATATACATATTGAATTGTGTGATTAGTACTGACCCCGGTGTTGTTTTGTAAACCTGCGGTGATCCATTCGGGGATGGTGAGCAGATATTGAGCAGGTATTGAGATGAGTACTGGGATAGCTGGGATGCCACGACATGATGATAGGAGTCTTCCGCTGTAGCCTTTAGTTTATTTATATTTCAGTTAGAACAGTTAGTTTGAGATCATGTATCGTACTTTTGGTTTGGTTTTGAGGATTGTAACTATTCGCTATTTAATTATAATGAATGTTGTTTCTTCATTGTTGTTTGATTATCATACCTCGGGCAACCGAGATGGTAACGTCTTCATACCTGAGTGGTCCTGGTAATGCTTTGTACGCGAGAGCTGAGCTTATGACCATGGATGACATCGTTAAGATGTTGGAGCACCAAGATGCTCTTACAGAGACCCTAAAGAAAGTGAATGAGGATAAGGACAAGGATAAGGAGAAGGAGGTTGATCATTCTAAAATCAGCCTCTACATAGCGAGGTTTAACCCGAAAGAATACAAGGGGGTCGGGGAGCCTAACCTTCTTGACAGTTGGTTGAGAGAGATGGAGAACATTTTGGATTTGGTTCACTGTCCTGATGAGATGAGAGTAGAACAAGCTGCGTTCTATCTGAGGGAGGCAGCTGGCAAGTGGTGGGATATAGTGAAAGTGAGTGCTAAGGAGATTTATACAAACCAAGGTCTACCTGTTATACCTTGGGAGGAGTTCCGTAGGGCTGTGAGGAAGGAGTTCGTACCGGAGCATGTGAGGAGTAAGTTGAGGGAAGAGTTTGACAGTTTTAAGATGACCGCTGAGATGTCTGTGGCCGAGTACTACAGCGATTCAATGAAAAGTCTAGGTATGCTGAGGATATGGGTTTGAATGAGGAGAATCTGGCGTTGAGGTTTGAGAGGGGGTTGACCACCAAGATTATGGATAAGTTACCCGTGGGGATCCTTACTGATGTTAAGGAAGCTTATGAGAGGGCTGAGAGAGCTGAGAGGTTGGTGGAGATGGCTCAAGAGAGGTCTGGAGGTGAGAAGAGGAAGTCTGAGAGCGAGGGTGGTGGCCAATCTAACTACAAGAAAGGCAACCACAATCAGTCTAAGGGGTTTTCTTAAGGGTCGTGTTCGATCTTTGGGGCTTCCTTTGGGCGTGGCCGTGGAAGTGTGAGTAATAGTTGGGGAGTGACCTGCTATGGTTGTGGTGGTGTAGGCCACAAGAGACATGAGTGCACAAGTGCACCGGATCTTTCCAGAGAGACCGGTAGAGCTATGCGAGCAACAGACCGGCTGGATCATGGCCAAACCGGGGAGGTCAGAGTTACCAGAGTGGAGGCAACCGCAACGGCGGTAATTCTTATCAGAAACCACCGACGAACAACAACAACAATCAAGGGTCGGGTGCTAAGCCGACTACGTCAGCCAGTACTGTACAGGGAGGTGCACAGAAGACCAGTGGCAAGTTATTCATGATGGAGAAGAAGGCAGCTGAGGAAGATGCGCACGTTATCACCGGTACATTCCTTGTTAATGGTATTCCTACCTTTGTTTTGTTTGATTCGGGGGCTTCTCAATCGTTTGTGTCTTCGAGTCATGTTAAACAGTTGGGTTTGAGAGTATATGAGTCTGTTAGTGAACAAGTTTTCTTACCTTCGGGTGAGTCTGTACCTTGTGGGAGATTGTTTAGAGATGTATCTATGATAGTTGGGCAAGTTGATCTACCTGTAGACTTGCTAGAGTTTCCTTTCGACGGTTTTGAGATGATAGTTGGGATGGATTGGATGGGAAAGTATAAAGCTAAGATAGACTGTCATCAAAAGAAAGTGTCTTTAAGAGGTCCTAAGGGAATTAGTGTGTCTTATCGTGGGTTTCTAGTCAAACCCAAAGTCAAGTTGATTACAGCTGTCACCTTGAAGTCTTATCTGAGGAAGGGGTGTCCTTTGATCTTATGCCATGTGAGAGATGACCGGATAGAGAGTCCGACCGTAGATGAGATACCAGTGGTGGGAGAGTTTGCTGACGTTTTTCCTGATGAGATTCCGGGGTTACCACCGAGGAGGGAGATAGATTTCACCGTTGAGTTGAAACCAGGGACGGGGCCAATCTCTAAGGCACCGTATCGTATGGGTCCTAAGGAGATGGAGGAGCTTAGGAAACAGTTGGATGATTTGATAGAGAAGGGATATATTAGACCAAGTGTATCGCCGTGGGGAGCACCAGTTCTTTTTGTGAAGAAGAAAGATGGGAGTTTGAGGTTATGCATAGATTACAGGGAGCTGAACCGAGTGACGATAAAGAACAAGTATCCTTTGCCAAGGATAGATGACCTGTTTGATCAGTTGAGTGGTGCATCAGTCTTTTCTAAGATTGATTTGAGGTCGGGGGTACCATCAGGTGAAGATTAGAGAGGTGGACATACCAAAGACATCTTTCACGTCGAGGTATGGCCATTATGAGTATGTGGTGATGCCGTTTGGGTTATCTAATGCACCGGCAGTGTTTATGGATATGATGAATAGAATCTTTAGACAGTTCTTGGACCAGTTTGTGGTGGTGTTTATCGATGATATCTTAGTCTATTCTAAGACTAAAGAGGAGCATGAGGAGCATCTGAGGATCGTGTTGCAAACGTTGAGGGAGCATGAGTTGTATGCTAAGCAGTCCAAGTGTGAGTTCTGGTTAGAGAAAGTTGCTTTTCTGGGGCATGTGATCTCTAAGGAGGGAGTGGTTGTGGATCCGGCGAAGATAGAGGCAGTGACAAAGTGGGAAGCACCAAAGAATGTTGTTGAGGTTAGGAGTTTCTTGGGTTTAGCTGGATACTACAGACGGTTCGTGAAAGATTTCTCCAAGATAGCTAGACCTATGACAGCGTTGATGAGAAAAGAGAACAGGTTCCGTTGGGATGAGAGTTGTGAGACGGCGTTCCAAACATTAAAGGAGCGTTTGACCACAGCTCATGTCTTAGCATTGCCTGAAGGGAGTGAGAACTTTGAGGTTTATACAGATGCCTCAAAGAATGGGTTGGGATGTGTGTTGATGCAGAATGGTAAAGTGATTGCCTATGCTTCTAGGCAATTGAAACCTTATGAGGAGAACTACCCTACTCATGATCTGGAGTTGGGTGCAGTGGTGTTTGCTCTCAAGATTTGGAGACATTACCTTTATGGAGCAATCTTTAAGGTATTTTCTGATCACAAGAGTCTCAAGTACATCTTCACGCAGAAGGAGTTGAACATGAGACAGAGGAGGTGGATGGAGCTGATTGGCGATTATGACATGGAAATCATCTACCATGAAGGGAAGGCCAATGTTGTTGTTGATGCTTTGAGTAGGAAGAGTGTACATTCTCTCCTCGTGTACAAATCTTCTGATGAGGCCGAGAGATGAGGTAGCGAGCTTTGGGATACATATGATGCAGAAAGGAGATGCCATGGGTGATATGACAGTACAGCTTGAGTTTTATGATGATATTCGAGGTAAGCAGGCTTTGGATCCTAAGATAGTTGAGTGGAGAGCTGGAGTGGAGAAAGGGACAGTGTCCCGCTTTTCTATTCATACAGATGGTAGTTTGAGGTTTGACGGTAGGTGGTGTCTTCCTAATGATGAGGTGTTGAAAAAGACTATCATGACAGAGGCACATTGTACACCATATTCAGTTCATCCAGGTGGAGACAAGCTATATAAGGATTTGAAGAAAACGTTTTGGTGGCCTGGGATGAAGAAAGAGACAGCTGAGTTTGTGTCCCGTTGTTTGACATGCCAGAGAGTTAAAGGGGAACAGCGACGACCACAGGGTAAGATTCAGTCTTTAGAGGTACCTGAGTGGAAGTGGGAATCCATTTCCATGGATTTAATTGTGGGTTTGCCAAAGAGTCAACAAGGTAACAACATGATTTGGGTAATAGTGGATCGTTTGACCAAGTCAGCTCACTTTGTTCCAATGAAAGATACATGGACTAAGGCACAATTGGCTATGGCCTATCGAAAGAACGTGCTTAAGTTACATGGAGTCCCTAAGGACATAGTGTCTGACAGAGATGCGAGGTTTATATCGAGGTTTTGGAAAGAGTTGCAGGAATCTTTGGGAACAACTTTGAAGATGAGTACAGCTTTTCATCCTGCGACAGATGGGCAGACTGAGAGAACAATCAAGACTCTTGAAGATATGTTGCGAGCTTGTGTGATGGATTTTGGTGGTAGCTGGGAACAGAGGTTGGACTTGATAGAGTTTTCTTACAACAACAAATATCACACCAAGATATTGGTATGGCACCGTTTGAGGCTTTGTATGGGAGGAGATGTAGGAGTCCAATCTGTTGGGACGATAGTCTTTGAGAGGCAAAGTGGTTTTAGGACCAGAGATGGTGCATGAGATGGTGGAACAGATTAAGATGATCGGGGAACGGATGAGAGCACTCGGGAGACGAAAAAAGAGTTATGCAAATCTACATCGCCGGACATAGAGTTTCGGGTTGGGGATAAGGTTCTTCTGAAAGTGTCTCCTATGCGTGGGGTTATGAGATTTGGGAAAAAGGGCAAGCCGAGTCGAAGTTCATCACCCTTATGAGATCTTAGAGCGAGTTGGAGAGGTTGCTTATCGTCTGGCTTTACCTGCTGCTTTAGAGAGAGTGCATAATGTGTTTCATGTATCGCAGCTGCGGAAGTATGTGAGTGACCCGTCACATGTGTTAGAGGCAGAGAGGTTAGAGCTAGATGAGTCCTTATCATATCTTGAGGTTCCTAAACAGATCCTAGACCGAAAAGTTAGAAAGACTAGGAGTGGTGAGACAGTTCTGCTCAAGATCCTTTGGTCTAACCACGAGACTGAGGAAGCTACATGGGAGGCAGAGGATATCATGAAAGAGCGTTACCCTTTCCTTTTTGATCAGGTATGTATGGTTACGGGGACGTAACCTTGTTTCTTTTAGGGGGGTAGGAGATGATCGCGAGCAGTTTTTAAGGCTTTTAAGAGTTTTTATACCTTTCCTTGTATGTTGTGTCAGTATGGTTGTCGGGATGAGCGGGTTAGTAACATGTTTTATGTTGAATTTTATTTTTGGTTGTGAGTCGGGAATGTTATGGGAGTACCTTTGTTTAGTAGTGGTTTGAACTTCGGGGACGAAGTTCCTTTTAAGGAGGGAAGACTGTAATACTCCGTATTTATAAGTCTTGGGGTACTCTATCGAGTAGCCCTTACTCTGCGAGTAAGGGTAAGTTGCGAAATAAAATAGTTTCTGACCTGTTGGGTACTCGATCGAGTAGGGGGGTACTCGATCGAGTATCCTTGGGTACTCGATCGAGTAGCCGGTTTCACGGGGGATTTTCTCGGGTTTTGTTAATTATGCGATTAAGGTATTTAAGCTTCACCGTCATTATTCTAAATCACTTTTCAAAACCTAAATTTCTGTTTAAGAGAGAAAGCAAAGAAGTTCATCTTCCTAATCGCATTCTTAGCAATTTCCGGAGTTCAGACGGTCAGTTCTTGTCGTGGTTTATACCGTTGAGTTCCTTGCGTCGAGGGTAAGATCTATGTACCCTTTTTATTGTCTTTCCTTCGTTTTGATTAAACCCTAATTTAGAGATTGGGGGTTTTATGTGTAGTATGTGATTTGGTAGTCTCTATGTGTTGTATGATAGGAGGAGGGTTCATAGAAGAGGCTTTTTGATTCAGCTGTAGAGACCGTCTGATTGTGTGCTTACCAGGTAGGATTTCCTACTCAGTATTAATCCCATAATGGGATGATTGGTTGATGTATTGTGTTTGGTTGTTTGATATATAATTGTATTGTGTTTGTGGTTGTGATCGTTGTTGATGGTTCGCGAGGCGTGGCCTCGGCTGAGTGGGGTCACTTGCGGGAGTGGCTTCACGCCCTAGTTTCGCCTTCTGTGGAACCCGCCACAGAAGGGATGTGCACATTATTGGATAGGGTTATCGCTCACTGTTATGTGGAGCGGGGATTTGGTGGGTACGGCTGCGGTCCCCCATCGCGCGGGGCGGTCCAAAGGGGATGATCGGTGATTGAGATGTTGGGATTTGGCGTGATTGTGTGTGTGTGTGTGACGTTTAAGTGTCTGTTTATCTTATTGTTAATATATATTGAATTGTGTGATTAGTACGACCCGGTGTTGTTTTGTAAACTGCGGTGATCCATTCGGGGATGGTGAGCAGATATTGAGCAGGTATTGAGATGAGTACTGGGATAGCTGGGATGCCACGACATGATGATAGGAGTCTTCCGCTGTAGCCTTTAGTTTATTTATATTTCAGATAGAACAGTTAGTTTGAGATCATGTATCGTACTTTTGGTTTGGTTTTGAGGATTGTAACTATTCGCTATTTAATTATAATAAATGTTGTTTCTTCATTGTTGTTTGATTATCATACCTCGGGCAACCGAGATGGTAACGTCTTCATACCTGAGTGGTCCTGGTAAGGCACTTGGAGTATGGGGGTGTTACAGTTACAGTTGCGTCTGCCAGAGCCTGCGGCCGCTGAGGTGACCGACGCTGGCATGGAGTGGAGGTTGGAAGTTCTGAGGGTGAGTTTCTGATTTGATTAGTCCCTCTTGTTTGTATTTTGCCTTGCATTTTTGTTGTGTTGAAGGGCTTTTCTGGTTGCAGGTGTCGACCGCTAGTCATTAGGCTTTGTGGCGGATGGCTAACCGGTGGAGGGCACTTGCTAGTGACCTGGCTGCAAGGGACTCTCGATTTGCACATGTGCTTTTTTTGTTGGTTGTTTTGTGTGTTTTTGTGTTGCCTTTCACGTTTAGATCTCAATGACCTGTATTGCGTTTTGCAGGGTACTGCGGATCCGGCGGAGCTCGCTCGGGTTCGTGCTGAGTTGGACGCAACGAGGTCGGCGATCTAGGCGTTGTGAGGACGGGTTGCGAAGCCGAGATGTGGAGATTGCCTCTCTTAGGGCTCAGTTGGCTGAGGTGGAGCAGCTTCGCGTCACGATGGAGTACGAGACATTGGAGAATTCTCCGGAGAGGGGGCCTGAGCAGGAGGTGTTGTCTGCTTTGCCTGCGACTCTTCGTGAGACCGAGATTGGTCCAACGGGAGGCGCTGAGTAGTTGTAGTTGTTGCCCCATGTCTTGGACTTGTGTTTGTACACGTTTACATTTTGCGTGAGGCGGTTTGTATATATGTGTTTTTAGATTGTAGTTTTTTTTGTTTCGTCTTTTTTTGTGTTGTGTTTCGGAGGAGCACTGTCAGCTGCTGATTCCCTTTTGCTTTACATTTGTTCCTGCATCGTTAGTGTAGAAAACAAGCAACAGGTAGCACGTACACATAAACGTAAACACGCAAAAGCATTTGATGAAAACAAAAATAACCACGATGACTCGAAGTTAAAAATTGAAATTTGAAAATTCCGTGATAGGTCGTCACGTTTGGATCTTTCAAATAAAATTGTTTTGAAAATTTGAGCGGTTAAGTCGTGTTTAAATTAAATTGCATCGAATTTCACTGAAAATTGATTTGTAACTCGAAAAAACTAAAACTAAAACCGTCACGGATGAATTTCAAAAGGGATTTTTTCGAGTGTATTTGATTTGATTTTTGTGAGATCAAAGATCAAAGCGTCATGGAAACCGTGCCGGATTTCGTAAAACGCGAAAACAAGGAAATGTGAGTGTGAGAAAATACAAAAATTCCATGATAAGCCCGAAGAGGCGTGAGCCTTGAGGCGAGAGAATCTAGGTGACAGGAAGAAACACAACTTGATAGGGACAAATCAAGGTGCGGATCCTGAGGACCAGCCCAAAGAGGCGCGAGGCCATGGGCGATGGAAGAGGGCTTCCCCTTTTTTGGAAAAAAAAGCGCTGATTGTTTTGTATAAATAGGGACGTTTGTGCTTCATTGTTTCATCATTTGAAACACAAAAAACATCTTTACGAAAAATTTTCTTCTTCTTCCACAAAATAAATCACGGATGCTTTCGAAAATAGGTTGAGACATTGGTGCCGGGATTTGTCGCCTCCCGAGAAGTACCAACTCGTTGTAATGGGAGTTGGTCAAATGTTGGTGCTTCGTCAAGTCAAGGTGCAATCCTCGTTCCTTGAAGCATGTTCTCGGTTTTGGGATTCGAAACATCATGTTTTCGTTTTCCCGAAAGGTAAACTTTGCCCTCTTGCCGAATAAGTGGGTGATATTGGTGGATGGTCGGGTTGTACTCCGGTGCTTCCCCCGACTCGATTGTGTTACAAAGAGAAGTTTCGTTCAATGTTTGGCTTGTCAACGAGCCAAGTGAACTCTGTCCTTGCTCCCCATGGTGTGGATATGTTGGCTCTTATCAACATTCTCTTAAACCAGTTGGATGTCAATGTTTCGGAGGTGGCTAGGAGAAGGGCTCTTGTATTTTGCCTAGTGCATGCATACCTCTTTGTTGATGCTTTGAAGAAGGAGGGGTCAAAATGTTATGGTAGTATGACCCTTGTGCATGTAGTTGAGCAAATGGAGCACGGTTGGGATCTATCATGGTTGGTGCTTGGCGAGATCATCCAAGCTTTGGACAAGAAGGGCTCTTGTGGAGAAGCTCCTTCGTTCGGTTCTCCAAGGATCCTCCAAGTGTGGCTATTGGAGAGGCTAAGGTGTGTAGAGCCTCCGGTTGATTCTTCTTCTTACTCCTTCCGTCACCTTACTATGAGGAAGAAGTTGTACTCGGATAGTTTTTCATCCACCGAGGCTTATTGGACCTCGATATTGGTGGAGGAGGGTGGTCCTCATATCCGTTGGGTGGTGCCATGGTGGCACTTGAGGTCCTTCACGGGGTTTCCCGCTTCGGCCGCTAGTTGTTGTTCTTTGATGGTGGTGGGTTTGAAGGCTGCTTCCTTCATTTATCCCGAACGGCTAATGAGGTAAATGGGGCGACAACAAAAGGTGCCCGCTCAAGATACTCTCGTCCAAGAGAGTGTTTTCCGGAATTCCGAAATTGTGGAGATCTTCGAAAGGTGGTGGGCCACTCGGTCGATTTGGGAGGTACTAAACCCCGTTGCCACGATATGGATGACTCCCGCTTATGTCAAGTGGTCAAGAGCACAATCCTTGGAAGAGAGGTCCAAGTCTCGTAAAAACGAGGTCGTCGACTTGAAGTATAGGGATGTTGGCAAGGCCAACCGTGCCTTCTTTGACGACTTTGCTGATGATGTTAACCCGGATGTAATGAGGCCACCAAAGAGGAGAAGCTCGGGTCCCAAAGAGGTAATGGGCTGTGTATGGGCTCGACGTGGGCCGAGTATTAGGTTATGCAAGAGACCAGAGGCCGTCGCCGTTGAGGATCCGTTTCGAAGAGGAAGTTCAAGTTAGGCGGGCCAATAAGAAGAACAAGGGGAAGATGTACCCCGAGGGAAAAGGCAAGGGTAGAATAGAAGAATGATGATCTCCATTACCCATTTTACTATTATGTTGTAATAGTGTTGTGAATTTTTATTATGTTGTATTAGTTATGTATTCTGTATTTTGTGCTAGTTTTATTATGTGGGATGTCTTAGTCGACATTCTAGATTTGACAAGTTTTAGACTTGCTTAGCTTTATTTGTTGTCAAATTTGTAATCCTTCTCATTATTAATTAAATAAGAGGGTTGCTTGTGTCAAAAGAGTTGTGAACGCTTGTTTCTTCTATCCATTTTGTAAACGCAATTCGGTTTGAATTATCCTAAACATCGCACTTGGGAAATGGGATTTTTGTGGGAAGGGAGAAATGCTTCTTTTTTGTATTTTTGTGGAAAGGGGAATGTTTTTGCCTTCTTTTTTTGAAGTTGATATGGGTGATTTTTTTTTTGCGTGTGGGGATGGTTGTATCCTTCTGTGTATGAAAGGACTGCCTACGTATCCACCTGAAAATGTGAAATCAAACCATGCTCGCAGTTCGAAAAGTTTTGTTAATTTTATTTGGGTTGTTGTGGTTGTATCCTTCTTTTGTAAGAAAGGATTGCCTACGTATCCACCTGAAAAGGTGAAATCAAACCATGTTCGTAGTTCAGGTGTTTTTTGTATGAGTGCAAATGGATGTTGCCTTTGACAGATTAAAGGATGTTTGAAACATGGCAAGGTGCCGTAACTTAGACTTGGTAAAACATGCAATTTCAAATCAGAACGTGTTGAGGAACTTGACTTGAAAGGGATATTGTGGTTGCTAGTTGTAAAACTAGGGCAAGGTTTGTGGTTGCTAGAATTCAAGGGTAGTATTTCTTGAGTTGGTCTAGGTTGGTCGGGTTTGTAAAATCCTCCCCGTCTAGGTCACTCAGTCTCACTGCACCCCCCCGAAAGTATCTTCTTGACAAGGTATGGCCCGGCCCAATTGGGTTTGAATTTCCCCCTTGGATCGATGGGTACTGGTGCTCGAACCGACTTGAGGACCAAGTCGCCTTTTTTGATGTTTCTGGGTTTGACCTTTTTGTTGAATGGTCGTTGTATACGTCGTTGGTATAGATGGACATTGTGCAAGGCGTTGAGTCGCCGTTGGTCTAGAAGCGTGAGTTGTTCGAACCTTCGACGGGTTCATTCCGCCTCGGGAACTTGACTCTCCAGTAAGATGCATAGAGATGGGACCTTCAACTCTACTGGTTGAACTGCCTTCGTACCGTATGCTAGGTAGATGGGTGTGGCTCCTGTTGGTGTTCGAATGGAAGTTCGGTATCCCAGAGTGCGAATGGGAGTTTGCTCGGCCAATCGCGGTAATTATCTTGCATCTTCATAATGATGGTGACAAGTGTTTTGTTTGCTGCCTCTACCCCTCTATTGGTTTGGGGACGATAGGAGATGATCGATGCTGCTTGATTTTGTATTTGTCCAGCAAGGCTTGTGTTTTCGTCCGGTAGTGGGAGCCTTGGTCGCTGATGATTTCATGGGGTACCCCGTATCTGCGGATGATGTTGTCCTGAATAAACTTGGCCACTTGTTTGGCAGTCAAGACTTCATAAGACTGTGCTTCCACCAACATGGTGAAGTAGTCAATGGCAACGAGGACAAAGCAATGCCCTTTGGTGCCTACCGGGTTTACCTTCCCGATGATGTCGATGCCCCAAATTGAGAAAGGCCAGAGTGATGTCATGGTGTATAAAAGGGATGGTGGTATGTGTTGTATGTTGGCGAAGATATGGCAAATGGGCAATATTTAACGTAGTTTCTGGAATCGGCTTCCATGGCGGTCCAGTAGTAGCCTAACCGCATGATTTTTTGGGCCAACATCATTGCGCTCATGTGAGGGTCGCATTCTCCGTCGTGGACCTCTCCCATGACTCTTTTGGCTTTGTGGTGATCAATGCAAAGGAGAAGGATCCCTTGGGGTATTCTTTTGTATAGTTTTTCTTGGTTTATCACGAATTGTGATGCAAGTAAACGGATGGCTCTTTGTCCTCTTGTATCAGAGTTGGGAGGGAATTCTTTTTTTGTTTTGTAGTTGAGGATGGCTTGGTACCAAGGTTCGACATGGTCTTCCTCGTCGTTGTTGATGGCGCAGATGTGAGCTGGCTCGCTCCTTCTCTCGACGCATAGGGGCATCGATGTCATTTCCTCAGGTATGTTGACGAGCTCGGCAAATTTTTCTAGGGCATCAGCAAATTGATTTTCCTTCCATGGCAAGTGGAAGTAGTCGACTTGGGCGAAGAATTCGGCTTCTTGATTAATTTTTGCTCGGTAGGGTGCTAAGCTGTCACTTCGGATTTTCCATGATCCTGACACCTGATTGATGATGAGTGAAGAATCGCCGTGGACCCTCAATCTCTTGATGCCAGGTGTTATGGCTGCTTGTAGGCCGATGAGGCATGCTTCATATTCGGCGGCATTATTGGTGACGGCGAAGTCTAGTTTGACTGAGATCGGGACATGTTCTCCTTCTGGTGATATTAGGAGGATTCTTACCCCGAAGCCTCTGAGGTTTGATGCACCGTCGAAGTATAGGTCCCATGCGTCGGTGTCGGCACAAAGGATGTCCTCGTCAGGAAGTGACCATGTGTCGGTCGTTGTATCCTTATTGACATGGTTTTCTGCTAGGAAATCGGCGACTGCCCTTCCCTTGATAACCTTGAGGGGTACGAATTTGAGGTCAAATTCGGACAGCATGAGTGTCCATCTAGACAGCCTTCCGTTTAATACGGGTTTTTCGAAGATGTATTTGATCGGGTCCATCTTGGAGTAAATATGAACCGTGTAGCTGAGCATGTAATGTCGCAGCTTCTTAGTTGACCAGACCAGGGCAAGGCATGTCTTATCCAGTTGGGTGTACCTTGTCTCATACTCGATGAACTTTTTGCTGATGTGGTAGATGGCTCGTTTTTCGTCGTCGACTGTTTGTGCTAGCATTACTCCCATGGCTCTGTGGATGACAGTCAGGTATAGGGATAAGGAAATTCCTTGTTGAGGTGGCATGAGGACAGGAGGTTTGGATAGGATTTCCTTTATCCTGTCGAAGGCGTTTTGACAGTCGTCGTCCCAATCGGTGTGATCGGAGGCGCGAAGCTTCTTGAAGATTGGTTCACAAATCATACTGAGCTTGGCTATAAAGCGGCTGATGTATTGGACTTGACCGAGAAATCCCCGAATCTCCTTCTCGTTCTTAGGCCGAGCCATTAGTTGAAGAGCCTTGATTTTGGTAGGATCAATTTCGATGGCCCTCTTGCTGACGACGTGTCCCAGGAGTTTTCCGGAGGTGACCCCGAATGCACACTTTTGAGGATTTAGTCTCATGTTGTATTTCCGAAGGTGAGCGAAGAATTTCAGAAGGGCGCAGATGTGGTCGTCCCGCTCTTTTGATTTGACGATCATGTCATCGACATATACCTCCACCTCCTTGTGCATCATGTCATGTAGCATAGTGGTAGCGGTTCTTTGGTAGGTTGCTCCGGCGTTGATTAGACCGAAGGGCATGACCGTGTAGCAATATGTACCCCATTACGTAGTGAATGCAGTCTTGTGCATGTCTTCCTCAGCAATTTTGATCTGGTTGTACCCAGCATACCCGTCCATGAATGATAGTAGGGCGTGCTCGGCGGTGTTATCCACCAGGAGGTCAACATGTGGTAGAGGGAAGTCGTCTTTCGGACTTGCTTTGTTTAGGTCCCTGAAGTCGACGCAAACCCGAATTCTCCCATCTTTCTTGGGTACAGAAACTATGTTGGCCACCCAGTCAGAGTATTCGTACACTTTGATGAACCCGGCTTTGAACTATTTGTCCACTTCTTCCTTGATATTGAGGGCCCATTCAGGGCGCATTCGGCGCAACTTTTGTTTCACAGGTTTAGCTCCGGGCTTAATGAGTATCTTGTGCTCTGCAATGTCCCTGTCGATCCCAGGCATGTCTTTGTAGGACCAAGCGAATACGTCCTTGTATTCGTGTATGAGGTCGATGAACTTCTGTCTTTCCGAGGGGACAAGGGTGGTCCCTATCCTAAGTTCTTGAGGTGTATTGTCGGTCCCTACGTTAATAGGTTCGGTTTCCTCAATGATGGGGGTCATATCTTCTCGTTTGTCAAGTTATTTGGCTAGGTGAGGTGGGTAGTCACTCAAGTCAAATTTCTCATATTCGTTCAGAATTGCATTGAAGTTAAAATGAGACGAGTCATAAGCAAACTTAGCGTTCATTAAGTCGACTTGAGCGAAAAGCTTGGATAGGACAGACATCTTATGGGCAGTCAGAGGCGACACACCGGAGGAGGTGGCCCCTGGAACAAGCTCCAGGTTGCTACCTTCCACGGGAGTGGGGATAACCTTAGTTGACTCGGCCTCTGAAGCAACTACAAGTTTATGATAAAACAGTGGAAAGGGAACCTTGACTGGGACATCAGGAGTGCTAGGAGCTAGGAGCTAGGACAGACTCTGACTCAGACTCAGACTCTTCTTCACTTTCGTCTTTGAACATAGGGCCTTCTCCAGTCGTGACCTTGAGGATGCGGCCTTGGCGATCCGTCCACTTGACAGTTTTCCTCCAGCCTTGTGTAGCTTTCTCTGGGTCAGTATCAGAGATTAAGGTGGTGGGATCGAATTGGTCATCCTTTAGAGCAATGTTGATGATGTCCTCAAAGCTGAGGTGCTTGATGTTGTCTTCCCCGAAGAGGAGACTGACCGCTTGCCCGTCCAGGCATTGGGTCGACTCAGATTAGGTCGACGCAGCTTTGGTGATGTCGGGGATGAAGTAGCAGTCTTAAAAGACTTCTACGCCCGGGTGCTTGACCTTAGCTACGGAGTCATAGATTGGCTAGGGAAAGCCGTTTTAAAGCTCGGATGCTCCATCGAGGATGAAGTATCCATTGAGAGTCAAATGGTAGGGACGGAGGATGACTCCGTTCTTTTTTCGCTTCCGTATTAGGAGGTTCATCTCATGGATGTCGTCATTGGTAGGATCTTTAGCGGGTTGAGGGGTAAGCCCGGGAAATAACCTTAGCGCATCAGAATGCGGTTGACTGTGAGGTTGGAGAATGAGTCACAATCAAAAGGTGCTGATTCATCGGTTAGGGCATTCGCAGCTTGGAATCCCCACATTTCGCTGTCGTCCTCCTCAATGACCTGAGAGGCTATTCCCTTCTTCATGATAGCCTTGATCGGGGAAGCGAGAATTGTGATTATCTTCCCGTTGAAAGGGACCCTGATTTTTGATGGAGGGTTGAGGTGACGGCCCTTACGGCGTAAATCCAGGGGCGTCCCAGAAGCATCTTGAAATAGGCGTCAATGTTGACCACCTGAAAACTGGCTTGTCTTTCCAAGGGTCCAGTTGCAATGGTCAAGGTGATAAGCCCCGCAACCTTGCGACAAGTGCCGTCATAGGCGCTTACTCCTTTGTTAGTTGGGACTAAATCAGCTTCTTTGATACCCAGTTTATGAGTCGTCTTGAGGGGAATGTCATTAACCGTAGAATCGTCATCCACTAGAACCATAGGCACATTCTTCTTGAGGCATTGTACGGGGGCCAAGTTATGGTTGGCTCCGAATGGAGGGATATCTTCGTCAGAGAAGATGACCGGGCTGCTCAGGTCAAGGACATCCCTTGCCATATGTGCCACCACTTCTTCAGGAGAGGAGGTAGAGGGAACTGTCAACTTTCCCAAGGCTTGTAGCAAAGCCTGCCGATGTTCGAAGGATGTAGTAATCAGTTGCCAAATTGAAATTTCAGCCTTTGCTTTTTGTAGTTGTTTAAGGATCGAGTTTTCGGGAACCTTGGGTTGAGTGTCCGCGTGCGGGACAATTTGGTCATTCGTTGTTAGAACGACTGTTGAATTGTTCGGGTTCTGGTAGAGGCGTCCGGACCGGGTAAGCTGACCGATCTCTTTTACTTGTTTTCCCTTTCCCGGAACAATGTAGACATCCTCCCTGTCGTCTCTCCAGATACCGTTGATTTCGGGATCTTGATGGTAACTTGGATGGGTATTCCTCGGTGGGTAGTTTTTGTGGGGGAAGGTCTTGTGAGGGTAATTTTTGTGAGGTTTATTATTGAGGGGTTGATTATTATGGGGTTGATTATTGTGGGGTTTATTATGGTGGGGTGCGTGCCAGAATGGTCGCGGGAGCAATCCTTCTTGGTGAGGGTAGTTTTGGGTGTTTGGAGGACCCTCCCTCGGGCGTGGTGCTGGTGTTGGTGGGTTGAAAATCAACCGGTGGTAGGCATCCTCAAGTCGGGTAATCCTTTCTGAGAGACTGGTTATGGGTTCCTCAACCTGTTGGAACATGGTGAGGATGGTTGCGGCGCTGAATATGAATATCCCGTCCGGGGTATCTTTTTCCAAGGCATTTACCTCGTCATCAATTGACAGGATGAGGTGTGAGCATTCCAAGGATGGATCGTCATCAGAGATGGCATGGATTCCCAAGGGGTTTGTTTAGTTATTTGGTTTGGTTGGTGGAGGTAAAGGTAATTCCCCCTTCTCGATCATATCTTGGATGGCGTGCTTTAGTTTAAAGCAAACCTCTGTGTCATGACCTTTTCCTTGGTGATGCTGGCAGTAGGCATTGGGATTCCAGAAACGGGTTTTCTTAGCCTCTGATGGGTCCGGAGTGGGCCCAATCAGTTGCAGTTTCCCTTGGTCCATGAGTCTTTTCAGGGCACTGGCGTAGGTTGTTCCCAAGTTTGTGAATACCCTTTGAGGACGCTCAGTTTTTTCTTTGTGGTTGGTTCGAGGAGGTTGACCTCGTCGATTTTGTTTGTTTGACCATAAGGGCAAAATCCGGTTGATGTAGATCCTTGGTAGCCTCTACCGGTGGTTTTGGCTAGGACACCCTTGCGGAGATCGTCTTCAATGCGGGTTCCGAGGATTTGTAGGTCCTGAAATGTTTTGATGTTTTGATATCTCAGCAGGTTGGCATAAATCGGGCGGAGGTTGTTGACAAATTTTTCCACCAGAGTTGATTCACTCGGCTTACTGACCAATTGAGTGCTTACCCTCCTCCAACGGGTTAGGAATTCTGTGAACCCTTCCTTATCATTCTGAGTCAGGACCTCAAGAGAGCGGGTGTTGTCTTGGATTTCGACGTTGTCGTCATACTGTTTAGCAAATTCAACGACGACTTTTCCCAGGTAGTAAGCTTCTTGGGGTCGAGGGAATAGTACCATTGGCAGGGAATCGGTTCCAGGGATGATGGAATGATCCGGCTGAAGAGTTCTTGTTTGACCCCCTTGATGGACATGTAATCCTTAAAGGCTCGAATTCGGTTGAGTGGGTCCTCCACTCCCTTGAACTTAGGTACATTAGTCAGGGTAAAGTTGTCGGGTAGTTGATCCTCAACAGGTTCGAATCTTCGATTGTTCTCAAGGTGGATATCGTTACCACGAGCTAGGAGTTGTTCTTCCAATAGCTTGAGCCTCTTCTCGGTTTCAGTTAAAGGCGAAGTGTTGTTTTCTCCGGTTTCTTTATTTTCCAGGGTGTCGGTACAGCTCTCGACACGGTCCAGGGTGACCTTAAGAGCAGTGAGTAGGCTGGCTAGCTGAGTAGTTGTGACGTCTCTGTTGTCATTGTTGTTGTTGGACGATGCTGAGGAGTGGGCCATGGCTTTGAGGCAGAAAAATGGCTCACGTTACATCCCAATCCGACACGGTTTAACGACTAAACGCAGACAACACAAGGGACAGAAAAATAGATCAGACTCGACAAGGCGAAGGCGACCGTGTGTGGTGCCTCGGTCCTGACTCGATTTATAATGTGACGGTGTTGACCAAACTTTGACTCGCGTCCAATGTAGTGGCGTGACGCCGTTGAACGAGTCTCGAGGTGAGACGACTCATAAGTAAAGACCCATAAGTACGCTTGCTTCGACCTAATAGACACGAGGCGGAATTGGAGTGGTGGACTGAAGTTTTCGAAAATAGAGATTTTCAAAAAGATTCATTTGTCGCTTTATGGACGGCTTCCAAAGAGTAAGGATCTTCGGAAGTCGGTCAGTTGAAAAGGTTGTCTTAAGTTTGTTTTCAAAAGACGGTTTGAGTTTGACTCGGCTCTAAAAACAATTTGCTGTTTCCAAAGACGGTTTTGAAATTCAAAATTATATGTTTTGAAAATCGAGTTTTGAAAGGTTTGAAAAGGTCTCGGGGACAGTATATGGTCCTCGGGATTTTAAAAAAGTCTCGAAAAAATGGTGTGTGCCTTTTCGGGTTTTGAAAGAGTCATTGTGTCGGCGCGAGACGGGTTAAAATCCGTATCTTGACACAGCGATTATAACGGCGTAAAAAGGTTTTTTTGAAACGGTTGTAGGAAACCAAGTTTGAAAGTCGTCATTACGAATGCCTAAAAAGGCGTGCTTTTTGAAATGGTTGTAGAAAACCGAGTTTGAAAATCGTCATAACGACGGCCTAGAAAGGCGTGTTGTTTGAAATGGTTTATAAAAAACCGGGTTTGAAAATCGTCATTACGACGGCCTAGAAAGGCGTGCTTTTGAAATGGTTTACAAAAAACCGGGTTTGAAAATTGTCATTACGGCGGCCTAGAAAGGCGTGTTTTTGAAATGGTTTATAAAAAACGGTGTTTGAAAATCGTCATTACGACGGCCTAGAAAGGCGTGTTGTTTCAAACACGACGGTCGGCGAAAAACCGAGGTTTGAAACGGCCGTTATAACGGCGCAAAAGGTGTTTTTTGAAAGTTTGAAATGACACGGAAGGACTTATGATCACATAACACATAAGCACTCGCAGTTTCATTATATTATGCATAATGCTGACACGGGTTTTGGCTTAAAAGGGTGGGTTTACACACCAAGCGATCAAACCCCGATTTTCGAGAGGGATGCCAATCCAAACAAAATGTGTAAGGAGGGTGCCCTAGCCTCGTGCTCGAAGGTGATGAAAGCCCTTTGACGAAACAGAAATGTGTAACGTCAACGGTATGCTTGAATCAATCGGGATTCGAAACGCGGGGATGAGAAAACTCACGCCGACGAGACTAGCCAATTGGTCGAGAATGGTTAGGTTGTGGGCCCCGGACAAGGAACCCGACTTATGACCGTAATATCAATTAATGAATTTCAACCAAGACCTCGTTCGAGTCTCACCATCTAGAGATCACAAAAACACAAGCGTCCTAGTAATCCCCAGCGGAGTCGCCAATCTGTGGACATAGCCACCTGCACGACCAACCGATCTATGGGCATACAGCGGTCTCTTTGAAATCCATGCTCGGCGGCGTACAAAAAATGCTTTCGACCAGATCGTTTTAGATCGGTCGGTTTCGTCTCGGCAAGGGTCTCGAAACGATGCAAGTGATGTTCGCAGTCGCCACCAAACATTTGTGGGATGCTTGGAACCCGTTCGAATCCACTTTATACCTAGGTCAACTAAGGCAAAAAGCGGTGTTTGACATAGGCACTAAAGATAAGGAATCATCCCTCTTTAGCATCCTATGTCTAGAATGACTCTCGTACGCCCTGGATAAGGTCGTCCACTATCCAAAATTTCTAAGTAAGAGGTGAAGGTAAGTACTGGGAAGCCCTTTAATCGGACACCCAATCTCGCCCGCGGTAGCAGCCTCTACTGATCGATCTTGGTTGGTTAAATGCAAAAATTGATAAAACGGGTAAATGCATGAATGCGCATCCACAAGTTTGAACCTAACATGTGAGCTTTCTATGTCGGTTGTTTAATCCAAGTATCAAGTATTTGATGTCAAGTTGGATTTAATGTTGATTTGCATGCAAGACGGAAATTAAACATCCATTTACCGAGTTAGGTTTATGGTGCATAACGTAATCCATTTGTCTTAGTAAGGCATCTTGCAAATACAATGTAAAAGAGCAGATTTGTCATCTAATCCGTCCTGTATTCGGGTTAACCGAACTCGGGATCGTCCTAGACAAGTGCTGGAAGGAAACAGGGTCTGCATCAGGCAGCCTATATAGGCGCGAGCCATCAGGCGATGCAAACAGGCCTGTCCTGGTTTGAAAGTTTGGAAATGATTGGCCTGTTTAGGCGCGAGTCAGCAGAAGGTTGAAGGGACGTCATCTGACTATTAAAAGGTTTGTAAAATGGTTTGAAAAGAGGGTGTTTGAACCCGTCGTGGTTTGAAAAGGTCGTTTAGACCGCTTTTGTGTTGATATCAAGAACGAGACTTGAATAATTGTCATTGTATTGACAATATTCGATGTCGGGTTTGATTTTGCAAGCTTGACATGAATAGTTTTGAAAATGATTATGAACTAATTGTTTTAAGTTCATTTGTTGGTGATTAGTCAATATTTATCATCGTGCTCGGGTTTAAAACCGACATGGTATGTGGAACCAAGGATGACTTTGTATTTATGACTAATATATTTGTTTTGAAAATGTAAAGAAATGAATAAAAAGGTTTTAAAATACCTTTTAAAATGCATTTAACCAAATATTATCACCAAAAAACGGATTAAACCGTCATGGAATTAGGAACCAAGCGTGAAAAATGTTTTATGGTTAAAATTTTATCATGAAAAATGATTTGAAATATTTAAAATGGTAAAAATCAATTACAAATAAGAAATGAATTAAAGGGGAAGATGAGACAAAACACGGCTGGATTATGGCCTGAGAAGGGGTTTAATTTAGGCGCGAGCCTTCCTGCTATACAAGCAGCCTCTATCTCTGACCAAAATCTGGTTTTGACTCATTTAACCTATGTTTGAATCATGTTATGCATGTTTTAGCATGTTATAGTCATAAAACAGGTGAAAAATATGATAGAAGAGGATTTTTACACCCTCATACTTACATGCTAGGCTTAAGACGAGAAATCGACGAAAGTGTATCAACTTGTTTGGTCGGAAAACTCGGTTTGAAAACTGTTTTAGCTATGTAAAAAGAGTGTTTTAAGTTTAGTGATGGTGTAGTTGGTCGAGATGGTCGATCAAGTGATTTAATGCACGATGACGGTACCAAACAATGTGTAAGGCTTGTGTTTTCGATCGGTAGGTCGAAAACACGTGTCGGTTTGTGACTTGAGAAGTCGAGTCTAGAATTTTAAGGGAGAGATGAAGGGGCGGACACTCGCGTACCTTCAAATGGTGGCATTTGAGGGGTATTTATAGATAAATGGGTGGTTGTGTGCGTTTTGAGCGACGTGGCCGCATGGGCAACTCGAAGAGGCGCGAGCCATTTCGCGGGTCTTCGAGTTGTCTTGTCACTATCACGTAATTGTAATCACGATTTGTTCTATCCTATGTTTTGGATGACATGATTTGTACTTGACCATGAAGCATTCTGGGAATACTTAACATGGAAGTTTTAAAAAGTTTTGTTTTTTGTGTTTGACTCAGTTTGACTCGTTGTTGGAGTCGGGATTTGAATTTTTGAGTCGGTTTTTGGCCCGGTGTCAGTTTTGACTCTACTTAGTGTCATTGCGACCTCGTCGTCATGCATTAAACACTCCAGGTACTTTTGAAAATTTTTGGAATGTTTTGTTTTCGAAATCGTTTTAAGTTTTCCGACGTATAGTTATACAAAACTGTCGATCAAACGCTGCGATTCCTATGTCCGATAATCACCGGGTGTTTGTTGGAGACTCGATAGATACTGGGTATCTACACTTGTAAATTGGCTTTAGAAGATTGCACAATCAGCATAGAAAATCCACTAAAGTCACTCTAGAAGACTAAACTTTCAGTTTAGAAATGCAACAATCAGTTTCGGAAATTGTGCAAAACATATATAGAGAATAAGTGATCTTACTTTCAAAACAATTAGTCTCCCTTGTGACGGACGCTATCCGTCACAAGGTGAAGACGGGGCGGATATATACCATTTATGCTAATATGGTAAAAGTGGCCCATATTGTGTATTATTTTAATAAAAAGCAGATTTGACATTTACACAATTAATAAAAAAAAATGGACAACTAGTTGACAACTTTACAGAGCAAGGTCACTTCCATTTTGAAAGTAGCTCCACGCCTCTTTCTTTCATTTCGAAAACCCAGACAAATATCTCTCTAAAAAAATACAAAAAATACAATCTTCATCTCTCTGCAAAGCCCCAAAGACAAACATCTTCAAGTTCTTCATCTCCTACTAGCTCATGCTCGCCAAAAATGGTGACAAAAAAATTCAGTGGCTAGAAAGACACCCACAACGAAGCCTGTAAAAAAACCAGTACTTGAAGGTATTAGTTTATACAGTTAGTCTCCCTTGTGACGGACGCTATCCATCACAAGGTGAAGACGGAGCGGATACATACCGTATTGTTTTGATTTTTTTTAATTTATGTAGAAAGTTTAAATCTTTACATCATTTTTTACTCAAAATGGATAACTTTATTGGATTTTTGATTGATTTATGTTAAAAAAAAAAGTTTTAATTTTTGTGTTTTAATGTATAGATCTAGGGTTGTTATGTCAAAAAATGATGATTATATCCAAATCAGAGAGTTTTGGAATTATAATCTTAGTTTCATTTGTAAGAAATGGTCACATTGGTTTAATTATTAATTTTTGTGGTGTACTAATTTTTGTTTCATTTGAAAAAAAAAATCTTAGTTTCAAGATCTTAGTTTAATTTGTAAACTTTAGTAGCAATTTTTGTTGATTAATAATAGATTTGTTTGTGGTGTATTGCAAATGCATTTTGCTTGTCATGTAGACACGCTTAACGTCGTTGTTAGCTGCTGGCACAAAAAAAGAACAAGAGATCGATATGCGCGGAAGATGGTATGCCTGTAATCTGTATTAAATTTGCGTTAATCTTGAAAATCGTAACTACTAAAGTGCTTATAAGTTGTAATGTGATCACATCAGCGGAGTAATGTGACCACATGAGTGAGTAATGTGCCTATGTTTGAGTTTCTGTTTTTGCTATTCAAATTGTTGTTTCTTTTGGGTTTAATACGAAGCTTAGCATGTTAACAAATTTGTGTCAAAATATGTGACCATTGTAGCGAGAAATGTACCAATGTTTGCTTTTTGTGAAGATTATAAAAATATTTGTTTTAGTAACATAAATGAATAAAGATGATGACAAAAACGTGATCACCTTAACTGGGGAATGTTATCAATGTTATGTGTTTTTGTGTTAAAAACTATTCTAAACATGTTAACATAATAGACTAGACATGGTGACATATTTGTGATTATTGAAAATGTGACCACCTTAACAGGGATATGTACCTATGTTTTTGTGGTTTGACCCCACTTTAACGTGCTAACATCTATGTAAAATATGATCACATATGTTATTATCTTTAAAATGTGACCACTTTGCCTATAAATGTACCATATCTCTTATGGTGAATGTACAATAGTTAGAGGTTGAAATAAATCTTAACATTCTAACATATACTAGTAATCCTTGTGATATGTCTTTATGATGAAATGTGACCACCTTAGTTGAGGAATGTACCAATATGATAACGTCTTAACATGGTAACATAATAGACTAAAGATACTCACAAATAGGTGATTGTTGATAATGTGACCACTTTATAACATATGTACCTGTATTTGGTTGTTGTGTGCTGAACTTAGCATCATAACATCTATGTTTAATACATAGTGACATATTATAAATCTTTATTATGTGACCACTTTTGTTAGAAAATGTAACATTTCTATAATGTATTTTAGTTTGAGAATGAAATAAATCTTAACATGGTGACATATATAGTTAACATTGTGACATATGTGTTATTGTTAAAATAGTGACCACCATAGTTTAGAAAAGTACCTATGTTTGAGTTTGTTAAACATTAAAATTGTATCACTAGCTTAACTTAATTTGGTGACATCTATGAACAACATGGTGACATATTTATTAGTAGTGAAAATGTGATCATCTTATTGAGTTGATGTACCTATTTTATGATGTAGTTGATTATATGTGACAACATCTAAAAATGGTAATCATAATAAGTATGGGTGACATATACTTTAGTGTTAACATGTGACCATTTTACATCTGATATGTATGTATGTTTTAGTGCGTTTAACATTATAGTAATGTAAACAGCTTAGCTTAATATAGTGACATCTATGATTCCAAAATGATGACATATTTATTAGTAGTAAAAATGTGATCATCTTATTGAGGTGATGTACCTATTTTAGGATGTGGTTGATTACATGTGACACTATCTGAAAATGGTAACCATAATTAGGAAGTATCATGACATATTTTTTAGTGTTAAAATGTGACCATCTTAGTTGTGATATGTACATGTGTTTAAGTGAGCTGAACATTATTGTAGTGTTATCAGTTTAGCTTAATATGGTGACATATTAGTTAGTAGTGAAAATGTATTGAACTTATTCCGTTGATTTACCTATTTTAGGATATGGTTGATTATAAGTGATAGCATCTGAAAGTGGTAACATTTTTGGAATTAATGGTGACATGAGTGTTTTTATAGCAACTTTATAATCTGATTCAGAAATGAGAGTATATGTCTAACATTTACATTTTGATCTCGTAGATATTCATGTGCAACCAGAGCCTCTGAAAGTGGACAGGATAAATGCAACTGTTAGACAAAGCTCGAAGGATGTGGAGGTTGGCCAAAGCTTGAAGAGAAAGTTAACCGAGAGTGCAGTGGCTAAAAGACGACAAAATGATTTTGAAGAAAATCAACTATTATATTAAATTTTGAAGATGTTCATAAATGTTACCATGTTATCAAGCAGATGTTATCATTTTAAGTCAACTTTGTTTACATATTAAGAATAATTTTAAACATAACATTGATATATTCTTCAAGTAAGGTGGTCATTAATTCAATTATAAGATATATGTGATCATGTTTACTCATTATGTTGCCAAAACATATGTTTTTATAACTTTTAACAAAAGCAAACATAGGTACATTTCTCAACTTAAATGGATTCATATTGAACCCAAATAAAGGGCAATTTAAATAGCAAAAAATTGGTATTTAATTTGTACATATCTTGCTCTTGCTTAAGGTGTTCACATTTTCAACAATCACTTATGTTAAGAATAATTTAAAACATAACAGTGGTACATTACTCAGCTAAGGTGGTCACAAAATCAACCTTAATATATATGTGATCATGTTTACTCATCTATGTTAGGAAAATTTACATTTTTATAATCTCCTAAAAAGCAAACAGTATACATTTATAGTTAAAATGGAAACATATTGAGCAAACATTGATACATTTTGAGCTACAATGGTCACATATAGAGCAAAAAAGCAAACATTGGTATATGTCACAATGTTTACACAAACATGTTAACATGGTAAGTTTCGTATTAAACCCAATGGAACATCAATTTAAATAACAAAAACATACAATCAAACATAGACAAATTAGTCAACTACTTTGGTCACATTATCAGCCTTTCCTATCCTATTGCTCATATCAGACTCGGGACAACGATGTACAAGGTACTCTCCCCTGACCCAACCTCAGTCCCTTTCCTACCCTTCTTTTTCGGCCTCGTCCTTTTTTTCGTTGACTACGACCCTTTATCGTCTAACGTAGGGTCCAGAATAGGAGGCATGATCTCCTCTACGGTTGGTTTATCTTCCTCCATATTAAGGTTAGAAAGTAACAATTGGACCTCCTTATTAGCCTTGACAATTGGACCTCCTCATTAGCCTTAATTAACAACCGTTGAGGCATTTGTTGAATAAGTTTTGGAACGGCCGATCACCCTTTAATCTCCCAAAGTGCGTGAGATATAGCGTTTTGTTGAATAATGTGCCACTAACATAGACGATGTCTCGTTTCTGGATAAACCTGTCACCAATTTACCATTATTAGCATTAAAACATGTGCTTTTCTGCATGAATATAAATGGTGACATATACACTGCATGCTCTAAATGTTACCACTTTAAGTGAGTAAATATAACCATAATATTAATGCTTAATTGGTCTTAATATAATATGGCACAATGTAACCATATTAGCTTATGTTGCTACACACTAAGATGGTAACATTTATGTAAGAATGTGGTGACACGAGAAAATATGACACAATGTAACCATGTTAGCTTATGTTGCTACACACTAAGATGGTAACATTTATTTAAGAATGTAGTGACATGACAAAATATGACACAATGTAACCATGTTACCTTATGTTGCTACACACTAAGATGGTAACATTATTGATGTAGGAACGTGGTGACATAAGACAATATGAAACAATGTAACCATGTTCGCTTATGTTGCTATACACTAAGATGATAACATTGTAATACATTTTCCTTTAAACAAATATGTGACCATGTTTATGCAAATATGTTATTATGGTGACAATTGTATAATCAGACTAAGATAGGTACATATGTATGATAATGTGGTCACATTCACCAATTATGTTAACAAGTTAATAATATTGGTACATTTCTCAAACATAGATATACATATCTTTGATAAGGTGATCACATTTTCAGCAGTCGCATATAAGTGTCCATGTTTAGTATATTATGTTTACATGTTAAGAATAATTTGTAACACCAAAAATCATAATATTATTTGCACATCTCTTTGTTAAGGCGGTGACATTTTCAACAATCACTTACATGTCACCATGTTCAGTTTATTATGTTTACATGTTAAGAAAAGTATAAAACATAATTGGTACATTTGTGGCTAAGGTGGTCACATTGTTAATATAACAATCACTTATATATTAAGAAATGATATCATCTTAGTCTAAAGTGTTCCACTTTTGTAGCTTTTATTCCAAGTAAACACTCTTAAAGATCAGTATCTATGACAAGAGCAACCAAATTTTAAGATTTAGTTAAAATGGTAACACTGAACTCTAAAATTGTCACACTGTACGCTAAAATGGTAATATATATGAAGATTAGTACCTATGATAAGAGCGACCAAATTTTAAGCTTAGGTTAAAATTGTAACACTGAACTCTAAAATTGTCACATTGTAAGCTAAAAAGGTAACATATATGAAATAAAGATCAATATTTATGACAAGAACAACCAAATTTTAAGCTTTAGTTAAAATGCCAACACTGAACGCTAAAATGGTCAAACTGTTGTTATCACCTTAGTCTGAAAACATATATGGATACAAACAGTGACATAAAGGTATGTAACCATTTTAAAGACTCTTAAAATGTAAATATAATTGGATACAAATGGTGACATGAGAATATTTGTACAATGTTGTCATTTTAGAGTACAGTGTTACCATTTGAAGAAAATTGGTCTGCAATTATTTTAAATCAAACAAACATAATTATAAATTGCAACACACTCAAATATAGTTACATTTTCAACAAATGTGGTCACATTATCAACACGAAGGCGGTTACATTTTTCTCATGTTATGGCAAATTTATTCCAGATTAAAGTCATACCGTCTTCCGCGCATATCGATCTCTTGCTCTTCTTTTTCGCGTCAGCACCTAACGACGACGTCAAGCGCCTCTACATAACAAGTAAAATGCATTAGTAGTACACACAAACAAATCTAGTATTAACCAACAAAACTTGTTATGATTTTTTACAAATAAACTAAGATCTTGAATTAAAATTTTTTAACAAATGAAACAAAAATTAGTATACCACAAAAATTAATAATTAAATTAATGTGAAATTTTTAACAAATGAAACTAAGATTATAACATTATTTGCCAAAAAAATATCACCAAAAATTGTGAGTTATAAATTAAAACCAACATGTTCAACATAATACCTTCAATTGCTTTTCTTCACAAGCTTCTTGGTTGGTATTTTTAGCTTTGTGAAGATCTTAAACTGAAAATGTTACCACCTTAGTTCGACCGAGCTGAAGATGTGACTAAGACGGAGAGATGAAGATCGTCGGGATGAAGATCTTGATGAGGGAGATATAGATTTTGAGGTTTTGTCTTGGGGAAGTTAGAAAAGATGAAGATTGTCAGATTATACCACTTTATTTTTTGCGAGTTGAAGATAGTGAGTTATAAGAGATGACGAAGGTAGAAGATGAACATATTGAGGGAGATGAAGATTGTCTTTTTTTTGGGTTTTCAGAGAAATGATATTATTTTGGTTTTCAAAATGAAAGAAGAGTGAGGAAGTGACGTACTCAGCAATGGACACAAAAGTCTTCATAGCCCCTGTTTTGCATGAAAAAATCTTTTATTTTTTATTGTGTAATGTCACATCAGATATTAATTAATTAACATACAAAGTGGGTCACTTATATCCATATTAACATAATATGGTATGTATCCGCCCCGTCTTCAGCGAATTTGTGCTTTCAAAAGGATCCCCTTTACTACTACACATCTAGTAGTGAAACACAAGTAATTACCTATAAACTATAATACTCGAACTTATTCTACCAATTTGGGATAATAAAAGCTTCTTTTGAAACAACACTTCCAACATAATAATGCTCAACTTAGATGGTGAATATTCAGAAAAATCGTACATATATGGATGTAAAACTATTTACTGTACTAGGAATGACGCAATAATTTAAGATTGACTTATAATGGGTTTAAGTAGTTGGGAAATGTAGAGAGTTAAATTTAGGACCTTATTAGTTTGGGTTGTGTATCTTATGTAATCTATGAATTAATTAAACGATTTAGTTGACCTAGTCTGCAGATATTTTCATTGCTGACCAGGGGCGGTTCTTGAGGGGTGCAGGCGGCGCAGCCGCACCCCCTCAAAGTCAGAAATAAATAAATTATTGTGCAATATATTTTAATGTTATTTGTTTGGTTCAGTGGTAAGAAGCATTTATTCTAACCTAGAGGTCATGGGTTCAATTACTACAACCAACAATTTTTGTGTTTTTTTCTTTTAATTATTTGTCACCTATCATTGTACAAAATAGGCCTAATAAATAATTAAACGGAAATTTCCCATGGTACCCCTCAGTTTTGTCGGATTTCCCATGGTACCCCTGCTTTTAAGAATCCGCCCATGGTAGCTTTGAGGTTCCATTTTATGTGCCCGTGGTACCCCTTAATGTAACGGCGTTAACAGAACGTTAACTTTTGATGATGTGACAATAATTATTAAATTAAAAATTAATAAAAAAATATGAAATAAAATTAAAAGTTTGAGCATTTCCTGTGGTACCCCTGTACTTTATACATTTTTTCCCCAGATATCCTTCTTACAACGAAAGAAGCATCGTGTTTTGTCATTACAACTCAATACCCAAAAAATTAACAAGAGTATGGATTTAAGAAGATATTATATTGAAAATGAATCCCGACTTACTTGGCTTCGATAATTCAGTAGAAAACTGTTTTTAAATGTCCAACATGGCTATGTTAATTAAAAGAACTTTTGAGAAATAAAGTTAATGATGTCATGAAGGCAAAGATGAAGATTTTGTTCAAGCTCTTATATTTGAACATAAAAGTAGCACTGATTATGTAAATGTTAATGTTGTGTAAGTGTAAATCGAGATGACTATTGATGTTGAGTAAGAGTAAATAGAGATGACACACTAAATGATAGCAAAATGACCTTCTTATCAGGAATGTAGTAGGAAAAACTATATAAACTCAAGTTTCAAGGTACCATGGGAAAATTGTTACATCTTAGGGATATCTGAGGAAGAATGTATAAAGTACAGGGATACCATGGGAAATGCTCAAACTATTATTTTTATTTCATATTTTTTTATTAATTTTTAATTTAATAATTATTGCCACGTCATCAAAAGTTAACGTTCTGTTAACGACCGTTACATTAAGGGGTACCATGGGCACAAAAATGGAACCTCAAGGGTACCATGGGCGGATTCTTAAAAGCAAGGGTTCCATGGGAAATCCGACAAAATTGAGGGGTACCATGGGAAATTTCCGATAATTAAATACTCTCTCCCTAATATAACAAGTAGTTTTAGTATTGTAATTATAAAATTCTTGATAAATATGTCCAGCATTATTAAAAAAAAATTACCAAAAAGAATAATTTGTTTGGTATATAATCAATGTTTTTTGCGTATTCTAATTTTGCGTATTCTAATTTTGCGTCAGTTTGATAGCCTCGTATTAAAAAAATCCTTTAAAAAAAGACATCCTTTAAGAAAGACGTATGTGAAATGTATAAAATTTTATTATATTAATATTGATTTCGCCGCCACGTACTAAAAGTCTTTTAATTTTGTAAAATCTTCGCACCCCCTCTGTTCAATCCCTAGAGCCGCCACTGTTGCTGACCGGTAAGAGCTTACGAGGAATTTTAAGGTATTGAAATAATAATTATGTATTGATTGTGTCGTCGGCCAGTGTACCCGATCCATGAAACTATGAACTTTATTGATTCGTTTAATGCAATCGTGTGATTTGATATTATTATTAGTTGTGTAGTTGGTGATTCCTTTGGCCAGACTTGTGGGTGAGTAAGTTGGAGCGATCATTGGTTAAAACCTGGAACTGAGTTGCCTTTATGATGTTCATAGGTCGCCGTGACAATGTTGATTTGTAGGTCCTGAAATGATCATGATGTATCATGAGTATTGAGAATGCGTTGTGATTAATTGAGATCGGAAATGAGAGTGTTGTTTCGCAGTTTGCTATCGGCTTACTCACCCCTTGTTCGTGGCCTAAAATCGATAAAAAAAAAAATCAGAACTTTTTTTTTGCAAAACTTTATTATTTCATTTTATTAGGAAAGGAAATTACAATTTACAAATACTATCCCACTACAAATCAATCCTATACATTCCAAACTAACTATGTCTAAAGGTGTTCTACTATCTTATCATATAATTTAGGGTTATTTAATATAAATACTCCGAACTATGGGTGGTCTTCTCGCAATACTCTAAACTACAATTTAACTTAAAATAAAACCAACTTTAAGCACTCTCTTCTCAAAATAGAATTACTCAATTTTTGACCTGTTATATCAGGTAAAGATTGACGTGGCGTCCATGTGTAGCAGAAGTGGCATTGACGTGGCTTTTCATTGTGTTGTTTAGGCAAAAAAATTTACTATACTCCGTCTTTTACAATAAAATATCGTCTCCCTCACTAATTACCTCCTTATATTACATTGTAAATCAATCACTGCACTCCACCTGACCCCACCACCACCATCATCATTACTAATCACCTTCGAATCCCATTCCATTACCGTTTTCTCTAACCTACCTTCAAATTCCAGTCCACCACCACCAGCACCCTCACACCTCACCACCACAGCCACTATCACCACCATCAATTAAGTCCGTTACCGTCTTCTCTAATTCCTAATCCTTCCAAACCCTAATTTTCTCCACCCTCACTTCCCACAATCCCTGCCTCAATCAAGCAAGCCCAAATCCGCCACCACCACCTACAACTTACTCTCAAATCTGAATCCTTCCTCGAAACATGTCGTTGCTACCTTGATGCATACTCGTGACGCCGCCATCGACTCCCTGTCAAAGCTAATGTCTCTCTCGAATCGGGTCATCGACTCCCTCAGCTCCGCCGTTCCGATATCATCTTCCATCCTCCGCCTGGGTTTATGGGATAAATGGCGGGGTTTTTGTGGTGGTCGCTTTAGTTGACGTTTCTTGGTTGATGGTATTGGTGGTATACAGTGGTCGCGCCGCCTTAGCTTGATGGGATTCATGTTGGTCGTGCTCACTGCCAAAGGTGGGGCTTAGTTGGTGGTGATGGTGATGAGGGGTTTGTTAAGGCTGGTGGGGTGATCCATTTTCCCAGTTAGATTGGATTATATGATTATGATTAAAAATAAATAATTTCTTAGTATTATTAAAATAAAAAAAAGATGGCAAATTGACAATGACCGGTTAATCAGGTACTTGGTCATCTGAGTATATTTTGAGAAGATAGTATCCATAGTTTGTTTTATTTTGAGTTAAAATGTACTTTGGAGTATTGTGAGAAGGTCACCCATAGCTTGGAGTATTTATATTAAATAACCCTATAATTTATTGCTTGTGTTCATGAGTAATCGAGTAGACACCATGAACTTGATTCTCCTATGAACAGCTTCAACATGAGCTTTTTGTTGATTAAAGAGCCTATTATTCCTTTCAAGGCAAATCTGATGCACAAATGGGTGCCAAGGAACCAATTTAGATTCTCTCCATTTCTTCCCCTCTCCATTTCCTTCCATTTCCTTTTAATGGTCCAGATTAGATTTTAAAACGATCAAACGGTGCAAGTGAATGATGAGATAAATGTGGAATATTAATATAATATATGATTGTGAGAGGAAATGGACAAGAAATGGAGAGAAGGAAATGGAGAGGATCCTTACTCCCAAGGAACCTTGAAACCATATCGCTTTCCAAGATGTTCTCCTTTTTACTGCATTGTTGCAGCTCAGTTCAGCAAGACGGTGAATATGGCGCCAAATTTTCTTAGAAAAGGGACAAGAGAAAAATAGATGACAGCCCGTTTCCTCTGCCAACTCACATAAACAGCATCTATTAGCTAAGTGAAAGCCCCTTGTCTGTATGTTATCCACAAACCACAGTGACTAATTGTCCTTGAACAGCAAGAGAAGTGATGATCTTTTGACTTTGAACAATTCCCGAGTGAGTGAGGCCTACTGTCCAATGCCCTATAAGAGGAGCATCTCTAAGGAAACAGTATGTTTGATGTAGATTTATCCTCTAACCATAGATCCAACTGTGTACCATTGACTGAGCCTGTGAAAGACATCCTGCTTTAGCTATTAGAGTATTCCTGCAAATTAGGATCCCTTTGAATCTTGAAGCTAGATGATCACTAGATCAAATTGACCATATATCATGAGCTTTGAAAACATAATTCTTTAACCAATTGGCTCATAGTCCTACAGTATCAGCAGAAAGCTTCCACACCCACTTTAAGCGAAGGGCCTGATTCCAAAAAGAAATGTCCTTGGTATTAAAGCCTCATAAATCCCATGAGGAACAAATTTGATGCCAGCTTTTAAACACCATCTTCTTGTCTCTTGCATTGATTCTCCAACAAAAAAAAGTCCTTACACAATCTAGTAAGCTTGTGAATAACTTCATGAGGGAGTAAAATCCTAGAATACCAATAATTTTCTAGTCCAAAGACTACAGGGTTATAAGCTGAGCCCTGCCAGCATAGGAAATGATTTTACAGAACCAATGTTGAATTGAATTTTGGACTTTAATAATTAAATTGTCAAACTTGTTAACACCTATTCTACAGGTGGTGAGAGGAATCCTTAAATATCTAAAGGGAAAAGATTCTTTTGAAAAACAAGTGGCAGTAAGAATTTGCTGCATAACTTTAGATGAGACACCTCCAAAGTATATGTTTGTTTTGTCAATGCTAGCCTGTAACTCTGAAAACCCAACAAACTCAGAAAAAACACCCTGAACAGTTGTAATTGAGGGCATGTCTCCTCTAGTAAGATCATCAGCAAAAACCAAATGGGTGAGGTTTATTCTGCTACACTTAGAGTGATAGGACACCTGATGCTTATTATCACAAATAACCCTCAAATATCTTGACAAAACTTCCATGCTAAGCACAATGAGCCAATGAGGTAAAGGGACAATGGATCCCCTTGCCTAATACCACTTTTGCCTTGAAAGAGATCAGAGACCCCTCTATTAATCTTCAAAGAAAACCATGTATTAGTGATACACCCTATGACCCAGTCAGTGAACTGTTTAGGAAAACCAAATATTCTAAGCATATCAGCCACAAAGTCCCATTGTATGGAATCAAATGCCTTTCTAATATCATCTTTGATAAGGCACGTAGGGGATATATTTTTTTCTCTAATAACCTTTAACTAGAGATTGAGACAACATTATGTTTTCAAAAATACTTCTTCCTTTTTGAATGAAGAGTGTTCTTCACTAACAAGAGAAGGAAAAACAAGTTTAAGTCTATTAAAATCTAAATCGATGTAGTGATAGAAAGAGAAAGAGCACAAAAAGAAAAACTATGAAAACCCTAAAACAACACAGAAACCATGACAGCTGCTAAATCTTCATCGGTTTCTTCATCTTCAATTAGTAAAAAATCCAAAAACAGTAACAGTAATCAGTTTGATTGTCTTTCTCATAATAACCTGGAACAATTTCATGTTCTATCACGTCAACAAGGTCATTCTAGCATTGATAAGAGCGAAGAAATAAGCGTTCATGAGGTTGTGGGTATCCCGTCTCTGGTAATAGAGGATATAGTAGAGGACGTATAGTCTGTAGAGGAGGAAGAAGTTGCAGTCCTTAAGACTATTGAGATGAGCCTATGCTTCGGTTCACATCTGAAGAGGTACAAGTTGAACTCAACTTCTGGAAACACTCTGTATACTGTTTTATTCTGGGTGCAAACCCGCCTTGGGAAATCGTTGAAGGCTTTGTTAGGAGGCTTTGGGCTAACCATCAGGTAGACAAGTTATCGTTTTTACCTAATGGAGTGTTTCTTGTACGTTTTAAGTCTAATTCTTCTAGGGAGGCGGTTCTTGTGGACATGGGCCACAAGCCGGTCTGTGGATTTGGGGGACTACCTACCGGTTTGTAGTCACGGGCCACCTGCACGCCAAGCCAAATTGTGGATATGCAGCGGTCTTTTGAAAGCCACGCTCGGCGGCGTAAAAATGCTTTCGACCGGATTGCTTTAGATCGTTCGGTTTCGTCTCGGCAAAGCCCACGAAACGATGTAGAGATGTTTGGAGTCGCCACCAAGCATTTTTGGGATGCCTGGAACCCGTTTGAAATCCACTTTATACCAAGGTCAATCAAGGCAAAAAGCGGTGTTTGACATAGGTACTAAAGATAAGGACTCGTCCCCCTTTTAGCATTCTATGTCTAAAATGACACCCAATCCAAAGGTTCTGAGTAAGGGGTGAGGGTACGTATTGGGAAGCCCTTTAATCGGACACCCAATCCCGCCCGCGTTAGCGGCCTCTACTGATCGATCGTGGTTGTTTAAGTGCAAAAGTTGATAAAACGGTTTAAATGCATGAATGCGCATCTAAAAGCTTAACCTAACATGGGAAAGTTTGCTAAGTCGGTTTGTTTATCCACATAGCATGAAATTGATGTCCAAGTTGGATTTAGATTGATTTGCATATGAAAACGGAAATTAAACTTCCATTTACCAAATTCGGGTTATGATGCTTAACACGATCCATTTATTGAAAAAGGGCGTCAAATGACAAAGTGTACAAACGTAAGCTTGTCAATCTGATCCGTCATGTATTTGGATTAACCATAATCGGGATCGTCCTAGACAAGTACTAAAAACGAGGCAGAACAGTGCCAGGCAGCCCCATTAGGGCGGGAGCCTATTGGCGAGGGAAGGGGCTCTGCCCAGGTTTTTAAATGTGGAAATAGGCAGGCTCTTGGGGAGCGAGCCATAAGGCGAGCCAAGAGGTGCCTCCTGGTTATTAAAAGGGTTGTCGAAAACGGTTTTTGTAATGAATGATTTGCAAGTATGATTTGTATGAATCGGAATAATTACCTATTATATTAGTAATATTCGTTGTCGGATTTGCAAGTTTGAAAATCATAGTTTACAAATAAAAATGTAAAATGTGTGTGCTTAACCATTTTGCCACCGCACTCGAGCTAAATGGACATGGCATATATATTAGCCAAGGATGACACATGATATGGTCAATATAAAGATGAAATAAAATGAAATAAAAGTGAAATGAAAATGTTTGATTTGAACGAATTATGTTAAGTTCATTTCTTTGTAATTAGTCAAGTTTGTCATCGTACTCGGATTAAACCGACATGGTATAAAGAACCAAGGATGATTATGAATTATGACTAATATATTCACAAATACAAACAAATGAGAAAAATGCTAAGTAAAATAAAAGGGGGTTAAAATACCCTTTAATTTGTAATTAACCGATAATATCATCGAGTCACAGAATAAACCGTCATGGTATAAAGAACCAAGGATGATTTTTGTAATGGTCAAAATATGTTTATCATAAAAATGAATTAAAATGGTAAATAAAAGAAAAGGATTTCCTTTAAAATGTAATTAATCAATTAATATCACCGAGTCATGGATTAAACCGTCATGGTATTAAGAACCAAGGGTGATTATGATTTATGGTTAAGAGTTTGTCATAAAAATGATTTGAAACATTTGAAATGGTAAAACCGATTACAAATAAGAAATGAAATAAAGAGGAAAGACGAGAACAAACACGTTTGAGTCTGACCCGAGAACCCACAATAGGCGCGAGCCTTTTTGCATAGCAAAGGGCTTCTGTCTCAGGCCAAAACTCGGTTTTGGTTCGTCTAACCTATGTTTGAATCGTGTTATGCATTGTTCATGCATATAAACTCATAAAAACAGTAAAGACATGAAATAATTGAGTTGTTTACACCCTCAAACTTACGTGTATTGATCTTTGCGACGTAGACGACTTTAGAGACGGTTTTCTCGTAGCGACTACTCGCGATCAAAGAAGTTTAAAAGATTGCCTTATAAAAGGATTTTGTTTTGAAAATATGTTGAAAATATGTTAATTAAAACATGTTGATTGATGAATTGAGTTGGTCGAATGGGTCGGTCGAATGCACGGCGACGGTACCAAACAAAATGTGTAAGGCTTGTGTTTACGATCGGTAGGTCGTAAACACTTCTCGATTTTGTGACTTAGGAAGTCGGGTCTAGAAGTTTAAGGGAGAAGGAGGGGGCGCACTCTCGTGTGAGTTTTTTGGTGTGTGATGGTGGGTATTTATAGAGAAATGTGGGATGGTAGGTCGGTTGAGTTTTCTTGGAGGCTAAGGAGACACCTACTTTAGGCGCGAGCTACCTTGTGATACAAATGGGTGTATTGTCCTTTTCAATTTGGACGTGGCCTTTGCTCTATCTCTTGTTTGGTTGGTTTGATATGTGGTATTGAAATGAGATGTCGTGTGACAATATGGGCATATAATAAGATGATTTTGGTGTTACTTGGGGTAGGTAATTTGTGTGCTTGACTCGGGTTTGACCCGTGTGAGTCGGGATTTGAATTTCGAGTCGGTTTTTGGCTCGGTGTCGGTTTTGACTCTAATTAGGGTCATTTTAATGGAAATGACATGATAAAGACATTCATGGCATTGGTTTCGACATTCGAGATTTGGTTTGACTCAGGTTGACTCGAGTTGCGAGTTTCTGAGTCGGTTTTTCGCCCGGTGTCGGTTTTGACTCTAATTAGGGTCATTTTAATGGAAATGACATGAGAAAGACATTCATGGCATCATTTTTGACATTCAGGATTTGGGTTGACTCGGGTTGACTCAGGTTGACTCGAGTTGCGGGTTTCTGAGTCGGTTTTGTGTCGGAAGACGATTTTAACTCTAAATAGTGTTATTTTAATACAAATGAAGTTAGAAAACTTTTGAAATCATTTTTTATATCCGAGTAGTGCATTAAACCGTCTCATGTATAGCCAATCCACGCACGCATATCAAAAACACGTTATAGTCCAATCATCATCGGGTGGTTTTTGGAAGGTGCAGATACTGGGTATCTACAGAGCCCCCACTTTGACTGAGGCTTGGACAGGGCGAAAGTCAAAGTATGGCCTCCAGGTCAATTGAAGATTACAACCTGAAGACCATTGCGACGTCGAGGCGACTCAAAAGGGTTTGAGCCAAGGACCTGCCGTCAGGAAGGGCGACGTCGAGGCGACTGGGGGATTCGAGTCAAGGACCTGCCGTCGGGAACATTTTAGAGTCTGTCGACTTCCTATTCGGGTCGTTTAAAGTCCATTAGACTACGTATAAAGGCTCGCCAGTCATAAGAAGGAGTCATACCTGAGGCATCTTTAGGATACGTCCTTGAATCTTTTGCGCGCAAATGCTCGCCAGCCGGTGTTGAAGGTGGTGCGTTTTGAGGCTCGCCAGCCATAGGAAGGAGTCATACCTGAGGCATCTTCGAGATATATCCTTGAATTGCTTCTTATATGCATGCAAAGGCTCGCCAGCTATGTTGAACGTGCGTTTCGAGGCTCGCCAGCCATGTTGAAGGTCGAATGATTGATTGTGGTAAATAGCCTGAAACATCGTGCTCATTTCTGGATATTGTCTGGTAATGACTTCTGACCAGGTTGATATGTTCGACTAGAGAGCAAAGAACTCCAACTTGCTGGAGGTCCTAAATGAACTCTATGGGGATAAATCATCTAAGCAAGGCTCTCTTAAAAACCATTTAGGGAGAGCGCTGCGTCGGGATTATGAACGATGTTGCGAGGATCTTTGAAAGACTTGTATGACTTCCATCTGAAAATCGGCACTCGCTGGGGAGTTAGAAACTTCTCAGGACTCGCCGGGGATATGAGTTGTTGCTCGTTGGGAGGTAGCATATGCCATGTAATTGATGCGGCTGAAGCCCTTGGACTTGACGGGTCGCCGTTTGTTGGGAAGAACCCAGTACTCAGTTGGAGTAAGTTTGTCTTCTCAAGATTACCTGCATGGTTAATGACCACACAAATCCGCAGTCGCATAGGCAAGCACGTTAAATGCAAGCATATAAGCGCGTAAGCAGATAAGAATGTGAGCAATTAGCATAAAAGCAACTAGTATGTAATATGTCACGCGAGGGGGGATAGAAGTTTTGAAAGTTGTGAAGCTTAAAATTGAGTTTTGTTGCTAGTGGATCCGTGATTTGATAGATAGGAGACACGTGACCGTTGCGACATTGACTCACACAGACGCATATTGACAGACTGACAAATGGGCAGTCGTGAATGTGATACAAAGTCAGTCTCGACATGACACGGGGGTGACTCTGACAGACTTTGCACATGTAAGTGCAACTCCTAGCCAATAAAGGGTGACAACGCGTATCAAATCCCTAAGGTATAAGGTCTGCTTGGCTGGGGAACACGAATTGATTATCTTCTCCAGACACGTTTGCCTTTGCTTGCTTGTTTGAGATCCCTCCCTGAGGCATGATGATTCGGAGAGCGGAACCAAGACGTTGCCATCGTCCGAACCGAGCACTAGACTATGAGCGATTTTATTTTGGATTGTAGTTGAGACTCAAAAGATGTTCGAGGATACAGGATGGGTGGTGTCTCGAAAGAGAAGCCCTCAGAGTGAGAAGGTGGGAATTTGACAAAAGGAGGAGTTGGCAACGTCTTAAGGAAGAAGCCCCAAATTAAGAGGTATAAGATTAAATTTTGTAGCTGGGTGGGCTGCTTTTGAGGATTGAAGTTGATGGTTGAGATTGGAACGGGTGTGCGGTTGTGTCCTTGTTGGGGGACTGCCTACGTATTCGCGTGTTTAAGAAATCAAACCAGATCGTAATTCCGAGCTGGTTATTGAGAATTGAAAATTGGAAGGGTTGTGAAAGGAGCATGCGGTTGTGCCCTTGTAATAAGACTTTCTACGTATTCGAGTGTGTGCAAAATCAAACCAGATCGTAGTTCTGCGTGTGTGTGTAATGAGTTGCAAATTGAAGGTGTGAAAATTGAATGTGTGTGGGGGTGTGGTTGTGCCCTTGAAGAACTACCTACGTATCCACGTGAAGTGAAATCAAACTAGATCGTAGTTCTGAATGTGTGTGCCTAAGCGAGTTGTTAGGACCTTAAAGCGTGAGGGTTGATACGTGCATTTTATATAGTCTTTTTAGCCTATTTTATGCACGTATTTCTATGCTATTATTGTAGTTTTATGCTACGAAATGCCCCGAATATGCTACTTTGGTTTATTTTGTCTTATTTGCAGGAATGGACCAGAAAGTAGTGAAATCAAGCCATTTATCGTCCGTTTTGCATGCATTTGGAGGAAAAGCGAATTTGGAGCGGAAATATATGCTGTCTTGGGATGCGTGAAGCCATTTCGGGAGCTAAAAGGACAAGTTATAGCTGAACTAACGAGAATAATGAGCTGCTGAAGTTAGTTTTCACTCGATCGAGCACTTTACTAGTCGATCGAGTGGTTTTAGATTAAATAATAAGTCGATCGAGTACTTTACTTAGTCGATCGATCAGTTCCTATTTAGTGTTTAGTCGATCGAGTGCTATTTTTAGTCGATCGAACGGTTTGAGCTCTTAATTGCAAGATCGAGTGGTTCTAAATCACTCGATCGAGTGGTTTGCTAGTGGGCTCGGGCTTTTTAAGTTATATTTCGTTATTAGGGTTAATAAACTCGCCTTTCCTATAAATAGGAAGACGATAGATCAGATTAGGGGTTTAGTTCTTCTTCCCTGGACACCGAACGCTGCTCTCCCTTCTGTACTTTGTTCATCTTTATTTCCGGATTTATTTCAGTAACTCTTCCCTTCTCTTCTTCTTTAATTTATTTAATGTTTATTGTGCTTCCTTTCTTTATTCTTGTTCTTTATTCGATCATGTCTAGCTAATCTCTCTGCTAGGATTAGGGTAGTCAATGGACTGTTGTTAATTGCTGATTAGGTTGATAGATCTGTCGTTGTAGTTGTGTCTATGTTGATAATCACCGCCTTTAACTGTATCCTACTAGTTGATTCGAAGCAATTAGCCTTTTAATTAGGTAAACCTTGACCTGGACCGAAAGGTTCGAAGGGGTGAGACCTGCAGTGAACGATATGATGCTTTAGTGAGGGCGAAAGTTAAGCTAATAGCATTTTAGGGCGAATTGAGACCGAAAGGAGATATTCGTTGCCCCTTAGACCGACACATCGACTGATCTGTGACCTTACCTGCATTTAACTGACGTTCATTGATGACCCGAAATCCTAGTTTCCCTTCTCTTCTGTTAATTTCTCTTATTTCTTTCTCTCTTGCCTTAGCCTCATTAGTTTAGTTAAATTATATCAAACCCCCACACTGTGACACTAGACAGACAAAATAGACAAGTAGATAGTAAACCGCCTCCCTGTGGAGATCGACCCTACTTACCGCTGACTTCTGTTAGTAGTACTTAGGTATTTATTTTTGGTACATAACGACCGTATCAAATTTTGGCGCCGTTGCAGGGGTGGCAACTATTTATTTATTTGTTTAATTCTGTCTGTTTTTAGCCTCAGGGGATTTATCCCTTGAGGCCGTTCTAATTTTTCTCTTTAGTGCTGTTTTGATAGGCCCTACAGGTCCTAGCTAGACAGTTCTAGGTGAAAGATTGTCAAAGGGAAGGCTTGAGTACCTTTGACCCGTCACCTATGTCCCATTATATGGCACAGCAGGTGACTCACTGCGGGAGATGTGGTGCTGCTGAGCACAATGCAGCCTTTTGCATGGCAGAAAATGACGAGGTCCTCGAGTTCAGGCTTTGGGGACGAGCTAGCCATTCCTCTGTAGTTGTGCCGCCGCATCTACCCTATCAACGAGGCTACCAAGAGCCTCCGTTTGTCTGGCCACCGCAACAACAACCTCCCCCTGATAAGCAGAAAGAAGAGCTTGCGGAGCTGAAGTCTTTGTTGGAAACACTTGCATTCCAAGTGCAAGACGATGATAGACGCACTTGTGCGCGATTTGATAAGCTCGAGTCTGAAATTGCTCAGTTAGCAGCTGAGTCGGATAGTAGGCAACCAGAAGAGGTATACCTTACCGAGAGCGGTTTTTCCCATGAAGAAACCGTGTTGCCCAATGCTGAGGATGATTTTTATGACTCGGATGACGAATTTCTATCATATTTCAATAGTTTACAAGAGGATTTCAGCGCTGTACAGGAAGAATCACTCGATCGAGTGACTTATATTAGTCGATCGAGTGAATTTCCAGAAAAACCGTTCGATCGAGTAGTTCAAAGCACTCGATCGAGTGAAAATCAGGCAGGAAGTTGTCGATCGAGTGACAATTCTACTCGATCGAGTAGTCTGGCCAGCGAGAGCAATGATTTGTTACTTGGGTTCGTTTTAGACGACAATTTTGATGATGACAACGGATACGGTGAGTCGCCCCTATTCAAGGCCGAGTTGGATGCACTTGAGGCTGCGATTTACGGGATGAAACCCACTGCGGAAGAGGACGAGAAAGCAGCTGAGTCGGTAATTGCTCCTAGCACGGAAGAGGTAATAAATTCCTTTATCTATGATTCCATCGTTGAGAGCAACCAACCCGAGGTAGTAAACGATAATTCTATTATTGTTTGTTTGAATAGTATAATGCCTCATTTTACTCATGCTTCGTATTTCAATAATATACCCTCTCTCATGTGGACGCGTAATTTAACGATTTTTCGCCGTCCTTGTCACCTTAAACTTGTCAATCTGAAATGGAGCCCTAAATTATCGTCAATTGCTCCAGCGCTCCTTTATTTTGTGGATAAATTTAGGAGCTCGCATAGGAAATTTGTTAGGCTTAAACGGTTGTACAATTTTATTTCCTATATCTTTCTTCCACTGTGGTGCTACTTACATTTTTGTGTAGCACATGCGCAGTTGTATGATCTCATGCTGCGTGTTTTGAGCTGTTTTGATTCTGACGGATTGGAGCAGCTGGATAGGAAAAGAAGGTCGAGCTGGGACCTGACTGAAGCTAGCGCTACCCGGGAGGCAACGTGGAGATTTTAGTTTTAATTATTTCATTCCCTTTAGTCGTGTGTGTAATAAATGGTTTTCATACCATAAACTTTATCAGTTATGCTTGTTTTGTTAGTTTTGCGGGCTATTTTTATTGCGTTTTGCAGGAATTACACTGAGGATCACTCGATCGAGTACTTTTTGTACTCGATCGAGAGCTTTTTCTGCTGATTTTACTCGATCGAGTGAAATTTCTACTCGATCGAGTACCTGTAAAGAGAGAAACTACTCGATCGACCACTATTCCTCTCGATCGAACTGTTTTTGATGCCCATTCTACTCTATCAACCACTATTCCTCGTGATCGAGTGTTTTTGACTTGGATTAGCTTTCTGTGACGGTTTTCCTGGCCTTTAGCAACCTCCCATGTTCATGGTCGGTTTGGGGAGGTCCCTTATTCGCGTGTCTTGTAAGTTTTTCCGCATTTACTCTCTTTCTCCTTCAGTTTGCATTTCCTTTCCATGTTTTTGTACAATGAGGGCATTGTACGAGTTGGTTTGGGGAGGTTATACATCCATATCCGCGTATGCATATTGTTTTTATTACATTTCTGTTATCACATTTAATTTATGTTTGCATTGTCTTTTATTTCTAAAATTTAAAAATCAATAAAAATCAAGAAAATTGTTAAAAATTAAAAAAATTTCACGTTTACTTTAGCATGTAGGTTGAGTCAGAAGGGTGGATTTCCATGATGATATTGCACTGCATTTTGTCTTTTTGCTTAAGCCTTGCATAAACTGTTATCTTTTAGCTTTGTCTTATTGCATATCTACGAGTTTATGTTAAAATTTAGCTGAACGAATAGACTTGACCTGAATTTTGGCAACCTACTTATAATTTCTAAGGATTAGAGCCTTATAAACTGGTGTCATTTATGACCAGTTTCATGTAGAACTGTGAGTAGTTACTCCTTGCATATCATGTATCATTAATTTGCACGTATATGAAATTCAATTGCTTTTTGCCTGCATACATTCGGGTTAGTGGTTGGTGTCACATGCAGGGAGGTGCTTACAATTTCCCTTTTCTTTCATTTTTACCCATAAACTCCACATTAGCCAAATTTGCCTGTTGACCCTTAGCTACATCCCAAATTTAGCCTGCCTTGTCAAGCTAGTTTAGATTGGTTTTGCGGTATATATCTCATTATGCCAAATTTGGTTCTTATCATATCGATTCGGAGTTGGTAGAAAGGAAGAATGAGGATGATGAAAAAAAGAATTGAAAAAATGAAAAAAAACGTGAAAAAGAAAAAAAAGATGAGAAGTTGAAAGAAAAGAGAAAGAAACCGAAAAAAAAAATAGAAAAAATAAAAGAAAGAAAATGTTGTTTGATTATTAGACGGTTTCGCTCCTATGTTCTATCTTATATTATTTGAGGAGTATTTCTAGTTCGGTTTGGTGAGATTTTGTGCCAAATGAAGGGCACTGTGCTTAATTCATAATTGAGTTGGAAATGGATGTTGTCATATGGTATTGTTTAGGTACTAGCTTGATCACCTATACCTCCACATTCCCATAACATGTTTTGCCTTTTCTTACCCATTGCCTCACTTTACCATATTTTTGTAAGCCCTTGGCTGTGACAGGACCTTGTTCGGTTGGAATGTATGTACGGTAGCTAGAATTGTCTATCATATCAGTTGCATGCATGTTTATGTGGGTCGTAGTTTAGGTGAGAGACTGTATTTCTTTCTCTCTTATACTTATATGTTCACCCTTTGCTTCATGAGAGAAGAGTGACCCGTGAGAGTCCATTATTAAAGGTCTTGCAAGGTTGACGGTTCAGCTATTTTATAAACATCCTATAACTCATTTGCACTTGACTGTTTAGCTTTAAGTGTTAGTTTGCTTGCATTAAATTGGCTTAAGTGGGCATTTGTAGCTAGCTCTGAGTTATCTTTTTCCGTTCCATTAGTATGCATTTAGTTTACTCGAGGACGAGTAAAGGTTTGGTTTGGGGAGATTTGATACGTGCATTTTATATAGTCTTTTTAGCCTATTTTATGCACGTATTTCTATGCTATTATCGTAGTTTTATGCTACGAAATGCCCCGAATATGCTACTTTGGTTTATTTTGTCTTATTTGCAGGAATGGACCAGAAAGTAGTTAAATCAAGCCATTTACCGTCCGTTTTGCATGCATTTGGAGGAAGAGCGAATTTGGAGCGGAAATATATGCTGTCTTGGGATGCGTGAAGCCATTTCGGGAGCTAAAAGGACAAGTTATAGCTGAACTAACGAGAATAATGAGCTGCTGAAGTTAGTTTTCACTCGATCGAGCACTTTACTAGTCGATCGAGTGGTTTTAGATTAAATAATAAGTCGATCGAGTACTTTACTTAGTCGATCGATCAGTTCCTATTTAGCGTTTAGTCGATCGAGTGCTATTTTTAGTCGATCGAACGGTTTGAGCTCTTAATTGCTCGATCGAGTGGTTCTAAATCACTCGATCGAGTGGTTTGCTAGTGGGCTCGGGCTTTTTAAGTTATATTTCGTTATTAGGGTTAATAAACTCGCCTTTCCTATAAATAGGAAGACGATAGATCAGATTAGGGGTTTAGTTCTTCTTCCCTGGACACCGAACGCTGCTTTCCCTTCTGTACTTTGTTCATCTTTATTTCCGGATTTATTTCAGTAACTCTTCCCTTCTCTTCTTCTTTAATTTATTTAATGTTTATTGTGCTTCCTTTCTTTATTCTTGTTCTTTATTCGATCATGTCTAGCTAATCTCTCTGCTAGGATTAGGGTAGTCAATGGACTGTTGTTAATTACTGATTAGGTTTATAGATCTGTCGTTGTAGTTGTGTCTATGTTGATAATCACCGCCTTTAACTGTATCCTGCTAGTTCATTCGAAGCAATTAGCCTTTTAATTAGGTAAACCTTGACCTGGACCGAAAGGTTGGAAGGGGTGAGACCTGCAGTGAACGATATGATGCTTTAGTGAGGGCGAAAGTTAAGCTAATAGCATTTTAGGGCGAATTGAGACCGAAAGGAGATATTCGTTGCCCCTTAGACCGACACATCGACTGATCTGTGACCTTAGCTGCATTTAACTGACGTTCATTGATGACCCGAAATCCTAGTTTCCCTTCTCTTCTGTTAATTTCCCTTATTTCTTTCTCTCTTGCCTTAGCCTCATTAGTTTAGTTAAATTATATCAAACCCCCACACTGTGACACTAGACAGACAAAATAGACAAGTAGATAGTAAACCGCCTCCCTGTGGAGATCGACCCTACTTACCGCTGACTTCTGTTAGTAGTACTTAGGTATTTATTTTTGGTACATAACGACCGTATCAAGGGTCACGACGGTAAATGCCGTTTGGTGACTCGAAAAATTGATTTGAGAGAATTCCCCTCGATCATGAATCGAAGAGGTGTAATTTGTGAAAATGTTCCTTATCATGTGAGCACACTAAAAAGTGGACCCTAAGGGTAGATTAGGTATGTCCGATTCTCGATAGCAAAGCATTCGAGGACTCCGTATCTGGGTCAGGGCGAAAATGGCTTCGGTTTTATGGAATGTGGAGCTCGGTAATAATAGGTTTGTTTGACAAATAACAATCTGGAGCTGAGGGTCACGACGGTGAATTCTGTCTGGTGACTCGAATGTTTATTGGATAAAAATCCCTCTTGATCATGAATCGAAGAGGCATAATTTGTGAAAAGGTTTCTTGTTACGTGAGCACACTAAAAAGTGGTCTCTAGAAATGAAATGTGCATGTCCCGTTCCAGGGAGCAATGTTTTTTTGAAGACTTCGTATCTGGGTCAAGGTTGAAATGGCTTCGACATTATGAAATGTGGAGCCTTGTAATAAAAGGTTTGTTTGACAGATAAAAATCCGGAGCTTGTATTTGTGGTGTTTAGGCCGATGGGTTACGGCTTTTAATGTTGTGCGGAATGGGGTCTCAAGCTTCATGTGGCCTGAGCACGAAATGGTTGGTAAATAATTTGGGATAAGAGTCCCATGTCTGGACCTTAAAGGTTAAGGTGTGATATTACGAGCTTGAGGGGAATCCTCAGAAGCCTAGATAGTTCTCCCTGTAATAGTCTCTGGAAGGACTTAGGGGTGAAGCAGCGTTGATTATGATCTTGAGGGTAATCACCAGGATCCTAGATAGGTCTCCTTGTAACAGTCTCTAGAAGGACTTAAGGGTGAATCAGTTTTGGTTATGATCTTGAGGGGAATCCCCAGGATCCTTGATAGGTCTCCCTGTAGTAGCCTCTAGAAGGACTTAGGGGTGAAGCAGTTTTGGTTATGATCCTGAGGGGAATCCCCGGGATCCTTGATAAGTCTCCCTGTAACAGTCTCTAGAAGGACTTAAGGGTGAAGCAGTGTTGGGTTTGTTGTTAGTTGACGAGTCTTGAGCTCTTATTTTAGCTCTTTGACATTAGGTTTTGGTATTTTTATGTTTTGTACTTGTTGATCCCGGAGTTTGGAGGGAAGAAACGTTGGTCATGGGCTTTGGACTTGTTGGTCCTGGACTTGGTGTTTTGGACTGACTTGTTTGGTGTTTTGGACTTGTCGGTCCGGGATTTGGTGTGTTGGACTCGTTGGTCCTGGGATTTGGACTTGTTGGTCCTGGACTTGGTATTTTGTACTCACTTGTCCAGGATTTTGTGTGTTGGATGCTTTCTTTGGATTTTGGCCTTTTTGGGAAAAGGGTTTTAATCTTGTTTTGTTTTGATTTTGGCTTGGGTCTTGGCCTTCGCCTGAGTAGCTTTTGGCTATGGTTTTTGCTTTGGCTTTGGCCTTGAGTGAATTGCTTTTGGCTTTGGTTTTTGCTTTGACTTTCACTTTGGCTTTGGCCTTGAGTGAATTGCTTTTGGCTTTGGTTTTTGCTTTAGCCTTGAGCTTTGGCTTTGGGGAATGGATATTGGCTTGGGCCTTTGATTTTGGCCTTTCGCTTTGACATTGGGTGAATGGCTATTGCCTTGGGCCTTTCATTTTGGTCTTTCGCTTTGGCTTCGGGTGAATGGCTATTGGCTTGGGCCTTTGATTTTGGCCATTCGCTTTGGCTTTGGGTGAATGGCTATTGGCTTGGGCCTTTGATTTTGGCCTTTCGCTTTGGCTTTGGGTGAATGGCTATTGGCTTGGGCCTTTGATTTTGGCCTTTCGCTTTGGTTTTGCTTTGGATATATTGGTTTTTTGCCGTCCTTTGTTCGAGGAAGGTAGAGGTGCAGACGGGGATGTACCCGTTGGTGAGAGGTTGATACTTGGTGATGGGATGTTTTTGTGGGGAATGGGCTTGCCTTCCGTCATTGATCATGAACAAGGAGATGTTCTGGTTTGTTATCTTGGTTCGTCGTAGGATCCCTTTGATAAAAGCTCATTCTAAATTGGGCGCTATTGAAAGGTTTCTATTTCCAGACATGGAATAGGTAAAGAAAATGGACACGGATTTTCGAGTCCTCTGCTTACTCGGTACGAAACGTCACTCGAGTGTACTCAGATTGAAATGGAACACGTTATTTGTTTTAAATCAATTCTCAAATCAATTCTCGTTGTCAACGGCAAATGGTAAAGGGGAGAATATATGATAGTTGAAAATCGTGCTTTTATTTATATAAATAAGAGGTTAGCACAGACTCAATGAATACATGTGACTCATGGGCACAGCCCCCAGTTGTCATTTAGGAATAAAAGGACATGCGCTAGGATAGATATGAGAAAGCCTAAAACTCGGACTCGGACTCGGACTCAATCGTAGATACGAACTCCTAATCATCACTTTCCTCCTCGAAGGTCTCCTTTGCAGCATCCAACGACTTGAATGTCTGGTCTTGAGCATTGACCCACTTGAGCACTTCACTCTCATTGTTGGGGATGATATGAGGACAAAAGTAAATGAGGCTCTCATCTCCTTGCAGAATGAGATGTTCATGAGGGTTGTTTTCATCACTTGGTTGGCATAGGGATGAAGCTATCAGTTCATGGTTGTCAATCATATTTTGAATAACATGTTTCAGTTTGAAGCATGTTTTAGTGTCATGACATTTTCTTTGATGATATTGGCAATAGGCACTGCCGTCCCAAAAACGGGTTTTCCTGCATTCAGACGGGTCCGGAGTGGGCCCGATTGGTTGTAGTTTCCCGTCACTCATAAGCTTTTGAAGGGCTGCGGCATAGTTTGTGTTGAGTCTAGTGAATGTCCTTTGAGAACGTTCAACCTTGCTGTTTGGCTAGAGACATTCAGGAGGATTGTCTTGACTGAGAGGTGCAATTATGATTTTGCCAGCCTCGATCATATCTTGAATGGCATTCTTGAGTTTGAAGCAGGATTCGGTGTCATGGCCCTTGCCTTGATGGTATTGGCAATAGGCATTAGGGTTCCAGAAACGGGATTTCTTAGCCTCAGATGGATCCGGAGTTGGTCCAACCGGTTTCAGTAATCCTTCTGAAGTAAGTATTGATACGTGCCTAATGTATAGTCTTTTTAGCCTATTTCAGCACGTATTTCCATGCATATTTATACTATTTTTATGGTATTTTGCCCCGAATTGGCTACTTTGGTTCGTTTTGTCTATTTTGTAGAAATGAACGCAAGAGTAGTGGAATCGTACCCTTTTTTGTCCTTTTTGCATGCATTTAGAGGAGACGGGATTGTTCCAGAGAGAGATACTGCATTTGGAAGCGTCGTGGCACGCATTACGAGACACTTAGGTGAAGACGTGAGCTGAAATGAAGAAAAAGTGCTCGTTCGAGTTGTTAACCACTCGATCGAGTGGCCTCTACACCCCCTGATGGTCGATCGAGCAACATTCTACTCGATCGAGCTGCTGCACCAAGACCAAGTCCTCGATCGAGTAACCATTTGGTCGATCGAGTAACTTTTGCTGAGAAGTTGGTCGATCGAGTGGTTTAATCCACTCGATCGAGTGGTTTTTACGGGTATGGGCTTTTAACAGTCCGTGTTTTATTTATTTCCGCACAAACTCTTTGTTTGTTTTGCTATTTAACCTATGATTAACTAGGTTAATAGACATCTCTTTTACTATCTATCAGACCTTTACTCTATCTTTCACAGTAGAAAACCTTGACTACGTTACTTTTATTTCTCTTCACTGCTTCTTTATTTTGGGGTTATTATTGCTCGGATTCAGTTGTTCTCTACGCCGGATTCGCACTGATTGTAATTCCTTCTCTTCCTTTATTAATAATAAACATTTGGTTGCTTTAATTTATTGTTTATGTTATTATTCTCCTTTGCCCTAATTTCCTTTATCGCAATTTATTGTTTATTCATTATGTTTTCTACTGGGAATTTAATTGCTGTTAGTTTAATTACCGATATGAGTAGCTAAACTCCTTTCATGTTGGGATTAGGGGATCTGCGGTAGAAATGTGACGATGTAGTAGATGAATTAGACGAATTGATTACGAGACTCTGTCACTATAGCAATTTAACTGTAATTTCCGACCTAGTTGAGTGCACGCTTCTATGTCACCCTTTAATCTGGCTAAAATTAATCCTGGATCGAAAGATTGGACTAAATAGGCCTGCTATAAACAGTAGACTACCCTAATGAGGATGAAAGTTAAGTTAACGGTATTTTAGGATAGAAAGTGGACCGAAAGGACCTTTCAACATCCGTCTCACATTAGTTCGTCTGAATCATTTACAGCTGAGTCACAGGACTACCGTAGTGAACCGAATTCCCGACATGTCTCTCTCTTCTTGATAGTTTAAATCAAATTATTTGTTTTATCTCTCTTTTCTCTTACTTCTCTTTCCTTTAAACCTCGTAGTTTAGAAACCAAAATTCAAACAAACCCCAACTGTTACCATATGATTAGAATTAGGCAGCTATAATTACATTACCTCCCTGTGGATTCGATACTCGACTGCCTCTACTACATTTTAGTTGAGACCGTTAGGTTTATTTTTGACAGGTACGCGACAGACGTGTCAAATTTTGGCGCCGTTGCCGGGGAGGCAATTGTTCAATTTATTAGCTGTTTTATTTTTAGTCCTTCTCAGTTTAAGGAACACCGTTCCTTAGACTATTCTTATATTCTGTTTGTAGTTTCTTCTTATGCGCAGGTCGCAGGGTGGTCCACTACTACCATTCAATCCTAAGATTGAGAGATCCTTGCACGTAAAGAGGAGATTATTTCAAGAACAACAGGCAGAGGAAGAGCCTAGTTCTCGTTCTAGCTATTACGAGAACGAGCTTTTCGAGGAAAATCCACCATCTTCTCCAGTTTCCAATTCATCAGTTGAAACCGTTACTTCTCCAGACTTTCCCGAGATGGCTGAGGAAGCAAGTATAGCAAGTCATTCTGAGCCGACAGCTGCAAATTTATATAAGGGGTTCGAATTACCAGGAGATGTCAGGAAGTTCGAACCAAAGCCTTCATACATTAGTATGGTTGAGAAAAACCAGTTCGGGGGAGCTGCAACTGAAGATGCAGCTAAGCATATGGAGACATTCATTGACTACTGCTGCTCCATACCCCCTCCTACTGGCGTGACAGCAGATCAGATAAAAGAAACCATGTTTATCTTCTCACTCCGCGATGCTGCAAGGGAGTGGTATAGGGATTTGGACCGAGCTGCTCACGGCATAACTGACTGGAATTCACTGGCTTTGGCATTCTATAAGAAGTACTTTTCTGCATCGAGGACTATTGCCATTAGAGCTCAGATAACGGGCTTTAAACAAGGGCCGGACGAAAATTTCCACGAAGCATGGGTCCGTTTTAAGAAGTTGGTGCGAACCATACTGCACCATGGCTTCGAGAGATGGAGCTTATGCAATCATTTCTATAATGGATTGTATGACGATCAGAGGGCTATTTTGGATGCTGCAGCCAATGGCCGATTTGCTGAGAACTTGGGAGCAACCAAGGGGTGGAAGATCATAGATGATTTGGCCACTCATAAGGCTGAATATGGGAATTCAAGAGGAAACCAAAGGAGAGCTGCTGAATCCTCTTCAGTAGCTGCTTTAGAAGCTCTCACTGCGAGGTTTGACAAGTATGAACTGGGGGGAGCTTTCAAAGGAGGGATGTACCATGTTAATGCTGTGACAGACGATCCTTTCGTCTGTACAAGATGTGGGGGAGAGGGACATGTTTCTGATCATTGTCCCAACTCTTTCGAGTCATGCGGTGCCTTTCAACACTACAGGCAGAACAACAGTTATTATGAGCCTAATGTCCACCCCAACTTGAGGTGGACTAGACAAAACGTGCTCAATCCTACCCCTCCTCCGAACCAGCAGCAGCAACCGTATATCCCACCACATAAGAATCAACAAGGCTATCAGAAGCCTCCGTCTTTCAATCCTCCTAACCATGGTGCGTCATCTTCAAGCGGGGTAAGTGAAATGAGCGAGCTTCAGTCCATGATGCAAGCCATCACAAAGCAGCTTCATGCGAGTGATCAACAAAGAAGCTCAAGTGATCAACAAAGAGATGCGTCCATAAAGGCACTTGAAACTCAAGTTGCCCAATTGGCCGCGAATCAGTCCACGAGAAAGCAGGGTCATTTACCGACTCAAAATGAGAAGAACCCAAATGAGACGGTACATCTGATAGAATTGAGAAGCGGTCTTTTTTATGAGGGACCGAAAGTACAGAAATCAGACCCGAGGGAAGCTGTAACTGATGATGAACAGTGTTTTGGCGGAAGTATTGAGCTATCAGACAAGAAACAGGTCGATCGAGTAGTTTTTAATGCTCGATCGAGTGGAATTGGTGAAGAAATCCCTCGATCGAGTGGTTTTGCTGCTCGATCGAGTGAACAGGAAGCTGAGGTTGGTCGATCGAGTGGAAATGTTACTCGATCGACTGGTGTTGATGAAGAAATTGCTCGATCGAGTAAGCATATTGGTCGATCGAGTGATATTGATGACGGGAAGCTTATTCGAGAGCCTGCTAGTGCTCGTTTAAGCGGGTAATTACCAGAAAGACCTCGTTCGAGAGGTAAGAAGCGTCCAAAGGATACCGAACTTGCTCCGGAAGACACTTTGGAAGCGAGAAACAAGGGACTTGAGATACCCATCACGGTTCCCTTCCCGAGGCGGCTGCAGAATACCAAAGTTAATCAACAGTTTGGCAAATTTGTCGAACTTTTGAAGAGCTTGAGAGTCACCGTGCCGTTCACTGAATTGCTGACTAAGGTACCCTCTTATTTAAAGTTTATGAAATAAATTTTAGCACGTAAGAGGACCATTAATGATAATGAGACCGTAGCTTTGACTGAGGTGGGGTCAGCCCTATTTCAAAATAAGTTACCCCCTAAGCAATCAGACCCGGGTAGTTTCTCGATTCCGTGTCATATCGGTATGCATTTGATTGATAACGCGCTATGCGATTTAGGCGCTAGCGTGAGTGTCCTACCGCTGTCTCTGGCTAAGAGACTTGGTGTGACAAAGCTGAGTTGCACTAACATGACTGTCCAGATGGCCGACCGTAGTCTATCACGGCCACTAGGTGTAGCAGAAGACGTACCTGTTCAGATCGGGAAGTTCTTTATTCCCGTTGATTTTGTCGTCTTAGATATCCCCGAAGATGCACACACCCCTATTATTTTAGGGAGACCATTTTTGTCTACTGCCCGTGCAGTAATAGACGTCGGGGGTAAGACTTTGACCTTTCAGGTAGGGGATGAGGAGCTGATTTTTCATCAGTCCAAGTTCCGGAGGGCTCCCATGCAAGCTCAGCCTTGCAATGCCCTCTCTTCTATTGCTCCTATTATTGACACTCCAGATGAAAATTTGGAGAAACATGCTGTTATTGTTAACCCTCCGCCTCAGATTGAGAGCAAAAAGGAGGAAAGTTCGTCTGTTTTCCTTGCTGCAGGTACAGATGAAAGCAATAAAGGAGTTGTCAAAGGACGTTGTGCAGCTGTTGTCAATCAAACTGGAAGTAAGGATGCCAAAGAAAATGACAGAGGAGCAAGGACAAAGAAAGTTCGAACCTACATAGATTGGAACTACATTCCTCCTACTGTTGCGAATGGTAATTCAAGCTCGTGGAAGCTAAAGAGGACGGTCAATGTTGCTGAGGTGATGTCCTCCAGTCAGAAGCCCACCGAGGGGCTACTGAAATTTGATGAGAATTAAACGGGGAAATGCCCCGTGTAACACATTGTAATAGATAATTCGTTGAATTTCTTTTGAATTTGTTTTATTGCGTTTTAATTAGGACAATTAGTTTAGACAATTTTTAGCATAGACGTAAGACTATAGACTGTGCTTTTGCGTATTTGGTATTTTGGGAAACTCTTGGATGTGTTTTTAATGCAGGTTTGGGGAAGTTCGTCCTCTGTATGTATTTCTTTCTCTTTTATTTTGTCTCCTTTATTTTTATTATTTTTCTTTTGTTGGTTGTATACTCCCGTTCCCCCATATTTCTGCTGGTGTATGCTGGAGGACAACGAGGGCGTTGTCCGTTTTGGTTTGGGGAGGGTATTGCATCCTTTTGAGTCTGCATCTGCATTTGTTTTGCATTCACGTTTACTTTTCAGCTTGCATTGTTCTTTATTTTCCATCAAAAATCCAAAAAAATTTCAAAAATTTCAAAAATTCAAAAAATATCCACGTTTATCTTTGCATATAGGTTGAGTCGGAACGGTAGATTTCCGTGATGACAATGCACTATAACTTGTCAATTTACTTGAGCCTTGCACTTTATTGATAGTTTTTAGCTTTGTCATACGCATAACCTACGAATTTCTGTTCAAATATAAGCTGACTGTTTAGACTTGATCTACAATTGGCAAACTACTTCAAAAATTCTGAGTTTTTAGAGCCATAACTGGTGACATTCATGACCAGTTCATTAGGAATTTTGAGTAGTACTCCTTGCATAGCATGTTCATCTCATTTGCACATTTATGACATTCAATTTCTCGTCAAATGCACATATTCGGGTTTGTGGTTGGTGTCACATGCAGGGAGGGTCTTGCAATTTTCCCTTTCCTTATATTCTTCACCCATTTAGCTCCACATTAGCCAAAACTTGCCTTTTTGACCCATTAGCTACATTCCAAACTAAGCCTGCCTAGTCAAGCTAGTTAGTATGTTCTTTTGTGGTATGTTTTCCATTGCAGTTTGGTCCGTAATTCTTGTTTGGAGTTGGTGTTTGTATTAAGGAAGGAGGAAAGAAAAAAAAAAAAACTGAAAAAGAAAAGAAAGAAAAAACGTGAGAAAGAAAAAAGAAAAAAAATTGAAAATTGAAAAAAAAAGGGAAAAACTCACGTGTACAGTGAACAAAAGAAAGAAAAAGAGATTGTGAAAATGAAAAAGAGTTGAGAAGATGTTTGAAGACGTACAATAAAAAAGGATTTTGTGACCGTCTGACTCCTCCGTTTTATCCCATATCTTATTGAGGAGACTGTGTTTGAGTCTAGTGAGTTTTGTGCCAAAGAAGGGCACTTGTGCTTAGTCTTTCAGTCAGTTGAGATTAGGATGGTTTCATTATGGTCCTGTTAGGAACTAGCTTGACGCTTTTACCTCCACATTTCCATAACTTGTTTTGCCTTTTCTCACCTGAACCTCACTATTCCCATATTATTTGTAAGCCCTCGGCTGTGACGGACATTATTGGTTGGAGTGTGTGCATTAGTACTTGAATTGTCTTTCATTTTTGTTGCATGCATGTTATGTAGGTCGCAGTTAGGTGAGTGACTGTCTTTTCTTCTCTCTTTTACATATAACATTCACCCTTTGCTTCATGAGAGAAGAGTGACCACGAGAGAGTCCGATTTTGTTGGTCTTGCAAGGTCGATAGGTCGGCTATATTTCTGAACAGCTTATAATTCGTTTGCGTATTGACTGCCTGGTTTAAACTGTTAATTTCTGTTGCATTAAATTGGTTCAAGTAGACAAGTTAAGGTAGCTCTCAGTTATCATTTCCGTTCCATTAGTTTAGTTTTGAGTTACTCGAGGGCGAGTAAAGGTTCGGTTTGGGGAGATTTGATACGTGCCTAATGTATAGTCTTTTTAGCCTATTTCAGCACGTATTTCCATGCATATTTATACTATTTTTATGGTATTTTGCCCCGAATTGGCTACTTTGGTTCGTTTTGTCTATTTTGTAGAAATGAACGCAAGAGTAGTGGAATCGTACCCTTTTTCGTCCTTTTTGCATGCATTTAGAGGAGACGGGATTGTTCCAGAGAGAGATACTGCATTTGGAAGCGTCTCGGCACGCATTACGAGACACTTAGGTGAAGACGTGAGCTGAAATGAAGAAAAAGTGCTCGTTCGAGTTGTTAACCACTCGATCGAGTGGCCTCTACACCCCCTGATGGTCGATCGAGCAACATTCTACTCGATCGAGCTGCTGCACCAAGACCAAGTCCTCGATCGAGTAACCATTTGGTCGATCGAGTAACTTTTGCTGAGAAGTTGGTCGATCGAGTGGTTTAATCCACTCGATCGAGTGGTTTTTACGGGTATGGGCTTTTAACAGTCCGTGTTTTATTTATTTCCGCACAAACTCTTTGTTTGTTTTGCTATTTAACCTATGATTAACTAGGTTAATAGACATCTCTTTTACTATCTATCAGATCTTTACTCTATCTTTCACAGTAGAAAACCTTGACTACGTTACTTTTATTTCTCTTCACTGCTTCTTTATTTTGGGGTTATTATTGCTCGGATTCAGTTGTTCTCTACGCCGGATTCGCACTGATTGTAATTCCTTCTCTTCCTTTATTAATAATAAACATTTGGTTGCTTTAATTTATTGTTTATGTTATTATTCTCCTTTGCCCTAATTTCCTTTATCGCAATTTATTGTTTATTCATTATGTTTTCTGCTGGGAATTTAATTGCTGTTAGTTTAATTACCGATATGAGTAGCTAAACCCCTTTCATGTTGGGATTAGGGGATCTGCGGTAGAAATGTGACGATGTAGTAGATGAATTAGACGAATTGATTACGAGACTCTGTCACTATAGCAATTTAACTGTAATTTCCGACCTAGTTGAGTGCACGCTTCTATGTCACCCTTTAATCTGGCTAAAATTAATCCTGGATCGAAAGATTGGACTAAATAGGCCTGCTATAAACAGTAGACTACCCTAATGAGGATGAAAGTTAAGTTAGCGGTATTTTAGGATAGAAAGTGGTCTGAAAGGACCTTTCAACATCCGTCTCACACTAGTTCGTCTGAATCATTTACAGCTGAGTCACAGGACTACCGTAGTGAACCGAATTCCCGATATGTCTCTCTCTTCTTGATAGTTTAAATCAATTTATTTGTTTTATCTCTCTTTTCTCTTACTTCTCTTTCCTTTAAACCTCGTAGTTTAGAAACCAAAATTCAAACAAACCCCAACTGTTACCATAGGATTAGAATTAGGCAGCTATAATTACATTACCTCCCTTTGGATTCGATACTCGACTGCCTCTACTACATTTTAGTTGAGACCGTTAGGTTTATTTTTGACAGGTACGCGACAGACGTGTCAAGTATCCCCAGAGCGGTGCCATATGTTATTCCCAGATCTGTGAATACTCTTTGATGTTTTCCCCTGGTTCCAACATTGGTGTTTTTTGGGATGTTTTTGTGAGTTTTTTTTTTGTCAATCCTAGGCGGAAGTAGGATTTGGTTATTGTCAATGGGATGTTTTGGGGACGTTTCTTGATATTTTGAAGGGTATTTTGGCGAGGCAATTTCATGTTCTTTTTTGGTGGTTTTTTGGGTGTGGGAACCATCAGACGGTTCCTCACTTTCAGCATTTGTTTGTTGGAGAATCAGGTGTTGGTCTTCTTCTTGGTGGTCAGGTTCATTTTCGGCATTACCGATCTTTTTCCCCAAATTAGCTACCCGAGTGTTCAAATCATCGATAGCCACTCGCAGCTTTGAGAATATGGTGTTGATGGAGACGGAGATCATGGGTATATCGCTTTATAGTCCATCTTCACTAATTGCACGGATTTTTTCATCGTCGGGAAGGATGAGATGAGAGCAATCCAAGGAAAGTTCCTAACTGTGTCCAATAGGGTTTTCTGGAGGGTTGTTTTTGTTGTGGGCAAGTAGTCGGCTTTCAAGGAGCTTAACCCTTTGCTTAATATCAGAAAAGGGAAAATTTCCGGTTATCATTTTGTCCTCAAATTGGGAGAGACGAGTGCTCAAGTTTTCCACAGTAGCCAGGAGTCGAAGGACCATGTTGTTGGTTTCAGCAGAAGTCATGGCGGATGAAGGTTGATCAGCTTCTTGAGTTTTCGGTTGGCGATCGATGGCACCCAAGGGATTCCTATTTGACATAATGACGGGCGTTATAACTTGTCTTGGCAAGGGATTGCACAAAAAAGGCAAGTGCGACACATATGTATAAAAGGCAGTTATGTCGTGAAGACGCGACGATGTGACTAGGTTATGAGTTCATTAAAGATCGTGAATGACCTCTTGTGTTTGAACTCTTGGTGCATGACTTTGAAATTAGACTCGAGTGTCACCTTTGGCATAGTGATGCCTAGACAGACGACTTTTGACGAGATTTGGAGGTTTGTTGCTGACATGTCGCCGTTGGACAAGACAAGTACACAAACTTGACCTTTGACCCGTAATGTAGGGGAAATGCGGGTTTAAAACCCAACAGGTTTTGACTTTTATAACGCCATTGAAGATGTCTCGACAATCAGGCGACACGGCCTAGACCAGAAGGTAGGTACTAACTTCGGCGGAGACTCAACGTTATCTAGACGACTTTACTTGAAATCGACTCGAGGCTGAATCGGAAAAGTGGACTGAAGTTTTCGAAAATAGAAATTTTCAAAAAGATTCATTTGTCGTTTTATGGACGGCTTTCGAAGAGTAGGGATCTTTAGAAGGTCGGCCAGTTGAAAGGGTTGTCTTATGTTTGTTTTCAAAAGACGATTTGAGTTGAAATTGCGGCGGCTCTGAAATCAATGTGTTGTTTCCGAAGACGGTTTTTGATGTTCCGAATCACGGATTTGAAAATCGAGAATCGAAGAATTTGGAACCATCATCACAATGGCCATGAAAACGGTTGAATTTGTTTTCAAAGGACTAAAAATTGGGTCGAAAATTTGAAAACGGTTAAATTTGTTTTCAAAGATTGAGTTTTGATTTAAAATTTGAAAACGGTTAAATTAGTTTTCAAAGATTTGATTTTGAATTGAAATTTGAAAACGGTTAAATTTGTTTTCAGAGATTTATTTTGAATTGAAATTTGAAAACGGTTAAATTTGTTTTCAAAGATTTGTTTTTGAATTGAAATTTGAAAACGGTTAAACTTGTTTTCAAATGATTTGATTTTGAATTGAAATTTGAAAACGGTTAAATTTGTTTTCAAATGATTTGATTTTGATTTAAAATTTGAAAACAGTTAAATTTGTTTTCAAATGGTTTGAAATTGGATTTGAAATTTGAAAACGGTTAAATTTGTTTTCAAAGATTTGATTTTGAATTGAAATTTGAAAACGGTTAAATTTGTTTCAAATATTTGGTTTGAATTGAAAATTTGAAAACGTTTAAATTGGCTTTCAAATAAATTGAAATTGAATTTTAAATTTGAAAAAGGTTAAATTTGTTTTCAAAGATTTGATTTTGATTTAAAATTTGAAAACGGTTAAATTTGTTTTCAAATGATTTGATTTTGAATTTGAAATTTGAAAACGGCTAAATTTGTTTTCAAATGATTTGATTTTGAATTTGAAATTTGAAAACGGTTAAATTTGTCTTCAAATGATTTGAGATTGGAAATCGTGAGGATTGAATTCGTCATTACGACGGGTTAGAAAACCGTTTTAAACTTTGAAAGACGGTATGCAAATCGAAAATTGTGAGAATTGAAATCGTCATTACGACGGCTTAGAAAAGCCAAATTTGATTTCGAAAACGAGATTTGAAATTTGGAAAGTTGCACGGATTGAAATCGTCATTACGACGGTTTGAAAAACATTTTTGTTTGAAAATTAATTTCGAATTTTGAAAATTCGAGGGTAGATTTCGTCATTACGACGGCATAAAAGGGCGCTTTGAGAATGCAACGGTCGGCGAGGGACCGAGGTTTGAAGCGGCCATTATGATGGCGTAAAAGGGTTTTTTGAAATGGTTTGTGAAAACCGAGGTTTGAAATTGTCATTCCAACGGCATGAAAAGGTGCATTTGAAATGCTTATAAAAACCAGGTTTTTAAATGACCATTATAACGGTATAAAAAGGTGTTTTGAAACGGTTGTAAAAAACCGGGTTTGAAAATCGTCATTACGACGGCCTAGAAAGGCATGCAACGGTCGGCGAAAGACCGAGGTTTGAAATGGTTGTAGAAAACCGGGTTTGAAAATTGTCATTACGACGGTATGAAAAGGTGCATTTGAAATGGTTATAAAAACCGGGTTTTGAAATGGCCATTATAACGGCATGAAAAGATGTATTTAAAATGGTTATAAAAACCAGGTTTGAAAATCGTCATTACGACGGCATAAAAAGGTTCTTTTGAAATGGTTGTGAAAACCGGGTTTGAAAATCGCCATTACGACGGCCTAAAAAGGCGTGTTGTTTGAAATGCAACAGTCGGCGAAAGACCAAGGTTTGAAAGGGCCATTATAACGGCGCAAAGAGGTGTTTTTGAAAGTTTGAAAATGACACGGAAGGACTTATGATCACATAACACATAAGCACTCACAGTTCATTATATTATGCATAATGCTGACACGGGTTTCGGCTTAAAAGGGTGGGTTACACACCAAGCAATCAAACCCCGATTTTCGAGAGGGATACCAATCCAAACAAAATGTGTAAGGAGGGTGCCCTAGCCTCGTGCGCGAAGGAAGTGAAAGCTCTTTGACGAAACAGAAATGTGTAATGTCAATGGTATGCTTCACACAATCGGGATTCGAAATGCGGGGATGAGAAAACTCACGCCGACGAGACGAGCCAATTGGTCGATAAAGGTTAGGTTTTGGGCCCGGACAAGGAACACGACTTATGACCGTAATATCAATTAATGCACTTTAAACACGACCTCGTTCGAGTTTCACCTCTTAGGATCACGAGGACATAAGTGTCCTAGTTTTCCCTAGCGGAGTCGCTAATCTGTGGACATGGGCCACAACCGGTCTGTGGATTTGGGGGGCCACCTACCGGTCCGTAGTCACGGGCCACCTGCACGCCAAGCCGAATTGTGGACATGCAGCGGTCTTTTGAAAGCCACGCTCGGCGGCGTAAAAATTCTTTCGACCAGATCGCTTTAGATCGGTCGGTTCCGTCTCGGCAAAGGCCACGAAACGATGTAGAGATGTTCGGAGTCGCCACCAAGAAATTTTGGGATGCCTGGAACCCGTTCGAAATCCACTTTATACCTAGGTCAATCAAGGCAAAAAGCGGTGTTTGACATAGGTACTAAAGATAAGGACTCGTCCCCCTTTTACCATTCTATGCCTAAAATGACTCTCGTACGCCCTGGATAAGGCCATCCACTATCCAAAGCTTCTGAGTAAGGGGTGAGGGTACGTATTAGGAAGCCCTTTAATCGGACACCCAATCTCGCCCGCGTTAGCGGCCTCTAGTGATCGATCGTGGTTGTTTAAGTGCAAAAGTTGATAAAACGGTTTAAATGCATGAATGCGCATCCAAAAGCTTAACCTAACATGTGAAAGTTTGCTAAGTCGGTTTGTTTATCCACATAGCATGAAATTGATGTCCAAGTTGGATTTAGATTGATTTGCATGGAAAACGGAAAATAAACATCCATTTACCAAATTTGGGTTATGATGCTTAACACGATCCATTTATTGAAAAAGGGCATCAAATGACAAAGTGTACAAACGTAAGCTTGTCAATCTGGTCCGTCATGTATTTGGATTAACCATAATCGGGATCGTCCTAGACAAGTACTAAAAACGAGGCAGAACAGTGCCAAACATCCCCATTAGGGCGCGAGCCTATTGGCGAGGGAAGGGGCTCTGCCCAGGTTTTTAAATGTGGAAATAGGCAGGCTCTTGGGGCGCGAGCCATAAGGCGAGCCAAGAGGTGCCTCCTAGTTATTAAAAGGGTTGTTTAAAACGGTTTTTGTAATGAATGATTTGCATGTATGTGTGGACATGGCCCACCTGTAGGTCCGGTTCGATCTGCGGACGTGCAGCAGTCTTTTGAAAGCCACGCTCGGTGGCGTAAAAATGCTTTCGACCAGATCGTTTTAGATCGGTCGGTTTCGTCACGGTAAGGGTCTCGAAACGATTAGAGATGTTCGGAGTCGCCACCAAGCATTTGTGGGATGCTTGGAACCCGTTCGAAATCCACTTTATACCTCGGTCAAATCGAAGCACAAAGCAGCGTTTGACATAGGTACTAAAGATAAGGAAATCGTCCCTCTTTAGCATCCTATCTCTAGAATGACTCTCGTACGCCCTGGATAAGGTCGTCCACTATCCAAAGTTTCTGAGTAAGAGGTGAAGGTACGTATTGGGAAGCCCTTTAATCAGACACCCACTCCCGCCCGCGGTAGCGGCCTCCACTGATCGATCTTGGTTGGTTGAATGCAAAAGTTGATAAAACGGTTTAAATGCATGAATGCGCATCCAATAATTTAAACCTAACATGTGAGAGCTTTCTAAGTCGGTTGATTTAATCCAAGTATCAAGTATAAGATGTCGAGTTGGATTAATGGTTGATTTGCATGCAAGACGGAATTTTAACATCTATTTACCGTACTAGGTTTATGGTGCATAACGTGATCCATTTGTCTTAGTAAAGCATTTTGCAAATATGATTTTGAATGAGCAAATAGTCATCTGATCCGTCCTATATCCGGGCTAACCGGAGTCGGGATCGTCCTAGACTAATGCTGGAAACGGAACAGACCCTGCACCAGGCGGCCACATGAGGCGCGAGCCTGTTGGCAGTGTAAGGGGGTCTCCCCTTGTTTTGGAAATAAGAAGGAAGGGGCCTGTTTAGGCGCGGGTCAACCAACGGTTGTATACCGTGTTCTGAGATTTTGAAAAACGTTTATAAAACGTATTGAAAAATGGGTATTTGACCCGATTTGGTTTGAAAGGGTCGTTTGGACCGCATTTGTTGATTTGAGGAACGGGACTCGAATAATCATCATTATTTTGATGATATTCGGTGTCGGGTTTGACTTGGCAAGCTTGACATGAATAGTTTTGAAAATAATTATGAACTAATTGTTTTAAGTTCATTTGAATATAATTAGTTAATACTCATCATCGTACCCGGGTTAAAATCCGGCATGGTATGTAGAACCAAGGATGACTTTGTGTTGGTGACTAATATGCTTGTTTTGAAAATGTAAAGAAATGATGAAAGGCTTTAAAATACCTCCCAAAAATGAAATAAAAGGCTTTAAAATACCTTTTAAATGTTATTAACCAATATTATCACCGAAACACGGATTTAACCGTCATGGTATGAGGAACCAAGGGTGAAAAATGTTTTATGGTTAAAACAAATGAAATAAGATAAAAAGGTTTGAAAATATTTGAAATGGTAAAAACCGATTACAAATATGAAAATGAATTAAAGGGGAAAGACGAGAACAAACACGGTTGAGTTCTGACCTGGGCACCCCATTGAGGCGCGAGCCTATTTGCACAATAAGGGGCTTCTGCCTCAGGCCAAAACTCAGTTTTGGCTCGTTTATCCCATGTTTTGGATCATGTTATGCATGTTTTAGCATGTTATAGTCATGAAACAAATGAATACATGATAAAAGAAGGATTTTTACACCCTCATACTTACATGTTTGGTTATGGCAAGAAACCGAGGTAAGTGTAACAACTCGTTTGGTCGGAAAAGACTCGGTTTAAAACCGTTTTGGTAAGTAAAAAGAGTGTTTTAAGATTAGTGACGGTGTAGTGGTCGAAGTGGTCGGTCAAGTGATTTAATGCACGATGACGGTACCAAACAATGTGTAAGGCTTGTATTTACGATCGGTAGGTCGTAAATACGCGTCGGATTGTGACTTAAGAAGTCGAGTCGAGAATTTTAAGGGAGAAAAGAGGGGGCGGACACTCGCGTAAGTTCTCAAATGGGGGCATTTGAGGGGGTATTTATAGGAAAATGAGTGGTTGTGTGAGTTTTGAGCGACGTGGCCACCTGGGCTGCTCAAAGAGGCGCGAGCCACGTCGCGGGTCTTCGAGTTGTCCTTTCACTTTCACACAAGTGCAATCATGATTTGTTCTATCCTAGGATTTGTAGTCACATGTTTGGTACTTGACCATTCATGAATCCGGGAAATCTTAGTATAGAAGGCTTTGAATGTTTTGTTTTTGGTGGTTGACTCGGTTTGACTCGTTGTTGGAGTCGAGATTTGAATTTTTGAGTCGGTTTTTGGTTCGGCGTCGGTTTTGACTCTAGTTAGTGTCATTGAGACCCCGTCTTCGTGCAGTAAACACTCCAGGTACTTTTGAAAAGTTTTGAAATGTTTTATTTTCGAAATCGTTTTAAGTTTTCCGACGTAAAGTTGTGTTGGAGCTGGTGTCCTCTACAGTTAGTGCAAGGACTTATAAATCTCTAAAAGGATCAAAGGGTATACTTTTGTATTATAATCAGTTGGTCCACGTTTATCAATAACGGTTGGCTTGCTAGATAAGTTTGACGTTATTGTCATACAGATGGCGGTGATCAACTGGTCCCTAAAAGTCACACCTATAGGATACGTTTGAGAGATGTGACGGTATGAAAATACAGTCATGTTGATGCCAAAGTTGACTAAGCAGTTAGTCGGAGTTATTGACTAAACAATTAGTCAAACGCGATGTTGAGATAATTATTTAATACGGATTAAATAATAATGGCTAAGGCGAATTAAGCAGTTAATTCGTAAATTAAATATAAACGGTTATATTTAATTGATGTATATTGAACTAATTATACGATATTGTCTTTGTCGGACATGTATTAATAATTCAACTAATCCGTGTTATTAGTTGATGCTTTAATAACCGATAACCGATGACGATTTATAATGAAACCGCGTCATATACATTTAGCATTTTTCGAGCAGGACCACGAGTTAAAATTAAAAGGAAGTGGAAGCCCACTTCCCATGAGGGCTCACGGTTTGGCCGAATAGAGCAAACAAAAGGAGAGCCTCTCCTCATTGAAAAGCTAATCATTTTCATTTGCAAAAATATTAGGGTTTTGGAGGCACTTTTCCTCTGAAATTTCTAGATCTCACATCGTAAAATTCACAACAATTCTCTCAATATTGCAAGGCAATTAGAGAATACATTTCTAGCACAAGGGCATAGTCTCAGACGGTCTTGGGTGTATCGATTAGGAGGAAATCTACTTTGATTTCTGTTCTTAGGCCGCATCTCAAAGGACCCAAGGTTATTTCTCATGCTTTATCGTTTCTTTGTTGTTTTTCGTTTATGACAGTAAATTGCATATTAAATTTACGTTATAGTCCTATAATTTAAGGGTATTATACGGATATTACCCTACAAGTGGTATCAGAGCGAGGCCACGTAAATTTTTCTATGTGATTTTCATCAAACGAATTTGAATCGATAAATTTTTGCATAAAAATGATAAACCGTGTGGCTGTTTTGGTCTCGGCAATTTTTTTTTTTTTTGTCACGGCCTGTTTTTTTTTATGCTTTGGAAATCGTGCCTTTTGGCTTCCGTCTGATCAGACGATGTTTTGTTTTCATTTTGTTCTTTGCATATTGTAATTTTAAACGATAATTATTGCAATATGTTAAAGTTATATCAATTGTAGTTTCAATTCTATACGGATTAGGTTAAATTGCAATTGGTTTTATCAAATCGTTTTTGATAATTTGTTGATGCTCACGGTTTCATGAGCTGCTGTTTTTTTTTCTTTTTCTTTGGTCTCGGCATTCTTGCTGAAAATAAAAAAAAAAAAAAATTTGGGTTGCTCTCGGTCAAGCCGTGAGAAGAAAGAAATTTTTTTTGTTTTGTCCCTTTTTGCTGCTCTCGGCATTTGCAGCTAAATAAAAAAAAAAAAAAAAAATTTCGGTTTTTGGCCATATCATATGCATAATACGGATTTTATGCATTCGCTTGATAGTGAAACGGTTCACTCACGTACCATTTAGTTATTTTAAAGCGATTTAAAGTAACGGATTGTAATGAATTAAAATTAAGTTGATTAAAGCGGTTTTGTCACATAATTTTAATTGTCTTTGGTGGTTTGGATAAATTTAACATAATTACGGAATTATGTCACGAATGAATTTGTTTTAGTTGATGCATTTTATTTATCGTTATTTTGAATGCCTTGAATGTTTTATTACGTATTTAATTTTTACAAACAGTTGTAACTTAGTGTGGCCTTAGTAGAACGTGTTACCGTAATGATGGAACACGGTCTTGGTTGTATTTTGAGATCTGGTATCTCCGTTTTGGTTTTTCCTTGTATTTACAGTTTTTATTTAGAATGTAAATAGGTTTATATTTTGTAAATTTTAATTGTAATTTTGAGAAGACCAAAGATGGAGACCGGATGCTCACTCCCGCTGCATGGATCAAGATGGAACATCAAGACAAGCTTCTCGGGTCCAACGGTGGATTCCAAAGTTGTTTTATGTTCTTTTTATTAGGATAGGCCACACTAGGAATTTTATTTACGTATTGCATTCTTTTATTTTTTTTCGTATCGATAATATGCATCATATTCCGCCTAAAACCAAACCACCAAATAATTGCATGAAAACTGACTCATATAGAGGTCACGCGTTAGTTTTCTTTGACATTCTTATGTCACACGATCAATTTTAAGCCATCACCTAAGTTAATTCATTCACGTAATGCTAGTTATTCGTTCACTTAAAATGAATTAAAACTAAGTTGATGGGATCTTCCTCGTATAACCAAAAATTGAGAATAGTCTTTATAGGTCAAACTCCAATGAATCCCTTCTTCGTCGGCAGGCATAATATGACCCCTTCTACGTCGGGTAAGTTGGAACTGATTGACTTATTTTATCTCAACACTATGGTCACTCGTACGATCTTGTGATTATGGTGGACTACAGATAGGATTTACGGAAATCTATCGACCAAGAGTTCTTACGGAAGAACTAGCTAAACAGTTGGCTTATCAATTTACGGAAATTGAGTCTTGGGATCACTTGTATCATTCTTGAGGGAGATCAATTATGCAAGTGAAATGAGTCTACACGTTAAAATGAATTTTAAATAGACTTAAATCACCTCGATGAGTTGCTTATTTCGTTTTTGTTTTTCTTCCTTTTTCAGTGTAGAACACAATCTTTTAAACTGCTTATAACAATATGGCTGGTCTTCTTGACGACCCAATGCCAAGTGCCACATTGGACCGTGAGTCCTGGCTTCGGATCTTCATGAATCAGATGAATCAGTCTACTCGACTTAAGAATGATGGATCAAACTTCGCGGAATGGGAGGCGGCATTACGGAATGCTGCCATTTCTGACGGGAAGCTCAAATATTTGACTGAGCCCATCCCGCCAAGCCCAAGTCCCACGGCTGGAGCTAACGAGATCGCCAAGTATAGCGATTTCGTCATGGAAGCGGGTGCGATTAAAAACGTACTCATTTTTGCAATGGAACCCAATTTGCAGAAACGCTTCATAGCCCAAGGTGCAAACAAGATTTTCACCACACTCACTAGGGAATTCTCGAAAGCACCGAGAATCGTGACCTATGAGCTTACCACTCGCTTCTTTGAGGCGAAACTCCAGAAGGGCCAACCGGTTAGCCCACACATTCTCAGCATGATTGAGAATGTCGAGAAACTGGAGACGCTTGATTGTAAAATCAGCGAGAACATTGTGATTGACCGCATACTTCATTCACTCCACGATGGTTTTGCGCTCTTTAGAGCCAATTACTATATGAATGATTTGAAGAAAAGTCCTCACGCACTACACTCCCTTCTCGTACAGACCGAGAAGGACATGATGTTTAGTGGGAGCCTGAAACAGGATGTTCTCGTTGTGTCAAACAAGGGCAAAGGTAAGGGCAAAGTTCAGCCAGACCTAGCAGTAGGTAAGTCGAAGTTTAAGAAGTCGGGATCAGGTAAGAGTGGGCCTGGTGAGTCGAGCAACTCATCAGGCGCGACAAAGAGCAAGAATGATAACATGGAATGACATCATTGCCACAAGACTGGGCATTGGAGGCGTACATGTCCTGTCTATCATGAGGACATAAAAGCAGGTCGCGTTAAACCTGTTGGTATGTCTTCTTCCTCTTCTACTTTAATTCATATGATTGAGATTAACCACGCAAGTTACGGAACTTGGGTACTAGATACTGGTTGTGGTTCTCATCTGTGTAATCATGTGCAGGGGCTCCGAAACATCGAACCCCTCGTAAAGGGTGAGGTGGACCTGCGTGTTGGGAATTGAGCACGAGTGGCTGCCGTCTCAAGGGGAACATATGTGATCCAGCTTCCTAGCGGATTTGAGTTATTTTTATATAACTGCTATTATGTACCCAGTCTTTCTAAAAACATTATTTCAGTTTCTGCACTTGACAAACTTGGTTTTTCATTTGTAATAGAGAATAATTCTTGCATTTTCTCATTACACGATATGATTTATGGCAAGGCAGTCTCCATGAATGGAATTTATGTTTTAGATCAGACCACCGAAATATTACACGTAATGAATAAGAAGTTAAAGGTTGGTGACAAAGATCAAACGTATCTATGGCACTGCCGTATGGGACACATTAATGAGAAACGCGTAAAACAGCTCATAAAGAATGGAGCTATCTCGGCCTTTGATTTTCAATCATTTGGCACGTGTGAATCATGTCTCATCGGTAAGATGACTTGTATTTCCTTCAAAGGTGTTGGAATGCGCGCTGCTGACCTATTAGGACTCATACACACAGATGTATGTGGACCTATGTCAATCACCGCACGAGAAGGCTATAGGTATTTCATCACTTTCACGGACGATTTAAGTAGATATGGCTATGTCTACTTAATGAAGCACACAAGTGAATCCTTTGAGAAATTCAAAGAATACCAGAATAGGGTACAGAACCTACTGGGTAGAAAGATTAAAACATTACGTTCAGATCGTGGTGGCGAGTATCTTTCTCACGAGTTTGATCAACACCTTAAGGACTGTGGGATTGCCTTACAGTTAACTCCACCTGGAACACCTCAGTTAAATGGTGTGTCCGAACGGAGAAATCGAACACTACTTGATATGGTTCGATCCATGATGAGTCACACCGTGTTGCCTGAATCATTATGGGGTTATGCTCTTTTGTCAGCTGCTCTAATACTTAACCGAAGTCCGTCTAAAGCTGTTGACAAGACTCCATATGAACTATGGAAGGGAACGGTCCCTAACTTGTCCTTTATACGGGTTTGGGGCTGCGAGGCTTATGTCAAGTGGAGACACGAGGATAAGCTCGGCCCGCGATCGGTCAAGACATACTTTATAGGTTATCCTAAGGGAACACTTGGTCATTACTTTTATTCGCCAACCGAACAACGTGTTTTTGTTGCGGCTAGTGCGACATTCTTAGAGAAGGAATTTCTCGAGAATGCAAAGAGTGATAGAACCTTCGAGCTGTCGGAGATTCCAGAACCAAACACCGAGCAACCATTGGAGGAACCAATTCCTTCAATCCCGGCTGCGGTTAATATTCCTGAGGAACCTAGGAGGTCGGGAAGAGTCTCTATTCCTCCGGACAGATACATTGGTATGGTCGAGGAACATGACATAGATGACATTCTACTCTTAACGAGTAGTGAACCCGCAACCTATAAAGGTGCCATGACTAGTTCTGACTCTAAGCTATGGCTTGAGGCCATGCAATCCGAGATGGACTCCATGTATGAGAACAACGTGTGGGATCTTGTTGACTTACCTGCTAAGGTTCGTCCCCTTCAATGCAAATGGCTTTACAAGAAAAAGCATTCTGTGGAAGGTCAACAAGATATCTATAAAGCACGACTAGTTGCTAAAGGTTTCACCCAAGTGCCAGGTTTGCACTACGATGAAATTTTTGCACCCGTAGTCATGTTGCGTTCCATTCGGATTATCTTAGCGATTGCCGCTTTTCATGACTATGAAATTTGGCAGATGGATGTGAAAACCTTCTTCTTAAACGGTTTTTTGGAGGAAGAGTTGTACATGGTACAACCCGAAGGTTTCATCGATCCAGAACATCCTAAGAAAGTGTGCAAGCTTAAGCGTTCCATTTACGGACTTAAGCAAGCATCTCGGAGTTGGAATCATCGCTTCGACCAGGTGATAAAAGAGAATGGATTTACTCGATCGGTCTAGGAACCATGTCTATATATCAAGTCGAGTGGGAGCAAGATTGTCTTCCTAATATTGTATGTCGATGACATACTCCTGATTGGGAATGACATACCTCTCTTAACTTCGGTAAAAGTATGGTTGAAAAACCATTTCCAGATGAAAGATCTGGGTGAGGCACAAAGAATTTTGGGCATCCGTATCTATCGAGATAGATCACGTCGGATGTTATCTCTCAGTCAGGAGTCTTACATAGACAAAATCCTAGAGAGATTCAGCATGACTAACTCCAAAAAGGGGTTTCTTCCTATGGCTCCAGGGGTGCATTTGAGCAAGTCTCAGGCACCAGAGACACTGGAAGAGAAAGAGCGCATGACCCGAATTCCTTATGCTTCGGCAATCGGATCAATCATGTATACCATGATATGCACACGTCCGGACGTGGCATATGCATTGAGTATGACAAGTCGATTCCAACAGCATCCAGGTGAATCACATTGGATGGCTGTCAAGAACATTCTTAAGTACCTACGGAGGACTAACGATTGGGCATTGACTTATGGAGGCGATCAAAAGCTATGCGCAACCGGTTACGCAGATGCTAGCTTTCAAACGGATCGAGATGACTCGAAATCTCAGTCTGGATTCGTTTTTACTCTTAATGGCGCTGCAGTCAGCTGGAAGAGTTCCAAACAAAGTGTTACAGCAGATTCTACGACTGAGTCCGAGTACTATGACGCGTCTGAAGATGCAAAGGAAGCGATATGGATGCGTCAATTCTTACAAGGACTATCTGTAGTGCCTAGTTCGAATGACCCAATCACCATCTATTGCGACAATAGAGGTGCCATCTTCCAAGCTAAGGAGCCTAAGTCTAGCAACAAGTCTAGACATGTACAACGGAAAGCTCATCTAATCCGAGATTACGTGGAGCAAAAAAAAGTAGTGATAGAAAAGATTGCTACAGATGATAATATAGGAGATCCTCTCACTAAACCATTACGACAAGATAAGCATGAAGGGCATGTTAATTCCATGGGAATTAAACGTGTTCCTGAGTTGTAGTACTCTCTTATGGATTAGATTCATTCTCTTTTGTACTCTATACGACATCATCGTTTTGATATTTATATATTTTGTTTTTCATGTGGGTTTGTACGACAATTTTGAACACCACAAAGTGAACTGAACAAACATTATATTTTGGTCCTTAATTGCCCACATGAGCTGATAACTATGGCAATTATTTTGTGACGTTGGTTGATGGTGGGTTCAACGAGCCATAAGTCAAACGGTTGACTGACCAATCACAGAGGCGAGTTATACGGATATCTCGTAGGACACAATTGTGACATCGACGTGGAGTCCTAAATGTTTTATAACATTCGGTGCCCGGTCGTGGATAGGACCTCCATGGTGATCCTAAGAGTTTATTCTTTTGACTATCGACTGTCTCTTGAGACTAAGGCAGATTTTGGGTGACTTTGGTTTCTTTCTCACGGTCATCCGTAACAGGGGGCCAAGTAGATTTTTTCTGGGTCATTTCATGCTGTGCTTAGATCGGAAGGAGTCGAGTTGAAGGAAATATTCAGCCTTTATCGTGTACTCGATATTTCTCGGGGCCACTCGAGGAGTCAGAATCGAAATGCATGGCCATGCTCGAATACGGATTCGTTTTATCAGTTAAGTTACTCTCTAGTCGGGGAAACCACTCTTGATACAGATCGATTGTAAAATACGACCTTTGCGGATCCGGATCTGCAATTTGTTTTACATTGAGTGGGAGAAATTTTAAATGAATATGAGAATCGGTTATCGCACATACACTTGTACGGACAAGTGGGAGTTTGTTGGAGCTTGTGTCCTCCAGTGAGTGCGGATAACGTCATTGCACGTACACTTGTACGGACAAGTGGGAGCTTGTTGGGGCTGGTGTCCTCTACAGTTAGTGCAAGGACTTATAAATCTCTAAAAGGATCAAAGGGTATACTTTTGTATTATAATCAGTTGGTCCACGTTTATCAATAACGGTTAGCTTGCTAGATAAGTTTGACGTTATTGTCATACAGATGGCGGTGATCAACTGGTCCCTAAAAGTCACACCTATAGGATACGTTTGAGAGATGTGACGGTATGAAAATACAGTCATGTTAATGCCAGAGTTGACTAAGCAGTTAGTCGGAGTTATTGACTAAACAATTAGTCAAACGCGATGTTGAGATAATTATTTAATACGGATTAAATAATAATGGCTAAGGCGAATTAAGCAGTTAATTCGTAAATTAAATATAAACGATTATATTTAATTGATGTATATTGAACTAATTATACGATATTATCTTTGTCGGACATGTATTAATAATTCAACTAATCCGTGTTATTAGTTGATGCTTTAATAACCGATAACCGATGACGATTTATAATAAAACCGCGTCATATACATTTAGCATTTTTCGAGCCGGACCACGAGTTAAAATTAAAAGGAAGTGGAAGCCCACTTCCCATGAGGGCTCACGGTTTGGCCGAATAGAGCAAACAAAAGGAGAGCCTCTCCTCATTGAAAAGCTAATCATTTTCATTTGCAAAAATATTAGGGTTTTGGAGGCACTTTTCCTCTGAAATTTCTAGATCTCACATCGTAAAATTCACAACAATTCTCTCAATATTGCAAGGCAATTAGAGAATACATTTCTAGCACAAGGGCATAGTCTCAGACGGTCTTGGGTGTATCGATTAGGAGGAAATCTACTTTGATTTCTGTTCTTAGGCCGCATCTCAAAGGACCCAAGGTTATTTCTCATGCTTTATCGTTTCTTTGTTGTTTTTCGTTTATGACAGTAAATTGCATATTAAATTTACGTTAGAGTCCTATAATTTAAGGGTATTATACGGATATTACCCTACAAGTTGTACACAAACTGTCGATCAAACGCCGCGATTCCAAAACATGTTATAGTCCGATAATCATCGGGTGTTTGTTGGAGTCTCAGCAGGTACTGGGTATCTACAGAGCCTCCACTTTGACTGAGGCTTGGACAGGGCGAAATTCAAAGTAGAGCCCCCAGGTCAATCGAAGATTACAACCTGGAGACCCAAGCGACGTCGAGGCGGCTCGAAAGGATTTGGGCCAAGGACCTGCCGTCAGGAAGGGCGACGCCAAGGCGACTCGAGGGTACGAGCCAAATACATGTCGTCGGGAACATTTTAGAGTCTATCGACTATCCGTGCCGGTCGTTTAAAGTCCGTTAGACTACGTATAAAGGCTTGCCAACCATAAGAAAGAGTCATACCTGAGGCATCTTCGGATATGTCCTTGCACGTTTGCGGATAAAGGCTCGCCAGCTGTGGTGCGTACGTGAGGAGGGCTCGCCAGCCGCGATGCGTTGTAAGGCTCGCCAGCCATGGTGCGTACCTGAGGAGGGCTCTCCAGCCGCGATGTGTAGTAAGGCTCGCCAGCCATGGCGCGTATATGAGGAGGGCTCGCTAGCCGCGATGCGTTTTGAGGCTCGCCAGCCATGGTGCGTACATGAGGAGGGCTCGCCAGCCGCGACGCGTAGTAAGGCTCGCCAGCCATGGGGCGTATATGAGGAGGGCTCGCCAGCCACGACGCGTAGTAAGGCTCGACAGCAATGGCGCAGCCGGTTAATTGACCGTGAGAATAGCCGCGTTGGATGGGCTTGTTTTGAAAGTAGCGGACTCAAGATGCCGCCGTGAAAATAGTGAATTTTGAATTTCCACTATCACTGTTTCTGAAATAAGCGGGTTCCGCGAGGAAGCCCCCTGTTGACATTTGAAGGAATAGTGAATTTTGAACTTCCACTACTCGTTTGTTTGAATTTTTGAAGGAAATAGCAAATTTTAAATTTCGCTATTACGACTGAGGTGACGGTTTATGTGCCGCCGTTGACATGTGATAGAAATAGTGAATTTGGAATCTTCACTATTATTTTTGAAGTGACGGTTTATGTGCCGCCGTTGACATGTGAAGGAAATGGTGAATTTTGAATCTTCACTATTATGTTTGAAGTGACGGTTTATGTGCCGCCGTTGACATGTGAAAGAAATAGTGAATTTTGAAACTTCACTATTATGTTTGAAGTGACGGTTTATGTGCCGCCATTGACATGTAAAGGAAATAGTGAATTTTGAATCTTCACTATTATGTTTGAAGTGACGGTTTAAATTGCCGTCGTTGAATTTTGAAGAATAGCGAATTTTGAATCTTCACTATTATTCTTGCAATTGAAAATAGAAGAAATAGTGAATTTTGAATTTTCCACTATTATTTTGAAGGGAAAATGGCGGTTTTGATTGCCGTTTGTTTGAAATTTGAAGAAATAGTGAACTTTGAATTCACCATTATTTTTGAAATGACGGTTTTAATTGCCGTCGTTGAATTTTGAAGAATTTGCGTAGGAAATTGGGACAACGCCCAAATTTCGCTGAATAAAGCAAAGGGAAGCCTCATTTAGGCGCGAGCCCTTTGGCGATAGAAGGGGGCTCCCCTGTTTTTCTGTAAAATACGCGAGGCTTGGCTGCTCGTCATTCACCATTCATTGCCTTCAACCTTTCGCAAAAATCCACCATTGAAGGACCTTTGTTTGCTTCCATTCGTGCTATCAACAATAATGTCATCTCAAGGTATGTATTCCCTCTTGAATCCATTTGAATTTGTTGGTTTTTTTAGCTGAATTGAATTAGGGCGAGATGTTTACCCTAGAAAATCGATTTGGGCGTTTTTGATTGAGCCCATTTCGAGTGAAATTGATAATTGCATTAGGTTAGAAACCTGTTTAGGAGTATAGGGGTGCTTTTAGTGTTGGAATATGTGTCCTCCGACAATAATGCGATCACGACTGTTGATCATGATGATCACATGTTTAAGTCTCATTAAAATGAATACAATTGGGAAGTAATATTGTTACTGTCAACTGGTCAACATATATCGGTAATGATTGGCTGACTAGAGTTTGACATTACTGTCGTGTGACGGTGGTGATCAGTTGACCCCCTAGGTCATACCTAAAGGGCAATACTCTTAATTGATTATTTAATTAATCGTATAATGTTACGAGTTAATTAAATTACTAGAAAATTGACGGACGATTTTGGAAGTATAATTTACGTATCAAATTGAAATGTGATTAAATGAGATACGGTCTGAGTAATCAAATTGTATAATTACTCGGATGAAATAATTGTTTAATGTAACAATTAAATTTGAATGAATTGTTATAAATACAATCCGTTGTGATTTATAAATGGTAAAATATTTTGGCTCAAGTAATTATGAAATTACTAAGTCGATTTTTGTATGTGACGTATTTTTATTAATACGTTGATTTTTAATATGTTAAAAATTACATAACAAATTTATGTCACATATGACATGTGACATATTGACAATTGACAAAAATAAAATGGATAACTTGTTATCTAAATGTGCCGAAATTAGGGGATGTAATGGGTTAATATTGTGTTTGATTAAGATAATGGCAACACAATGATTACCTATTATTTAGCCATGCAAGTCTATAGTGTATTGTAAAGAACAACACTTGCATGCATTGGCTACCCAATAAACCCCCCTCCACCCGGTTTTTGATGAGAAAACCATCATTGGTTTTTCATCCAATTTTAGCTAATATTACACTAAAATGTGTTAGTGATTATTCATTCTTTTTAATCATCCAAAAATTAGAGTTCTAGTGAGAAGAAAAATCCTCCTCTTCCTCTCTCATAAAAACCGAAATATTCAAGTGTTAAATAATATTTTGGTTCAATTTTCTACCTTGATTAATATTATACTAGTATTTGTAATATTAATTAAATTAAGAGAAGCCTTGGGTATAAAGCTTAGGGAGAGATCTTATACTTAGATCTTGTTCATCCATAAAGGAAAGCTCAAGAACAAGAGAGAAAGGTGATCTCTCTTGTGCCCAATATAACCGAAATCTTCAATGTAAGGACATGATTTCTCCTCTATTATATTATTTGTTTGCATGCATAAAATCCGTTTTAATTTTATGACAAATTATTTAGACATATATGAGTATGTTAGTATGTATATGAATCTACATTTCCTTCAATCGGTATCATGAGCCACGGTTGTTTGCATGCAAATTGGTTAAAAGTTTTTCCGAGTTATAAGAATAACAAATAAAACTTGTAAAATTTGTGTTATTATGATATATCACGAAATTATTACATGCATGTTAATATTTCTGGTCCTAAAATGTTTTAGGATATTTTGGTTATTTTTCGGATTTTTATTGTTCATAATCTACAATAATGGCATTTAAATGTGATTTTATGAGTAAAAATGTCATTTTTGGTCCAAAAATAGCTATACTTCGAATTTTTCATTGATTTTTGGATATGTTGTCACACATATTATTTTGAGATAACCTGTAAATTTTCATAATTTTTGGACTTGTTATGCTCGAAAAATGGATTTTTCATTTTTAATTCGGATTTAAAGTGAAAAATAGGTTAATATGAGTTAAATTTCGAATATGGTCATAGAAATTTTATATGTTGTCACATGCACTTTTACAAGATGTGTGTAAAATAATTGGCCATAAAGAAGTCCTTATGCATGATTTATGGTTTTTTGAAGAAAAATAACATAAATAGTGACATTATTAGTGAAAAATTAATAAAACATTATCTATGACTTAGGAAAAACGTCAAATGTTGCATTTTATTATCTTTTTCAGATCTAAAATTGAAAAGTTAGTGAATATAATTTTTCCTCATGTTTTATGATTATTTTAGTTAAAATCGATAAATCGCAACATTGTTTTTCCGGGAAAATTTCGAAATTTTTAACCTAAGTTTTTGAACATTATGAGTGTCATGGTATTTTTTCAGAATGTTCATGAATTTAAATTTTGAATTTTGAATTTATTTGAAATTTTGTGATTTATTTGAAGTTTAATAGCTTATTTTTGTAATTTTTGGACTATTTATGAACAATTTTAGTAATATATGTTAACTATGGTCAATTTATTAGTGAAGACTAAATTTTGAGTCCTAAGTGGTTAGGGTAATTAACTAGTGCATAAATATGAATTTATGTAATTTTTGTGATTATAAAATGTTGAAATCATGCAAATCCGTAAAAACCGAGTAATATACGATATTGGCAAATTAAAGGCGATTTAGCATAAAATGAAGCATGTTCATACATATTATAATGCTGCATTTTACTTTATGATTGTCATAATTTTAATTTATGTAATTTTGAATTATGTAATTTTACTTAGTATGGCCTTAGATTTTAATTGGTATTTCCCGAAATGTATGGGAATATCGATTCGGTTGTAATTTTATTGTGATCTCGTATCACCGTTTTGTAATTTAATAGATTTATTTTATTTTAGTTACAAATGTATAATAGGAATTATGTAATTTATTATGTAATTTTATTCATTCCGGAGTTCCCAAAGACGGATTTCTTCAAGAATGGCGATACATAAAGACGGTGTTACCTCGAGATGCGTGCCACAACCGAAGTTCAAGGGACCAATGGAGTTGGTTTCCGAATTTGTAATAGTTAAAGAGTTTTTCTATTTTAGGAAAGGCCATACTAGGATTTATTTATTTTATGCTTGCATTTTATTTTATGTCACATGCATTGCTAAATCGCCATAACTAAACATGCATTGTCTTATCGAGTTTATCGACCGTGTCAATTAGAATTATCGTAGTTCACCGCTTTAGTTCACTTAAAACGTGATAGATAATAAATTGACATGACCTCTCGCTAAAATTATCAATTGAGACTTAGCCTTACCAAATAGTAGAAACCATGAAAACCTATTTCGTGAGGGAGTGCACTCGGCCACACCGGGGTACAAACCTTGTTACGTAGGGGAAGTGGGTGATGAATGTTAATCCACCGAATTCATGTTGATAAGGGATGTATCGGCCCCACCGTGCCCAAGTTAATGTGGGTTTGGATCATGGACACATTTATTCGAAATTTGGATTGAACTCAACAAAAGTAATTGATAAGGGATGTATCGGCCCCACCGTGCCCTTGTCGATGTGTTTTGGGCTAAAGATAATTGTTAATGTAATATTATCGACCAAGAATTCTAAAAGTAGAATCGATTAAACGTTAATCCACCGAGTTATATTGATAAAGGATGTATCGGCCCCACCGTGCCTAAGTCAATATGAATTTGGGTCTTGGAATCATTTATCTAGTTGGGTAGAGGTCACTAGAAAAATGCATAAAACTTGTTTAAATCATACATTTTACGAGTATTATTAAAACGACATTTGTTTTACTCCTTATATTTTGTTTTGTAGACCACTTCTTATTCATAACAAATGGCAACACCAACTCCTAATGCTACACCTCTCGCTAGTTCGTCTTGGCTCCGATCCTTCATGGATCGATGTAAACTTGAAAATAATGGGTCAAATTTCTCCGAATGGGATGCCCAACTCAAATTAGCCGCCGAAGGTGACGACAAGCTTCGTTACCTTACCGAGGCCTCTCCATCCGAGCCCTCCACTAGGTCCACCGCGGCCACTAGGGAAGCATATGAGGCTTACCAAAAGGAGTCCGCCGCAATGAAAAATGTCTTGATATTTGCGATGGAGGCGGACCTCCAAAGGAGAGCCTTTAAAATGGGCAATGCTAATGAGATTTACTCCAAACTTGTGACCATGTTTTCACAAACTCCGCGGATCGTCCAATATGAGGCGGCCATTTCTTTGATCTCGACTTCAAAGAGGGCCAAAAGGTTAGCCCTCATGTGCTCAAACTCATGGAGCTTGTCGAGACCTTGAAAATTCAAAAGGTTGAAATCCCCAAAGAACTCATCGTAGATAGGATTCTACACTCTTTGTCTAAAGTCAAGGCATATGTGCAATTCCGGGTGAATTTCAACATGCAAGACAAGGATGTGTCTCTTGAGGAGTTGCACAAGTTACTTGTGCAAGCCGAGAGGGACATGGGGTTAAATGTGAACCCTCCCAAAGATGTGCTTAACATAAGCACTAAGAGTAAGGGGAAATTCAAGAAGAGTGGAAGAAAGGGTAAAAAGCAAGCTCCCACATTCACCAAAGCTAAGTCTTGTGAAGCTAGCACCTCCAAAGTCAAGAAGGGTCCTCTTGATAAGTGCCATTATTGTAATGGCATGGGACATTGGAAAAGAAATTGTTCCAAATACCTTGGTGATATCAAAGCTGGAAAGATCACTCCAGTAGGTAAATGACTAACCTTCTTTTATGTTTCTAATTCAACTATGGTATTATGATGCAAAGTTGTGATAATGTATCTCCCTTTTTATTGTAAATAGGGCCTCCACCAAGCAAAGACAAGGGAAAAGAAAAACAAGCATGAGAAACCATGGAGAAGCTAAGGATAGCTTTTATGGAGCTTTGTTTTTCATTGTCTTATTTTAAGTAATGTTTTGGATTTTAGAACTTTAAGTTTCCGTGTTCGACATGGAAAAGTATTTTGGATAATGAGTTGTATTTTGGATGATGGTGACTTGGTTTGCAACCCAAGTCACCTGTTTTATCATTTATCCTTTTAATGTTCTAAATTTCATCTTTAAATTGCTTGCGCTTTGAAACATAAGATTAGTCACTTAAAGTGATCTAATAGACAAATATAATGACGGGTTTCATTATATGTCCACATGCTTAAGGCTTGTGTATGATCATTTATAAAGCGATTTTGAGTCTATGAACTCTCTTAAAGGGATGTCAATCACCAAGTACACATATGAAATCCATAATTATTAGTCAACCTATGAGGTAGTTCTCCTTATACTTCAACATCATTAATTTGTGTCTCATATGCTATCTTTGAATCTAAAGTGTATTTATTCTAAAGATAGAGTGGGAGAAAAATGAGGACACAACACACAAGGCAAGATAAAATTGTGTACTTGTGTAAATGAAGATCTACACAAGAGAAAATGATTTGAATCATAGTATGCCAAATAGATGAGATCTATGGTCTCAAGTAAGTTCTATATGACTAATGAGACCACGTGAAGTACTCGAAAGAATTATCCTTAAGAATACTACGTGAGGACACCAAAAGTAAGTTTTGGAAGAAATGACTAATGTAAAGTCTTAACAAGTTTTGGACTATGTTTATGAATATTTGACTTATAGTTTCAACCGAGATTTACTTAAGAGCCTGAATGAATTAAAGTAACATCCTAGTAATAAGTGACATTTATCACTAGAGGTTACAAGATTTAATATACCGATATTCTCAATTGCTAAAAGATAAACCATACAAATGTCATTACTTAACCTCACTATGAAATGGTTAAACCTCCTTCCAAAAGGGTATTTGCGAAGGACGTATTCTAGATATTGTTTATACTTGAATAATGACATTGCTACACATCATTATGACATGAGTGTGTTGGAGATTTAAAATCTCTTTACGTATGGTTACGATGAGACCACTTCAAAATAGGTATTTTGAAAGGATATGATGGGAACATATATGATTTTATCCTAATAACTTGGCAATGCAATTGATATGTCAATTCTTGATAAATTTCGATTAAGAAGTTAATTTCGAAATGTGTAGAATTGAGTGGGAGTTGCGAAATTCTCATGTGAAGACATGGAATTTAGTGGGAGCTATCATCCTTTGAATGTTTACAACTCATCACTCATTAAAGAATGACGAGCTAATACCTTCTTTCATAAAGAAGCATTTGAGTTTTCAATTCTGGATGAAAATGGACAATGATGAATCCAATTACATCAAGGGATGTTGGATTAGTATTAAGAGATACACATCGTATCAACATACACATAGGTTATTCATGTAGATGAAAATGGAATTGCCATTAGCTGTCATGGTCGTTCATTGAACCTATGAACGGTTGACCTCGTGATTATTAGTAACTAATGTTTCCGCCATTAGAATAATCATGTACATGTCCAATTATGAATCATATGCATAAGAGCATGATGATGGATGGTAAGCCATAATGGAAACGTCATGAATTCTCAAGTAGAATCCGATGAGCGATTTCGGTGTTTGACGGAATACTCAATTATGTGACAATAGGTTGCACATATAAATGAAATCCGAGCACATATGAGGATTTATGAGAATCCCAATTCTTTCAAACCTAGAAAGTGAAATGAGAAGTTTTGGAAAGATACTTGGTTAAATAAAAAGGTTATTCAAAATCAATCTTTCCTAGTTAAGCTAGGACATGTGAGAAGTGCTAAGCTAAAATATCTTGTCAATTGTTACAAGATACTACAAAACATATACCTAGTGCATAATGTATGGATGGAATACTTGATCAGTACAAGTTATATTATTCATCACAAATTTGTTCGTTATGTGATAGTCGATAAGAAAGTTCTTTCAAGTTAAAGAACCGAAACCAAGGTCGGGAACCTTGAAGTGTACTTGGTAAGATTCATGCTATGAGAGAGAACATGAATGTGAAGGAAATTGCAAGTGTAAGAAGTTTGAACACATGGAGACATGGCATGTTAAACTTCTATTGCAATCAAAAGTGTTTACACTTACGATATACATCACAAGGTTGTAATATGATATTGACTACCCGAGTGTGATGTCAACATTTGTCGTTTGAGTTATTACTAACTCACCTTATACTTTGTTACATCCAAACGGGTTGTGAAGACAATTGAACCCCGTTAAAGTGAACGCGGATTAACATAGTATTTGCCCATAGTTACTTATATGAGGTGACGTCTCGAAGTGACTAGAGTGTGATGCGATTGATGGCAAGTTCAAGTGCCATAGAGTCATATGAGATGACTAGTCGATCACATAGGCATTGTTAGGAACACTTTGTCGGGCTAATGACCGCTTATAGAGTTCTGGCAAATTTATATAGCCTGGTCGTGGCGAGAGCTGCTATAGTATTCAAATGAGTCGATTCTTTTGACTAAAGACTATTCACCTAAGATGGCACAGTTTCAGATTAACTTTGATTTATGTTACTACGACCTTCGTAAATGGGGTCAAATGGGCATATTTTGGGTTATGATGGCTGTGGCTAGTCGAAGGGAATGAGTGCGATAGGAATTGTCCATCCCTAGTCAGGGTTATAACAATATCTCAGGGCCACTCGAGGAGTAATGAACGAAATGCGTGGCCACGCTCGGAAAGTATCCGAGTGGATAAATCCGGTCGATCGCTATTCTCCGATCGAGGAAACCACTCTCGATATGATCACTTGCAAGTACGACCTGAAAGACACCTTGCATTGAGTGGGAGATAGTAATAGGACAAGAGAATTGGTGACGCACACTTGTCGAGGACAAGTGGGAGATTGTTGGAATATGTGTCCTCCGACAATAATGCGATCACGACTGTTGATCATGATGATCACATGTTTAAGTCTCATTAAAATGAATACAATTGGGAAGTAATATTGTTACTGTCAACTGGTCAACATATATCGGTAATGATTGGCTGACTAGAGTTTGACATTACTGTCGTGTGACGGTGGTGATCAGTTGACCCCCTAGGTCATACCTAAAGGGCAATACTCTTAATTGATTATTTAATTAATCGTATAATGTTACGAGTTAATTAAATTACTTGAAAATTGACGGACGATTTTGGAAGTATAATTTACGTATCAAATTGAAATGTGATTAAATGAGATACGATCGAGTAAATCAAATTGTATAATTACTCGGATGAAATAATTGTTTAATGTAACAATTAAATTTGAATGAATTGTTATAAATACAATCCGTTGTGATTTATAAATGGTAAAATATTTTGGCTCAAGTAATTATGAAATTACTAAGTCGATTTTTGTATGTGACGTATTTTTATTAATACGTTGATTTTTAATATGTTAAAAATTACATAACAAATTTATGTCACATATGACATGTGACATATTGACAATTGACAAAAATAAAATGGATAACTTGTTATCCAAATGTGCCGAAATTAGGGGATGTAATGGGTTAATATTGTGTTTGATTAAGATAATGGCAACACAATGATTACCTATTATTTAGCCATGCAAGTCTATAGTGTATTGTAAAGAACAACACTTGCATGCATTGGCTACCCAATAAACCCCCCTCCACCCGGTTTTTGATGAGAAAACCATCATTGGTTTTTCATCCAAATTTAGCTAATATTACACTAAAATGTGTTAGTGATTATTCATTCTTTTTAATCATCCAAAAATTAGAGTTCTAGTGAGAAGAAAAATCCTCCTCTTCCTCTCTCATAAAAACCGAAATATTCAAGTGTTAAATAATATTTTGGTTCAATTTTCTACCTTGATTAATATTATACTAGTATTTGTAATATTAATTAAATTAAGAGAAGCCTTGGGTATAAAGCTTAGGGAGAGATCTTATACTTAGATCTTGTTCATCCATAAAGGAAAGCTCAAGAACAAGAGAGAAAGGTGATCTCTCTTGTGCCCAATATAACCGAAATCTTCAATGTAAGGACATGATTTCTCCTCTATTATATTATTTGTTTGCATGCATAAAATCCGTTTTAATTTTATGACAAATTATTTAGACATATATGAGTATGTTAGTATGTATATGAATCTACATTTCCTTCATTTAGTTTGCATTTTGGTCCCCGTTCCCGCTCCCTATGTTCGAAAAACGTGAGTGAGGTGGAGAAACCGTCTCATCTCACAATGCCAAGTTTATTTGCTTGGGTAGTGGGTCCCACTAGGTTGCATTGTAGTCGCGAAAGACCGTGTTTGCCATTGTGGACCTTTGTTGGGTATTGTGGGCAAAATTGGAGGTTTTTTGCTTTTTGTGACGGTCTTATGTCTGACAAAATAAGCGCCTGTTTGGGCTTGAATTGAGTCAGTTTGCCTTGAAATGGACCTTATTGGTAGTTTAGGTCGCCTTGAGGCGTGATAAAATCATGTTTGCCTTTTGCGGTCGTTTTTGAATTTTTGACCGATTTGTGCTCAAATTGGCGTATAAATTGCCTTTTTGAGCCGTAGAAACATTCCCCATTGCATTGGGAATGTATTTTGGTTTGTTGGCGGACCTTGTGTGGGTTTTGGGGTGCCGTTTTTTGTTGTGGTTGTTTTGACTCGTCTTTTACTTGAAAAGAAGGGCGGGTCGTTTTTTTTTGTGCGTTTTTTGTGAATTATTTTTGTTGTTTGATTTGGGCGGGGTTGCCCTTGTTCTGCTTTGCAGTTTTTTTTTGGATTTGTCCAATTTACGCCGTCGTAATGCCGAAATTTCGGCTGACGTTTTTTGTTTGCAAGAGAGTGTTCGGGACAGGCTGGGTCCCTTGCAGCGACCTTTGAGGAGCTGTTTGGGACGGGGCCGGTTAGCACTCCGGTTAGTGCACCCGCCACGGTAGTGGAGGAATTTTCCGAGGAGGTACCCCCTGCGGAGATTGCTGGGGCCGAGAGGGCCGTTGAGGAGCGTGAGGAGCCCGTTGTTGGGGCTACCGGCGCTAGGAGAGCTCAGACTGGGTCTGAGGCTGGTACCTCCGGGAGGAGGGTTTCTACGAGGAGATGGACTCCTCGGCCGACCAGACGGACGTTACAGAACGTCGTTAGGGTCGTTGAGAGGCCTTCCATCCGTCACGTTGAGTCTCGTGGTCATAAGGGGCGGAGGGCGGAGACAGTTGAGGACGACGCTGACGTCGCGAGTTGGAGAGCTAGACGAGCTACAGCCCCGCAGGGGCTGAACCTGCGGGCGGCGCCTGCTTGGGCCGAGGGTTTTGACGGTAGCCAGTTGTTGCTTCGACTGGAAAGACACATCTCCTACCGAGCTCACGAGGGCTTGGTGAGTCGTGTCCCTTGATTGAACTTTCGTCACTTTTGAAGTGTCAGACCTGAATAGGCGTTCTGACGTTGTTTGTTTTTTATTTCAGGAGATCGGCACCATGAGGACTTTCTCGGGCTTTACTACCTGCTTGGGCCTTTACGACGTTCTCCGAGCCGGGACGAGGGCGTTGATAGAGAGGTCGGCTTTTGGGCCGTTGGTGGCCGCTTGGCGGGATATTCACAGGTTTTCGATTAGGTCGAACATGTGTCTGATCCGTGCCATGTTGGATCTGTACTGGGATACGACGTCGTCGTTCCACATGGAGTTCAGGGAGGTCGGCGTGACCTTAGAGGATTTTTCCATGATATCCGGCCTCTCTTGTGGCGAGACGCCTGTTGAGTTTACCGAGACACCGGAGAGAGTGTCTTCTCCTGCGGTTACTCATCTGATCGGTACTGCTTTGCCGGAGCCTTCCGACATTACTCCGTACCTGATCGCGAGTTCGTATGTGAGAGACCACTTTAGAGAGAGAGTGGCGGGTGTTGCTCCGGCGCCGTTGGAGAGTCCGGAGGCAGAGGCTAGGGCTGACGCGCAGGAGGCGCGGTTGTGGTTGTGGTACTTCTTGGGTGCCACGTACTTTGGTGACAAGGGTGAGCGCTTGTCGACCAAAGTGCTTCCCCTCCTTTCTGACCTCGACACTTTGGGTCAGTTTGACTGGGTTACGCCGGCCTTGGCGAGTTTCACCCGGTACATGCACGCAGCAGTGGGGGATGGTAGTGCCCCTGCTTTGGTTGGTCTCGGCCTCATCTTGGAGGTACGAGCACTTTTTTGTAGTTTCTTTTTTATTTTGATTTTGATTTTGATTTTGGCAATTTTTGAGAAATTGGCTGATTTGCGTTTGCTGTGTTTGATTACAGGCTTGGTTGTACGCTTACTTCACCCCTCTGCGTCCGGGGACCACAGGCGGTGTCCCCTTGACCTACCCTGCTGTGAGGGGTTGGACGGTGGCTCGGAAGAAGTCGACTAAGTCGACTTATGAGAACTGTAGGCGTCGCGTGAACAAGCTTCGAGTGGCTGACGTGAGTCGTTGTTCCTTACTCTTTCTTCTTTGTAGAATTAGATAGAGATAGGATGACTAGGTAGCTTAGGAAGCCCCCAGTCGGTTGAGTAGCTTTGTTCTGAATGCAGTTTGTAGGGTGGCCTTGGGAGGACTACAAGGACGTGCCGGCCGCTGTCAGGGAGCGTTTGCGGCCTCGTAGCTCCCAACGCTTGTACTTGGAGACGGCGATCGAGCCGATTTGGTACATGGGCGAGCGTGTAGCTCGTCAGTGCTTTACTGAGACTTTGGTGGTACTGGTCGATCCGCCGAGGGTGTTGTTCCAGGAGTCGACCCCCGACGAGGTTGAGGAGCACCTTCACGGTCAGGGAGGTAAGGCGATGTTGTTGCGGGACGTCGACTACGACACCTTTCGGTTGTCGAGGCTTGCCTAGTACCCGATTGAGGTATGTTTTCCTCTGTTCTTTTGTTTTCATTGTCTCCTTTGATAGGAGGGTTTGTTACCTTTGATACGGACCCGAATGGCAGGGGTCGACGCGTTGATGAGGACTCAGCCCCCAGTTTTCCCAGCTGAGACCACCTTTCAGGGGCCGGGTGGTGAGGAGCTACAGTTGCGCCTACCAGAGCCTGCGGTCGCTGAGGTTACCGATGTTGGCATGGAGTGGAGGTTGGTCGTTCCGAGGGTGAGTTCTTAACTTGAACATTTTTCCTCATTTGTGTTTTGCCTTGCATTGTATTGAAGGACATTTTTGAATGTAGGTGACGACCGTTAGTCATCAGGCTTTGTGGCGGATGACTAACCGCTGGAGGGCGCTTGCTAGTGACCTGGCTGCGAGGGAGGCTCGGCTTTCTCAGGTATTTTTGTGCGTTGTTTTTGTGTATTTTGTGTTGCGTTTCACGTTTTTAGATCTTGATGATCTGTATTTTGTTTTGTAGGGTACTGCGGATCCACCGGAGCTTGCTCGGCTTCGCGCCGAGTTGGATGCAGCTAGGTCGATGATCGAGGCCGAGGGGTTGGGGATCACTCGTCGGGACCAGGAGTTGAGGCGTCGTGAGGACGAGTTACGGAGCCGAGATGCGGAGATTCCTTCTCTCAGGGCTCAGTTGGCTGCAGCGGAGGAGCTTCATGTCGAGATGGAGCGCGAGACGCTGGAGAGTTCTCCGGAGAGGGAGTCTGAGCAGATGGTAGTGTCTGCGTTGGCGGAGAATCCTCGTGAGACCGGGACTGGTCCGACGGGAGGTGCTAAGTAGTTGTAATAGTTTGCCCGTGTCTTGGGCTCTTGTTTGTTCATATTTACATTTTAAGTGAGGCGGTTTGTATATATGTGTTTTTGGATTGTGGTTTATTTTGTGATTTTTGGCTTTTTTGTGTTGTGTTTCGGAGGAGCGATGTCGGCTTTCAATTCTCCTTTCGCTTTGCACTAGTTCCTGCATCGTTAGTGTAGAAAACAGGCAACATGTAGCACACATGCATAAACGTAAATTGAATTTTGAAAATTGAAATGAATTTTGAAAAATTCCGTGACAAGTCGTCACGCTTGGAATTCAAAAGGAATTAATTTAAAAATTGAGCAATTAACTCGTGTCGTGAATTAAATTGCGTTGAAATAATTGATTTGTGACTCGAAAAATTTCAAACTCAATCCGTCAGGGGACAATTTTAGAGAATATTTTTACGAGTGTATTTGATTTGATTTTTTGAGGTCAAGACTCGAATTTGTTAGTGCTTGAATTTTGAGGAAAACTGATGTTGTGCTATCAATTTTCGATTTTTATTTTGATGGAAAGCTGTGAAAAAGCTTAAAATTTTCGTAATTTTGATTGACATGGAAACGATCCGTCGCGGATCGGGGCGACTAGCCCTTCCCCCCTTAAAAAAAGAAAGAAAAATCCGTATGTTTAAAACTGCGTCATGGAAACCGTGTCGGATTTCGTAAAACGCGAAAGCAAGGAAATGTGAGTGTGAGGAAACACAAAATGTCCTGGATCATCCCGAAGAGGCGCGAGCGTTCTGGCGGAAGGTTTGAGGTGTCAGGAAAAAACACAAGTTGAAAGAGACAAGTCAAATCGGGAATCCTGGGGGAGGGCCTAAAGAGGCGCGAGCAGCCTGGCGATGGGAGCCAGCTCTCCCCTTTTTCGGAAAAAACGCGCTGATCATTTTGTATAAATAGTGATGTGTGCGCTTCATTGTTTCATCATCCGAAACACAAAAACATCTCTATAAAACCTCTTCTTCTTCTTCCACAAAAATCTTTCATGGATGCCTTTGAGAATGCGTTGCGACAATGGTGCCGGGATTTGTCGCCTCCCGAAAAGCATCAACTCATTTGCATGGGAGTTGGTCAATTATTGGTGCTCCGTCAAGTAAAGGTGCAATCCTCATTCCTCGAAGCATGTTCTCGGTTTTGGGATTCGAAACACCATGTTTTCGTTTTCCCGAAAGGTGAAATTTATCCTCTTGCCGAAGAAGTTGGAGCCATTGGTGGGTGGTCGGGTTGTGTTCCGGTGCTTCCTCCGACTCGGTTGTGCTACAAGGAGAAATTCCGTTCCATGTTGGGTTTGTCGACAAGTCAAGTCAACTTCCTTCTTGCTCCACATGGTGTGGACATATTGGCTCTCATCAACATCTTCTCCAATCGATTAGATGCCAATGTTTCGGAGGTGGCTAGGAGAAGGGCTATTGCCTTTTGCCTTATCCATGTATACCTCTTTGTTGATGCTTTGAAGAAGGAGGGGCCGAAATGCTATGGTAGCATGACCCTTGTGCATGTGGTTGAGCAGATGGAGCACGGTAGAGATCCATCATGGTTGGTACTTGGCGAGATCATCCAAGCTTTGGACAAGGAAGGCTCTTTCGGAGAAGCTCCCTCATTCGGATCCCCAAGGATTTTCCAAGTGTGGCTATTGGAGAGGCTAAGGTATGTAGAGCCTCCGGTTGATTCTTATTCTTATTCCTTCCGTCAACTCACCATGAGGAAAAAGTTGTACTCGGATAGCTTTGCTTCTACCGAAGCCTATTGGGCCGCAAGATTGGCGGAGGAGGGTGGTCCTCACATCTGTTGGGTGGTGCCATGGTGGCACTTGAGGTCCTTCACGGGGTTGCCCGCTTCGGGTGCTAGTCCTCGTTCTTTGATGGTGGTGGGTTTGAAGGTTGCTGATGCCTGTCATTGTGTGCACCAAAAATAATATTTATAATTCCAAACTACTACTATAGATAGTGGCAGTCAGGGTCGAACCACAGGGAGGGGGTTTGATTTGAATAATTCTATAACTAATGGCAATAAAATTAAAGTAAACTAAGCAAATAAACGTGCAATAACTGAAAATGTATGAAATCAAATATTAAAAGGGGTGCTAAGATGGTCGGTTCACTGTAGTTTCGGCGGCAGTATCCTAGGTAAGTCTGAAATAATCACGTGAGACGGGAAAATAAGAAGTCCTCTCGGTCCATTCCTAACAGGTAGCATCTTTTGATCTCGCTACGAGTCCCTGATATCACTAATACTGACTCTCGTCCTGAAAAGTGATTTAAAAGCCTAAATTAACTTATCTCTCGATCTTATTAATTTAGTCGTCTTAATTAGGTAGTCTATTTCCCTTCCCTATCTTTCGATCTTATCGGGTCGGTCAATTCCTAAGCATTCAACTAGTCGCGTGCACTCGATTCGTCAAATATAGCAATTCAATTAATTAAAACGTAGCAAATATCACGAGGCCAGTCGATCGACCAGGCAACCCAGTCGATCGACCATGGCGCGATTCAGGTATGCCATTCTACGCCGTCTACTTCTACAGATTCCCTACATCCTAGCACAAGGTATTTAGCTACTCATGCTGATAGTAATAACAGCGATAAAATTAACAATTAAAACAATCGAATTCATACTTAAAATAACTGAACAAATAAATATCATAAAACGATAATTTGGCTTCGGGAGATCTCACCTAACAATTCTAAACTATGAACGAATTAAAGAAGCGAAACTAAACAAAAGAACTGAAGAATACCGTAAAGAACTGAACAAGGAAGAAGAATCCGGAAGCGTAAACGAAAGTAAATTGTTATTGAATGATTATGAACTTTAAACTAAAATTGATATAGAACCCTAAAACTGAATGATGAAAGACTTGATGCCTACTCTGAAACAACAGGTTACGTTATAAAGAAAGTCATACGTAACTTATTCCTAAAAACCTAATTACATTAGGCTTCGGAATTCTCGTTCTATTACTTTAATTTGCGCGTCATCTCGTGTGATGGTCGATCGACCACTATACCCAGTCGATCGACTGACTATCGCTGAACAGTGGCCTCTGATCTTCGTGCTCTGGTCGATCGACCATAGGCATCAGTCGATCGACCACTATAGCTGGTAGTCCGCTTCTAAATTCTTTATAAAGTTGTCTTTCAGGCCTCGAAATGCACACCAAGTTCATTTCTTGAGTAAATACTTCACGTCAAATGCAATGCAAAGGTACTTAGGGACGGATTCGGCTCGATTTCCGCTGGATTCTTCACATTTCTGCAATATTACACAAAAACACGAAAGTAGACGAAAATAGGGAAAATAGTAGCATAAACTACTTGATTGAGCTCTGAAATGCGTGTAAAATGGGGTGTAAAACATCATATTTAGGTCACGCATCAAACTTCCCCAAACCAAACCCTTGCTTGTCCCCAAGCAAGAACTAGACTCTATCCTAAAACCTAATTGGAACGAGTTCAATCTCAGAGCGAAATGCAACTATAAAGCCTAAACCAGTTTAATGCTACAACTAACAATCAATTAGCAATATGAGTCATGCAAACGAGTTATATAATCGTTAAAAAACTGTTGAACCGTCAACTTATAGAGACTTATCATTATGGACTCTTACGGGTCGCTCATATCACACGTAGGCACAAGTGAATATATGTAAAAGATAGAAAGAATTCATTTTGTAAAGACTCTCACCTAACTACGACCTATAAGAACATGCCTGCAATCTAATATGAAAATGATCTCTACAACCGTATATATGCATTCCAACCAAACAAATGACCATGACACATGCCGAGGTAAATATGGATATGTGAGGTAATAAGTAAGAAGAGGCAAAACAATTATGGGAATGTGGAGGTATAGGTAATCAAGCTAGTACCTAAAGAAAACCATATGACAACATCCAACTTCTTGCTCAAAATTTCAATCGAAACGGTGCTAATAGCAAGCACAAATCTCACAATCTCCAATAGGTGTAACTCCCCAAATGATATAAATACAACATGGGAGTGTAAATCTCCAACTCATAACAATTGTAGCATGTGATTTTCGAATTTTCTCTTTCTGCTGCAGTACACAGTCGATCGACCAATGTAGTCGGTCGATAAACTGAATTTTTTTTCGAATCTCTTTTTTTCGTATTCTGTTTTCTGTTTTTTTTTTCTTTTCTTTTCAAACCTTTTTCCTTCCTTCCCTTTCACCAGCATCTCAATAAAGAGTAGTATAACCAAACCGCAATAAACTCATTCCCAAAAACTAATATTACTAGCTTGACAAAGGCAGGCTAAATAATGGTTTGTAGCTTATGGGACAAAAAGGGCAATTTGGCTATGAGGGGCTTATGGGTAAATGAGAAAAGGGTACCTCTACCACATGTGTCAGCAAACCACAACCCGAATGCATACGGGTATTAAGTAGATCAAGTTCATATTTATGCAAACTGATATAACATGTCTCATAAGGAGTAACTACTCACATTCTAGATGAACTGGTCATGAATGTCACCAGTTATAAAGCTCTAAGATTCAGAATATATAAGTAGTTTGCCATAAATCTAAGTCAAGTTTAAAGTTCAGCAAATAAATTAACGAAAACTCGTAGACTATGCAAATGATTCTACTAATAACATGTCAATTAGCAAGGCTTAGGCATAAACAGATGAAAATGCAATATCATCATTGAAATACTACCGTTCCGACTCAACCTACATGCTAAAATAAACGTGCATTTTTATTTGAAATTTTTGAAATTTTCCAATTTTTTGGATTTTTGTATATATAAAGGAAATGAAACAAATGCAAACTGAAATGCTATAAACGTGAAACAGAAATGCAATAAAACATGCGAATGCAATGCAAAACCCTTCCCCAAACCAAATCACACAATGTCCCCATTGTGCAAAATCATGTAGTGAAATAAAAAGGGAAAATGAGATTTGCGATAATATTAATTAAAAAGACATGAAGTTAAACTCGGAAACTCACAAGACTTTAAGCGCAGCAAAAGGAAACCTCCCCAAACCAGCGTGAGCTAGGAGGTTTTAGTAGCCAGCAGTGCTACCATAGGTACCTGAAAAGACAGAAAAGACCGTGCATAATTCCGAGAAAACAATTTACGAAACGCAAAATTATGTGGAAATTATGAAAACGGGAGAAAACATAAATGAGTCGGAGAATAAAGTGGGGAAAAGACTCCCTTAACTCCGCAAATCGACCAAACACAGCAGGGGAATGATCGGAAACAGGTACAACGGCGCTGGGCGGTCGATCGACCACATCACCCAGTCGATCGACCAGGGTGACACGAACAGTAGCTTCTGTAACTGTAGCAGTCAGTCGATCGACCAAGATGGCCAGTCGATCGACTGAAAAACCTGCTGTAAGTTCTGATTTCTTCAAATTAGCTCAATAAATTGAGCTAACAAGGTCTATAAACCTGCAAATACACATAATAATGCGCCCAAAATTGCGCAAAACCCAAAGTAACAATCTAAAGTCTTTAAAATCCTAAGCAAAATTATTAATGCGAAGTCTCGCGCACACAAATGCACTAAAAAGTCTAAAACGAAAGCAATAAAATGTCTTTGAAAAGTCTTAATCAACTAATAGTTGATCAAGAACGGCCACAGAATGGCCCACTTGCTCGGCTTCTGGCTACAAGAGGTAGCCTCTACAGTGCTCATCTTCTCAGCGGCACCCTCAACCACTCCAATATCCGCAGAACTCAACGGATCAACACCTCTAACATCTTCCCAATCAATAACCTCGTCTGGCTCATCAAAATCTAGATCGGACTCCGTCACTTTGACTGGCTCCTCATCCAGCTCCTCATCTGTGCCATAGCTAAGACATCCTAGACCGCCTCTTTGAACTATTGGCTCCTTCACAGCTGGAGCAACATGCGGCTCTTCCTTCCCCAAACCAGCTCCTGCAACATCAAAAACAGAAGAATCTTCCTCCAAGTTGCTCCCAATCTGGGGCGGAGGTGTCGCAACAGGAATAGGCACAGGAGCAGGCATGTCAGAAATCACAACATAAGATTTCTTTTCAGAAATCACATTACAAGTGACTGGCCACATAGGGTCTTTCTTCTTAGCTGTCTGGGCAAAGACAATGGAATGTTTTCCTACCTTAAAGGTCAATGTCCCTGAGCCAACATCTATAACTGCACCAGCAGTGTGCAGAAATGGTCTACCCAAAATGATGGGAATGTGTGCATCCTCGGGCATATCTAGCACAACAAAGTCAACTGGGAAAAAGAACTTCCCTATTTTCACAGGTATGTCCTCTAAGACTCCTATAGGCTGGACCGCAGAACGATCAGCCATCTGTATAGTCATGTTTGTGATTGCAAACTTAGTCAAACCCAACTTCCTAGCTAGACTCAAAGGCATGACACTAATGCTAGCCCCTAGGTCACACAAGGCTTCTCAATAGAAAAGGTGCCAATACTACATGGGACTGAAAAGCTACCTGGGTCTTCTAGTTTGTGAGGTGCAGTATGGGTCAAATAGGAACATGACTCTTCAGTTAGTGCGACCGATTGCACAGTACCAAGTGACTTCTTTTTAGACAAAAGTTGCTTCATAAATTTCATGTAAGCAGGCACTTGGTTAACCAATTCTAAGAAAGGAACTTGCACATTTAAACTATGAATAACATTTTCAAATTTGTTAAACGATACACGCTCCTTTGTCGGCACTAATCTCTCTGGATAAGGGGCAGTACGTAAGAAGTAACTTGGCCCTCTCCTCTAGGTCTCTCATACTGGCATCTGTGGATTTAGGCTGAAAATCCACTACCTTGTCCTTGTTGAAGCTCGAACCTTCTTCAGACCGTCTCAAAAATGAACCATTAATCATCATCGGGTCATACTTTGGAACCGGGACTGACCCATCAGTATTGTGTCTTGCCCCAATAGTTTCGGAGTCGTCGTACCCCGAAACAAGTGGTCTCTCAAGTTATCTGGCATTGGAGGACGAAAAGGTTCGACATCAGCAGCGTTCTCAGTCGATCGACCATGTAGGTCAGTCGATCGACTGGCTTCTACAGAACCAGAAGTTGTACTGTTGCGCAGACTGGTCGATCGACCGGGTATGTCAGTTGATCGACTAATATAGGCTAATCGTCTTTTTCTTGCTATTGTTCGTTACAGCCTTCTTCTTACTTGGTTCCGCCTCATCTTTTTCAGTAGCTTCCTCGACCATAGCGGGCCCATCAAGGGTAGACCCACTCCTCAAAGTAATTGCATTAAGGGTCTCCTTTTGATCCGGTTGTGACGGTAAATGCCCCGGAGCTCTAGTTGCACTTTTGCTAGCCAGTTGAGCAATTGGGCTCTCCAAAATTTTCATCCCAGCCTCTCTAGCTTGAGACTCCTTTAGCAGCAAATTTTTCAACTCAGTAAAATCAGAACCTTGGAACTGCTGCTGCTGCTGAGGGACATACAAAGGCTTTTGGTAAGGCTGTTGCTGCTTATGAGGGGGCACATAATTCTGCTGCTGCTGCTGTGGACCCGGATTAAGGACATTCTGGTTGGTCCACCTCAAATTGGGGTGGACATTAGAGGGATCGGGATATGTACCAGTCTGCCTATAATGTTGAAAGGCAGCACATACTTCAGTCGAACTAGGACAAAAATCCGAAACGTGTCCCTCTGCTCCACATCTTTTGCAGACGAAAGGACCGTCTGACACAGCATTCACTTGATAGATCCCTCCTTTTGAAGCTCCTCCCAACTCGTACCTGTCAAATCTCGCCGTAAGAGCCTCTAATGCAGCTACAGAAGGGGATTCAGCAGCTCTCCTTTGATTTCCCTTGGAATTTCCGTGCTCAGCTTTATGGGTGGCCATATCATCAATGATTTTCCACCCCTTAGTTTCTCCAACATTCTCCTGGAATCTGCCATTAGCTGCAGCATCCAGGATAGCCCTCTAATCGTCATAAAGCCCATTATAAAACTGATTGCATAGGCTCCATTGCTCGAACCCATGGTGCGGAATAGTTCGCACCAGTCTCTTGAAACGGACCCATGCCTCATGAAAATCTTCATTAGGTCCTTGCTTAAAACTCGTGATCTGAGCTCTAATCGCGTTGGTCTTTGATGCAGAAAAATATCTTTTATAAAATGCCAACGCCAGCGAGTTCCAATCAGTGATCCCATTGGCAGCTCGGTCCAAATCTCGGTACCACTCCCTAGCAGCATCACGGAGTGAGAATATGAACATAGTCTCCTTCACCTGGTCCTGGGTCACACCTGCTGGTGGGGGTATGGAACAACATTAGTCAATGAATGTCTCCATATGCTTGGCTGCATCTTCATTTGCAGCTCCCCCAAATTGGTTTCTCTCAACCAAATTAATATAAGACGGTTTTGGCTCGAATTTCCTTTCCGTCCCTGGTAATGTGAATCCCTTATAGAGATTCGCAGTTGTCGGCTCGGAGTGACTGGCTATACTTGCTTCTTCAGCCATGTCTGGAGATGTGACGGTCTCAGCTGAAGAAGTGGAAATAGGAGATGAAGGTGGATCATCCTCAAACAGCTCGTTCTCGTAATAACTGGACAGAGTACTCAGCTCTTCCTCTGTCGGCAATACTCTAGATGATCGTCTCAACTCGCGCAAAGTCCTTTCAATATCAGGATCTAATGGTCGCAATTCACCACCATGTGACATGCGCATAAGAGGAAACTACAAGCAGAATATGAGAATAGTTAAAGGAACGGATGTCCCTTAAACTAAGAGAAAGACTAAAAATTTAAACAATTGCCTCCTCGGCAACGGCGCCAAAATTTGATGCCTGTCGTTTTGTGCACCAAAAATAATATTTATAATTCCAAACTACTACTATAGATAGTGGCAGTCAGCGTCGAACCACAGAGAGGCGATGCTATTATTTAGTCGTCTAATTTCAGTCTAAGGTAACAGTTATGAGGGGGTTTGATTTGAATAATTCTAAAACTAATGGCAATAAAATTAAAGTAAACTAAGCAAATAAACGTGCAATAACTGAAAATGTATGAAATCAAATATTAAAAGGGGTGCTGAGATGGTCGGTTCACTGTAGTTTCGGCGGCAGTATCCTAGGTAAGTCTGAAATAATCACGTGAGACGGGAAAATAAGAAGTCCTCTCGGTCCATTCCTAACAGGTAGCATCTTTCGATCTCGCTACGAGTCCCTGATATCACTAATACTGACTCTCGTCCTAAAAAGTGATTTAAAAGCCTAAATTAACTTATCTCTCGATCTTATTAATTTAGTCGTCTTAATTAGGTAGTCTATTTCCCTTCCCTATCTTTCGATCTTATTGGGTCGGTCAATTCCTAAGCATTAAACTAGTCGCGTGCACTCAATTCGTCAAATATAGCAATTCAATTAATTAAAACGTAGCAAATCTCACGAGGCCAGTCGATCGACCAGGCAACCCATTCGATCGACCATGGCGCGATTCAGGTATGCCATTCTACGCCGCCTACTTCTACAGATTCCCTACATCCTAGCACAGGGTATTTAGCTACTCATGATAATAGTAATAACAACGATAAAATTAACAATTAAAACAATCGAATTCATACTTAAAATAACTGAACAAATAAATATCATAAAACGATAATTTGGCTTCGGGAGATCTAACCTAACAATTCTAAACTATGAACGAATTAAAGCAGCAAAACTGAACAAAAGAACTGAAGAATACCGTAAAGAACTGAACAAGGAAGAAGAATCCGGAAGCGTAAACGAAAGTAAATTGTGATTGAATGATTATGAACTTTAAACTAAAATTGATATAGAACCCTAAAACTGAATGATGAAAGACTTGATACCTATTCTGAAACAACAGGTTACGTTATAAAGAAAGTCATACGTAACTTATTCCTAAAAACCTAATTACATTGGGCTTCGTAATTCTCGTTCTATTACTTTAATTTGCGCGTCAGCTCGTGTGATGGTCGATCGACCACTATACCCAGTCGATCGACTGACTATCGCTGAACAGTGGCCTATGATCTTCGTGCTCTGGTCGATCGACCATAGGCATCAGTCGATCGACCACTATAGTTGGTAGCCCGCTTCTAAATTCTTTATAAAGTTGTCTTTCAGGCCTCGAAATGCGCACCAAGTTCATTTCTTGAGTAAATACTTCACGTCAAATGCAATGCAAAGGTACTTAGGGACGGATTCGGCTCGATTTCCGCTGGATTCTTCACATTTCTGCAATATTACACAAAAACACGAAAGTAGACAGAAATAGGGAAAATAGTAGCATAAACTACTTGATTGAGCTCTGAAATGCGTGTAAAATGGGGTGTAAAACATCATATTTAGGACACGCATCAGTTGCTTCCATCATCTATCCCGAAAGGCTCATGAGGCAAATGGGGCGTCAACAATAGGTGCCCGCTCAAGATACCCTTGTCCAAGAGAATGTTTTCCGGAACTCCGAGCTTGTGGAGGTCTTCGAAAGATGGTGGGCCACTCGGCCGCTTTTGGAGGTACCGGACCCCGTTGCCACGACATGGGTGACTCCCGCTTATGTCAACTGGTCAAGAGCTCCGTCCTTGGAAGAGAGGTCCAAATTCTGTAAGGACGAGGTCGTCGACTTGAAGTATCGAGAGGTTGGAAAGGCCAACCGTGCCTTCTTCGAGGGGTATGTTGATGGAGCTAGCCCGAATGTGATGAGACCACCAAAGAGGAGAAGCTCGGGTCCCAAGAACATGCTGGGCCGTACATGGGCTCTTTTTGGGCCGAACATGGGGTCTTGTACTAGACCGGAGGCCGTTGCCGTTGTAGATCCGTTGAGGATCCGTTCTGAAGAGGAAATCCATGCTAGGCGGGCCAACAAGAAGAATAAGGGGAATATGTACCCCGAGGGAAAAGGCAATGGTAGAATGGAAGAGTGAAGACCTCCATTACCCACTTTATTACTATGTTGTATTATTGTTGTGAGTTTTTATTATGTTGTACTAGCTAGTTATTGTGTGTTTTGTGCTAGTTTTATTATGTGAGGTGCTTTAGTCGACACCTTAGCTTTGACGAGTTGTAGACTCGTCGAGCTTTATTTGTTGTTGAAATTGTAATCCCTCCCATTATTAACTAAATAAAAGGATTACTCGTGTCAAAAATTGTGAACGCTCGTTTCTTGCATCCATTTTGTAAAGGCAAATCGATTTGAATCGTCCTAAACGTTTGCACTTGGGAAAGTGGGATTTTTGTAGGAAGGGAGAAAGGCTACTTTTTGTATTTTTGTGGGAAAGGGAATGGATTTCCCTTTTCCTTTTTTGAAAGTTGATGTAGGTAATGTTTTTTGTATATGGGGGTTTTTGTCGTATGGGGATGGTTGTTTTTTATTGTGGGGATGGTTGTATCCTTCTTGTGTAAGAAAGGACTGCCTACGTATTCACCTGAAGAGGTGAAATCAAACCATGATCGTAGTTCGAAATGTTTTGTAAATTTTGATTCGGTTTTGTGGTTGTATCCCTTATGTATAAGAGGGACTGCCTACGTATCCACCTGAAGAGGTGAAATCAAACCATGCTCGTAGTTCAGGGGTTTTTGTAAATTTTGATTGGGTTTTGTGGTTGTATCCCTCATGTATAAGAGGGAATGCCTACGTATCCACCTGAAGAGGTGAAATCAAACCATGCTCGTAGTTCAGGGGTTTTGTTTGTTTTAGTGCAAATGGACGTTGCCTTTGACATATCAAAGGACATTTGAACCGGGCAAGGTGCCGCAACTTAGACTCGATAAAACATGCAATTTCAAATCAGAACGCGTTTGAGGAACTTGACTTGAAAAGGGTTAAGGTGGACGCTAGTTGTAAAACTAGGCTTGGATCGTTGGTTGCTATGGTTCAAGGGTAGTATTTCTTGAGTTGGTCTAGGTTGGTCGGGTTTGTAAAGTCCTCCCCATCTAGGTCACTCAGTCTCACTGCGCCCCCCGAAAGTATTTTCTTGACCAGGTATGGCCCGACCCAGTTAGGTTTGAATTTTCCCCTCGGATCGACGGGTAGCGGTGCTCGGACCGACTTCAGGACCAAGTCGCCCTCCTGGATGTTCCTGGGTTTGACCCTCTTATTGAATGCCCGTTGTATACGTCGTTGGTATAGCTGGACGTTGTGCAAGGCGTTGAGCCGCCGTTCGTCTAGAAGAGTGAGTTGTTCGTACCTTCGGCGGGTCCATTCCGCCTCAGGGACTTGACTCTCCAATAGGATGCGTAGAGAAGGGACCTCTAACTTTACCGGTTAAACCGCCTCCATACCGTATGCTAGGTAGAAGGCTGTGGCGCCTGTCGGTGTTCGGATGAAGGTTCGGTATCGCCAAAGTGCGAATGGGAGTTTGCTCTGCCAATCGCGGTAGTTGTCTTGCATTTTCTTGATAATGGAGACAAGAGTTTTGTTAGCTGCCTCCACCGCTCCGTTGGTTTGGGGACGGTAGGGGGATGATCGATGTCGTTTGATCTTGTATTTGTCAAGCAAGGCCTGAGTTTCCGCCCGGAAGTGAGAGCCTTGATCGCTGATGATTTCATGGGGTACCCCATATCGGCAGATGATGTTGTTCTCGATGAACTTGGCCACTTGTTTGGCGGTCAAGACTGCATATGACTGTGCTTCCACCCATTTGGTGAAGTAGTCGATGGCGACGAGGACGAAACAATTCCCCTTGGTGCCCACCGGGTTAACTTTCCCGATGATGTCGATGCCCCAGGTTGAGAAAGGCCAGGGTGACGTCATGGTGTATAAAAGGGATGGTGGTATATGTTGTATGTTGGCGAAGATTTGGCAATTGTGGCAATGTTTGACGTACTTACGGCAATCAGCTTCCATGGTGGTCCAGTAGTAACCTAGCCGCATGATTTTCCGGGTAAGCATCATTGCGCTCATGTGAGGGCCACATTCTCCATCGTGGACCTCTCCCATGACTTTTTTGGCTTTGTGATGGTCAATGCAAAGGAGTAGAATCCTTTGGGGTGTTCTTTTCTATAGTTGATTTTGGTTTATCACGAATTGTGATGCAAGTAAACGGATGGCTCTTTCTCCTCTTGGGTCAGAGTTGGGAGGGAATTCGTTTTTGGTTTTGTAGTTGAGGATGGCTTGGTACCAAGGTTCATCATGACTTTCCTCGTCGTTGTTGATGGCACAAATGTGAGCTGGCTCGCTCCTTCTCTCGACACATAGGGGCATCGACGCCATGTCGTCAGGTATGTTGACGAGCGCGGCAAGTTTTGCCAGGGCATCAGCAAATTGATTTTCCTCTCGTGGCAAGTGGAAGCAGTCGACTTGGTCGAAGAACTCGGCCTCTTGATTGATTTTCGCTCGGTAGGGAGCTAAACTGTCACTTCGTATTTTCCATGATCCGGACACCTGATTGATGATGAGCGAGGAATCGGCATGGACCCTCAGTCTTTTGATGCCAAGTGTGATGGCTGCTTGTAGGCCGATGAGACATGCCTCATATTCAGCGGCATTGTTGGTGACAGCGAAGTCTAGTTTGACCGATATCGGAACATGTTCTCCTTCTGGTGATATTAGAAGGATTCCTACCCCAAAGCCTCTCAGATTAGATGAACCATCGAAGTATAGGTCCCATGCGTCGGAATCGGTACAAAGGATGTCCTCGTCAGGAAGTGACCAGGTGTCGGTCGTTAGATCCTCGCTGACGGGATTTTCTGCCAGGAAATCGGCGACTGCTCTTCCCTTGATAACCTTGAGGGGTACAAACTTGAGATCAAACTCGGACAGCATGAGTGTCCACATAGACAGCCTTGCGTTTAGTACGGGTTTTTTGAATATGTATTTGACAGGGTCTATCTTGGAGTAGATGTGGACCGTGTAGCTGAGCATGTAATGCCGCAGCTTCTTTGTTGACCATACTAGGGCAAGGCATGTCTTTTCCAGTTGGGTGTACCTTGTCTCGTACTCAATGAACTTTTTGCTGATGTAGTAGATGGCTCGTTCTTCGCCGTCGACTGTTTGTGCTAGCATTGCTCCCATGGCTGTGTCTGTGACAGTCGGGTATAGGGATAAAGGAATCCCCGGTTGAGGTGGCATGAGGACATGAGGTTTGGATAGGATTTACTTTATCCTGTTGAAGGATTTTTGACAGTCGTCGTCCCAATCGGTGTGATCGGAGGCGCGAAGCTTCTTGAATATTGGTTCACAAATCATGGTGAGCTTGGAAATGAAGCGGCTGATGTATTGAACCTGACCGAGAAATCCCCGAATCTCCTTCTCGTTCCTAGGCCGAGGCATTTGCTGAAGGGCTTTGATTTTGGTTGGGTCAATCTCAATGCCTCTTTTGCTGACGACATGTCCCAAGAGTTTTCCGGAGGTGACCCCGAATGTACACTTCTGAGGATTTAGTCTCATGTTATATTTCCGAAGACGAGCGACGAATTTTCGAAGGGCACTGATGTGGCCGTCCCGTTCTCTTGATTTGACAATCATGTCGTCGACATACACCTCTACCTCCTTGTGCATCATATCATGTAGGAGAGTGGTAGCGGTTCTTTGATAGGTAGCCCCGGCGTTGATGAGGCCGAAAGGCATGACCGTGTAGCAATATGTACCCCACTGTGTAGTGAAAGCAGTCTTGTGCATGTCTTCCTCAGCCATTTTGATCTGGTTGTAACCAGCATAACCGTCCATGAATGATAGGAGAGCATGTGCGGCATTGTTGTCTACCAGAATGTCAACATGTGGCAAAGGGAAGTCGTCCTTTGGACTCGCCTTGTTCAGATCCCTGAAGTCGACACAAACCCGAATTCTCTCGTCTTTCTTCTAGACAGAACAATGTTGGCCACCCAGTCGAGTATTCGAGACACTTTGATGAAACCAGCCTTAAACTGTTTATCCACTTCTTCCTTGATTTTTAGGGCCCATTCAGGACGCATCCGGCGTAGCTTCTGCTTCACAGGTTTAGCTCCGGGCTTAATGGGTATCTGGTGCTCTGCAATTTCCCTGTCAATCCCAGGCATGTCTCTGTAAGACAAGGCGAATACGTCCTTGTATTCGTGGAGGAGGTCAATGAACTGTTGTCTTTCCGAGGGGTCCAGGGTTGTCTCTATCCTAAGTTCTTGAGGTGTGTTGTCGGTCCCTACGTTAATAGGTTCGGTCTCCTCAATAATGGGGGTTCTAGTTTACCGTTTGTCAAGTTCTTTGGCTAGGTGAGGTGGGTAGTCACTCAAGTCAAATTCCTTATAGTCATTCAGAATTGCATTGAAGTTAAATTGAGACGAGTCATAAGCAAACTTAGCGTTCATTAAGTTGACACGAGCGAAAAGCTCGGAGAGGACAGAAAGCTCATGGTCAGTCAGAGGCAACACAGCAGAGGAGGTGGCCCCTGGAACAGGCTCCAGATTGTCACCTTTCATGGGAGTGGGGGTGACCCTAGTAGACTCAGCCTCTGAATCAGCCACGACCTTGTGATAAAATAGCGGGAAGGGGACCTTGACTGGGACATCCGGAGTGTTAGGAGCTATGACAGGCTCTGACTCCGACTCAGACTCAGATTCAGATTCTTCTCCACTTTCTTCTTTGAACATAGGGCCTTCTCCAGTTGTGATCTTGAGAATGCGGCCTCGACGATCGGTCCACTTGACGGTTTTCCTCCAGCCTTGTGTAGCTTTCTCCGGGTCAGTGTCGGAGATCAAGGCAGTTGGGTCAACTTGATTGTCCTTCAGGGCGATGTTGATAATGTCCTCATAGTCGAGGTGCTTGATGTTATCCTCTCCAAAGAGGAGGGTGACAGCTTGTCCATCGAGGTATGACGACGGCTTAGACTCGGTTGATGCAGTTTCGGTGTTGTCGGGGATGAAGTAGCAGTCCTGAAAGACTTCCACACCCGGGTACTTGGTCTTGGCCACAGAGTCATAGATCGGATCCGGAAAGCCATGGTAGAGCTCGGACTCTCCCTCGGAGACAAAGTATCCATTGAGGGTCAGATGATAGGGACGGAGGATAACTCCGTGCTTCTTACGCTTCCGAACTAGGAGGTTCACCTTCTGGATATCTTCATCGGTAGGTTCATATCCCAGTCCGAAGGGAATGTTGGGGACCTTAGCCTGTTTCAAGGGAGGTAAGGTGCACTTCAGTGGATTGAGGGGCAAACCCGGGAAGTAGCCCTGGCGTATCATGATGCGGTTGACCGTGAGGTTGGCGAACGGGCCACAATCAAAGGGTGTTGATTCATCAGTTATGGCATTCACAGCTTGGAATCCCCACATTTCATTATCGTCCTCCTCAATGGCTTGGGAGGCTATTCCCTTTCTCATGACAGCTTTGATCGGGGAAGCAGGAATTGTGATTGTGTTCCCGTTGAAGGGGACCCTGATCTTCTGGTGGAGAGTTGAGGTAACTGCGTTGACGGCGTGAATCCATGGGCGTCCCAGGAGCATATTGAAGGAGGCGTCGATGTCGACCACCTGAAAACTGGTTTGCCTTTCCAGTGGTCCGGTTGCGACGGTCAGAGTGATGAGCCCTGCGATCTTGCGACGAGTGCCGTCGTAGGCGCGTACTCCTTGATTTGTTGGTACCAAATCAACTTCCTTAATACCCAGCTTGTGAGCAGTCTTGAGGGGAATGACATTTACCGCGGATCTGTCATCCACAAGGACCATGGGTACATTCTTCTTGAGACATTGTACGGTAATGTACAAGGCAAGGTTATGATTGGCTCCGAAGGGAGGGATATCTTCGTCAGAGAAGACGACTGGGTTGTTCAAGTCAGGGGCGTCCCTCGTCATATGTGCCACTATTTCTTCAGGGGAAGAGGTTGAGGGCACAGTTAGTTTTCCCAAGGCCTGTAGCAAAGCCTGTCGATGCTCAAAGGATGTCGCGATAAGTTGCCAGATCGAGATCTCGGCTTTTGCCTTCTGAAGCTGCTTGAGGATCGAATTCTCAGGAGCTCTTGGTTGAGTGTCTACTTCCGAGATGACTTGGCCGTTTGTAGCGACCGCTGAATTGTTCGGGTTATGATAGAGGCGTCCGGACCGGGTAAGGTGACCGATCTCTTTCGCCCTTTTCTCTTTCCCTGGGACAATATAGACATCTTCAACATCATCTCTCCAGATGCCATTAATTTCACGATCTCGAAGGTGTCTTGGAGGGGTATTCTTTGGTAGGCAATTTTTGTGAGGGATATTTCTGTGAGGGTAATTTTTATGGGTTTGATTATTGTGAGGGTGATTATTGTGAGATTGATTATTGTGAGGTCCATGCCAGAATGGTCGCGGGAGCAATCCGTCCTGGTGAGGTTAGTTTTGGGCGCTCGGGGGACTCTCCCTCGGGCGTGGTGGTGGAGGATTGAAGATAAGCCGGCGGTAAGCACCGTCAAGTCGGGTAATCCTATCGGAGAGGCTGGCTATGGCTTCCTCAACCTGTTGGAACATGGTGAGCATAGTTGCGGCACTAAACACAAATACCCCGTCCGAGGGATCTTTCTCCAAGGTGTTCACCTCGTCATCAATTGGCAGGATGAGGTGAGAGCAGTCCAGAGTTGGTTCATCATTGGAGATAGCGTGGATTCCGAGAGGATTTGTTTTGTTGTTTGGCTTAGTCGGTGGGGGTAAAGGCAATTCCCCTTTCTCAATCATGTCTTGGATGATGTGTTTGAGTTTGAAGCAGGTTTCTGTATCATGCCCTTTCCCTTGATGGCACTGACAGTAGGCATTGGGGTTCCAGAAGCGGGATTTCTTAGCATCGGTCGGATCCGGGGTGGGTCTGATTGGTTGTAACTTTCCCTGGTCCATGAGCCTCTTTAGGGCACTTGCATAAGTTGACGACTCTATATTAGTGAATACTCTTTGGTGGCGCTCAGCTCTCTTAGCAGATGGTTCAACGAGGTTGACCTCATCGATCTTGTTCGTTTGACCATAAGGGCGAGAGCCGGTTGAGGTGGATCCCTGGTAGCCTCTGCCAGTGGTCTTGGCTAGGACACCCTTTCGGAGGTCATCTTCAATGCGTGTTCCCATAATTTGCAGATCCTGGAAGGTCTTAATATTCTGATACCTCAGTAAGTTGGCATACACTGGGCGGAGATTGTTGACGAATTTTTCCACCAAAGTTGATTCACTCGGCTTGCTGACCAGCTGAGTACTTACCCTCCTCCAACGGGTTAAGAACTCGGTGAATCCCTCCTTGTCGTTCTTGGTTAGGACCTCAAGGGTACAGGTATTGGCTTGGATTTCAACATTGTCAGCGTATTGCTTAGCAAATTCAACCGCGACCTCATCCCAGGTAGTAAGGTTCTTCGGGTCAAGGGAGTAGTACCATTGGCGAGGGATCGGTTGCAAGGATGATGGGATGACCCGGGAGAAGAGCTCTTGTTTGACCCCTTTTATGGCCATGTAGTCTTTGAAGGCTCGAATATGATTGAGCGGTCCTCCACTCCCTTGAATTTAGGTACATCAGTCAGGGTAAAGTTGTCAGGTAGTTGATCCCCAACAGGTTCAAACCTTCGGTTTTTCTCAAGATGGATATTGTTACCTCGGGCTAGGAGCTGTTCTTCCAAGAGCTTGAGCCTCTTCTCAGTTTCAGTCAGAGGTGGAGTGTTATGTTCTCCAGCTTCTTTGTTTTCCAGGGTGTCAATACGGGTCTCGACACGATCCAGGGTGACCTTAAGAGCGGTGAGCAGGCTGGCTAGTTGAGCAGTCGTGACATCCCTGTTGTTATCATTGTTGTTGTTGTTGACAGACGAAGTTGAAGACGGGGCCATGGCTCTGAGGCAGAAAAACGGCTCACATTAAAACTCAATCCGACACGGTTTGAAGACTGAACGCAGACAACACAAAGGACGAGACAAAGATCAGACTCAACAAGACGAGGATGACCGTGTGTGGTACCTCGGTGCTGACTCGATTTATGACGTGACGGTGTTGACCAAACCTTTGACACGTGTCCAATGTAGCGGCGTGACGCCATTGGACAAGTCTCGTGGTGAGACGACTCATAAGTAAAGACCCATAAGTACGTTTGCTTCGACTCGATAGACACGAGGCGGAATTAGAATGGTGGACTGAAGTTTTCGAAAATAGAAATTTTCAAAAAGATTCATTCGTCGCTTTGTGGACGGCTTTTGAATATAGTGATCTCCGCAAGTCGCTCAGTTGAAGGGGTTGTCTTAAGTTTATTTACAAAAGACGGTTTTGAGTTTGAATCGGCTCAGAAAACAAGTTATTGTCTCCCAAGACGGTTTTTGAAATTCAAAATTGTATGTTTCGAAAATCGAGTTTGAAATGTTTGAAGAGGTCTCGGGGACGGTGCATGGTCCTCGGGATCTCGAAAGTGTCTCGAGAAAAGGGTGTGTGCTTTTCTCGGGTTTTGAAAGAGCCATTGTCGGCGCGAGACGGGTTAAAGTCCGTGTCTAGACGCGGCGATTATAACGGCGTAAAAAGGTGATTTGAAATGGTTGTAGAAAACCGAGTTTGAAAATCGTCATTACGACGGCCTAGAAAGGCGTGTTGAAATGGTTACAAAAAACCGGGTTTTAAAATCGTCATTACGATGGCCTAGAAAGGCGTGTTGAAATGGTTATAAAAACCGGGTTTGAAAATCGTCATTACGACGGCCTAGAAAGGCGTGTTGAAATGGTTATAAAAACCGGGTTTGAAAATCGTCATTACGACGGCCTAGAAAGGCGTGTTGAAATGGTTATAAAAACCGGGTTTGAAAATCGTCATTACGACGGCCTAGAAAGGCGTGTTGAAATGGTTATAAAAACCGGGTTTGAAAATCGTCATTACGACGGCCTAGAAAGGCGTGCAACGGTCGGCAAAAGACCGAGGTTTGAAATGCCCATTATAACGGCGCAAAAGGGTGTTTTTGAAAGTTTTGAAAATGACACGGAAGGACTTATGATCAAGTAGCACATAAGCACTCACAGTTCATTATATTATGCATTATGCTAACACGGGTTTTGGCTTAGAAGGGTGGGTTACACACCAACCAATCAAACTCCGATTTGCGAGAGGGATACCAATCCAAACAAAATGTGTAAGGAGGGTGCCCTAGCCTCGTGCTCGAAAGTGATGAAAGCCCTTTGACGAAACAGAAATGTGTGACGTCAATGGTATGCTTGACTCAATCGGGATTCGAAACGCGGGGATGAGAAAACTCACGCCGACAAGACGAGCCAATTGGTCGAAAAGGGTTAGGTTATGGGCCCGGACAAGGAACTCGACCGTGACCGTAATATCAATTAATGCATTCCAACCAAGACCTCGTTCGAGTCTCACCATCTAGGGATCACAAAGACGTAAGTGTCCTAGTTTTCCCCAGCGGAGTCGGCAATCTCTGGACATGGCCCACCTGCAGCTCCGGTTTGATCTGCGGACGTGCAGCGGTCTCTTGAAAGCCACGCTCGGCGGCGTAAAAATGCTTTCGACCGGATCGTTTTAGATCGGTCGTTTCGTCTCGGTAAGGGTCTCGAAACGATTAGAGATGTTCGGAGTCGCCGCCAAGCATTTGTGGGATGCTTGGAACCCGTTCGAAATCCACTTTATACCTCGGTCAAATCGAAGCACAAAGCAGCGTTTGACATAGGTACTAAAGATAAGGAAATCGTCGCTCTTTAGCATCCTATCTCTAGAATGACTCTCGTACGCCCTGGATAAGGTCGTCCACTATCCAAAGTTTCTGAGTAAGAGGTAAAGGTACGTATTGGGAAGCCCTTTAAACAGACACCCAATCCCGCCCGCGGTAGCGACCTCTACTGATCGATCTTGGTTGGTTGAATGCAAAAGTTGATAAAACGGTTTAAATGCATGAATGCGCATCCATTAATTTAAACCTAACATGTGATAACTTTCTAAGTCGGTTGATTTAATCCAAGTATCAAGTATAAGATGTCGAGTTGGATTAATGGTTGATTTGCATGCAAGACGGAATTTAAACATCCATTTACCGTACTAGGTTTATGGTGCATAACGTGATCCATTTGTCTTAGTAAAGCATTTTGCAAATATGATTTTGAATGAGAAAATAGTCATCTGATCCGTCCTATATCCGGGCTAACCGGAGTCGGGATCGTCCTAGACTAATGCTGGAAAGGGAACAGACCCTGCACCAGGCGGCCACATGAGGCGCGAGCCTGTTGGCAGTGTAAGGGGGTCTCCCCTGGTTTTGGAAATAAGAAGGAAGGGGCTTGTTTAGGCGCGGGTCAACCAACGGTTGTATACCGTGTTATGACCTTTTGAAAAACGTTTATAAAACGTATTGAAAAATGGGTATTTGACCCGATTTGGTTTGAAAGGGTCGTTTAGACCGCATTTGTTGATTTGAGGAACGGGACTCGAATAATCATCATTATTTTGATGATATTCGGTGTCGGGTTCGACTTGGCAAGCTTGACATGAATAGTTTTGAAAATAATTATGAACTAATTGTTTTAAGTTCATTTGAATATAATTAGTCAATACTCATCATCGTACCCGGGTTAAAATCCGGCATGGTATGTAGAACCAAGGATGACTTTGTGTTGTTGACTAATATGCTTGTTTTGAAAATGTAAAGAAATGATGAAAGGCTTTAAAATACCTCCCAAAAATGAAATAAAAGGCTTTAATTGTTGGAGCTTGTGTCCTCCACAAATTAGTGTGATAACATTTGTAAATCTCTTAAAGGTTCACAAGGGTATACTTCGTATTTTATCAGTTGATTAACGATTACCTAATAACGGTTGGCTTGCTAGAAAGTTTGACGTTATTATCATACAGATGGCGGTGATCAACTGGTCCCTAAAGGTCACACCTATAGGATGTGTTTGAGAGATGTGGTTATGGAAATGTAATCACATTGATGCCTTATATGACTAAACAGTTAGTCAATGTGTTGATGAGACGATTATTTAATGCCGATTAAATAATATTAGTTGAGACGAATTAACTGTCAATTCGTAAATTGAATATAATAAGTTATATTTAATTAAATGTATGTAATGTTAGCTTGGACGAATTAATCTGTTAATTCGTAATTAAATGTAATCGGTTATATTTAATATCAACAAGATGAATGTGTCATAGTGGTAATAGTGAGGGTACTCAAACCAAGAGGTCATGGGTTCAATCCTCACTAGATGACAATTTACACATTTTATACATTTTTGGAATAACCGAAAATAAGGAAATTATTCTCCTTATTTCGGTTAGATGGGCCGGATTTAGGGAAGACAATATCTCCCTTATTCACTCTCATTTTTCGGTTTCAATAAGAGGGAAAGAGAGATCATTTTCTCTAACCTAATTCTCTTTTAATCTAGCCTCCTCTCTCATCGTAAAAACACAAAAACCTAAAATTAATCAGTTAATTTTTGGATCGATTCTAGCAAAATCAAAGCGCATTTCTCGGAGCATCTTGGGTGCAACTGATAGGAGAATATCATTGCGATATTGTTCATAGGCCATAAAAGCTAGGACCGAAGGTTGATTCTTCATCTCTTTACCCTTTTGTTTATGTAATTTAATTTTATGACTAGCATTCATCATGATATATTCGTTATAGTCCTTAAATTTAAAGGGATGCATACAGATAAATCTCACAAGTGGTATCAGAGCCAAGGCCACGAATTTTAATTTTGATGATTTTCATAAAATTGTTTGTAAACAATAATTAGGGTTTGCGAAAAAAAAAGGTAATCGGCTGGAATTTTTTTTGAACCGTGGTATATTTTTTTTCGTTTCCGTTACTGTTCACGGATGAACAGTACTTTTTTTAAAAAAAAAAAAACTCTGTTTTTTCTTTCGGTTTCTCCTGAAAAACCGATTAAAGTTTTTTTTACGGTTGTTTTTGTTTATGCCGATTTGAAAAGCATCCGAGAAAAGAAATTTTTTTCTTATTCTTTTTTCACGTGGTTACTTCATTCCTGGCCAGAATAAAAAAAAAAAATTTGTTTTGTTATGGTTTTTACAGAAAAACCGCAAGAAGAAAGAAATAAAAACGGGCTGTTTTGTTGTTTTGTCTATCCCGCCGAGAGAAAAGTTAAAAAAAAAAAATTTTTTGGTTTCTGTTACTGTTCACGTGCTGGACAGATTTAAAAAAAAAAAAAAATTTGTTTTTTTTTCGGTTTTAGCTGTAAAATCGAGAAAAGTTTTTTTTTGGTTGTTTCGGTTTTTACCGAGATAAATTTTAATGAAAATTTTTATTGGGTTTGTTGTGGCCAATTAATTATTTTGAAGCGGTTCATAATTCATGGATACCTAATCATTTTAAAGCATTTTAAAATTTTGACGGATTAAATTCATATTACAAGTTTAATATGAATTAAGATTGAAATTAATGTGATTAATTGAGGAATTGTCACTTAATTTGATCATTTAAATGGGTGGTTTGGATAAAATTAATCTACATAATTAAAGAATTATGTCTTGCATGTTTAATTTTTTTTTAGTTGATGCATTTTATTTAGTTGAATGAATCGTCTGAATGGTTTAATTTACGTATTTTTGCAATCGGTTGTAATTTGTAATACTTAGTGTGGCCTTAGTTAATTATGTTTTCGTAATGAAGGAAACATAATTTTTATGTAATTATGAGATCTCGTATCTCCTTTTATTTTTCTTTAGTTTTGGGTTTTTGAAATTAGAATGTAATAAATAGGTTTATTATGTATTTTTATTTATTGTAATTTCAAAGAAGACTAAAGATGGAGGTTGGAGCTCACTCCCGCTACATGGATCAAGATGGAACATCAAGACAAGCTTCTCGGGTCCAAGGATGGATTCCAAACTTGTATTTATGTTCATTTTGATAGGATTGGCCACACTAGGACTTTATTATTGTTTTTACGTTTTACTATTCTTATTGTTTTTCATTCACATGCTAGTTAATGCATCATATTCCGCCTAAACCAAACCACCTACTACTAAAATGCATGAAAATTGACTCATATAGATTGTATGTTAGTTTTCATGGACATACAGATGTCACATACTTATTAAGCCATCACCTTAGTTTATTCATTCACGCATGCTAGATATTAGTTCACTTAAAATGAATTAAAATAAAGTTGATGGGATCTTCCTCTAAAACGGAAATTGAGATTAGTCTTTATAAGGGCAAACAACTATGAATCCCTTCTTCGTCGGTAGGCATAATATGACCCCTTCTACGTTGGGTAAGTAGTTTGTGTTGACTTAGTTTATCTCAACATTATAGTCCGAAGAGTTTCTCGTGATTATAATGGACTAAAGATAGAATTTACAGAAATTTATCGACCAAGAATTCTAAAGGTAGAATTAGCCAAGAGGTGGGCTTATCAATTTACAGAAATTGAGTCTTGGGATCATTTATATAATTCTTGAGGAAGGTCAATTGTATAAATGCATGAGTCTTCGCGTTATAACAGTATTGCATTAGACTTAAAAATCAAATCGATGCATAGGCTTATTATTCAATTTTCTTTTCGCAGTGTAGAACACGTTAATTTTATCACACAACAAATGGTCTGAAATAACGAAATCCCAATGCCAAGTGCCACACTTGATCACGCGTCATGGCTGAAAGTTTTTATGGACAACATGAATCGTTCACACGTCGAAAAATGACGGGTCCAACTTTGCGACCGGGAGGCGATTACTACGGAATGTCGCCATTGCGACGGTAAGCTCGGGTACTTAATCGAGCCAATACCGTAAACCCAGGCCTCAATGCAGGAGTCAACGAGTCACTCGCTTATAGTGACTTCGTTATGGAAGCGGGTGCGATAAAGAACGTACGCATCTTTGCAATGGAAACCAATTTGCAGAAGGTGCAAACAAGATTTTCACCGCGCTCACTAACGAGTCCTCAAAAGCACCGAGGATCGTTACTTATGAGCATACCTGTCGCTTCTTTGATGCGAAACTCCAGAAGGGCCAACCGGTTAGCCCACACATTCTTCACATGATTGAGAATATCGAGAAGCTGGAGGCACTCAATTGTAAAATCAGTGAGAGCATTGTCATTGACCGAATGCTTCATTCTCTTCATGATGGTTTTGCCCTTTTCAGGGCGAACTACTACATGAATGACTTGAAAAAGAGTCCTCATGAGCTACACTCCCTTCTCGTACAGACCGAGAAGGATATGATATTGAGTGGGAGCATGAAGCAGGATGTTCTCATGATTTCCAACAAGGGTAAAGGTAAGGGCAAGGCTCATGGCGACCTAGCTGTAGGTAAGCCAAAGTTTAAAAAGCCAGGAAATGGTAAGAGTGTGCCTGGTGAGACTAGTGGCTCACAGGGCAAGGCAAAGAGCAAGGGCGGTGACATAGAGTGCCACCATTGTCACAAGACTGGGACATTGGAGAAGGAACTGCCCGTCCACCGTGAGGACATCAAAGCAGCCGCGTCGTTCTGTTGGTATGTCATCTTATATTCATATGATTGAGATTAACCATGCAAGTTTTGGAACTTGGGTACTTGATACTGGTTGTGGTTCTCATCTGTGTAATCATTTGCAGGGCCTAAAGAACATCATACCTCTCGAAAAAGGTGATGTAGACCTGCGAGTCGGGAATGGAGCACGAGTTGCTGCTGTCTCGAAGGGAACATATGTAATCCAACTCCCTAGTGGTTTTGAGTTATTTTTAAATAACTGTTAATATGTACCCAGTTTGTCTAAGAACATTATTTCAGTTTCCGTACTTGCTAAAGACGGTTTTGCATTTTCAATAAAGGATAATAGCTGTATTTTCTCTTTCAATGAAATGATTTATGGCAAAGCAGTTTCCATGAATGGAATTTACATCTTAGATCAAACCACGGAAGTATTACACATGAATAATAAGAAATTAAAGGTTGGTGACAAAGATCAAACCTATCTATGGCATTGTCGAATGGGACACATAAATGAGAAACGCGTAAAGAAACTCGTCGATAATGGGACTTTTACCGCATTCGATTTTTCTACATATGGCATGTGTGAATCATGTCTCATTGGCAAAATGACTCGAATTTCCTTCAAAGGTGTTGGAATGTGCGCTAGTGACCTATTAGGACTCATACATATTGATGTTTGTGGACCTATGTCAATTACCGCTAGAGATGGCTATAGATATTTTATCACTTTCACGGACGATTTGAGTAGATATGGATATGTCTACTTAATGAAGCATAAAAGTGAGTCCTTTGAGAAATTCAAGGAATACCAGAACAGGGTTGAGAACCAACTTGGTAGAAAGGTTAAAGCACTCCGTTCAGATCGGGGTGGCGAATATCTTTCAAATGAGTTTGATCAACACCTTAAAGACTGTGGAATCGTTCTACAGTTAACTCCACCTGGAACACCACAATTAAATGGTGTGTCCGAACGGAGAAATCGAACCTTACTTGATATGGTTCGATCCATGATGAGTCACACGGTAGTGCCTGATTCATTATGGGGTTTTGCTCTTTTGTCACCGCTCTTATACTTAACAAGTCCGACTAAAGTCACGACAAGACTCCATATGAAATGTGGAAGGGAACGGTCCCTAACTTGTCCTTTATTCGGGTTTGGGGCTGCGAGGCTTATGTCAAGTGGAGACACGAGGATAAGCTCGGCCCACGATCGGTCAAGACATACTTTATAGGTTATCCAAAAGGAAGATTTGGTCATTACTTCTATTCGCCTACCGAACATCGAGTTTTTGTTGCGGCTAGTGCGACGTTCTTAGAGAAAGAATTTCTCGAGAACAAGACGAGTAATAGAACCTTCGAGCTGTCGGAGATTCCAGAACCAACAACCGAGGAACAGATAGAGGAAGTTATTCCTCCAATTGATGACACGGTTAATATTCCTGAGGAACCTAGGAGGTCGGGTAGAGTCTCTAATCCTCCGGACAGATACATTGGTATGGTCGAGGAGAATGATGTTTTACTCCTGGAGAGTAATGAACCCACTACCTATAAAGGTGCCATGACATGTTCCAACTCAAAGCTATGGCTCGAAGCCATGCAATCCGAGATGGACTCCATGTATGAGAATAACGTATGGAATCTAGTTGATTTACCTAATAAGGTAAAACCTCTACAGTGCAAATGGCTTTACAAAATAAAGCGTTCTGTAGACGCGCAACCAGATACCTATAAGGCACGACTAGTGGCAAAAGGTTTCACTCAAGTGCACGGATTGCATTATGATGAGATTTTTGCACCTGTAGTCATGCTACGTTCCATTCGGACAATCTTAGCGATTGCCGCCTTTCATGACTATGAAATTTGGCAAATGGATGTAAAAACCGCCTTCTTAAACGGTTATTTGGAGGAAGAGTTGTACATGGTGCAACCCGAAGGTTTCATAGATCCTGAACATCCTAAGAAAGTATGCAAGCTTAAACGTTCTATTTATGGACTTAAGCAAGCTTCTCGGAGTTGGAATCATCGTTTCGACCAGGTGATAAAAGAGTATGGTCTTACTCGATCGGTCGAGGAACCATGCTTATATATCAAGTCGAGTGGGAGCAAGATTGTATTCTTGATATTGTATGTCGATGACATACTCTTGATTGGGAATGACATTCCTCTCCTATCTTCGGTTAAAGGATGGTTGAAGAACCATTTCCATATGAAAGATCTGGGTGAGGCACAACGCATTTTGGGAATCCGTATCTACCGAGATAGATCACGACGGACGTTATCACTTAGTCAGGAGTCTTATTGGGATAAGATTCTTGAGAGGTTCAGCATGACCAACTCCAAGAAGGGCAACCTTCCAATGACGTCTGCGATGCAGTTGAGCAAGTCTCAGTCACCCACGATGCCTGAAGGGATTGAGCGCATGAGTCGTGTTCCTTATGCATCACCTATAGGATCAATCATGTATGCCATGATATGCACACGTCCAGACGTGGCATATGCATTGAGTATGACGAGTGTTAAAAATATCCTCAAGTACCTGATACGTGCATTTTATATAGTCTTTTTAGCCTATTTTATGCACGTATTTCTATGCTTTTATCGTGGTTTTATGCTACGAAATGCCCCGAATATGCTACTTTGGTGTATTTTGTCTTAATTGCGGGAATGGACCGTAAAGTAGTGAAATCAAGCCATTTACCGTCCGTTTTGCATGCATTTGGAGGAAGAGTGAATTTGGAGCGGGAATGTAGCTATTTTGAGATGCGCAAAGAAGAAAGATAGCTAGGCGAGCAAAGGAAGAACTTCAAATTGCTAGTGCCTACTTTGAAGAACAATATCTCTAGTTCTGCAACTGATATTCAGGTGATTCCAATTGGAGATTAAAGCTTGTCCTCTTAGCTTTCCAACGCCACCGGAATCGCCCTGTTTGCCCAAGTAACGAAGAAATGGCAGCCGTTTGAAGTTCAGTGCGCAAAGCAGGAAATCGTTGCTGGAAAGTACTCGATCGAGTAGATTTATGTTCGATCGAGTCCTTTTTCTACTCGATCGAGTAGATTCAATTTATGGTTTACTCGATCGAGTAGATTTTCTACTCGATCGAGTGGTTTAAGCTTTAGTTACTCGATCGAGTGGTTTTATTCCACTCGATCGAGTGGATTCATCTACGGGCTGGGCTTTTAAGCTTTATTTTCCGCAATTAGGTTAATAAAACCTATTTTCTTATAAATAGGAAAGTTAGGATGACATTTTTACTCTCTTCTCTTCTCCCCTTACTCGGTTACTAATACATTGTTCCAGTTACTTTGTTCTTCATCATTTCCGGATCGTTTAATTTAGTAATTCTTTCTTCCCTTCTCTCTTTTTAATTTAATGTTTATTGTTCTTATTTCTTTTATTCTTGTTTCCCTTATTTCCATGTCTAGCTAATTCTCCGTAGTATGTTAGGATTAGGGAAGCCGTGGTAGCAATGTGTTTTAATTGACTTGAATAGATTAGTCTTGCGATAAGAATTGTATTAGGCAATTTAATTGTTATCAGGTCGAATGAATGCATGCAGGAGACCAATTTATCTAGTTAACCCCGACCTGGATCGAAAGATTGGATGGGAAGGCTTGCTTAATTACAATAGGGTATTGTAGTGAGGGCGAAAGCTAAGCTATTTACGCTCTAGGGCGGTTTAAGGACCGAAAGGTGACGACCATAGCTCTTCTTATCAATAGTTTAATCGTCTCAGTAGACCCGATAGTGTAGCTATCACGGTAGACCGACTCCTAGCATACTCCCTTCTCTTACTGTTAATTCTCTTATTCATTTCCCTTGCTTTAATCTCTAGTTTAGTTAACACAATCAATTCAACCCCCATTTGTGACATCCGACGGATAGAATAGACAAATAGATAGTACACCGCCTCCCTGTGGAGATCGACCCTACTTACCGCTGACTTCTGTTAGTTGTACTTAGGTATTTTATTTTTGGTACGAAACGACAGTATCAAATTTTGGCGCCGTTGCCGGGGAGGCAATCTATTTATTTATTTGTTTAGTTTTATCTGTTTTTAGCCTCAGGGGATTTTTCCCTTGAGGCCGTTTTAATCTTTTTCCTTTAGTGCTGTTTTGATAGGCCTTACAGGTACTACCTTGACAGTTCTAGGTGAAAGACAGTCAAAAGGAAGGCTTGAGTACCTTTGACCCATCACCAATGTTCTATTATATGGAACAGCAGGTGATTTACTGCGGGAGATGTGGTGCTGCTGGGCATGATGCAGTTTCTTGTTTGGCAGAGATTGACGAAGTTTACGCGTTCAAGCAGCGCAGTCGAGCTAGTCAGGCAACTGTAGTTGTGCCGCCACATCCACCCTATCAATGGCCACCGCAACAAGATCCTCCTGATATACAGAAAGAAGAGATTGTGGAGCTGAAATCTTTATTGGAGACACTTGCATTTCAAATGCAAGATTATGATCGAGTGAGGCAAGAGAGTGGTAGACGTATGGATGCTCAAATCATACGGCTGGAGTCTGAAATTACTCAGTTAGCAGCTGAGTCGGATAATTGGCAACCAGAAGAGGTATACCTTGCTGAGAGCGGTTTTTCCCATGAAGAACCCGTGTTGCCCAATGCTGAGGATGACTTTTATGACTCGGACGACGAGTTTCTATCACATTTCACTGCCTTACACGAGGATTTCAGCCCTGTACAGGAGGAATCACTCGATCGAGTGACTGAAATTAGTCGATCGAGTGGATTCCCAGAAGAAAGTGCTCGATCGAGTACAATTTCCACTCGATCGAGTGGAATTCAGGAGGAAACTGGTCGATCGAGTGGTTATTCCGCTCGATCGACTGAATTGGCCATTGGGAGCTTTGATACGTCATATGGGTTTGATTTAGATGACGATTTTGATGATGATAACGGTTACGGTGAATCTCCCCTATTCAAAGCCGAGTTGGATGCACTTGAGGCTGCGATTTACGGGATGAAATCTACTGAGGAGGGTGACAAAGAGGCTGAGTCGGTAATTACTCCTAGCGCGGAAGAGGTAATAAATTCTTTTATCTATGATTCCGTCATTGAGAGCGATCAACCTGAGGTAGTGAACGATAATTTAATTATTGTTTGTTTAAATAGTAAATTGCCTCGTTTGACTTATGCTTTGCATTCTAATGCTTTGCCCCTTCCTAGTAGGTCGTACAACTTAACGATTTTTCACCGTCCTTATCATTATAAATTCGTTAATCTGAAATGGAGCCCCACTTTATTGACAATCGCTCCCGCGCTCCTATATTTTGTGGATAAATTTAGGAGCTCGCATAGGAAATTTGTTAGACTTAAATGTTTACATATTTTTATTTCCTATTTCTGTAATCCACTTTGGTGCTACTTATGCTTTTTTGTAGCACATGCACAGATGTACGATCTGATGCTACGCGCTTTGAGCTGTTTTGATTGTGATTAATTAGAGAGGCTCGAAGAAAAGAAGGTCGAGCTGGGACCTGACTGAAGCTAGCGCTACCCGGGAGGCAACCCGGCGATTTTATTTTGCTTTTTATTTAATTTCAGTTGTAATAAATGGTTTTTATACCATAGACTTCCTCAGTATGCTTGTTTAGTTAGTTTGCGGGCTGCTTTTAATTGCATTTTGCAGGAATACATTGAGAATTACTCGATCGAGTAGTTTTTCTACTCGATCGAGCACTTTAGTTGATGGATCCACTCGATCGAGTGAAAGTTTTACTCGATCGACCACCTGCAAGATGAGAAACTACTCGATCGACCACAATTCCCTTCGATCGAGCAGTTTTTGTATGCCCATTCACTCGTTTGACTTGGATTAGCTTCCTATGACGGTTTTCCGGGCCTTTAGCAACCTCCCATGTTCATGGTCGGTTTGGGGAGGTCCCTCCTTCGCGTATCTTGTAAGCTTTCCGTATTTACTCTCTTTCTCTTTCAGTTTGCATTTCCTTTCCATGTTTTGGTACAATGGGGGCATTGTACGGTTTGGTTCGGGGAGGTTATGCATCCATATCTGTGTCTGCATTTCGTTGTTTATTGCATTTCTGTTCACGTTTAATTTTCAGTTTGCATTGTTGTTTATTCTTATTAAAATCTCATAAAAATTGAAAAAATCGAAAATATTCACGTTTATTTTTGCATATAGGTTGAGTCGGAATGGTAGATTTCTATGATGAAATTGCACTGCAACTGTCTTTTTGCTTAAGCCTTGCATTAAACTGTTATCTTTTAGCTTTGTCTTTTGCATAATCTACGAGTTAATGTTTAAATTAGCTGAACGAATAGACTTGACCTGACATTTTGGCAACCTACTTATAATTTCTAAGGATTAGAGTCGTATAAACTGGTGTCATTTGTGACCAGTTTCATGTAGGATTGTGAGTAGTTACTCCTTGCATAGCATGTACATTAATTTGCACGTATATGAAATTCAATTGCTTTTTGTCGTCATACATTCGGGTTAGTGGTTGGTGTCACATGCAGGGAGGTGCTTACATTTCCCTTTTCTTTCATTTTTACCCATTTAACTCCACATTAGCCAAATTTGCCAGTTGACCTTTAGCTACATTCCAAATTTAGCCTGCCTTGTCAAGCTAGTTTAGATTGTTCTGCGGTATACTGTCTATTGTATCAAATTTTGGCTTGTATCCATTGATTCGGAGTTGGTAATTTATGAAGAAAAGGAGGATGATGGAAAAGACGTGAAAAAGAAAAAAAAAGTTGAAAAAAAAATGAAAATTGAAAAAAAAGAAAGAAAAAGAAACCGAAAAAAAAAATAGAAAGAAAAAGAAAAAAAGATGTTGGTTGGTTGACGGTTTCTGCTCCTATGTTCTATTTTATATCATTTGAGGAGTGTTTCTAGTTCGATTTGGTGAGTTTTATGCCAAGTAAGGGCATGTGCTTAATTCATAATTGCTTAAGAATCAGATGTTGTCACATGGTTTTGTTTAGGTACTAGCTTGGCCGCCTATACCTCCACATTCCCATAAATGTTTTGCCTTTTCTTACCCATTGCCTCACTTTACCATATTTTTGTAAGCCCTCGGCTGTGACAGGACCTTGTTGGTTGGAATGTATGTAAGGTAGCTAGAATTGTCTATCATATTAGTTGCATGCATGTTTATGTGGGTCGTAGTCTAGGTGAGCGACTATTTTTCTTTCTCTCTTACATATATATGTTCACCCTTTGCTTCATGAGAGAAGAGTGACCCGTGAGAGTCCATTATTAAAGGTTTTGCAAGGTCGACGGTTCAGCTATTTTATAAACATCTTATAACTCGTTTGCATTTGACTGTTTGCTATAAGTTTTAGTTGCTTGCATTAAATTGGTTTAAGTGGCCATTTGCAGCTAGCTCTGAGTTATCTTTTCCGTTCCATTAGTTTGCATTTAGTTTACTCGAGGACGAGTAAAGGTTTGGTTTGGGGAGATTTGATACGTACATTTTATATAGTCTTTTTAGCCTATTTTATGCACGTATTTCTATGCTTTTATCGTGGTTTTATGCTACGAAATGCCCCGAATATGCTACTTTGGTGTATTTTGTCTTAATTGCAGGAATGGACCGTAAAGTAGTGAAATCAAGCCATTTACCGTCCGTTTTGCATGCATTTGGAGGAAGAGTGAATTTGGAGCGGGAATGTAGCTATTTTGAGATGCGCAGAGAAGAAAGATAGCTAGGCGAGCAAAGGAAGAACTTCAAATTGCTAGTGCCTACTTTGAAGAGCCATATCTCTAGTTCTGCAACTGATATTCAGGTGATTCTAATTGGATATGAAAGCTTGTCCTCTTAGCTTTCCAACGCCACCGGAATCGCCCTGTTTTGCCCAAGTAACGAAGAAATGGCAGCCGTTTGAAGTTCAGTGCGCAAAGCAGGAAATCGTTGCTGGAAAGTACTCGATCGAGTAGATTTATGTTCGATCGAGTCCTTTTTCTACTCGATCGAGTAGATTCAATTTATGGTTTACTCGATCGAGTAGATTTTCTACTCGATCGAGTGGTTTAAGCTTTAGTTACTCGATCGAGTGGTTTTATTCCACTCGATCGAGTGGATTCATCTACGGGATGGGCTTTTAAGCTTTATTTTCCGCAATTAGGTTAATAAAACCTATTTTCTTATAAATAGGAAAGTTAGGACGACATTTGTACTCTCTTCTCTTCTCCCCTTACTCGGTTACTAATACATTGTTCCAGTTACTTTGTTCTTCATCATTTCCGGATCGTTTAATTTAGTAATTCTTTCTTCCCTTCTCTCTTTTTAATTTAATGTTTATTGTTCTTATTTCTTTTATTCTTGTTTCCCTTATTTCCATGTCTAGCTAATTCTCCGTAGTATGTTAGGATTAGGGAAGCCGTGGTAGCAATGTGTTTTAATTGACTTGAATAGATTAGTCTTGCGATAAGAATTGTATTAGGCAATTTAATTGTTATCAGGTCGAATGAATGCATGCAGGAGACCAATTTATCTAGTTAACCCCGACCTGGATCGAAAGATTGGATGGGAAGGCTTGCTTAATTACAATAGGGTATTGTAGTGAGGGCGAAAGCTAAGCTATTTACGCTCTAGGGCGGTTTAAGGACCGAAAGGTGACGACCATAGCTCTTCTTATCAATAGTTTAATCGTCTCAGTAGACCCGATAGTGTAGCTGTCACGGTAGACCGACTCCTAGCATACTCCCTTCTCTTACTGTTAATTCTCTTATTCATTTCCCTTGCTTTAATCTCTAGTTTATTTAACACAATCAATTCAACCCCCATTTGTGACATCAGACGGATAGAATAGACAAATAGATAGTACACCGCCTCCCTGTGGAGATCGACCCTACTTACCGCTGACTTCTGTTAGTTGTACTTAGGTATTTTATTTTTGGTACGAAACGACAGTATCAGTACCTACGGAGGACTAAGGATAGGGTATTGACTTATGGAGGAGATACTAAGCTATGCGCAATCGGTTACGCAGATGCTTGCTTCCAAACGGATCGAGATGATTCTAAATCTCAGTCCGTGTTCGTCTTCACTCTTAATGGTGCTGCGGTCAGCTGGAATAGTTCCAAACAGGAAGTTGTACCAGATTCTACTACTGAGCCATTGAAATATGATAAGCATGGAGGGCACGTTATTTCCATGAGAATTAAACGTGTACCTGAGATATAGTAGTTGATTATGAATTCGATACGTTATCTTTTTCATATACTATTTATAACTTCATCGTTTTTATAATATTTTGTTTTTCATGTGGATTGTACTGACAACATTGAACGCCACAAAGTGAACTGAATTGCATTATATCTGTTTTGGTCCGTAATCGCCTACATGAACTGATAACTCTGGCGATTATATTGTGCAGTCGATTGATGGTGGGTTCAACGAGCCATAAGTCAAACGGTTGACTGATCGATCACAGATGCGAGATTATAACGATACCCCGTAGGACAAAATTTTGTGACAACGGAATGAAGTCCTAAATGTTTAAAAACATTCGGTGCCAGGTCGTGGATAGGACATCCATTGTGTTCCTAGAGTCGATTCTTTTGACTATCGACTGTCTCTTGAGATTAAGGCAGTTTTTGGGTGACTTTGGTTTCTTTCTCACGGTCGCCGTAATCGGAGGCTAAGTAGATTTTTTCTGGGTCATTTCATACTGTGCTTACATCTGCAGGATTCGAGTTGAGGAAAATATCCAACCCTTATCAGGTATAGTTATTTCTCAGGGCCACTCGAGGAGTTGTAACTGAAATGCATGGCCATGCTCGAATGATGATTCGTTTATCAGTTAAGTTACTCTCTAGTCGGGGAAACCACTCTTGATAATGATCGCTTGTAAAATACGACCTTTGTGAATGCGGATTTGCAAATTGTTTTACATTGAGTGGGAGAAATTTTAGGATATGAGAATCGGTTATCGCACATACACTAGTGAGGACAAGTGGGAGTTTGTTGGAGCTTGTGTCCTCCACAAATTAGTGTGATAACATTTGTAAATCTCTTAAAGGTTCACAAGGGTATACTTCGTATTTTATCAGTTGATTAACGATTACCTAATAACGGTTGGCTTGCTAGAAAGTTTGACGTTATTATCATACAGATGGCGGTGATCAACTGGTCCCTAAAGGTCACACCTATAGGATGTGTTTGAGAGATGTGGTTATGAAAATGTAATCACATTGATGCCTTATATGACTAAACAGTTAGTCAATGTGTTGATGAGACGATTATTTAATGCCGATTAAATAATATTAGTTGAGACGAATTAACTGTCAATTCGTAAATTGAATATAATAAGTTATATTTAATTAAATGTATGTAATGTTAGCTTGGACGAATTAATCTGTTAATTCGTAATTAAATGTAATCGGTTATATTTAATATCAATAAGATGAATGTGTCATAGTGGTAATAGTGAGGGTACTAAAACCAAGAGGTCATGGGTTCAATCCTCACTAGATGACAATTCAACACATTTTATATATTTTTGGAAAGACCAAAAATAAGGAGATTATTCTCCTTATTTCGGTTAGATGGGCCGAATTTAGGGAAGACAATATCTCCCTTATTCACTCTCATTTTTCGGTTTCAATAAGAGGGAAAGAGAGATCATTTTCTCTAACCTAATTCTCTTTTAACCTAGCCTCCTCTCTCATCGTAAAAACACAAAAACCTAAAATTAATCAGTTAATTTTTGGATCGATTCTAGCAAAATCAAAGCGCATTTCTCGGAGCATCTTGGGTGCAACTGATAGGAGAATATCATTGCGATATTGTTCATAGGCCATAAAAGCTAGGACCGAAGGTTGATTCTTCATCTCTTTACCCTTTTGTTTATGTAATTTAATTTTATGACTAGCATTCATCATGATATATTCGTTATAGTCCTTAAATTTAAAGGGATGCATACAGATAAATCCCACATTAAAATACCTTGTAAATGTTATTCACCAATATTATCACCGAAACACGGATTTAACCGTCATGGTATGAGGAACCAAGGGTGAAAAATGTTTTATGGTTAAAACAAATTAAATAAGATAAAAAGGTTTGAAAATATTTGAAATGGTAAAAACCTATTACAAATATGAAAATGAATTAAAGGGGAAAGACGAGAACAAACACGGTTGAGTTCTGACCTGGGCACCCCATTGAGGCGCGAGCCTATTTGCACAATAAGGGGATTCTGCCTCAGGCCAAAACTCAGTTTTTGCTCGTTTATCCCATGTTTTGGATCATGTTATGCATGTTTTAGCATGTTATAGTCATGAAACAAATGAAGACATGATAAAAGAAGGATTTTTACACCCTCATACTTACATGTTTGGTTATGGCGAGAAACCGACGTAAGTGTAACAACTCGTTTGGTCGGAAAAGACTCGGTTTAAAACCGTTTTGGTAAGTAAAAAGAGTGTTTTAAGATTAGTGACGGTGTAGTGGTCGAAGTGGTCGGTCAAGTGATTTAATGCACGATGACGGTACCAAACAATGTGTAAGGCTTGTATTTACGATCGGTAGGTCGTAAATACGCGTCGGATTGTGACTTAAGAAGTCGAGTCGAGAATTTTAAGGGAGAAAAGAGGGGGCGGACACTCGCGTAAGTTCTCAAATGGGGGCATTTGAGGGGTATTTATAGGAAAATGAGTGGTTGTGTGAGTTTTGAGCGACGTGGCCACCTGGGCTGCTCAAAGAGGCGCGAGCCACGTCGCGGGTCTTCGAGTTGTGTTGTCGCTTTCACACAAGTGCAATCATGATTTGTTCTATCCTAGGATTTGTAGTCACATGTTTGGTACTTGACCATTCATGAATCCGGGAAATCTTAGTATAGAATGCTTTGAATGTTTTGTTTTAGGTGGTTGACTCGGTTTGACTCGTTGTTGGAGTCGGGATTTGAATTTTTTAGTCGGTTTTTTGTCCAGTGTCGGTTTTGACTCTAGTTAGTGTCATTGCGACCCCGTCGTCATGCATTAAACACTCCAGGTGCTTTTGAAAAGTTTTGAAATGTTTTATTTTCGAAATCGTTTTAAGTTTTCCGACGTAAAGTTGTACACAAACTGTAGATCAAACGCCGCGATTCCAAAACATGTTATAGTCCGATAATCATCGGGTGTTTGTTGGAGTCTCAGCAGATACTGGGTATCTACAGTATGATTTGTGTGAATCGGAATAATTACTATTATATTAGTAATATTCGTTGTCGGATTTGCAAGTTTAAAAAGCATAGTTTACAAATAAAAATGTAAAATGTGTGTGCTTAACCGTTTTGCCACCGCACTCGAATTAAATCGACATGGCATATATATTAGCCAAGGATGACACATGATATGGTCAATACAAAGATGAAATAAAAGTGAAATGAAAATGTTTGATTTGAACGAATTATGTTAAGTTCATTTCTTTGTAATTAGTCAAGTTTGTCATCGTACTCGGATTAAACCAACATGGTATAAAGAACCAAGGATGATTATGAATTATGACTAATATATTCACAAATACAAACAAATGAGAAAAATGCTAAGTAAAATAAAAGGGGATTAAAATACCCTTTAATTTGTAATTAACCGATAATATCATCGAGTCACAGAATAAACCGTCTATGGTATAAAGAACCAAGGATGACTTTTGTAATGGTCAAAATATGTTTATCATAAAAATGAATTAAAATGGTAAATAAAAGAAAAGGATTTCCTTTAAAATGTAATTAACCAATTAATATCACCGAGTCACGGATTAAACCGTCATGGTATTAAAAACCAAGGGTGATTATGATTTATGTTTAAAAGTTTGCCATAAAAATGATTTGAAACATTTGAAATGGTAAAACCGATTACAAATAAGAAATGAAATAAAGAGGAAAGACGAGAACAAACACGTTTGAGTCTGACCCGAGAATCCACAAGAGGCGCAAGCCTCTTTACATAGCAAAGGGCTTCTGTCTCGGGCCAAAACTCGGTTTTGGCTCGTCTAACCTATGTTTGAATTGTGTTATGCATTGTTCATGCATAAAAACTCATAAAAACAGTAAAGACGTGAAATAAGTGAGTTGTTTACACCCTCAAACTTACGTGTATTGATCTTTGCGACGTAGACGACTTTAGAGACGGTTTTCTCGTAGCGACTACTCGCGATCAAAGAAGTTTAAAAGAGTGCCTTAGAAAAGGATTTTGTTTTGAAAATATGTTGAAAATATGTTAATTAAAACATGTTGATTGATGAATTGAGTTGGTCAAATGGGTCGGTCGAATGCACGGCGACGGTACCAAACAAAATGTGTAAGGCTTGTGTTTACGATCGGTAGGTCGTAAACACGTGTCGATTTTGTGACTTAGGAAGTCGGGTCTAGAAGTTTAAGGGAGAAGGAGGGGGTGGACTCTCGCGTGAGTTTTTTTATGTGTGATGGTGGGTATTTATAGAGAAATGTGGGATGGTAGGTCGGTTGAGTTTTCTTGGAGGCTAAGGAGACACCTACTTTAGGCGCGAGCTACCTTGTGATACAAATGGGTGTATTTTCGTGTAACAATATGGGTATCTAATAAGATGATTTTGGTGTTACTTGGGCTAAGTAATTTGTGTGCTTAACTCGGGTTTGACCCGTGTGAGTCGGGATTTGAATTTGGAGTCGGTTTTGGCTCGGTGTCGGTCTTGACTCTAATTAGGGTCATTTTAATGGAAATGACATGATAAAGACATTCATGGCATTAGTTTCGACATTCGAAATTTGGTTTGACTCGTTTTGACTCAGGTTGACTCAAGTTGCGGGTTTCTGAGTCGGGTTTTGGCCCGGTGTTGGTTTTGACTCTAATTAGGGTCATTTTAATGGAAATGACATGATAAAGACATTCATGGCATCATTTTTGAAATTCGGGATTTGGGTTGACTCGGTTTGACTCAGGTTTACTCGAGTTGCAGGTTTGTGAGTCGGTTTTGTGTCCGAAGACGATTTTAACTCTAAATAGTGTTATTTTAATGCAAATGAAGTTAGAAAACTTTTGAAATCATTTTTCATATACGAGTAGTGCATTAAACCGTCTCATATATAGCCAATCCATTATTTGTCCTACCTGTAAGGGCCTTAATCATGCTGGTAATGAATGTAGGAAGGATAAGAAGAAGGGGGCACAGACTAAGACTGTGAAAGCTCCTACCCAATCTAAGGTATGGAGGCCTAAGGTTCATGCTGCTAAAACTGTCCATTAAGGAAAAGCTAAATCTGTTGTGCAGACACCAGTTGTACAAGCTCAGCAAAGGGTACCTGTGGATATCCAACAACAAACACCAGTAGTCTGGCATCAAAATGGTAAATATTATATGGGACTTACTCCAGCTAGGCTCATTGCAAGGATGAGCATACATGAAATTACAGATGGAGGCTATAATATTCATAAGTTTAGACATCAAACATTCTTAGAAGCTTTGAACAGGACTAGCTCCCCCAAACATGGTGTTGGGACAAGTGGTAGTCACCTTCCCCCTGGTGGTGGGGGATGCATAGTCTAGGTTTTTGGAATTTTAGGGGGATCAATAATCCTATTAAGCAAAAACAAGTGAAAACATTTCTCTATAATCAAAAAGTAGGATTGTTTAGCCTCCTTGAGACAAAGGTCAAAGCCTTGTCTCTAAATAGTGTGAGTGGTATTGTGCCTGCAGGATGGAGTCTAACCACTAATAACAGATGGCATAAGGGTGGAAGAGTCTGGATTATTTGGGATCCAAATATTTTTTATGTTAATTTTTGTGACTATTCAACCTAATGCATAAATATGAGGGTTATTGAAAATGCTTCTAATAGGAAATTTTGCTTATATATGGTATATGCATTCAATGATTTGAGTGCCAAAACTGCCTTATGGAAGCAGTTAGTTGATTTTGCTTTGACTGTTCAAGAGCCATGGGCAGTATGTGGTGACTTTAATTGTGTACAGTCCCATGCTGAAAGATTAGGAGGTACTAGTAGTGATATTGAAATAGAGGATTTTTTGTCTTGTGTGTCTATGTATGGTTTAATGGACTCCCTTGCAATGGGGGCCTTTTTCACATGGAATAACAAACAAGACATTGCCACCGGGCTTTATAATAGACTTGACAGAGTACTTATCAATAGGGAATAGGGGCAGGATATGAAGGAGGTGTATGCCCACTTTCTTCCAGAGGGCAATTTTAATCATACCTCTTACCTACTGAAGTGTGCTGGTCAAGTGCTGGATCTTAAGAAACCTTTCAAGTATTTCAATATGTGGGGGAAGTCTGACCTATTTCTCCCTAATATGCTTTATTAGTAGAATACTCACTATCATGGTACTAAGATGTATAGGTTGGTGAGGAAAATGAAACAACTTAAGCATCATTTAAGAGTGTTCAATAAGGATCATTTTGCTGATATTGAGAATACATCAATTATAGCACTGAAAAACTTGGAATATATTCAAACTCAGATTGCTTGTGATCCTACTAATGGTTTTTTATGAGTCATAATTATATACATATTTATGCCTCCCCTTAGTTACTTTTTATACGGTTTTCGTGCTAGTTTATATTAATTACATGCCTTTTATGCTAGAATGTCGATAATTCCGCTTTTTGGTGTATAATGCAGGAATGATGCATTTATGGAGTAAAGGAATGAAATGAGCACTGCGGAGTGGGCATGAAGGAATACACGGAGCATGGCACGGGAATCTATAAGATAAAGGAAGAGAAGTGAAGAAGACAACACGAAGAAAAGAGCTGAAACAGGAAAGATACTCGATCAAGCCCGAGTGAACTCGATCAACTGGGAAGACTCGATCGAGTACACACTATTTTAAGGGTTTTTCCGCAATTTCTTTAAGTCAGTTATGTTTTAATATAAATACCCAATTCATACCCTATGTTATTTTTACGTTTTATTCTACCTAGCTACGTATAGTTTACCCTAGAAAACTCTCTAAAAACTCTTACGTTAGTTCTATTATTATTGTTTTCGGATCTAAGCATTCCTCTATTATGGTACTCCTTAATCTCTCACTAGTTATTAATTCAAGTTCCCGTTTATACAATTATTTCGTCGTGCATCTTATTATATCTTTAATTATGCCTTTCATTCATCTTATTATTGTTATTCCCTATAGTATGCGTAGCTAAATCTCTAATCTAGGGTGAATGGGGATCTAGGTTGTTAGAAGGTGGATTTTAATTAATGAATTGATAGTTAAATTGCTTATTCGTTGTTGTTCGGTTTATTGTTTTTCATCTAGTTAGTTAATTACTGGCCAGGGTTAATTGACTAGTATAGCGAATTGAGATTTTCACCGACCGGGTTAGAATCAATATAGGCTGCGATAACTGAATATAGATAATTTAATGATAGCGACCGCATGTTAAATTAGATTTAAAGGGAATATTGAATCGACCGATCATATAACCTTAAACAACATAATTAGCTCTGTTGATAAATTAAATCTCACCCATGGATGACTACCTAGTGAACTTGATCCCTAGACTCTTTAATATTATCGAATTTGTCTTTTATTTACATCGCAATTAGTTTTTAGCAAACCAATCAAATCCTTTAAGAAAATGGTTACCTTAAGACGAACTTAGATATTAGCAAATAGAACAATTAACTAGCCTCCCTGTTGATTCGAACCTTTCTTGCCACTAGCTATTTTTTTAGTACTGAGATAGGATGATTTTGATATAGGCCACACGACTAAATCCTTGTCAAATTTGGCGCCGTTGCCGGGGAGGCAACAATTTTTCTGTTTGTTTTTTTGTTTATTTTTGTCTTTTGTCTCAGAGGGCATCATTTCCTTGAGACACTTTGATATTTTTCTTGTTGTATTCATGTATGCCCAGGTTTAACAGGTTGGAGATTGTACCTTTTGATCCCGAGTCAGAAAAGACTTTTCGTTACAGACGAAAATTTCAAACAGAAATGGGTCAAGTAGAAGACTTGAGTATACTTGACAGTGATACAGATCACATACTTGACGCAGAAGATCGGTCCTTAGAAGAGGACAAGCCTATTTCTGCCATAAATTCAACAAAGATACCTACTCTTGCCAGTCATTCTGAGCCTACTTTGGCTTCTATTCCTAAGGGATTCAAGCTCCCTACTACAGACAAGGTCACTTTTGAGATTCGTCCATCTTATATCAATCTAGTGGAGCGAAACTTGTTTGGGGGAGGAGCTAATGAGGATCCTGCCAAGCATATGGAGAAATTTACTGACTATTGTTGCTCTATTCCACTGACTGCAGGAGTAACTCAAGATCAGGCGAAGCAGGTTCTTTTTCCTTTCTCCTTAAGAGATGGCGTGGCTGAGTGGTTAAGAGACCTAGATACGGAGGATCATGGGGTCACTGACTAGAATACTCTAGCTCTTGCATTCTATAAGAGATATTTTCCACCGTATAAGACCAATACTTTGAGAAGCCAAATTACTAGCTTTAAACAAGGTCCCACTGAAGATTTAAATGAGGCATGGGTTCGGTTCAAGAGACTAGTTCGTTCAATTCCCCATCATGGTTTTCAAAAGTGGTTTCTTTGCAACCAGTTTTACAACAGGTTTGTATGATGATCATAAAGCTTTACTTGATTATTCAGCCAATGGAAGATTCTAGGACAATACTAATGATACCGTCGTTTCAGTACCAAAAATAAATACCTAAGTACTACTAACAGAAGTCAGCGGTAAGTAGGGTCGATCTCCACAGGGAGGCGGTCACTATCTACTTGTCAATTTAGTCCGTCTGAGGTCACAAGATGGGGGTTTGAGTTGAATAAACTAAACTAACTAAAGTAGGAAGAGATTTAAGAAACTAACTATAAAGAGAAGGAACTAGGATTGTCGGGTCATCAATAAATGTCAGATAGTTGCAGCTAAGGTCACAGATCGGTCGCTTGTATCAGTCTAAGGGGCAACGAATATCTCCTTCCGGTCTCAATTCGCCCTAAAATACCATTAGCTTAGCTTCCGCCCTCACTAAAGCATCCTAATGTTCACTGCAGGTCTCACCCCTTCCAACCTTCCGGTCTAGGTTAAGGCTTACCAAATAAATTAGCTAAATGCATCGATTCAAGCAGCTAATTACAGTTAATTGCAGTGATTAACAACAAAGACATGATAACAACGAAAGATCTGTAAACCTAATTAGCAACTAACAACAGTTCATTGAATCCCCTAAATCCTAGCAGGAGAATTAGCTAAACATACTACTAAATAAAGAAAGAACAAGAGATGAAGAAATAATAACCATTGCAAATTAAAGAGAGTAAAGAGAGAATTACAGATTAGGATCTGGGAAGTCGAGTAACAGTAACATCGAACAACAAATAAAGGAAAAGTGATGTATCCAGTGATACCTAAACCTAATTACCTTTCTCCTATTTATAGGAGAGGGATTTTATTCGACCTAAAACATAATAATAAGACAAAAGCCCGCGTCCGGCAGCTAATTAACACTCGATCGAGCCATTTAGAAATGCTCGATCGAACATAATCCAGTAAAAACCACTCGATCGAGTAACAGAAGGGCTCGATCGAGGAACCCCTAAATAACACATTTCGATCGAACACAAAAAGCATTTGATCGAGTCTTCTTATCCTCTAATTTACTCGATCGAGAAATAAAAGCCTTCGATCGAGGGACTTTAACTTGGCCTGCTCATTATGTCGTTAGTTTCAGCATTGACTTGTTTGATTTAGCTTCCGAAATGACTTTACGCGTCCCATAGCAGTAGTATTTTCGCTCCGAATCCACTCACCTCCTAAATGCAATCAAAACGGACGATAAAAGGCTTGATTCCGCTACTTTCTCGTCCAATCCTGCAAATAAAGCAAAACAAACCAAAGTAGAATATTCGGGCCATTTCTTAGCATAAAACTACGAGAATCGCATTGAAATATGTGCATAAAGGACTTAAAAAGACTATATAAAATGCACGTATCAAATCTCCCCAAACCAAACATTTGCTTGTCCCCAAGCAAACTATGAATGCAACTGAACCGTTGACCTACTGATCATCCAGCAGACCAGTTTAATTCAACAACCGACAAAGTGGCAATAAGTAAGTGCAAACGAGTTAAATCAATGTGTCAACCTACTGAACCGTCGACCTTGCAAGACTCATAGATATCGGACTCTCACGGGTCGCTCATCACACAAATTAGGCACAGGGTGAGTATATAAGTAGGAGATAGAAAGAAGTAAAAACACTCACCTAACTCGACCTACAAGAACATGCATGCAGTCTAACATGAATAAAGTCTCTACAACCGTACATATGCATTCCAACCAACTAATGACCAAGACACATGCCGAGGACTTACATTTGGGTAAGTGAGGTAATGGGTAATAAGGGGCTAAAATGAATTTGGAGATGTGGAGTTAACAGCCAAGCTAGCAACAACGGATCCAAATTAAAAACAATTCCCAACTTCATACTCAATATATATATCAATGCAAAACAGTGCTAATTTGCAGCACATAACTCACTAATCCCCATAAAATTGTTAACTCCCCATAAGATACAAATAAAACATGGGAGCGAAAAATTACAAAAATAGTATATAATTTGGCCCATGATTTTTCATAATCTTTCTTTTTCTTTTTTTTTTCCTTTCTTTTCACATTCTTTTTTTTTTCCATTTTCCACAACTTTTTCTTTTCATTTATATTTTTCCATTCCCTTCAACATGTCCACCAATCTTCTCAAACCGGATATGTAACCATATTGCAATGAAACATTCCCAAAAGCTACTATTACTTGCTCGGCTAGGGTAGGCTAAATTATAGATTGTAGCTATATAGGACAAAATGGACAATTTGGCTATGTGGAGCTCATGGGTAGAATGAAATAAAGGGAACGACCTCTCCTAACATGTGTCACCAACCACAGACCGAATGCATACAGGTATCAAGAAGACTAAATTCATGTTTATGCAAATTGATGTTACATGCCTTATAAAGAGTACTACTCACATCCTATATGAAACTGGTCATGGATGTCACCAGTTTACGAAGCTCTAACCTTAGAATGTAAATGTAGCTTGCCAATAATATGAGTCAAGTCTATTCGTTCAGATAAATTTGAAATAAAAACTCGTAGATTATGCACATTACCATGCCAACAGAATGTCAAGAATATGCGAGGTAAGGGTAAAGAGACTCAAAGTAGCGTAAAAAGTTCAACGTTCCGACTCAACCTAAATGCAGTAATAAACGTGAAAATTTTGAATTTTTACGGTTTTTTTTAATAAAACAACAATGCATGCGAAAATAAAGAAACTTGCAAACTGAAATGCAGGAAAACATGCAGACATAGATATGGATGCATACCTCCCCAAACCAAACCGTACAATGCCCTCATTGTACCTAAAATAGGGAAAGGAAATGCAAACTAAAAAGGAGAGAGTGTAGATGCGGAAAACTCACAAGTATACGCGAAGTAAAGACCTCCCCAAACCAGCCAGCAACATGGGAGGTCGCTAAATAGCTCCAAAACAGCATCACTGGAAGCGAATCCAAACGGAAGCACTCGATCGAAATGACACAATGATCGATCGAGTGAACTGGGAATCTAAGTAGGTCGATCGAGGAAGTAGGGCTCTCGATCGAAAAATCCTCTTTTGCAGGCACTCGATCGAGAAGAAGATATGTTCGATCGAGTGAAATTAGCAGCAAAATAGTTCGATCGAGTATATAGAGTAGTCGATCGAGCTATTCACGATAGATTCCGGCAAAGATGCAATAAACAGTCCGCGAAACTAACTAAACAGGCTTAACTGTTCCAGTCTATGGTTTAAAAACCAATTATTACACACTTAACTGAAATGTTTGAAAAACAACTAAAGATTAAAACTCCGGGTTGCCTCCCGGACAGCGCCAGTTCCAGACAGGTCCCAGCTCGACCATCTTTTCTTTTTCACCCAGCCATTCCAATGGTCACGATCAAAGCAACTCAAAGCTCTTAGCATTAGATCATAAATCTGCGCATGTGCTACACAAGAGCATAAGTAGCACCAAAATAGAAGAGGGGCATATAAGAGCAATCTGAAGTACCGTCTCAGCCTAACAAATTTTCGATGACAAATATGGTGAAACTTTAGTAGCCTAATTGTCCAACTGGGAGGGGGTGGAGCATCAAAATAAAAAGCAGAAATCACATGAGAAAGTGTACTATCAATACCAATAATAATGAAATTATCGTTAACTACCTCAGGTCGGCTGCTCCTAACGTCGGAATCATTGACAAAAGAGTAAATTACCTCTTCCATGCTAGGAACAATCACTGACTCAACTACCTTCTCGTTACCCTCCTCTGTGGGTTCTGTCCCATATATCGCGCCTCTAGAGCGTCCAGCTCGGCTTTCCAAATGGGGGATTCACCATAACCATTGTCTTCATCGAAATCGTCATCCAAAACGAACCAAGATGACATATCAATGCTCTCCGTGGCTATATCACTCGATCGAGAATGCATAATGCTCGATCGAGGAGTTTCTTCACACAGTTCACTCGATCGAACAAGGTAAGGTGTTCGATCGAGGTCCCCTTCTTCAGTATTACTCGATCGAACAGTATGGGGTGTTCGATCGAGGTCTCCCTCATACAAACCATTCGATCAAGTGGTAGGTTCTGCTCCATCGAATTCCTCCATATAGAATTCACTCGATCGAACATGATGGGCTGTTCCATCGAGCGTTTGATGCTGAACCGTGGTGAAGTGCTTGAGAAATGCTTCGTGCTCTTCAATTTCCGAGTTGTACAAATCTTCATCATTAATAGGCAGATCACGTCCTTCATAGGAAGGACCGCTCTCGGTACAAATAGCAAGTACCTCGTCTGAATGCCTATGGTCCATCTCGGCAGCTAATTGAGCTATTTCAGATTCAAATAACTTGACACGAGCTTCCCTAGCTCTATCAGATTCTTACACTAGAAGTGCAAGTGCCTTCACCAAGGATTTCAATTCAGCAACCTCTACGTTCTCTTCAACGGGAGGAAGGGTTTGTTATTGCGGGGGGCAGGTAAACAGAGACTTTTGACAGCCTCGTTGCTGAAGCGGATGTGGCGGCACATATGTAATGGAATGACTAGCTTGTCTACGCTGCCTAAACGCATAGACTTCGTCGCGCCAAATTTTGACACGGTCGTTTCCCACTAGACAGATAACAGCATTGTGCCCCGCAGCACCACATCTCTCACAGTAAACCACCTGCTGCACCATAGGATGAAACATAGATGGAAGATCAAAGGTACTCAAGCCTTCCCTTTGATGATCTTTTACCTAGAACTGCCTAGGTAGAACCTGTAGGGCCTATCAAAACAACACTAGAGAAAAAGATGAGAACTGCCTTAAGGAATAAATCCCTTGAGGCTAAAAACAGACAAAATTAAACAAGTAAATAAAATAGTTGCCTCCCCGGCAACGGCGCCAATATTTGATACCGTCGTTTTAGTACCAAAAATAAATACCTAAGTACTACTAACAGAAGTCAGCGGTAAGTAGGGTCGATCTCCACAGGGAGGCGGTCACTATCTACTTCTCAATTTAGTCCGTCTGAGGTCACAAGATGAGGGTTTGAGTTGAATAAACTAAACTAACTAAAGCAGGAAGAGATTTAAGAAACTAACTATAAAGAGAAGGAACTAGGATAGTCGGGTCATCAATAAATGTCAGATAGTTGCAGCTAAGGTCACAGATCGGTCGCTTGTATCGGTCTAACGGGCAACGAATATCTCCTTCCGGTCTCAATTCGCCCTAAAATACCATTAGCTTAGCTTCCGCCCTCACTAAAGCATCCTAATGTTCACTGTAGGTCTCACCCCTTCCAACCTTCCGGTCTAGGTTAAGGCTTACCAAATAAATTAGCTACATGCATTGATTCAAGAAGCTAATTACAGTTAATTGCAGTGATTAACAACAAAGACATGATAACAACGAAAGATCTGTAAACCTAATTAGCAACTAACAATAGTTCATTGAATCCCCTAAATCCTAGCAGAAGAATTAGCTAAACATACTAGTAAATAAAGCAAGAACAAGAGATGAAGAAATAATAACCATTGCAAATTAAAGAGAGTAAAGAGAGAATTACAAATTAGGATCCGGGAAGTAGAGTAACAGTAACGTCGAACAACAAATAAAGTAAAAGTGATGTATCCAGTGATACCTAAACCTAATTACCTCTCTCCTATTTATAGGAGAGGGATTTTATTCGACCTAAAACATAATAATAAGACAAAAGCCCGCGTCCAGCAGCTAAACACTCGATCGAGCCATTTAGAAATGCTCGATCGAACATAATCCAACAAAAACCACTCGATCGAGGAACCCCTAAATAACACATTTCGATCGAACACAAAAAGCATTCGATCAAGTCTTCTTATCCTCCAAGGTACTCGATCGAGCAATAAAAGCCTTCAATCGAGGGACTTTAACTTGGCCAGCTCATTATGTCGTTAGTTTCAGCATTGACTTGTTTGATTTAGCTTCCGAAATGACTTTACGCGTCCCATAGCAGCAGTATTTCCGCTCCGAATACACTCACCTCCTAAATGCAAGCAAAACGGACGATAAAAGGCTTGATTCCGCTACTTTCAGCTCCAATGCTGCAAATAAAGCAAAACAAACCAAAGTAGAATATTCAGGGCATTTCGTAGCATAAAACTACGAGAATCGCATAGAAATACGTGCATAAAGGACTTAAAAAGACTATATAAAATGCACGTATCAACTAATGATGATAATACATGGAAATTTATTGATCAGATAGCTACCCGCACTGCTGAGTATGGTAACCCCAGAGGTAGTAAGAGAGAGGGTGGTTTAGATAATGTTGTTGCGGCACAGCTGGAGGCCTTGACTGCTCAGATGGCCGAGTTAAAGACCTCTCAGTATTTGGGTAATAAGCAAGAAACTGTTCATGCCATGACTCAACAAGAAGTGTCCTGCGAGAGATGTGGAATTGATGGCCATAATGCGGCCAAGTGTATGAGTACCATTAAACAAGTTCATGCTTTTTAGTCTTTCAAGCAAGGTACTCCCTATTCTAACTTCTTTCCTGAAAGGAGTCAGAATGTATTTGCTCAAACCCCGCAACAAAATGCATATATTATTCCCTAAAATCGTGGTAATCAACCACAAGGGAACTTTGTTAGGTAAAATTAAGGAGAATTTCAACAGATGCAACCTCCTCCTCAAGCTCCTAGTAATGACATGGCCGAGATGAAAGCTTTGTTACAGCAAACTTTGATGATTCAACAAAAGCAAACGGCTCAGATTTCTGAACTTATAGCTCATAACAAGATGTTGGATACACAAGTTACTTAAATGGAGGCACAAAATCCTTCAGAACAACCTGGTAATCTTCCTCCTCAAGGTAAATAAGCACATGAACAAGTTAATGTTATTTCACTAAGGAGCAGTACTTCTTATCAAAGTCCGGATGTGCCCATTGATGAAGATGAGGTCCCTTACATGCATCCTAAGGAATTGGGTAATCTTGAGCTAAGAATTGACGAGAAAGAATTAAGCAAAGATCAAACACGGGATATGAAAAAAGGAGAAAAAATGAGGAAAAGCGTGTGTAATCGATCGAGTACGAGCGGGCTCGATCGAGTACACCCCCCCAGAAGTCGAATTTTCACGTGCTTCAGCAACTGCATTGGAATAAAATAGGATCCTCGATCGAGTAACCCCTAGGCTCTATCGAGTACACCCCATAACTGACGACGGTGCTTCCAAAACTATTTCTAAAGCAAAAGAAACCGAGCCAATTAAAATTCAACCACCTTTTCCACAACGATTGCAGAAGTCTAAGCTTGAACAAAAGTTCGGGAAGTTCATAGAGGTAGTAAATAATCTTCAAGTAAGTGTGCCATTTACTGAATTGGTTACTCAAGTGCCGGCGTATGCTATGTTTTTTAAAGAGATCTTGTCCAAGAAGCGGTCGTTTGGTGAAGTTGAGACGGTGGCATTCACTCAGGAGTGCGCGGCCACATTGCAAGCTAACTCACCACCTAAGCTAAAGGATCCAGAGAGTTTTTCTATTCCTTGTCATATTGGTAGTATAGCTATAGACAAAACCCTTTGTGATTTAGAGGCTAGTGTTAGTATCATGCTGTATTCTATATGCAAAAGGTTAAATATGGGTCAACTCCTTGTTACCAATATAACGTTACAAATGGCTGACAGATATTTAAAGAGCCTATTGGGTGTCTTAGAAGATGTGCCAGTTAGAGTAGGGAAATATTTATTCCAGTTTATTTCATTGTTATGGATATGGCTGAAGACTCCCAAGTACCTATCATTCTTGGTAGACCATTCCTTCACACTGTGGGAGCACTCATAGATGTTAGGGATGGTAGTTTAACATTAAGGGTTAGGGATGACACTATTAAATTTGTTCTTGATAACGCTTTAAGGCGTCTCCATTCAGTAGCTCCATGTTATATGCTTAATGTTGTTGATCCACCTATTCATGATTCTTTTGCTTTATGTTTAAACAAGAATCAGTCCGACGCCCCTGCTGCTGCGTCAGGACCATGGAGCAATGAGGTGGATAAGATAGAGAAGTTAATTTATGGGGATGAGCCTCATCCTGAGCCGGTGTAATACTCCGTATTTAATAATTATATTATAATAATATAATATACATGTATTTATACACTCACCTATACTACACTCACCCCACATATATACTCCCTCATACTTTATCCACCAAACCCTATCCATATGCAATCCACCAAAAATCCACCATCAAACATTAGAGAGAAAACAGAAAAAGAGAGAAAGGAAGACAAAGATCTTCTTTTGCCCTCCGCCTTGAGATCGTAAGGTAAACCGTCTTAAACTAGTTTTTATATTATTTAAATAAGACCATTGACCTTCCTTGACCCGGCTCATCCTTGACCTGTGTCCTTGACCACCATTGACCGTGTATATGACGGTTTGACCGAGTTGAAAAAGGGATTTTGGGGGTTTGTGTGTCACGGTTAGGGCTGAGGTTTTGAAGGGGTTGCGGGTTGGTTTGGTTCTGGGTATGGGCAGATCTAGGCCGAGGGTAGTGAAAGGAGTCGAGTAGTGGTTGTGGGTGGCCGTGAGGGCGGTTGTAGGTGGCGGAAAAGGGGAGAGAAAGAGGGACGTCGAGTGATGTCGGGTTTGTTGTTGTTATTGTTGGATTGTTGCTATTGTTGTGGGTGGTGGCTGCCGGAATAGTGGCCACCCTTGGACCCAGCGTGGTCAAGGCAGCACCGTGGTGGTGGTGGCAACCTCGGTGGTGGAGGTTTGTGTGGGTGTGCCGTGTGGAGGGTGCTGTTGTTGGTGTTTGTTGTTGGTAGTGGTGGTGTCAGCAGTTGGTGGTGTTCGTGGTTGCTACGGCTGGTCGTGGCCACCGTAGCCAGTGGTGGTGGTCCACGATGGTAGCGGTGGTCGTGGTGGTTTTGGGTTAAGTCAGGTTTTGGGTAATTAATAAGTCGGGTATATTTAGTTAATAAATTCGTATTTATTTAGTCGTATACGTATTTGTATAAGTATATTAGTATATTTATACATATTGGTATAAATAGATTAGTATATTTATACGTATTTGTATACGTATTTGTATGATTAAATGAGTGTATTTATACGTATTCGTATTATTATCGTATTTTAGGAAATGGGTTTTGTGAGACGGTTTTACGAGACGGGCCTAGCTTGTGTGACGGTTTACTTATGCGGATTTGTTGTGAGGTAGGTTTATCCAACTCAGTTTTATTGTTGCATTTATTTATAAAATGCGTCTTTCATCATTCATTTGCATTGAGTGAGTCGGTAATTGGCATGTTATATGGTATATCGTATTTGTTGTGTTGTCTTGTGTGCCGAGGACATGGTGGTTTGTTTGGTTACTTGTTTTAGAGACGTAAGACGGTTGGGAGACCGTCTTACGCTTAAATCGCCTCTTGGAGCTTCCCACTCCAAGAGGGATGTGCACATTAATGGCTTGAGTTATGGAGGGACTCGTGTGGTTGAGACACGGCGTCTGGAAGGGGATCCGGTTGGCTTCCGGACCCGGTACGTCTGGACGTGTCCCGGTACCTATTTGTGGTTATCGGTATGTCTAGGTGTGTCCCGGTACCAGTGTGGTTGTCGGTATGTCTGGGCGTGTCCCAGTAACGTGGTGGAGGTTGCTTGATGGTGGTTCATTCATATCATAGTCATGTCGCATATTCACACTCGAGTCGAGTCACACTTTATTTATTTTGTGAAACTGACGTTTGTGTGTCTGTGCATTGTAACCTATCTATTTTGGGGTAGCCTGTGTCGATCCATATGATATCTTTTGGTCATATGGGGAGCAGGTTATGTTCAGGTTGTTTGGATAGTACGCAAGAGACGGGACGAGCTTGATGATATCACGAGACGAGTCTAGTTGTCTAGAAAAGTATAGATGTCACGAGTTGTATTTTATTTATTCATTTGTTTACGTTTATGTAATTCACTAAACATTACATTAATAAAATGTTCTTTGATTGAAGTTTTGAAACACTACCTCGGGAAACCGAGATGGTAACGCTCCAATTATCTTGGCCGGATAGTTGGGGTGTTACAAAGTGGTATCAGAGCGACGATTTTGGAACCTAAAACCAATGAACCAAAAATGATTTTAGGTGAGTCTAAGTAAAATAAACCCGACATGAGTACAATAGAAGATCGGTTTTGGATGAGTAGACGCCCTCATGCCAAAGCTAGTGCCTATCATCTCTGTTGGACACTGCGGGGGTAGTTAGGAGTATGGGAATCGTGATGTGAATCGTAATATGAATGCATATGTGTTATTGCTTTAATGTGTATTTAGATATGGCATGGAATATGATCATTAGTGAAAGTGGTATGCATACATATGTTTTGTGACTCATAATAGGTTTATAGTATGATAGAATCACTCATGTACAATGTGATAGCATGTGATGAATGGATAAGTAGACTCATGTGAGTAGTATATCGTAGACATGATTAGTGTGTGTTGATATGAGGGGCGGTAGTCCCGAGTCTTGGCAAGTAGATGTCGTGTGCGTATTTGAGCTTTCTAGTGTCGTTGTCAGAGTATAAATGATGATAGTTAGTGGTAGAATAGTTATGATTTTGGAAGTAATGTACCAAAGATAGTGAGTGTTAGACCAAACCTAATCGAGTAGAGTATTACTCGAGTGTGTTGACCAGTCACTCGACCGAGTGGATGAGTCACTCGATCGAGTTGACAGTTCACTCGACCGAGTGTGCCTGTCACTTGACCGAGTGGACAAATTTAAGAAACTGGAAAACTTCTGAAAGATTTCCACTCGATCGATTAACATGTCACTAGACCGAGTGGAGTTGCACTCGACCGAGTGCCCTAACTACTCGGCCGAGTGGACAAATTCGTGTAAAATTTGTTTTTCTACCTTATCTTTTCATTTCTATATCGAACCTCGTAACTTCGGCATCGATTTATCTTAAAATAATTCAAAGTTTTCATATTATGATTTGTTATTTGAATTACACTTTGCTACTTCACTTTTCTTGATTCGTTTTCTCAAATTTCGACCATGTAGTGGAGTCGTCTTCTTCATTTTTCAATTCAAAATGGTTTTGTATATACACATGTTTATTCAAGTTTTATCAAATAATTGCATGACCTTGTTCAATTTCAAAGTAATGGTTGATTTTCTACATTATTAGAGTGGTCAAAAATCGGATTTTTACGATACATTTTTTTGTCCTTTCCCACCATGGATGAACTTAGAAACTTGTGTTTTTGAGTCGATAACCAAATTTTCGTGTTTGTTGTCGGGTCATATTGAACAAGAAAGGCTTGACACTTGTTGTTAATGTCGAATTTTTTCTTGTTAATGAAAATTTCATCTTAAAAGTTTACCTTAATCTTTGATTTTTCTAGTTGGAACTTGTTTTAATCGCTTTACAAAGACTACTATCATCCCTATTAGTGTGGTACTTTGTCTTGAAAACGAAGATTTCATCGTAAATTTTAGCCTAAAATTTTGAACCAAGTGAGGTATATGAGCATTTTTGATTTTACCCAAATATGGTTTAATAGTATTGTAAAACTATAATATTATTTTGGAAATTTGTAATAAAAAGGTGTGAATCAAAATTTTTCCGTCTTAAAGGTTGACACATTTCCCGAAAATGTTGTGAAAAATATAAATAAACTTTGATTTTTCGCTCGTGACGTACTTCGTTTATTCTTTATTATTCTAATGTTCGATTACAACGTTTTGTCAAATCGTATATAAGTAATTTTCCGTCTTAAGATTTTCTTTTTGAAAGTGAATGATACAACTACCCGGATTTTGACTTTTCTAAGTTATGTTTTATATCAATTGAAGAGTAATACTTTGAATTTCGCCTATAGAGACACGTAGCATCCTATGACGGGTTATTCCGTATTAAAATTTTCGAGAAATTTGAGACAAATGACCTTTATGCTAAAAGTTTTAATATAGCATTTGCATTTGAGTCATGTTTGAGTAAAATTTGCATTAGAGTTGAGTTTTGAAATTGCATCATTTTACAAAATTCATCATATTTCAAGTGTGCTATTAGGGCAATTTTAAGGTGTCGGTCATGGATTTCCTATCCCCTTCATGTTATTCGATTCCCTATCCTTTCCATACCCGTTTGGCTTATTTTAATTCCCATCATCCTTATCTGTTAAGTTAACCCGGGATATCCGGGCATAGAGTTGTGTGTGAGCCCAAAAGAGTGTTTTCTCACCCTTGCCTTAGGCATATGTTCCGATAAGACGAGTGATTTTGGACATAGTCATCAAGTTTAAGAATTTGGGAACACTAGGACGGTGATTGGCCCATGTAATGTTTTGAGTATGGCAAATCAAAATAGGATACTTAGCAGTTGTGTGGATTCATAGGTAGTGAAAGCCATTTGAGGACATGTGATGATGACCGGTTGAGCGCAACTCAGATGATTTGGTTAGCATATGGTTGAGTTAGAATTTGTAGAATGATGAGGGAACAATTAGGGAACTAAGAGTAAGGGAGAGTAATGACATGAGCTGATAAAAGTTGTGGAGAATGTGAGATGTGACTGGAGGAATGGTGTAAACTAGATAAATGGTGATAAAACTTAGGAATTTGGAATACGAGATAGAGAGTACTAGAGCAAGAGATGAGTTAGAGATTTACAAATGGTAGCCCATCATTCAGTGAAGAAATTGTTTTAAGTTTCGAGTGAACCCGTGTGAAGAGATAGAAATGTGGATGAGTTTGATCATCGATGATACATAAGGTAACCATTAACCTAGGTACTTAGGCATGATATGTAAAAGTGGTTGTGTTGGACTTCGACTCTGAGAGTGGTAGTATAGATTTTATTTGTAAAGTTGCCTCCCAAGCGTTATTGTGAAAATGCCCACGGTGCACATCGTGATTTTCTTAAGTGCTTGAGTGAGTGGTGATGTTGTTACTGTTCCTTGAGAGTGATGAGTGATTAGGCCGTGTCCATGAGATGGTGAAATGCGGTGTGTTTACCGTTATGACTAGAGTGTCGCACTACGGTGCCGTTGTCGATGATGAAATACTAGGGTTGCGTTGGTAGTATGCCTTGGATGGTTTATCTAAATTGTGTAGTGATGGTGGCCATAAGGCCAATAGTTGTGTTTGATTCGGTTGTTTAATGGTATATGAGTCACCATCGGGATTTATTAGCGTTTGTGTGACGAAATAGGAAGTTTGGGACCAAGTTGAGAATGAAAACATTCTGCCCCAGGTGACACTTGACCGAGTGGTCGCCTACTCGGTCGAGTGACCTTCTACAATCGACCGAGTGGACTACTTTGACCCTTGTTTTGTGGACATTTGACCAAATATTGAGCATGCACCCTTATTTCATGGTTTATATTAGTTGACTTGGGTTGGATGACCATGATTGACCTTACATGTGTGATATATGTGAATTATTTATGCTTGATCATATGGTGTAGAATTTTGCAAGCAATGGAAATCGTAGATTCGACATGAGTTGGTTGATGACATAATTGATATGAAAGCCCTGTTTGATGGGTGTTAATCGACGTGAATTCATTTTGTTGCGTAAAAGTAAGATGAAAAATGCAAGTTATGTGTTGCATAGTGGTCATTTGCATGATTGTATATATGGTCTTCCATATGAGCGGAAGTGTTGGTAATAGATGGGAATGGATGTTGATAGCACATGTGTGATCATGTGGTGGATTTGACGCGGTAAACGCGTGGCATAGTATCCGGAAAATGGGAATGTTGAGCATAGTTGAGTCACCTGACGAGTGACGTTGCATTATTTAGTTGTTTCATAGAGTCTGCATGTCCGTGATTAATTTGCATACAGATGCATGCATGAGATTAGACGTGATACATATGTGTGTAATAGTATTAATCGAGTCATACCCCGAGATCGATGTGTAGACTTAGAACCAATTGAGTTGGGAGGTTTTATAGGATTAGGGTTTCGAACCGTGGGCTGGACCTGGTACCTTGACGTTTAGGAGGCTCGTAGAGTAAAGTATATCATTCCATTAGAATTATGTGTGATTCACTTATGGATTTGCAAGCAATGAGTAGGAGAGAGAGTTAAACCTGGAACATAACCAATTGCGGAATTTAGTAATGAGTGAGTGAGACCGTATGGTGAGGTTGATAGTTGAACTTCGGGTCGAAGTTATCTTTTAGGGGGAGTGAATGTAACAATTCAAAAGTTTAGGAAAAAGAAAGTGTGGAATGTGAGGAATTAGTGAGAGTTGTGAGGAAATAGTGAGAATGGAACACCGAACTTTGGGAAGAGAGTACACATGAGATTTGAGGAAATAGTCGGAAAAGGAAGAGTGAGGTGAAACTTCGGGGATGGAGTTTATTTTAGGGGGGGAAGATTGTAATACTCCGTATTTAATAATTATATAATAATATAATATACATGTATTTATACACTCACCTATACTACACTCACCCCACATATATACTCCCTCATACCTTATCCACCCAACCCTATCCATATGCAATCCACCAAAAATCCACCATCAAACATTAGAGAGAAAAGAGAGAAAGAGAGAAAGGAAGAGAAAGATCGTCTTTTGCCCTCCGCCTTGAGATCATAAGGTAAACCGTCTTAAACTAGTTTTTATATTATTTAATTAAGATCATTGACCCGCCTTGACCCAGACTCATCCTTGGCCCGTGTCCTTAACCAACGTTAACTGTGTATATGACGGTTTGACTGAGTTGAAAAAGGGATTTTGGGGGTTTGTGTGTCTCGGTTAGGACTGAGGTTTTGAAGGGGTTGCGGGTTGGTTTGGGTCTGGGTATGGGCAGATCTAGGTCGAGGGTGGTGAAAGGAGTCGAGTGGTGGTTGTGGGTGGCCGTGAGGGCGGCAATAGGTGGCGGAAAAGGGGAGAGAAAGAGGGATGTCGAGTGATGTCGGGTTTGTTGTTGTTATTGTTGCGGTTGTTGTTGTTGTTGTTGTGGGTGGTGGCTGCCGGCATGGTGGCCACCCTTGGACCCACCGTGGTCAGGGCAGCACCGTGGTGGTGGTGGTGGCAGCCTCGGTGGTGGAGGTTTGTGTGGGTGTGTCGTGTGGAGGGTGGTGTTGTTGGTTTTTGTTGTTGTTGGTGGTCGTGGTTTTTGCGGCTGGCCGTGGCCACCATAACCAGTGTTGGTGGTCCACGGTGCCAGCGGTGGTCGTGGTGGTTTTGGGTTAAGTCGGGTTTTTGGGTAATTAATAAGACGGGTTTATTTAGTTAATAAATTTGTATTTATTTAGTCGTATATGTATTTGTATAAGTGTATTAATATATTTATACATATTGGTATAAATAGATTAGTATATTTATACGTATTTGTATGATTAAATGAGTATATTTATACGTATTCATATTATTATCATATTTTAGGAAATGGGTTTTGTGAGACGGTTTTACGAGACGGGCCTAGCTTGTGTGACGGTTTGCTTATGCGGATTTGCTGTGAAGTAGGTTTATCCTACTCAGTTTCATTGTTGCATTTATTTATAAAATGAGTCTTTCATCATTCATTTGCATTGAGTGAGTCGGTAATTGGCATGTTATATGGTATATCGTATTTGTTGTGTTGTCTTGTGTGTCGGAGGACATGGTGGTTTGTTTGGTTACTTGTTTTGGAGACGTAAGACGGTTGGGAGACCGTCTTGTGCTTAAGTCCCCTCTTGGAGCATCCCACTCCAAGACGGATGTGCACATTAATGGCTTGAGTTACGGAGGGACTCGTGTGGTTGAGACACGACGTCTGGCCGGGGATCCGGTTGGCTTCCGGGCCCGGTACGTCTGGGCATATCCCGATACCTGTTTGTGGTTATCGATATGTCTGGGCGTGTCTCGGTACCAGTGTGGTTGTCGGTATGTCTGGGCGTGTCCCGGTACTGTGGTGGAGGTTGCTTGACAGTGGTTCATTCATATCATAGTCATGTCGCATGTTCACACTCGAGTCAAGTCACACTTTATTTATTTAATGAAACTGACATTTGTGTGTCTGTGCATTGTCACCTATCTCTTTTGGGGTGGCCTGTGTCAATCCATGTGATATCCTTTGGTCATATAGGGACCAGGTTATGTTCAGGTTGTTTGGATAGTACGCGGGAGACGGGACGAGCTTGATGATATCACGATACGAGTCTAGTTGGCTAGAAGAGTATAGATGTCAAGAGTTGTATTTTATTTATTCATTTGTTTACGTTTATGTAATTCACTAAACATTACATTAATAAAATGTTCTTTAATTGAAGTTTTGAAACACTACCTCGGGAAACCGAGATGGTAACGCTCCAATTATCTTGGCCGGATAGTTGGGTTGATACAGTCGGTTTGCAGCTTTGATGGCGATGTTGACATAGAAGCTGAGCTGGATGCCTTGGAGGCCGAAATTTTTAGAGAGGAGCCCGTCAAAGTTTTTGATGAAGCTCCTATGATGGATGATGAAGCACCTCATCTCTTCCTTAAAGATAATGAGTTGAAGAGCGATGAGCATACTTGCTCGTATTTTATATTAGATTTTGAGTTTGATGAGCCGGAACTTTATTCGTCTCTTATTTTCTTTGCTTGGAATTTTTATTGGTGCTACTTATGTGTTTGTGTAGCACATGCGCTACTTTTTGATTTACTATTGCGTGCTTTAAGTTGTATTGATTATGCCTTGCATGGCATATGTTTTTAAATTCATGAAGTTGTCCGTTGGATGTGTACTCGATCGAGTCCAGCCAGGCTAGAGCGAGTACCCTTGGTTTTTGGGTTTAAAACGTAGCTGGCTTGTATGGAATTGCGCAGTTGGTCATTCTCCCCTATTTTTGCAGCTGGTTTGGGGGAACTCCTATGCTCTTACCCGGTATTCTCTTTCCTTGTATCTACTTTTATTGTATTATCTCTAGTTATTTCCCGTTCCTTTTGTTAGATGTGTCCTTTAGGTTGCTGAAAATTTGTTTTGTTATTGCTATGTTGTAGGCGTCACAATGAGGACACTTTGACATTTAGGTTTGGGGGAGGAGTCTTTTATTATGTTGTGTGATTTATTTCTGTTGTGTGCTTTTATATTATGTTAAGTGCATTTAAATTAAAAATCCACTAAAATTAAAAAAATTTCAAAATAATTAAACATGTTTTCCTTTGTTGTAAGTCGAGTCTTGGTGAATTAAATAACAATGATGTTAAATTGCATTGTTTTTGCATTTGAATGCCAAATAGTTATCCATGTACATTGTTTTGACCCGTTATTTATGAAAACAAAGCTCATAACTCGAGTCTTGACCATATTTGACACGCCTTATACTAATTAGATTTGACATAATTATGTTGGTAAACTACTTAAATTCTGAGGTCTATAGAGCTTCCTAGGCCAGGAACATCAATAAACTGGTCTCATTGTCAATTAGGCTTGAGTGTGGTTCTCCTTGTGGAATGTGTAATATCAAACTGCATAAGTGTGACATTAGTTTCTTAACTTTTACGCGTTCATATGACTAAGTACATGAGGAAAGGCGGTTCTTACCGTTCAAATAAGCCTTACAATTATCCCTTTTGTTAGCCCGTTTGAACCCTTGTAGCCGTTTTATATCCCATCTAATAGCTACAATCCAGAATTTGCCTACCTTATCGGAACAGTCGCAGTTGCTTGTTTATCATGTCTATTTTGCTACTATGATTGGGTTGGGACTATTATTGTCATTTGTGGGTTTAGCAGAATTATTTAGCAATTGTGTTGTATCCTTTATGTTGGAAAAAAAAATATAAAGCAAAAGAAAAAAAGAAAGAGAAATTCGAAAAATTGAAGAAAAGAAAAATATATGCTTCATTGTCATTTGTTAGGGGAACAGAAGGTTGTTTTGCTAGAGTCTAATGCATATTTGGAGAGTAATTTGATTGACTCTCATGTATTGTCAAAGTTGAGATGATTTCTCTAGTTGGGTTGTATTTATGCTTACTTTTGTCTAGAATTGGTTTTTGGTTTAGCGCTGCGACTACCATCTTAGCCTCACATATCCATACGTGCCTTGACAGAAACCACTTCTATACCATTTGCCCATTTGCCACCTTATTGTCCTTGATACATGTACTTTTGTCTATTTTGTGAATGCGTATTAGTTGGAGAAATTTCTATTACATTAGATTGCATGCATGTTTCATAAGTTGAGTGAGCGCTTATACTTCTTTCTATCTTCACATATGAATTACCAATACTTATGAGTGCATGAGTGAATTCGCGAGAATCCGACTAATTTATCTTGCAAGATCGAAAGGTATTTGGCATTTGTCTATAGTACGGTGACATGAGATTTGGGCTGCGTTTTCTATTACCCGTGCCTTTGAATTTGCTTTATTGATACACCTTGGTCATTGATTTGTTATAAATATGGATAGCTTAGGATTTGTATATGTATCAACATTAGCTCTGAGTTGTTTATTCGTCATTTGTATGATTGCCTTATGTATTGTGTGATGCTTTGCTTGAGGACATGTAAAGAGATGGTTTGGGGGAGTTTGATGAGTCATAGTTATATACATATTTATGCCCCACCCAGTTACTTTTAATACGGTTTTCGTGCTAATTTATATTAATTACATGCCTTTTATGCTAGAATGTCGATACTTTCGTTGTTTGGTGTTTAATGCAGGAATGATGCATTTATGGAGCAAAGGAATGAAATGAGCACCGCGGAGTGGGAATGAAAGAATACACGGAGCATGGCACGGGAATATAGAAGAATAAAGGAAGAGAAGTGAAGAATACAACACGAAGAAAAGAGTTGAAACAGGAAAGATACTCGATCAAGCCCAAGTGAACTCGATCAACTGGGAGTGTACTCGATCGAGTGCACCCAGGCTCGATTGAGTACACACTATTTTAAGGGTTTTTCCGCAATTTCCTTAAGTCGGTTATGTTTTAGTATAAATACCAAATTCATACCCTATGTCATTTTTACGTTTTATTCTACCTAGCTACGTATAATTTACCCTAGAAAACTCTCTTAAAACTCTTAGGTTAGTTTTATTATTATTGTTTTCGGATATAAGCATTCCTCTATTATGGTACTCTTTAATCTCTCATTATTTATTAATTCAAGTTCCCGTCTATACAATTATTTCATCGTTCATCTTATTATGTCTTTAGCTATGTCTTTCATTCATTTTATTATTGTTATTCCCTATAGTATGCGTAGCTAAGCCTCTAATCTAGGGTGAATGGAGATCTAGGTTGTTAGAAGGGGGATTAATTAATGAATTGATAGTTAAATTGCTTATTCGTTGTTGTTCAGATTATTGTTCTTCATCTAGTTAGTTAATTACTGGCCAGGGTTAATTGACTAGTATAGCGAATTGATACTTTCACCGACCAGGTTTGAATCAATATAGGCTGCAATAACTGAATAGAGATAATTTAATGAAAGCGACCGCATGTTAAATTAGATGTAAAGGGAATATTGAATCGACCGATCATATAACATTAAACAACGTAATTAGCTCTGTTGATAAATTAAATCTCACCCCCGGATGACTACCTAGTGAACTTGATCCCTTGACTCTTTAATATTATCGAATTTGTCTTTTATTTACATCGCAATTAGTTTTTAGCAAACTAATCAAATCCTTTAAGAAAACGGTTACCTTAAGACGAACTTAAATATTAGCAAATAGAACAATTAACTCGCCTCCCTGTGGATTCGACCCTTTCTTGCCACTAGCTATTTTGTTAGTACTGAGATATGATTATTTCAATATAGGCCACACGACTAAATCCTTATCAGTTTTTGGTTGGAAAAAAGAAAAATCAGCTGCAAAAGAGTGTCAAGAACTACAGCAAGCTTGTGCTCAGTTTCTCAGCCAAAAAGCTAAAGCTGCTTGGATTAAAGATGGGGACTGCAACTCAAAATATTTTCATGGAGTCATCAAAGAAAAATTCTTGAGAAATCAGGTGCCCAATATTGTAGATGCCAATGGTGTGAACACTCTGATCAACAAGGATATCCAAATGCTTTCCTCAACTACTATATCAATCTGCTGGGTACTGAGGTAACAACTGATGTTGTTAACATTATAATCATAAGAAAGGGTGTTATATGCTCAATGGATCACACTGTGACCTTGTTAAAGCCTTTCACTAGGAATGAAATCAAGGAAGCTATATTTTCTATCTCTGGTCATAAGGCACCTGGCCCTGATGGATTTTCTAGTGCCTTCTATAAAGATGTCTGGAGTGTCATTGGAGATTAGGTCTGTGGCGCTGTTCTGGATGTGTTTGCTACAGGTAAAATACTTAGGCAAATCAATGCTACTACTCTGACCTCACTTCCTAAATGCAAGAGGCCCACCAAGGTAACTCGGTTCAGACCCATTGTCTGATGTAATGTCATCTACAAGTGTCTTTCTAAAATTATTTGTAGTAGACATGCTTTGGTCCTGCCTGACCTCATAAGTGTGAATTAAGGGGGCTTTGATGAGAGTGTCGTTGGGGCTCTCAATCAAACACATTTATATTCTCAACAAACAACTAGTTAGTGGTTAAGTCGAGGTCGATCCATGGGACGGTGTGCTTTGGGTTCTAAGTCTATCTATCTCAATTTATGCTAGTGTCACAATTTGTTTGGGTTTGTAGTTGTGTTCTAAACTAATGAAAATAAAGTAAAACAAACAATAAATTAAGAGATGTAAACAATTGATTAAAAGCACTAGGGTGTCATGGGTTCATAAGGGATTCATGGGACTTGATCATACAAACATGTTCTCTACTAGATGCAAGCACTTATTGTTGTGATGGGATCGAATTAGTGTATATCTTACAATCCCTAAGAAGGTTTGGGTCCCGGAGCCGAATCGATTAGATTGTACAACACCTACAAATCGACTTAGTCCTTCTTAATCAACTATATGCATGGTCTAATGAGACTCGATTTGGTTTATGTCTTACAAGTCTCATTGAAGAGGTAGGTGATGGGTAAAAAATGCAAGGATTCATAGGCTCGCATTTCATCGAACATGACATGTGCATAAGTTGAAATCACAACAACCAAGCAAATAAATTATGTGAACATATTAGATTAAGCATGAATCATTCCCCATGTTTGTTTCCCCTAATTACCCATTAACCTTAGCTAAGGAAACTACTCACTCATGATCAAGTTTAACATGTTAATAAGGTTGTCAATCATACTAATAAAGCCAAACATGATGAATAAATGAAAGTGATTAACAATAACTAAACAAGAGTAAAAGAGATTATACCTACGAAGATGATTCCAAATAATAAAGCAAAGAATAAAAGAAGAAAACTTGATTGATTGATGAAGAGTTGTCAATTCTCCAATAATAACCCAATAATCTTTAATTACCCAATAATAAACGTGAACAATAATTAAGGAAAGATTAATGTGTGATTTGTGGAAAGATTAAAGAGTAATCTATTCTAATCTACTCCTAATGAAGATTTAATCTAATCTAAGGAAACTTGATCTAAGCTAAGAATTGTTATCTCTTGATTATTACAAGTGGGGTATATATAGTAGTACAACACTAGGTTAAGTAAGGATAGATTAGTAAATAACAATGCTAAGTTTTGAATTGGGAAATGCAAGTCTTGCGAGGAGATGAGCATATCACGCCGCTAGTGCTCCTAATGATCCGCTCGGACCAGGAGAGGAGACGCTCGGATTGTGAGGGAGGAAGACGGTCGTCTTCTGCAAGGGACACTCGGATCTTTTGAGGATGATCCGCTCGTCTTGTGCCTAAGACGCTCGTCTTGTTGTACAGCATGATCTTTAAATACTCCTTATTCTTGCTTTGTCGGTCATCGTTCTTGCCTCCTCCTCTTCGTACTAGTCCATCCAAGGTCGTCATCAACCTTCCAAATATGCACGGGAGACGGGAATTCCGCCTCATTATCTTCTTTCCTACAAGACATATACAATGCAATAGGAAAGCAAAATAGGAAGGAATTGACGGATAAAATGGTCATGAAATGCTATATTAGTATGCGAAATAGGTTCAATTAGGGGACTAAATGTGCGCAATTAAGAGTCACATCAGGCTTCATAAGAGGTAGAAGTATAGTGGAGAATATATTTGTGTGTCAAGATCTAGTGAGAATGTATAATAGACAGACTTGCTCTCTTAGATGCATGTTTAAAATGGATCTTATGAAGGCTTATGATTCAGTTAGCTGGACATTTGTTGATGAAATTCTTAAGGCTTTTAAGTTCCCACAAAAAATCAGAGAGTTGGTTATGGAGTGTATGACAAGTGCTTCATTTTCAATTGCACTTAATGGGGATACTTTTGGATTTTTTAAGGGTAAAAGGGGATTGAGGAAAGGAGATCCTATGTCTCCTTTATTATTTACCCTGTGTATGGAATATTTGAGTCGTATTTTGAGCTGGGCCACTGAGAAATTACCTTTCTCCTATCATCCTCTATGCAAACCACTTAAGTAAACCCACCTCATATTTGCGGATGATTTGTTGTTCTGTAAAGGTGATGCTAAATCTATGATGGTAATTATCAGAAGCTTCTCATCCTTTTCTAAGGCCTATGGGTTACAAATGAATGCACAAAAATCTTGTGCTTATTTTAATGGGATCCCCAAAGAACTCAAGAAGGACATCTTACTCATCTCTGGCTTCAGTGAGAGTTAGCTTCCCTTTAAGTATTTGGGGGTTCCTTATAACACCCCCTTCTTACCTGGCCAAGGTAAGATCGGAGTTGCAATTAAGAAACAATTATTATAGATAAAAAATTTAGTGGATTACATGACCATAAATGAATAAATGAAATAAAAGTACAACTTATAACTATTATACTCCTTCTAATGAAAGTTATCTCGTGCCGACTCGACTCCAAGTCTGAAGCTCGTCCCGTCGCCCGCGCGATACTAAAACAACCTGTAATTAATCTGCTCCCCATATGATCGAAAATATCATATGGATCGACACAGGTCACCCCGAAAATAGGTGACAATTACACAGACACACAACACGTCAGTTTCAATAAATAAATACAAGACACGACATGATAAGTGAATATGCAACATGCAAATTATATGGATGAGACGCTATCAAACAATCACCACCACGGTACCGGGACACGCCCAGACTACACTGGTACCGGGACACGCCCAGACATACCAACAACCACAAACAAATACCAGGACACGCCCAGACGTACCGGATCCCCTGCCAGACATCGTGTCTCAACCACACGAGTCCTTCCGTAACTCAAGCCATTAATGTGCACATCCCTCTTGGAGTGGGAAGCTCCAAGAGGCGACTCAAGCGTAAGACGGTCTCCCAACCGTCTTACGTCTCCTCAACAACAACATATCCTCCACAGACACAATGATAACCAATACATGAAATACAACCCAACATATCATAATCATCCTCTTAGTGATGCAATTAACCACTAAATATGTTATAATGCAAATGTCCTAATTATGTGAGACTAATTACAACATAAACATCAACAACACCATATTATTGAAACCGAGTAGCATTAATCTGCCTTTTAGCATTCATCACAAGCAACTCGACTCCCACACGATTCCGTCTCGCAAGACCGTCATAATCCTATACAAATCATGTAATACTATCATGAATACATCCTATACTAATATATACTACCAAAACCCCTTATTATTACCTCTTAATTTCCCCTATTACACATACTAATTACTAATTAATTACTCATAACAAAACCCCTAAAAGTTAGGGTTTAAAAGACTAGAAAAGGGTAGATCTTTACTTACTAGATGAAGGAGGTGAAGAGGAAGGTGGGAAATCCTCTAACCTAAGCTTGAATCCCAATTAGAAGGTGTTTGTCAGAGTTTTAGAGAGAAGGGAGAGAGTTTAGAGAGATAAGAAGAAGGATAGAAATGATTTTAGGGTTAGGCGAGAAAGGGTTTAACCCGTGTTCTGAACAACGTCACTCGACCGAGTGCCGAGTCCACTCGGTCGAGTGGACTCACTTGATTGAGTAGGTACCTCAATCGGTCGAGTAGACACACTCGATCGAGTATACTTTTCACTCGGTCGAGTAGATCCACTCGGTCTATTGCAGCTCCACTAGGTCTAGCCTAGGTCCTACTAGGTCTAGTGTAAGGCTATCCTTTACTCCTGAGTGATCTCTTATCGGGTCTAAGGGTCCTCTCACTCATCCCAAGGTCCAAGTACGGGTAGAGAGAATATATATATATAAATATATATATAAATAATATATATATATATATATATATATATATATATATATATATATATATATTTATATATATATATATATATATATATATATATATATATATATATATATATATATATATATATATAGAGAGAGAGAGAGAGAGAGAGAGAGAGAGAAAAAAAACTGTATATTTATTCCATTATGAAGGGTATATATACAATACAATGGGATGGAGTTTCCATAAGTTAATATATTCTAGAGTTAATTAAGATATGGACATTCATATAATAATATTTCATAACATTCTTTTTACGGAAAATTCAAGTGATACCCTCGAACTTTGTCATTTTACACGTGGTACCAAACTTTTAAGTTTGTGTACATGATACCCTCCATTTTTTATTTTCATGTGCAACATGCCTTTTTTGTCGCTATAAAAAAACTCAATTGAGCATAACTCCTAGACCGGAATTCAAAATCGGACAATTTTTTTTCCTAAAATGATTATCTCCTCATAATCTACGATTTGAGAAAAAAAATTGTCGACTGACATTTTATAGGGGTTTTTTTCAAACGAAAATCTCAAATCAACCATATTTTCGATCTTAAATTTCCGAATGACCATTTTCGTTTTATCAATCAATAGATCACGAAGAGATAATAAATTTTAAAAAAAATTATTCAATTCTGATTTCTGGTCTATGATTTATGTTCAATTGAAAATTTTAAAAACGATAAAAATGGTTCGTTTATGCTTCAAAATCAAATCTCAGGGATAACATGTGCACAAACTTAAAAAGTTGGGTACCACGTGAAAAATGACAAAGTTTGAGGGTACCACGTGAATTTTTCGTTCTTTTTATTGCAATATATTCTTTTTTGTTTCATAGGATAACATGGCTTTAGACAGGGGCGGATCTAGGGGGCTCGGGTGGGCAGGTGCCCACCATGAATTCTTACGTGAATTTTCCGTTCTTTTTATTGCAATATATTCTTTTTTGTTTCATAGGATAACATGGCTTTAGACAGGGGCGGATCTAGGGGCCCGAGTGGGCAGGTGCCCACCATGAATTCTTAGAAATAAATATTTATCAGTATCGTAAATTTACAGTAAGATATAGTAGCTCAGATGGTAGAAATGAGTGTGTGCAGCTGGCAGGTACCAGGCTCGACTCTGGAATTATGCAATTTTAGTGAACTTTTTTTTTGTTTGGCTTCGCCCATCAGCCCACAGCCCATGTCGTTCATTGTTGTTTTAAACTTAGCCAAAAAATGGTTAGCAACAAGATTTGAAACCTAGACCTCAAGATAATATACCAAATACACAACCATTGAAGCACTTGTGTTTATTGTTTATGTAATAGTATTGGAATGTAATATATTCTATACCAAGTGATATTATCAATTACTACAAAGTATAATGAAATCTACCGCATTTCGGAGAAAAAAAAAATCTACCTAAAACATTATTTATTAGAAAAAATATCGATCTAACCAATTAATTTGTCATTTTTTCTTAATTTCTACGACATTAGTTTAGGGAAAAAAAATTCAAAATATTAAAATGTTCTTAAAGATAACAATAATGTACTGAAATTTTTTTCGGTGCCCCACTACTGCCCCCCTTATACGAAATTCATGCGTCCGCCCTTGGCTTTAGAAGAGCATACATGGTTTTCTCTATGTTACTCTTGTATTATGATATTTTAATTTACTAAGCTATATAATATTTGAAGTACGTTATATGAAAAAAAATGTTATTTTATTTTTATAATCTCTTTTTATATGTAACCAATTCATTAAAATTAATGGGTACAATTATACAACATAATATTGCACAAATAAATTAATATAATATTGTAATAATAAAATAATAAAAGCTTATTTATATGTTCTAGTAAGAGAGGATAACATTTATAAACGTAGAAAAAGTTATAGTGATGTAATGTGATTCTTTTTTTTTTTACGAGATAACTTATTTTACAATAAAATCCTAGAATTAAAATTCAGAATTTACTTCTAATTGTTGTTTAGGTCGTTTAATTTACTTTAAAGATAAAAAAAACATTTTTTTTAAATAACAAATAATAGTGTGGCATGTTAAAACTCATTTAAAAGAGAGAATGATGTTATTTAGTGCTTTGATTTTTTTTTATTGGTTTTTTGTCTTTTCCTAATATGTGACTTGGGGATGTAGATGTGGGTTGTGTAGATACCTCAAAATGTTTATATGTCATTTTGGACACGGGGCGCTTGGGAACAAGCGTTTGTATTTGTGGAGTCGCCACCAATTTTTATGGGAAATTGGAACTGTTCGAATACCTCGCGTCATGTCAAGACACAAAGTAGTGACATGAACACTAAGAACTCGTTACCCTTAGCATTCTATGTCTAGAATGACTCTCGTGGATGCCAATGAACACGGATGTTCACAGAGATCTGGAGTAAGGGGTGAGGGTACGTATTAGGAAGTCCTTTTACTGAACACCTAATCCCGCCCGCCTCGATAGCGGCCTCTACTAATGATTAGGGAAATCGTCTATAGTTGATATGTCGTCGATTATATGCATGCAATGCAACATACACAGATTAGTCCAAACATGTGAATTAAACTATGTCGGTTAACATGTAATTTAGCACTCACTATTGTCGAAGTAGGGTTTAGAATTAGTTACATGTTAAAACAAGTAAATAAATCATCCAATAATAAATAAATAAATAAATGCAATAATTAAAATTACAATAATTACAACGAATTAATTGATTTACGTCAAAAATATATTTAAGACGGATAATTTGAGAAAAACAAGAGAAAATAAAATAGGTTAGAAAATACGGACAGATTAATGGTGATACTACGGTTAATAGTCGATTAATATGTAAACTAATGAATTAGGTCAAAGCAAGAACGGAAGTTCGTGAGACGAGCTCAACTGAACAGCGCAAAGATTGTCGCGCTCTCTTGGAAGAGGCGCAGCTGGTCACCGCGTCATTTCGGGCCGAGTTCGGGCGTGAAAGTCGAATCGCGGGTTGTTTACGTTCGTTGGTAATTTTAATCATTGATTATCGATTTTTGACTCGGATGAAAGTGGTTTAGCAGGTTAATTACATATGAAATTGTCATAAAAGCGATAGAACACAAGTTAAGACGGGTTAAAACGAATTAATCTAATTAAACTAATTAGGTCAAATTAAAACGGATTAAAACTAATTACAAATTAATTAGGTTATTTACGAAAACGGAAACGAGGTAAACTGTAAATAAACGGTGAAAATATGTACAAAAGTCGAATTCCAGGAACTTGATATGAACGAATCGAGTCTCTAAAATCCGGGTTTGATTTTAATGGCGAAAACCCGCAAATATTGATTATAAGGAATTTAAACCGTAGATAAAACGTGATAATCGTTAAGAATATGTGTTAGAAGATTATTATGTACGAAACAAAAGAAGAAAAAACGAGAAAAGACGAAACCAACAACGAACAGAGGAAGAAAAAGAAAAGCAGGAACTGCGGCAACCTCAGGAAGAGGCGCAGCAGATGCCGCGACTCTTCGAAGAGGCGCAGCAGTTGCTGCGTTTCTTCTCGACGTCTGCCTGTTGTTAATCCGTGAAAACAATTTCATAAAGGGTTTTAGAAATCGGTTTTAAATATGCTTTTGACGTAAATCTTACATTAATTGATACAATAAATAAAATACAGTAATAAGATGGGATTTACACCCTCAGACTTACATGTTTGACGAAACGAGATTAAATAAGTTATCGATTTAGTGATTGCTCGACTCGAATGTATGAAGAAAGTGCCCTCGTGAGAGGATTTAGATTAAATTGATTGATGTGTAGTGGTCAAATTGGTCGGTCATGCAACATGACTGGTACTCAGAATGATCTGAGCTTATGTGGTCGATTGATCAAGCACGTAGGCGTCAATAAGCTTAGAGCACGGTCTTAGAATGCAAAGGGAGAAGAGAAGGGCGGACACTCGCGTGAAAAATATGTGGGACGGAGGTCCCTATTTATACTAGAAAATATGAAGAGTCATGGAATGACTCAAACTTTGGAAACAAATCACAGAAAAAATCTGAAAATACGCAGAAAAGGGCTGGGGAAGAGGCGCAGCAGCTGCTGCGGTCCTTCAAAGAGGCACAGCAGGTGTTGCGTCCTTTCCCCAGAGGTTTCCTCCTGCGGAAGAAAGATTTCCGCGTTTCTTTTATGGAATTGCGGTAGATCTCAACTTCCTTATAAGATTTTGGAGATATATTTTGCCAAAAGATGTAAAATTAAATTTATGGAATAAATATATCCGGAATATTCTAGGACATTCCGACCCGGCATTTTAAACGATTTATTAGAAAAATGAAGCGGTTTTTGACCCGGACTCCAAATGAACTCTAATTACTGTCAAAACGACCGTATCGGCGCATAGATGACAACCAAGGGGTAGACACAAGTATTTGAGCTGTCACTTGATGATAAACTTATGAACTATCATAAATCGCTCCGCGTACCAAACATGCGGCCCAATCATCACCGGGTGGCTTGCAGGAGGTGCAGAAATGAGGTATCTACAGAGCCCCCACTTTGACTGAGGCTTGGACAAGGCGAAAGTCAAAGTATAGCCATCAGGTCAATCGAAGATTACAACCTGACGACTATGGCGACGCGAGGCGGCTCAAGGGGTATGAGCCAAGGACCTGTCGTCGGGAACATTTTATAGTCTGTCGACTATCGTGTTGGAAATCATATTTTAAATATCACATATTTTAGTTTAAAGTTTTAGTCATAAGAACTTAAAGATCTTATGCATGCAAAACATATAAATAAGTGTAAAGGAAAACCGGTTCCTTACATTGAATATTTCGGTTTATGGGCACAAGTAAGGTCTTCTACCTTCACTTGTTCTTGAGCTATGATGAGTAATGGAATGATCGTCCAAAGACTTCAAGTGTAGAAGTCACTCCTCTTGATTGCACCCAAGATTATCCCTTATCTCTACTAAATAATATGTGCTAGATATTTGTTTAGTAGTTTACCTAAAAATTGATTACTAACACTCATATATTACACTAATAACATTAGTAATTTGATTTGAACAATTTGAATCAAGATTTCTCAAGTTTTAGAGAAAGATGAAGAAAAATAGAGAGAAGAAAGCATGTGAATATCTTTAACATGCATAAAGAGAATGAATTTAGAGAACATAAACAAAAGTCCCCTTAGCATGGTAGGAGGGTGACAGTTATGGGGAGTGTGAGGACCAATATATGGTCCTTCCCTTTTACTTTTGTTCTTATCTAAATGTGTAGGTATGATAGCTAGTTAGACTAGGTATCATTACAAGTATTTTATCTCATAAAATAAATCAACCACAATCCACTACCACAACCTATATTTCGGTCCACATATAAAATGGACTACCATTTTATTTTTGTCAATTTGTCACTTGTCACACAATATGTCACATGTATTATGTTACATGTTATTAATTAATTTGATGCATATTTATCACATAAATATCATTTCATGAATTAATTAAATTACATACAACAAATTGACTAGTGATACTTGATCACATAAACAAAATGGGTCATATAATTATAATTCACAACATTTTGTAATTATAATTAACCATTCATTCTTATCTCTATTGTTTCTCAAACAATAAACAATTTTAGTAACAAAGCATTTTATTACTAAAATAAATCTTATTTAATCCCATTACAATAAGATGATTATTCTCTCTCACAAATTGAATTGTTCAATTTTAAGGAATTGATCAACTTGCATCGTCATACAATTAATCAACTTTATAGATAAGGGCATCATCCTTTAGGTGTGACCTTAAGGGATCAACTAACCACCACCGTCCCACGACAGTAACGTCAAACTCTAGCAAGCCAATCGTTACTGATTAATGTTGGTCAGTTGACTATATAATTGAATCATCCCTTACGCATTCTTTAAAATGAGATTTAAACATGTGATCATCATGATCGACAATTGTGATCGCATTATTATCGGGGACACTCCAACATATAGGGGAGGTTCGTTTAAAGTCCATTAGACTAAGTAAGGAGGCTCACCAGCCATAAGAAGAGATCGTACCTGAGACTTCTTTCTCGAAACAAATAATATTGAGAATAGCAGGACGTCGGTAGGAACTGCTGGGGGAATCTGCCTGCGTCGGTCTCAAGCGAACTCTCGTCGGGGAATATGCTGATGATTCTTGTCTAGATCATCATTTCTTGGAATTTTCTGGTGTCTGCTTCCAACCCAACTCCATCTCTCGAGAAGTACAATCGGCTGTCATGAACTCTCGGTGGATGAAAAGGCGAAATCCGCTCGTTGTTGCAAGCGAAGTCTTGATGAAATACTGCGACGGTTCGCATTATGCTTGAAGATAAAATACTGTGACAGTTCACAGTCTGCTTGGAAACAAAATACTGCAACAGTTCACAGTCTGCTTGGAGATACGGGTCCGGACAAAAATAAATGCCCAATAGACCAATATGTGATATATGGTGTTGGAGAAGAGGCGCACCAAAGATAGGCCCACTTGTAACTAACTTGTAACGAACTTTTGAAAATTGAGCTGGAAAGGATCTGGGGACGAGGCGCAGCAAGAGCTGCGACTCTTGGAAGAGGCGCAGCAGATCTTGCGTCTTTTCCTGAGTTCATCCTTGTCTGAGTAAAAACTCGACAGAAGTCGTGTTTTATTCGTTATAACAAAACACAAATTCTTCTTAAACTCTCTCAAATTCCGACCATATTCTGCCAAAATTTGATCAATCCACTCCATTAATCATGACTAATAGAGGTCTGTGTCTTATCTTTGCTGTAATTCGTGTATTTGCTTAATTTTGATTGAAAAAATTAGGGTTTTTATACCCAAATTTCGAAAATTTTGGGGCTTTTTCCCCAAATGGATTCATTTTGTAATATTGACAATAGAAATGGATAATAGGCAATGTTAGGAACATAAACATGTATTCTTTTTGAATTTTCGTCGAGTATTGAACATTTGAGCGAATTTGAGACGGTTTCTCAGTTGTTTCGAAAATTCCTTCGAAAATGCCTTTAGGGTTTCCCATTTTTGATGAAATTTGGTTTTTTTGAATCCTTGTGTAATGGTAAACTTCCTATCATGTCTGATTTTTGATTGGTGACAGCTTTTTCAGGACACTTTTCCTAGGCATAATCGCTATTATAGCTAAATGCTGCCGAATTTTCGACTCAAACCCATGACTAGGCTTGAACTTAGACTTGACTTGACCCAATTTACCACATGAGTGATCGGGTTTCGAAAGAAATGGCCAAAGATGGCAAGAACAGGCCATTTTCAGGGCTCGAAAAGGCTTGAAACAAACTCATCAAGGCATGTCGTCACTTGACGCGGCCTAATTTACTTCGATTTTGCAGGGGACGTTCCTTCTACATCGTGGAGGGCTCCCATGGACGTAGACCTTGACTTCGACCCTTCTCTCACTCTTGAAGAGGTGATCGGGGAGGCTGTACAGAAGGAGGTTGGGGAGGTCCCGCGGCGGGCCAACGTAGGGCGTGGTGGTCGTCAGATGGTGGGGGCGCCCGAGTGGGTTGAGAAATGGGATGATAGACATCTCATTTGGGAAGCGGAGAGCCACCTGTCGTACAGGACGGGGAGGAGTCTGGTAAACTTCAAACTTGCCATTTCCTACCCTATTTCCTTCTTCATTTAACGTTTCATTTCTTGTTTGCTTTGTGCTAAAGATAGCATTTTCCTTGAATTGATGCAGGAGGCCGGTAACTTGTGGTCTTTCTCTGGTTACACGACGATGATGGAGGCCTACGGGAGACTGACGGAGAAGGAGAGGGTCATCATCGAGTTGGGAGCCTTTGGGGCCTTAGTGGGAGCATGGAGGGCGATCAAGGAAAGAAAGCTTCGGGCTAACCTTTGCCTGATCTGAGCTTTCCTTGATCGGTACTGGGACACGACCTCGACCTTTCACATGCCATTTAGGGAGGTCGGGGTCACTCTGGAGGACTACGGCATGATCTCTGATCTGCCGTGTGGAGAGAAGATTGTGGTGTGGTCGTCGACGGCCATGAGAGTAGACTCGGCCGAGGCGAGGAGGCTGATCGGCTGGAACCTGGCATAGGGTGCTGCCAGCGTTCCCGGGTTAGTGCCGAGCACTTACGTCAGGGACTACTTTGCGGGTAGGACCCCAGCGACGGTGATGATGGACGGGAGGAAGGTGGCTCCTCCGGCTTGTACTGCGGAGCAAAGAGCTCATATGTGGCTTTGGTGGTTCTTGTCTTCGCTTTACCTTGGAGACAAGGGGGAGAGGCTGTCGACGAAGCTTCTTTCGTTCCTTTCTGACTTGAGTGACCTAGGTCGTTGGGACTGGGTTACTCCCGGCTTTGCGTTCCTCACTCTCTACATGAGGGCCATGGTTCGTCCTGAGCTGCTGGAGAAAGGGACTTCTCCTGCTACGGTCGGTCTTGGACTGCTGTAGGAGGTATGAACCTCTATCTTGCATTATGAAATATCATTACTCCTTCATGTATTTCTCTTACTTCTATCGAATTATAAAAGATCATTATCGATTATCTTGTTTTGCAGGCGTGGGTGTACTCCTACTTTCCGGGCTTCATGACCAAGAGGCCGGAGCTGGAGCCAAGGGCGTACCCAGTTGTGAGGGACTGGGTGGTGTGTCGTTGGAAGAGCCAGCGTTCTTCTTACAACGTTTGTCGACGGGGTGTGAATGCCCTGAAGTTGAGTGACGTAAGTATCTTCAATCACTTTTCCTTTTATTTATTTATTGCTTTTAGAAGTGATCATAAGAATGACCCCTATCCCGCTTAGAGCCGATCATGGGAATGACCCTTCGTTTGCTTGTTTTAGTGGGTGCCCAGACCTTGGGTGGACTACCCTGGCGCTCCGGCCTTTGTGACTGAGGTCCTTCGACCTAGGAGCTCGAGTCGGTTGCTGCTGAGGACGTCCATGGGACCTGTGTGGTACCTGGGCAAGCGTTTGACTCGTCAGTGCTCTTGTGACACTTTCACGGTTCCCATCAATCCTCCACGGACGATGTTTAGGGAGCCCTCTGACGCTGAGAGAGAGAGAGACTGACTTGGCGGACGTTGGCGGTGACGCTCTTCTCCTTCCTGGTGAGGAGTACTCTTTGTTTGTTCGCCAGAGGCTGGCATACTGGCCAATCGTGGTAAGTATTTTACTTTTTGAATTATTTTGATAAACTGATGAATGATCGTCGAATGAAGAATTTCATTTGAACTTGTAGGAGATCGAGGTGGCGGGCGTCGAGCCCCCAGCGTAGCCGGAGACACTTGAGTACACTGACGCTGCGGGGATGACGACGTTCTCGGAGATCCGCGACTTCGGCGGGGAGGTGACGGACGCCGGCCTGGAGGAGTGGCAGCACTTGGTGAGGAGGGTAAGCCCCCAGCTTCGGCTGTCTCTCGCTGTCTTTATAAGAATACATTTGTTTATCGGTTTTTTCCCATGGTACCCTTGTGGTTTGTCAATTTGTCCATGGTACCCCTCTTTTTAAGAATGTATCTACATTACCCCTGAGGTTCATTATTTGTGCCCAGTGTGCCACTGCCGTTACTATTTCCGTTAGTAGTCTACAATTGGGCAGGAAAACCTATTCCTAATGACTTTTATACTTCTAATTAATCCCCTTTATCCTCCCTTATCACACACATTAGATCAAAAACCCTAAAAGAACCATAAAGCTTCCTGTGTACTCTTTTTTTTTCCACCTTCAACAAAGTTCCTCTTAATTCATTCATATCCAACAAAATTTCTCCTTAATTTATCTTCATCGTTTTGATTGTAAGCAAATTAATCTCTTCCTTGTTGTTGATTATTCATCAAAGGTTATCTTCATTAAAAAGGTACGATTTTTTTCCGTAATAGATTATCAATTTTTTCATCAAACTAAAATTAACATGATATTCTATATGCTTAATAGTGATTTGATGATTGTAATTTTCCTTAAACATGCATTGATTTTTCCTATTTAATTAGGGTTTTAGTGACATGAACTTTGAATGGAGTTGTTCAATGGAGGTGTTGAATGTGTTTATTATAGTGAAAAAAAGATGATGAGTAGCTCTTGGATGAGAAAATGGTATATTGCAAACCTCGGGGGCATTTGGTGCCAACTCCATTTTTTAGTCAAGTTGTTAAAAACACAAATTTTCCCGCCAAAAAAGTTATTGGCCTTAATCTAACTCCGTTAGTCTTAATTTAACGCCCATAACCCAACAAGGGTACCATTGGCACAAACAACGAACCTCAAGGGTACCATAGACACATTCTTAAAAACAGGGGTACCATGGACAAAGTGACAAACCACAGGGGTACCATGGGAAAAATCCGTTTGTTTATTGCATAAGAATGCATTTGTTCTTTCTTGAAAACCTTTTGTTTATTGAAATGCAGGTGGCGCCGTCTCAGCACATGGTACTATGGAGGATGGACAACCGGCTACGGACCACGGCCATCGAGGCACTTGTGGGCGGCCGAGGACGACAGGTATGAACCTCATCTTTTTACTTTAGTTCAAATTTTGTTGCCATTTCTCGTACTTGTTTTGAAATGGTTGATTGAAATGAGGCATTTCTTTATCACTTGCAGCGGGAGCGTGACCTGGAGCATGAGCTGGCGCAGTCCCGAGAGGAAACAGCTCGCCTGCTGAGGGAGTTGGAGGTCCGAGACGCTGAGATCGCTGCTCTCGAGGTGACCATGGCTGAGCTAGGTGGCGGTCAAGAGTAGTTGCCCTTCTTCTTTTTGTTGTTGTCTTGTATATACTTTGTACCTTTGGACTTCATTTTGGATTTTTGAACTTGTCTCGGGCGAGAGCCCTCAGTTTGTTGTGCATATCGTACTTTGGTTGTATATATGATGGCCTGAGTGCCTTTGCTGCTAGTCGTCTGTTGTTCCTGCAGGTTAGCTTAAAACAGGTTTGGCAGATGACGGTTTGCGCCGTCATGCTGCCGAAATTTTCATAGAATTTATACATAGAACACATAACGTATACGTGGCTTAAATTAGCGCAAAATGAGAAAAAAGCAAAAAAAAGTGCCCGTAAACGAGCAAAAATGACCGCAAATGCAAAAAAAAAGTGCAAACATGACCGGACAGTAGGGAGGGCTACCCCCTAATAAAACTTAAAAAGGAATTTATAACTGTGAAATGACGAGTGAAATGATTCCCCTAAAAAAGAAAATAAAATAAAATGGGTAAGTGTGCTTGTTTGGCGAAAATGTCAATTTCGTCTCGAAAAGCTAACCCAAAAGGAATTGGGAAATATAAAAGTTTGGTAATTTGACGGAATTACCAAAATAGTAACTGATAAGGCTAAAGTCGTATCACCTTAATCAAAATAAATCCTGGCTTAGTACTAACAAAATAGCTAGCGGTAAGTCAGGGTCGAATCCACAGGGAGGCGGTGATTATCTAGTTTGTTTATATTTAAATCTGTCTTAAAGGTAACCGTTTTCTGGGGGTTTGTTTTGTTTGTTATCTAACCAACTAAGTGCGAGTAATAAAAAGAGGTTTAAACGATGATATTAAAATTCTAGGATTTCCGGTTCTCTAGGTCAATTATATGGGGTCTATTAATCAATTGCTAGATCTACCAAGTTGTCTAAGGTCATAAGATCGGTCGACTCCATTATGCCCTTTAGATCGATTCTAACATGCGGTCGCTATAATTAGATACAATCTATTTGATTATCGCAGCCTATATTAATTCTAACCCGGTCAGTGAAAGGATTAATTCGCTACACTAATTAACAACTCAGGCCTAAGTTAATTAACTAGAATAAGAACAATAATCAAACGGCAACTTAAACGATTTCACTAGCAATTAATCAATTTCCCCTTTCTAATTAACCTAGATCCCCTTCATCCTAGATGAAGATTTAGCTACTCATAGTAATTATAATAACAAAAATAATGATATAAGAAAGCATAATTAAGAACATAAAAGATGAACAATAATGATTGAATAATTATTAAAGAAAGATTGATACCGTAATAAAGGAATACTTAGATCTGGAAGGAAGAACAATAAATAAACTAAACTAAGTATTTGAGAGAGTTTTCTAAGGTAGCTATACTAAACCTATGTAAAATAAAGCATAATACAACTTAGGGTACGAGTTTTGGTATTTATAGCAATACATAACCGACTTAAGGAAAGTTGCGGGAATTATAAAACTGGAAGGTTCCTCGATCGAGTAGAGAGTGACTCGATCGAGGCACCAAAGTTCAAGAACACCCAACTCTCGACATTGCGAAATTTATTGATTAGGTTGGTTCCTCGATCGAGTCGAGGGTGACTCGATCGAGCATGAAGTTCCTCGATCGAGCCAAGGTTGACTCGATCGAGGCACCACCTTTCCGCTTCGCGACCGAACTTCAAACGGCCGCCATTTCTTCGTTACTTGTCAGAAACAAGCGATTTTTGCGGCGTTGGAAAGCTAAGAAGATAATATTTTACCTCCAATTAGAATCACTTGAAAATCTGTTGTATAACTCGAGATATGGCGTTTCAAAGTAGGCACTTGTAATAAGAAGCTCTTTTCTTCGTGTTTTCTTCTTAACTTCTCTTCCTTCATTCTTATGGATTCTCGTGCCATGCTTCGTGTATCCCTTCATGCCCACTCCGCGATACTCATTTCATTCCTTTGCTCCTCAAATGCATCATTCCTGCATCAAACATCAAAAGGCGGAAGTATCGACATTCTAACTTAAAAGGCATGTAAATGCTATAAACTAGCACGAAAACCGTATCAAAAGCAATTAAGGGGAGGCATAAATATGTATATAATTATGACTCATCAGTAACCTATAGGAATAGGAAATTATAGCCAAAAACAAATTAGGAAAGATCCAAAGCTGAAAATCACGGAAGATGGCATGGGGAAGAGGCGCAGCAAGAGCTGCGACCAATGTTATTAAAATCGCGATCCGGATCGTAGAATCGTACGATTATACGATTTAAAAATAGATAAACGATCCAAATCGCTCATAGAATAGTTAGGGGGTAGAATCGCAGTAGAATCGGTCAGAATCGGTCAGAATCGTAAAATCGTAAAATCGTTGTAGAATCGTACGATTCTATGTTTTACCTATATTAAATGCCTTTTCATGTAATGGGCCACATGCTCTTACAACTTTTTTAAGGCATATTACACTCTTAATTCCCTTTCTTTCATTGACTTATGTGGCCACTTAGTTATGTTAACCCATTTGACTAACAAAAATAAGAAAAATAAAGTAAAAAAATACATAAAAATAAGCCCGAACTAAACTGGTAAACCCAACTTCCTAATTCTATTTATTTTGTCAAATACCCATGAATCCTAACTCCCAATTTAACATTCAACAATCTGCTATCATTACTCAACACCCATGAACTCTAAATAAGCTTTGATGACTAGTGTTGAATTAGTATGTTGTCTGAGACTCCAATTGTCCCTGTCACTATTTTTTCAACAATAAGCTTTGATAAGTAGTGTTGAAATTAGTATGTTGTCAAAGACTATAATTGTCCCTTTCACTATTTTTTCAACATTTTGGTCCTTAGATGTCGTAAACTAGGAATGGTGACATTAGTGGTTGAATTATCAATTGTTTTGTTCAAAAACACTATAGTGGCTTTATAATGATATAATTAATACTTCATTTATGTTATTTTATAGTTAATTTACATATTTGTGAGATCCCTTCCTTCAATCATGCCTAAACTAGCGAGAATCGTAGAATCGTACAATTCTACGATCCGATCTCACGATCCGATTTCACGGAACCCAAACGATTCAAAGTAGAATCCCGATCCTGACAACATTGGCTGCGACCCTTCGAAGAGGCGCAGCAGGTGCTGCGCCATTTCCCCAGTTGGTCAGTCCTCAGCCGAAATTAGGAAATTGCGTTTAGTATAAATAGAGACTTCGGGGAAGCTTTAATTCACACAATTCTCCCATCTTTATTCCGTTTATCTCATAAAAACTCTCTTGTCTTCATCAAAAAAATCATGGATGCTTTTGAAAACCGCCTCAAGGAGTGGACAAATGAGTTCACAAGTGTGGAGAAACATGATATGGGTGCACTTAATTTAGGATCGATTTTGAGTCTCAAATTAGTGAAGATCGTGAAACCTTTCTTGGATGCCTGTCTCGACTATTAGGACCCCAATTTCCATGTGTTCGCCTTTCCTGGAGGCGATATCTGTCCTTTCCCTGAGGAAATAGCTGCTATAGGGGGATGGGATCCGGAGAATGCACCCGATGTTCCTCTTAGCTCTCAAGGGTATAAGAGTAAATTCAGAGATTTGCTCGGACTTACCAAGGCTGAGGTTGATCATCTTGTGACCTCGAAAGGAGTCCGCATGTTTGACTTTATTGACCGATTTATAGATAGGGAAGACCCTTCTATTTCTTATGTTGCGAGACGTAGGGCGTTCGGGTTTTGTCTACTTCATTGTTATGTCCTTCAAGGGCATGTTGACAAGGAGATGAGAGGGGATCCTCGTTTCTTGAGCTTAGTGGAACAAATGGAACTGCGCAGGAGCCCAGCGTGTCTTTGTTTAGGAGAGATCGTTCTAGGGCTGGACAATAGAAAAGCCAACCGCGAGCTTCCTTATCTGGGAAGTCCTATCATTTTGCAGGCAAGAACCCGCTTTCTTCTTCTTTTTTTTTTTAATACATGTGCCAACCGTTTTTTTTTTCTTTTTTTTTTCTTTTTTTTCTTTTTTTTTCTCTTTTTTTTTGTTGAAATATGGGCACTAATTCCTGTCATCCTATGTAGGTTTGGCTGATGGAGAGGTTGCGGTTGATCGAGCCCTCAGTTAATGTGTCAGGATACCATGCTCGGTCGATTGCAATGAGAACCAGGCTCTACATGGTGGACTTCACTCGGGTTTGCAATTATTGGGAAAACAAGCTGAAGAATGAAGGAGGTCCCTTGATCCGGTGGATTGTGCAATGGTGGCATCTCAGGTCACTCACTGGAGTTTCATCTTTAGACCCGACTCGGTCGGTTCGCGTTCCTGGCTTGGAGTTTATGATCTGTATCTATCCTGAGAGGTTGATGAGGCAAGTTGGCCTTAGGCAGAAGATCCCGAAGCTTGACAGCGTTCCTCAGACTGCATTGGCACACACTATCGAGACTCGTAAAAAATGGGCCCTCAAATGGGCTCAGAGGAACATGTGGTTCATACCTACTCTTATTAGCTCCTTATGGGTATCTGACTCGTATTTGTAATGGAGGAAGGTTGCTACTTCCGAGGAGCGTGAGAAATTGAGGAAGCACGAGCCTGTTGACTACAAGATCCGCGAGGTAGCAAAGGAGAACCAGAAGTACATGACTGAAGAGGAGGAAGAGGTCGGGTTCCGAGTCGTTCATCCGTCGAAGAAACCGAAGACCGCTCCTGTCGTTGAAATGGTGGTGGATAGAAATGGCAAGTCTAGACCGCGAGAGAGACATTTGGTGATTAGGTCAGAGATAGCACAAGAGCGCCCGGCTCGTGGTCGAGACAAAAAGTATGACAAAAATGACAAAGGCAAAGGGAAGATGGAAGAATAGCCTTAGTCTTATTATTATTTTATTATTATTATTTAAGTTGTAACAAACGGCGGGGTTTTTAGAATCCTAGCCTAGCATTTATTTCCAGCATTTTATATTATTTGGCATATTAGGATTATTTATGGAACAAAATGAATAAAAGATTTAATTAGTTAAAAAAAACCATTGTCATTTTCTTTTATTATTGTCGAATTTCAAATGCAAATTCAAATGTCCTTTTATTTACATTTTAAAATAATGGGTTGTATCCGGTGAAGGATTGCCTACGTATTCATTAAGAAAATGAAATCAAACCCTTGGGTGTAGTTCGAGTAAATGTAAACGAATAACCGTTCGAAGCAAGAGCTTGTAAGAAACTTTTAGAAAATAAGCAAGAGCTTTACTTACTCCTAAAATACAATTCAAATTTATTTGACGACGTGAGGATGTCGAAATACCAAAATGCAAGAGCATAGTGACATAAGCTTTCTTTCAGCGGGCCAGGGGCCATTTTTATTTCGTGTTGCATGAGCGGCACGTGGGTGTCACGTGAGGCGCGTTTCTTGTCCTACACTAGGCATAATACCGTTTCAGTTGGTCAAGGTTAGTTGGGTTAGCAAATTCATTCCCATCTAGGTCTGTAATCCTAACCGCACCCCTCGGGAGTATGGATTTGACTAAGAAAGGGCCGGCCCAGTTGGGTTTAAACTTTCCACGCGGGTCGACAGGTAGTAAAGCTCTGACTGATTTGAGGACCAAGTCTCCTTCTTTGATATTCATGGGTTTAACCCGTTTATTGAAGGCTTGTTTAATACGTGCCTGATATGTTTGTACATTATATAATGTGCGCAACCTTCGTTCATCCAAGAGGATGAGTTCTTCATATCTATCCCTCTTCCAATCAGCTTCGGGAATTTGGCTTTCGAGTAAAATGCGCAAAGACGGGATTTCTAGTTCAACTGGTTTCACAGCTTCTATGCCATAAGTTAAGTAGAAAGGAGTAGCCCCAGTGGGCGTCCTAACTGATGTTCGATAACCCTATAATGCGAATGGTATCTTGTTGGGCCAATCGCGATAATTGTCAATCATTTTCTTGAAGATAGTGACGACGTTCTTGTTAGCTGCCTCTACTGCGCCATTAGTTTGAGGTCTGTAAGGCGAAGAGTGGTGGTGCTTGATTTTGTATTTGGCTAACAATTGCTCGGTCTCAGCCTGGAAATGTGATCCATTGTCACTGATGATCTCATGTGGGCAACCATATCGACAGATGATATTGGTTTGTATGAACTTTGCCACGTTCTTGGCGGTGAGGCTAGTGTAAGATGCTGCTTCGACCCACTTGGTAAAATAGTCGATAGGTATCAAAATGAAACAGTGACCTCCTGTTCCGGCTGGAGTGATTTTCCCGATGATGTCAAATCCCCAAGCTGAAAACGGCCAAGGAGAAGTCATGGTGTAAAGCAGTGAAGGAGGGACGTGTTGCACATTCCCGAAGATTTGGCAGTTGTGGCAATGTCTGGCGTATTTGATACAATCCGACTCCATCGTGGTCCGGTAATACCCCAGATGCGTGATTTTCTTTGACATCATGGGTCCACTCATGTGAGGACCACACTCTCCATCATGAACTTCTTCCATCACATTTTGTGCCTGCAAATGATCGAAGCAACGCAAGACTACACCAAGAGGCGTTCTTTTGTACAATTCTCCCTGCATGAGGAGGTATTGAGAGGCTAGTAGGCGAATAGCACGTTGTCCCCTCTTGTCCATATCTGGTGGATATGTACCATCGAGCTTAAAGTTTAGAATGGCTTGAAACCAAGGTTCCCTCGGACTTTCTTCCTCATCTGTAATTTGTTGTACATAGGCCAGTTCTGACCGTCGTTCGATGCATAAAGGCATTTATACCATGTTGTCTGGCATATTAATCAAAGATGTAAGTTTTGCAAGAGCGCCTGCAAATTGATTCTCTTCACGAGGTAGGTGTAGATAAGTGACTTGATCGAAGAACTGCGCAACCTGATCTATCCTAGCCTGATAGGGTTCTAGACTTTCACTTTGAATTTTCCAAGATCCCGTGATTTGGTTAATGATCAAGGATGAGTCTCCGTGGACTCGAAGATTCTTGATGCCTAAACTTACTACCGCTTATAGCCCAAGGAGGCAAGCTTCATATTCTGCTACGTTATTTGTCACCTCGAAGTCGAGTTTGACAGAGAGTGGTGTATGCTCACCTTCAGGAGAAATGAGCAACACTCCTATTCCAAATCCTCTTAAATTTGATGCTCCATCAAAATAAAGGTCCCATGAGTCTGCACTCGTTTGTAGTATGTGCTCGTCTAGAAATGTCCACATGTCTATCGCTTGGGTGTCGTTGATAGGATTATCTCCGAAGAACTCGGCAACGGCGCGTCCTTTTATAACTTTCAGAAGTACATATTTAAGATCGAACTCTGAGAGCATTAAGGTCCATCTTGCAAACCGACCATTGAGAACGGGTTTTTCGAAGAGGTACTTGACGGGATCCATCTTGGAATACACCTTGACAGAGTAGCTAAGCATATAATGGCGTAGCTTCTTTGTTGCCCACACAAGAGCGAGGCATGTCTTGTCGAGAGGCGTGTACTTGCACTCAGACTCCAAGAACTTCTTACTAAGGTAGTAGATAGCTCTTTCTTCTTTCCCCACAGTTTGTGCAAGCATAGCCCCCATGGCTGTTTCAGTAACTGTGAGATATAAACCAAGAGGTTGATCTCGTTGAGGAGGCATTAGCACTGGTGGTTTGGCTAGTATCTCCTTAATCTTGTCAAATGCCTTTTGACAGTCGTCATCCCATATGGTGTGATCTGTTTTCTAGAGCTTTTTGAAGATGGGTTCACAGATCATAGTAAGCTTCGATATGAATCGGCTTATATACTGTACCTTGCCCAGAAATCCTCTAACCTCCTTCTCTGTCTGGGGTTGTGGCATTTCGATTAAAGCCTTGATCTTGGATGGATCAATTTCTATTCCTCTTTGGCTGACGACGTATCCCAGGAGTTTTCCTAATGTTACCCCGAATGCACACTTCTGAGGATTGAGCCTCATGTTGTATTTGCGCAATCTTAGGAAGAATTTGCAAAGGATATCAATGTGCCCTTTTCTGTCCTTGGACTTGACAATCATATCATCGACGTATACTTCTACTTCTTTATGCATCATGTCATGTAGCAATGTGGTCGCGGTGCGTTGATATGTAGCTCCAGCATTGATGAGACCAAATGGTATAACAGTATAGCAATAGGTGCCCCATTGAGTGACGGAGGCTGTCTTATACATGTCTTCTATGGCCATTTTGATCTGAGTATACCCTGCATATCCGTCCATGAAGGATAATAACGTGTGATCTGCTGTATTACCTACCAATATGTCGATGTGTGGTAGAGGGAAGTCGTCTTTGGGACTTGCCTTGTTCAAGTCTCTGAAATCAACACAAACTCGGATTCGTCCATCCTTTTTGGGTACGGGGACTATGTTAGCCACCCAGTCTGAATACTCGAAAAATTTGATGAACCCGGCTTTGAATTGCTTATCGACTTCTTCTTTGATTTTAAGAGCCCATTCGGTCCTCATTCGACGAAGCTTTTGTTTTACGGGTTTGAAACCTGGTTTGATTGGAATTCGATGTTCTGCAATATCCCTGTCGATTCCCGGCATGTCTTTGTAGGACCAAGCGAAAACGTCCTTGAACTCATGTAGGAGGTCGATTAAATTGGCCCTTTCAGTTGGGTTTAGGGTCGTGCCTATCCTAAGTTCTTGGGGTTCTAATTCGGTTCCTACATTGATGGGTTCGGTGTTCTGTATAACTGGTGCCCCTTCCCTCTCTTGTAATATTTCTTTAACTATGTGGGGAGGTAAGTCAATTGAGTTTGGGTCAGGATCATCCTCATTGTCATCATAAATAGAATTGCATTCAGAATAGCACGAAGAGTAAGCAGAATCTGATTTATTCATATTAAATTTTGAAAAGAGCTGAAATAAAGAAGCCATCTGTTCAGTAGTCAATGACGGTAAAGGGACAGTTGCTGGGACATTTTCTAAGCTACTGTTACTACTTGATGCTATGCTAGGAGAAACAAGGGGATTGGGAGTGACGACAGGAGGAGACACTCTAGGGACTTCTCTAGACTCAGACTCTGATTCCGACTCCGACTCCGACCCTGACTCGAATTCGTTGTCTTCAGGTTCTCCCTTGAACATCTCTCCTTCTCCAGTGGTGACTTTGAAGAGATTTCCTTGGTTATTAGTCCACTTGATAGACTTTCTCCATCCTTTCTGCTGATTTGAATTGGCTTCGGAGATCAATGTTGTGGGGTTGAAGTGGTCATCTTGAAGTATCATGGTAATGATCTCATCTTGTGCGGCTCTAACGAATCGGTCCTCTCCAAACAGAAGGCTAACAGCCTGTCCGTCTAAACAAGGTGTTTGACGAGTTTTGACCATAAGAACCGTTTCTAGAGGAATGAAGTAGCAATCGTGGAAGACCTCGATTCCAGCTAGTTGCATTCCTTTGTAATGCCAAGGTTCGGGAAACCCGTGAAAGTACTCTTGACTCCCTTCTCTAACGAAATATCCATTTAGGGTAGGGAGGTAAGATCGCATTTGGATCCCTTGGTTCTTACGATTCTGAAATTGAGTGAGCATTTCCAAAGCTTCTTCTTTCGTGGGTTTGTACCCCAATCCTAGTGGTATTCTCTGAGAGTTTCCTTCTTTGTAAGGTGCAAAGGTATTCTTTTTGGCAGGATTCAATGGCATTCCCGAGAAGTATCCCTGAGACTTGAGTATGTGGTTGACCACTAAATTGGAGTATGGGTTGAAGTATAGAGGTGCCAATTCACTTTCTACGAGGTTTATGCTCTGAAAGCCCCCAAGCTTATATACTGGATCTGTGACTACTTGGTTGCTTGACAGTTTCTCTATTACAGCCTTGATGGGTGACGAAGTGATCGTCACTATTTTGCCATCTAGTGGAATCTTAATCTTCTGGTGTAAGGTGGATGTTACTACTTTGGAAGCGTGAATCTGAGGCCTTACTAGAAGTATGTTGAATGATGCTTCGATGTCCACTATTTGAAAATTAACCTTTCGCTCGATTGGCCCTGTGGCTATTGTGAGGTTGATTAGCCCTACTACTTTACGTCGTGTTCCATCGTATGCTCGAACACCTTGGTTGGTAGGAGTCCAATCTGATTCTTTCATGCCCAGTTTATATGCTGTCTTTAGTGGTATGACATTGACTGCAGAGCCATCATCCACCAAAGTTATTGGTACGTTCTTCTTTAAGCATGTGACGGTAATGTATAAAGCGAGGTTATGATTGGCGCCGAAAGGAGGTAAATCCTCATCTGAAAAAGTAACTGGGTTACTTAATTTAACTGAATCTTAGAAGACCAAGTTGACTATGTCATCAGGTGTAGATTTGTGCGCTACATTCAATTTAGCCAAGGCTTGCCCTAAAGCTTGACGATGGGGAAACAAACTCGCAACTAGTTGCCAGACTGAAAGATCAGCCTTTGTCTTCTGTAGTTGTTTCAGCAAGTGGTCAGTAGATGTAACTTCGCCATCATTTGGTGTGATGACATTGGTGTTAGTAACTGGACCATTAGTTATGGGGCCATTCTGAGAAACATTTTGATATGGATGCCCTGAACGAGTAAGGTGGTCTATATCTTGATCTTCGCTAGCTTTGACTATATCCTCGCTAACCTTGACTAGATAGTGTTCGGTGAGGTATTCATCTTCATCGTCATCGGCCCATATTCCGTTGACGATAGTATGCTCTCTCAATCTGATGATCTCAGCTTCTAAACTGATTATTTGGTCGACCAGACCGTCAACCACGGCGATTACTTCTTGCATTGTAGCATTTTGAGATAGGTTTAGTGGCGTGATTTCCTTGGGTATGGTTCTTGAATTGCGGAGGGATGCCACTACTTCTTCCAGTTCTGAAACTTGCCTATGCACGCTCTTTGCCCATGCAACAAAATCAGCGATGGTAGAAGAAATGGTGGAATAACTTCCCTCTTCTTCTAATGCATGAATCTCATCTTCTATTGGAGAAATGAGGTGAGAACAATCCAAGGTGGATTCTTCATCAATAATCATTAGAACTCCAAGAGGATTCTGAGTATTGTTAGGCTTACCTCCAGGAGGTATAGGTAAACGACCATCTTCGATCATATCCTGAAGTACATGTTTTAGCTTGAAGCATTTCTATGTGTCGTGTCCTTTGCCTCTATGATATTCGCAGTATGCATTCTCATCCCAGAACTTAGACTTCTTTTCTGGGTCAGGTGTAGGTCCTATGGGTTGGAGCTTACCTTGTTTCATCAACCTTTTCAGAGCATTGGAGTATGTATCGCCAATGTTTGTGAACTTCCTTTGTGGATTGTTCTTCTTTGATGATTCGACAAGGTTAATCTCATCAGTCTTGCTAGTAGAGCCATAAGAACGACTCGTTGAGCCTTGATATCCATGACCCACAGTTTTGGACAAGAGTCCTTTACGGATGTCATCTTCGATTCTCGTCCCTAGCACAGTTAGATCTTTGAAGGTCTTTATATTTTGGTACCTCAAGTGGTTTGCATAAATGGGTCTCAAATTATCCACGAACTTCTCCACAAGGGTAGCTTCATCTGGGCATTCAACCAGTTGTGTGCTAGTCTTCCTCCACCTACTTAGGAAGTCGGTGAAGCCTTCTTTTTCATTTTGGTTAAGAACCTCTACAGTACGCATATTGACTTTGATCTCAGCATTATCCGCGTATTGCTTAGTGAACTCAATTGTGGCATCATCCCAAGTGGCAATCTTCTTGTGTTCCAAAGAGTAGAACCATTGTTTAGGAATGGTGTCGAGAGATGAAGGAAAGATCCTTAAGAACATCTCAGGTTTGATGCCTTTGATAGACATGTAGTCTTTGAAAGCACGAATGTGGTTCAAAGGGTTTTCATGCCCCTTGAACTTTGGGATGTCAGTCATGTTGAAGTTGGTTGGCAATTGAGCGTTCACGGCCTCATACTTGCGATTATTTTCCCTGTAGATGTCATCTCCCTTAAGGTACATTAGTTTCTCCTCCAAGTATTGGAGTCGCTTTTCAGCTTCAGTAGGACCTATTAGGGGGTTGATTTCTTGTGGCCCAACAAAGGGTGGAAGGTTATCATGCACGACCTCACTAGGAATATCGCTTTCTGCAGGAGGGAGTCTAGTTTCCACAGCAACAATTCGGCCTTCAATAGCGTTGAGGCGATCATAAGCTTGGTCTTGGCTTGCTTGGAGGCGTGTGAGCGCAGCTAGGATTTGATCATTACCATTTTGGGGTTGACCACTGGCACTTGTGGTACTAGTTTCAGGCATCTTGGAAACTGGATAAGAGATCGACGACGAATCAAAATACGATCGACCATTCTAGCACACTTACTCAAAGAAAAGACTTGACTTGTGAAGTGGGGGTGTGCCACTTGTGTTAAGTGAGGTTTGAAAATGACAAAGTTTTAAAATGTTTGTCTTAGGCAACTGTAGTGTAGTTGTAGGAGTGCAGACTCAAAGTGAGGTTTTGAAATGGGTTTTGAGGCCTGAATTTTGACAGAGTTTCGACTCATTTTGCGCTAATTTGAAAATGTTTACATTTTGAAAAGAATTTTATTTTACAAAATTTCGTTATGTTTTATTTACAAAATGGTGATCACATATGATATAAGCATTCATACAGGCATTATAACGGTATGTTAAGTGCATTTAGAAAGGTTTTGGCTTAAAAGGTGGGTTGCCATACCAAGCAATCAAACTCTGGTCTGTGGAGAGGTCCGTGCCAAACATGAGTAAGGTCGGTTCCTAGTCCATTCCCTCAAGTAGTGAAAGCCCTTGATACAAACATGAGTATGCATCACAGTATGGTTGACGTCAATCGCTATCTATCCTTGGGCCCATATAAGAATTTGGACCGTCCAGACGGGACAATTGGTCGAATAGGTTGGGTTGGGCCTAGGAAGGCCGGATAACGACCTAAGAAGGTCGAGTAATGAGAACCGACAACTGTCTCGTATAAACTATTCCCTAACCTTGTTCAAGTTTCACCCTTGGCAACACGTAAGTGTATTACTCCCCCAACGGAGTCGCCAAACTGTGGACACGGGGCCCACGGGGGTGCTTGGATACGACAAGGTGATCCTCTTTCTCCCTACTTATTTATCCTTTGTGCTGAAGTATTATCTAGTCTTATGAGGCGTGCTGTAGAGAATGGCTCGATTCATGGTATTCGAGTGGCCCCAACGGCCCCTAGTGTGACACATCTCTTATTCGCGGATGATAGTATTTTCTTTGTGAAAGCCAACGAGAGGGAGGCTAGGGTGGTGAGAGATATATTAAGAACTATGAGACAGCTTCAGGCCAGCTAGTTAATCTTGATAAGACGACGGTGTCTTTCAGCCAAGGTACCACGGTGGGGCGTAGGAATGGGGTCACGGCTGTGTTAGGGGTACGGCAGGTGGATGTCCAAGAGCGTTATTTTGGATTGCCTACGGTGGTGGGTCGGTCAAAGAAAGTTATTACAAATATTATTCGAGATAAGATTAGTAAAAAATTACAGGGTTGGCAGGGGATGTTTCTCAGTAAGGCGGGGAAGGAAGTTTTGATAAAGGCTATAGCCCAGTCTATTCTTACCTATGCGTTGAGTATATTTAGGCTACCGGTTAATTTCTGTAAAGATTTGCGTTCCCTTGTTTCGAGGTATTGGTGGGGGATGGAGAATGGAAGAAGGAAGATTTCGTGGGTTGCTTGGGCTAGGATGTGCCGTCCCAAGTGCAGAGGTGGTATGGGTTTCCGGGATTTCTAATAGTTCAACCTAGCACTACTAGGTAAGCAGGCTTGGAGGTTGGTTACGGATACAGAGAGTCTTATGGTGCGGGTGTTAAAAGGGAAATATTTTCCTGCTAGGACGTTCATTGAGGCTGAGTTGGGTGCTAATCCTAGCTATACTTGGCGTAGTATTTGGGAAGCTCGTTTGGTGTTGAATCTCGGGGTTCGCAAGAGGATTGGAGATGGATTATCAACGTTGGTGTGGAAGGACCCATGGTTGCCGGGCACACAGACACGACGCGTCATTTCACCTAGAGGAGTGGGGTCGGAGGATATGCGAGTGGTCGAGCTATTCCATGTCGGTTCTGGTGGATGGGATGAGGGGAAGGTACGATTTATTTTTCTTCCGTTTGATCAGGACCGTATTATGAATATAAGAGTCAGTTTGCTGAAGCCTCCGGATGATTGGTGTTGGGATGCGGAGAGAGATGGGGTTTATTTCGTTCGTTCAGCGTATAAATTACTTGCAACAGATGAAATTGAGATAACTGGGCAGTCTGATGTAACTCGAGACACGGTTTTATGGAACCGTATTTGGAATGCCCCCGTGTTGCCGCGGATTGAAGTATTCTTCTGGCAACTATGTAATGACGCTTTGGCAACGAAAAAGAATCTGCCTGATCGTACCAGCTCTGGTGACGAGGTATGCTCGAGGTGCCAATATGATGTGGAGACTTGTCTTCATGTTATTCGGGGTTGTGGATGGGTGCGAGGGATCTGGAAGGAATTGGGTTTGGAGGTGTTGGCCCCGGAGAGTTATGGGAAGGTTCGAGAGTGGATAGAAGCGGTAATGATGGTCTTGAAGGGGGGTGAATGGACGGAGTTTATGACTGGGTGTTGGGCGATAAGGGAAAGAAGGAATAAAGCGCTCTTTGAAGATGGGGAATGGCGGGTTGATATGGTTATCAGGCGGACGAGGGAGCTTTTGTGGGATATGAAAGAAACTAGCAAAGACATGGGTGATGAGGGCGGCGGGAAAGCAGACACAAGATGGACTAAACCGGGTAAGGGATGGGTTAAGATCAATGTTGATGCGGATATTCGGGAGGGTATTGGCACGAGCTGGGGTGCGGTGTGTAGGTGTAGTGAGGGGCAGTTGAGGTGGGAATCAACAATTCAGTCACGGGAGGTGCTACAACCGACGATGGCTGAGGCGGTGGCGGTGCTATATGGGCTTCAGGAAGCAGAGGAGCGCGGGCATCGATGCGTGGTGATGGAAGGTTATTGTGAACTGGTGATGGAAGATCTTCGAAAAAAGAGGACGGGACGTAGTGATTTATTTCTCGTTTATGATGATATCTTATCTTTGTGTAATAGGTTCGAGTGTGTTGTGTTTTCTTTTGTTCGTAGAAACTTAAACGAAGTAGCTCATGAGTTCGCTCATATTTCTCCGTGGTTGGTAGGTCGGCGTAGATGGGTGGATAATTTTCCTCCACCTATAATGGCTTTGGCGGAGGCAGATTTCGATAATATATAGTTTACCTTTGTGGGTTTTCAAAAAAAAAAAAAGAATGATGTTATTTAGTGCTTTGATTTTTTTATTGTTTTTTTTCTTTTCCTAATAAGTGACTTGGTGATGTAGATGTGAGTTGTTTAGATACCTCAAAATATTAGGGGAGTTTGTTTCGCGCATGGGTATGGGTTTGAAATCGGGAATCATACCTGTGTGGTATGGGGTTGGAACTCCATTCCTCATTCCATGTGTTTGTTTCAATTCCGAGTGTTTAATTCCGAGTGGTATGAGTTTGAAACTCAATTAAAGCTAAAATATGTTAATATTGTTGGGGCTGGTGTCCTTAACAGTTAGTGCAAGGACTTATAAATCTCTAAAAGGATCAAAGGGTATACTTTTGTATTATAATCAGTTGGTCCACGTTTATCAATAACGGTTGGCTTGCTAGATAAGTTTGACGTTATTGTCATACAGATGGCGGTGATCAACTGGTCCCTAAAAGTCACACCTATAGGATACGTTTGAGAGATGTGACGGTATGAAAATACAGTCATATTGATGCCAAATTTGACTAACCAGTTAGTCCGAGTTATTTGACTAATAATTAGTCAAAATGTGATGTTGAGATATTTTATTTAATACGGATTAAATAAAATGGGCTTAGGCGAATTAAACAGTTAATTCGTAAATTAAATATAAACGGTTATATTTAATTAATGTATATTGAATCAATTATACAATATTGTCTTTGTCGGACATGCATTAATATATCGGCTAATCCTTGTTACTAGACGATATTTTAAAATACCGATAACCGATGACAATTTATAATGAGACCGCGTCATATACATTTAGTAATTTGGAGTCGGACCACGAGTTAAAATGAAGAGGAAATGGAAAAGCCCATTTCCTCCCCTTGGACTCGGTTTGGCCGAAACAAAAGAACAAAAGAGAGGCTCTCTCTCTTTTGTTAATCTAAGCATAATCATTTGCATACAAACTAGGGTTTTGAGAGATATTTTTCCTCTCAAAATTCAGATCTCACATCTAAGAAAAACTCACACAAGTTCTCTCAATATTGCAAGGCAATTAGAGAACACATTTCTAGCACAAGGGCATATTCTTAGACGATCTTGGGTGCAACAATTAGGAGGAGGTCTACTTTGATCTCTCATTGCCGAATTGCACTAGGACCGAAGGTTATTTCTAATGCATTATCATTTTTCTCATGTTTTCGTTTTATGACAATAATCACATATAAAATTTGCGTTATAGTCCTAATTTTATAGGGTATTATACGGATATTACCCCACAAGTGGTATCAGAGCGAGGCCACGTAAATTTTTCTATGTGTTTTTCATCAAACGAATTTGAAACGATATTTTTTTTTGCTTGGAAAACCGTGCGGCAGCAGCCCTTTTGATCTCGGCAGAATGTTTTTTTTTGCGTTTTTCTGTCTTGGGAACCGTGTCAAGTTTACACGGTGATGGTTGTTGTTTGTTTTGTTTTCGTTTTGATCTTTGCATATTGTTTTGTAATCGATATTCATTGCAATATGTTAAAGATCTATCAAAATATTTGCATAAAATTTCGTGCGGCACAACAATTTTTTTGTCTCGGTCAGAAATTTTTTTTTTGGGAAAACCGTGCGGCCATTGGTGTTTTTACACGGCCTGTTTTCTGTTTTTGCCTAGAAATGCGTGCCTCACATTTATTGCTAGATCAGACGATCTTTTTGTGTTCATTCGTTCTTTACATATTGTAATTTTAATCGATAATTATTGCAATATGTTAAAGATGAATCAATTGTAATTTCAATTTTATACGGATTAGATTAAAATTGCAATTGGGTTTTATCAAATCGTTTTGTTTTGATCGTTGTTGCTCACTTTTTGAGCCGAAATTTTTTTTTTTTGGTCTTTTGTTGCTCTCGGCATTCAGCAACATTATAAAAAAAAAAAAAAAATTTATGGTACTGTTCACGCTCAGCCGTGAATAGAAAAGAAAAAAAAAAATTGTTTTTTTCCGGCCTATTTTTTTGCATAATACGGATTTATGCATTCGCTTGATAAGTGAAACGGTTCACCCACGAACAATTTGGTTACTTTAAAACGATTTAAAGTAACGGATTATCACGAATTAAAATTAAGTTGATGAAGCGGTTTTGTCACATAATTTTAATTGTTAAAAGGTGGTTTGGATAAATTTAACATAATTACGGAATTATGTCACGATTAAATTTGTTTTAGTTGATGCATTTTCTTTTATCGTTAATTTGAATGCCTTGAATGCCTTTCATTACGTATTTATTCTTTTTACAAACAGTTGTAACTTAGTGTGGCCTTAGTAGAACGTGTTACCGTAATGATGGAACACGGTCTTGGTTGTATTTTGAGATCTCGTATCTCCGTTTTGGATTTTTCACTTGTAATTACAGTTTTTGTATTTAGAATGTAAATAGGTTTATATTTGTAAATTTTAAATTGTAATTTTTGAGAAGACCAAAGATGGAGACCGGATGCTCACTCCCGCTACATGGATCAAGATGGAACATCAAGACAAGCTTCTCGGGTCCAACGGTGGATTCCAAAGTTGTTTTATGTTCTTTTTATTAGGATAGGCCACACTAGGAATTTTTATTTACGTATTGCATTCTTTTATTTATTTTTCCGTTACGATAATATGCATCATTTTCCGCCTAAAAACCAAACCACCATATAATTGCATGAAAACTGACTCATATAGAGGTCACGAGTTAGTTTTTCTTTGACATTCTCATGTCACACGATCATTTTAAGCCATCACCCAAATTAATTCATTCACGCAGTTGCTAGTTTTTTCGTTCACTTAAAATGAATTAAAACTAAGTTGATGGGATCTTCCTCGTATAAACTAAAATTGAGAACGGTCTTTATAGGTCAAACTCCAATGAGTCCCTTCTTCGTCGGTAGGCATACTATGACCCCTTCTACGTCGGGTAAGTTGGAACCGATTGACCTATTTTATCTCAACACTATGGTCACTCGTACGATCCTGTGATCATGGTGGACTATAGATAGGATTTACGGAAATCTATCGACCAAGAGTTCTTACGGAAGAATTAGCTAAACAGTTGGCTTATCAATTTACGGAAATTGAGTCTTGGGATCACTTGTATCATTCTTGAGGGAGATCAATTATGCAAGTGCATTGAGTCTACACGTTAATATAAATAGACTTAAATCACCTCGATGAGTTGCTTATTTCGTTTTTGTTTTCTTTCTTTTTCAGTGTAGAACACGTATTTTCAAACTGCTAATAAAGAAATGGTTGGTCATATTGAGGACCCAATGCCAAGTGCCACATTGGACCGTGAGTCCTGGCTTCGGATCTTCATGAATCAGATCAATCAGTCTACTCGACTGAAGAATGATGGATCAAACTTCGCGGAATGGGAGGCGGCATTACGGAATGCTGCCATTTCTGACGGGAAGCTCAAATATCTGACTGAGCCCATCCCGCCAAGCCCAGGTCCCACTGCTAATGCTAACGAGGTCGCCAAGTATAGCGATTTCGTCATGGAAGCGGGTGCGATTAAAAACGTACTCATTTTTGCAATGGAACCCAATTTGCAGAAACGCTTCATAGCCCAAGGTGCAAACAAGATTTTCACCACTATCACTAGGGAATTCTCGAAAGCACCGAGAATCGTGACCTATGAGCTTACCACTCGCTTCTTTGAGGCGAAACTCCAGAAGGGCCAACCGGTTAGCCCACACATTCTCGGCATGATTGAGAATGTCGAAAAACTGGAGACGCTTGATTGTAAAATCAGCGAGAACATTGTGATTGACCGCATGCTTCATTCACTCCACGATGGTTTTGCGCTCTTTAGAGCCAATTACTACATGAATGATTTGAAGAAAAGTCCTCACGCAGTACACTCCCTTCTCGTACAGACCGAGAAGGACATGAAGTTTAGTGGGAGCCTTAAACAGGATGTTCTCGTTGTGTCAAACAAGGGCAAGGGTAAGGGCAAAGCTAAAGCAGACCTATCAGTAGGTAAACCGAAGTTTAAGAAGTCGGGATCAGGTAAGAGTGGTCCTGGTGAGTCGAGCAACTCATCAGGCATGACAAAGAGCAAGGATGGTAACATGGAATGTCACCATTGCCACAAGACTGGGCATTGGAGGCGTACATGTCCCGTATACCATGAGGACATAAAGGCAGGTCGCGTTAAACCTGTTGGTATGTTTTCTTCCTATTCTACTTTTATTCATATGATTGAGATTAACCACGCAAGTTACGGAACTTGGGTACTAGATACTAGTTGTGGTTCTCATCTGTGTAATCATGTGCAGGGGCTCCGAAACATCGAACCCCTCGTAAAGGGTGAGGTGGACCTGCGTGTCGGGAATGGAGCACGAGTGGCTGCCGTCTCGAGGGGAACATACGTGATCCAGCTTCCTAGCGGATTTGAGTTATTTTTATATAACTGATATTATGTACCCAGTCTTTCTAAAAACATTATTTCAGTTTCTGCACTTGACAAACTTGGTTTTTCATTTGTAATAGAGAATAATACTTGCATTTTCTCATTACACAATATGATTTATGGCAAGGCAGTCTCCATGAATGGAATTTATGTTTTAGATCAGACCAGCAAAATATTACACGTAATGAATAAAAAGTTAAAGGTTGGTGACAAAGATCAAACATACTTATGGCACTGCCGTATGGGACATATTAATGAGAAACGCGTAAAACAGCTCATAAAGAATGGAGCTATCTCGGCCTTTGATTTTCAATCATTTGGCACGTGTGAATCATGTCTCATCGGTAAGATGACTCGTATTTCCTTCAAAGGTGTTGGAATGCGCGCTGCTGACCTATTAGGACTCATACACACGGATGTATGTGGACCTATGTCAATCACCGCACGAGAAGGCTATAGGTATTTCATCACTTTCACGGACGATTTAAGTAGATATGGCTATGTCTACTTAATGAAGCATAAAAGTGAATCCTTTGAGAAATTCAAAGAATACCAGAATAGGGTACAGAACCTATTGGGTAGAAAGATTAAAACACTACGTTCAGATCGTGGTGGCGAGTATCTTTCTCACGAGTTTGATCAACACCTCAAAGACTGTGGGATTGCCTTACAGTTAACTCCACCAGGAACACCTCAATTGAATGGTGTGTCCGAACGGAGAAATCGAACACTACTTGATATGGTTCGATCCATGATGAGTCACACGGTATTACCTGATTCATTATGGGGTTATGCTCTTTGTCGCCGCTCTAATACTTAAATCAAGTCCGTCTAAAACTGTTGACAAGACTCCATATGAACTATGGAAGGGAACGGTCCCTAACTTGTCCTTTATACGGGTTTGGGGCTGCGAGGCTTATGTCAAGTGGAGACACGAGGATAAGCTCGGCCCGCGATCGGTCAAGACATACTTTATAGGTTATCCTAAAGGAACGCTTGGTCATTACTTTTATTCGCCAACCGAACAACGTGTTTTTGTTGCGGCTAGTGCGACATTCTTAGAGAAGGAATTTCTGGAGAATGCAAAGAGTGATAGAACCTTCGAACTGTCGGAGATTCCAGAACCAAGTACCGAGCAACCATTGGAGGAACCAGTTCATTCAATCCCGGCTGCGGTTAATATTCCTGAGGAACCTAGGAGGTCGGGAAGAGTCTTTATTCCTCCAGACAGATACATTGGTATGATCGAGGAACATGACATAGATGACATTCTACTCTTAACAAGTAGTGAACCCGCAACCTATAAAGGTGCCATGACTAGTTCTGACTCAAAGCTATGGCTTGAGGCCATGCAATCCGAAATGGACTCCATGTATGAGAACAACGTGTGGGACCTTGTTGACTTACCTGCTAAGGTTCGTCCCCTTCAATGCAAATGGCTTTACAAGATAAAGCATTCTGTGGAAGGTCAACAAGATATCTATAAAGCACGACTAGTTGCTAAAGGTTTCACCCAAGTGCCAGGTTTGCACTGTGATGAGATCTTTGCACCCGTAGTCATGCTGCGTTCCATTCGGATTATCTTAGCGATTGCCGCTTTTCATGACTATGAAATTTGGCAAATGGACGTGAAAACCACCTTCTTAAACGGCTTTTTGGAGGAAGAGTTGTACATGGTACAACCCGAAGGTTTCATCGATCCAGAACATCCTAAGAAAGTGTGCAAGCTTAAGCGTTCCATTTATGGACTTAAGCAAGCATCAAGGAGTTGGAATCATCGCTTCGACCAAGTGATAAAAGAAAATGGATTTACTCGATCAGTCGAGGAACCATGTCTTTATATCAAGTCGAGTGGGAGCAAGATTGTCTTCCTAATATTGTATGTTGACGACATACTCCTGATTGAGAATGACATACCTCTCTTAACTTCGGTGAAAGTATGGTTGAAGAACCATTTCCAGATGAAAGATCTGGGTGAGGCACAAAGAATTTTGGGCATCCGTATCTATCGAGATAGATCACGTCGGATGTTATCTCTCAGTCAAGAGTCTTACATAGACAAAGTCCTAGAGAGATTCAAAGATGACTAACTCCAAAAGGGGTTTCTTCCTATGGCTCCAGGGGTGCATTTGAGCAAGTCTCAGGCACCAGAGACACCGGAAGAGAAAGAGCGCATGGCACGGATCCCTTATGCCTCGGCTATAGGATCAATCATGTATGCCATGATATGCACACGTCCGGACGTGGCATATGCATTGAGTATGACAAGTCGATTCCAACAAAGATCCGGGTGATTCACATTGGATGGTCACAAGAACATTCTTAAGTACCTACGGAGGACTAAAGATTGGGCATTGACTTATGGAGGCGAACAAAAGCTATGCGCAACCTGTTACGCAGATGCTAGCTTCCAAACGGATTGAGATGACTCGAAATCTCGATCGGATTCGTTTTTACTCTTAATGGCGCTCGCAGTCACTGGAAGAGTTCCAAACAAAGTGTTACAAAGAGATTCTACGACGAGTCCGAGTACTATGTCGCGTCTAGACATGTACAACGGAAAGCTCATCTAATCCGAAATTACGTGGAGCAAAAGGAAGTAGTGATAGAAAAGATTGCTACAGATGATAATATAGCGGATCCTCTCACTAAACCATTACGACAAGATAAGCATGAAGGGCACGTTAATTCCATGGGAATTAAACGTGTTCCTGAGTTGTAGTACTCTTTTATGGATTAGATTCATCTTCTTGTGTACTCTATACGACATCATCGTTTTGATATTTATATATTTTGTTTTTCATGTGGAATTGTACGACAATTTTGAACACCCCAAAGTGAACTCGAACAAACATTATATTTTTCATCCTTAATTGCCCACATGAGCTGATAACTCGGCAATTATTTTGTGACGTTGGTTGATGGTGGGTTCAACGAGCCATAAGTCAACCGGTTGACCGACCAATCACGAGGCGAGTTATACGGATATCTCGTAGGACACAATTGTGACATCGACGTGGAGTCCTAAATGTTTTATAACATTCGGTGCCCGGTCGTGGATAGGACCTCCATAGTGATCCTAAGAGTCGATTCTTTTGACTATCGATTGTCTCTTGAGACTACGGCAGATTTTGGGTGACTTTGGTTTCTTTCTCACGGTCATCCGTAACAGGGGCCAAGTAGATTTTTTCTGGGTCATTTCATGTTGTGCTTAGATCGGAAGGAGTCGAGTTGAAGGAAATATTCACCTTTATCAGTACTCGATATTTCTCGGGGCCACTCGAGGAGTCAGAATCGAAATGCATGGCCATGCTCGGATACGGATTCGTTTTATCGCTTAAGTTACTCTCTAGTCGGAAACCACTCTTGATACAGATCGATTGTAAAAATACGACCTTTGCGGATCCGGATCTGCAAATTGTTTTACATTGAGTGGGAGAAATTTTAAATGAATATGAGAATCGGTTATCGCACATACACTTGTACGGACAAGTGGGAGTTTGTTGGAGCTTGTGTCCTCCAGTTAGTGCGGATAACGTCATTGCACATACACTTGTACGGACAAGTGGGAGCTTGTTGGGGCTGGTGTCCTTAACAGTTAGTGCAAGGACTTATAAATCTCTAAAAGGATCAAAGGGTATACTTTTGTATTATAATCCGTTGGTCCACGTTTATCAATAACGGTTGGCTTGCTAGATAAGTTTGACGTTATTGTCATTCTGATGGCGGTGATCAACGGTCCCTAAAAGTCACACCTATAGGATACGTTTGAGAGATGTGACGGTATGAAAATACAGTCATATTGATGCCAAATTTGACTAACCAGGTAGTCCGAGTTATTTGACTAATAATTAGTCAAAATGTGATGTTGAGATATTTTATTTAATACGGATTAAATAAAATGGGCTTAGGCGAATTAAACAGTTAATTCGTAAATTAAATATAAACGGTTATATTTAATTAATGTATATTGAATCAATTATACAATATTGTCTTTGTCGGACATGCATTAATATATCGGCTAATCCTTGTTACTAGACGATATTTTAAAATACCGATAACCGATGACAATTTATAATGAGACCGCGTCATATACATTTAGTAATTTGGAGTCGGACCACGAGTTAAAATGAAGAGGAAATGGAAAAGCCCATTTCCTCCCCTTGGACTCGGTTTGGCCGAAACAAAAGAACAAAAGAGAGGCTCTCTCTCTTTTGTTAATCTAAGCATAATCATTTGCATACAAACTAGGGTTTTGAGAGATATTTTTCCTCTCAAAATTCAGATCTCACATCTAAGAAAAACTCACACAAGTTCTCTCAATATTGCAAGGCAATTAGAGAACACATTTCTAGCACAAGGGCATATTCTTAGACGATCATGGGTGCAACAATTAGGAGGAGGTCTACTTTGATCTCTCATTGCCGAATTGCACTAGGACCGAAGGTTATTTCTAATGCATTATCATTTTTCTCATGTTTTCGTTTTATGACAATAATCACATATAAAATTTGCGTTATAGTCCTAATTTTATAGGGTATTATACGGATATTACCCCACAAATATAATATTTTAATAATATTTTTTTAGTATTGTAAAATCATGAAAATAAAGATTTAATCAAATAATAATATAAAAGTACATTTACAATATTACCATAGTTTTTATTTTCACATTTTTGTTTGTTTTCATTTCATACCCATAGGTATCATCTCATACTCACCCCTTTTTGGGTATGAGAAACTCATACCTCATGGATTTGAGGTATGGGTATGAACCCCTTATGTTTGACAAACAAACACTTGGTACGAGTTTGACTCATTCCAAACCCATACCTCATACCTTTTGTGTTTGAACCAAACACCCCTTAATGTGTCATTAAGATAAAGATGATTAGTTTGTCTTTTTATTATTATATTATACTCCTTCCTATTCGGTGTTTTCTTCCCTTTGATATGGGCACAATATTTTAGGAGATGATTAAAGAATGAATAAAGGAAGATGGTGGGGTTTGTGAATTGGAGAGAGGAATGAATAATTAGGGATTAAATAATAAATTGTGAGTTAGGTGGGGTTTGGTGATAGGTGAGAAGAATGAATAAAATAAGAGTAAAAGTTGGGTGGGGTTTGGTAGTAGAAGAGAGGGATGAATAAAATAAGAGTAAAAGTTTCCAAAAGAAGAAAAGTAAGTCAAACTGAATAATCCGTTTAAGGAAATATGGAAGAAAATAGTGAATAGGAGGTGGGAGTATATAGATATATAGTAGAGCTGATCATATGGCCCAGGCCCGCTAGCCCGACCCGGCCCAACCCGATTTTTCCCCTGGCTTGGGCCTCGATTTTAGGCCCGAAAAGCCCACGGCCCGAAGCCCATGGCCCGATTCAATATAATAGGGTCGGGTTTGGGCCACCTTTACGGCCCGAATTTTGGCCAGGCCCGGCCCGAACATATGCAAAATTTACGAATATGTACAATTTAAGAATGTTAATAAGCATTTAGTAAAATAATTAACCAATCAATTGTTGTATTGTAAATAAACCGTAATAACTTGTTTACATGTATTAGTTTGATAAGGCTTAGTATTTTCCTTTACCAGTATTTATATGATAAAAAATGAGCTAATAATTTTGTATCATACTAATGCCGATAAATTGTTTACCATTGTCGGCGTGTTAAGTCGATGTTTTTGAGCCTAAAGAACAACAAATATCAAATCAATTACAATACTACAACAACATACAGTGAGCAACGCACTAAAATATATTATTACACTACTAAAAATTGTGCATTTAATTTGTATGAGTCACCTCAAGCAGTACGTTCATAAAAGCTACATTAGGTTACTATGGAGTACTTCCTAATTGACAATACTCGAAAAAAATCACACAATTCTATACGGAAATTTTGATAACAAATACACAAAGTATCTAACTTCATAAAGGGAATTTCTAAACTTATTTCAAGAGGAAAAATATTTAGCCCGAATTGGCCCGAAAGCCCGCATGGGCCGGGTTTAGGCCAATAAAATAGGCCCGCACTTGTAGCCCGACCCGGCCCGACCCACACACTTGGGCTTAATTTAATGTTTGGGCCCGGCCCAAACCCGGCCCGGCCCATGATCACCTCTAATTATATAGATATAGATAGGCCGATGTCAACGAGTGAATTGTTAGGGTAAAGTAGGATTGATGAAGCAATAGTGAAAAGAGGTGTGTAAAATGGGCTCCCAGAAATTTATGCGACCAAAGGTAGAAGAATCTGACAACAATGGTGTTGGTGTGAGTCGAAACCTATACGTAGCCAATTGCGGTCCAGCAGTGGGTCTCTCCTTCGATCAAATATCAATGGCATTCTCCCAATTTGGTCATGTCATTCACGTTTGTGCCGCCGACGACACTGGAACACGCGTCATTGTCTCTTTTGCCCAACATACTTGTGCTCAATCTGCTTTTGATGCCTTCAATGCCCGCCGTTGCCCCCAACTCGCCGGCCGTTTCTTGCATATCCGGTACTCCGTGCCCCGCCCGCCTTCTCCGGTAACTAAACAATTTAATGTTTGGGCATGCTACTTAGATATCTTCTATCTCAGTCAATTGCTTACCTTTGCTTTTTTTTGAAGGGTTTGGAGGATGGTAGTTGGATTTGCGTTATTTTCCCCAACCCAGTTACGGAGTACTCCCCCGTCCTGGTCATTTGTTTATCATTAATTTTGGCACAAAGACTAAGGGAAGAGGGATGTCCTTTGATGATAAGTGGACAAATTGAAATTGTTCATCAAAAGAAGTCCCAAAATAGAAAAGTAAAATAATTGACTAAGACAACCTAAATGGAATAGGTAAACAAATGACCACGACGGAGGGAGTAACTGTTTTCCTTCGCTTTTTTCTGTCAAGGAAGGAGAACAAATGACTGAGACGGAGGGAGTAGTACCTACGTGCAGATGCTCTGACCTTATACTTGACTTTGAGGCCGATGGTTTTTGTAATCTAAAGCCGAAATGCACATTATTTTAGGTACGAACCCATGATTTTGTGGATGTATGCTCAACTGCTGAGGAGCTAAACATACCTGGCCTTTACTTGTTTCACGACTTCATAACTCCCAATGAAGAGAAGGTTTGTAGCTTCTCAACTTTCAACGACATCTAGTTAGTTGGCAATACCGGTAGATACACACTATACCAAAATTCATACTGCAGTATTTCTTAAGTGCATTTACTAATCTTTTTCATTCCTAGGAACTACTTGCAGCTGTCGATTCTAGGCCTTGGATAAGCCTTGCTAAAAGAAGGGTTCAACATTACGGCTATGAATTCTGCTATCAAGTAATCATTTCCCTTTGATCATATTGACTTTCTGCCTCTCAATTGTTTATGCTGAGTAACATTATTGTTGTATCTCGTGTCTTTTTTGTATGTTAGCTTATATGATGCTTCTTATTTTTTAACTGATAACTGTGCAAAATGTTGTGTTAATGACTCTGAGTGTGAAGTTAATTTTTTGGGAGAACAACTGTTCATGTGTCACTTAGCTCTGTGTATGGGACTGGAGCTTGTGCTGCCAGTGGCCAGCTTGCCATCACTATTACAATATTACACTCCTATGTTTTAGTACTCCGTAGTAGTTTTTGACTTCTTTTATGGTCATTGGTAGACTCTACCTGCACACCTTATACTGATCTACAAGTTACAACATGTTTAAATGACCATATCTGAATGTCTCTCTTACATAATGATGACTGTCTAATTATCCTCTGGGTTTGTGGAAATGCATTTAACGTAATCATAATCCATTGCTATCATTAAGTACAACAAACATTGTAGTATTGTACTGAAGGTTGTTGTGTTGTAAGGCTGGCATTTTGATGTGTAATTGGGAGACAAAGTTGAAAGCGCTAGTAGTAGAGCATCCGCTCTACCAACCTCAAGCTTGTGGGTTAAATTCCCTTTCCACACGCTTGTATGATTAAGGATAGCTTCACGGAGTACTTTTTAGACATTCATGATGAGTTTGGTTCTTTCCCTCTGCTTCTTTTGCCAATCATCGATGTGAAATTTGTTCTGATGATGAATTGTGATGAAGAAAGCTATGTTGACATTCATTTATGAAGTGTTGGTGATAACATCAAAAAATTATTGGCTCTTGCGTCTTGGGGTTTGGGGGGGGGGGGGGGGATTTGTTCCCCTTTTCTCCTCTATGTTGAGTTTGTTTTTGGCGACTTCGAAAAAGCTAGCTAATACATTGAACATGTATGCAAAGTGTGCATTGGAAGACTTCAATAGAAGTTTCAAATGCAAAATGCACAGCTCTGAGATACAAGTACATTTGAAAAAAGGAGTAAATAACCATAACTTGGATTGGGATTTGCATACTCTTCTCACGATAATACATGCTGGGCGTCAAATAAGTGACTAGAGATTTTGTGTGAACCTCACAAGAAAAGGAGTTATATCGTTGTAGTTCAAATAAACAGTTCACCTAGACAACGACGTGTCAAAATTCAATTCAAGAACTACTTTAATTTCAACTTCAGATTGCCACTGGATAATAAAAAACATACATTTGCAAAGTGTTATGCATCATTACCTTGTCTTCATCTGACTACTTGTGTATGCTTGATAAAAGGAAAAGGAGCATATTATTCCTTCTGTTTTTCTATTGTGCGCTTTACACCTTGTCTCTGCCCACATTAACTGAGAGATTTTATTGAATAAGCTTCTATGGTTTAATCTACCTTTAAATGCTTCAGCCAAAGAGATATTGACATGTTGTAGGTAATGACTTGTTAGGTCGCCTTTAAGTTTTGAGCTAGTGTCAACTAGTTATTACACTGATAAATCATACAATTCATGTATGAATGGCTTAGTCCCTGTAGATTGTTCGCTGAGATCAAGAAAACTTGTTGACGGCTACGACTATTTTTTTTTTAATGGAAACAGACCAGGAATGTTGATACACAGAGGTACTTGGGTGTGCTTCCATCTTTTGTTTCGCCTGTGCTAGAAAGAGTCTGGACATCCTCTCTTGAAGATGCTACAGCCATAAACCTGGATCAGTTAACGGTATTTGCTACTCTCTCCATTCCTCACGAATCATGATTCTATTGATATGGCTTTTTGCACAGTTTTTGAGGTAGAGCTAAAAAGTGGGGGTCTTGAGGGCAAAATTCCATCACTTCCCCTTGTTTCTCGCCCTCCTCAATCTAACTTCTCCAGCCCTCCTTACCTCCAATGAATGACCACCTCCTGCACGTAAAAGCCACCATCCACCATGACTGTCGACCACATCATCTAACTGTTGCCCCTTCACCTTACTTTAAAAAGGCGCGCCTTGGAAGAGACGCTACCCAAAACGATGCGCCTTTTAGATAAAGCTCACTTAATGAGGTTCATTAGTACGCACTTTTTACATCTTTTTCTTCTAAATCTTTAATTATGCCATTTCTTTTCCCCATTATTCCTTAATTTTACTCTACATGTTAAATTAAAAAGAATACTAAAAAGGGTATTGTTGCCGAAAATGTTATTTGGAAAATACTAATTTGTACAATTGTACCAAATATACAGAACCTCGCGTCTAAAGGCACACGCCTTCGCCTTACGCCTTGCGCCTACTCACTTTAGCCCCTTGGCGCCTCTTCAAACTAAACCCTTCACCCGACCACCGCACCTAAATCATTGCACTTCACTGAGCCACCCGACGAACTTAATGTTCCTCCCTCTCTCTTCCGCAATATGCCTTCTCTTTCACACATCTGGATGATAAGTGGTGGATGGCTGTTTTCATGTTTGGTTGCTTGTTCAAATGGAGGAGGTAACTTACGGTGGTGGCACCATTTTTGCAGTAGGGTTTGTTTCTGGTGGCTGAGGTTATCGTGGGGTGGTTACAGTTTTGTCGAGGCTTGGTGAATAGGTGGTGGATTGAAACGTAAATGGTATAGAATCAAGTGGAAGGGTAGAAAGTGGTGGTGGCTCTAGAAGGTAAAAGGAGGTGGCGGCTCCGTTCAGGCTCGGTGGTCGGGGTGTCAATGGCTTAATGGTCGGATATAACCGGTGGTGGCTGGGGTGTAAGGGTGGGTTGGGGGAGGGGTATCGGTGGTGGTGATGGTTGGGTGGTAGGTGGGGCATGGAGGATTTATTGGTTTTGGATGATAGAAAATAGTAGTGTAGTCTTTCGTGAAGCCAAATTTGATACATTAATAGAAATGTGTATAATCAGGTGGAATGACCGAAAATGGAAAATGTATAGAATCAAATGGAATGAAGGGAGTAATATTCACCATACTCGATTCTTAGACACTTGTAATTTTATCTCATCTTCTTTTGAGATTTAGTAGTGTTCTATAAGTAGTTGTTATGTTGACATTGACGGTCGTTTAAATTCTTGCCACAAATATTTTCCAGGTAAACGAATATCCACCAGGGGTGGGCTTGTCCCCTCATATTGACACGCATTCTGCATTTGAAGATAAGATATTTAGCCTTTCTTTAGCAGGACCTTGTATCATGGAATTTAGAAGATATCAAGATGGTTGCTGGCAATCTGATTCCGCAAGTAAGGTTATGCATGGGGAAAGTTTAGAAAATTCTGCAAATTTTGTAAAGAAGGCAGTATATCTTCCCCCGCGGTCGATGCTTCTATTATCAGGGGAGGCACGCTATGCTTGGCATCATTACATTCCACACCATAAGGTATCCAACCTCCTATTGGATGTCCTCAAATGGTACCGTTGGAATTTTAATTTAATTGTGATCTTGTTATGATAAACTTTGTGAATAACTAAGCCATCTAAGTGAACATGATTGACTTGAGGTTGATGACATTGGAAGAAGGGGATGTATGCCATTTCATCATATCGTGTAAAATTCGGATGTCAATATAGAATGACCCAATATTTGACCTTTAAAAGCTTATCACTAAAGACGGTTAGGAACGCAATTTCACCCATACACCTCTAGTTGTCATCTTTATCAAATAGAAAACAAATTTGGGTGTGCACTTACGATAGGAGAAACAAATAATCCGACCATTCTGTGTGCTTCATGGTTTTAAGTGGCGGTGACGTTGATATTATGTGTTTGGCAATGGAAAATAATGGTATCAATACTATTTGGATACTCTTCTACCGAAAACCTTTTTTTTTTAACATATTAAGCTGATGGAGACTGATAGAGCACGATATGAAATTTCTGGGGCTTGAGGAGAGTATGGTGACGGAGAGGGCACAATGGAGGGAAAGGATACATGTGGATTTTTAGTATTTGATGTTATTTGACAGATTTAGTGTTTTTATTTAATTTTTTAAAAAAAATTATTTGTTCTTCTCTCCTTTATTACACTTTTTTTACCAACCACTTTCTTATATATTTTACTTGGTTTACTTTTAAGGTATTCCGGATCCTTAAATTCTACTTCGGTTTTCAAAATCGTTTTAATCTTTATTCTCGATTTAAATTTTAAGTTTTTATAAAAGAAATCCGGAATTCGATTTTAAAACCTGTAAGTTTACCTTGACTTTGTATTATGTTTCGCTCTTTTTTTCCGCATTTTGAGGTGTGCGTTCACCCATGGACGGTTCTAAAGGATGATTCATGTCAGCCGACCCCAAATCATTTTGGGATTAAGGCTCTGATGTTGTTGTTGTAACATATTAAGCTGATAAAGTGTTATTCATACTTGAATGTATCAGTCCTCGAATAAGCTTACATGATGCTGTACTCTATTTATTAGAGGACAGCTGGACTTGGATGTTTGAACATCTCTAATGTGTTTTTATGTCGTCATGAATGCCGTAGGTTGATAACGTGAAAGACAATCTTATCCGGAGGGCCTCCAGACGAGTATCTTTCACACTCCGTAAGGTACTTAAGAATCCTTTTGATTTTAAAGTTATGGGTTCCTGACTTCTTTCTTTCCGTTGACTTTTTATGGTCTCGTGTTGTTTGTTTCTTAAAAAACAAATGTTCGAATGTATATCGTCCTTGAAAGTAATTTTCTTTTTATAGATAAATAGTACTATTCCAGCATGTATACCAGAGTACAAGGAGTTCTTACATGAAATGAATTATTAAGTATCCAATTCCCTTAAAAAGGGTAATTGGTGTATAGTAACTCGATCACATGTGGAATCTTCCGATTATGAGCCCTGAAGAATTTGTCATTGAAAGTATTTTACTTTCCTGTTTCCAGTTGTTGGAAACTTCTTTCTTTATGCTTTGTATTATTTCCGCTATTTCCTGGTGGTGGATTGGTGAATTCCGATGATTGTCCTATTGAAGGAAGTCATCAGAATTCATAGAGGAGTAAAATTCTTCATAATCACATTTATTGCCACATAGTCCTTAGAAGCCAAACTATTTATTCCATACTATATGTGGACTCAAGAGGTGGCAATCATTGACACGACTCGAAAACACAACACGAACCCGACACGAAGTTAGCGGGTTAGGGTTAAGTTGTTGTGACCCATTTAAGTAATTGGGTTGACACGAACACGACACGAAACTTAATGGGTCGGGTTAGGGTTGAGCTCTTTTGACACGAACCTGACACGAATAACCCATTTATTTAAATGTGTGATAATATATTTGAGTTGAATCAATAATCCAACCAAACAACTTAAAAATAAGCATTTTCATTCATCATTTTTGAGATAATAGGGCTATAAAACTGAGTTTATTTTATTATTTTATTGGGTTAAATGGGTTAAATTGGTTCAAAATGACCTCCTAAAAGATAAATGGGTTAAATAGTTTGGGTTGGGTTATAGAAAAATTAATTGGGTTGGGTTAGGGTTGAGACAAATGACCCGTTTATGTCGAGTTTATGTCGAGTTAGGGTTGGGGTAGTGGTGACCCGTTTAAAGTTGACACGAACACGACACGACCTCACGACACGACCTGATCTGTTTGCGAGGTCATTGTGGAGTAGAGCCTGTGAACGACAATTCTTAATGCAGTCAATTGACTTCCTACTAGGAATCTATATAAGTCTGCTATGTTTTATATTCAAGCGTGTCACGGATCGTTATAGATTTGGCCGCATGGATATGCTATTAAACTGAGCTGTGACAGCATGACGATCAATTACAAGATACAATCTCAAATTTAGATTTAATACCATGCAAAGGGCCAGTTTTGTTCTTTTCTTTATGCTTTCCCTCGAACTTTTATATGTATTTTCCACTGTGGACATGGACTTAAGGTGATAGAGACCAACAGACAGAGATTTCTATGGATCAACAGAGGATGAGTTTACCATCTTATAGATGGACATGAGGCTCTTGTATGGATAACTTGGTAGATGAAGGTTTCCGGCCAAGTGTCTCTAATCTAATCTCTTATGAATGAGGATAGGAATAGGTTATGTACGAGTAAAGCACTACTCGTGTATTCAAAATTGTGTTTCTTGTTTAGAAGCTGGCTTAATGCACTACTCCGTATAGGATACTGCTTACTCTGGTGTTTGTTGTTTATTCAAAATTGAGTGCTCACCAGTCCCTTATTGTAGTCGAAGATTTTTTCTTGACTCCCTCAAATGGCAAGGTAACATGGTTGGACATGCGAAGCCTTACTTGTATTAACAACAGTGTGTGTTTCCGAAAGACCCATATTTGAAATTGCACCAAATGACTCCTATACCATAATAGAAAAAAAAATTGGACTATTTGATGAGTATTTTAATTTATTCAGAACGAGAAAATGGAGCAGAGCTTGTTTTCATTGAAACTGGACACTTATTTTGTTTAGTAGCTAACCAAATGTTGGCTTGTTACAAGTTACAGAACATTTTGTTACTTGGTTGCACATTGTGACAGCCTAATTTAGTAGCTAACCAAATACAGTATTGACTTGTTACAGGTTAGAACAGAACCTTGCGGTTGCGAGTATGTCAAGTACTGCGATTCTCAAAGGTAGGGTCAGCCACTTTTTTATCCCAAAGTGATTCCCTTGGCCTGCAAATGCGATCCTACATCAAATGATGACCATTAAGTATGAAGCATTAGTGCCTATGATCACTGTGACATTATTCCTGATTTTTGGTGCAATTTATTCGTGGTGTGATTTCCATTTTTGACGTGGATGTAGTTCGTAGCAGGAGGCAAAAATTCCAAATTTCAGAAATATATTTCAATCTGAAAATGGCATCAACTCTTTTGACTGGCGTATAAGAGTGTTCCATTTTTTTTAGTGATTTGATATAATATTGACGCAGCATCCTCTCTCTTTACGTCTGATGTAAAATTGTTATGCATTGTAGTAGTGCGGTAGCACCTTCATCCTATTTGTATTGCCCTAATTTAACGATAATGGTCTACGTTTAATTTAACAATTAAGATTTTCAAACATTCATGGAGACAATAATACCGAGTATAAATTTACACAGTTGCATAGAAATTTTCATATTATTTCTGAGATATAACTATTGTATATTCTGAGAAAAGATCACAAAATATTACAAGAACATTGAAGAAAATGTCAATTAAAAGCTACAGATAAATCTTGCCATCACTTCACCGAATTGCAGTACATCACTCAGGAATCATGAGTCCTGTCTCCTGACCATGGCATCTCCTGGTTTGTTCAACAGCTATACCATGGGATTAGGTATATACTAAATTGCCAATGTATCTTGAAACATGGGAATTTTGTAAGAAAAAAAAAAGCGATTTGTCCAAAATCACCCAGCTGGAAACCGGAATTAGACTAGAATAAACCCCGTCAAGTTTTGTAGGAAACCCAAGTTGACGACCCACCCTGGGTCCAGCACGTATTTTGTTGGGCATTATGTTGACGCGATCCAAAGTGATCATTGAAAATGATCTGATACAAATTTGCCAGAATCTAACGAAAATGAACAAATTGAAATTACGCTTACTTTTTCTACCTAATAAATAGCAAAAGGTGCATAAACAACCCCGAAATCATCTGTTAGCCAGCTTTGTCCCTGTTTTCGATCAGTTCTATTGGCATGTACACATACCTGGGATCTTCCTCTTTGGGCTTGTATTAGACCATAAATTACTAGTTGCTGAAAACCTATACTTCCGCATTTTCTTGATCATGCCCAACTTCTCCTGAGAGGACAAAAATTGAGATGTAGATTACAAAATTCAATAAAGGTCACAATTAATCGTTTCATAGAACATGCACCAACTGGCAACTACAGGAACGCTTACCATGCAATGCTTTAATAAGATAGTCTAACTCTGAGAAACAGTAGGGGGTCTGGGAAAAAGGAGATGGTAACTGATATACGAAGAACGCAAAATGATGATGATCAGGATCATTAATTGGTTTTGAAGTCTCAATTATTTTAATGTGTTCTCCTCTGTCATAACATGGCTCTGCATTTTGACCAGCAACAGTTAGACCATGATCCCAAGCTGTATTTAGAACCTGTTACAAGAGAGCCTGTTTAGATTCCAGAACTTGATTAGATTACAGAACTTATATAATCACAGCAAGTGGAACTACAGAAATTTGAGATCATGTATCTTGCCCTTGTGACACATTAAAACATTTAATAAAGAGAAAATTAAAAATTTCCACCTTTTCTACTACACTTTCTCAAAACTCCCACTATTTTCTATTTTTTTTTTTTTCAAAACTTCTACAGCATACTTTTTCTAGACATTTTCTCTTGCAACTCCCACCAAAAAACCTATTTTCACCAAAATAAGTGTCATTAATTACGGAAAATCATTCATGAAATCTCTTTAATTTTGTCTAAAAATAATTTTTGGTAGAAGGAAAGAGCATGAACGAAAATATGAGTTTTATTTAGCATAAATGACCATTTGGTGGGAGTTTTGGAGGAAATTTTCAGAATAAGGTGGGAGTTTTGAATAAAGTGGTATGGAAAAGGAGGGAGTTATGAGTTTTCTATAACAAAAACAATGTGAAATATCTAAAGTTCTATTAAACAAAACAGAAAAATGTTTGACGAATGAAGCTTAAAATCATCAAAATGCTTCATATACTCTTTTTTTCTTCCTCTCCTTTTGTCTTGTAAGGCTCCCTTTCTGTCTCCGCAAAGGAAAGGGTCGTACCGAACTCCATATACCTGAGTTAAGGGTCCAACATGGGCGTGGCATCGAAAATGAAGACTCGAAGTAACACAGACTCTCTTTTTTATCTGCCATCAGAACAGGAAAACTGTACCATGTAAAAACAATCACCTGCCAACTCAAGCCATCAGGATCAGCAAGCACATCTTCATTTCCCTGAAAATGAAGAGGGGCTGCGGGACAAACAAACTTCATTGTCACAGAATGCTTTTTGAGAATTTCAAGAACTGGAGAGTATCCATCCCTATTTGTGGGATTATAATATCCTGCTGTAAGCTCTGATGCATGACTTGCGGTCTTGTACCACCAATAGACTGATGGTATCTGCAAAAGCAGCAGTAAAATGTTAACTGACGAATCAAGATATACGTATGCTTTGGTGACTATAGGTCAATTTATATTTGAAGCGGCTTAGTTCACAAAAAGAATTTCTGGTGGAGTGCAAAAAGAATGAAAATATGGAGCATTATTCAAAGCTTCCCTGACATTTCAGACCTAACCTCCTGCCAGGTGTTACTTGTTCGAGGGGGAGGGAGTGGGAAGGAGCTTTTAAGTTAGCTGAGGCGAAAAGAAAATACTACATTTCTCTGACCTACACTTCAATTACTCACTCTAGGAGCATACCCGGTTATATTATATATTTCCAGGAGTACTAACTGTATGTAGTCTATGTCTGGAAAGCATACTAGACAGAAGATCGACACAGGCGGACGTAGGGACTCCTACAGCATCCCCTATTCATAGCTCTGCGCCCGCCTTTAAGGAGTTAGCTACAAAATTATCTACTTTTGAAACAAGACTAAAGTAGTAGATCTTTTAGACTCTTATCGCCGTGGAGGAAAAATAAGACTCTTTGGTCGAGCTGGAGGGGAAGAAACAGTACTCATTACGGAAGTGAACAACAATATTGCAAAAGCTCATGGGGGCTTCCACTAAGACTCCTTCAAATAGAACTTGATTTTTTCAGTTCATTATAATCCCTAAACTCAAAGAAAAATGACACTATGAATTTGTTATCTTACTTTCCTTCTCTTACGAGATTTCTTTATGAAGCGATCAAATACATGCAACAGGACATTCAACTCCTTGGACATATTATGCAAAAAGCCCAAAAGATTCTTTTCAACAACTACAAGGTCAACATAGTGAATTGGGTTACCCTAGCATCACTAGCGCTGCTGACCACAAACTTACAGTCGCCAGGACTCAGACACATAGATCCAAACCAATACCATTATACCATAGCCTCTAGCTAAATCAAAGGAGGCACCCTAACCAATTCCAAAAAAAAGAAAACAAGGTGCTTGTCAACCCCATCAACATCGAAGTCACTCATAATTCTTGCATTTCTCCCGATAATGCAGCAAATCTTCCTAGAAATTTAATTGAGAAAATAATTGCAACAGTTTTCATGTCAATGTGAGTATCAGAATCTTACTAAGCCTAAAATAATAAAATGCATTATTAATGAAACAAAGTAACCGCAATGGAAGAACATGGTGTACGAGAAACGCTTGAGATCAATGATAAAGAGAAGGGACAGAAGCAAAAATGCAGAATTACTTGTTAGGGTAAGGATCAAGGAAGTACTCGGTACAGTATTAAGTATTAACACATTTGAGCCTACATAGATTGACTTAACTTATATTTAAAGACAAACTGCTGATTAATAAAAAAAGGCAGAAGATAATAGTATCTGAAACGCTTTATGTATAAAGCATGTTGATTTTACAAATTTTCATTTTTGGCACAGAAGCTTAAAAGAAAAGTAGGTAAAAACAACTAATACCTTAACAACAATTTGTGTCTTGTCAAATGTAAGGGTGGCCAGTGATAAAATATTATCAGCATGATCTACCAACATTTGAGCATACCAGTGCAGGAAAAACCGGCCAAAGTAGCTATCATAATCACCCTTTTCACAGAAAAATCCAGTTTCACGAGGTCTTGAATTATAAAGACCCGCGTTATCAGGACCCTTGGCCCAGAATGAGTGCCCATGAGCCTTGGCAGCCTTCCCCAAATTCTGTAGCAAGTATCTGTCATAGCACTAAATTAAAACTGGAGTCATGTGGAGTATGATCCAAGAGGAAAGAAAATACAAGGTCTAGGACAACTGTGCTTGAGTTTTCTTTGTTGATTGTTTTCTTAACCAAATGTCAATCTTTGTTTTTCCTTCTCTTTTTATCTTTTGCTTTTCTGTTTTGTTCCTCTCTTTTCCTCTTTTATTTACTTCCTTCGTTCCTATAGTTCCTTGTGTCTCTTCACGAAAGCAGATCTTATGTACGCTAACAAGTATTATACTATTAGTAACAAGTATTAATGTATTATACTCTTAGGACAACTGTGCAAAAACATGTTAGGCTTGCTCTGCAGAGTCATAAAAATAGTTACGTCTCCTAAGAGTATTATACCAGTAGAATAACATCATTGTACACTATGGTAGGAGCCATTAAGGCGCTGCCACGCTATGGTGATGTTGTTAGTCTACAAACTTTCGATACATGGATAGGTTGATGAGTGATTCCAGAAGTTCAAAGTTACTAATAGTATTAACTCAAGAATAAGGGGCAGTAACACGATAGTATGAAACAGTATGTTCAGTTCACCAGTCAAGACTAGCAGGGTTATGCTTTAAACCAAGCTGATGATTTGTTAATTACCGTGAATTTTGAGGATACAATTTGGTGCGGTCAAGGGACTCCAATTGTGCAGGTGAGTTTAGCTTTTAAAGGAAGGCTATAGATGATATGTTTGTCTGATTCTGCGTTTGATTCTATTCCAACTGAAAATTGCTTGCTTAATTCTACCAATGAATATAATATTGTACATAAGGTGCTTAAGAGCCATACAAATCTTGCGTCGAGGAGATCTGGCATTGGTTAGAAATGGCGATATAGCAATGTAGTCCGAAGATTCTGAACTTTCTCTTTTAACTGGCTTGCTATCAAGAGATTCTGGTTTGACTGAATCAGTTGAAGAATTTACACCTATTAGCCAAGGTCATAAGAATGGTTCACGTTTGGGAGATGGTTCGAACCTTGTGGGGGTGTCCTTTGTAGATGTCGTGAATTCTGTTTCAATTGCTCACAGTTTGATGAATAGAAGAAAGCTCTGAATGTTGCCATGGGAACCTTACCTTCCTCTAAACTGGTGTCTTCTATGTCCTCTAGATCAAGATGTACGTACAGTTTGTGTTTCCTCTTCATCCCAATTGTCTCGAGTTAAAATGCCCATGGGGTGTGAAATGTCACTCAACTTTTAAAAATAATGAGTGTAAAGCTCTTGATCCTAATAGAATGCGGGTGATGGATGCTTTGGAACTTCACTTAAATGCCACGGATGAACATGTTTTCAAGAGGATGTATGAATCCCAACACATTGATTAGATAAATATGAACAATAAATCATTAAGATTTTGGAGGGTTTGAGCACAGATGAGTCCAGAAGGAATCTGCAAATAAAGCTTAATGGTTATTGGTTATTGGAGTAGTTTTGGGTGCTTCAGTCACTTGCTTGAGGCTGTCATAGGTGTTTGGTGACTTGTAGTTGATGTTTCAGTTTTAAGGTGAAAGCTGGTAGAATAATAAAAGTACGTTAGCCAAGCCAGGAACTTAATGATGTTTGCTGTGCCAAGCCGCAGCCCTTAAAAAAGTCGAAGAGAACTTTTGCAAGTGTTTTATTATTTAAAACCATTGGCGCATCTTTGGGGAGTCTGCTGATTTGGCGAAAGAATTAGAAAATTTATTGCTTTCATGATCTTTTGTGCTTGAGTTGTTTTCTTGTGTTTTGTTGGTTCTTACTCTTGTGTTCGGTCGCGTTCCCTTTTGTAGCATTGGCTCAATCCGCCTTTGACCTCTAATACTTAGCGGAAAAAAAGTAGAGTCAAGTCAGTCAACATCATAAAATACCTGAAACTCACCGATACCAGGATACTTCCACCCCGACCTTTCTGGGAAAGAAGGAAATTTTAGCTCTCCGGAAGCTCCAAGACCAATTTCAACAGCAGAAATAAGACCATCACCAAACAAATCGTCGAACTCTGAACAAAAACTTCTCATGAGGTCATAGTAAACCTACATTTAGTCACATCACGCAAAACTACTAAGGACAAATATTTTCTGTTCTCTTTTTCTGATGCAAGCAAGCAGAAGGTGCATATGGATTACCTCTATACCAGTTCTCCCTCTCAGCACCCGTTCTTTGTCAATTCCCCATGATAAACATTCCGTGTTCCTCCGACCCTCACGATCTGTGAAAAAAATGTCTTGATTGTCTTTACCAATCTCCAGGACCCAGTGAGGCAGAGAAATGAAAGCATTACCAGCATCACCACCTCCATACTCATGAAAATTCAGAGCAGCCTTCAAAAGGTTCAAAAGTATGGCACACGTCATGAGCAATTCCAGAGAAAAATGACCTATAGCCTTGCCATATAGAACTATCAAATTTAAAGGGTCCAACTAGTGAAAGCATGACCAATCATGAACCTCTTGGAGCTCCAATTTATGTTACACTGACTTGGTTATTAGGGTCAGGCACAGATGTCCAAAACGGTTTTGTGTGTTGACCTAAAATGATGTGCCGTGTGATGTCAGAGTATCGAACCCGCGCTCCGCAGGCAAAATGAGATGTCAAAGTAACATAGATTGAAGCACGAACACTTGTTTCAATGCAGTAGAAACAAAAGAACATAAATGGTGTATTGAACCATGATCGCAAAACAAAAGAGAAAGAATGATCATGACCAACTCTATATATTAAAGTATTAAACTACAATTACCTGCAATTTTAGCTGAATTTCTCTGATGATCATGAACAAGTCTCTATAACCCAACCACACGTACTTCTGTGGACTCCAGCCTTCAACAATTCCCCACCAGCACTCAACGAAAACACCATCTACATTTAATGACTTGAGATGCTTCAACTCCTGCCTAATGCCTTCAGGATCAACTAGTTGGCAATAGCTGTTTATGATGCCGCTCTAGCACAATTAAGCCCATAAATTATTGGAATTGGATATAGTTAAATGAATTTAGGAAAATAGAAATGTAAGTTTGAGAATGAAAATTGTACAATTACTATCTCCGACACTTAAAGCGGATATATTAGAGGCTCGAAACACACAAATATCAGAAACTGCGCAGGTTCTATAGATGTTCTTTTAAGCATGGGAGAGGATGAGTATAAAATTCGATGCATAGAAAGAGCATCACTTTTGTTCCATCGCCACCATGACCAGAGTGCTACTCATTTTTAATGCCACCACTCATATGAATGTTAAGGCCCCACTCCAAATTCCAAAAGAAAACTTGTCACCAAACTCAGTGACAGTAATAACTTTCCTGTGTCATGCTATCATCACCAACCTACGAATACAAATCTTGAGACCTCAGCTGATGGAGAGAATCTATTTGTGAAGGCTTGATTTTTTTCTCTCCTTTTGATTGTATATTGTTTTCTTTTGCTTAGTTCTCGATGTTTTCGATTGGAGACTACACACAGACTTTACATGTGAAAAAAACTCAAATAATCAGCACAATGTACAGAAAAAACAAACAAGTGGCCACTTACTGCAAGCTTAACATATACAGGAACATATGGAGTTCCAGCAAAATTGTCTTCACGCCAGCCGGATTGAACATCATGAATCAACTAAAAACACAAAACTCATAGTCAGATTCAACATAGCTGGGTCTCTTGCCTAGTAGAAGCCGAAAAAATACAGAAGTTTGACAAGGTTGAGCGATACCTGATGGGCTTCCAAAGATTCAGCGGAATCAACATTGCTGGTACTTGTATATTTTTCGCTCTTTGTTTCCATGTCAGTAACTACAACAGAATAAAGGGATGCTGGTGACAAATTTTCATCAATTCTGAGAGCTGTTGGCTGACAATCTAATGGTGCCTTCATGGAACAATTCTTCAAAGAACTACCAGAAAGGGTACTTTCGGATGACCTGACAGGCAGTCCTGCTGCCTGTGAAAATTATTAGTTGATGCGATAAATGATGCGACAAAGAAGAAGGGAAAGGAAGCAGACCTCGGGACGGCGGTAGGTGGTACCATCAGAATCAACAATCCAACCGGCATTACGGGCAAGGGCAGAAAGGACATCATTCATGTCAGCACGAGATGGTAGATGGAAATTGCCGTACTGGCGGAGGCCGGAGAGCATGCGGCTAGTAATGGCGCGCCGATGGCGTTCTCGTAACTTGGTCCGCTCTTTCTCCTTTTCCCTCTCTCTACGCCCGCCTCCAGCATTCGTTGCGGTCACTGCGAACCCTCGAGGACGCCGACTGGTGGAGGATTTAAAGGAAGGTTCGAGCTGAGTGACATTATTATTATTAGGGTTTGGGTTTGGGAATTGAGGATGGTGATTCGAGGTGGTGATTGCAGGTGGTGGAGGAGGAACTGGTGTGGTGGTCATCTCGCCGGCGTCGTTCATTGCTCAAGGGGACAAGGATTATTGTGTGCGGAAAAGGGCACCTCAACTATCTACGAACCCAACCAATCCTTGGTTGGCGCAGTGGTAGCATGGGGCTGCGCTTGGTAGGGGGGGCTGCGCTTGGTAGGGAGGTCTGCGGATCGATCCCCACAACAGCGATTGGGAGGGGTTTAAATACCGTAATCCTTGGATACGCCCCAAAATCCGGATTAGTCGGCCCAATGTGGTTCGGATTACCGAATGGTTTAGACCAAAAAAAAAAAAAAACTATCTACGAACCCAACTGATTTTTTACTTACTTTTTCACCTAATTTTCCAACTTTTAACTTTTTCCATAAATGTCAAGTTAGTAGTTTAAATGACCCCCACATCAACTAGTATAAATGTCAAGCTAGTTGTAATACTTGTAAGTTGTAACTAGCTTATCGTTGGACTTACTCTAAACAATTAGTAAATAGATTATAATACATTTGATATACTAACACCAGCTATATAATTTCCTAGCATTATAATAAAATTTTTAAGTTTTGTTTTATTTTAAAAACTAGATTTTGTGCCCGTACGTTGTACGGGTTATAATATTGATTCGTCTTTAATTGTATTTTCGCAATTGAGAAGCTGTGTTTACTTTCTAAAAATTAGTTTTCTCGTGAGAATGTGAGTATATACAAATACATTGAAATAATGAGTTAACGGTTCGGTTCAAAGAACTACTTTGTCGAAACGGTTTCGTCAATCGAACCTTAAAAATGGACGGTTTTTCAGTTTTACGGTTCGGTTATTGCGGTTCGGTTTATTCTGAACACCCCTAATTTTATGCAGTTACTAAACAACGAAGTATAAAAGAAAAGAACACAACGTTAATGGATGTATAGGATAGACGTTAGGATGGAGTATATATACAATAATGTTGTAGGGTTTGGTTTTGTTTGGTATTTATCAATTATTATTATTATTATTATTATTATTTTTGTTGAGGTTTCTTTTCACTAAAACTCATAGTCATATAGCTCTAAAATATTAAATTGCATGATCATCTTTTTTCCGAAGCTTTTTTATTTGCTAATTAACAAATATTTTCTTTATGGACATTCTTATTCTTATATTTATATATTTGACTATAAACTTGACATAACCTTATTTAATCATACATATTTATCCCATATGATTCTTGTGCAAAAAATTTTACAAAAGCAATCAAAATAAAAAGAAAAAAACACATAATAGACATAAAATAGTACGGAGTATTAGACACATAAGTAAGGGGAGGAAAGTCGTATACATGTTAGACTTGACTATAAACAGCTTGTTCTACAAGCTTAACACTAATTCTGCCGAAGATTTTACTGGACGGGGTATAACCGATTTGAAGTTGGGAAAGATCGTCACTCCTTTATCTGCAAAGGTGACTTTCTTGGATGATCCTTTGCGCGTGCTTAGAGCAACCCGTTTCGCTGCAAGGTACATTTTCACGTTAGATGATGGACTAATGGAAGCTGCCGGTTCTGATCAAGTGCGAGCGTGTATTGACGAGAAAATAAGCAGGGAACGGATTGGCCATGAAGTCGACCTCATGATTTGCGGGAATCAACCTGTTAAAGCAGTCGCCTAAGATTCAATAGATCAGTATTTATTTTTTTGCATGACTTGTCGTTTTGAACAAATTGATTTGCTACATATCAATAAAATGGGAAAAAGACTAACAAATAGAAGAAAATATAGAGTACTACCATTATAAAAATCACGCTGCATATCGTCTAAGATGATCAAAAGCGAGTATATGCTCCCTCGGTCCCAACCATTTGTTACCTCCTAAATCAACAATACATATCTCTGACAATGAATTAAATTCCACCAAGGGTGTATGTACCTTCCCGAAAAATAAAACTTTATAAACAACAATCCGTAGTTACATGTAATTTCACCGTCACAAAAGCTTGGTATGTAGCACTGGAAATTTGATAGTGGACAATTGCAAATCCATCGTGACCTCGAACAACTATGCGCAAGCACTTTTTATTTAATGTTGCAGACGACTCGATAGTGCAGACATTCAAAGCAAAAGGGGGACATTGATCCACAGTTTACAGTCCTAGGACTTGATTCAGGGGTTCTTTCCAAGGTCCTTTCTGGATTCACCACAATTGTTTGCTCCTTGGTCATTGCAGGTTGTTGTGGCACAGCAGGTGCAGCAGGTTTCTTGATAGGCCTCCATTCCTTCCTCACAGCAGGTTTGTGAACACTTGCTTGCTTACCCTTCCTACAATTGCCCTTCTCATGCCCAATATGCTTACAATCCGTGGTAGCCCAATTGCGCACACCGAGTTCAACATGGGCTATCCTGGAATGAGAAATTTAGGAGGTGGTATGGGAAACTGGCACATGGATAACGGCATCGGTTCCTCTCTTTTGGAAGAGTTCAAGAGCAATAAGGCTAGGTGCTTTGAGCTTTCAGAGATTGTTGGCCATTGCATGTTGTGGAGTTCAGGTATGCTATATATTCAAAATTAATGTCGTCATGTCGACATTCAAAGCAAAAAAACCTTCTCAATTCAAGATCAGATTACCTATTATTGGATCTCTCAAATATCGACTCATACCCATCTCAACGTTATCAATGGCACAAAAATTGTACTCTATGGATGCAAATTGTTACGTGTGGAGCTTTCATCTCCATTATATATATATATTGATTTATCGGCTCCATCGTCAAATAAGATAGTTCAACATAAAGCGGAAATCTTTTGAGCTTTTCCATCAACAAATACGGTAAAAATCTCAACCGATGGGATATAACTATATATAGCCGCTTGACCGCTTTGCAATTTGTTTTTTAGTTGTAAACAAATTCCAATGGCAAAGAGATAATAGATAGGTGTTGTCAGTTATTGTTGATAAATATGGAGTACGTAGTTGTTTGAAATTGATTTAATATTTCTTTTGTTTATCTTTTTGGTCCAATTTATATCTTTTCATTCTTATTTTTATTTAGAAAATAACTAATGCAAATATATTAATAATAAGTGTTTTAGAAAAGTTGGAGTCTCACAGAGTGCCTGAAAAAAGCCTCTTTTATATATATATATATATATTGATTATGAGTTTTACTATAAAGTTTCTGAGTTCATTCACAACATTAAGCTCAAAAAATTACCATAAAACTCAAAAATAATACATATAAGCTTAGTTAAATTTGAATTTTGACAAAAAAAAGAATTAAAATATAAATTTTAAACTTTGATAAATTCAGAAAAAATACACATATGCTCACAATAAAATAATTTGAGTTAATAAACTCATAAAAAAATATGTAATCCCCTCTAAAATCTAGTGCAAAACAGTAGCGGAAACACTGTCGAATGGGATTAAATACACAAAGATAAAAGTTCTAACTGTTATGAATTGAGAATCTATAAAATTCTCAAGGATAAAATAATAAAAAAATAAATGGTTAAGTCTAAACAATTGCCACTTTTATAAAAAGGGCGAAAATAAAATTACTCAACGTGTTCAAACTAAAACCATAAAAGAAAGCAGAAAAACAGAGTAGGATCTGCAAACTACTCGCTAGTTCACATAGAAATCCCCAGCAAAGCTAACACATGTCATGTTATAAACATAACAGCCACAATCAGTGGGGAGTAACTCGACGTTCTCCCAGCCATATCACATGATATAAATGTTACAGATGCAAATAATATATCAAAGTAAACTAAAATGTTATAAAACATAAGTAACAAAATATGATTACCAAATCACGTTAAAACCAACGTGATGCATGCTTAAAAGCAAAATATTCAAAAGACATAATGGAAATAATTTAGTTCAGGCTAGATTTTCACTTTAGCTATACTCCTTGACACCGCAACATCTTACACTAGTTTCGGGGACCCAGTGTCATGCAAAGGTGACCAACTCCAAGTCCACTCACTAGACAACAAACTATAACAAGACTCGTCTTACCACGCAGTGCGTAGTCCCAGTCTAAGTACATGTACATGACTCTACGACAATCTGTACCTCCCACAAGGGTACTAAATCATATAGCTGTATAAGAACTCGTATGCCTTAGTTCATTATTCTTTGCCCTTACTTTAGTTATTCCAAACTTAAAAATATCCCAAAGATTGTATCTTATTTAAAATACATTACTTCAAAAGTTTGTAAGTGAACTACACTTTTATTTCTTCAAAATAGAAAGCTTAACTACACTTTATTTTCCAAAGTGTAAAATTATTTCAAGGTTAAAAACTAATTGAAACTACTGTACTAAAGCTTAGAATAAGCTAAAAATTTAATATACTTAGTAAGTGATGAGGCATATTCTGCACCCGCTGACCGAGTCAACATATTGAGCAAGGTCAAAGCCAAAATACAGCAAGTCAACGTATTAGACGGCCTAGCCGAAGAAGCATGCCGGCCTGTCACTTGGGTCTCGGCCTCGGCAACTAGCCAGCCGAGAGACATATTTGTGTACTCACATCCAGTCCCCTCGGCATGGAGTCAACCAGGCCTGCCGGCCTGCCATGGGCCACCCGGCCGAGGGTAAGATAGTCTTTCCACCTGCACTGCCACTTGGCCACTTGGCCACTACGTGACAAAAGGTGAAAGTCTATAAATACTCCACTTCTCTCAACGAGAAAAGGATCAGAAAACTATCCTAAAACTCACTAATAATCTGGTATAAAACTCCCTTATCTCTCTACAATATACTTTGCCAAGTAACATACAACTTATCTCTTTAAGTTTACTGACTTGAGCGTCGGAGTGAGTACGCTCGGTACCAAGCCGAGCCCTCAGTTTGTTCATCTTAAACAGGAAAGAGCGAAAGGAAGAGTCAAGCAACGACATCATTCAACAAGCTCACGTGGTAACAACACTGCTCCGAAATTACACCCGGAACAATTGGCGCCGTCTGTGGGGATCCTTTACTAAAAGCTAGTCACCTCCCTTACAAAAAAAAAACCAAAAAACCATTCAAAGAGCTAAAAAAGATGTCAAAACAGCCAGAACTTGTGAGTGTAGAAACTGAATTCTACCAGGATGAAACGTTCCCCAATTCTGAGATCGGGCCCCCACCGGCCGAGTCACTGAGCCGGTGAAGTACGGTATGCCAAGAGAGCCAGAAACACCGCTGCCCACCGACCAAGTCACTGTCATGGGACATGTGGTTGATGCAGCCAAATTGAAGCTATTCCTGGACCTTATTGGTAGTACGCCGATTACCCCTGTCACTACGACGGGGGCGGCACCGCACCCAAAGGTGACCAGGGCCCCTAAGGTGACTCCGAAGAACTTGTCCGGAGCGATACAAGGAGCCGGGCAAGCTAGGACGCCGGCGGAGCTCGTGTTGCCAGTAGCAGACCAAAGTCCTTCCCCCACTCGCGGGAGGATAGCGTCGCCGCGGCACCAACGAGACCACCCCCGAAGAAATGAAGAAAGAAGTCCGACTCTCCAAAGTCGGACAACAAGAAGCCCTTCCCGCCACGGGGAGAGAAGCCGGACTAAGGTTGCGAGGAGCCGATCGCCGCGTGTCATTCGACACGTGGTCGACAACCCTCAAAGTGCCTATGTCCCGGACGTCCCGTGCCAACTAAATCAAGTCGCCACCATATCATACAAAGGGGATAGCGACCCGACCGACCATGCCGAGGCTTTCGAGTCGTACATGTCGGTATGGGAGCAACCCGATGAGGTGTGGTGCCGAGTCTTCCCAACGACCCTATATGGGATGTCACAGAGTTGGTACAAGGGGCTACCTAATGGCTCGGTATACTGTTATGCCGACCTAAGGGACAACTTCATAGCCCAGTATGCTTGCAACAAGCGAAGGGCCGTGGAGACATCGATCTCCCGACTATCCGACAGGGGAGGACGAGTCCCTCCGAGCTACGTCGAGATTCGACGCTAAGGTTCAGCAGATCCGAGAGCCGAACATCGAATCGGCGGCCTTCGCGCCAAAGGCCACGCGATGAAAGGCCTACCGAAAGGCGATTTTAAAAACGAGCTCATCAAGTGCGAGGACCTTAACCTAGACTCGCGTAAAGATGGCCTACCGAGCCATCAAGGTGGAAGACTACCACAAGACCCGGGTAGGCCACAAGAAGCCGGGCACCTAGAGAGGAGGAGCCGCCGGGACAACGTAGATGAAGGACGCCGTGACGTTAATAGGTCACGGCCCGAGAGATTTAATAGGAAATGTAACCGGGGGCGCCGGGGGAGTTCGGGACCATACACCCCGAAGCGGTACAATGGTCTCACCCCCCTGGTCAAATCACCGCCGAGGTTTTTGCCCTAAGCAAGAATGAAGGGCGTAAATGGGCAAGGCCCCCAAGGCGAGGGGGACGGTGACCTTAGCCGCTTTGCGACTACCACGGCCAACCCGGCCATAAGACCGACAACCGTCGGCATCCGAGGAACGCCATCGAGGAGCCGATCCGAAGGGGGCCCTCGGCAAGTATGTAGCCGGAGGCCAAGAAACGAGCTCCGACGGGCGAATAAAAATCGCATTCTAGAGAATGGGAGTGATCCAGGTTGTCATCGAGGAAACGAGAACGGTGGGTCGCACTAATGGGCACAAACGGCACTTAAATGAGCTTTACCAAGCCATCAACTTTGTGCCCACCACAAACATCCCCGCTTCCACCGTCCCCGATATAACCATCGGAAGGAAGGACTACGAAGGAGTCGTTGCCCCGCATAGCGACCCGCCGGTAGTCCACCCGGACATAGCCAACCACTTGGTCAAGAGGTGCCTAATTGACACGTACGCCTACACGAACATCATGTTCGGGGAATGCTTTCTCAATCTCGGTCCAAGATTGAAGACCGAGCCCCGCACTAACCCACCGTACAACTTCTCTGGGCCGGCTGTACCCCACAGGGTCAATCAAACTGCCGGTGATGTTCGGCCAAGCCGATGCGGCTAAGAATGTTTTATCTGAGTTCGTGGTGATCGACGGTTCGTCCGCCTACAATGTTCTGATAGGCCGGGTCACTTTGAGCGAGGCCGATGCTGTGATGTCCATCCGGGCCCTGACACTGATGTATGTCTCGACCGGGGAAGCACAAAAGGTCGTCTCAAAGGACGAGAGAGACAAAATCGTCAACATCCAAGTATCCGCGCAGGGTGCAACATGCAATCCCTCAAAGTGGCAAAGAAGTCGAGAAAGGGAAGAGCCCATCCTTGCAACAGAGGGCGAACGGATGGATACTAACATCGGCATGGTCGAAGGAGCCTGCATCAAGAAGTGGAAATTGACCCAGAGCGCACCGTGACTATCGGTGCCGACCTGGAGCCAAAATTCAGAGCCGATCTCCTAGACCTGCTGAGGAAGAACAAAGATGTCTTCGCATACTCAGCAGCCGAGATGCCAGGCGTGAGCCGGGAGGTGATCGTTCACAAGCTGAACTTACTCTCCACCGCTCGCCCTATCAAGCAGAAGATGAGGAACTCCTCAGCCGAGAAGGATGAGGCCATCAAAGCCGAAGTAGACAAACTATTAGAGGCGGGCTTTATCATGCCTTGTACTTACCCTGAGTGGCTAGCAAATGTTGTAATGGTGAGGAAGTCATCAGGGGCGTGGAGGATGTGTGTTGATTTTACCAATCTTAATAAAGCGTGCCCTAAAGATTGATATCCCTTGCCTCGAATAGATAGCTTAATAGACGCAACGGTAGGCTACACTATGCTTGAGCTCCTGCTACGCCTTCTCGTGGTACCATCGTATTCATGGTCAAAGAAGACATGCCTAAGTGCACATTCATCACCATACACGGCACATACATGTATAAAATGATGCCGTTCGGTTTGAAAAACGCTGGCGCAACTTACACTAGGCTGGTGGACAAAGTGTTCCAAGATCAAAAAGGGCGAAACATCGAGGCTTACGTCGACGATGCTATTGTAAAAAGCAAGTCTGACAGCGAGCACTTGGCCGATTTGAGCGAGACATTTTGTTCACTAAGGAAGTATAGAATGAAGCTCAACCCAAAGAAATGCAACTTCGGTGTCCGGGCCGGCAAGTTCCTCGACGTACTTGTCAGTGCCAGGGGAATTGATGCCAATCCGGAGAAAGTCCAAGCAATATTGGACCTACCAGAGCCGAGGAATCGAAAAGAGGTTATGACGCTGACCGGGAGAATGGCGGCTCTTGCCCGCTTCATCTCTCGGTCGGCCGATAAGAGCACACCGTTCTTTACAGTGCTGAAAGGGAATAAAAACTTCAGCTGGGGCGAGCAACAGAGCACAGCTTTCAGGCAACTGAAAGCTCACCTTCTGACACTGCCGACCCTCGTCCAGCCGATCTTTGGGAGACGCTATATCTAAATTTAGCAGTTACCTCGCCACGGTCGATGCTGTCGTAATCGTCGAGAGAAGAAAACAAGCAAAGAATACCCAATCTACTTTATCACCATACACCGCCGGCCGCCGAGAGAAATTACCCACGATTGAAAAAGCGGCCTTTGCGTTGCCGCGTTGCCGCAAGGAAGTTAAAACCCTACTTCGACGCACATCTCGTGATTTGGTCTTAACCGACCAGCCATTAGAGAAAGCCTTAGAAAAATTCGAAAAATCGGGCGTACTTATCAAATGGGCAAGGAGCTATCCGGCTTCGCATTCAAGACAAACCAAGGCCTTCGATAAAGGGGCAAGCGCTTGCAGACTTCCCGGCCGAGTGCACATATCAAGAAGAATCACATCCCTGTGTGGGAAGTGTATACCGACGGTCCTCCACGGCGAATTTCAGAGCCGCATCCTTATCATCAACCCAAACGGGGACGAGTTTGAGTACGCCTTGAAGTTTACCTTCTCGGCCTCAAACAACGAATCCGAATACGAGGCGGTGATAATCGGAGTCGAGTTAGCTAGAGTCTGCGGGGCGGAGGATGTTGTGTTGAAGACAGATTCACTCTTAGTGGCTAATCAAATCAGAGGAGAGTATGAGACTCGAGACGATGGGATGATAAGGTATCTGGAGAGGGTAAAAGCTGACACCTCAAAATTGAAATCTTTCCAGATACAGTGCATTCCCAGGTCTGAGAACAACCGAGCCGACGCTCTCTCAAAACTTGCCAGTTCAAGCATCAAGAATGTCAGTCGAACCGTGCTGGTGGATATCAGAAATGCTAAAAGCATCACTGAGACCGTCGGCATGGTGGGCGACATCGAAGCCGAGACGACGTGGATGACTCCGATAATGAAATACAAACTGACAAATGAGTTGCCGGAGGACCGCAGTCTGTCTCAGAAGATAAAAAGGATCGCCGCAAGGTACTCAGTGTTTGAAGGAGAATTATACAGAAGGTCCGTAATAAGACCACTCCTGAAATGTGTCGGCCCAGCCGACGCGGAGCTTATACTGACAGAGATTCACGAAGGCATCTGTGGACATCACATGGGGGCGAGAACGTTAGCCCACAAAGCTCTCCGAGCCGGCTACTTCTGGCCTACCATGCTTGAGGATTCCAGAGCGAAGACCAAGAAGTGTAAGAACTGTCAAATGCATGCTCCGGTGATACATGCTCCTTCCCGAGACCTGCAACCGGTGCTTAGCCCCCTTCCTTTTGCACAGTGGGGGATGGATTTATTAGGGCCATTTCCGACGGCCTCCGGAGGAAGAAAGTACCTGATTGTCGCCGTTGACTACTTCACCAAATGGGTCGAAGCTGTCGCGGTACCTGCCAAGACCACGGCGGCCGTAAGAAAAGTAATTTGGGAGAACGTCATAAATCGTTTTGGGCTACCCCAAGTCATGGTATTTGACCACGGCCGAGAGTTTTGGAGCGACATGGTGATGAATTGGTTGGAGGAGCTCGGTATCAAATTTGCATACTCCTCCGTCTGCCACCCTCAGAGCAACGGTCAGGCGGAGGCAGCCAATAAAACAATACTGAACGGATTGAAAAAGAAGGTTGAAGATCTAAAGGGAAGATGGGCTGATGAGCTACTCGGCGTCCTGTGGTCCCTTCGAACCACGGAGAAAGAAGCAACAGGGTACAGTCCATTCCACCTAGTCTATGGGTCTGAAGCCGTCCTGCCAATTGAAGCATCGGTGCCGACATTCAGAACGCAAACCTTTGACCCAAATTAAAAATGGGGAAGGCCCGAGAGCCTCCCTAGACCCGGTCGAAGAAAGTCGAGACACGGCACGGCTCAACTTGGCGCAGTATCAAAACCGAGTGAGAAGAGCATACAACCGTAGGGTCCACAAAAGGGACTTAAGAGTAGGAGATTTAGTCCTTAGAAAGTCGGCCGCAACCAACAAAGGAAACATCCATGGAAAGATGACGGCCAACTGGGAGGGACCCTACAAAGTGGTTGAAGAAATGAGGCCGGGTACATACCGGCTGACAGACATGAAGGGTGTTCCTCTAATGAGCCATTGGAACACGGACAACCTAAGGAAATACTTCGTATAGCGGCGGAGGTGTCCGAGACCGTTGTGGGCACCCCAACGCATGATTTTACCTTATGAAGAATGATCCAAGTTTTCCATCAAAATACTTGTCCCCTCCATAGTCATGCCAACGCAGACGCCACGGCCAAACCCGGGCAGTCACTACAAGTGCAGTTGATACTCGCGAAAGCGACCAACATGCTTAGGAAAGTATAAGTACAGTTGAGACGCAAATCTAGCCGCCTCGGCCAACCGAAGGCCCGGCAGAGGAAGCGATCAATATGTCTACAGATACGAACGCTGTCGCGCCGTAACCTCGATTGCCTCGGCCAAAGCCGGGAGTGACGGGGACACAACGACCGATACGCTAATAGGAACGTATAAGTACAGTTGAGACGCAATTCTAGTCGCCCCGGCCAATCCGGGAGTGGCAGAGGAAGCGATCAATATGTCTACAGATACGAACGCTGTCGAGCCGTAACCTTGTTTTACCTCGGCCAAAGCCGGGGGCGACGGGGACACAACGACCGATACGCTAACATGTTCACAACGGCGGTTGGGAAGCGCAAATCTGACCGCCTCGGGTGGTGGAGGAAGCGACCGACATGCCAACATGTTGATAAACGTTTAAGTACAGTTGAGACGCGCCTTCTAACTGCCTCGGCTAAGACGGAAGTAAAAACGAAATAAGCGCTCAATATATTGAAACGTAATAGGACAACTAAATGGAGGCAAAATAAACAAACTTTATTGAAAAATGTTTACAGGTGAAACAGGATATGGACGACGGCCGTCCCCATAGGGATAGCCTAAACACAACCTACCAAAGTTTAACAAAAAAACAAAAGGTACAACAAAATGTTACAGACATAAGACTTGAAAGCGCCAAAAGGATGGCAGGGAGGAAAGGCTCAATAGTTGGCCCCCGAACAGCTGAAGCTGTCAGAAGGACCGGGTGAATCTGGTGACGACCGCCCGTCTCCCTATGCTTGTTGCTGCTCACCACCGGCAGCAGTAGCAGCATCACCAACGATGGGCGGCCCAGAGGAGAGCTTGGCAGCTTCACTTGCCTTGGCCCTCTCAGCCTCCTCTCTGGCCTCCTTCACCTTAGCATCCCGGGCCGCCTTCTCCGCAGCCTCCTCAGCGGCCTTCGCCACCTCTGCCTCCTCCGCAGCAGCCGCCTTCTCATCAAGAAGCCGGTCAAAATCTTGCCACGGGAAGGAGCCTTCAGAAAAGAGCTCTTTAATTACATCCCTGGTAGCATCTTCACTGGTCCCTGATCGGGCACACATGCCGGGATGATGACAGCTTTGAGCGTCTCAATGTCCTTCTCCCCTCGAGCAAGGACACCTTGGTGTTCCCGTGCTCCTTCGCCTCAGCCGAATGCAGAGTCTTCCACCTCTCCTTCTGCTAAACCACAGCCTTATAGCCGCCCTCGAATTTGTCTTTCTCCTCCAGCAGCTTAGCAGCGTCAGCCTCCGCAGCCTCAACCTTGGCTCTCTCGGCTAGGACCGCCTTTTCAGCGTCCTCCCTAAGCTTTCGCTCAGCGAGGAGGTCATTCATGGCGGCCTCCCTCGACCTCTCGGCCTCCTTCTTAGCAGCGGCAAGTTCGAGCCTAAGCCGTTCAAGCGTAGGGGCAGCTCGAGCCATGACCTTTTCTTGCTCCATAATATGAGCGTCGGCTAGTTCAGTCCACTTCCCCAGCCTCTTGGACAACCTTGTGCCTTCCGCCACAAGCTGAGCGGGGGAAACCTTCTGGGATGAGGAGTCGACGGTGACATTCTTATCGCCCGTCTGCACAGGCTTCTTCCCCAATTGCCGATCAGTAAGAACGACAGCCGGCGACGATTGATCTATAAAAAACCCAGACAAAGTATCCATGTCAACATTCATTGACATATCAGAAAGCCTGTCATCAGGAATGCCTAAAGAACCAGCTAAATCCGAGCCATGGGTTAGATCCGTACCAGTCTGGACCTTCTTGAATAGAAGGCCGGCTGAGTCCTTCTCTTCCCCTGCCTCGGTAACAGCGGTAGCAGACATTGTTTCTTTCCTCTCCTTTGAAGGCGAGGACCCTCCACAACGGTGACCTCCTCTTCAACATCGACGACCACCACCTGCTCCTTTTGGACTACGGGGATTGAAGATTGAGCTGGAGTTGACGCCGTGGCCGCCGTAGACGTTGTCTTTGGTTTTCGGCGCGGCACACGTCCGCCAGTCTCCGCCTGAGTCGCCGCCACATCCATAGCTTTCAACGCCTGCTCCATTAGTTCGTGAGGGGCCTGCTTGCGATCACGCGGGCCAGCCTTAGGATGCAGCTCAACAACCTTCCCGTTTTTGTCAAGTCCCAACTTCTTGAGGATCTCCACAAACAGATCCTGGCCAAACCGGTCTGCAAGAAACAAAGCAAGAGTTAAACAAAAGAAGTAAAACAAAGCTCAAATACAGAAACATAAAAAGCAAAGATGGGCCTCATACCGACCCCACTCACCCTGGCTGAGGGCCGGTATGAGGCCGACGTGGCAAAGCGGCTCATCCTGAAGAACGATCTGCGTCGGGGGCATCCATCCCTTCGGCGTGCCATCCTTCTCAGCCTCAAACAACCTCATTGCCCTCGTTTCGTCCTCATTAAGATAGACCTTCAAGGCGTCCATCTTAAGCTTATTCCGGGAGACATATCTATCATGCTCCCCCTTACTCTCGCACCGCAAATTGACGCGGCTCAAGGACCGGCAAAGGGTGGATAATCCTCCGGAACCTCGACGTATACCCACCGCCCCTTCCAGTCCTTGCAAGATGACAACTTGGAAACGGTAACGTAACCCGGCTCCGTCTGCACGCTGTACCACCCCGTGCCACCTAGGGTGGACTGCCGAAGATGATGAAGCCGGCGGAACAGGTTAACCGTTGGGGCCTCCCCCTTAAACAAACAAACCCATACAAAGCTAACGATCGTCCTGATGGCCAACGGATGCAGTTGAGCCACGACGACGTTCATAGCTTTAATGATGGCAGCAACGTGTACATTAAGAGGAAACCGGAGCCCATACTCCAGGTGTCTGATGTACACGCCGATACAACCCTCGGGAGGGCAACAGACCGCCTGACCATCCTCAGGGATAACAATTTTATACCCCCCACCGAAGGAGTAATGGTCTTCAAAAAGATCAGGACCGGAACAACTAGCGAACTTGTTCGTCCAAACACGATCGGGATTGATCGAATAGGCGTCGCCGTGATCCAAGAGATGCGGCCTCTCCGAATCAGATTGAGTCGCCTCATCATCATCATCATCATCATCAAAACCCTCCAAAAATTTTGGATCAATCTCAGGAGAAGGCGACTTAGGACCCCCAAACCCTATCGGGGTGACAACCAGTGGCTCCTCTTCATAAGGATGCGACGGTTCGCCCCCCCGGCGCAGAGGTACTGGGTTGAGCATCAGCAGAAGACATGGTGACAACAGTTACTTACCAAATAAAAAAGTTGAAAAAGTTGTTTGTTTACCTTGGAAGAAAGTGTTACGCCGAGTAACGCTTTGAAGACTAGAGAGAAATTTCTTCGAAAAACTAAGAGAGAGGAAATGTTTTGAGAAAATGAAGTTTGATGGCCAAAAAACGGGGCACACTGCTCTATTTATAGAGCAAAGCCCATGAAACGTCCACCAATCAATGCCAAGCCACGTGTCAAGCATGCAGCTACGGAATGTCAATCGACACACAGTAACCACTCTTCTTTGACACGCTTCCTGGTATCTACTTGCCAACGGCCAGCTGATCAACCAAGCTTGGCAGCACCGGCCGGGGGCAATCAAAAGCACGCGGCACTCTCAAACCTTGGTCTCGGCCAGCGCCGTTTCCTTTTCCACATTGGATGTCCATTACACAACCATGTGGAGGGGGGATATGGTACGGCCCGAAGCAACTGGGGAACAGAACCAAGCCGAAGAAGAAGAAGCCGATGGAGAAGTTCAACTTGCGCAGAATATACGCTCAACACTCATCGAAGGTCCATACCACGGCATAGACTACGCTGGGGGCAAATTGATGGGGCATATTCTGCACCCGCTGACCGAGTCAACATATTGAGCAAGGTCAAAGCCAAAATACAGCAAGTCAACGTATTAGTCGGCCTAGCCGAAGAAGCATGTCGGCCTGTCACTTGGGTCTCGGCCTCGGCAACTAGCCAGCCGAGAGACATATATGTGTACTCACATCCAGTCCCCTCGGCATGGAGTCAACCAGGCCTGCCGGCCTGCCATGGGTCACCCGGCCGAGGGTAAGATAGTCTTTCCACCTGCACTGCCACTTGGCCACTTGGCCACTACGTGACAAAAGGTGAAAGTCTATAAATACTCCACTTCTCTCAACGAGAAAAGGATCAGAAAACTATCCTAAAACTCACTAATAATCTGGTATAAAACTCCCTTATCTCTCTACAATATACTTTGCCAAGTAACATACAACTTATCTCTTTAAGTTTACTGACTTGAGCGTCGGAGTGAGTACGCTCGGTACCAAGCCGAGCCCTCAGTTTGTTCATCTTAAACAGGAAAGAGTGAAAGGAAGAGTCAAGCAACGGCATCATTCAACAAGCTCACGTGGTAACAACACTGCTCCGAAATTACACCCGGAACAGTAAGATATATATTATTGGGCCTTAATGAGACAAACTCTTAAAAACAGATTTTTAAAACTGGACAGCAATGCTATAAAATTAATAATTAAATATAAAAAAATCGAAATGATGCAAGGCTAATTTTCATGGTTTCCTGTAGCTTTTAGCTATAACCTTCATTTTAAAACCAACTTCAAAGGACGAAAGTATCAGGAGTCTAAAAATCCATTTCTAAAAACTGACAGAAAACGATATCCAAAAAGTTTCAGTTCTTAAAACGACTTTAAGAAAATATTTTAAGGCAAAGTAAAATTCTAAACATAACTAGAAATTATAAAGTTTCTGTGAGAAAAAGATTAGCCACTGTATCAAAAGGAAAATATGTTTTACGAACTAAACTTTGAGCAAAAGTCTGAAACGTGGTTTACAGGCGACCTTTTGACAAATAATTTATTCTGAGAAAATTATACATAAAAAACCAGTGAAATTTTACAGAGGTAATCTATACTTAAAATAAACAGGGTCTCTTTTTTAAATTTTCTGGTTTGAGCAACTTAAACAGACGAAATGCATTTTACAAACATCCTGACAGTGATGATTTCATAACTTTCACAAAAACTTGTAAAATGCCTATAAAATCGAAAACAATGTTTCACAACTTAAAATTTTACACACACCTAAATTTACATATTAAATTTTCGAGAATTAACATTAATATTTGATATTTTAAATCGAATTAAAATAGTTCAGCATTACTAATATCGCATAAACCGTATAAACATCATAAATGCAAAATAAATACTCCCTCCTATTCACAATAAACCTCTCATTTCATTTTGACACAAAAATTAAGAAAACACACTACCCCACCATATAAATAAATTTGAACCACACAAATACACTCACTACCCCACCATACAATTAAATTTGGACCACACAAACACTTACCAAAAAAGGAAATAGGGAAGTTATTGTGAATAGACGGAAATGGAAATAGGGAGTTTTATCTTGAATAGGAGGGAGTACTAAAAATCCAAAACAAATACCACAAAAATTCATGATAGCATAACATCAAATATAAACTCCAGAAATAAAATTTTCTCCAGAAAAATAAAAATAAAAAACGAATTAAAAATTCTAATACCCAAGACAACGATTAAAGCATAAAAATGATTATATCACCCAATCGAATTTCTATTTGACAAAATAAAAATATGTATAGCCAAAATAATATATAAAAATCATAGAACCAGATTTCAATAATTTCGAAAATCATATAATATAAATCATCATAAAGTATTAAAAACTCAATAATACATGCAACTACAACAAGTAAATCATGTAATACCGAGTAACGTCGAAGTTACCTTATTCGTCAAGATCTGAATCAACAAAATACTCGTCTGCGTTGGAGTCCTCTTGATATCCCTTACGATAACAACGATCTAAGAACGGAATTAGCGAAAGAATTACGGAGCTGATGATCAAAAATTGATCTGATGGGGCTGCTGAAGTACACGGCTGATTAGAGAGAAAAAGGTTGTGTTCTTATTATTTTCTCCAATGTAGCAAAACTAATAAAGGGAAAACCTAGGGTGATGGTGTTTAGGATATAACAAAATTTTCCAAGTGAAGTTAAAAGCTAACAACAAACATATCTTTCTTCCCCTCTTACTCGGTCAAAAGAAGTAAAATAGGGTGTAGTTAAAACAAGAATTCACTAAGGAGTAGCCAAGAAGTATGTAGATAAAAATTTAGGTTATATTCAAAACAACCGAGTAGAACATAACTATGTTCACCGTTGGGCTATAAAATGGTCAAGGGTGATTTTGGTGTAAAACGTATATGTAGTGTGTCAGTCCAAAATATAAAATTACGACCATAAATAGTTACTGTCGTGAGAATAGCAATAGAAAATAAATAAGTATTTAAATCGAAAATACGAATTCATGTCATTTCGAGCTTTAAGTAAAATCACTTACATAAAGATATGCCTCAGAAATGTTTAAAACAATTTTTGACCAAAAACATTAAAATGCCCTTACGACAAGATTAAATATTTTCGACGTAAATTTAAATAAAAATGAGTCCACGAGAAAAATTAAATATTTTTCGAGCCAAGTAAATAAATAAGACGGGTTTTCGAGACAAAATGTAACACGAGAAATCTTAGAATTACAAGTCGCCTCGTAAAAAAAAAAATAACAAGCTTAGAAATAGCGGGTGTTACAAAATATACATATACTCAAAAACAAATAAAATCTAAGGTAATACATTCCGATGTATGTTCCTTTTTCTCCTAAGCAATGGTCATCTTAATTGTGTCACCAACCATTTTAACTTTTACGTTTTGTTTGGTAAATGAGCTGAAAAGGTGCCTGAAAACTGAAAGGCTAACTGAAACCTAAAAAGATAGTTGATAAGGTAGTTGAAAATTAGGAGCTGATAAGTTGACTGACTATATAAAAAATGTTTGGCAACTAATTGAAAAGGTAGCTTATTTTGATTAAATGTGACTGATTATATAAAAAATGCTTGACAAACTAATTGAAATGATAGCTTATTTTGATGAAGAGCATGTTTGGCCTCGCTTCTCCAAAATGAGTTTTTTGTTTTTCAAGCTTAATTTTCTAAAAGTGTTTTTTAAAAGCAGAATCATCAAATTGTTACTTCTATTTTTATGGGCAAAAATATGAATTTTTAGCTTTTGGGAATTTTTTTTTAACTTTTAAAAAATGTTTTGTTTTTGCCAAAAACATGTTTTTAAGTCTAAAAACACTTTTACAAGCTGGCCAAACACACTTGAAATAACGTAAAAGGATATAATAATCTATATCTATATCTATATCTATCTATATTATTAAAGGAACCTTTTTTCGAGCGATTATAAAGACTCCAACTTTTACAAACTACCTAAGATTATTTAAATTTTAATTAAGATAGATATACAATTAAAACATCATCGACTAATATATGTATTGTTGTACGTTCCATATAAACTCAAATACACATGTATTTGAGTTATTCACAAACTAAAATTTTTTGAGAATAACAAGTCTAAGCAAACGCAATTATCTCCCTGTGTATATATAATTCCTTGATTTATCAAAACATATGATTAGTCTACATGTTTTTGGTTCTTTTTCTTCTTATTTTTTTCATTCTCTAATTACGTATTTACGTACCATTTTGATTTTTTTTTTGTAGGTACTATGTGAATTCATGATTCAACTTGAACAGCCACATACATCAGTAGACTTGCGAAGTAACAGATCATGTTAATCAATATCATATAGGTTGGTGAATATTAGTTGTGAGAAAGATCTTTTGCATGGTTTCTTATATATTTAGTGTGTTTGCAAACAATACCAACATTCTTATTTCTTGCACTCTTTGTCTTTCTGTTCTCACGTAGGGAATATGTTTTTGATAATTATGATACTAAGGTATGTCGGTAATACGCTTACGTATGTTTTATTCTTATGAGTTATGACCTGTTAGCTTATCGATCTTTTGATATGATTCTTACAATTGAGATATTTTATGAATCCATGATACGAGTTTCATTTGGTGGACAAGCGACTCTTTCGTAAGGAAAGTGAATAAATGACTTTTGTATTGGTAATTATTGTGTGAGAAGGTTATATATATGGCTATCTGTTGTGATTTTGTATCTATCTACAACAACTGAGAGTTGCTGGTTATATATGTAGATTATACCTTTTAACATAGGATGGAGATAAGGCGCCACCCGGTGACGCTGAATCTCAGCACCACCTTAATTAAAAAAAAATAAAAAATAAAAAATAAAATGTTGATTTTCGTTTTTGCGCCAAATATTGAAGGATAGATATGTAATTTTACCTTGTCTAATAGTTATTCAACAATCAAACTCTTAACCAAATTATCTAAAGTACAACCCAATACGTGACACATGAATTGCATATTTCCACCATTCAGCTACTTCTTTGATGAAATTGCATTTGCAGGTTCGACATCCAGATACACACAACACCTATAAATCAATGATCTGCTAATTTTGAATCATAAATCAATGCTAAATCAATCTGTGGACAATGGGCCACGAGGGCGCTTGGGAAACAAGCGTTTGCATTTGTGGAGTCGCCACCAATTTTTATGGGAAATTGGAACCGTTCGAATACCTCGTGTCATGTCAAGACACAAAGTAGTGATATGAACACTAAGCAATCGTTACCCTTAACATTCTATGTCTAGAATGACTCTCGTGGATGCCAATGAACACTGATGTTCACAGAGATCTGGAGTAAGGGGTGAGGGTACGTATTAGGAAGCTCTTTTGATCGAACACCTAATCCCGCCCGCCTCGATAGCGGCCTCTACTAATGATTAGGGAAGTTATTCATACTCGATATATTGTCGATTATATGCATGCAATGCAACATCCAAGTTTTGATCCTAGCATGTGAAGATTAGACTAAGTCGGTGAACAATTAATTTAACATACAATTAGGTCGAAGTAGGATTTAAGGTTCAATTACATGTGAAAACATGTAAATAAATCATACAAATGCGATAAATATTACAATGATAGAAAATTACAATAAAAATTACAATAATTACATTGGATTTAGTGATTTATGTCGAAAATACCTTTAAAACGGATAATTTGAGAAAAAGAATAAATGAATGAATTAACGAACAAATTATTAGGCGATAATACGGATAATAGTTAATTATACGTAAACTAATTAATTAGGTCAAGGAAGAACGGAAGTTCAGAGATGTAAATCAACTCGAACAGCGCAAGATCGCGCCTTTGGAAGAGGCGCGCAGACGCGCGTCTGTTCCAAGGGTGAGTTCTCCGTGAAGCCGAATCGCAAATCGTTAATATTAATTTGATGAATTTAATGATTAATTACGATAATTGACTCGGATGAAAGTGATTTAATACATTAATTACATGTGAATGAGTCATAAAAGCAATAAAACACGGATGAGACGAATGCGAACGAATTAATTACATGAACGAAAGATTGATTAATGACATGGGTGAACTAAATAGGTTAAACATAACGAATTAGCGAAGAATAAACGACGAATATGACAATAGACAGATGGAAATTTATCAAAGATCGAATTCCAGAAACTCAATATGAATGAATCGAATTTCTACAACCCGGATTGAGCTTAATGACGAAAAACCCGCAAATATTGGATTATAAGGGATTTAAGTCGGATTTAATGATGAATTATATTTGTTAATGAATGATAAATAATGTACATATGAAATTATTATGCTATTACGTCAAAGATTGAAGAACAGACGAAAACAAAACAAAGAAAACGAATTTACAGAGGACAAAGGAAGAAGAAAGGAAGCAGGAACTGCGACAGCCTCACGAAGAGGCGCAACAGTTGTTGCGTCCTTTCTCGACGTTTATCTTCTGGTAATCCGTAAAAAGGGTTTTAAACGAGGTGTTATAAATCGGTTTTAATAAGTATTTTCGACATAAATCTTACATTGGTGATACAAAAAGATAAATAACAATAAATAAAGAAGGATTTACACCCTCAGACTTACATGTTTGACGAAACGAGATGAACTAAGTTATCGATTAGTGATGCTCGACTCGAACGTAACGAAAGTGCCCTCGTAAGAGGAAAACGATTAAGATTAAATTAAGTTGATTGATTGTGGAGTTGGTCAAATTGGTCGGTCATGCAAACGAGGCTGGTACTCAGAAGGATCCGAGCTTACGTGGTCGAATGTTCAAGCAAGTAGACGCCAAAAAGTAAGAACGTGGACTTAGAATGCAAAGGGAGAAGAGAAGGGCGGACACTCGCGTGAGAAATATGAGGAACGAAGGTTCCTATTTATACTAATCACGTGAAGGAATACAGTTTTCGGAGAAGCTTTGGAAGTGAATCTCGAAAAGATATGAAAAAGATACGAAAAACACGCAGAAAAGGACCTGGGAAGAGGCGCAGCAGGCACTGCGTCCCTTGGAAGAGGCGCAGCAGCTGCTGCGTCTGTTCTCAGGTGGTTTCCTCCTGCGGAAGAAAGATTTCCGTGTTTGACTTATGGAATAACGGAATAATCTTATTTTCCTTAATATTTTGTATGAATATTACGGGAAATTGTTTACCAAAGATTAAAAGATTGTGAAATATTTATAAAATATGGCATAGAAATATCCGGAACATTCCAGAACATTCTGACTCGGGATTTAGCGGTTATCAGAAAATGATGACGGTTTTAGGCCCGGACTCCAAATGTACTCTAATTACTGTCAAAACGACCGTATCGGCGCGTAGATGACAATTAAGAGGTAGACATAAATGTTTGAGCAATCACTTGACGATAAACTTACGAACTGTCACAAATCGTTCCGCGTACCAAACATGCGGCCCAATCATCACCGGGTGGTTTGCGGGAGGTGCAAAAATGAGGTATCTACAGAGGCCCACTTTGACTGAGGCTTGTACAAGGCGAAAGTCAAAGTATAGCCATCAGGTCAATCGAAGATTACCACCTGACGACTATAGCGACGCGAGGCGGTTCAAGGGGTCTGAACCAAGGACCTGTCGTCGGGAACATTTTAGAGTCTGTCGACTATCGGGGAGGGTCGTTTAAAGTCCATTAGACTACGTAACGAGGCTCGCCAGCCATAAGAAGAGATCATACCTGAGACTTCTTCTCGAGATGCTTCCGGAGGTGCATAGGAGCTAAGGGTAAGCGTTGGAGCTAAGGGTAAGCGTAGGAGCTAAGGGTAAGACCTAAAAGATAAGTAAGGATTGGTGCTAGGGTGTGGGATCCTAAAGGAAAACATCAATAGGAAGGAGGCCCGAATATAATTTCAAACTAAGGGGTAACTAAGGCTCGAGTGTAAGAGCTCTACTGGTTTGGGAACTTCTGGAGAGCGACACCTTTATCGCACTCCGCGGGGAAATAAGAAATGTTGTGAGTAGCAGGACACAGGCGGGAACTGCTGGGAGAAATCTGCTTGGGTCGTCTTCAAACAAACTTCGGAGGAACCTGAGAGGGACGATTGTATGTCGTGAACTCTCGTTGGGAAACCTTTATCCGGAATGTATCTCCATGTCTCGAGAGGGATTGTCGATCCGCTTATTCTCGCTGGGGGAATATAATGAAGGCGTGTCGAAACACCTGTTGGGGAATACCTGCTCGTTGTGACAAGCAAAGTCTTGGAAGCGATAAATATTGCATAATAGTCTGCATCTGGCTTAGAAATGCGGGTCTGAACGAAGAGTAATCGTCAAACGGACCAAAAGGATAAAATGGCATCGAGGAAGAGGCGCACCAAAGATGGGCCCACAAATAACGAACTGATAACGAATTTTTGAAAACTCGTATGAAGGGAAGTTAAGGAAGAGGCGCAGCAAGAGCTGCGTCTCTTGGAAGAGGCGCAGCGCCTGTTGCGTCTGTTCCTTAGTGTGTCTTTTCTTCGTAAAAACGCGATGAAACAGGGGAGTTCATTTCATTATTTCGAAATATAAATTATCAATTTCTCTCTCAAATCTTAACCATTTCCGCCAAAATTTGATCCAAAAGCTTGCATTCGCGATGACTAATCGAGGTATGTATATCATTCTTGCTTAATCTTCTGCATTTTGCTTAATTTGGATCGAAAAAATTAGGGTTTTCAACCCAATTAATTCGAAAATTTGGGGCTGTTCCCCCAAATGGATTTGCCTTGTAAAATTGGTATTAGAAATGGATAATTGGTAATATAAGGAATATAACCATGTATTTATTTCGAATTTTCGTTGAGTTTTGAGCATTTGGGTGAAATTGAGACGGTTTCACAACTAAACCGTAAATTGCTTCGAAAATGGTCTTAGGATTGCCCATTTGCGATGAAACTTGATATTTGGAATCCTTGGATGATGGGTAAACTTCCTACCATCTCGGAATTTTGGTTTGTGACGGCTTTTTCAGGACACTTTCTAGGGCATAATCGCCGTTATAACGAAATGCTGCCGAAATTTCGACTCGAACCCATGACTAGGCTTCAATTTAGGCTTGACTTGACCCAAATTACCACATGAGCGGTCGGGTTTGTGGGAATACGGCCAAATATGGCGAGAAAAGAGTGATTTCGGGGCTTCCGAAAGTTCGAAAATCCTTTAATCAAGGCTCGTCGTCACTTGACGCGGCCTAAATTACTTTAATTTTGCAGGTGACGAGGCTTCTACTTCTGGGAGAACTCCCATGGAGATAGACTCTGCTGTTGACCCTTCTCATGATCTCGAGGGGGCTTTGGAGGAGGCTTTCACCGCTGCGGTGATGGCTGCTGAGGACGAGGTCCAGGAGGAGGAGGCTGCTGAGGAGGAGGAGGCCCCGAGGCGGGCCAACGTTGGGCGGGGCGGTCGTCAGCTGAGGGGAGCTCCCACGTGGGCTGAGACCTGGGACAGCAGGCACTTGCTTTGGGCTGCGGAGGGTCACCTGTCCTATAGGACGGTGAAGAGCTTGGTAATCTTGAATTCATTACTCATCACTCATCTTCTTTCCTTTTATTTGCTCATATCTTTTCCAATTTCATTCAAGCTAAAGATAGCTTTTGTTTCAAATCACAATAGGAGGCCGGGAACCTCAGATCGTTCTCGGGCTACACGACGGCGATGGAGTGTTACGAGAGGCTGTCAGCGGAGGAGCGCACCATGATCGAGCGAGGAGCGTTTGGCGCCCTAGTGCAGGCTTGGAGGGATATCGCGAAGAGGAAGCTGCGGGCTAACTGTAATACTCCGTATTTATAAGTCTTGGGGTACTCTATCGAGTAACCCTTACTCTGTCGAGTAAGGGTAAGTTGCGAGATAAAATAGTTTCTGACCTGTTGGGTACTCGATCGAGTAGCTGGGGTACTCGATCGAGTAAGGGGGTACTCGATCGAGTACCTTGGGTACTCGATCGAGTGTCCGGTTTTACGGGGAGTTTTCTCGGGTTTTGTTAATTATGCGATTAAGGTATTTAAACATAGTCGTCATTGTTTTAAATCACTTTTACAAAACCTAAAACCCTGTTTAAGAGAGAAAGCAACCATTCATCTTCCTAATCGCATCCTTAGCAATTTCCGAGTTCGGACGGTCGGTTCGTGTCGTTGTTTGTATCGTTGAGTTCCCTGCGTCGAGGGTAAGCTTTTAATATAATTTTTATAATGTTTTGTTAAGTTTGGTTAAACCCTAATTTAGAGATTGGGGTTTTGTGTGTAGTTTGTGATGTGTAGCCTCTATGTGTTATATGATAGGAGGAGGGTTCGTAGAAGAGACTTTTTGATACAAATTGTTGATACCGTCTGATCATTGTTGTGCTTTCCGGGTAGGATTTCCTACTCAGTATTAGTCCCATAATGGGATATTGGTGATGTGTTGTACTTGGTTGTTTGATATAATGATTGTCTTGTGTTTGTGGTTGTGATTGCTTGTTGATGGTTCTCGAGATGCGTTCTCGGCTGAGTGGGGTCACTTGCGGGAGTGACTTCACGCCCTAGTTTCGCCCTTCGTGGAACCCGCCACGGAAGGGGATGTGCACATTAATGGACAGGGTTATCGCTCGGTATGATGAGCGGGGCTTAGGTGGGAACGGCAGCGGTCCCCCACTCGCGTGGGGTCCAAAGTGGACGCGGTCGGTGTTGAGATGATGGGAGTTGGTTGGTGGTGTGTGTGTGTGTGTGTGATTTAAATTGTCTGTTTATCTTATTGTTGATATATGTATTGAATTGTGTGATTAGTATCGACCCCGTTTAAATGTTTTAAAAACTGTGGTGATCCATTCGGGGTGGTGAGCAGTTATTGAGCAGTGTGATATGACGCGTATGGGATAGCCGGATGAGTCATCACGTGGCGCTTAGAAGTCTTCCGTTTGTGTTAGACGAAGTCTAGTAGCTTTGATAGTTTTAGCTGTAGACCGTATGAGAACCTTGTAATTCCTTTTATTAGTTTTGGTTTGAACATGTAATCACTTAATCTATAATTACTTTAAAATACGTTTCTTTATTGTCTTATGATATTCAGTACCTCGGGCAACCGAGATGGTAGTATCCTTATACCTGAGTGGTCCTGGTAAGGCACTTGGAGTATGGGGGTGTTACAAATGGTATCAGAGCGACGATTTTGGAACCTGTAACAAATGAACATAATGAACATAGGGAGTCTAATAAAATGAACCTGGTGTATGTGTAATGGGAGCCCCGGCTGATGCTAGGTTTTGGGTGAGTAGGCGCCCTCACTTTCAAAATCTTGGCCCCATGATACTTAAGCCAGTCACATGGTATGGGAACGTGGAGTCCGTGTGTATATGTGCGACGTGTATGTTAATTGTCTTTGTATATGGTTTGTTGAAAGCATGTTGCATGATAGTTGGTTGACATGTTGGTTGGAATCGTTGGAAAAGTATATGAGAATGATGAATGATATGCTAGAAAAAGAAAGTAGTTCGTATATGATGATGTGTGATGAAGTGGATTTGTAATGTTGTTGTATTAGCAACATGGAAATAGGATTTGTAGTGTATGGGTGTGGTTTGTGTTATGAAAAGTTATAAAAATTTAAAACATGCGGGTAATACATGATTGAAAGTTGAATGTTATATGAGCATGATAGATGGTAATGTTTGACTTCTGGTAAGTAGTAACATGAAGAATAGAGGTTCAATGATAAGTGTTTTATATAACGAATTGGATGAAAAGCATGATGGTTGTTTATAACGTGGCACTTGATAACACGAAGTAGATTATTTTGTTAATTGTATGAGGAGTCGCGCAGATTTGAATGCGTAGTTGTAATCATAATGTTGAAATAATAATGAATGCATAGTACGTTAGGGTATGTGAGATAACATTCGGGTAGTATTCACGAGTCTGCATGACTCGATCGAGTGGGTTTGATTCGGTCGAGTGGGTACTTGTCGTTATTTTGACCAGAATCGTGTTTTTGGGCACTCGATCGAGTACCTCGGGCACTCGATCGAGTATGGGGTCACTCGATCGAGTAGCCGGGCTACTCGGTCGAGTAAGTCGAGAGATCGAAGGTCTGTTTGGGTTACGAGTCGGGGCACTCGATCGAGCATGTTGGGCACTCGATCGAGTAGCCTCAACTCGATCGAGTAGGTTCTGGTGCTCGATCGAGTGGGGTCTGTGCAGGTCATATGCGTATTTCGGGTCATATGTTTGTCTTTTGACATTCGTTGCATATTATGCTTAATTCAAAGGTGTGGTATTACTTCGTTATGCATTGTTTTACGTATGTGTTGGTCCTGAAGCATAAGTTACCCAATCTTATGATGTAAAGAGTGGCACTATGATGATTATGAGTTCGGTGGGGAGGACATGAGTTATATGTGATTATGATAGATGGTGGAAAAAGAAAAGGAAGATTGGTATAGTTTATTGAGGCATGGCGCACGTTTTGCGAGACGGGATGAGTGATATGATTGTGTGTTGAGTAATGTAAAAATAAGTGAATATAGACAAGGGATGATGTGAGTATAATGAACGCGAGAATGAAAAGATTGAAAGTAAGAATGTGGATAGTGGCAGCTTGAGATGTGTAAAGAGTTATGGAGGGAAATGGTTAGGAGTCGAGTGGATTATGTATTTATGTAGTGAAAGTTCGTTTAAAGGGGTTGAGAAGAGTAATATATAGTGAACTTTGTGGAGACATGTTGCGAGGAGTATTTGTAGACAGTAAGTGAGTTTGGGAGGTTTGGTTTATTAAAAGATGAAACTACTGTGTGATTTCCCTGGGTAATTAACGGTATTAAATGAATTCTGATTTCTAGAGATGTAAAAAGGGAGATGCAATTGTTTGAACATTAAACGTTGGTTCTATGGATAGATTAGTGGCAAGTATGAGTGATAGCATAATAAGAGAAGATCCATGGTAAGAAAGAGTGAGGTGATGTCGGTAGAAAATAATGGAATTGAGTTTTGGAGCAACGAAGGGGTAACCAGATTTCTAAAGAGTTAGCTAGAAGGAATAAGGAGTTGAACTATTAATTGGTATTACTGAGTGTAAAGAGAAAAGAAGGATAAAAGTAAGCTGAGGAAAATGTTCACCGGAGCTATGTGATATAAAGATAAGAAATCATCGAAATATGTGATGGTATCACGAGGATGTTAGCTAAAGGTTATATAGGAGTTTCAGGGCAACATGATTGGTAATGAGTTTCGAGGAATTAAGGGAGTAAGAAGTTGGTGGAGTATTGGCACGATACGAGATATTTGGTGGAGAGTTGGATGACAATACAAATAAGATAGCATTGGGAATAATGTTGAGGTAATTTTATGGATGGGTTTGATGTTCGTTATTTGCAATGTTAACCAAAAATGGTAGAAAAACCATGTTATTTTGAGATGAGTGTAAGAGATTTGGTATACGAGCAGTGGTGGCATTGTGGTGTTACCACTAGTGGTTAAGAGTGATGGTATATTAGAAAGGTAGCAATTCTAAAGAGGTTGATTTGGTAGGGACCTGATTGTTGTGTATGATTGTGAGAGGGTATAAGATGTGGTTAGATGAGGCGGATGCTATTAGTTGAATAGTAAAGGTATGGTTATATTTGCCAGGAAGTGATGGTTGTGCGAATAGGGGGGATATGTTATGAGGGGCATATGAGTTAAACTCGGGCGGCAGGTAACCTTTTTCGAGTGGTAACTTACGTGATCAGGATTGACTAGTTGGTTGTGATTACGGGTCTATGATATGTGTAAATGTTTGTGTGAGGTTCTGACCTCACAAGAAGTGGTATGGTGTGATAATTATAAAGTTGTTTTATGAATGTTCTGTAATATATATATGTTGGACACGGTAATTTAATTGAATGAGATCCAAAAAGGCAATAATTTGATTAATTTGACATGGCTGGTTATAATTTTATGTGTATTAATAACACATGTGTATTCCGTGAAATGATAGAGATGATGTTCATGAGATGCTTATCTGTTTAATCATATAATATGTTGCGTTGTGATTGAGTAAAGTGGATTTGAGTAAGTTTTCTTGTCCGAAAGGTTATTTCCGAGTCAGTATTTATGGAATTGTATGTAGTTGTGATGTCTATCGATGTGGTTGTGGTGCCTCGGGTGGTGATCCGGGCACGATATTTAGTGTTGTGATGCGGGTATTTTCCCACTACGGTGTGGCTGTTGGTGGCGGTGTTGTGATGCCCTCACCGGTTGTGGTGGATTAGGCAGGATGATTATGATTCGAGTTTCGAAAGTACTTACCAGTTATACATGGTTTGTTGTTTTGTTTGATGTTGCTCCCTGCAAGTTTCAGTTTCTGCAGATAGACAGTTGTCTTGTTTATTGATGTTTTCTTTACCAGGTTGAGTTGGGAATGAGGGCATAGTATGATATGAAATAGAGTCGTATATGTTTTCGTTGTTGTCATGCTATAGTGATGTTCTATTGATGGGACACGGTTGTGAGAGGTTGTTACAGTGATTTTGATCTTGTTCTAAATAAGGCTTTAGTGGACATGATAATGGAAAATGATTCGTGGAACATGTGTTTTAATGATCTGAAAGCGGCAGGTAGTTCATAATCTTTTGTTGAGACAGTGAGTGTAGGGTGTTGGGGAAATTAGTGTCATGTTAAGTTGTGTATGAATTTTGCGGTGATGAAAGAAAGAACTTGAGGATCTAGTGTGCGTGTACGTAACGAGTGCGGATCGTGAGTTATGCTTCTGGGAGATAAGTGCCTTACATAGAGAGGTATGTTGTTTGGCAGTAATAATGAAGAGTGGGTATGGTGATTTGCTACGAGTTTAGGGTATAGGTTAGGGGCTATGCCGAATGAGTTGAGGAATGGGAAATGTTTATGTATGGGAGCCTTGGATATAAGAATGGTGAGTGTTTGGTTTATAGACAGTTATCTTTGACATGTGGTGGTACAGAGGGTAGTGAGATATAGATATGGTTTGGTATTAGTGAGTTACGAGGACGTAACATCTGTCTTAAGAGGAGTAGGATGCGATAAAAGAGATTTTGATGATTGTTCATATGGTAGTATATTTGGAAGTAGAGTGTTGGTGTAGCATAAGATATGGATTTGTATATGTTGTGATTGATAGTGTTAAAAGGTCACGGACGTGCTTGTAGTAGTTTGATGTTAGGAATGCGAGAATATTTCGATAGTGTTGACAGTTGGATGATGAGTTATGAGTGTGAGTAAACTTCGAGGACGAAGTTCCTTTTAAGGGTGGTAGAATCCTTTTAAGGGTGGTAGAATGTAACATTCCGTTTGATGTCTATGAGTGTCTTGATTTTGGATTTGATAGTGGATGATATTATGGAGCTAGCAGCATTAGAGGATGGTAGTTGGTTATGTATGGAGTTGGTGTCGTGAGAGATATATATGTGGTAGATACGATATAGTGAGTCATGTTGTGGAAGTAAACATAGTTGGTGGAGTGGGTGTTAAGAGTTCATGTTCTATGTTCGGTCGAGTTCTTGAGTCCTTAGCTAAGTTGTTGTGTCTTGGTCGAGTCTGTATGGTTGTTTTTATGTATGGGTTGAACTTCGGGGACGAAGTTCCTTTTAAGGAGGGAAGACTGTAATACTCCGTATTTATAAGTCTTGGGGTACTCTATCGAGTAGCCCTTACTCTGTCGAGTAAGGGTAAGTTGCGAGATAAAATAGTTTCTGACCTGTTGGGTACTCGATCGAGTAGCTGGGGTACTCGATCGAGTAAGGGGGTACTCGATCGAGTACCTTGGGTACTCGATCGAGTGTCCGGTTTTACGGGGAGTTTTCTCGGGTTTTGTTAATTATGCGATTAAGGTATTTAAACATAGTCGTCATTGTTTTAAATCACTTTTACAAAACCTAAAACCCTGTTTAAGAGAGAAAGCAACCGGTTCATCTTCCTAATCGCATCCTTAGCAATTTCCGGAGTTCAGACGGTCAGTTCGTGTCGTTGTTTGTATCGTTGAGTTCCCTGCGTCGAGGGTAAGCTTTTAATATAATTTTTATAATGTTTTGTTAAGTTTGGTTAAACCCTAATTTAGAGATTGGGGGTTTTGTGTGTAGTTTGTGATGTGTAGCCTCTATGTGTTATATGATAGGAGGAGGGTTCGTAGAAGAGACTTTTTGATACAGCTGTTGATACCGTCTGACTGTTGTGCTTTCCAGGTAGGATTTCCTACTCAGTATTAGTCCCATAATGGGATATTGGTGATGTGTTGTACTTGGTTGTTTGATATAATGATTGTACTGTGTTTGTGGTTGTGATTGCTGTTGATGGTTCTCGAGATGCGTTCTCGGCTGAGTGGGGTCACTTGCGGGAGTGACTTCACGCCCTAGTTTCGCCCTTCGTGGAACCCGCCACGGAAGGGGATGTGCACATTAATGGACAGGGTTATCGCTCGGTATGATGAGCGGGGCTTAGGTGGGAACGGGCTGCGGTCCCCACTGGGCGGGTCCAAAGGTGGACGATCGGTGTTGAGATGATGGGAGTTGGTTGGTGGTGTGTGTGTGTGTGTGTGTGTGATTCACTTCTCTGTTTATCTTATTGTTGATATATGTATTGAATTGTGTGATTAGTCTCGACCCGTTTAAATGTTTTAAAAACTGTGGTGATCCATTCGGGGTGGTGAGCGATTATTGAGCGGTGTGATATGACGCGTATGGGATAGCTGGGATGAGTCATCACGTGGCAGTTAGAAGTCTTCCGCTGTGTTAGACGAAGTCTAGTAGCTTTGATAGTTTTAGCTGTAGACCGTATGAGAACCTTGTAATTCCTTTTATTAGTTTTGGTTTGAACATGTAATCACTTAATCTATAATTACTTTAAAATACGTTTCTTTATTGTCTTATGATATTCAGTACCTCGGGCAACCGAGATGGTAGTATCCTTATACCTGAGTGGTCCTGGTAAGGCACTTGGAGTATGGGGGTGTTACACTAACCTTAGCCTGGTCCGCGCTTTCTTGGACCGATTCTGGGACACGACTTCCACTTTTCACATGCCTTTTGGTGAGGTGGGAATCACGTTGGAGGACTACGGCATGATCTCTGGGCTGCCGTGTGGGACCGAGGTGATGGAGTGGTCGGAGACTGCAATGAGGGTGGACTCGGCCGAGGCTAGGAGGTTGATCGGTTGGAACTTGGCGCCGAAGGCCGTTACAGTGCCGGGTTTGGTGCCTAGTTCTTACATCCGAGACTACTTTGCAGGGAAGACCCCGGCGCGGTTGGTGATTGACGGGATAGAGACGGCTCCTCCTCCCTGTACAGCTGAGCAGAGGGCTTGTTTGTGGCTTTGGTGGTTTCTGCCTTCGATCTACCTCGGAGACAAGGGAGAGTGGTTGTCGACGAAGCTTCTTCCCTTCCTTTCTGACCTGGGCTCCCTAGGACGTTGGGACTGGGTCACTGCTGGCTTTGCGGTCCTCATTCGCTTCATGAGGGCCATGGTTCGTCCGGAGTTGATGGAGAAGGGGACTTCTCCTGGTGCTGTCGGCCCTGGACTACTGTTGGAGGTATGAACCTTCATTTAGACTAAAAACACTTCTTTTCCTTATCGAATTACGAAAGATCGTTATTGACTATCTTGCTTCACAGGCGTGGGTGTACTCCTACTTTCCGAGCCTCTCGCCCAAGAGGACTGAGCCGCTGGAGAAGGCCTATCCCGTCGTGAGGGATTGGGTGATGTGTCGCACGAGGAGCAAGCGTTCCTCTCACGGTGTCTACCGGCGGGACGTGAACGCTCTTCAGCTCGACAGCGTGAGCATCTCACTTATATTTGTTTTGCTTCTTTGTTGCTTTTTAACCGATCATAAGAATGATTCCTTTGTTTGTCTTTCCCCAGTGGGTGCCCAGGCCTTGGGCGGAGTACGCTGGCGTGCCTCCTTTTGTGGCCGAGGTTCTTCGACCTAGGAGCTCGATCCGGCTGCTGTTGAGGACGTCGATGGGTCCTGTGTGGTACTTGGGCGAGCGCTTGGCTCGTCAGTGCTCTCAGGATGTCTTGACGGTTCCCATCGATCCTCCTAGGACGATGTTCAGGGAGCCTTCTGAGGCTGAGAGGGAGGCTGACTTGGCTGGCGTTGGTGGTGACGCCCTCCTTCTTCTTGGTGAGGACTACTCGGCGTTCCTCTATGGAAGGTTGGCGTACTGGCCGGTTGTGGTAAGCATCTTACTCTCCTTTATTTGTTGATTTTTGAGGATACGATGAAAGATCATCGATTAATAAGAAACATTTGGACTTTGCAGGAAGTTGAGGCGGAGGGCATCGAGCCCCCAGAGTACCCCGAGACTCTCGAGTACACTGACGCGACTGGGAGGACGACGCTCTCCGAGCTGCGTGACTTTGACGTGGCTGTGAGGGATGTTGGCTTGGACGATTGACAGCATCTGATTCGGAGGGTGAGCCTCTAAATTTGTATGATTTTTGCGTAAGAACACATTTGATTGAACTTATCCAATTACTGAGAACTTCTTTTTGAAAATGCAGGTTGCGCCGTCTCGGTTTGTGGCGTTATGGAGGGTAGCCAACCGGCTGCGAGCTACTGTCGTCGAGGCACTTGTCGGCGGTCGAGGTCGTCAGGTATGAACCTTTCGTCTATCTTTTTTGATTTTCTAACTTTTCCTATGATTGCTTGAAACGGTTGACAGGAGCCAATTTTGTTGCTTGCAAAAGGAGCGTGAGCTGGCCCAGTCTCGGGAGGAGACAGCTCGCTTGTTGAGGGAGCTCGAGGTTCGCGACGCCGAGGTTGCTGCTCTCGAGGCGAGAGTTGAGGAGTTAGAGGGTGACCGACAGTAGTTTTGTTGTGTTGTTGTTTGTATCTCGCACATTTGTACATTTTAGGACCTACATTTTGGACATTTTGGATTTTGCTTGGGGCTCGAGCCCCCAGTTTGTTGTACATTTCCCTTTTTTGGATTGCATATATGATGGCCTGAGTGCCTTTGCTGCTGGGTTGCGTTGTTTGTACTTGCAGGTTAGCTTTGAACAGGTTTGGTAGATGACGGTTTACGCCGTCATGCTACCGAAATTTACATAGAAATCACATAGAACATACATTTGTATATACGGCTTGAATTAGCGCAGAACGAATGATGCAAGAGTGCAACAGAAAGTGCCAAAAAAATGCAAAAAATTTGTCGGAAATGACCGGACGGTAGGGAGGGTTACCCCCAAAAAAATTGAAAAAATATAAACCTATAAGTTAGAAATGAAATGATTAAAAAAGAAATAAATAAAAATAAAAGAAATATATATAAGTTTTGAAATGAAAATTACATTAAAATGAAAAAAATATTTCCTAAAATGAAAATATACAAGTGTGCTAAAATGACGAAAATGCTGATATTGCCTCGAAATGCGTGCCCGCGAAATTAGGAAACGCGAAATATGGCAACTTTCACGTATTTACCAAAATAATAACCCGTAGGAATAGGAAATTATTCGCTAAGGAATTTAGGAAAGATCCAACGCGGAGAATCACAGAAACGTTGCTGAGGAAGAGGCGCAGCAGGAGCTGCGTCCCTTTGAAGAGGCGCAGCAGGTACTGCGCCTGTTCCCCGGTGTATCCGTTCTGACGGATTTTAGGAAACAGATTTTAGTATAAATAGAGACGTCGATAGAGGTTTTAATCACACAAATTCTTCCGTCTTTTCCTTCGTCTTATTACATAAAATCCTCAAAATAATCTTTCATCATGAATACTTTAAAGATTCGTCTAAAAGAGTGGACCAACGAGTTTTCCAACATGGAGAAGCACGACATGGGCGCTTATAATCTTGGATCGTTGTTGAGTTTGAAGCTTGTCAAGGTTGTCAAACCATTCCTAGATGCTTGCCTTGATTATTGGGACCCGAATTATCATGTTTTTTGCGTTCCCCGGAGGTGACATTTGCCCATTTCCTGAAGAAATTGCTGCGATCGGTGGATGGGACCCAGAACACTTGCCAGCTATTCCTTCTACTTCGCAAGGGTATAGGAACAAATTTAGAGACTTGCTTGGGTTGACAAGAATTGAGGTGGACCGTCTAGTGACCTCAAAAGGAGTGCGAATGTTGGACTTCATTGACCGATTCATTAACAGGGCCGACCCCACCATTTCTTATGTTGCTAGGCGAAGGGCATTCGGATTTTGCTTGTTGCATGTATATGTCCTTCAAGGGCATGTTGATGAAGACTTGAGAGGTGATCCCCGTCTCCTGGGCCTAGTTGAGCAAATGGAGCTGCGCAGGAGCCCAGCCTGTTTATGTTTAGGAGAGATCCTATTGGGATTGGATAACAGGAAGGCCAATCGCGACCTACCGTATTTGGGAAGTCCCATTATTTTGCAGGTAAAAGAACACTTTTCTTTTTTTTCTTTTTTTTTTTTCGTTTTTTTGTTTCGTTTTTTTTTTTCGTTTCGTTTTTTTTGTTTTTTTCCTTTTCGTTTTTTTATACCTGCGTTTGATAGGTCTGGCTTATGGAGCGTCTTCGATTGATCGAGCCCCCAGTTCATGTTCCTTCTTATCACGCTCGTTCGATTGCAATGAGGACCAGGCTTTACATGGTTGACTTCACTCGGGTCTGCAATTATTGGGAGAATAAATTGAAGAGTGATGATGGCCCCTTGATTAGGTGGATTGTGCCATGGTGGCATCTCAAATCTGTCACTGGATTATCTTCCTTGGATCCTACCCTATCTGTGTGCATCCCTGGCTTAGAATTCATGGTATGCATCTTCCCGGAGAGGCTGATGAGACAGGTTGGAATGAAACGGATGATCTAGAAGCTTGACACTGTTCCGCAGACTGCCGTGGCGCTTACTACCGAGAGTCGAAGGGAATGGGCCATTAAATGGGCTCAAAGGAATATATGGTTCTTGAACTCTTCTGTTAGTGCCCTGTGGGTGTCGGATTCCTATCTGCGATGGAGGAAGGCTGCTACTCCGGAGGAGCGCGAGCCCGTTGACTACAAGGTGCGCGAGGTGGAAAAGGAGAAAGAGAAGCATCTGACTGAGGGAGAGGAAGAAGCCGGGTTTCGAGTTGTTCATCCTTCGAAGAAACCGAAGACCTCTCCTGTCGTGGACAAAGTGATTGAAAAGAATGGGAAGTCCAGACCGCGAGAAAGACCTTTGGTGATTAGGTCCGAAGTGGCGCAAGAGCGTCCGGCTCGAGGTCGTGACAAGAAGTATGACAAGAATGACAAGGGCAAAGGGAAAATGGAGGAATAGCCCAAGTCTTTATTATTATTTATTAATATTATTATTGTAATAAAAAGGTAGGGTTTTTAGAATTCTAGCCTATTTTTTATTTATTTGGCATTATTATTATGTAACGTATTACTATTATTAGAAATGAATGAAATAAAAGAGGTTAATTGGTTATGAAACCGTTGTGATTTTCTATTTATTATTCTTGTCGAATTCCAAATGCAACTGCAAATGTCCTTCTATTTACATTTTGAAATTAATGGGTGGTATCCTGTGAAGGATTGCCTACGTATTCATTAAAAAAATGAAATCAAACCCTTGCGCGTAGTTCGAGTAATTTGACACGGCTATCGCGTACCTGTCAAAAATACCAACTGGATCTAACTAATATAGCTAGGGAAGTCGGGTCGAATCCACAGAGAGGTAGGAAATTGTCAGCTTAATCTAAGTTCGTCAAAGTAACCAAATGGGGGGTTTTTAAATATGATTTTCTAAACTAATAAGAATAAGGAGGAGAAAAAGAGAGAAAGGAATTAAACAGATAGGGAGAAACAGCTAAGACAAACGGTTCACCATAATCATTCAGTCAAGTAATCTAGGTCTCAGGTCAATGCAAATACGGTCTAAGGGGTAGCGAACGTCACCTTTCGGTCCTTAATTCACCCTAAAGTGTAAACAGCTTAACTTTCGCCCTCACTGCAATACCCTATTGATCGCTACTAGTCTCGCCTTTTCCAACCTTTCGTTCCAGGTCAAGGATCACTAAGAAATAAATGTCTAATTGCGTCGACTCAATTAGACGGATACAGTTAATTGTAGCATTTAATCAACAAGGACCTTACTAGCATTAACCCAATAAATCGATTACTATTCCCTCATAATTATGGATCCCCTATAGTCTTAGCATAAGAAAATTAGCTACTCATGATCATTGAATTATCAATAACAATAAATAGATAATTAAAACTAGACATGATGATGAAACTAATAATGATTCAATTAAAGCAATGATAACAATTAAAAGAGGGAAGGAATTAAAAGCAATAAATGAGATTAAGAATAAAAGTAGAATAATAATACCAATCGCAAAAATCCAAATCCGAGTAGCAAAGTGTAAAGGAAGAGTAAAATCCAAAGAACAGTGACAAAGTATCTGTTTCCAATCAACGAACGAGAGAAGAGAGGAGTAACGTAGTTCACTCCTTCAGTCTTATACTAAAAAATCATCCTAAAACCTAATCTATGGACTAATTACCAAAGCCCATAAAATAATTAGGCGGAAATTAACTAAAGCATAAGAAGCCACTCGATCGAGTAGAAATAATCTACTCGATCGAGCAAATCATCACCAAACCACTCGATCGAGTGGAAATAAACCACTCGATCGAGCACTTCTTGCAAAAACTCCTCGATTGACCCCTTAAACTGCTCGATCGACCAACCTTGAGTATATTGAGCATTCGATCGAGTAGAAAACTACTCGATCGAGCTATATAGGCACGTTAGACCTTGAAATACTTCCCGAATCCAGCTCACGCGTCTTCCAAGTGTTAGATTTCCAAGCTCCGGCTCCTCATTCTCCATGAATGCATGCAATTGGGACAAATTAGGCTCGATTTAGCTCCTCTTCGGTTAATTCCTGCAAATTACATAAAACGAACCAAAGTAGAATATTCGAGGGTATTTGTAGCCAGATGCTACATAAATAGTACAGAAATGCGTGTAAAAATGAGGTAAAAACCTTATATAAAAGACACGCATCAAATCTCCCCAAACCAAACCTTTGCTTGTCCCCAAGCAAATATGAATGCAACTAAGAAACAACAGTGGAACGGGACCAACGCATCAGCTACAAATCACCCACTAAGACCAATTTAATGCAACAAAATGACAAAGTGGCAAATGAGAAGTGCAAACGAGTTAAATCAATGTTTCGAACTTACTGAACCGTCGACCTTGCAAGATTCAAAAGATATCGGACTCTCACGAGTCGCTCGTCACTCAAAATTAGGCACAAGATGAGTATATATGTGAAAGATAGGAAGAAGTAAGACACTCACCTAACTCGATCTATAAGAACATGCATGCAGTTAACATGAATAAAGTCTCTACAACCGTACATATGCACTCCAACCATACTAATGACCAAGACACACGCCGAGGACTTACATTTGGGTAAGTGAGGTAATGGGTAAGAAGGGGCTAAGATGAATTTGGGTATGTGGAGTTAATAGCTAGGCTAGCAACAACGAAACCAAAAATAAACTGCATCCCAACTTCGTACTCAATATAGCAAGATGAAACGGTGCAAAACCATGCACTGAACTCACGAAACACCAAGAACTCGTCAACTCCCCATAAGATATGAATAAGACATGGGAGTGAAAATCATTAACCAGTTTTTTTTCTTCACAAAAGATTTTTCTTTTCTTTTTCTTTTCTTATTTCCATTTTTTTTCGTTCTTTTTTTTTTCTTTTTTTTTTTTCGTTTCATTTCTTTTTTTCTTCAATAATTCTTTCATTCCCTTCAATTCTTCCACCATCTTCTGAAATCAGATATAATAACCATATTGCAATAAAACATTCCAATAACTACTCGTCACTAGCTCGGCTAGGGTAGGAAGTATTATAGAAAGTAGTTAATAGGACAAAAAGGCAATTTGGCTATGTGAGGCTCATGGGAAAAATGAAGTAAAAGGAACTGCCTCTCCTAACATGTGTCACCATCCACAGACCGAATGCATACATGTATTAAGAAGACTAGACTCATGCTTATGCAAATTAATGTTACATGCCTTAAAGAGAGTACTACTCACATCCTAAATGAAACCGGTCATGAATGTCACCAGTTTATAAAGCTCTAACCTCAGAATGTAATGTAGCTTGCCGACATGTTGAATCAAGTCTATTCGTTCAGATAAGAGAGAAACACAAACTCGTAGATTATGCACATAATCATGCCAACTAAATGTCAAGAATATGCAGGGCTCAAGTAAGGGTTCAAAGTAGCGTCACAGTTCAAACGTTCCGACTCAAATTAAACATGAAAATTTTGAAATTTTTTGAATTTTATGGTTTTTATATGATTTTTGGAATTAATTAAAACAACAATGCATGCGGAAATAAATAAACGTGCAAGCAAAAATGCAAGAAAACATGCAGACACAGATATGGATGCATACCTCCCCAAACCAAACCGTACAATGCCCTCATTGTACCAAAAATAGGGAAAGAAATGCAAACTAAGGAGAAAAGGATAAATGGAGTCGGAAAACTTACAAAACGTCATAAGGAGGGACCTCCCCAAACCGACCATGAACATGGGGGGTCAAAGAAAGTCAAGCAGTAGCTCCATAGACATAAAAACAGCAGCTGGGAATCAAAACTGCTCGATCGAGCACTTGGAACAGCTCGATCGAGTGAACTGGTGCATGGAAGGACTCGATCGAGTGTAAAACCACTCGATCGAGTAAGCGTGATTTTGACTTTGGTCGATCGAGGACAATTATCACTCGATCGAGTGAAAACTTCCCCAAAAAGTGCTCGATCGAGCCTAAAACCACTCGATCGAGTACTGTGTCCTGCAAAACACGCATTCCAAAGCTAGAAAAGCATAAGGAGTTCATAAAACAGCGTCTACAGTTCAACGTAAAGCTCAAGAAAAATAAATAGTTCAACAAAAGTACAAAAAAAAAAAAAAAAAAAAACAGTCCAGGCTGCCTCCCGGAGAGCGCTGGTTTAAGAGGTCCCGCACGACCTTTCTAGCATCAATTAACTGGCGCGTCAAGCTCGTCGAAGCGCAAGACTTCAACACGATTGTCTCCTTCATTCGCCTCGTGGTAATGCTTCACATATTGGCCATTCACCTTGAATCTGTGACCTTCGGAATCTTCAAGCTCCACGGATCCAAATTTAGTAACAGCTGTCACCGTATAAGGACCACTCCATCTGGACTTCAGCTTGCCGTGAAATAATCTCAACCGGGCATTAAACAAAAGACCTTTGCCTAACATGAAACTCCCGAGGTAGAATTCTCTTGTCATGCCATCTCTTCGTCTTTTCCTTGTAAATGCGCGAGCTGTCATAGGCATTAAGCCTAAACTCTTCCAATTCATCTAGCTGCAAAAGACGATTCTGACCACACAACTTAGGATCATAATTAAGCTCACGAATTGCCCACCAGGCCTTACATTCCAATTCAACAGGTAAGTGACACGATTTCCCATAAACTAGCCTATAAGGTGAAGCACCAATTGGTGTCTTAAAGGCAGTTCTGTAAGCCCATAATGTGTCATCTAGCTTAAGACTCCAGTCCTTCCGTGATTTAAAAACTACCTTAGACAAGATCTCTTTCAACTCGCGATTAGAGACCTCTACCTGACCACTAGTTTGGGGATGATACCCCAGACCACGCCGGTGTTGGACACCAACTTTAGACAGAATTGAAGTTAGTTTCTTTTCTTTAAAATGCATCCCCCCATCACTAATGACGACCCTAGGGACACCAAATCGGGGGAAAATGATCTTTTTGAACATCTTTATCACGGTCTTAGCATCACAATGGGGTGAAGCAATTGCCTCAACCCATTTCGACACATAGTCTACAACCACTAAGATGTACCTGATACCTTTACTGGATGGGAACGGTCCTTGGAAATCAATGCCCCAGACATCGAAAACCTCAACCTCTAAGATACCGTTCTGTGGCATCTCATGTCTCTTTGAAATGTTCCCTGATCGTTGGCAAGCATCACAAGCTGAAACAAAAGACTTAGCATCAGCAAACAAAGAAGGCCAAGAAAAACCAGATCAAGTACCTAAGCCACGGTGCGCGATGGACCGTGGTGACCACCATATGAAGAGGAGTGACAGCCTTCCAGGACTATTTTGGTCTCCCACTGCGGAATACACCGTCCGTAGAGACCGTCTGCACATTCCTTAAACAAGTAAGGATCATCCCGGAATCTTTTAGCGTTATAACGCTTCCTCTGGATGAGAAAGGTCAGGCGGCAGCTTGCCACTGACAACGAAGTTAGCTATATCTGCATACCAAGGTTCTTGGTCAACAATAGACGATATAACAGCAATTAAAGTATCGTCAGGAAAAGAATCATCAATAGGTAGAGAATCTTACCCTTCTTGTCGCATCAGTCGCGACAAGTGATCAGCTACAACGTTTTCAGCTCCTTTCTTATCCTTGATCTGCAAATCGAACTCCTGAAGAAGGAGTATCCATCTAAGTAGCCGTGGTTTAGCCTCCTTCTTAGCAAGGAGATGCCTCAAAGCTGCATGGTCAATAAAAACAGTAACTTCTGACCCAACTAAATAAGTACGAAACTTCTCTAAGGCATAAACTACAGCTAGCAGCTCTTTCTCAGTGGTAGTGTACTTCACTTGAGCCTCATCCAGAGTTCGGCTCGCATAGTAGATAGCATTCAAAGCTTTGTCTTTCCTTTGGCCTAGCACCGCTCCTAGTGCATAGTCACTCGCATCACACATAATCTCAAACGCCAGGTCCCAGTTGGGAGGCTGTATGATCGGCGCAGAGACTAAAGCCTGCTTTAACCTGTTAAAAGCAGAAAGACAAGCATCAGTAAACACAAAAGGGGCATCCTTAAGTAGCAGTTGTGTAAGTGGCTTAGCAATTTTGGAGAAATCCCTAATAAACCGGCGATAAAAGCCGGCGTGACCAAGGAAACTCCTCACCCCCTTAACATTAACAGGAGGTGGTAATTGCTGAATCACTTCCACCTTTGCTTTATCAACTTCTATTCCCCTATCAGAAACTAAGTGCCCTAGAACAACTCCCTCATTGACCATAAAGTGGCACTTCTCCCGATTCAAAGACAAGATTAACCTCAATACAAATGACTGAACACTTTCTCAAGGTTAGACAGACAGTTAGAAAAATCACTTCCATATACACTGAAATCGTCCATAAAGACTTCCATGATAGATTCAATATACTCTGAAAATATCCCCATCATGCACCTTTGAAAGGTGGCAGGGGCATTACACAAACCAAAAGGCATCCTGCGATAAGCAAAAACGCCCTGAGGACAAGTAAATGTAGTCTTAGCCTCGATCGCAGGGTGGATAGGGATCCGAAAGAACCACGAATACCCGTCTAAATAGCAGAAAAATTTGTGAGAAGCTAACCTTTCTACCATCTGATCAATAAAAGGAAGGGGAAAGTGATCTTTCTTGGTGGCGGCATTTAGCTGTCTGTAATCTATGCACATCCGCCAACCAGTCACTACTCGAGTAGGTATTAATTCATTCTTTTCATTCTTAACTACAGTTGTCCCTCCTTTCTTCGGGACCACCTGTACTGGACTAACCCATCTAGAATTACCAACAGAATAAATAATACCTGCGTCTAGCAGCTTCATTACCTCAGCCATCACAACATCCTGCATCTTCTGGTTCAGCCGGCTACACACCACATGCTGCAAGGTTTGTGATCTTCCTCCAGCTCTATCCTGTGCATACAGACATCGGGACTAATCCCCTTGATATCATCCAGTGAATAACCCATTGCCTTCCTGTTTTTCTTAAGTACAGCTAACAAAGAGGTCAGCTGATCATCATTAAGCTTGGCACTAACAATGACTGGATATTGCTCTGTATCGTCTAAGAAAACATATTTAAGATGAGAAGGGAGAGGCTTACGTTCCGGTACCTTTACCTCAATGGAGCAAAGAGTGCTACTCATTTGTTCCACCTGCTCTCCCTCATGCTCATCTAAATCATCAACAAGCAAATCCAACGCAGCGTCATCGTCGTCTGGGCTATCTGCACACTCATCAAAAAGCATAAGGGCTTCTAGTGGGTCCTTCATAAAAGAACCCGACCAGAAGTCATAAATAGACTCGTCAATAATATTGACTGAATAGCAAGTGTCCTCTATCATTGGTCGAGCCAAAGTACTAGGCAGACTGAAAGTGATAGCGTCATCCCCTACTGCAAGAGTCAAACGGCCTTGTCTGACATCAATAACAGGCCCAGCTGTACAAAGGAATGGTCTTCCTAAGATAATTTGGGTCCGGGTGCCGTGTCCTCAGCTATATCCAAAACAATGAAATCTACTGGGATAAAGAGCTTGCCTATTTTCACAGGCACGTCCTCTAAGACACCTAAGGGCCTCCTAACAGATCTATCAGCCATCTGCAGGGTAATGTTAGTCACTTTAAAAGGACTCATGTTCAGTTTCTTGCAGACAAGAAGGGGCATGACACTAACACTGGCTCCTAAATCGCATAGAGCCTTATCAATGACCATGTTGCCTATAATACAGGTAATGGAAAAGCTGCCCGGGTCTTTAATTTTTGGAGGAGCCTTATTCAAAAGCAAATTACTAGACTCTTCCATAAATGAAATCGTCTCAAATTCGCTTAAATTTCTCTTACGCGTCACAATATCTTTCATAAACTTAGCGTAAGTGGGTACCTGAGTAACAAGTTCAGTGAAAGGGATAGTTACCTGGAGGTTCTTCACGACATCCACAAACTTACCGTACTGTCGCTCGATCTTTGCGTCCTTCAGACGACCTGGAAAGGGTACCCTGGTTGCAACGAGTGGACCCGCAGCTCTTTCTTTACCTTTATCATTGCGTGACGTCTCCACAGCAGGGGAAGATGACACGGTAGAGGCATTAGATAGTAAAATATGATCTCCGCCACTTAAAGTACTCGATCGAGTACTTATATCACTCGATCGACCATTCTCTTCTTCTGTTTCACTCGATCGACCAGTTTTGTCACTCGATCGAGTGATTTCTGCAGCAGCCTTATTCGATCGAGTAATAATATCACTCGATCGACCAACAGCAAATTGTGCACCACTCGATCGACCAGTAATTTCACTCGATCGAGTGATAGGATGAATTGATTCACTCGATCGAGTAGAAAAATCACTCGATCGAGTATCTTGATTACACGCTGCAAGTATTTCGGTCAAGAATTCATCTAGATCGTCCTCCTGGGTATCTTCAGCTATCAGGACCTCGTCTTCTTCATGAGTAAGGTCATTTTGAAAATTCAATGCACTGGCTGGATCGCATATTGGAGGAATCTTGGTTTGGTCTTTCGCGAGTGTTAACTGCGCGACTTGTTCTTTCAATTCCGATATGACCGTTTCAGATTGCCGTGATATACTCATCATAATAGATTTTAATTCAGCAATTTCTTCACTTGCAGAAGTAGAGACCGGTTGCGGTACCGGCGTAGAAGGGGTAGAGACATTCTTTATTTCTTCATATAGCTGAGAGAAAGGAACTCCCCGCTTGTATTTCTGATAGGCAAGAACGCGCTCTACACTTTCCATGCACAAGATAGGGTCGTGCCCTTCCATGCCACATCTACCACATGGCTCTGTATGCTCTGTAATCGTAGGCATCCTGGCGAATAAACTTTCAAAGCAACAACTAACCTGCAAAACTAATCAAAGCTTTGCAAAAATGAGATCAGCCTCAAGGAATAAATTCCTTGAGACAAGGGACAAACTTAATTAAAGCAACAAAATTACGCCACCTCCCCGGCAACGGCGCCAAAATTTGACACGGCTATCGCGTACCTGTCAAAAATACCAACTGGCTCTAACTAATATAGCTAGGGAAGTCGGGTCGAATCCACAGAGAGGTAGGAAATTGTCAGCTTAATCTAAGTTCGTCAAAGTAACCAAATGGGGGGTTTTTAAATATGATTTTCTAAACTAATAAGAATAAGGAGGAGAGAAAGAGAGAAAGGAATTAAACAGATAGGGAGAAACAGCTAAGACAAACGGTTCACCATAATCATTCAGTCAAGTAATCTAGGTCTCAGGTCAATGCAAATACGGTCTAAGGGGTAGCGAACGTCACCTTTCGGTCCTTAATTCACCCTAAAGTGTAAACAGCTTAACTTTCGCCCTCACTGCAATACCCTATTGATCGCTACTAGTCTCGCCTTTTCCAACCTTTCGGTCCAGGTCAAGGATCACTAAGAAATAAATGTCTAATTGCGTCGACTCAATTAGACGGATACAGTTAATTGTAGCATTTAATCAACAAGGACCTTACTAGAGTTAACCCAATAAATCGATTACTATTCCCTCATAATTATGGATCCCCTATAGTCTTAGCATAAGAAAATTAGCTACTCATGATCATTGAATTATCAATAACAATAAATAGATAATTAAAACTAGACATGATGATGAAACTAATAATGATTCAATTAAAGCAATGATAACAATTAAAAGAGGGAAGGAATTAAAAGCAATAAATGAGATTAAGAATAAAAGTAGAATAATAATACCAATCGCAAAAATCCAAATCCGAGTAGCAAAGTGTAAAGGAAGAGTAAAATCCAAAGAACAGTGACAAAGTATCTGTTTCCAATCAACGAACGAGAGAAGAGAGGAGTAACGTAGTTCACTCCTTCAGTCTTATACTAAAAAATCATCCTAAAACCTAATCTATGGACTAATTACCAAAGCCCATAAAATAATTAGGCGGAAATTAACTAAAGCATAAGAAACCACTCGATCGAGTAGAAATAATCTACTCGATCGAGCAAATCATCACCAAACCACTCGATCGAGTGGAAATAAACCACTCGATCGAGCACTTCTTGCAAAAACTCCTCGATTGACCCCTTAAACTGCTCGATCGACCAACCTTGAGTATATTGAGCATTCGAGCGAGTAGAAAACTACTCGATCGAGCTATATAGGCACGTTAGACCTTGAAATACTTCCCGAATCCAGCTCACGCGTCTTCCAAGTGTTAGATTTCCAAGCTCCGGCTCCTCATTCTCCATGAATGCATGCAATTGGGACAAATTAGGCTCGATTTAGCTCCTCTTCGGTTAATTCCTGCAAATTACATAAAACGAACCAAAGTAGAATATTCGGGGGTATTTGTAGCCAGATGCTACATAAATAGTACAGAAATGCGTGTAAAAATGAGGTAAAAACCTTATATAAAAGACACGCATCATAAATGTAAGAGAATAATTGTTCTAAGCAAGAGCTTGTAATGAACTTAGAAGATAAGCATGAGCTTTTACTTACTCTGAAGGTGCAGTTTAGTTTATTTGATGATATGAGGATGACCAATTGTCAAAATGTAAGAGCAGAGTGACATTAGCTTATTTCAGCTTGGCTAGGGGCCATTTATTAGTGCCACAAGAGCGACACGTGAGGTTACGTGAGGCGCGTTTTTGTTTCTATTCTAGGCATAATACCGTTTTAGTTGGTCAAGGTTTGTCGGGTTGGCGAATTCATTCCCATCTAGGTCTGTGATTCTAACCGCACCCCCTGGGAGTATGGACTTGACTAGAAATGGCCCGGCCCAATTAGGTTTGAATTTTCCCCGTGGATCGACAGGTAAAATAGCTCTAACCGACTTGAGTACTAAGTCTCCTTCCTTGATGTTCCTTGGCTTGACCCTTTTGTTGAAGGCTCGTTTGATACGTGCTTGATATGTTTGGACATTATGTAATGCGCGTAGCCTACGTTCATCCAGGAGGATGAGTTCTTCATATCTATCCCTCTTCCAATCGGCTTCCGGGATTTGACTTTCGAGTAAGATACGCAATGATGGTATTTCTAACTCGACTGGCTGTACAACTTCCATGCCGTAGGTCAAATAGAAAGGGGTGGCCCCAGTGGGCGTCCTAACAGATGTGCGATATCCCCACAAAGCAAAGGGTATCTTGCTTGGCCAATCTCGATAGTTGTCAATCATTTTCTTGAAAATTGTGACAACGTTCTTGTTTTGCCGCCTCTACCGCGCCGTTAGTCTGTGGTCTATATGGCGAGGAGTGGTGATGCCTAATTTTGTACTTGGCTAGCAATTGTTCAGTCTCAGCTTGGAAGTGTGATCCATTATCACTAATGATCTCATGTGGGCAACCATATCGACAGATGATGTTGTTTTGTATGAACTTTGCTACATTTTTAGCCGTGAGACTAGTGTAGGAAGCCGCTTCTACCCATTTGGTGAAATAGTCAATTGCCACTAGGATGAAACAGTGACCTCCTGTTCCGGCTGGAGTTATCTTCCGATTATATCAATTCCCCAGGCAGAAAATGGCAAAGGAGATGTCATCGTATAGAGCAATGAAGGAGGGACATGCTGTACATTCCCGAAGATTTGGCAGTTATGGCAATGTCTTACATATTTGATGCAATTGGATTCCATTGTGGTCCAATAATACCCCAAACGTGTGATCTTCTTTGTCATCATGGGCCTACTCATGTGAGGACTGCATTCTCCATCATGAACTTCTTCCATCACTTTCCGCGCCTGTGAATGATCAAGGCAACGTAGGATTACACCAAGAGGTGTTCTTTTGTATAATTCCCCTTGCATAAGAACGTACTGGGAAGCTAGTAGGCGTATAGCACGTTGTCCCCTTTTGTCCATATCCGGTGGATAGGTACCGTTGAGCTTGAAATTTAGGATTGCTTGGAACCAAGGTTCTTTCGCGATTTCCTCTTCATCGGTGATTTGGTGGACATAAGCTGGCTTTGATCGTCGTTCGATGCATAAAGGCATTTCCACCATGTCATCTAGCATATTAATCAAAGATGCAAGTTTTGCAAGAGCATCTGCAAATTGATTTTCTTCCCGAGGTAGGTGTAGATAGGTCACGTGATCAAAGAATTGGGCAACTTGGTCTATTCTGGCTTGATAAGGTGCTAGGCTTTTGCTTCGGATCTTCCAAGATCCCGTAACTTGATTGATGATTAGGGATGAGTCCCCATGCACTCGGAGGTTTTTAATGCCTAAGCTTACTGCCGCTTGTAGTCCAATGAGACAAGCTTCGTATTCTGCAGCATTGTTTGTCACCTCGAAGTCGAGTTTGACAGAGATTGGTGTATGCTCGCCTTCAGGAGAAATGAGCAACACTCCTATTCCAAATCCTCTTAAGTTTGATGCTCCATCAAAGTAAAGGTCCCAGGAGTCTACATCGGTCTGGAGTATATCCTCGTCTGGAAATGACCAAGTATCTATTGTTTGTGCATCATTGATGGGATTTTCTGCAAAGAATTCGGCAACGGCGCGCCCTTTTATGACCTTCAGAGGCACGTATTTGAGATCAAATTCTGAGAGCATCAGAGTCCATCTGGCTAGGCGTCCGTTGAGGACGGGTTTTTCGAAGAGGTATTTGACTGGATCCATTTTGGAGTATATTTTGACGGAATAGCTAAGCATGTAATGGCGTAGCTTCTTCCTTGCCCACACAAGAGCGAGGCATGTCTTTTCGAGTTGTGAGTATTTGCACTCGTATTCCAAGAACTTCTTACTAAGGTAGTAAATAGCCCTTTCCTCCTTTCCTACGGTTTGAGCTAGCATGGCGCCCATGGCTGTTTCGGTTACTGTGAGATATAAACCAAGAGGTTGATCCCGTTGAGGTGGCATGAGCACTGGTGGTTTAGCTAATATCTCCTTGATTCGGTCGAATGTCTTCTGACAGTCATCATCCCACATGGTGTGATCCGTTTTCTTGAGCTTCTTGAAGATAGGCTCACAGATCATGGTGAGTTTCGATATTAATCGACTTATATATTGTACTTTTCCCAGGAATCCTCTGACTTCTTTTTCTGTTTGAGGTTGTGGCATTTCGATCAGAGCCTTGATTTTGGAAGGGTCTATTTCTATACCTCGTTGGCTAACGACGTATCCCAGGAGTTTGCCAGATGTTACTCCGAATGCGCACTTCTGAGGATTGAGCCTCATGTTGTACTTTTGTAGCCTTGAGAAGAACTTGCGAAGGTTCGCAATATGCCCCTCTCTATCCTTGGACTTGACAATCATGTCGTCTACATATACCTCAACTTCTTTGTGCATCATGTCATGTAGGAGTGTGGTTGCGGTGCGTTGATATGTAGCTCCGGCATTGATTAGGCCAAACGGCATGACTGTATAGCAATAGGTTCCCCATTGAGTGACAAAGGCGGTCTTATGCATGTCTTCTATGGCCATTTTGATTTGGTTATAACCCGCGTACCCATCCATGAAGGATAGTAACGCGTGGTCTGCGGTATTGTCCACCAATATGTCGATATGTGGTAGAGGGAAGTCATCTTTAGGACTCGCTTTGTTTAAGTCTCTAAAATCAACACAAACATGGATTCTGCCATCTTTTTTGGGTACAGGTACTATGTTGGCTACCCAGTCAGAGTACTCAGAAACTTTGATGAACCCGGCTTTGAATTGCTTATCGACTTCTTCTTTAATCTTGAGAGCCCATTCTGTTCTCATTCGGCGAAGCTTCTGTTTTACAGGCTTGAAACCTGGCTTAATTGGGATTCTATGTTCGGTGATATCCCTGTCGATCCCTGCCATGTCTTTGTAGGACCACGCGAAAATGTCTTTGAACTCGTCTAGGAGGTCTATGAAACTGGCCCTTTCGGTGGGGCTCAGGGTAGTCCCTATCATAAGTTCTTGGGGTTCTAGTTCGGTTCCTATATTTATGGGTTCGGTGTTCTCTATTACTGGTCCCCCTTCCCCCTCTTGTAGTATTTCTTTGGCTATGTAGGGAGGTATTTCAATTGAGTTTGGGTCTGGGTCATCCTCAGTATCATCGTAAACAGAATTGCACTCAAGATAACACAAAGAGTAAGCAGAACCTGATTTATTCATATTAAAGTTTGAAAAAAGTTGAAACAAAGAAGCCATCTGATCTGTGGTCAGCGGCGGTAAAGGGACAGTTGTTGGGACATTTCCCGAACTACTGTTTCTATTTGAGGCTAAGCTAGGAGAAACAAAGGGAATGGGGGTGACGACAGGAGGAGACTCCTTAGTGACTTCTCTAGACTTCGACTCTGACTCCGACTCTGACTCTGACTCGAATTCATCGTCTTCTGGTTCTCCTTTGAACATCTCTCCTTCTCCTATGGCGAGCTTGAAGAGGCTTCCTTGATTGTTGGTCCACTTGATTGATTTTCTCCACCCTTTCTGCTGGTTCGCGTTTGTTTCTGTGATTAACGCGGTAGGGTTGAAATGATCGTCTTGAAGTATCATGGTAATGATCTCATCCTGCGCGGCTTTAACAAATCGATCTTCTCCAAATAGTAGACTAACAGCTTGTTCGTCTAAGCAAGGTGCTTGACGGGCTTTGACGGTAGGAACCGTTTCTGGAGGAATGAAGTAGCAATCGTGAAAGATCTCGATTCCGGCTAGCTTCCTTCCGAGGTAGTGCCAAGGTTCGGGAAATCCGTTAAAGAGTTCTTGGCTTCCTTCCCTAACAAAGTATCCATTTAGGGTAGGGAAATATGGTTGGATTTGGACTCCTATGTGCTTACGACTTTGAACTTGAGGGAGCATTTCGAGAACTTCCTTTTTAGTGGGTTTGTATCCTAGTCCAAGCGGTATCCTCTTTGAGTTGCCTTCCTTGTAGGGTGCGAAGGTGTTTCTTTGTGTAGGGTTCAAAGGCATTCCAGGGAAGTATCCCTGGGATTTGAGTATGTGGTTGACCACCAAGTTGGAGTAGGGATCGTAGTATAGGGGTGCCAATTCACTTTCTATGACACTTATGCTTTGAAAGCCCCCAAGTTCGTATACTGGATCCGCAAGGACTTGATTATTTGACTTCTTTTCGATTATGGCCTTGATGGGTGACGAAGTGATCGTCACCACTTTGCCATTTAGTGGGATTTTGATCTTTTGGTGAAGGGTGGATGTTACCGCTTTGGAAGCGTGAATCCAAGGTCTTCCCAGGAGTATGTTGAAGGAAGCTTCAATGTCTACTATTTGGAAGTTAACCTTTCGCTCAATTGGCCCTGTGGCTATGGTTAGGTTAACGAGTCCTACTACCTTTCGTCGTGTACCATCATATGCGCGAACACCTTGATTGGTAGGGGTCCAATCCGACTCCTTCATGCCTAGTTTGTATGCCGTTTTCAAGGGTATGACGTTGACCGCGGAGCCATCATCCACCAAGGTCATTGGCACATTCTTCTTCAAGCAAACGACAGTGATGTAAAGAGCCAAGTTGTGACTAGCACCAAAGGGTGGAAAATCTTCATTTGAGAAAGTAATAGGATTACTTAGCTTCGGTGATTCTTGGAAGACCAAGTTGACTACCTCTTCGGGTGTGGAGTTATGTGCTACATTCAGTTTGGCCAAAGCTTGCAGTAAAGCTTGGCGATGTGGGAATGAGCTTGCTACTAGTTGCCAGACTGAAAGATCAGCCTTTGTTTTCTGTAATTGCTTGAGCAAATGATCAGTAGAGTCATCTTCGTTATCATTTGGCGTGACAACGTTGGTTGGACCATTTTGAGTAGTGCTTTGATATGGACGCCCCGAACGAGTTAGGTGGTCCACATCTTGGTCTTCACCATTTTGGACTATTTCCTTGACTAGGGAGTTTTCAATGAGATACTCGTCTTCATCATCATCGGCCCATACTCCATTGATTGTAGCTAGTTCCCTCATTCTCATGATCTCGTCCTCCAATTGTGTGATTTGGTCGACTAGTTTATCAACCACGGCGACTATTTCTTGCATAGTAGCATTTTGAGAGAAGGTTAGTGGCGCATGTTCTTTAGGTGTCGCATTGGGGTTATGTAAGGTTGTCACCACATTTTACAATTCCCAAACTTGCCTATCCACACTCCTTGCCCATGTGATGAAGTCGGTAATGGTAGGGGAAATGGTAGAGTAGAACCCTTCATTCTCGATTGCGTGGATTTCATCTTCAATTGGAGAAATGAGGTGTGAACAATCTAAGGTAGACTCTTCACTTGTGATCACTAGAATTCCAAGAGGATTTTGAGTGTTGTTGGGTTTGCCTCCCGGCGGTATTGGTAGTCGACCATCCTCAATCATGTCTTGAAGTATATTCTTTAATTTGTAGCATTTTTCTGTGTCATGCCCCTTACCCCTATGATATTCACAGTACGAGTTCTCGTCCCAGAATTTGGATTTCTTTTCGGGTTCGGGAGTAGGTCCTATGGGTTGGAGTTTGCCTTGCTTCATTAACCTTTTTAGAGCATTGGAGTAAGTGTCCCCAAGACTTGTGAATTTCCTTGGTGGGGTACTCTTCTTGGATGGCTCGAGAAGGTTAACTTCATCGGTCTTGCTAGTGGAGCCGTAAGAACGACTTGTTGAGCCTTGATTGTTGGAATATGTGTCCTCCGACAATAATGCGATCACAACTGTCGATCATGATGATCACATGTTTAAGTCTCATTTTAAGAATACATGTGGGAAGTAATATTTTACTGTCAACTGGTCCACACATATCGGTAATGATTGGTGACTAAGAGTTGATATTACTTGTCGTGCGACGGTGGTGATCAGTTGATCCCCTTAGGTCATACCTAAAGGGTAACACTCTTAATTGATTATTTAATTGATCGTATGACGATACGGGTTAATTAAATTACTTAAAATTGACGGACGATTTTGGAAGTAATATTTACGTATCTCATTATAATTTGATTAAATAAGATACGGTCTAAGTGATCGAATTGTTTTATTACTTAGATGAAATTATTGTTTAAGGAAACAATTGCATTTGAATGAATAGTTTATTATAAATACAAGATGTTGTGATTTATAATTGGTAAATTATTTTGGTTCAAGTAATTATGAATTACTAAGTCGATTTTGTATATGACGTATTTTTATTAATGCGTTGATTTTTAATATGTTAAAAATACATAACAATTTTACATGTCATGTAACATGTGACAAATTGACAAAGATAAAATGGAGTCCATTTTATCCCATTTGGACCGAAATATTGGGGTGGTTTAGGATTAATATTGTGTTGATTTATTAAGTGGAAAACATGATAATTATTCCTAATACTAGCCATGCACACCTAGTGCCTCTTGTGAAGAGCACCTTGCCCACGCATTGGCCCCTTCCACCCCACCATACCCGGTTTTTCTAGTAAAAGAGACCAAGGATTTTCTCTTTTATTTTTACCATTTACACTACATCAAATGTTAAGAATTATTCATTCATTCACATATCTAAAATAAGAGTTTTAGAGAGATAAATCTTCTTCCTTCTTCTCCCTCTCTTAACCGAAATAAGAGAACAAAATAAAGGTTTTTGGGTCAATTTTATTTAAATTAATATTGTTCTAGTAATGATAATATTAATTTTATTAAGTAGTTACCTTGGGTATTATTCCTTGGGAGGGATTCTATACTTGAATCTTTGTTCTTCCATTTTGGAGAGCTCAAGAACAAGTGAGTAGGAGAACTCACTTGTGCCCAAAAATCCGAAATATCAATGTAAGGGTTGATGATTTCTTCCTTATTTTTATTATTGTTTGCATGCATAAGATCTATTTAATTTTATGACTAAATTAAATTTGAAACATATATGAATATGTTAAGTAATGAGATATAGATTTCTAACAAGCGGTATCAAGAGCCTTAGGTTGTTTGCATGCAAATCGGTTATAGTTTTTCCGGTTATACGATTAACATATAAAACTTATAAATTTGTGCTTATTATGATATATCACGAAATTTATCATGCATGTTAAAGTTTCTGATCATAAAATGTATTTAGGATATTTTGGTTAATTTACGGATTTTATTGTTCATTTTATATAATAATGACATTAAAAATGTGATTTTATGATTAAAATGTCATTTTCGGACTAAAATTAGCTAAACTTCGAATTTTTCAGTAGTTTTTGGATATGTTTTCACATATATTATTTTTAGATGATCTGTCAATTTTCAGAATTTTTGGAGTTCTTATGCTCGAAATTTGGATTTTTCATGATAAAAATCGAATTTAAATGAAGAATAGGTTAATATGAGAAATATTTCGGATCTGATCATAAAAATTTAGTATGTTGTCACATGCAATTTTACAAGATGTGTGTAAAATAATAGGCTATAATGAAGTCTTTTTGCATGATTTATGAATTTTTGATGAAAAATAACATAAATAATGACTTTAATTAGTATAAATTGCTAAAACATACTTCATGACTAAACAAAAACGTCACATGTTTCATTTTATCTCTTATTTCAGATCTAAAATTGAAAAGTTGATAAAAAATATTTTTCTCATGTTTTTATGATTATAATTGATAAATCCGATAAACCGCAACATTGTTTTTCCCGATAAATTTCGAAATTTTTAACCTAAGTTTTTGAATATTATGAGTGTCATGGTATTTTTTCCAGAATGTTCATGAGTTTAAATTTCAAATTTCAAATTTATTTGAAATTTTTTGTGATTTATTTGAAGTTTATAGCATTTTATTGAAATTTTGAGTCCATTAATGAACAATTTTAAGAAATATAAGTTAATTATTGTCAAAATGTTAGTGGAGACTAATTTTGAGTCCTAAGTTGGTTAGGATAATTAACTTGTACATAAATATGAATTTATGTAATTATAGTGATTTTAAAAGGTTGAATCACGCAAATCCGTAAAAACCGTTTAATATACGATATTGGCTCCTTAAAGGCGATTTGGCATAAAATTGGGCATGTTCATACATATTATAATGCTACATTTTATTTATGATTGTCATAATTTTATTTTATGTAATTTTTGAAATTATGTAATTTTACTTAGTATGGCCTTAGTTTTTAATTGGTATTACCCGAAATGTATGGGAATATCGATTCGGTTGTAATTTATTGTGATCTCGTATTACCGTTTTGTAATTTAATAGATTTATTTTATTTTAATTACAAATTTATAATAGGAAATTATGTAATTTGTTATGTAATTTATTTATTTCGGAGTTCCTTGAAGACGGTGTCACTCAAGAAGGCGATACATAAAGACGGTGTTACCTCGAGATGCGTGCCAAAACCGAAGTTCAAGGGACCAATGGAGTTGGTTTCCGAATATGTAATAGTTAATTAGATTTTCTATTTTAGGAAGGCCATACTAGGATTTTATTTTTATGCTTTGCATTTTATTTATATGTTGCATGCATCGCTAAATCGCCATAACTAAAACTTGCATTATCGTTTTATCGAGTTTATCGACCGTGTCAATTACAATTATCGTAGTTCACCGCTTTAGTTCACTTAAAACGTGATAGATAATAAATTGACATGACCTCTCGCTAAAATAAACAATTGAGACTTAGCCTTACCAAATAGTAGAAACCATGAAAACCTATTTCGCGAGGGAGTGCACTCGGCCACCCCGGGGTACAAACCTTGTTACGTAGGGGAAGTGGGTGATAAATGTCTATCCACCGAATTCATATTGATGAGGGTTTCATCGGCTACCCCGTGCCCAAGTTGATGTGGATTTGGATCATGGACACATTTATTCGAAATTTGGATTGAACTCAACAAAAGTTTTTGATAAGGGTTTCATCGGCTACCTCGTGCCCTTGTCGGATGTGTTTTGGGCTATAGATAAATATTAGAGTAATTTTATCGACCGAGAGTTCTAAAAGTAGAATCGATTAAAGAGTTAATCCACGGAGTTATATTGATAAGGGTTTCATCGGCTACCCCGTGCCCAAGTTAATATGAATTTGGATCTCGGAATCATTTATCATAGTTGGGTAGAGGTCACTATGTAAATGCTTTACTTGTTATTTACAAGTATTTATAAAACGATAAATGTTAAGTTTTCCATTATTCCGTTATCATATTGTTCTATTTCTTCACCAAAATTTTTACACGATATCATTTCGATTCAAAACTCCATTAAAACATCGTAACTAAAGACAAAATTTGAATTTTCTTCTAAAAACCTCAAATTATCCATTGGAAGGATCTCTTGTAAAGAGTATAGATAAAAGTCATTCATTATCAAACAGGTTTTTGATTCTTGACTAACACATCTACTTACAATGGATTGTTTTTCATATACTTAATTGAATTAAGTACCTTGAAGCGATAAATTGTTTTGGTAATTAGATTTGTCAGAATTCAAAATTGACCAAAATACCGCAACCACTTCAATGAAAGTTTTAAGACTAAACGAATGAATTGAAGAGTAGTCTTCATGAAATTCAATTTTCTTCTCTAAGCAAAGACTCATTGAAATGAGTGGGAGCATTCTCTTAAACCGTTAAAAAAAGGACGAGGTTCAAGAAGTAAAGATTATAATGGAATTGATACAAGGTAATGTTAAAAGTAACGTTATTGAGAATAACAATACTAAACCTATCAATCCCGACCGATAAAGTTTCCATTGTCTTAAATGTTGGACACTAGAAAGGAAACTACCCCAAGTTGTTAAAGAATAAGCAAGTTAGTTGTGGGACATCTAATAAGACTTAGTTCTTTATTTATTTGATTGACATAAATTTTGCTAGTACTACTTCGTCAATATTAGAAACCGGTGGTGGTTTTCATCATTGTATTTGATACATAGGATGATTAGAATATGACGACTAGCAACAATGATGTTGAGAGATAGAGTCATTGTGTAATCAATCTAGTTTTGGGTTTATAGTTGTACTTAATTATGACTATTAAGTGAATAAACTCTAAATAAGAATATAATTTTGTTAATTAAGATACATAAGAGGTTCACTTTTGTGACCCTATACACCATGATTTGATGTATGGCTAGCCCATTATCAAAGGTGATTATATTCTAAACCAAACTAGAATGATATATCATGAAGATGATACAAGACTCAAATTGGTAACCCAAGATTAAACCTTAAATTCTGGAATGATGAACGCAAAGAGTTATCGAGTACTCTTGAAACCATTAGATCTTATGGTATATGCGTATCTTGTATTCAAAGTAAGATATCTCGTACCTTTTGGTTCAAAAGGAGATCGAGGTTGTAAATCATTGATCCAAAATAGGTTGATCATTTTCTTTTACCAACGATTTAAGTTGACGCTAATATGTTCACTTAATAAGGTAAATAGAGAAATCTTTGAAGAAGTTCAAAGAGTTCAAAGACGCACGATTTAGTCGTGATGGGATTATCAAAGTGAAGACTTTGATATAAGCCAAAGGAAATGTGATATAGTTGTTGGGGCTGGTGTCCTCTACAGTTAGTGCAAGGACTTATAAATCTCTAAAAGGATCAAAGGGTATACTTTTGTATTATTATCAGTTGATCCACGTTTATCAATAACGGTTGGCTTGCTAGATAAGTTTGACGTTATTGTCATACAGATGGCGGTGATCAACTGGTCCCTAAAAGTCACACCTATAGGATACGTTTGAGAGATGTGACGGTATGAAAATACATCATGTTGATGCCTAATTTGACTAAGCGATTAGTCGGAGTTATTGACTAATAATTAGTCAAACGCGATGTTGAGATAATTATTTAATACGGATTAAATAATAATGGCTAAGGCGAATTAAGCAGTTAATTCGTAAATTGAATATAAACGATTTATATTTAATTGATGTATATTGAGTTAATTATACAATATTGTCTTTGTCGGACATGTATTAATATATCGACTAATTGTAAAATACGAGTTGATATTTTAATAACCGATAACCGATGACGATTTATAATAAAACCACGTCATATACATTTAGCATCTTCGAGTCGGATCACGAGTTTAATAAGGAGGAAGTGGAAAGCCCACTCCCCCCTTAAGCAAACCCACGGACCGAACCAAGGAGGAACAAAAGGAGAGCTCCTCTCTTTTGTAACCTAATCATTCATTTTGCAAAAAGATTAGGGTTTTGGAGGTATTCTCTCTGAAACCTAGATCTCACATCGAAAAAAACTCACAATAGATCTCTCAATATTGCAAGGCAATTAGAGAGCATTTCTAGCACAAGGGGCATAGTCTCAGACGGTCTTGGGTGCAACGATTAGGAGGAAATCTACTTTGATTTCTGTTCTTAGGCCGAATTCACCAAGGACCCGAGGTTGATTCTTATTCCTTATCGTTTCTCTTGTATTTTAGTTTTATGACAATAATCACATGTTAAAATACGTTATAGTCCTAAAATATAAGGGAATTTTATGGATATTTCCCTACAAGTGGTATCAGAGCGAGGCCACGTATATTTTTCAATGTGATTTTCAATAAAACGTTTTGAAACGATTTTTATTGTCTCGAAAACCGTGCCATGTTTACACGGCTGTTTCGTTTTTGTTCTTTTTGAAAACCGTGACATGATTGTTCATGTCTGATCTTGTTTTCGTTTTGTTCTTTTGCATATTGTTATTTTACACGATCATTATAGCAATATGTTAAAGTTTTGTCAATTGTTGATTTAATTTTATATGAATTAGGTCAAAATTGCCATTGATTTTGCTTTGTCAAATCTTTTCACGAGGGTTTTAAGTTTTCAGAACTTTTTTGCTCTCGATCGAGAGCAATTCTGACATGTTTTTACTCGATCGAGTACTTGCTTTACTCGATCGACCTGTTTTAAAACCCCATCTGTTCGATCGAGAAGTCCTCGTGCTCGATCGAACAGGTTTGCTAATATAAGTCCTCGATCGACCCCTAGTTTAGTCGATCGAGCACTTCCTGTTTGGCAATCCTCTCGATCGAATGGCAGCCTCAGTCGATCGAGCCCTTTTCTTCCTCGATCGAGGACATTTCATCTTTGGCAGCGTTGAAAATTTATTTCTTTTGTTTTAAATTTTCTTTTGGCCATAACATGTACTTTATACGGATATAGTACACTCGCTTGATAGTGAAATGGTTCACTCACGTACCAGATAGTTATTTTAAAGCGAATTTAAAATAACGGATTGTAATGGATTAAAATTAAGTTGATAGAAGCGGTTTTGTCACAAAATTTTAATCGTTAAAAAGGTGGTTTGGATAAATTTAACATAATTACGGAATTATGTCACGAATAAATTTTATTTTAGTTGATGCATTTTTATTTATCGTTATTATGAATGCCTTGAATGCTTTTAATTACGTATTTAATTTCACAAACGGTTGTAACTTAGTGTGGCCTTAGTAGAACGTGTTACCGTAATGATGGAACACGGTCTTGGTTGTATTTTGAGATCTCGTATCTCCATTTTGATTTTTTCCTTGTAATTACAGTTTTTATTTAGAATGTAAATAGGTTTATTTTTGTAAATTTTAATTGTAATTTTGAGAAGACCAAAGATGGAGATCGGATGCTCACTCCCGCTACTTGGATCAAGATGGAACATCAAGAGAAGCTTCTTGGGTCCAACGGTGGATTCCAAAGTTGTATTATGTTCATTTTTGCTAGGATAGGCCACACTAGGACTTTTATTTACGTTTTGCATTCTTTTATTTTTGTAACGATAATTTGCATCATATTCCGCCTAAAACCAAACCACCTAATAATTGCATGAAAACTGACTCATATAGAGGTCACGCGTTAGTTTTCTTTGATATACAGATATCACACGTTATTATTTAAGCCATCACCTAAATTAATTCATTCACGCAGTTGCTAGTTTTTCGTTCACTTAAAATGAATTAAAACTAAGTTGATGGGATCTTCCTCGTATAAACAAAAATTGAGAATAGTCTTTATAGGTCAAACTCCAATGAATCCCTTCTTCGTCGGTAGGCATAATATGACCCCTTCTACGTCGGGTAAGTTGGAACTGATTGACCTATTTTATCTCAACACTATGGTCACTCGTACGATCCTGTGATTATGGTTGACTATAGATAGGATTTACGGAAATCTATCGACCAAGAGTTCTTACGGAAGAACTAGCTAAACAGTTGGCTTATCAATTTACGGAAATTGAGTCTTGGGATCACTTGTATTATTCTTGAGGGAGATCAATTATGCAAGTGCAAGAGTCTACACGTTAAAATGTATTTTAATAGACTTAAATCACCTCGATGAGTTGCTTATTTCGTTTTTGTTTTCCTTCCTTTTTCAGTGTAGAACACGATCTTTTAAACTGCTAATAACATAATGGCTGGTCTTATTGACGACCCAATGCCAAGTGTCACATTGGACCGTGAGTCCTGGCTTCGGATCTTCATGGATCAGATGAATCAGTCTACTCGACTGAAGAATGATGGATCAAACTTCGCGGACTGGGAGGCGGCATTACGGAATGCTGCCATTGCTGACGGGAAGCTCAAATATCTGATTGAGCCCATCCCGCCAAACCCAGGTCCCATGGCTGGAATTAACGAAATCGACAAGTATAACGATTTCGCCATGGAAGCGGGTGCGGTAAAGAACGTACTCATTTTTGCAATGGAATCCAATTTGCAGAAACGCTTCATAGCCCAAGGTGCAAACAAGATTTTCACCACGCTCAATAAGGAATTCTCGAAAGCACCGAGAATCGTGACCTATGAGCTTACCAGTCGCTTCTTTGAGGCGAAACTCCAGAAGGGCCAACCGGTTAGCCCACACATTCTCAACATGATTGGGAATGTCGAGAAACTGGAGACGCTTGATTGTAAAATCAGCGAGAACATTGTGATTGACCGCATGCTTCATTCACTCCACGATGGTTTTGCGCTCTTTAGTGCCAATTACTATATGAATGATTTGAAGAAAAGTCCTCACGCACTACACTCCCTTCTCTTACAGACCGAGAAGGACATGAAGTTTAGTGGGAGCCTTAAACAGGATGTTCTCGTTGTGTCAAACAAGGGCAAGGGTAAGGGCAAAGCTCAGGCAAACCTAGCAGTAGGTAAGGCGAAGTTTAAGAAGTCGGGTTCAGGTAAGAGTGGGCCTGGTGAGGCGAGCACCTCATCAGGCGCGACAAAGAGCAAGGATGGTAACATGCCACCATTGCCACAAGACTGGGCATTGGAGGCGTACATGTCCTGTATACCATGAGGACATAAAAGCAGGTCGCGTTAAACCTGTTGGTATGTCTTCTTCTTCTACTTTTATTCATATGATTGAGATTAACCACGCAAGTTACGGAACTTGGGTACTAGATACTGGTTGTGGTTCTCATCTGTGTAATCATGTGCATGGGCTCCGAAACATCAAACCCCTCGTAAAGGGTGAGGTGGACTGCGTGTTGGGAATGGAGCACAGTGGGCTGCCGTCTCAAGGGGAACATACGTGATCCGACTTCCTAGCGGATTTGAGTTATTTTTATATAATGCTATTATGTACCAGTCTTTGAAAAACATTATTTCGGTTTACGCACTTGACAAACTTGGTTTTTCATTTGTAATAGAGAATAATACTTGCATTTTCTCATTACACGATATGATTTATGGCAAGGCAGTCTCCATGAATGGAATTTAGGTTTTAGATCAGACCACCGAAATATTGCACGTAATGAATAAAAAGTTAAAGGTTGGTGACAAAGATCAAACGTATCTATGGCACTGCCGTATATGGGACACATTAATGAGAAACGCGTAAAAACAAACTCATAAAGAATGGAGCTATCTCGGCCTTTGATTTTCAATCATTTGGCACGTGTGAATCATGTCTCATTGGCAAGATGACTCGGATTTCCTTCAAAGGTGTTGGAATGCGCGCTGCTGACCTATTAGGACTCATACATACGGATGTGTGTGGACCTATGTCAATCACCGCACGAGAAGGCTATAGGTATTTCATCACTTTCACGGACGATTTAAGTAGATATGGCTATGTCTACTTAATGAAGCACAAAAGTGAATCCTTTGAGAAATTCAAGGAATACCGAGAATCGGGTACGGAACCTCTTTGGGTAGAAAGATTAAAACACTGCGATCGGATCGTGGTGGCGAGTATCTTTCTCACGAGTTTGATCAACACCTTAAGGACTGTGGGATTGCCTTACAGTTAACTTCACCTGGAACACCTCAGTTGAATGGTGTGTCCGAACGGAGAAATCGAACACTACTAGATATGGTTCGATCCATGATGAGTCACACGATATTGCACGATTCATTATGGGGTTATGCTCTTCTGTCAATTTGCTCTAATACTTAACCGAAGTCCGTCTAAAGCTGTTGACAAGACTCCATATGAACTATGGAAGGGAACGGTCCCTAACTTGTCCTTTATACGGGTTTCGGGCTGCGAGGCTTATGTCAAGTGGAGACACGAGGATAAGCTCGGCCCGCGATCGGTCAAGACATACTTTATAGGTTATCCTAAAGGAACGCTTGGTCATTACTTTTATTCGCCAACCGAACAACGTGTATTTGTTGCGGCTAGTGCGACATTCTTAGAGAAGGAATTTCTCGAGAATGCAAAGAGTAATAGAACCTTCGAGCTATCGGAGATTCCAGAACCAAATACCGAGCAACCATTGGAGGAACCAGTTCCTTCAATCCCATTGCGTTGATATTCCCGAGGAACCTAGGAGGTCGGGAAGAGTCTCTATTCCTCCGGACAGATACATTGGTATGGTCGAGGAACATGACATAGATGACATTCTACTCTTAACGAGTAGTGAACCCGCAACCTATAAAGGTGCCATGACTAGTTCCGACTCAAAGCTATGGCTTGAGGCCATGCAATCCGAGATGGACTCCATGTATGAGAACAACGTATGGGATCTTGTTGACTTACCTACTAAGGTTCGTCCCCTTCAATGCAAATGGCTTTACAAGATAAAGCATTATGTGGAAGATCAACAAGATATCTATAAAGCACGACTAGTTGCTAAAGGTTTCACCCAAGTGCCAGGTTTGCACTACGATGAAATTTTTGCACCCGTAGTCATGCTGCGTTCCATTCGGATTATCTTAGCGATTGCCGCTTTTCATGACTATGAAATTTGGCAGATGGATGTGAAAACCGCCTTCTTAAACGGTTTTTTGGAGGAAGAGTTGTACATGGTACAACCCGAAGGTTTCATCGATCCAGAACATCCTAAGAAAGTGTGCAAGCTTAAGCGTTCCATTTACGGACTTAAGCAAGCATCTCGGAGTTGGAATCATCGCTTCAACCAAGTGATAAAAGAAAATGGATTTACTCGATCGGTCGAGGAACCATGTCTATATATCAAGTCGAGTGGGAGCAAGATTGTCTTCCTAATATTGTATGTTGACGACATACTCCTGATTGGGAATGACATACCTCTCTTAACTTCGGTAAAAGTATGGTTGAAGAACCATTTCCAGATGAAAGATCTGGGTGAGGCACAAAGAATTTTGGGAATCCGTATCTATCGAGATAGATCACGTCGGATGTTATCTCTCAGTCAGGAGTCTTACATAGACAAGATCCTAGAGAGATTCAGCATGACTAACTCCAAGAAGGGGTTTCTTCCTATGGCTCCAGGGGTGCATTTGAGCAAGTCTCAGGCACCAGAGACACCGGAAGAGAAAAAGCGCATGACACGGATTCCTTATGCCTCGGCTATAGGATCAATCATGTATGCCATGATATGCACACGTCCGGACGTGGCATATGCATTGAGTATGACAAGTCGATTCCAACAGCATCCAGGTGAATCACATTGGATGGCTGTCAAGAACATTCTTAAGTACCTACGGAGGACTAAAGATTGGGCATTGACTTATGGAGGCGAACAAAAGCTATGCGCAACCGATTCTGTGATGCTAGCTTCCAAACGGATCGAGATGACTCGAAATCTCGATCTGGATTCGTTTTTTCTCTTAATGGCGCTGCAGTCAGTGGAAGAGTTCCAAACAAAGTGTTACAAACTCTACGACCGAGTCCGAGTACTATGCCGCGTCTCGCAAGTCGCAAAGGAAGCGATATGGATGCGTCAATTCTTACAAGGACTATCTGTAGTGCCTAGTTCGAATGACCCAATCACCATCTATTGCGACAATAGAGGTGCCATCTTCCAGGCTAAGGAGCCTAAGTCTAGCAACAAGTCTAGGCATGTACAACGGAAAGCTCATCTAATCCGAGATTACGTGGAGCAAAAGGAAGTAGTGATAGAAAAGATTGCTACGGATGATAATATAGCAGATCCTCTCACTAAACCATTACGACAAGATAAGCATGAAGGGCATGTTAAATCCATGGGAATTAAACGTGTTCCTGAGTTGTAGTACTCTTTTATGGATTAGATTCATTCTCTTTTGTACTCTATACGACATCATCGTTTTGATATTTATATATTTTGTTTTTCATGTGGAATTGTACGACAATTTTGAACACCACAAAGTGAACTGAACAAACATTATATTTTTGGTCCTTAATTGCCCACATGAGTTGATAACTCTGGCAATTATTTTGTGACGTTGGTTGATGGTGGGTTCAACGAGCCATAAGTCAAACGGTTGACTGACCAATCACAGAGGCGAGTTATACGGATATCTCGTAGGACACAATTGTGACATCGACGTGGAGTCCTAAATGTTTTATAACATTCGGTGCCCGGTCGTGGATAGGACATCCATGGTGATCCTAAGAGTCGATTCTTTTGACTATCGACTGTCTCTTGAGATTAAGGCAGATTTTGGGTGACTTTGGTTTCTTTCTCACGGTCATCCGTAACATGGGGCCAAGTAGATTTTTTCTGGGTCATTTCATGCTGTGCTTATATCGGCAGGGGTCGAGTTGAAGGAAATATTCAGCCTTTATCGGTACTCGATATTTCTCGGGGCCACTCGAGGAGTCAGAATCGAAATGCATGGCCATGCTCGGATACGGATTCGTTTTATCAGTTAAGTTACTCTCTAGTCGGGGAAACCACTCTTGATACAGATCGATTGTAAAATACGACCTTTGCGGATCCGGATCTGCAAATTGTTTTACATTGAGTGGGAGAAATTTTAAATGGATATGAGAATCGGTTATCGCACATACACTTGTACGGATAAGTGGGAGTTTGTTGGAGCTTGTGTCCTCCAGTGAGTGCGGATAACGTCATTGCACGTACACTTGTACGGACAAGTGGGAGCTTGTTGGGGCTGGTGTCCTCTACAGTTAGTGCAAGGACTTATAAATCTCTACAAGGATCAAAGGGTATACTTTTGTATTATTATCAGTTGATCCACGTTTATCAATAACGGTTGGCTTGCTAGATAAGTTTGACGTTATTGTCATACAGATGGCGGTGATCAACTGGTCCTTAAAAGTCACACCTATAGGATACGTTTGAGAGATGTGACGGTATGAAAATACAGTCATGTTGATGCCTAATTTGACTAAGCAGTTAGTCGGAGTTATTGACTAATAATTAGTCAAACGCGATGTTGAGATAATTATTTAATACGGATTAAATAATAATGGCTAAGGCGAATTAAGCGGTTAATTCGTAAATTGAATATAAACGATTTATATTTAATTGATGTATATTGAGTTAATTATACAATATTGTCTTTGTCGGACATGTATTAATATATCGACTAATTGTAAAATACGAGTTGATATTTTAATAACCGATAACCGATGACGATTTATAATAAAACCGCGTCATATACATTTAGCATCTTCGAGTCGGATCACTAGTTTAATAAGGAGGAAGTGGAAAGCCCACTCCCCCCTTAAGCAAACCCACAGACCGAACCAAGGAGGAACAAAAGGAGAGCTCCTCTCTTTTGTAACCTAATCATTCATTTTGCAAAAAGATTAGGGTTTTGGAGGTATTCTCTCTGAAACCTAGATCTCACATCGAAAAAAACTCACAATAGCTCTCTCAATATTGCAAGGCAATTAGAGAGCATTTCTAGCACAAGGGGCATAGTCTCAGACGGTCTTGGGTGGAACGATTAGGAGGAAATCTACTTTGATTTCTGTTCTTAGGCCGAATTCACCAAGGACCCGAGGTTGATTCTTATTCCTTATCGTTTCTCTTGTATTTTAGTTTTATGACAATAATCACATGTTAAAATACGTTATAGTCCTAAAATTTAAGGGAATTTTACGGATATTTCCCTACAATAGTATCACAAATTAATCTCTCTTAGCACGCATTATGGGATAATGTGTGGTTGGATAAAGAAATCAAACGCTATTCGATATGGGTTGGACTTCAATCAAGTTACTTTGAATTACTTGATCCATTTGGGGATTTTATCATTTTGTCTAAATTATTTTTCCACTAAATCTAAAACGATTCATATGAGATATGTAATGGTAGGGTACCATGTTTGTAAGTTTTAAAAAGAAACAAATGCTCAATTTTTTCCTTATTATAATCACAAGTACAACGGGTTTGTGGCTGGTGAAGCTGTCTTTCTAAAATACAAGTTTATTTCTAGAAGACAGAGTGGGAGAAATTAATCAAAGAGCAAAGAGCCACAAAGAATGTTATGTCACAAGAAACTGGTCTTTCTTGACATGAGACGTTTTGTATAAGACGTTGTTTCGTGTAAGACGTTGTTTCTTCAAAACCTAGGAGGTTAAAGTTATCACTTGTTGAAGATGATGAATTAGTGTTACTTTTAGAAAGTAAAGAGCTTGAAACTTACAAAGAAATTGTTTGATTCAAGTTGATTACTTCTGGAAAGTAATGAACATATGACTTACATGAGAGTGTTTAAGTCACAACTCAATACAAGGCTTAGAGCCATGAAAATCCGAAATAAATTCCAAGTGAATTGAGAGATATCAAGCTTGAATGGTGGCAAAGGGTTTTGCACTAGTTGAAATGCTTAAGTCTATTTGGATCTTCTTAGGGATTGTGTTTCATTATGATGATATACATATAGCAAGTGAATCTAAAACCCACTTCTTCAATTAGAAGGAATGTATTCAATACATGTTATGAGTTTTATAGATTCTTACAATCCTAAGATAATGTGCAACTTAAGAGAAGGTCTTAAGTAGGACATCAATGAGTTGGAATAAATGTTTTGATCATGTTATAAAACTTTTCTCGATAAGTCGAGAAGTTGTGTTTATACATGAAAATAGTGGGAGTTACGGTAATTTTAATTAGTCTTATATGTGGATGACATATTGATCGTTGGGAATGATTTAAGACTTTTGGAGTATTATAATACATCTTAATATCCGGATTTATGGAGATAAATACACATGATATTAGCGCCAAATAAGAAGTCTTATGTTGATAAGATTCATGACCAGTTCAATCGAATTGAACATATTTGATTGATTCCATTTGCTTCCGCTGCCGAATCAATTAAAAAGGACATGATGTATAACACTTCATATACTTTGAGTATGATGAATTGTTTCAAATCGAATTTAAGTAATAGTTACCAAGTAAGCCATAAAGATTACTGATATGTGCTTGCAGAAGCATTAAGGATGTAATGCAAAGTGTTTTTGATGCAATTTTGTGTAAGGATGTTACGCAAATGACAATTGACAATTGAGATTGCGCATGGTTTCCGACAAAACCATAATCAAAACACATTAGGATGGTTAAGACACCATTGTGGCTATGTTATTTAAGAAATAGATTTTCTAGAATCGTTCTAGGCAATAAAGAACAATGAGAAATATTTACAACGGAAATTGAGTACACTTGCAATCATGGGATGTGCAAGAGGGATAAGTTCCGCACACTGTGAAAACAGTGGGAGCTATTCTAAGGCTAAAAGGCCTATGTCTTGATTGGATCTCGACACGTACTCAGAAAGTTTCGTGATGCAAATGTATACATAACAAAGGAAAACGAGTATGTTGTAAGGTTGAGTAAGGTACAAGAAGTTGATAAAACCTACTAACCAAAGCTTTCTCATAGGCTTAACATGATGAGTCATGTCATTTCAATTGAATTGAGATGAACAACTACATTCAAGATCAAACTGGATTATAGAATATGAAGTAGTAATCAAGCATTGACTACTAATATGATAATAACATTTATCGTTCGAGTTTTTAAATCTAAAAAAAACTCCTTTTGTACTTTGTTATATCCGATGGGTTGTGGAGACAATCATGAACCCCATTAAAGTGAACTGGATTAACATAGTATTCGCCCATAGTCACTTATATGAGGTGACGTCTCGAAGTGACTAGAGTGTGATGCGATTGATGGCAAGTTCAAGTGCCATAGAGTCATGTGAGATGCTAGTCGATCACATAGGCAGACTGTTAGGAACACTTTGTCGGGCCTTATGACTGCTTATAGAGTTCTGGCAAATTTATATAGCCTGGTCGTGGCGAGAGCTACTATAGTATTCTAATGAGTCGATTCTTTTGACTAAAGACTGTTCACCTAAGATGGCACAGTTTCAGATTAACTTCGATTTGTGTTACTACGACCTTCGTAAATGGGGTCAAATGGGCATATTTTGGGTTATGATGGCTGTGGCTAGTCGAAGGGAATAAGTGCGATAGGAATTGTCCACCCTCTTGTCAGGGTTAAAAAAATATCCCAGGGCCACTCGAGGAGTAATGAACTGGAAATGCGTGGCCACGCTCGGAAGATATCTATGGTAAGATAAATCCGGTCAATTAGTTATTCTCCAGATCGAGGAAATCACTCTCGATATGATCACTTGCAAGTACGACCTGAAAGACACCTTGCATTGAGTGGGAGATAGTAATAGGACAAGATAATTGGTGACGCACACTTGTCGAGGACAAGTGGGAGATTGTTGGAATATGTGTCCTCCGACAATAATGCGATCACAACTGTCGATCATGATGATCACATGTTTAAGTCTCATTTTAAGAATACATGTGGGAAGTAATATTTTACTGTCAACTGGTCCACACATATCGGTAATGATTGGCTGACTAGAGTTTGACATTACTGTCGTGCGACGGTGGTGATCAGTTGATCCCCTTAGCTCATACCTAAAGGGTAACACTCTTAATTGATTATTTAATTGATCGTATGACGATACGGGTTAATTAAATTACTTAAAATTGACGGACGATTTTGGAAGTAATATTTACGTATCTCATTATAATTTGATTAAATAAGATATGGTCTAAGTGATCGAATTGTTTTATTACTTAGATGAAATTATTGTTTAAGGAAACAATTGCATTTGAATGAATAATTTATTATAAATACAAGATGTTGTGATTTATAATTGGTAAATTATTTTGGTTCAAGTAATTATGAATTACTAAGTCGATTTTGTATATGACGTATTTTTATTAATGCGTTGATTTTTAATATGTTAAAAATACATAACAATTTTACATGTCATGTAACATGTGACAAATTGACAAAGATAAAATGGAGTCCATTTTATCCCATTTGGACCGAAATATTGGGGTGGTTTAGGATTAATATTGTGTTGATTTATTAAGTGGAAAACATGATCATTATTCCTAATACTAGCCATGCACACCTAGTGCCTCTTGTGAAGAGCACCTTGCCCATGCATTGGCCCCTTCCACCCCACCATACCCGGTTTTTCTAGTAAAAGAGACCAAGGATTTTCTCTTTTATTTTTACCATTTACACTACATCAAATGTTAAGAATTATTCATTCATTCACATATCTAAAATAAAAGTTTTAGAGAGATAAATCTTCTTCCTTCTTCTCCCTCTCTTAACCGAAATAAGAGAACAAAATAAAGGTTTTTGGGTCAATTTTATTTAAATTAATATTGTTCTAGTAATGATAATATTAATTTTATTAAGTAGTTACCTTGGGTATTATTCCTTGGGAGGGATTCTATACTTGAATCCTTGTTCTTCCATTTTGGAGAGCTCAAGAACAAGTGAGTAGGAGAACTCACTTGTGCCCAAAAATCCGAAATATCAATGTAAGGGTTGATGATTTCTTCCTTATTTTTATTATTGTTTGCATGCATAAGATCTATTTAATTTTATGACTAAATTAAATTTGAAATATATATGAATATGTTAAGTAATGAGATATAGATTTATAACATTGATATCCTCGACCTACCGTTTTAGACAAGAGCCCTTTACGGATGTCATCTTCAATTCTTGTTCCTAGTACGATTAAGTCCTTGAAAGTTTTGATGTTTTGGTATCTCAAATGATTGGCATAGATGGGCTTTAAGTTGTCTACAAATTTTTTCACAAGGGTAGCCTCATCCGAGCGTTCAACTAGTTGGGTACTAGTCTTCCTCCACCTACTTAGGAAGTCGGTGAAACATTCTTTGTCATTTTGGGTAAGAACCTCCAGAGTGCGCATGTTAACTTGGATCTCAGCATTATCCGCATATTGCTTAGCAAACTCGATCGCGGCATCTTCCCAAGTAGCGATCTTCTTGTGTTCTAGAGAGTAGAACCATTGCTTCAGAATGGTGTCAAGAGATGAAGGAAAGATCCTTAGGAACATCTCGGGTTTAGTGCCTTTGATAGACATATAATCTTTGAAAGCACGGATGTGGTTCAAAGGGTTTTCATGCCCCTTGAATTTAGGGATATCCGTCATGTTGAAGTTGGTTGGCAATTTGGAATTTACGGCCTCATACTTGCGATTATTTTCCCTATAAATGTCATCCCCTTTAAGATACATCAATTGCTCCTCTAAGTATTGGAGCCTTTTCTCAGCTGCAGTCATACCCATGGGAGGGTTTTCGTCCCTGAAGTCATTCACGAAGTCATCAACTACTTCACTTTCCCGAGGAGGAAACCTCATTTCTACGGTATACATTCGGCCTTCGATTGTATCGAGGCGGTAATACATTTGGTCTTGAGTAACTTGGAGTTGAGCTAGCGCGGCTAGGATTCGATCATTACCATCTTGGAGTTGATTGAAGTTCACGTCACTTGTTTCAGGCATCTTGGAAACTGGATAAGAGATCGACGACGAATCAAAACACGATCGACCATTCTAACACACTTACTTGAAAAGAAATGTTTTGACTCGTGAAGTGGGTCTGTGCCACTTGTGTTGAGTGCGTTTTGAAGACATGACAAGATTTGAAAAATGTTGGTCCTAGTCAACTGTAGTGTAGTTGTAGGAGTGGACTCGAAGTGAGGTTTTGAAATGGGCTTGGGCCCGAAATTGACTCGATAAACGGACAGAGTTTCGACTCGGTTTTGCGCTAATCATGGGCCTTTTTTTTTTTTTTGAAATTTACACTTTTAAAAAAGGGATTTGATTTTAAAAATCGTCATGGTTTCGTTTAGAGATGGTGATCACGTAAGGTACAAACATTTATACAAGCATTATAACGGGATGCTGAGTGCATTTAAAAGGGTTTTGGTTTAAAGGGTGGGTTGCCATACCGAACAATCAAACCCGAAGTCTGTGGAGAGGCTCGTACCAAACAAGACTAAGGCCGATTCCTAGCCCATTTCCTCAAGTAGTGAAGGTCATTGATACAAACAAGAGTAAGCATCATGGTATGGATGACGTCAATCGCTATCCATCCTTAGGCCCAAATAAGAATTAGGACCGTTTAGACGGGACGATTGGTCGAACGGGTTGGGTTGGGCCTAGGAAGGCCGAATAAAACGATCTAGGAAGACCGAGTCATGAGAACCAACAATTGTCTTGTACAAACTATTCCCTAACCTTGTTCAAGTTTCACCCTTTTGGCTACACGTAAGTGTATTATCCCCAGCGGAGTCGCCAAACTGTGGACAATGGGCCACGGGGGCGCTTGGGAAACAAGCGTTTGCATTTGTGGAGTCGCCACCAATTTTTATGGGAAATTGGAACCGTTCGAATACCTCGTGTCATGTCAAGACACAAAGTAGTGACATGAACACTAAGCAATCGTTACCCTTAGCATTCTATGTCTAGAATTACTCTTGTGGATGCCAATGAACACGGATGTTCACAGAGATCTGGAGTAAGGGGTGAGGGTACGTATTAGGAAGCTCTTTTGATCGAACACCTAATCCCGCCCGCCTCGATAGCGGCCTCTACTAATGATTAGGGAAGTTATTCATACTCGATATATTGTCGATTATATGCATGCAATGCAACATCCAAGTTTTGATCCTAGCATGTGAAGATTAGACTAAGTCGGTGAACAATTAATTTAACATACAATTAGGCCGAAGTAGGATTTAAGGTTCAATTACATGTGAAAACATGTAAATAAATCATACAAATGCGATAAATATTACAATGATAGAAAATTACAATAAAAATTACAATAATTACATTGGATTTAGTGATTTATGTCGAAAATACCTTTAAAACGGATAATTTGAGAAAAAGAATAAATGAATGAATTAACGAACAAATTATTAGGCGATAATACGAATAGTAGTTAATTATACGTAAACCAATTAATTAGGTCAAGGCAGAACGGAAGTTCAGAGACAGAAATCAACCTGGAACAGGCGCAGCAGACTGCGCCCTTTGGAAGAGGCGCAGCAGACGCTGCGTCTGTTCCAAGGGTGAGTTCTGGCTGTGAAGCCGGAACTGCAAATCGTTAATATTAATTTGATGAATTTAATGATTAAATACGATAATTGACTCGGATGAAAGTGATTTAATACATTAATTACATGTGAATGAGTCATAAAAGCAATAAAACACGGATGAGACGAATGCGAACGAATTAATTACATGAACGAACGATTGATTAATGACATGGGTGAACTAAATAGGTTAAACATAACGAATTAGCGAAGAATAAACGACGAATATGACAATAGACAGATGGAAATTTATCAAAGATCGAATTCCAGAAACTCAATATGAATGAATCGAATTTCTACAACCCGGATTGAGTTTAATGACGAAAAACCCGCAAATATTGGATTATAAGGGATTTAAGTCGGATTTAATGATGAATTATATTTGTTAATGAATGATAAATAATGTACATATGAAATTATTATGCTATTACATCAAAGATTGAAGAACAGACGAAAACAAAACAAAGAAAACGAATTTACAGAGAACGAAGGAAGAAGAAAGGAAGCAGGAACTGCGGCAGCCTCACGAAGAGGCGCGGCGGAGAATCTAACGCTCCTTCAAGAGGCGGCGATTCTTTGCGTCCTTTCTCGATGTTATCTTCTGGTAATCCGTAAAAAGGGTTTTAAACGAGGTGTTATAAATCGGTTTTAATAAGTATTTTCGACATAAATCTTACATTGGTGATACAAAAAGATAAATAACAATAAATAAAGAAGGATTTACTCCCTCAGACTTACATGTTTGACGAAACGAGATGAACTAAGTTATCGATTAGTGATGCTCGACTCGAACGTAACGAAAGTGCCCTCGTAAGAGGAAAACGATTAAGATTAAATTAAGTTGATTGATTGTGGAGTTGGTCAAATTGGTCGGTCATGCAAACGAGGCTGGTACTCAGAAGGATCCGAGCTTACGTGGTCGAATGTTCAAGCACGTAGACGCCAAAAAGTAAGAACGTGGACTTAGAATGCAAAGGGAGAAGAGAAGGGCGGACACTCGCGTGAGAAATATAAGGAACGAAGGTTCCTATTTATACTAATCACGTGAAGGAATAGGGTTTTCGGAGAAACTTTGGAAGTGAATCTCGAAAAGATATGAAAAAGATACGAAAAACACGCAGAAAAGGACCTGAGAAGAGGCGCAGCAGGCACTGCGTCCCTTGGAAGAGGCGCAGCAGCTGCTGCGTCTGTTCCCAGGTGGTTTCCTCCTGCGGAAGAAAGATTGCCGTGTTTGACTTATGGAATAACGGAATAATCTTATTTTCCTTAATATTTTGTATGAATATTACGGGAAATTGTTTACCAAAGATTAAAAGATTGTGAAATATTTATAAAATATGGCATAGAAATATCCAGAACATTCCAGAACATTATGACTCGGGATTTAGCGGTTATCAGAAAATGAAGACGGTTTTAGGCCCGGACTCCAAATGTACTCTAATTACTGTCAAAACGACCGTATCGGCGCGTAGATGACAATTAAGAGGTAGACATAAATGTTTGAGCAATCACTTGACGATAAACTTACGAACTATCACAAATCGTTCCGCGTACCAAACATGCGGCCCAATCATCACCGGGTGGTTTGCGGGAGGTGCAGAAATGAGGTATCTACACAATCTGACATAAGATGATGTGATTTAGAACTTGTAATATCTTGGTTTTATCTTTCTATGAAATGTCATCATCAAATAGTAGTAACAATTCAATAATAAGAAATAAAATCGTGAAAATCGTTTCTTTGATACCACGATGTAACACCCTTATTCATTCAAGGTCTTAAAACGATGTTCCCGAATAACCAAGCGTGCTACTAAATTTGGCAAAATTGACCCGATCCGAATGACCCGACCTGAACCCTAACCGATACTCGAACTCTAACCCGAACTTGATCCTAACTTGAACTGGCCCGGCCCGAATAATGTTAATTGTTGTAAAGTGATTATTATATGTCCACAAATAACTTGATAATAGCGCTTGACCCGAAAATAACCCGACCTGAAATCTACAAACGCGAAACGACCCTATAAGAAATTGACCCAACCTGAACCCGACTCAATTGACACGTTTACCAGGTCTACGTGTTACCCTCATTGACCATCATTTACTTATTTTGACGTTTAGCTACTCAACCCAACGTGTCTCACTCCGACTTGTTAATTAATTAAATTCCGTCGCCCATCATTCATTTTAAATCATCTTATGTTGGACTCGGTTTCTAAGTTTCGTACTCAGGTTATGTACAACCCAGTTTAATTTAATTAAACTCATTAGTTTGGTTCAATTCAATTTTGTTAAGCTTAACATAGTTCACCTTCCTTCAAAATCATTCCGTTTAACTTAGCTTAGCTCAATTTAGTTTAGTACGGTTTTGCTCAGGTAAGTTATGTCCAGTTCATTAACACTTGTGTATAGACCTGTCGAGCGGGTCGAGTCATACAGGTAGAGCCAGGATTTTGTCCTTGATACATGTACTTAGTCTGTGTTGTGAGTGCGTACTAGTTGGAGAAACTACTATCACATTAGATTGCATGTATGTTTTATAAGTTGAGTGAGTGTCTTTATTCTTTCTATCTTACATATATCTCACCCCTTACGAGTGCATGAGTGAAACTGCGAGAATCCAACAAAATTGTCTTGCAAGGTTGAAAAGTATTTGGCTGAGTCTCGGTATCATGTCACATCTTGAGTTGAGCTGCGTTAATCTATTACCCGTGCCTTTGAATTTGTTTTATCAGCACAATTTTTAGTCATTACTTTGTTATAGATATGGATAGCTGGGATTTGTATGTGCCTAGACATTTGCTCTGAGTTATTCATTCACCATTTGTATGTTAGTCTTTTGTATGGTTTGATTGCTTTGCTTGAGGACAAGCAAAGGTTTAGTTTGGGGGAGTTTGATGTATCACTTTTATATACACTTTTATAACTCCTTTCATAGCTTTTTATATACCGTTTTCGTGCCTTTATGTCATTTATATGCCCTTTTATAGTGAATTGTCGATACTGCCGCTATTTTATGTTTTAATGCAGAAATGACGCATTACGAGGTGAATCGAGCTAAGATGAGCATTGCGGATATGGCATAGTGGAATACACGAAGCATGGCATGAGGAACGAGGGGACTTGAAGATAAGAAGTGAAGGAAAGGCGAGAACAAGCTGTGAAGCTGGTTCCTCGATCGAGTGCATTGAGGCTCAATCGAGTGACCTCAGGCTCGATCGAGGATCCTTGTTGACGGATTAATTTCCGTAATTTTCTAAAACACTTATTTTGCAATATAAATTCAAAACTCGTAGATTTTATTAGGGTACGCTTTTATTTACTTTCAGACGGCTGGAAACTTGTTTTAGCTTTGATACTTGCTTCTTAATCTTTCCTTGTTGATTACTACGGTACTATTCATTCCTCATTAATTAATCCATTCAAGTTTTATGCTTTTAATTAATTATTGTTATTTCATATCTTTAATCATGCTTTCAATTATAATTTTTGTTATTGTTAGATCTAATATGAGTAGCTAAATTCCTCATCTAGGATGAAGGGGATCTAGGTAAATTAGAAAGAGGAATATTAATTGATTGCTAGTAACATCGCATGAATTATCGTTTGATTGTTGTTCTTATTCTAGTTAATTGATTTAGGCCTGAATTGATAACTAGTGTAGTGAACTAATACTTTCATCGACTGGGTTAGAATTAATATAGGCTGTGATAATCAAATAGATTGTGTCTAATAATAGCGATTGCATGTTAGATTTGATCTAAAGGACATAAACAGAATTAATCAATCTTGTGACCTTAGATAATTTGATTGACCTAGCAATTGATTAAGAAACCCCATATAATTGACATAGTGAACCGGAAATCCTAAACCTTTAATATTATAGTTATAAACCATTTATTTACTCGTTATTAGTTGATAGATAACAAACAAACTAAAACCCCCAAGAAAACGGTTATCTTCAGACGATCTAAATATTAGCAAACTGATTATTACCGCCTCCCTGTGGATTCGATACCTGTCTTACCGCCAGCTATTTTGTTAGTACTAAGATAGATTTATTTTGATATTGGTGATACGACTTTAGCCTTATCAAATTTGGCGCCGTTGCCGGGGAGTCAACAATTGTCTTGTTTGTTTTTGTTTATTTTGTCTTTTTGTCTCAGGGAACTTAATTCCTTGAGACCGTTCTCACACTTTTCTTGCTAGTTTCTTGTATGCCCAGGTCAACTAGGTCCGAGATTCTTCCATTAGATCCCGAACCAGAGAAGACTTTTCGCTACAGACGAAAATTTCAGCAAGAAGTGGGTCAAGTAGAAGACTTGAGTATACTTGATATTGAGACGGATCACTCTATTATTTCGGACGATCAGTCCTACGAAGAGGGCGAAATTTCTGACCTTGAAATTCCGGTTGAAGTTCATATTCCTGAGATAACCATCATGCCTACTCTAGCTAGTCACTCTGAGCCTACCTTGGCTTCTATCCCCAAAGGATTCAAGCTTCCTACTACTGATAATGGCACCTTTGAAATTCATCCATCTTATATCAACTTGGTGGAGCGAAATTTATTTAGAGAGGCAGCTGCTGAGGATCCTGCGACACATATGGAGAAATTTGTCACTTATTGTTGTTCTATCTATATCCCTTTAACAGTTGGAGTGAGACAAGATCAGGTAAAGCAGGTTCTCTTTCCCTTTTCTCTGAAGGATGGAGCTGCAGAATGGTTGAGAGACTTAGATATGGCTGATCAGGGAGTAACTGACTGGAATACTTTAACTCTTGCTTTCTATAAGAGGTACTTTCCACCTCATAAGACCAATGCTTTGAGAAATCAGATTACTAGCTTCAAGCAGACGGCCACAGAAGATTTGAATGAAGCGTTGGTTCGCTTCAAGAGATTAGTGCGTTCGGTCCCCCATCATGGTTTTGAGAAGTGGTTTCTTTGTAACCAATTTTATAATGGGTTATATGATGATCACCACACTTTATTGGATTCTTCAGCTAATGGGAGATTTCAGGACAACACTACATCTGATGGCGCGTGGAAATTAATTGGTCAGATTTCTACTCATACTGCAAAGTATGGAAATCCAAGGGGAAGTGTCCGTGGAAGTGGGGGAGATAGTGGTATTGCAGCATAGCGGGAGGCTCTTTCTGCCCAAATTGCTGAGATGAAGACTAACCAATCATTGGGAAGTAGAGAGAGTTCATGCTATGAGTCAACAACAAGAGGAGTCTTGTGCTATATGTGGATTAGACGGTCACAATGCAGCTGAGTGTTTGAGCACATTGGAGCCGGTTAATGCTTGTCAGTCTTAAAGATAAGGTACACAAGGCACACCTTTCTCCAACTTTTACAATGAAAGAACGAAGGAGCACCATTTCCTTCAATGGTCTAGTCAGAATGTGCAAAATCCACAGCAGCAACAACCACAAAAGAATACTTATATCCCTCCCAACAATCGTGGTAATCAGCCGCAAGGGGGATATCAAAGGCAAAATCAAGGAGGTCAGCAGTTTAACAATCAATATCAACAACCTCTTCAACAAACTCCTCAACAAGCTCCAAACAGTGAGATGGCAGAGTTGCGCAATCTTTTACAACAGACTTTGTGGAACTTTGTTGGGTATTGTGGACCTTTGTTGGGTATTGTGGGCAAAATTGGAATTTTTGCCTTTTGTGACGGTCTTATGTCTGACAAAATAAGCGTCTGTTTGAGCTTGAATTGAGCCAGTTTTCCTTGAAATGGACCTTATTGGTAGTTTAGGTCACCTTGAGGCGTGATAAAATCACGTTTGCCTTTTTGCGGTCGTTTTTGATTTTTTTACCGGTTTGTGCTCAAATTGGCGTATAAATTGCCTTTTTGAGCCGTAGAAAAATTCCTCATTGCATTGGGAATGTATTTTGGGTTGTTGGCGGACCTTATACGGGTCTTGAAATGCCGTTTTTTTTGGTTGTTTTGACTCGTCTTTTGCTTGAAAAGAGGGGCGAGTCGTTTTTGTGCGTTTTTTTTTGTGAATTGTTTTGTGGCTGTGTTTGGTTGGATTTGGGCGGGATTTCCCTTGTTTTGCTTTGCAGGTTGTTGTGTTTTTTTTGGACTTGTCCATTTTACGCCGTCGTAATGCCGAAATTTCGGCTGACGTTCTTTGTTTATTCTTTTGATCGCAGGGTACCATTTGGGACCTATGGGGTCCGTCGTGGAGGTTTTGGAAGAGGAGGATGATCCCGGAGGAGCTGCAGTGACCGAGGAGGCTGCCGGATCCGAGGCGGTGGTGGAGGATGCTTCCGTAGAGGAGCAGAGGCGGCCGATGTTGCCGGCTTGTCCTTTTTGTTGTGGCTCATAGACATGATGGCTGATGATTGGGGGTCAGCACCGGGGTGGTGCGTCGCATCATGGTCTTTGGCCTCCTTATCATCCGAAGTCTGCCAGACACTGTCTTCATTTTTGTCGTGAAGCAGGAACGAGGTGTTACCATAATGGTAACCACCTCTGCTTCCGTTGTTGCTCCTCTGTCTCTTGTGTTGCTCCCTTTCTTTTCTGTTTGAGAGGATAGAGAGTGCTTAGTTCGGTACGTGGCGGATAGCCCCCAGTTCGTTGTCTTAGGCCAGTGTCTGTATGATAAATAGTTGTTTTAGGCCAGTGTCTATATGATAGATGTCGGTACTGGATCCTGTTTGTACGGTCAGTTGTCCGTATCAAACGTGTGTCGATGTATTTTGCGTGAGGCGGTTTGTATATATGTGTTTTTGGATTGTGGTTCATTTTGTGATTTTTGGCTTTTTTGTGTTGTGTTTCGGAGGAGCGTTGTCGGCTGTCAATTCTCCTTCTGTTTCGTACTAGTCCCTGCATCGTTAGTGTAGAAAACAGGCAACAGATAGCACATATACACAAACGCAAACACGTAAAAGCATTTGATTGAAAACAAAATTAACCAAGATGACTTGAAGTTAAAATTGAATTTTGAAAAATGAAATGATATTTGAAAATTCCGCGACAAGTCGTCACGTTTGGATTCCAAAAGGAATTAATTTGAAAATTGAGCAATTAACTCGTGTCGTGAATTAAATTGCATCGGAAATTATCGAAATTGATTTGTGACTCGAAAAATTCAAACTCAAACCGTCATGGATGAATTTCAGAAGAGATTTTCACGAGTGTATTTGATTTTTGAGGTCAAGGCTCAAATTTGTGAGCGCTTGAATTTGAGGGAAATTGACGTCGTGTTATCAATTTTCGATTTTGATTTTTTTTTTGCTGGGAAAATATCCGCGAAAAAGCGAAAAATTTTCGGAATTTTGACTGAAATGGAAACGATCCATCGCGGATCGGGGCGACTAGCCCTTCCCCCCTTAAAAAATAAAGAAAAATCCGTATGTTTAAAGCTGCGTCATGGAAACCGTGTCGGATTTCGTAAAACGCAAAAACAAGGAAATGTGAGTGTGAGGAAACAAAAAAAAGGTCCTGGATCATCCCAAAGAGGCGCGAGCGTCCTGGCGGGAGGTTTGAGGTGTCCGGAGAAAACACAAGTTGAAAGAGACAAGTCAACAGCGGGAATCCTGGGGAAGCCTCAAAGAGGCGCGAGCAGCCCGGCGATGGAAGCCGGCTCTCCCCTTTTTCTGAAAAACGCGCTGATCATTTTTGTATAAATAGCGATGTTTGCGCTTCATTGTTTCATCATCCGAAACACAAAAACATCTCGACAACACTTCTTCTTCTTCTTCTTCTCCCACAAAAATATTTCATGGATGCTTTTGAGAATGCGTTGCGACAATGGTGCCGGGATTTGTCGCCTCCCGAAAAGTATGAACTCATTTGCATGGGAGTTGGTCAATTGTTGGTGCTCCGTCAAGTCATGGTGCAACCTTCATTTCTTGAAGCATGTTCTCGGTTTTGGGATTCGAAACACCATGTTTTCGTTTTCCCGAAGGGTGAGATTTGTCCTCTTGCCGAAGAAGTTGGAGCCATTGGTGGGTGGCCGGGTTGTGTTCCGGTGCTTCCTCCGACTCGGTTGTGCTACAAGGAGAAATTCCGTTCCATGTTGGGTTTGTCGACAAGTCAAGTCAACTTTCTTCTTGCTCCACATGGTGTGGATATGTTGGCTCTTATCAACATCTTTTCAAACCGATTAGATGTCAATGTCTCCGAGGTGGCTAGGAAGAGGGCTCTTGCCTTTTGCCTTGTCCATATGTACCTCTTTGTTGATGTTTTGAAGAAGGAGGGGCCAAAATGCTATGGTAGCATGACCCTTATTCATGTGGTTGAGCAAATGGAGCATGGTAGAGATCCATCATAGTTGGTGCTTGGAGAGATCATCCAAGCTATGGACAAGGAAGGCTCTTGTGGAGAAGCTCCCTCTTTTGGGTTCCCAAGGATCCTTAAAGTGTGGCTATTGGAGAGGCTAAGGTATGTAGAGCCTCCGGTTAACCCTTCTTCTTACTCCTTCCGTCACCTTACCATGAGGAAGAAATTACACTCGGATAGTTTTGCTTCTACCGAGGCTTATTGGGCCGCAAGATTGGCGGAGGAGGGTGGTCCTCACATTCGTTGGGTGGTTCCATGGTGGCACTTGAGGTCCTTCACGGGGTTGCCCGCTTCGGGTGCTAGTCCTCGTTCTTTGATGGTGGTGGGTTTGAAGGTTGTTTCCTTCATTTATCCCGAAAGGCTCATGAGGCAAATGGGGCGTCAACAAAAGGTGCCCTGATAGGTGATGTCGTAGGGTCACATCCAATCAAACACATTTATAATACTCAACAAACAACTAGTTAGCGGTAAGTCGAGGTCGATCCATGGGACGGTGTGCTTTGGGTTCTAAGTCTATCTATCTCAATTTATGCTAGTGTCACAATTGATTTGGGTTTGTAGTTGTGTTCTAGACTAATAAAAGCAATAAAGTAGAACAAGCAATAAAAGGAAAGATGTAAACAAATGATTAAAAGTGCTAGGATATTATGGGGGCGTAGGGGACTCATGGTGTTGATCATACAAACATGTTTATAAAGTTGCAAGCAATTAATGTTGTGGAGGAACCGAGTTGGTTTATGTCTTACGATTCATAGGAAGAGTTGGGTCCCGGAGCCGAATCGATTAGATTGTATAACACCTACAAGTTGACTTACTTTCCTCCTATTCAACTTCTATGCATGGTCTAACAAGACTCGAGTTGGTTTATGTCTTACAAGTCAAGTTGAGTAGATAAGAGATGGTAAAAATGCAAGGATTCATAGGCTTGGCATTTCATCAAACATAACATGTGCATAAAGTTGACATCACGACAAGCAAGCAATTTGATTATGAAAACATATTAGATTAAGCATGAATCAATCCCATGTTGGTTTCCCCTAATTACCCATTAATCCTAGCTAAAGAAACTACTCACTCATTATCATGTTGAACATGTCATTAATGGTGTCAATCATCACAACAAGTATAAACATGATAATAGAGTGAAGAAATGAACAATAAAGATTAAAGAGTAAAGGAATTATACCAAACTTGAGATGATCCAAATAATAAAGCAAAGAATAATAGAAGAAACTTGATTGATTGATGAAGGGTTGTCAATCCTCCAATAATAACCCAATAATCTTCAATTACCCAATAATAAACTTGAATAATAAACTTGAATAATAATTAAGGAGAGATTAATGTGAGATTTGTGGAAAGATTGAAGAGTAATCTATTCTAATCTACTCCTAATCTAATCTAAGAGGAATTTCTAATATGAAAAACTTCATACCTTGATTATTTACAAGTGGGGTATATATAGTATAGATTAGGTACATGAATTAGGGTTAACTAAGGGCTTAAATGACGATTAAGTCCCTACTTGAGGAAACGCCGATCTTTTTGGAAGGATGGGCATCTTTCTTGAGGCTTGAAGAAACGAAATGGTCTGCCTGGGAATCCGGGCGTCTTTAGCACGGGACGGGCGGATTCGGTGGTCTCTGCCCGGGCGTCTTGGGGTGAAGACGGGCGTCTTCTGGAGCTGCTGCCCGGGCGTCTTGTGGGGAAGACGCACGGATTGTGGCTTGGTGGACGGGCGGATTCAAGGCAATCCGCACGGATTGTCAGGCAGTCTTGTTTCTTCTTCTTTTCTTCCTTTCTCTTCATAAGATCCTTGGGGATTTCCTCGGGGATGCAAGGATCTTTTCTCATCATTGCCCATCTACTATAGTATGTACAAAGTCCTTCTAATCTTGTTTCTCCTTGATGCTTGGTCATTGAATTCAATCAATTTAGTCTCATTTTGCCATGAAAATGCAGGGTTTGCACTTATTTCCTACCAAGGGATCAAAACCTCAAAGAATATGCAAAACAAAGAACTAAAGACAATAAATGACCCAAATATGTACTAAAAAGCATGAGAACAAGGCTAATTCGGGGACTAAATGTGCTCTAATTATGGTCACATCAAATATCCCCAAACCGAACCTTTGCTCGTCCCGAGTAAAGAGGTGACAAAGACTAGGACCATTATTTAAACTAACCTAATAACGTAGCCGATATGAGACAATTAGCGGGTCTCACTCCGCCCCTTCAACTCACAACAAGACAACCATGAGGTAGGATGCCTTCTTGCAAGGCAAGGTGGGGCTTGCCAAAATGGCAATACATCCAAGCGTTAAAGCACACAAAACAAGTAATGGATGCATCTGCAAAAGAATAGCCACTTTCCTCATCTAAGTGGCGGAAATTATCTAAAGGGGAAGCAATTCAAGGGTACACACTCCTTCATGGATATGGTTTCTTCAAACTACTAAGCCTAGAAGGATACCAATAAATCACCTCCAAGTTGTGTCAAGCTAGGGTACCTTTGTCCTCAATCGTTAAATGCTTTTGTCAAGAGTAGACTCCCTATGGTGTTAGAAACACTGGAGGATCGCGGAATTCCCCCTCTTGCCTAGACAAGAAGAAGGGTCGTCCCCTCTCTACCATGCACAAAAATGGATACGATGGATAAAGGGATCGATAGAATATGAGTTTCATTTGGGAGTTTGCTTTGTTGTTGTTTTTGTTGGAATATGTGTCCTCCGACAATAATGCGATCACGACTGTTGATCATGATGATCACATGTTTAAGTCTCATTAAAATGAATACAATTGGGAAGTAATATTATTCTTTGTCAACCGTGTCAACATATATCGGTAATGATTGGTGACTAGAGTTTGACATTACGTAGTCGTGTGACGGTGGTGATCGATTGACCCCTAGGTCATACCTAAAGGGCAATACTCTTAATTGATTATTTAATTAATCGTATAATGTTACGAGTTAATTAAATTACTTGAAAATTGACGGACGATTTTGGAAGTATAATTTACGTATCGAATTGAAATGTGATTAAATGAGATACGGTCTGAGTAATCAAATTGTATAATTACTCGGATGAAATAAATTGTTTAATGTAACAATTAAATTTGAATGAATTATTATAAATACAATCCGTTGTGATTTATAAATGGTAAAATATTTTGGCACAAGTAATTATGAAATTACTAAATCAATTTTTGTATGTGACGTATTTTTATTAATACGTTGATTTTTAATATGTTAAAAATACATAACAATTTTATGTTACATGTGACATGTTACATATTGAGAAATTGACAAAAATAATATGGACTCCATATTATGATTGTACCGAAATTAATGGGGTATTAGGTTAATATTGTGTTGATTAATTTATTAAGTAAACATAATGATTACCTAATTGTCTAGCCATGCATGCCTATGAACTTTGTTAAGAGCAACAACTTCATGCATTGGCTCCCCAAAAACCCCTCCTCTTACCCGGTTTTGAGAAGACAAAAACCATCATGGTTTTTGTTTATTTTTACCTAATAATATACATAATGTTGTAGATTATTATTCATTCAATCTATCATCCAAAAATAGAGATTTCTAGTGAGATAAAAAGCTCTCTTCTCCTCCCTCCATCATACCGAAATATTTAAGTGTTTATAAATATTTTGGTTCTTTTTCTACCTTGATTAATATTATACTAGTATTTGTAATATTGATTAAATTAAGAGAAGCCTTGGGTATAAAGCTTAGGGAGAGATCTTATACTTAGATCTTGTTCATCCATAAGGGAAAGCTCAAGAACAAGAGAGAAAGGTGATCTCTCTTGTGCCCAATATAACCGAAATCTTGAATGTAAGGACATGATTTCTCCTCTATTATGTTATTTGTTTGCATGCATAAAATCCGTTTTAATTTTATGACAAATTATTTAGACATATATGAGTATGTTAGTATGTATATGAATCTACATTTCCTTCAATTGGTATCAGAGCCACGGTTGTTTTCATGCAAATTGGTTAAAAGTTTTTCCGAGTTATAAGAATAACAAATAAAACTTGTAAAATTTGTGTTATTATGATATATCACGAAATTATTACATGCATGTTAATATTTCTGGTCCTAAAATGTTTTAGGATTTTTTGGTTATTTTTCCGGATTTTTATTGTTCATAATTTACAATAATGGCATTTAAATGTGATTTTATGAGTAAAAATGTCATTTTTGGTCTAAAATTTGCTATACTTCGAATTTTTCATTGATTTTTGGATATGTTGTCACACATATCATTTTGAGATAACCTGTAAATTTGCATAATTTTTGGACTTGTTATGCTCGAAAAATGGATTTTTCATTTTTAATTCGGATTTAAAGTGAAAAATAGGTTAATATGAGTTAAATTTCGAATCTGGTCATAGAAATTTTATATGTTGTCACATGCAATTTTACAAGATGTGTGTAAAATAATTGGCCATAAAGAAGTCCTTATGCATGATTTATGGATTTTTGAAGAAAAATAGCATAAATAGTGACATTATTAGTGAAAATTGATAAAACATAATCTATGACTTAAGTAAAACGTCTAATGTTGCATTTTATTATATTTTTCAGATCTAAAATTGAAAAGTTAATGAATATTTTTTCCTCATGTTTTATGATTATTTTAGTTAAAATCGATAAACCGCAACATTGTTTTTCCGGAATATTTTCGAAATTTTTAACCTAAGATTTTGAACATTATGAGTGTCATGGTATTTTTCCAGAATGTTCATAAATTTAAATTTCAAATTTTGAATTTATTTGAAATTTTGTGATTTATTTGAAGTTTAATGGCTTATTTTTGGTATTTTTGGACTATTTATGAACAATTTTAGTAATATAAGTTAATTATGGTCAATTTATTAGTGAAGACTAAATTTTGAGTCCTAAATGGTTAGGGTAATTAACTAGTGCATAAATATGAATTTATGCAATTTTGTGATTATAAAATGTTGAAATCACGCAAATCCGTAAAAACCGAGTAATATACGATATTGGCAATTTAAAGGCGATTTAGCATAAAATGAAGCATGTTCATACATATTATAATGCTGCTTTTTCTTTATGATTGTCATAATTTTAATTTATGTAATTTTGAATTATGTATTTTTACTTAGTATGGCCTTAGATTTTAATTGGTATTTCCCGAAATGTATGGGAATATCGATTCGGTTGTAATTTTATTGTGATCTCGTATCACCGTTTTGTAATTTAATAGATTTATTTTATTTTAGTTACAAATGTATAATAGGAAATTATGTAATTTATTATGTAATTTTAATTATCTCGGAGTTCCTAAAGACGGATTTCTTCAAGAATGGCGATACATAAAGACGGTGTTACCTCAAGATGCGTGCCACAACCGAAGTTCAAGGGACCAATGGAGTTGGTTTCCGAATATGTAATAGTTAAAGAGTTTTTCTATTTTAGGAAAGGCCATACTAGGATTTTTCTTTTATGCTTGCATTATATTTTATGTCTCATGCATCGCTAAATCGCCATAACTAAACATGCATTGTCTTATCGAGTTTATCGACCGTGTCAATTAGAATTATCGTAGTTCACCGCTTTAGTTCACTTAAAACGTGATAGATAATAAATTGACATGACCTCTCGCTAAAACAATTAATTGAGATATAGCCTTACCAAATAGTAGAAACCATGAAAACCTATTTCGCGAGGGAGTGCACTCGGCCCTACCGGGGTACAAACCTTGTTACGTAGGGGAAGTGGGTGATGAATGTTAATCCACCGAATTCATGTTGATAAGGGATGTATCGGCCCTACCGTGCCCAAGTTGATATGGATTTGGATCATGGACACATTTATTCGAAATTTGGATTGAACTCAACAAAAGTATTTGATAAGGGATGTATCGGCCCCACCGTGCCCTTGTCGATGTGTTTTGGGCTAAAGATAATTGTTAATGTAATATTATCGACCAAGAATTCTAAAAGTAGAATCGATTAAACGTTAATCCACCGAGTTATATTGATAAAGGATGAATCGGCCCTACCGTGCCTAAGTCGATATGAATTTGGGTCTTGGAATCATTTATCTAGTTGGGTAGAGGTCACTAGAAAAATGCATAAAACTTGTTTAATTCATACATTTTACGAGTATTATTAAAACGACAATTGTTTTACTCCTTACATTTTGTTTTGTAGACCACTTCTTATTCATAACAAATGGCAACACCAACTCCTAATGCTACACCTCTCGCTAGTTCGTCTTGGCTCCGATCCTTTGGATCGATGTAAACTTGAAAAGAATGGGTCAAATTTCTCCGAATGGGATGCCCAACTCAAATTAGCCGCCGAAGGTGACGACAAGCTTCGTTACCTTACCGAGGCCTCTCCATCCGAGCCCTCCACTAGGTCCACCGCGGCCACTAGGGAAGCATATGAGGCTTACCAAAAGGAGTCCGCCGCAATGAAAAATGTCTTAATATTTGCAATGGAGGCGGACCTCCAAAGGAGAGCCTTCAAAATGGGCAATGCTAATGAGATTTACTCCAAACTTGTGACCATGTTTTCACAAACTCCGCGGATCGTCCAATATGAGGCGGCCGCGGCATTCTTTGATCTCGACTTCAAAGAGGGCCAAAAGGTTAGCCCTCATGTGCTCAAACTCATGGAGCTTGTCGAGACCTTGAAAATTCAAAAGGTTGAAATCCCCAAAGAACTCATCGTAGATAGGATTCTACACTCCTTGTCTAAAGTCAAGGCATATGTGCAATTCCGGGTGAATTTCAACATGCAAGACAAGGATGTGTCTCTTGAGGAATTGCACAAGCTACTTGTGCAAGCCGAGAGGGACATGGGGTTAAATGTGAACCCTCCCAAAGATGTGCTTAACATAAGCACTAAGAGTAAGGGGAAATTCAAGAAGAGTGGAAGAAAGGGTAAAAAGCAAGCTCCCACATTCACCAAAGCTAAGTCTTGTGAAGCTAGCACCTCCAAAGTCAAGAAGGGTCCTCTTGATAAGTGCCATTATTGTAATGGCATGGGACATTGGAAAAGAAATTGTTCCAAATACCTTGGTGATATCAAAGCTGGAAAGATCACTCCAGTAGGTAAATGACTAACCTTCTTTTATGTTTCTAATTCAACTATGGTATTATGATGCAAAGTTGTGATAATGTATCTCCCTTTTTATTGTAACTAGGGCCTCCACCAAGCAAAGACAAGGGAAAAGAAAAACAAGCATGAGAAACCATGGAGAAGCTAAGGATAGCTTTTATGGAGCTTTGTTTTTCATTGTCTTATTTTAAGTAATGTTTTGGATTTTAGAACTTTAAGTTTCCGTGTTCGACATGGAAAGGCTTTTGGATAATGAGTTGTATTTTGGATGATGGTGACTTGGTTTGCAACCCAAGTCACCCGTTTTATCATTTATCCTTTTAATGTTCTAAATTTCATCTTTAATTGCTTGCGCTTTGAAACATAAGATTATTTACTTAAAGTGATCTAATAGACAAATATAATGACGGGTTTCATTATATGTCCACATGCTTAAGGCTTGTGTATGATCATTTATAAAGTAAATTGAGTCTATGAACTCTCTTAAAGGAATGTCTATCACCAAGTACACATACAGATATCTAAAACTATTAGTCAACCTATGAGGTAGTTCTCCTTATACTTCAACATCATTGATTTGTGTCTCATATGCTATCTTTGAATCTATAGTGTATTTATTCTAAAGATAGAGTGGGAGAAAAATGAGGACACAACACACAAGGCAAGATAAAATTGTGTACTTGTGTAAATGAAGATCTACGCAAGAGAGAATGATTTGAATGTAGGTATATCTATTTACATAGTATACCCAATAGATGAGATCTATGGTCTCAAGTAAGTTCTATATGACTAATGAGACCACGTGAAGTACTCGAAAGAATTATCCTTAAGAATACTACGTGAGGACACCAAAAGTAAGTTTTGGAAGAAATGACTAATGTAAAGTCTTAACAAGTTTTGGACTATGTTTATGAATATTTGACTTATAGTTTCAACCGAGATTTACTTAAGAGCCTGAATGAATTAAAGTAACATCCTAGTAATAAGTGATATTTATCACTAGAGGTTACAAGATTTAATATACCGATATTCTCAATTGCTAAAAGATAAACCATACAAATGTCATTACTTAACCTCACTATGAAATGGTTAAACCTCCTTCCAAAAGGGTATTTGCGAAGGACGTATTCTAGATATTGTTTATACTTGAATAATGACATTGCTACACATCATTATGACATGAGTATGTTGGAGATTTAAAATCTCTTTACGTATGGTTACGATGAGACCACTTCAAAATAGGTATTTTGAAAGGATATGATGGGAACATATATGATTTTATCCTAATAACTTGGCAATACTATTGATATTTCAATTCTTGATAAATTTCGATTAAGAAGTTAATTTCGAAATGTGTAGAATTGAGTGGGAGTTGCGAAATTCTCATGTAAAGACATGGAATTTAGTGGGAGCAATCATCTTGAAAAAGTTATAACTCATCACTCATTGAAGAATGACGAGCTAATACCTTCCTTCATAAAGGAAGATTTGAGTTTTCAATTCTGGATGAACATGGACTATGATGAATCCAATTACATCGAGGGATGTTGGATTAGTATTAAGAGATACACATCACATCAACTTTCATATAAGTTATTCACATGAATGAAATTGGAATTACCATTAGCAGTCATGGTCATTCATAGAACCTAAGAACGGTTGATCTCATGATTATTAGTTACTAATGTTTCCGCCATTAGAATAATCATGTACATGTCCAATTTTGAATCATATGCATAAGAGCATGATGATTGTTTGGTGAGCCATAATAGAAACGTCATGAATTCTCAAGTAGAATCCGATGAGCGATTTCGGTGTTTGACGGAATACTCAATTATGTGATAATAGGTTGCACATATAAATGAAATCCGAACACATGTAAGGATTTATGAGAATCCTAAAACTTTCGAGCTAGAAAGAGAAATAAGAAGTTGTGGGAAGACACTTAGTTGAACAAGAAGTTGCTTAAAACTAATCTTTCCTTATAAGCTAGGACTTGTTAGAAGTGCTAGGCTAATCATCTTGACAATTGTTGTAAGATTCTACAAAACATTTACCTAGTTCATTGTGTGTGGATAGGTACTTGATCAGTACAAGTTATATCATTCACCACAAATTTATTCGCTATGAGATAATCAATAAGAAAGTTCTTTCAAGTTAAAGAACCGAAACCAAGGTCGGGAACCTTGATGTGTACTTGGTAAGATTCATGCTATGAGAGAGAACGTGAATGTGAAGGAAATTGCAAGTGTAAGAAGTTTGGACACATGGACACATGGCATGTTAAACTTCTATTGCAATTAATAAGTGTTAACACTTAGGATATACATCACGAGGTTGTAATATGATATTGACTACCCGAGTGTGATGTCGACATTTGTCGTTTGAGTTATTACTAACTCACCTTATACTTTGTTACATCCAAACGGGTTGTGAAGACAATTGAACCCCGTTAAAGTGAACGCGGATTAACATAGTATTTGCCCATAGTTACTTATATGAGGTGACGTCTCGAAGTGACTAGAGTGTGATGCGATTGATGGCAAGTTCAAGTGCCATAGAGTCATATGAGATGACTAGTCGATCACATAGGCAGATTGTTAGGAACATTTTGTCGGGCCTAATGACCGCTTATAGAGTTCTGGCAAATTTATATAGCCTGGTCGTGGCGAGAGCTACTATAGTATTCAAATGATTCGATTCTTTTGACTAAAGACTATTCACCTAAGATGGCACAGTTTCAGATTAACTTTGATTTGTGTTACTACGACCTTCGTAAATGGGGTCAAATGGGCATATTTTGGGTTATGATGGCTGTGGCTAGTCGAAGGGAATGAGTGCGATAGGAATTGTCCACCCCTAGTCGGGGTTATAACAATATCTCGGGGCCACTCGAGGAGTAATGAATCGGAAATGCGTGGCCACGCTCGGAAGGTATCCGAGTGGATAAATCCGGTCAATCGCTTATTCTCCGGATCGAGGAAACCACTCTCGATATGATCACTTGCAAGTACGACCTGAAAGACACCTTGCATTGAGTGGGAGATAGTAATAGGACAAGAGAATTGGTGACGCACACTTGTCGAGGACAAGTGGGAGATTGTTGGAATATGTGTCCTCCGACAATAATGCGATCACGATCGTGATCATGATGATCACATGTTTAAGTCTCATTAAAATGAATACAATTGGGAAGTAATATTATTCTTGTCAAATGGTCAACATATATCGGTAATGATTGGTGACTAGAGTTTGACATTATCTTGTCGTGTGACGGTGGTGATCGATTGACCCCTAGGTCATACCTAAAGGGCAATACTCTTAATTGATTATTTAATTAATCGTATAATGTTACGAGTTAATTAAATTACTTGAAAATTGACGGACGATTTTGGAAGTATAATTTACGTATCGAATTGAAATGTGATTAAATGAGATACGATGCCGAGTAATCAAATTGTATAATTACTCGGATGAAATAAATTGTTTAATGTAACAATTAAATTTGAATGAATTATTATAAATACAATCCGTTGTGATTTATAAATGGTAAAATATTTTGGCACAAGTAATTATGAAATTACTAAATCAATTTTTGTATGTGACGTATTTTTATTAATACGTTGATTTTTAATATGTTAAAAATACATAACAATTTTATGTTACATGTGACATGTTACATATTGAGAAATTGACAAAAATAATATGGACTCCATATTATGATTGTACCGAAATTAATGGGGTATTAGGTTAATATTGTGTTGATTAATTTATTAAGTAAACATAATGATTACCTAATTGTCTAGCCATGCATGCTTATGAACTTTGTTAAGAGCAACAACTTCATGCATTGGCTCCCCAAAAACCCCTCCTCTTACCCGGTTTTGAGAAGACAAAAACCATCATGGTTTTTGTTTATTTTTACCTAATAATATACATAATGTTGTAGATTATTATTCATTCAATCTATCATCCAAAAATAGAGATTTCTAGTGAGATAAAAAGCTCTCTTCTCCTCCCTCCATCATACCGAAATATTTAAGTGTTTATAAATATTTTGGTTCTTTTTCTACCATGATTAATATTATACTAGTATTTGTAATATTGATTAAATTAAGAGAAGCCTTGGGTATAAAGCTTAGGGAGAGATCTTATACTTAGATCTTGTTCATCCATAAGGGAAAGCTCAAGAACAAGAGAGAAAGGTGATCTCTCTTGTGCCCAATATAACCGAAATCTTGAATGTAAGGACATGATTTCTCCTCTATTATGTTATTTGTTTGCATGCATAAAATCCGTTTTAATTTTATGACAAATTATTTAGACATATATGAGTATGTTAGTATGTATATGAATCTACATTTCCTTCAGTTTTTCCCCCCAATTTCTTGTGGCATATAACATTTGAAAACAATTTCTTTGCCATTTATTTTGATTTTTGGCATTTCAATACTTGACAACTTTCAACTTTTCTTTGCATTTCTTTTGAACATTTTCAAAGTCACCCCATATGTAGGGAGGGTGCCTTATTTTTGAAGCTTTAGGAGTTTTATTTTTGCTCCTCTTTTCATTTGATGCAATTTGCAAATTTTCTTTCACTTTTCATTTCATTTCTTTGAACTCAAATTTTTGAACAATTTTTGTGCCCATTCCCTTTTTGATGACAAAATGTATGGTAGAACATGGATGAATGATGGTTGCATGGTTTCAAGGGTCACCTTGGAATAAACGGTAGCCAATGAGTTGTCACACCACAAGGTACTTTTGACTAGGCCTTAATCCATGGGTCAAAGGATACTAGCATGACACATCCTAGGGTGTTTTACAAGTATTCTAACAAGCAAAGTCTTAAGAATAAAAAGCATCTACTAGGGCCTATATACACTTGTCAAGTTTCCCAAGTAGACGGTTTCGCAAAATTTTCTAACATGCAACTAATGCCATGATGCAACTAACATTTATACATCCTAATGCATATAATTCTACTAACTATTATGCCAAATAATCTAAATGCAATCCTAAATTCACATTGTTTATACCGCATCAATCAAAATAAAGCCACATAGTCATTAACATAAAGAGGAAAAAGGAGATTGGAAAGATCATACCATGCGGTCTTCAATATCCTCATGTCTCGGATGTGGCATAGTCGATAAATGTAAAAAAGGATGAACAAACACAATATATACAACAATATATACAAGACTACACTATAAAGGAAATGAACATGTTTTTGGATTTTTAAATTTTTCAAATTTTTATGGTTTTTTATTTTATGAAATTAAAAAACATATTTTTGGGATTTTTGGAAAATTTTCAATTTTTAGATTTTTGGAATATAAATTCCCACCCCCCACTTTATTTTGGACATTGTCCTCAATGTACATGTAGGAGTAGGAATGAAAAAGTAATACATTTTTTGGATTTTTGATTTTTTGAAATAAAGTACAAATGCAATGATATGATATGAATGAATGCATGCTCTAACTAAATGCAATTCTATATGACATATATAACAAATGAATGCAATCTAAACTATACTAGATGATGCATGCTAAATGCTTAAGTCACCTATGATCAAACCTCCCCAAACCGATTTAAACACTATTTCTAGTGTAGAAAAGAATAGGATTGGTCATTAGTGACTATGCATGAATTCTAGTCTATATGCAACTATCTACATGAATCATGCGAGATATATTACAATGCAAACTAATTTCATCATGTGAGGTATATACAATGCCACTATACTATATGAACTAGTTAATGCAAATGCTATATGATACAAATGCATGCGTGCTATATGATACAAATGCATGCGAAAGCTACACTAAATGCAATGTATATACAAAAGAGAGAGGGAGAGAGGAGTATCATACAAATGGAGGTGATGAGGTAGGCCTCTTTCACTCGTCATCATCCTCATCACGTTGGGAATAGCCATACCGGTGGGAACTCCCGGCTTGGTCATACCCTCCTTGTTGGCCCCAATACCCTCCTTGGTCAAACTCACCTTGATCATGCCCTCCTCCTTGGCCCGAGTACCCTCCACCACCGAGATTCCAAGCTTGGTCCCCTTGATTAGGGAACAAATGTTGTGGTTGGGCCAAAGAGGGCTTAGGACCATTGGGGTCAATATACCCTTGTTGAGCCATGTTATAGTATTGGGGATAAAGGGCCAAGTAGTTGTCGACCCTCCCTTCATGTACCCCGATGTCAACCCTATTCATAAGGTTCATCAAATCATTAATACCCGGGGTATTGGGGATTTCCGGTCGGAATTGGGTATACGGAGTAGGGTATGGTGGGATAGGCACATAGGAAGGTGGGCGAGTAGGCCTTGCCGGTATCCCACGAGGTATTTGTTGTTGGCGGGGCGGCTCTTACCTTTTAGGGGGATTGTCGAGAATTTGGATATCAAGGAGGTAGCTTGGTGGAGGCGAATATGGGCTCAATCTTGGGTCGATGCCCGGTATCCTCCAACCCTCAAGGATGATTGAGGTGAATCCTTTTGTGTACCATTCTACACTCCCTTCTTGAGTGTAGTTACACCACCGGTGATGGGTGAAGACGGTGTGCTCATCAATCAAGGTCCTCCCCTCAAGAGGAGTATAAATTCCACGGGTGTTGAATCCGGGGCAAAGGTAGTTGGCCAAAATAGTGATTAGACCTCCCATTACGAAGGTCTTGAGTTGGGTGGTCCCTTGAGCAAAATCATGAAACCTAGTAAGTATCTCAAGGGGTGTGTTGAAGTTATAGCGCCTCGTCCCCCGAATATTCAAATAGGACTCAAGAAAAGTCAAATCAATGAGAGTACACCTATCTTGTTCGTACCTCCCGTTGATGCTACCGGCCACAAAGCGTTCGGTGATCCGAATCACCGGATGTTGGATGGCGAAGGTATAGCATTGCTTTAAACCGGTAAAATTTCTCCCGGAAATAGCCCTCCAAAGTAGGTCCACATCGAAATTGTCGGGTTTATCGGTATAGTCGGCGGGCACTTCAAGACCGAAAATGTAGGCAAATTGATCAAGTGAAAGATTATGGTCTAGGTTGCACAACCTAAACTCCATGCCCACATTGGTCCTAGTATTCGTGACAATGCGAAGGCTACTAAAAAATTCCAGGGTGAGACTAAGGTACGTCTCCTCATGGGCATGGAAACGTTTTCCAATCCCTAGGCCATCGAAGAACATCTCGGCGGGGTACCTTATCCTAAGGATTTCCAACACCTTAGTATCTATGAATTGAGTGGGTTCATAGTTCTTACCTAGCAATCTGACAAAGTTCTTGCGGTGGTCATCGGATTCGAAAAGCACCTCTTGGAAGTAATCAAGTTGTTCAATTCCTCCTCTCATGATGGGATGGAAGTTCCTTGGTGGTACTACCTCTCGTGGAGTGGAAGAGGATGATCCCTTGCGTTTCCTTCCGGTGGATTCAACCAACTTCTTAGCCTTGCCTTGAGGTTCATCATCTTGAAGTTGAGGAAATGGGGGTTTTGTTGGTTTTTGATGTGAGGGGAGTGTTCTTGAGGATGAAGATGAGTGTTTTAGGGTTAGATAAGGTGAAGAAATGAGGGAGAAATGGAGTGATTTTATAGAAGAAGAGGGGAAGCCGAGCGGATAAGGGTGGGACCTGGCCGGATTGCTCGAGAAAGAGACCCCAATCCGAGCGTCTTTCACGCGGGACGGGCGTCTTGTGCTAGTAGAAGACGGGCGTCATCATTCAAATCCGCGCGGATTTTGAGACAGGGGCTCAGCAATTCTGGGAGCAGGGAGAAAACGAGCGTCTTTTGCGTTGAGACGGGCGGCTTTCTCGGCATGGGCGGATTTTCAAAAATCCGCTCGGATTTCCTGGCAGTTTCAAAGTTTGTTTCAGATGACATTTAGGACGGGCGTCCCGTGGAGAATACGAGCGTTTTATTTGAAGACGGGCGTCTTGTGCTGAATCCGCTCGGATTTTGAGACAGTGCCAACCAGTTATGTAATGAGGGTCCTGGACGGGCGTCCAGGCCTCGGGACGGCCGTCTTTGGCTGCTCTTCCTCTTTTTCTTTCTTTTCTCTTGTACGATCATACCCTTTCACCGATTTGTTATCCCTCCTTATCTTTTTCTGAAATTTGCTCAATAAAAATGTAAGAAGACTCTCTCTCTCACTACTCTCATGCAAGAAATCAAATGCAAATGCAAGAATGTACAATATTATACAAAGTAAGGAATCCAAGAAATATCTTACAAATGGTGGTTTGAGATAGGACTCCACCAAACTAAATCAAATTGTAGAAATTTTTGTCCATAGAGCCCAAGGCTCTTAATAGGAGATCAAAAGCTTGTGAACAAGCTCCAAATAAGCACAAGTATGGGTTGCTCCATTTGAACATGAAATTTGGCCAAGGAAACTTGTAAAATGTTCTTTCTTTTGCTTTGTCCTCGGTATTAGAGCTTTCCCAATGCTTCCAATAAACAAGCCCATGATTCTTTCCCATGAAGTATGGTTCATTTTCATCCGTAGACTTCCACTCACCAACTTCTTCTTCAATTTCGGTAATGATGATAGCATTTGAATTTGTCAATCCTTCAATAGTAGAAGGAGAATTCTCATGGCATTGATGATCGAGCTCCTTAGAAGTTGTCATTGCGGGTGCCAAATTTCCACAAGTAGCTCCATGAGCAAGTTTCTCTTTGAGCTTTTTCACCAACTAGCTTTTGTAGGATGCTTTGGCCTTTTGAAGAAGATCCACCATATCCTCTTCAACGATCATTGGCTCCATGATAGGTGTCAAGTAGTCTTCATGAGGAATAGGGGAAGGACGTTCTTCTTCATGGTATGATATCTCAAATGTCTCAAAGATAGGCACCTCAAGCAAGGTGATATTACAAGTCCATCCTTTAGGCTCATCATCATTGTTGCTATGTTCATATGAATCATAAATGGGGGCTTCATGCAATTTTTTCTCCAACATCCCAATGTTCATATCAAAAGACACACCCTCATACTCACAAAGGCTAAGAGTATTTGGCTTAATCAACCTCATGTCTTCATCATCAAACACAACACTTTCATACTCACAAGAGCTTAAAGAGATTGGCTCTTACGGTTTATGTCTTACGGTTCATAGGAAGAGTTGGGTCCCGGAGCCGAATCGATTAGATTGTACAACACCTACAAGTCGACTTACTTTCCTCCTATTCAACTTCTATGCATGGTCTAACAAGACTCGAGTTGGTTTAAGTCTTACAAGTCAAGTTGAGTAGATAAGAGATGGTAAAAATGCAAGGATTCATAGGCTTGGCATTTCATCAAACATAACATGTGCATAAAGTTGACATCACGACAAGCAAGCAATTTGATTATGAAAACATATTAGATTAAGCATGAATCAATCCCATGTTGGTTTCCCCTAATTACCCATTAATCCTAGCTAAAGAAACTACTCACTCATTATCATGTTGAACATGTCATTAATGGTGTCAATCATCACAACAAGTATAAACATGATAATAGAGTGAAGAAATGAACAATAAAGATTATAGAGTAAAGGAATTATACCAAACTTGAGATGATCCAAATAATAAAGCAAAGAATAATAGAAGAAACTTGATTGATTGATGAAGGGTTGTCAATCCTCCAATAATAACCCAATAATCTTCAATTACCCAATAATAAACTTGAATAATAAACTTGAATAATAATTAAGGAGAGATTAATGTGAGATTTGTGGAAAGATTGAAGAGTAATCTATTCTAATCTACTCCTAATCTAATCTAAGAGGAATTTCTAATATGAAAAACTTCATACCTTGATTATTTACAAGTAGGGTATATATAGTAGAGATTAGGTACATGAATTAGGGTTAACTAAGGGCTTAAATGACGATTAAGTCCCTACTTGAGGAAACGCCGGTCTTTTTGGAAGGATGGGCATCTTTCTTGAGGCTTGAAGAAACGAAATGGTCTGCTTGGGAATCCGGGCGTCTTTAGCACGGGACGGGCGGATTCGGTGGTCTCTGCCCGGGCGTCTTGGGGTGCAGACGGGCGTCTTCTGGAGCTGCTGCCCGGGCGTCTTGTGGGGAAGACGCACGGATTGTGGCTTGGTGGACGGGCGGATTCAAGGCAATCCGCACGGATTGTCAAGCAGTCTTGTTTCTTCTTCTTTTCTTCCTTTCTCTTCATAAGATCCTTGGGGATTTCCTCGGGGATGCAAGGATCTTTTCTTATCATTGCCCATATACTATAGTATGTACAAAGGCCTTCTAATCTTGTCTCTCCTTGATGCTTGGTCATTGAATTCAATCAATTTAGTCTCATTTTGCCATGAAAATGCAGGGTTTGCACTTCTTTCCTACCAAGGGATCAAAACCTCAAAGAATATGCAAAACAAAGAACTAAAGACAATAAATGACCCAAATATGTACTAAAAAGCATGGGAACAAGGCTAATTCAGAGACTAAATGTGCTCTAATTATGGTCACATCATGCCCGCTCAAGATACCCTTGTCCAAGAGAATGTTTTCCGAAACTCCGAGCTTGTGGAGGTCTTCGAAAGATGGTGGGCCACTCGGCCGCTTTTGGAGGTACCAAACCCCGTTGCTACGACATGGGTGACTCCTGCTTATGTCAAGTGGTCACGAGCTCCGTCCTTGGAAGATAGATCCAAATTCCGTAAGGACGAGGTTGTCGACTTTAAGTATGGAGAGGTTGGCAAGGCCAACCGTGCCTTCTTTGAGGAGTATGTTGATGGAGCTAGTCCCGATGTGATGAGACCACCAAAGAGGAGAAGCTCGGGTCCCAAGAACATGGTGGGCCGTGCATTGGCTCGTTTCGGGTCGAACATGGGGTCTTGTGCTAGACCGGAGGCTGTCGCCGTCTTAGATCCGTTGAGGATCCGTTCCGAGGTGGAAATCCATGCTAGGCGGGCCAACAAGAAGAACAAGGGGAAGATGTACCCCGAGGGAAAAGGCAAGGGTAGAATGGAAGAGTGAAGACCTTCATTACCCATTTTATTATTATGTTGTATTAGTGTTGTGGATTTTTATTATGTTGTACTAGCTAGTTATTGTGTGTTTTGTGCTAGTTTTATTATGTGAGGTGTTTTAGTTGACACCTTAGCTTCGATAAGTTCTAGACTCGTCGAACTTTATTTGTTGTTGGAATTGTAATCCCTCCCATTATTAATTAAATAAGGGGATTGCTCGTGTCGAAAATTGTGAACGCTTGTTTCTTCCATCCATTTTGTAAAGGCAATTCGATTTGAATTATCCTAAACATTTGCACTTGGGAAAGTGGTATTTTTGTGGGAAGGGAGAAAGGCTTATTTTTGTATTTTGTTGGGAAGGGGAATGGTTTTCCTTCCTCTTTTTTTTGATGGGGATGTTTTTTTTATTATGGGAATGGTTGTTTTTTGATTGTGGGAATGGTTGTATCCTTCTTGCGTAAGAAAGATCTGCCTACGTATCCACCTGAAGAGGTGAAATCAAACCATGGTCGTAGTTCGAAATGTTATGTAGAATTTGATTGGGTTTTTTGGTTGTATCCCTCATGCATAAGAGGGACTGGCTACGTATCCACCTGAAGAGGTGAAATCAAACCATGCTCGTAGTTCAGGGGTTTTTGTTTTAGTCCAAATGAATGTTGCCTTTGGCAGATCAAAGGACATTCGAAACGGGAAAGGTGCCGCAGCTTAGACTCGATAAAACATGCAATTTCAAATCAGAACACGTTGAGGAACTTGACTTGAAAAGGGGTTGAGGTGGTTGCTAGTTGTAAAACTAGGCGGAGGTCGTTGGTTGCTATGGTTTAAGGGTAGTATTTATTGAGTTGGTCTAGGTTGGTCGGGTTTGTAAAGTCCTCCCCATCTAGGTCACTCAGTCTCACTGCGCCCCCCGAAAGTATTTTCTTGACCAGGTATGGCCCGACCCAGTTGGGTTTGAATTTCCCCCTGGGATCGACGGGTAACGGTGCTCGAACTGACTTGAGGACCAAGTCGCCCTCCTGGATGTTCCTTGGTTTAACCTTCTTGTTGAATGCCCGTTTTATACGTCGTTGGTATAGCTGGACGTTGTGCAAGGCGTTGAGTCGCCGTTTGTCTAGAAGAGTGAGTTGCTCGTACCTTCGACGGGTCCATTTCGCCTCGGGGACTTGACTCTCCAGTAGAATGCGTAGAGAAGGGACCTCTAACTCTACCAGTTGAACCGCCTCCATACCATATGCTAGGTAGAAGGGTGTGGCGCCTGTCGGTGTTCGAATGGAGGTTCGGTATCCCCAGAGTGCGAATGGGAGCTTGCTCGGCCAATCGCGATAGGTGTCTTGCATTTTCTTGATAATGGTGACAAGAGTTTTGTTCGCTGCCTCCACCGCTCCGTTAGTTTGGGGACGGTAAGGGGATGATCGATGTCGTTTGATTTTGTATTTGTCCAGCAAAGCTTGAGTTTCCGCCCAGAAGTGTGAGCCTTGATCGCTGATGATTTCATGGGGTACCCCATATAGACAGATGATGTTGTTTTGAATGAACTTGGCCACTTGTTTGGCGGTCAAGACTGCATATGACTGTGCTTCCACCCATTTGGTGAAGTAGTCGATGGCGACGAGGACGAAGCAATGCCCCTTAGTGCCTACCGGGTTGACTTTCCCGATGATGTCGATGCCCCAGGTTGAGAAAGGCCAGGGTGACGTCATGGTGTATAAAAGGGATGGTGGTATGTGTTGTATGTTGGCGAAGATTTGGCAATTGTGGCAATGTTTGATGTAGTTACGGCAATCGGCTTCCATGGTGGTCCAGTAGTAACCTAGCCGCATGATTTTCCGGGTAAGCATCATCGCGCTCATGTGAGGGCCACATTCTCCGTCGTGAACCTCTCCCATGACTTTTTTGGCTTTGTGATGGTCAATGCAAAGGAGGAGAATCCCTTGGGGTGTTTTTTTATATAGTTGATTTTGGTTTATCACGAATTGTGATACAAGTAAACAAATGGCTCTTTGTCCTCTTTGATCAGAGTTGGGAGGGAATTTATTTTTGGTTTTGTAGTTGAGGATGGCTTGGTACCAAGGTTCATCATGGCTTTCCTCGTCGTCGTTGATGGCACAAATGTGAGCTGGCTCGCTCCTTCTCTCGACACATAGGGGCATCGATGTCATGTCGTCAGGTATGTTGACGAGCGTGGAAAGTTTCGCCAGGGTATCAGCAAATTGATTTTGCTCTCGTGGCAGATGAAAGTAATCGACCTGGTCGAAGAACTCGGCCTCTTTATTGATCTTTGCTCGATAGGGAGCTAAGCTGTCAGATCGGATTTTCCATGATCCGGACACTTGATTGATGATGAGCGAGGAATCGCCGTGGACCCTCAATCTCTTGATGCCAAGTGTGATGGCTGCTTGTAGGCCGATGAGGCACGCTTCATATTCAACGACATTGTTGGTGACGGCAAAGTCTAGCTTGACCGAGATCGGAACATGTTCTCCATCCGGTGATATTAGAAGGATTCCCACCCCGAAGCCTCTCAGGTTAGATGCACCATCGAAGTATAGGTCCCATGCGTCGGAATCGGCACAAAGGATGTCTTCGTCAGGAAGTGACCACGTGTCGGTCGTTGGATCTTCGTTGACGGGATTCTCTGATAGGAAATCGGCAAATGCTCTTCCCTTGATAACCTTGAGGGGTACAAACTTGAGATCAAACTCGGACAGCATGAGTGTCCACCTAGACAGCCTTCCGTTTAGTACGGGTTTTTCGAAGATGTATTTGACAGGGTCCATCTTGGAGTAGATGTGGACCGTGTAGCTGAGCATGTAATGCCGGAGCTTCTTTGTTGACCATACTAGGGCAAGGCATGTCTTTTCCAGTTGGGTGTACCTTGTCTCGTACTCAATGAACTTTTTGCTGATGTAGTAGATGGCTCGTTCTTCGTTGCCGACCGTTTGTGCTAACATTGCTCCCATGGCTGTGTCGGTAACAGTCAGGTATAGGGATAAAGGAATCCCCGGTTGAGGTGGCATGGGGACAGGAGGCTCGGATAAAATTTCCTTTATCCTGTCGAAGGCCTTTTGACAGTCGTCGTCCCAATCGGTGTGATCGGAGGCGTGAAGCTTCTTGAATATCGGTTCACAAATCATAGTGAGCTTGGCAATGAAGCGGCTGATGTATTGGACTTGACCGAGAAATCCTCGAATCTCCTTCTCGTTCCTAGGCCGAGGCATTTGCTGAAGGGCTTTGATTTTGGTTGGATCAATCTCAAATTCTCAATGCCTCTTTTGCTGACGACATGTCCCAAGAGTTTTCCGGAGGTGACCCCGAATGCACACTTTTGAGGATTTAGTCTCATGTTATATTTCCGCAGACGAGCGAAGAATTTCCGAAGGGCGCTGATGTGGCCGTCCCGTTCTCTTGACTTGACGATCATGTCATCGACATTCACCTCTACCTCCTTGTGCATCATATCATGTAGGAGAGTGGTAGCGGTTCTTTGATAGGTTGCTCCGGTGTTGATGAGGCCGAAGGGCATGACCGTGTAGCAATATGTACCCCACTGTGTAGTGAACGCTGTCTTGTGAATGTCTTCCTCAGCCATTTTAATCTGGTTGTACCCAGCATACCCGTCCATGAATGATAGGAGGGCATGTTCGGCGGTATTGTCCACCAGAATGTCAACATGTGGCAAAGGGAAGTCGTCCTTTGGACTCGCCATGTTCAGATCCTTGAAGTCGACGCAAACCCGAATTCTTCCGTCTTTCTTTGGTACGGGCACAATGTTGGCCACCCAATCAGAGTACTCAGACACTTTGATGAACCCAGCCTTGAACTGTTTGTCTACTTCTTCCTTGATTTTCAGGGCCCATTCAGGATGCATTCGGCGTAGCTTCTGTTTCACGGGTTTAGCTCCGGGTTTAATGGGTATCCAGTGCTCTGCAATTTCCCTGTCAATCCCGGGCATATCTCTGTAGGACCAGGCGAACACGTCCTTGTATTCGTGTAGGAGTTCAATGAACTGTTGTCTTTCCGAGGGGTCCAGGGTTGTCCCTATCCTAAGTTCTTGAGGTGTGTTGTCGGTTCCTACGTTAATAGGTTCGGTCTCCTCAATGATGGGGGTTCTGGTTTCCCGTTTGTCAAGTTCTTTGGCTAGGTGAGGTGGGTAGTCACTCAAGTCAAATTCCTCATAGTCATTCAGAATTGCATTGCAGTTAAATTGAGACGAGTCATAAGAAAACTTAGCGTTCATTAAGTTGACACGAGCGAAAAGCTCGGAAAGGACAGACATCTCGTGGTCGGTCGGAGCGACACGAGAGGAGGTGGCCTGCAGAATGCAGCTCCAGGTTGTCACCTTTCATGGGAGTGGGGGTGGCCCTAGTAGACTCAGCCTCTGAATCAGTCACGAGTTTGTGATAGAACAGTGGGAAGGGGACCTTGACCGGGACATCAGGAGTGTTAGGAGCTATGACAGACTCAGACTCTGACTCAGACTCAGATTCTTCTTCACTTCCCTCCTTGAACATAGGGCCTTCTCTAGTTGTGATCTTGAGAATGCGGCCTTGGCGATCGGTCCACTTAACGGTCTTCCTCCAGCCCTGTGTAGCTTTCTCCGGGTCAGTGTCAGAGATCAAGGCGGTTGGGTCAAATTGGTTGTCCTTCAGGGCGATGTTGATAATGTCCTCATAGTCGAGGTGCCTGATGTTATCTTCCCCAAAGAGGAGACTGACAATTTGTCCGTCGAGGCACGACGATGGCTTAGACTCGGTTGAAGCAGCTTCGGCGTTGTCAGGGATAAAGTAGAAGTCCTGGAAGACTTCTACACCCGGGTACCTAGCCTTGGCCACAGAGTCATAGATCGGCTCTGGAAAGCCATGGTAGAGCTCAGACTCTCCCTCGGGGACAAAGTATCCGCTGAGGGTCAAGTGGTAGGGACGGAGGATAACTCCGTGCTTCTTGCGTTTTCGAATTAGGATTTTCATCTCCTGGATATCTTCATCGGTAGGTTCATATCCCAGCCCAAAGGGAATGTTGGGGACCTTAGCCTGTTTCAAGGGAGGCAAGGTGTCCTTCAGTGGATTGAGGGGCAAACCCAGGAAGTAACCATGGCGCATCATGATACGGTTGACTGTGAGGTTGGCAAACGTGTCACAATCAAAGGGTGTTGATTCATCAGTTATGGCATTCACAGCTTGGAATCCCCACATTTCATTATCATCCTCCTCAATTGCTTAGGAGGCTACTCCCTTTCTCATGACGACTTTGATCGGAGAATCAGGAATTGTGATTATTCTCCCGTTGAAGGGGACCCTGATTTTCTGGTGGAGAGTTGAGGTAACTGCCTTGACGGCGTGGATCCAGGGACGTCCCAGGAGCATATTGAAGGAGGCGTCAATGTCGACCACCTGAAAATTGGTTTGTCTTTCCAGTGGTCCGGTTGCGACGGTCAGAGTGATGAGCCCCGCGACCTTACGACGAATGACGTCGTAGGCGCGTACTCCCTGGTTTGTTGGGACGAAATCAGCTTCCTTAATACCCAGCTTGTGAGCAGTCTTGAGGGGAGTGACATTTACCGCGGATCCGTCATCTACAAGGACCATGGGTACATTCTTCTTGAGACATTGTACGGTGATGTACAGGGCAAGGTTATGATTGGCTCCGAAGGGAGGGATATCTTCGTCGAAAAAGACGACTGGGTTGTTCAAGTCAGGGGCGTCCCTTGTCATGTGCGCCACTATTTCTTCAGGGGAAGAGGTGGAGGGGACAGTTAACTTTCCCAAGGCCTGTAGCAAAGCCTGTCGATGCTCAAAGGATGTCGCGATCAGTTGCCAAATTGAGATTTCGGCTTTCGCCTTCTGAAGCTGCTTGAGGATTGAATTCTCAGGAGCTCTTGTTTGAGTGTCTACTTCTGGGACGACTTGGTCATTCGTTGTTGGAACGACCATTGGATTGTTCGGGTTCTGATAGGGGCGTCCGGACCGGGTAAGGTGGCCGATCTCTTTCGCCCGTTTCTCTTTCTCTGGGACAAGGTAGACATCTTCAACGTCTTCTCTCCAGATGCCGTTGATTTCAGGATCTCGAAGGCACCTGGGAGGGGTATTCCTTGGTGAGTAGTTTTTGTGAGGGATATTTTTGTGAGGGTAATTTTGTGGGGGTAATTTTTGTGAGGATGATTATTGTGGGGTTGATTATTGTGAGGTGCATGCCAGAATGGTCGCGGGAGCAATCCGTCCTGGTGTGGGTGGTTTTGGGCGCTCAGGGGACTCTCCCTCGGGCGTGGCGGTGGAGGATTGAAGACAAGTCGACGGTAGGCATCGTCAAGTCGGGTGATCCTCTCGGAGAGACTGGCTATGGCTTCCTCAACATGTTGGAACATGGTGAGCATAGTGGCGGCACTGAACACGAATACCCCGTCCGAGTGATCTTTCTCCAAGGCATTCACCTCGTCATCAACTGGGAGGATGAGGTGTGAGCAGTCCAGAGTTGGCTCATCGTCGGAGATAGCGTGGATTCCGAGAGGATTTGTTTTGTTGTTTGGCTTAGTCGGTGGGGGTAAAGGCAAATCTCCTTTCTCAATCATGTCTTGGATGATGTGTTTGAGTTTGAAGCAGGTTTCAGTATCATGCCCCTTTCCTTGATGGTACTGACAATAGGCATTGGGGTTCCAGAAGCGGGATTTCTTAGCATCGGTCGGATCCGGGGTGGGTCCGATTGGTTGTAATTTTCCCTGGTCCATGAGCCTATTCAGAGCACTTGCATAAGTCGACCCTATATTAGTGAACACTCTCTGGGGGCGCTCAGCTCTCTTAATAGATGGTTCAATGAGGTTGACCTCATCGATTTTGTTTGTTTGGCCGTAAGGGCGAGACCCGGTTGAGGTGGATCCCTGGTAGCCTCTGCCAGTGGTTTTGGCTAAGACACCCTTCCGGAGGTCATCTTCAATGCGTGTCCCCAGAATTTGCAGATCCTGGAAGGTCTTGATATTTTGATATCTCAGTAAGTTGGCATACACTGGGCGGAGATTTTTGACGAACTTTTCCACCAAAGTTGATTCACTCGGTTTGCTGACCAATTGAGTACTCACCCTCCTCCAACGGGTTAAGAACTCGGTGAACCCTTCCTTATCGTTCTGGGTTAGAACCTCGAGAGTACGGGTATTGGCTTGGATTTCAACATTGTTAGCATATTGTTTGGCGAATTCAACTGCGACCTCATCCCAGGTAGTAAGGTTTTTCGGATCAAGGGAGTAGTACCACTGGCGAGGGATCGGTTCCAAAGAGGACGGAAAGATCCGGGTGAAAAGTTCTTGTTTGACCCCTTTAATGGCCATGTAGTCTTTGAAGGCACGGATATGATTGAGCGGGTCCTCCACTCCTTTGAACTTAGGCACATCAGTTAGGGTAAAGTTGTCGGGTAATTGATCCCCAACAGGTTCGAACCTTCGGTTGTTCTCAAGATGGATATTGTTACCCCGGGCTAGGAGCTGTTCTTCCAAGAGCTTTAGCCTCTTCTCGATTTAGTCGAGGTGGAGTATTATATTCTCCAGTTTCCTTGTTTTCCAGGGCGTCGATACGGGTCTCGACGCGATTCAGGGTGACCTTAAGAGCGGTAAGCAGGCTGGCTAGCTGATCAGTCGTGACATCTTTGTTGTTATCATTGTTGTTGTGGTTGACAGACGAAGTTGAAGATGGGGCCATGGCTCTGTGGCAGAAAAACGGCTCACATTACAACTCAATCCGACACGGTTCAAAGACTGAACGCAGACAACGCAAGGACGAGACAAAGATCAGACTCAACAAGACGAGGGTGACCGTGTGTGGTTCCTCGGTGCTGACTCGATTTATGACGTGACGGTGTTGACCGAACTTTTGACACGAGTCTAACATAACGGCGCGACGCCATTGGACGGGTCTCGTGGTGAGACGACTCATAAGTAAAGACACATAAGCACGTTTGCTTCGACTCGATAGACACGAGGCGGAATTGGAATGGTGGACTGAAGTTTCCGAAAATAGAAATTTTCAAAAAGATTCATTTGTCGCTTTAGGACGGCTTCCGAAGATAGAGATCTCCGTAAGTCGGTCAGTTGAAAGGGTTGTCTTAAGTTTATTTGCAAAAGACGGTTTGAGTTTGAATCGGCTCGGAAAACAGTGTATTGTTTCCCAAGACGGTTTTGGAAATTCAAAATTGTATGTTTTGAAAATCGGGTTTGAAATGTTTGAAGAGGTCTCGGGGACAGTGCATGGTCCTCGGGATCTCTAAAGTGTCTCGAGAAAAGGGTGTGTGCTTTTATCGGGTTTTGAAAGAGCCATTGTCGGCGCGAAACGGGTTAAAATTCGTGTCTAGACGCGGCGATTATAATGGCGTAAAAAGGTGATTTGAAATGGTTGTGAAAAACCGGATTTGAAAATCGCCATTACGACGGCCTAGGAAGGCGTGTTAAAATGGTTGTAAAAAAACCGGGTTTGAAAATCGTCATTACGACGGCCTAGAAAGGCGTGTTGAAATGGTTATAAAAACCGGGTTTAAAAATCGTCATTACGACGGCCTAGAAAGGCTTGTTGAAATGGTTATAAAACCGGGTTTGAAAATCGTCATTACGACGGCCTAGGAAGGCGTGTTGAAATGGTTATAAAACCGGGTTTGAAAATCGTCATTACGACGGCCTAGAAAGGCGTGTTGAAATGGTTGTAAAAACTGGGTTTGAAAATCGTCATTACGACGGCCTAGGAAGGCGTGCAACGGTTGGTGAAAGACCGAGGTTTGAAACGGCCATTATAACGGCGCAAAAGGGTGTTTTTGAAATTTTTGAAAATGAGACGGAAGGAATTATGATCAAGTAGCACATAAGCACTCACAGTTTCATTATATTAAGCATTATGCTGACACGGGTTTTGGCTTAAGAGGGTGGGTTACACACCAACAATCAAACCCCGATTTGCGAGAGGGATACCAATCCAAACAAAATGTGTAAGGAGGGTGCCCTAGCCTCGTGCTCGAAAGTGATGAAAGCTCTTTGACGAAACATAAATGTGTAACGTCAACGGTATGCTTGACTCAATCGGGATTCGAAACGCGGGGATGAGAAAACTCACGCCGACGAGACGAGCTAATTGGCCGAAAAGGGTTAGGTTGTGGGCCCGGACAAGGAACCCGACTGTGACCGTAATATCAATTAATGCATTTCAACCAAGACCTCATTCGAGTCTCACCATCTAGGGATCACAAAGACGTAAGTGTCCTAGTTTTCCCCAGCGGAGTCGCCAAATCAGTGGACATGGGCCACGTCTCGGTCTGTGGATTTGGGCCACCTACCGGTCCGTAGTCACGGGCCACCTGCACGCCAAGCCAATCTGTGGACATGCAGCGGTCTAGAAAGCCACGCTCGGCGGCGTAAAAATGCTTTCGACCGGATCGTTTTAGATCGGTCGGTTTCGTCTCGGTAAGGGTCTCGAAACGATTAGAGATGTTCGGAGTCGCCACCAAGAATTTGTGGGATGCTTGGAACCCGTTCGAAATCCACTTTATACCTCGGTCAAATAGAAGCACAAAGCAGCGTTTGACATAGGTACTAAATATAATGAAACCGTCCCTCTTTAGCATCCTATCTCTAGAATGACTCTCGTATGGCCTGGATAAGGTCGTCCACTATCCAAAGTTTTTGAGTAAGAGGTGAAGGTACGTATTGGGAAGCCCTTTAATCAGACACCCAATCCCGCCCGCGGTAGCGGCCTCTACTGATCGATCTTGGTTGGTTGAATGCAAAAGTTGATAAAACGGTTTAAATGCATGAATGCGCATCCAATAATTTAAACCTAACATGTGAGAGCTTTCTAAGTCGGTTGATTTAATCCAAGTATCAAGTATAAGATGTCGAGTTGGATTAATGATTGATTTGCATACAAGACGGAAATTAAACATCCATTTACCGTATTAGGTTTAGGGTGCATAACGTGATCCATTTGTCTTAGTAAGGCATTTCGCAAATGTGATTTTGAATAAACAAATAGTCATTTGATCCGTCTTATATCCGGGCTAACCGGAGTCGAGATCGTCCTAGACTAATGCTAGAAAGGGAACATGCCCTGTACCAGACGGCTATAAGAGGCGCGAGCTAGCCGGCAGTACAAAGGGCCTCCCCTTGTTTTGAAAATGAGAAAGAAAAGGTCTGCTTGAGGCGCGGGTCAGCCTACGGTTAAATACCGTGTTCTGACCTTTCGAAAACGTTATAAAACGTGTTGAGAAATGGGTGTTTGAACCCGGTTTGGTTTGAAAGGGTCGTTTAGACCGCATTTGTTGATTTGAAGAACTAGACTCGAATAATCATCATTATTTTGACGATATTCGGTGTCGGGTTCGACTTGACAAGCTTGACATGAATGGTTTTGAAAATAATTATGAACTAATTGTTTTAAGTTCATTTGAATATAATTAGTCGATACTCATCATCGTACCCGGGTTAAAATCCGGCATGGTATGTAGAACCAAGGATGACTTTGTGTTGGGGAGTAATATGTTTATTTTGAAAATGTAAAGAAATGATGAGAGGCTTTAAAATACCTCCCAAAATTTAAAGAAATGAAATAAAAGGTTTTAAATACCTTTTAAATGTCATTAACCAAATATTATCATTGAAACACGGATTTAACCGTCATGGTATGAGGAACCAAGGGTGAAAAATATTTTATGGTTAAAACAAAGGGAATGAAATAAAAAAAGGGTTTGAAAATATTTGAAATGGTAAAAACCGATTACAAATATGAAAATGGATTAAAGGGGAAAGACGAGAACAAACACGGTTGATCTCTGACCTGAACACCCCATTTAGGCGCGGGCAAGCCTGCAACCCAAGAGGCTTCTGCCTCAGGCCAAAAATCAGTTTTGGCTCGTTTATCCCATGTTTTGGTTCATGTTATGCACGTTTTAGCATGTTATAGTCATGAAACAAATGAAAACATGATAAAAAGAGGATTTTTACACCCTCATACTTACATGCTTGGTTATGGCGAGTGACCGACGTAAGTGTAACAACTCGTTTGGTCGGAAAAAACTCGGTTTAAAACCGTTTTGGTAAGTAAAAAGAGTGTTTTAAGATTAGTGACGGTGTAGTGGTTGAAGTGGTCGGTCAAGTGATTTAATGCACGATGATGGTACCAAACAATGTGTAAGGCTTGTATTTACGATCGTTAGGTCGTAAATACGCGTCGGATTGTGACTTAAGAAGTCGAGTCGAGAATTTTAAGGGGGAAAAGAGGGGGCGGACGCTCGCGTGAGTCTCAAATGGGGGGGGGGGGGGCATTTGAGGGGTATTTATAGGGAAATGAGTGGTTGTGTGAGTTTTGAGCGACGTGGCCACCTGGGTTGCTCAAAGAGGCGCGAGCCACGTCGCGGGTCTTCGAGGTGTCTTGTCGCTTTCACACAAATGCAATCATGATTTGTTCAATCCTAGGTTTTGTAGTCACATGTTTGGTACTTGACCATTCATGAATCCGGGAAAACTTAAGGTAGAAGGTATGAAATGTTTTGTTTTTGGTGGTTGACTCGGTTTGACTCGTTGTTGGAGTCGGGATTTGAATTTTTGAGTCGGTTTTTGGTCCTGTGTCGGTTTTGACTCTAGTTAGTGTCATTGCGACCCCGTCATCGTGCATTAAACACTCCAGGTATTTTTGAAATGTTTTATTTTCGAAATCGTTTTAAGTTTTCCGACGTAAAGTTGTACACAAACTGTCGATCAAACGCCGCGATTCCAAAACATGTTATAGTCCGATAATCATCGGGTGTTTGTTGGAGTCTCAGCAGATACTGGGTATCTACAGATGTCTAAGGCTATGCATCCTACTCTGTGTGTTGATCGCAAAATTTTGCGAACTTTAAAGATTGATGAGATAATGTTTGGCATGTTTGTTGAGACTGGGTTGCAGGGTCTCTTTCTTATGCACGAACTATCATATCGTGCCTTGACTCTTGAGTTTTTGAGTTCTTATGCTTATTTTATGGTGGACCATTTAATCCGTTTCAGGTTGCTTAATGTTGAACGGTCTTTAACTTTTGACCGTCTTTCTGAGATATTAGGCATTGATAAGCATACTACTGGTGATTTGTATAATGGTACTGGGTTGTCTGCTGTCCGATCTTTTCCACTGTTTACGGGTTTTGCGGATGCAAATGTGAGTTGTATGTCTTTACTTGACGTCCAACATGTTTGTCTTAGGCTTTTCTTGCGGTATTTGAGTTATCTGTTATATGGGAGACATGATAGAAGTAGGGCCTCTTCCTTAGAGGTCTTGATTTTGGCTAGCTACCTTAACCCCTTTCAGGAAGCTACTTTCCAGTTTTCTCCCCCTGCACTCGTTTGCCAGGCCCTTGACCTCATGACTGGGAGATATGCAGATTTAGATTGCGGTGCCATTGTTACTAGGATTGCTAGGGTTCTATGTGATTTCGATGGTAATGATCCCTATGAGCCTATAGAGGACCCTGAGCTGTTTGTAGATGATGATTATCTACGCTATGGCATTTCTTACCTTGACATTCGGGGTGGGACATATCACTATTGGAAAGTGCGTGGTCAGTTCTATATGCTTTTTCCTAATGATCGTTTGCCGGCTATTGCACCTCTTGAGGAGAGTGAAGCTAGATTGAGACCTGCCCCTGTCACCTATTTGATTCCAGATGAGCTTCTGGTTAGTTTACCTGGATTTAGTACTACTGCTACTACTGGTGGGCGTCGGAGACGTCGTCAGCCTGCCAGTCACTTGCCTGGTTCTTACTAGTCCCGTCCTCCTCCACCTCCTCCTCCTCCTACATCCTTTCCCTCCTATGGTTATCACATTGACCCAGTCCTTGAGAGAGAGGTAATGGTACATAAGGGTATCGATACCGCTTTGACACATCGGCGGTTGTAGGAGCAGATGGAAACCGTTACTCTTTCTAGGGGGGGGGGTCAGTACACGGGTACTTCTCCGAGTTTCTACACCACACCTGGTGATGACAGCCGTGTTTTCCACCTTTATGGTGTGACCCCTGCAGAGTTTGGGCAGTTTAGTACGGAGTATGGCGCTCTGGGTCGCCCCTTTTACACTCTTGTACGTCCCCACCAGCCTACCAGTGTTTTTCCAGAGGATGTTGGTGTTCCTGTTCACAAAGAGGGCCTTTTGGCTAGTTTGCAGCTTCTACTTCTGCTGCAGCAGCTTTTCCTGGAGGTGGTCGTACTAGAGGCCGTGGTAGATGAGCTGGTCATGCTAGAGGCCGCGAGGGTTGAGTTCAGGACCCCGAGTTGTTGGCCATGTTTGAGGAGATTGATGGCTTTGATGAAGCCAATGTTGATGATGATGATGGTGCGCAGTAGTAACAGCTGGTCACTACATCCCTCACTTTCCATCTGGTTTGGGGGAGTCTTTGCTACACAGCTGGTATTATCTTTCTTTGTTTTTGTTTTTGTTGTATTTCTTATTTTCCCTCTTCCCTTTGTTATTAGTGTCCTTTAGGTTGCTGGATTTTCTGTGTGATTGCTATGCTGTAGGCGTCACAATGAGGACACTGTGACATTTAGGTTTGGGGGAGAGTATTTATTTCTGTTGTGTGTTTATTTATCGTTGTGTGTGTTTAAAAAAAATCCATAAAAATTGAAAAATTTATAAAATACAAAAACATGTTTTTATTTATTTTGAGCCGAGTCTTGGTGAATTGTTTAGCAATGATGATAATTTGCTTTGTCTTTGCATTTGAATCCCATTTAGTTATCCATGTACATTGTTTTGACATGTTAGATATGATAAACAAAGCTCTTAACTCAAGTCTTGACCGTCACAATATGCCTTATGCCGAGTAAATTTGACTATATTTTGTTGGTAAACCACTTAAATTTCTGAGGTCTATAGAGCTTCCTAGGCCAGGAACACTAATAAACTGGTCTCATTTGTTATTTAGGCTAAAGAGTGTGGTCTCCTTGTGGAATATGTAATATCAAACTGCATAAGTGTGACATTAGTTTCTTAGCTTTTTGCGCATTCATATGATTAAGTACATGACGAAGGGCAATTCTTATTGTTCAAATATGCCATACATTACCATGTTTTGTTAGCCCGTTTGAACCATGTAGCCATTTCATATCCTATTTCATAGCTACATTCTAGAATTTGCCTACCTTTTCGGGACAGTCGCAGTTGCTTGAGTCTTATGTTATTATAGATACTTTAGTTGGGTTGGGACTTTTATGTCATGTGTGTTGTAGCTTTAATTTTGGTAGCAATTGTGTTGATCTCCTATGTTGAAAAAAGAAGAGTATTATGAAGCAAAGAAAAAGAAAAGAAAAAAATAAATAGAAAAAAAAATTCGAAAATTCCGAAAAAGAAAAAAAAAGAAAGAAGAAAAAAAAGAATTGCTTCATCAGTTTTGTTAGGAGATCATAAGTGGTAAATACTAGAGTCTAATGCACTTTTGGAGAGTTTTTACATTCTCTCATGTATTGTCAAAGTTGAGATGATTTCTCTAGTTGGATGGTTGTATTATATTTTATCAGATTTGGTTATTGGTTTAGCGCTGCGACTACCGTCTTAGCCTCACACATCCATACGTGTTTTTTGCACAAACCACTTCTATACCCATGCCCATTGGCCACCATTTTGTCCTTGATACATGTACTTAGTCTGGTTGTGAGTGCGTACTAGTTGGAGAAACTACTATCACATTAGATTGCATGCATGTTTTATAAGTTGAGTGAGTGTCTTTATTCTTTCTATCTTACATATATCTCACCCTTTATGAGTGCATGAGTGAAACTGCGAGAATCCAACAAAATTGTCTTGCAAGGTTGAAAAGTATTTGGCCGAGTCTCGGTATCATGTCACATCTTGAGTTGAGCTGCGTTAATCTATTACCCGTGCCTTTGAATTTGTTTTATCGACACAATTTTTAGTCATTACTTTGTTATAGATATGGATAGCTGGGATTTGTATGTGCCTAGTCATTTGCTCTGAGTTATTCATTCACCATTTGTATGTTTTTCTTTTGTACTGTTTGATTGCTTTGCTTGAGGACAAGAAAAGGTTTGGTTTGGGGGAGTTTGATGTATCACTTTTATATACACTTTTATAACTCCTTTCATTGCGTTTTATATACCGTTTCCGTGCCTTTATGTCATTTATATGCCCTTTTATAGTGAGTTGTCGATACTGTCGCTATTTTATGTTTTAATGCAGAAATGACGCATTACAAGGTGAATCGAGCTAAGATGAGCATTGCGGATATGGCTTTTGGGAAATGTGTCCTCAACAATAGTGCGATCACATGATTTAAATATCATTATTAAATCTCATACCAAGAATACGAAAGGGATGATACATTACATATATAGTCAACTGGTCCACACATATCGGTAATGATTGGCTGGCTAGAGTTTGACATTATTACTGTCGTGCGACGGTGGTGATCAGTTGATCCCTAGAGGTCACACCTAAAGGACGATTCCCTTAATTGAAAAGTTTAATTAATTGTATGTCGATACAGATTAATTAATTCTTTAAAATTGAACAAATTATTATCATAAGAGAGGAAGTGACATCTTATTATAATGTGATTAAATGAGATTTTATTTAGTAATTTAAGAAGTTATATTACTAAAATTAATCGGCGTTTGCGAAACGCGCGAGATGAGAATGATAAGTTAGTTATAATTACAAGATGTTGTGAATTATACTAACTAGTATTTAAATGACCATTTTATGTGAAAGTAATTTTGAATTACTAGTCAATTTGTTAAATATGATTTATTTAATTTGTAAATGATATTTAATTTGTTAAATATGCATTTTAAATTAAAACATGACATAAGACATGTCACATGTCACATGACATACAATTGTACAATTGACAAAAATAAAATGGACTCTATATTACATGATAACCGAAATTGGGTGGCCTTTTTAGTAGTTTTGTCTTATTCATTTGTCTTGTTCATTTGTCTATGACAATTGATAGTGACTTGACTATGCAAAAGACTTACACATTTTTGTCTTGTGAAGACAAAAAGGAAAAATAAAAAGAGCCTATTATTCCCCCCACCCAACCGGTTTTCATACACTACCATTGAGAGTTTTTCCTCTCAATTTTTCCATTCTCATATGTTTTATGAAAAACACCACCTTCTCTCTCTTGTTCTTCATAAAATTCATTTTTATGAATCTAATTTGTACAAATCAAACACTAATAATACTAGTAGTAGTATATGAGTATTAGTAACCGATTTTAAGGTAAACCACATGACAAATATCTAGTACATGTTAGTTTGTGGGATTAAGGGATAGTCTTGGGTGCTACTAATTGGAGGGCTTCTATTTTGAAGTCATGAATGTTCATACATTATTGGAAATCTCAAGAACTAACAAGAAGGATATCTTGTTGGTGCCCATATGATGACCGAAATATAGATGGTGAGAAATCGATTTTCTTATCTCTTCTTATTTAGTTTGCATGCATAAGATTTGTAATTAATTTTATGACTAAATTAATTTGAAACATATATGAATATGTTAAGTAATGAGATATAGATTTCTAACAAGCGGTATCATGAGCCTTAGGTTGTTTGCATGCAAATCGGTTATTGTTTTTCCGAGTTATACGATTAACATACAAAACTTATAAATTTGTGTTTATTATGATATATCACGAAATTTATTATGCATGTTAAAGTTTCTAATCCTAAAATGTATTTAGGATATTTTGGTTAATTTATGGATTTTTATTGTTCATTTTATATAATTATGGCATTAAAAATGTGATTTTATGATAAAAATGTCATTTTCGGACTAAAATTAGCTAAACTTCGATTTTTCCAGTGGTTTTTGGATATGTTTTCACATATATTATTTTTAGTTGATCTGTAAATTTTCAGAATTTTTGGAGTTTTTATGCTCGAAATATGGATTTTTCATGATAAAAATTTAATTTAAATGAAAAATGGGTTAATATGAGATAAATTTCGAATCTGGTCATAGAAATTTAGTATGTTGTCACATGCAATTTTACAAGATGTGTGTAAAATAATAGGCTATAATGAAGTTTTTATACATGATTTATGAATTTTTGATGAAAAATAGCATAAATAGTGACTTTAATTAGTGAATAATTGCTAAAACATATTTCATGACTAAGGAAAAACGTCACATATTGATTTTTATTACCTATTTCAGATATAAAATTGAAAAGTTGATAAATATAATTTTTCTCATATTTTTATGATTATAATTGATAAATCCGATAAACCGCAACATTGTTTTTCCCGATAAATTTCGAAATTTTAACCTAAGTTTTTGAACATTATGAGTGTCATGGTATTTTTCAAGAATGTTCATGAGTTTAAATTTCAAATTTCAAATTTATTTGAAATTTGTGTGATTTATTTGAAGTTTATAGCATTTTATTGTAATTTTGAGTCCATTAATGAACAATTTTAAGACAAATAAGTTAATTATAGTCAATATGTTAGTGGAGACTAATTTTGAGTCCTAAGTTGGTTAGGGTAATTAACGTGTACATAAATATGATTTTATGTAATTTATTGTGATTTTAAAAGGTTGAATCACGCAAATCCGTAAAAACCGTTTAATATACGATATTGGCTCTTTAAAGGCGATTTAGCATAAAATTGGGCATGTTCATACATATTATAATGCTGCATTTTATTTATGATTGTCATAATTTTATTTTATGTAATTTTTGAATTATGTAATTTTACTTAGTATGGCCTTAGTTTTTAATTGGTATTACCCGAAATGTATGGGAATATCGATTCGGTTGTAATTTATTGTGATCTCGTATCACCGTTTTGTAATTTAATAGATTTATTTTATTTTAATTACATATGTATAATAGGAAATTATGTAATTTGTTATGTAATTTATTTATTCCGGAGATCCTTGAAGACGGTGTCACTCGAGAAAGCGATCCATTAAAGACGGTGTTACCTCGAGATGCGTGCCAAAACCGAAGTTCAAGGGACCAATGGAGTTGGTTTCCGAATATGTAATAGTTAATTAGATTTTCTATTTTTAGGAAGGCCATACTAGGATTTAATTTATGCTTTGCATTTTATTTATATGTTGCATGCATCGCTAAATCGCCATAACTAAAACATGCATTATATTTTTTAATCGAGTTTATCGACCCTGTCAATTACAATTACGGTAGTTCACCGCTTTAGTTCACTTAAAACGTGATAAATAATAAATTGACATGACCTCTCGCTAAAATAAACAATTGAGACTTAGCCTTACCAAAAAGTAGAAACCATGAAAACCTATTTCGCGAGGGAGTGCACTCGGCCACCCCGGGGTACAAACCTTGTTACGTAGGGGAAGTGGATGATAAATGTCTATCCACCGAATTCATGTTGATGAGGGTTTCATCGGCTACCCCGTGCCCAAGTTAATGTGAATTTGGATCATGGACACATTTATTCGAAATTTGGGTTGAACTCTGATGGGGCATATTCTGCACCGCTGACCAAGTCAACATATTGAGCAAGGTCAAGGGTATCCACAGCAAAGTCAACGACTTGAACAGTCTAGCCGATGGATCCCATCGGCCTGTTACCTGGGTCCCGGCCAGACAACTGGACAGCCGGGACACAAATCCACGTACTCATATCCAAGACCCTCGGCGAGCCTGCCACAGGTCCATCGGCCGAGGGTACAACGGTCTTTTCACCTGATAGCCACTTGGCCACCTGGCCACTACGTGACAAAAGGTGAATGCCTATAAATACTCCTCAACCTTCATTGAGGAAAGGATCCACAAATTGACCTAATAACCACTATTCATCTGGTAATATCTTCCTTATCCCTCTACAATACACGCTTAGCCAAGTTACAACAACTTCTCTCTAAGTTTACTGACTTGAGCGTCGGAGTGAGTACGCTCGGCCAAAGCCGAGCCCTCAGTTTGTTCATCGTTTCAGGAGACCGCGAGGAGGATTCAAGCAAGGACATCTTTCCACTAGCTACGAGTGGTATCAAATATCTGCTCTGGAATTACACCCGGAACAATTGGCGCCGTCTGTGGGGAAGAAACTAGAAGCTAGTCACATTTATTCCCAAACAACAAAAACAAAAACACAAAAACCCACCCGAAAAGCTGAGAAGATGTCAAAACAACAAGTAGTCGTGACCGACGAAACCGAGCTACACCAAGATGATACATTTCACCATTCTGGAGTATTGCAACCCTCCACCGGCGGAGTAATCCAACCGGAATTCGGAAGGCCGATAACACCAGGCACACCGCCGCCCGTCAACCAGGTCACCATCATGGGACAGGTGGTTGACGTAGCAAAACTGAAGACACTCCTGGACCTAATTGGGAGTGCACCAGCTCACACAGGCACGCCGACACGAGCGACGGAAGCCATCCAGGAGACCAGGGCCCAGGGGGTGACTCCAAGAAACTTGAACGGAGCACTGGGAGAGGCAGACCCTATCAAGACGCCGGAGGGGCCCAAGGTGGTCATGGTAAACATAAGTCCTTCTCGCACTCGGGAGAGGACAGCGTCGCCGCAACACCGACGAGGCACACCCCGGGGACAATGGCTTGACTCGGGAGAGTCGGAGAAGAAGCCCGAGTCGGAGAAGAAGTCCTTCCCGCTACGAGGAGAGAAGCCGGACTAGGAATGTGAGGAGTCGGTCGCCGCGTGTCATTCGACACGTGGTCAAACAGCCCCCTCGGTGACTATGTCCTAGACACCGCCGTGCCACCCAAGTCAAGTTGCGGCGCTCACTTACAAAGGAGATAGTGACCCAACCGACCACGTTGAAGCCTTTGAGTCACACATGTCGGTATGGGAGCAGCCCGATGAAGTCTGGTGCCGGGTCTTCCCAACGACTCTGCATGGGATGGCTCAGAGTTGGTACAAGGGGCTTCCCGACGGCTCGATATACTGTTTCGCCGACCTAAAGGACGCCTTCTTAGCCCAGTACTCTTGTAACAAAAGGAGGGCCGTGGAGACGTCGGACCTCCTAACTATCAAACAGGAGGAGGGCGAGTCCCTGCGAGGCTACGTGAAGAGGTTCGAGGACGAGTGCAAAGAGATTCGGGAGATCAACCCCGAACTGTCGGCGTTCGCACTAATGAAGGGCCTCCCAAAGGGAAACTTAAAAGACGAGCTCATCAAGCACGGGGGCCTGGGCATGGACGCCGCACGGAAGATGGCCGACCAGGCCATCAAGGTGGAAGATTACCACAAGACCTGGTAGGCCCAGGCGAGGCCGAGACCTCGAAGAAGAAAAGCCGCCGGGATGACAGCCGGATGAGAGACGCCGCGACACTAACGAGTCGCGGTCGATGAGAAACGCCGTGACAATAACAGTCACGGTCGATAGATCTGCCGAAGCGGGGACAAGACAGCGCCGGGGAAGCTCGGGAATGTTTTACCAAAGGCATTACCATGATAAAACCCCTCTGGTCACATCGGCCGCCGAGGTCTTCGCCCTGAGCAGAAACGAGGGCCAGAAGTGGGAGCGGCCTCCCAAGCCAAAAGGAGACGGTGACGCAAACCAGTACTGCGAGTACCACGGTTGCGCCGGCCACCTCACTGACAACTGCCGACACCTGAAGAATGCCATTGAAGAGCTAATCCGAAAGGGGTGCCTCGACAAGTATGTGGCCAAAGGCGGAAGACCGACGCCAAATGGCCGGATAAGAAATCCGTTTTTCAACGGATAGGAGTTATCCACGTAGTCATCGGTGGTAACGAGAACGGTGGGTCGGCTCATGGGCACAAACGGCATCCGAACGAGGCATGTATCGGGCCATCAACTTTGTGCCCAACACAAATGACCCCCGCCTCCAAAGATTCCCGATATGACTATTGGAGGGAAAGACTACGAGGGAATCATCGCCCCTCACAGCGACCCGCTGGTAGTCAACTTGGACATATCCAACCACCTGGTAAAGAGGTGTCTGATTGACACAGGCGCCTACACGAACATCATGTTTAGGGAGTGCTTTAACAGCCTCGGCCTTAGACTCAAGGACTTGAGCCCCTGCACCCATCCACTATACAGCTTCTCCGGGGCTGGCACAGTACCCGGGTTCAATCGACTCCGGTGATGTTCGGCGAGGGGAATGCGGCCAAGAATGTCCTAGCCGAGTTCGTCGTCATCAACGGCTCATCCGCCTACAACGCCCTGATAGGCCGAGTTACTCTGAGCGATGCCGACGCAGTGATGTCCATCCGGGCCCTGACACTAATGTACGTCTCGGACCGGGGGGAAGCGCATAAGCTCGTCTCCAAAGACGAGAAGGACGAGGTGGTCAACATCAAGATATCTGCCAGAGGATGCAACATGCAATCCCTCAAAGTGGCGAAGCAGTCGGAGAAGGGGAAAAGCTCATCCTCACAACCAAAGGGCGACCTTATGGATGCAACCGACGGCTGACGGGGGAAGAGCGCCTCTAATGAGGCATTAGGAAACTAATAGACCTTGTGTAGCGCCGGAGGTGCCCAAAACAGCTGTGGGCACCCCGACGCATGTTAATATCGAATGTAAAAACGACTAAGTCTTTCATCAAAGTGTTCATTTTTCAGGCCAGGCGCCATCAGGAGGCCGACGCCGTCTCATACTGTCGATTCGACAAGAGCGGCAGTCGTTGAAAGAAGGCCGACGCCGTCTCATACTGTCGATTCGACAAGAGCGGCAGTCGTTGAAAGAAGGCCGACGCCGTCTCATACTGTCGATTCGACAAGAGCGGCAGTCGTTGAAAGAAGGCCGACGCCGTCTCATACTGTCGATTCGACAAGAGCGGCAGTCGTTGAAAGAAGGCCGACGCCGTCTCATACTGTCGATTGGACAAGAGCGGCAGTCGTCGTGAAAACGACGACGCCGACTCACACTGTCGATTGGACAAGAGCGGTGGTCTCCATGAAGAAATGTAGTGCTGTGGCAGTCACCCCAAATAGTAGACGCTTCGGCAGTCACTTAAAGTGGTAGACGCCGCGTAACACACTATCCGGACGCCAGCTCACACTGTCATAGACAAGAGCGGCGGTCCCCATGAAGAAATGTAGTCTTGTGGCGTCACCCCAAATAGTAGACGCTTTGACATCACTTCAAGTGGTAGACGCCGCGTAACACGCTATCCGGACGCGACTCTTCTTCGTCAGACCGACAAGAGCGGCAGTCTCCATCAGAAAGCAGACACCGCGACAGTCGCGGCCAGCGCAGTTGGTAAACAAATGAAATGCCTTAAAAGCGTTAAAAACAGTTGAGATGTACACTCTAAACCGCCTCGGCCAAACCAAGTCGGAAACAAAAAGAGACGCTCAATTAATGACGTAAGAGGGCAACTCAGACAAAAACGAGAAAAGACCTCGGCCAAGCCAGAGGCAAAGTGGAAACACTAAATACCATTGAAAACGCTCAAAAGAAATAAGGTAAAGACCTCGGCATGCCGAAGGCAAAGGAAGAACTCTTATTAATAATAACAGTTTACAGGTGAGAAGAATGGAGATGACGGCCGTCCCCATTGGGATAAGCCTAAACACAACCTACCAAAGTTGTACAAAATACAAAAAAAAAAAAAAAAAAGCAAAAATTACAAGTATCATTTGAAGCGCCAAAAGATGGCAGGGAGGAAGGGCTTAACAGTTGGCTCCCGAGCAAAATGGCAGATCCGTGTAAACTTGTTCTCATCAAAAGACATGGTAGTATGTGAGGAGCCGAGGCAGATCTCGTCAGAAACTTGTTCTCATCAAGCGACCCTATGCCTTCTTGCCGCTTACCATCGCCAGCCGAGCCGCATCCCCTTCAATGGGCAACCCAAAGCTTTCCTAGCGGCCTCGGCTTTGGCCTCGGCGTCATCGGCCGCCCTCATTCTATCGCTTCCTCCTTGGCCGCCTTAGCCTTCTCGGCGAGAGCGACTCTCTCCGCGGCCGCCTCCTTCTCAATCTTCGCCCTCACCGCCTCCTGGGCCTTCTCCGCCATGGCTTTCTCCTTAGCCGCAAGCTTATCATCAAGCAGCTCGTTATATCTGTCCCACGGGAAGGAATCTTCAAGAGGGAAGAGCTCCTCAATCACTTCCCCGCGCTCCTTCGGCCAGGTCCCTAATCAGCGCACGATTGGGGAGCATGACGGTTTGGAGCATCTCAATGTCCTCCTCCTTCGCTTGATGACGGCCTCTTTGCTCCGGATAACCTCCGCTGGGCCTCAAACAAGTCCCCGAACTCGTTCCTCTGAAGAAAGAGGTCGGCGCGCCCAACGAACAAAGCTATACTTCTCCGACGACTTCACGGCTTCGTCAGCCGCGCCTCGGCCTTCGCTCTCCCGGCGAGGACCTCCTTTTCAGCGTCCTCCCCGAGTTTTCTCTCGCCAAGAGCGCCTTCTCGCATCTCCCTAAGCGTCCGCTCATTGAGGAGATCCGGCTTTGCCGACACGACCACCGCTTAGTGACATTACGCTCATGAACGGCGCGAGCCACGGCCTTCTCCCCGCTCCTTAAGACGAGCACCGGTGGTCACGTTCCACCTCGCCACTCCCTAATTAGCTTCGTGCCTTCCTCTATAAGCGGAGACGGAAGCCCTCTCGGGATGAAGGGCCTGGTAACAATTTGACCACCAACCTGCGGGCCGGGAGGAGGAAGCCTTCCGGGATGAAGGGTTGACGGTGGCGCCTTGATCACCAACCCGCGCAGAGGTCCCCTCCACCTGTTCCCAACGAGAGCGAGGCGGTTGCGGGCCGGCCTACAAAAATTTAACAAAGACATCAGTATCAACGTGTATCGACATGTCAGGAAGCCTGTCGTCAGGAGCACCCAATGACGGCTAAATTTGAGCCACAGAATGAATAAGTACCGTGCTTGGCCTTCTTGGCTGGAGGAGGCATTTCTTTGCCAACGGTAGAGGCTGTCTCCTTCCTCTTTCGGATAAGGGGAGATTCCTCCGCATCGGAGTCCCCCTCAGAAGGAATATCAACGACCTCCACCGTCTCCTTCTTAGGTAGGGGGGTGGGAGGTGGAGCCGGCGTCGACGCCTTCGCCGCCGAAGACATTGTTTTCCGCGTCCGACGCACTACACCGCTAACGACCCTCGCCTGAGCCTCCTCCACGCTCAAGCCCTTCAGCCGTTGTTCCATAAGGTCACTCGGCGACTTCCTACGGTCGTGGGCTACAGCCTTCGGATGCAAGTTAGCGACGGTCCCATCTTTGTGCAGCCCCATTCTCCGAAGAAGATCCTCAGACAAGTCCTTTCCAAAGTGGTCTGCGAAAGAAACAAAGCAAGAGTTAAGTAGAGGAAATAAACCGAAATTCGAGGAGCAAGAGCATTAAGAGCGGCGATAGGCCTCACACCGACCCCACTCACCCTGTGCTAGGGCCGGTATGAGGCCGACATGGCAGAGCGGCTCATCCTGAAGAATGATCTGCGTCGGAGGAATCCATTTTTTCGGCACCCCACTCTTGTCCACCTCAAAGAGCCTCATTGCCAACCTCTCATCCTCTTGGAGATAGACGCTGCTGGCATCCATTTTGAGCTTCTTCCGGGAAACCCATCTATCGTGCTCCGCCTGAGTCTCACACCGCAAGTTAACTCGGTCTTTGGAAAAAGAGAGCGGCGAGCGGATAGTCATCCCAAGCACCTTAACGTACACCCATCGGCCTTGCCGATCCTTGCAAGAAGAAAGTTTGTTAACAGAGACATAACCCGACTCCATCTCCACACTTTGTACCATCCGACGCGGCGAAAAATGGTTTGAGATGATGAAGCCGGCGGAATAAATTCACCGTTGGGGCCTCTCCCTTGAAGAGACAGAGCGCACAAAGCCGATTATGGTCCTCATAGCCAACGGGTGCAGTTGTGCAACGGCAACGTTCATGGCTCTAATAATGGCCATAACGTACCCATTCAGCGGAAACCGGAGCCCATACTCCAAATGCTGCATATATACGCCGGTATGGCCCGGTGGAGGGCAACAGACGGCCTGACCCTCCTCAGGGATAACAATTTCGTATCCCCTACCAAAGAAAAAATGGCCCTCGAAAAATTTCTCTTTGAACAATCGGCGAGCTTATGAGTCCAAGCACGGTCAAGACGGACCTTACGGCGTTGCCGTGATCCATAACGCATCGCCTCCCTTCATTACGACGGGGCCTTTCCACTTCATCACCGAAATCATCACCAAAATCGCCATAGGAATCGAGTCCTCCCATTCCTCAAGAATTTGAGGATCAACTTCGAGAGAAGGAGACCTAGGGCCCCCGACGCAGTTTACTAGGTCCAAAGATCGCGAGAAGACATGTTCACAACAAATTACTAACGAAATAAAAGAAAATTTGTTTGATTACCTTGAAGAAGTACACTCGCCGGATCGAAGACCGAAGATTTGAAGAAAGGAAAGCCCTTGAAAAGTTTAGAGAGATGAAGATTTCGGGAGAAAATTTTCGAAAATTTGAGGAAATGAAAGTAATGGCCAAAATCACGGAATAACTGCCCTATTTATAGGGAAAAGCCCATAAAGAAGGACCAATCAGGGCACAGCCCATGAAGCGTCAACCAATCAGCGAACAGACACGTGTCAGACATGCAACCACGGAATGTCAATCGTTGCAACAGTTGAATGTCAATCAATGCTACAGTTACCAAGCGTATTCAACACGCCCATTCACATCTCTTCGCCTGTTCATCTCCCACAACAAATTCCTAGGCACCTGCTCTCCGTCGGCCACATGATCGACCAAGCCAGGAAGCACCGGCCGGGGGCAATCAGAAATAACCGGCACTCTCAGCCCTGGTCTCGGCCGACGTCACATTCTTTCCCACATCGGATACCCTTTACGCATCCATGTGGAGGGGGGATATGGTAGGCCTACGAATGATCAAGCTGATGCATCAGAAGAAGCCGACGCAGAAATTTTTTCCAAAATACTTGCGCAGAATATACGCTCAACATACATCGAAGCCCATGCCACGGCATAGACTACGCTGGGGGCAAATTGATGGGGCATATTCTGCACCGCTGACCAAGTCAACATATTGAGCAAGGTCAAGGGTATCCACAGCAAAGTCAACGACTTGAACAGTCTAGCCGATGGATCCCATCGGCCTGTTACCTGGGTCCCGGCCAGACAACTGGCCAGCCGGGACACAAATCCACGTACTCATATCCAAGACCCTCGGCGAGCCTGCCACAGGTCCATCGGCCGAGGGTACAACGGTCTTTTCACCTGATAGCCACTTGGCCACCTGGCCACTACGTGACAAAAGGTGAATGCCTATAAATACTCCTCAACCTTCATTGAGGAAAGGATCCACAAATTGACCTAATAACCACTATTCATCTGGTAATATCTTCCTTATCCCTCTACAATACACGCTTAGCCAAGTTACAACAACTTCTCTCTAAGTTTACTGACTTGAGCGTCGGAGTGAGTACGCTCGGCCAAAGCCGAGCCCTCAGTTTGTTCATCGTTTCAGGAGACCGCGAGGAGGATTCAAGCAAGGACATCTTTCCACTAGCTACGAGTGGTATCAAATATCTGCTCTGGAATTACACCCGGAACAAACTCAACAAAAGTATTGATAAGGGTTTCATCGGCTACCCCGTGCCCTTGTCGGATGTGTTTTGGGCTAAAGATAAATATTAATGTAATTTTATCGACCGTGAGTTCTAAAAGTAGAATCGATTAAAGAGTTAATCCACCGAGTTATATTGATAAGGGTTTCATCGGCTACCCCGTGCCCAAGTTAATATGAATTTGGATCTCAGAATCATTTATCATAGTTGGGTAGAGGTCACTATGTAAATGCTTTACTTGTTATTTACAAGTATTAATAAAACGATAAATGTTAAGTTTTCCACTATTCCGTTATCATATTGTTCTATTTCTTTACCACAATTCATATACGATATCATTTCGATTTTTGATTCAAGTCTCCATTAAAACATCGTAACTAAAGACAAAATTTGAATTTTTCTTCTAAAAACCTCGATTTATCCATTGGAAAGATCTCTTGTGAAGAGTATAGATAAAAGTTATTCATTATCAAACAGGTTTTTTGATTCTTGACTAACACATCTACTTACAATGGATTGTTTTTCATATACTTAATTGAATTAAGTACCTTGAAGCGATAAATTGTTTTGGTAATTAGATTTGTCAGAATTCGTAATTGACCAAAATAACGCAACCACTTCAATGAAAGTTTTAAGACTAAAACGATTGAATTGAAGAGTAGTCTTCATAAGATTCAACTTTGCTTCTCTAAGTAAAGATTCTTTGAAATGAGTGGGAGCATTCTCTTAAACCGTTAAGAAAAAGTCGAGGTTCAAGAAGTAAAGATTATAATGGAATTGATACAAGGTAATGTTAAAAGTAAAGTTATTGAGAATAACAACACTAAACCTATCAATCCCGACCAATAAAGTTTCCATTGTCTTAAATGTTGGACACTAGAAAGGAAACTACCCCAAATTATTGAAGAATCAACAAGTTAGTTGTGGGACATCTAATGGGACCTTCTTCTTTAAATGTTTATTTGATTGACATAGATTTTGCTAGTACTACTTCGTCAATATTAGAAACCGATGGTGGTTTTCATCATTGTACTTGATACATAGGATGATTAGAATATGACGACTAGCAACAATGATATTGAGAGATAGAGTCATTGTGTAATCAATCTAGTTTTGGGTTTATAATTGTACTTAATTATGACTATTAAGTGCATAAACTCTAAATAAGAATATAAACTTGTTAAGATACAAAAGAGGTTTCACTTTTGTGACCCTATAAACCATGATTTGATGTATGGCTAGCCCATTATCAAGGTGATTATATTCTAAACCAAACTAGGATGACATATCATGTAGATGATGCAAGACTCAAATTGGTAACCCAAGATTAAACCTTAGATTTTGGAATGATGAACGCAAAGAGTTATCGAGTACTCTTGAAACCATTAGATTGTTAATCTTATGGTATATGCGTATCTTGTATTCAAAGCAAGATGTCTCATACCTTTTGGTTGAAAAGGAGATCGAGGTTGTAAATCATTGATCCAAAATAGGTTGATCATTTTCTTTTACCAACGATGTAAGCTGGCGCTAATGTGTTCACTTAATAAGGTAAATAGGGAAATCTTTGAAGAAGTTCAAAGAGTTTAAGGAATCACGATTTAGTTGTGATGGGATTATCAAAGTGAAAACTTTGATATAAGCCAAATGAAATGTGATATATTATCACAAGTTAATCTCTCTTAACACACATTATGGGATAATGTGTGGTTGGATAAGAAATCAAACGCTATTTGATATGGTTTGGACTTCGATCAAGTTACATTGAGTTACTTGATCCTTTTGGGGATTTTATCATTTTGCCTAAATTATTTTTCCACTAAATCTAAAACGAATCATATGAGATATGAAATGGTAGGGTACCATGTTTGTAAGTTTTTCAAAAGAAACAAATGCTCATTTTTCTTACTATAATCACGAGTACAACGAGTTTGTGGCTCGTGAAGCTGTCTTTCTAGAATACACGTTTATTTCTAGAAGACAGAGTGGGAGAAATTTATTCAAGAGCGAGCCACAAAGAAACTGGTCTTTCTTGACTACATGAGAGATTTTGTGTAAAACGTTGTTTCTAACGTGTAAAACGTTCAGCGTTTCTAACGTGTAAAACGCTGTTTCTTCAAAACCTAGGAGGTTAAAATCATCACTTGTTGAAGACGATGAATTAGTGTTACTTTTAGAAAGTAAAAAGCTAGAAACTTACAAAGAAATTTTTTGATTCAAGTTGATTACTTCTGGAAAGTAGTGAACATATGACTTACATGAGAGTGTTTAAGTCACAACTCAATACAAGGCTTAGAGCCATGAAAATACGAAATTAATTCCAAGTGAATTATTAGATATCAAAGCTTGATTGATAGCAAAGGGTTTTGCACTAGTTGAAATGCTTAAGTCTATTTGGATCTTCTTAGGGATTGTGTTTCATTATGATGATATACATATAGCAAGTGAATCTAAAACCCATTCTTCAATTAGAAGGAATGTATTCAATACATGTCTTGAGTTTTGTAGATTCTTGCAATCCTAAGATAATGTGAAACTTAAGAGAGGGTCTTGAGTAGGACATTAATGAGTTGGAATCAATGTTTTGATCATTTTATAAAACTTTTCTCAATAGGTTGAGAAGTTGTGTTTATACATGGAGTTTAGTGGGAGCTACGGAAATTTTAATTAGTCTTATATGTGGATGACATATTGATCATTGGGAATGATTTAAGACTTGGAGAAATATAGTACATCTTTAATATCCAGATTTATGGAGATAAATCCACATGATATTAGCGTCAAATAGGAAGTCTTATGTTGATAAGATTCATGACTAGTTCAATCAAGTTGAACATATTTGATTGATTCCATTTGCTTCCGCTGCTGAATCAATTAAATAGGAAATGATGTATAACACTTCATATACTTTTAGTATGATGAATTGTTTCAAATCGAATTTAAGTAATAATTACCAAGTAAGCTATAAAGATTACCCTTAAGTGCTTGCAGAAGCATTAAGGATGTAATGCAAAGTGTTTTTGAAGCAATTTTGTGTAAGGGTGTTACACAAATGACAATTGACAATTGAGATTGCGCATGGTTTCCGACAAAACCATAATCAAAACACATTAGGATGGTTAAGATAACATAGTGGCCATGTTATTTAAGAAATGGATTTGTTAGAATCGTTCTAAGCAATAAAGAACAATGCGGATGCTCACAACGGAAATTGAGTACACTTGCAATCATGAGATGTGTGAGAGGGATGGGTCCCGCACACTGTGAAAACAGTGGGAGCTATTCTAAGGCTAGAGGGCCTATGTCTTGATTGGATCTCGACACGTACTCAGAAAGTTTCGTAATGCAAATGTATACATTACAAAGGAAAACGAGTATGTAGTATGGTTGAGTAAGGTACAAGAAGTTGATAAAACCTACTAACCAAAGCCTTCTCATAGGCTTAACATGATGAGTCATGTCATTTCAATTGAATTGAGATGAACAACTACATATAAGATAAAAATGGATTATAAGAATATGAAGTAGTAATCAGGCATTGACTATTCATATGTGATAATCGCATTTCTCGTTCGAGTTTTTATCTAAAAACTCCTCTTATACTTTGTTACATCCAAACGGGTTGTAGAGAAAATTGAACCCCGTTAAAGTGAACACGGATTAACATAGTATTCGCCCATAGTCACTTGTATGAGGTGACGTCTCGAAGTGACTAGAGTGTGATGCGATTGATGTCAAGTTCAAGTGCCATAGAGTCATGTGAGATGACTAGTCGATCACATAGGCAGACTGTTAGGAACACTTTGTCGGGCAGTGACCGCTTATAGAGTTCTGGCAAATTTATATAGCCTGGTCGTGGCGAGAGCTACTATAGTATTCTAATGAGTCGATTCTTTTGACTAAATACTGTTCACCTAAGGTGGCACAGTTTCAGATTAACTTCGATTTGTGTTACTACGACCTTCGTAAATGGGGTCAAATGGGCATATTTTGGGTTATGATGGCTGTGGCTAGTCTAAGGGAATGAGTGCGATAAAAATTGTACACCCCCTTGTCAGGGTTAAAACAATATCTCAGGGCCACTCGAGGAGTAATGAACTGGAAATGCGTGGCCACGCTCGGAAGGTATCCATGGTGGATAAATTCCGGTCAATCAGTTATTCGCCAGATCGAGGAAACCACTCTCGATATGATCACTTGCAAGTACGACCCGAAAGACACCTTGCATTGAGTGGGAGATAGTAATAGGACAAGAGAATTGGTGACGCACACTTGTCGAGGACAAGTGGGAGATTGTTGGGAAATGTGTCCTCAACAATAGTGCGATCACATGATTTAAATATCATTATTAAATCTCATACCAAGAATACGAAAGGGATGATACATTACATATATAGTCAACTGGTCCACACATATCGTTAATGATTGGCTGGCTAGAGTTTGACATTACTGTCGTGCGACGGTGGTGATCAGTTGATCCCTTGAGGTCACACCTAAAGGACGATTCCCTTAATTGAAAAGGTTAATTAATTGTATGTCGATACAGATCAATTAATTCCTTAAAATTGAACAAATTATTATCATAAGAGAGAAAATGACATCTTATTATAATGTGATTAAATGAGATTTTATTTAGTAATTTAAGAAGTTATATTACTAAAATTAATCGGCGTTTGCGAAACGCGCGAGATGAGAATGATAAGTTAGTTATAATTACAAGATGTTGTGAATTATACTAACTAGTATTTAAATGACCATTTTATGTGAAAGTAATTTTGAATTACTAGTCAAATTGTTAAATATGATTTATTTAATTTGTAAATGATATTTAATTTGTTAAATATGCATTTTAAATTAAAACATGACATAAGACATGTCACATGTCACATGACATACAATTGTACAATTGACAAAAATAAAATGGACTCTATATTACATGATAACCGAAATTGGGTGGCCCTTTTAGTAGTTTTGTCTTATTCATTTGTCTTGTTCATTTGTCTATGACAATTGATAGTGACTTGACTATGCAAAAGACTTACACATTTTTGTCTTGTGAAGACAAAAAGGAAAAATAAAAAGAGCCTATTATTCCCCCCACCCAACCGGTTTTCATACACTACCATTGAGAGTTTTTCCTCTCAATTTTTCCATTCTCATATGTTTTATGAAAAACACCACCTTCTCTCTCTTGTTCTTCATAAAATTCATTTTTATGAATCTAATTTGTACAAATCAAACACTAATAATACTAGTAGTAGTATATGAGTTTTAGTAACCGATTTTAAGGTAAACCACATGACAAATATCTAGTACATGTTAGTTTGTGGGATTAAGGGATAGTCTTGGGTGCTACTAATTGGAGGGCTTCTATTTTGAAGTCATGAATGTTCATCCATTATTGGAAAGCTCAAGAACTAACAAGAAAGAGATCTTGTTGGTGCCCATATGATGACCGAAATATAGATGGTGAGAAATCGATTTTCTTATCTCTTCTTATTTAGTTTGCATGCATAAGATTTGTAATTAACTTTATGACTAAATTAATTTGAAACATATATGAATATGTTAAGTAATGAGATATAGATTTCTAACAATGGCATAGTGGAATACACGAAGCATGGCACGAGGAACGAGGGGACTCGAAGATAAGAAGTGAAGGAAAGACGAGAACGAACAAGCTGTGAAGCTGGTTCCTCGATCGAGTGCATTGAGGCTCGATCGAGTAATCGTCCTCGATCGAGTGACCTCAGGCTCGATCGAGGATCCTTGATGACGGATTAATTTACGTAATTTCCGAAAACACTTATTTTGCAATATAAATTCAAAACTCGTAGATTTTATTAGGGTACGCTTTTATTTACTTTCAGACGGCTGGAAACTTGTTTTAGCTTTGATACATACTTGCTTCTTAATCTTTCCTTGTTGATTACTACGGTACTATTCATTCCTCATTAATTAATCCATTCAAGTTTTATACTTTTAATTAATTATTGTTATTTCATATCTTTAATCATGCTTTCAATTATAATTATTGTTATTGTTAGATTTAATATGAGTAGCTAAATTCCTCATCTAGAATGAAGGGGATCTAGGTAAATTAGAAAGGGGAATATTAATTGATTGCTAGTAACATCGCATGAATTATCGTTTGATTGTTGTTCTTATTCTAGTTAATTGATTTAGGCCTGAATTGATAACTAGTATAGCGAATTAATACTTTCACCGACAGGGTTAGAATTAATATAGGCTGCGATAATCAAATAGATTGTGTCTAATAATAACGATTGCATGTTTGATTTGATCTAAAGGACATAAACAGAATTAATCAATCTTGTGACCTTAGATAATTTGATTGACCTAGCAATTGATTAAGAAACCCTATATAATTGACCTAGTGAACCGGAAATCCTAGACCTTTAATATTATTGTTATAAACCATTTATTTACTCGTTATTAGTTGATAGATAACAAACAAACTAAAACCCCCAAGAAAACGGTTACCTTCAGACTATCTAAATATTAGCAAACAGATTATTACCGCCTCCCTGTGGATTTGATACCTGTCTTACCGCAAGCTATTTTGTTAGTATTGAGATAGATTTATTTTGATATTGGTGATACGACTTTAGCCTTATCAAATTTGGCGTCGTTGCCGGGGAGGCAACAATTGTCTTGTTTGTTTTTATTTTTTTTGTCTTTTTGTCTCAGGGAACTTAGTTCCTTGAGACCGTTCTCACACTTTTCTTGCTAGTTTCTTGTATGCCCAGGTCAACTAGGTCCGAGATTCTTCCATTAGATCCCAAACCAGAGAAGACTTTTCGCTACAGACGAAAATTTCAGCAAGAAGTGGGTTAAGTAGAAGACTTGACTATACTTGACATTGAGACGGAGCACTCTATTATTTTGGACGATCAGTCCTACGAAGAGGACTAAATTTCCGACCTTGAAATTCCGGTCGAAGTTCATATTCCTGAGATTACCATCATGCCTACTCTAGCTACTCACTCTGAGCCTACCTTGGCTTCTATCCCCAAAGGATTCAAGCTTCCTACTACTGATAATGGCACCCTTGAAATTTGTCCATCTTACATCAACTTGGTGGAGCGAAATTTATTTGGAGGGGCAGCCGCTGAGGATCCTGCGACACTGTTAGTATGTATATGAATCTACATTTCCTTCAATCGGTATCATGAGCCACGGTTGTTTGCATGCAAATTGGTTAAAAGTTTTTCCGAGTTATAAGAATAACAAAATAAAACTTGTAAATTTTGTGTTATTATGATATATCACGAAATCATTACATGCATGTTAATATTTCTGGTCCTAAAGTGTTTTGGGATATTTTGGTTAATTTTTCGGATTTTTATTGTTCATAATTTACAATAATGGCATTTAAATGTGATTTTATGAGTAAAAATGTCATTTTTGGTCTAAAACTTGCTATACTTCGAATTTTTCATTGATTTTTGGATATGTTGTGATACATATTATTTTGAGATAACCTGTAAATTTTCATAATTTTCGGACTTGTTATGCTCGAAAAATGGATTTTTCAATTTTAATTCGGATTTAAAGTGAAAAATAGGTTAATATGAGTTAAATTTCGAATCTGGTCATAGAAATTTTATATGTTGTCACATGCAATTTTACAAGATGTGTGTAAAATAATTGGCCATAAAGAAGTCCTTATGCATGATTTATGGATTTTTGAAGAAAAATAGCATAAATAGTGACATTATTAGTTAAAAATTAATAAAACATAATCTATGACTTAGGAAAAACGTCTAATGTTGCTTTTTATTATCTTTTTCAGATCTAAAATTGAAAAGTTAATGAATATAATTTTTCCTCATGTTTTATGATTATTTTAGTAAAAATCGATAAACCGCAACATTGTTTTTCCCGGAAATTTTCGAAATTTTTAACCTAAGATTTTGAACATTATGAGTGTCATGGTATTTTTCCAGAATGTTCATAAATTTAAATTTCAAATTTTGAATTTATTTGAAGTTTTGTGATTTATTTGAAGTTTAATAGCTTATTTTTATAATTTTGGTCCATTTATGAACAATTTTGTAAGATATGGGTTAATTATGGTCAAATTATTAGTGAAGACTATATTTTGAGTCCTAAGTGGTTAGGGTAATTAACTAGTGCATAAATATGAGTTTATGCATTTTTGTGATTATAAAATGTTGAAATCACGCAAATCCGTAAAAACCGAGTAATATACGATATTGGCAAATTAAAGGCGATTTAGCATAAAATTGAGCATGTTCATACATATTATAATGCTGCATTTTTCTTATGATTGTCATAATTTTAATTTATGTAATTTTGAATTATGTAATTTTACTTAGTATGGCCTTAGATTTTAATTGGTATTTCCCGAAATGTATGGGAGTATCGATTCGGTTGTAATTTTTATTGTGATCTCGTATCACCGTTTTGTAATTTAATAGATTTATTTTATTTTAGTTACAAATGTATAATAGGAATTATGTAATTTATTATGTAATTTTATTCATTCCGGAGTTCCTAAAGACGGATTTCTTCAAGAATGGCGATACATAAAGACGGTGTTACATCGAGATGCGTGCCACAACCGAAGTTCAAGGGACCAATGGAGTTGGTTTCCGAATATGTAATAGTTAAAGAGTTTTTCTATTTTAGGAAAGGCCATACTAGGATTTATTTATTCTTTTATGCTTGCATTTTATTTTATGTCACATGCATTGCTAAATCGCCATAACTAAACATGCATCTTCTTTTATCGAGTTCATCGACCGTGTCAATTAGAATTAACGTAGTTCACCGCTTTAGTTCACTTAAAACGTGATAGATAATAAATTGACATGACCTCTCGCTAAAACAATCAATTGAGACTAGCCTTACCAAATAGTAGAAACCATGAAAACCTATTTCGTGAGGGAGTGCACTCGCCACACCGGTACAAACCTTGTTACGTAGGGGAAGTGGGTGATGAATGTTAATCCACCGAATTCATGTTGATAAGGGATGTATCGGCCCCACCGTGCCCAAGTTAATGTGGGTTTGGATCATGGACACATTTATTCGAAATTTGGATTGAACTCAACAAAAGTATTTGATAAGGGATGTATCGGCCCCACCGTGCCCTTATCGATGTGTTTTGGGCTAAAGATAATTGTTAGTGTAATATTATCGACCAAGAGTTCTAAAAGTAGAATCGATTAAACGTTAATCCACCGAGTTATATTGATGAAGGATGTATCGGCCCCACCGTGCCTAAGTCGATATGAATTTGGGTCTTGGAATCATTTTTCTAGTTGGGTAGAGGTCACTAGAAAAATGCATATAACTTGTTTAAATTATACAATTTTACGAGTATCATTAAAACGACATTTGTTTTACTCCTTAATTTTTGTTTTGTAGAACACTTCTCTTTTCTCATAACAAATGGCAACACCAACTCCTAATGCTACACCTCTCGCTAGTTCGTCTTGGCTCCGATCCTTTATGGATCGATGTAAACTTGAAAAGAATGGGTCAAATTTCTCCGATTGGGATGCCCAACTCAAATTAGCCGCCGAAGGTGACGACAAGCTTCGTTACCTTACCGAGGCCTCTCCACCCGAGCCCTCCACTAGGTCCACCGCGGCCACTAGGGAAGCATATGAGGCTTACCAAAAGGAGTCCGCCGCAATGAAAAATGTCTTAATATTTGCAATGGAGGCGGACCTCCAAAGGAGAGCCTTCAAAATGGGCAATGCTAATGAGATTTACTCCAAACTTGTGACCATGTTTTCACAAACTCCGCGGATCGTCCAATATGAGGCGGCCGCGGCATTCTTTGATCTCGACTTCAAAGAGGGCCAAAAGGTTAGCCCTCATGTGCTCAAACTCATGGAGCTTGTCGAGACCTTGAAAATTCAAAAGGTTGAAATCCCCAAAGAACTCATCGTAGATAGGATTCTACACTCCTTGTCTAAAGTCAAGGCATATGTGCAATTCCGGGTGAATTTCAATATGCAAGACAAGGATGTGTCTCTTGAGGAATTGCACAAGCTACTTGTGCAAGCCGAGAGGGACATGGGGTTAAATGTGAACCCCCCCAAAGATGTGCTTAACATAAGCACTAAGAGTAAGGGGAAATTCAAGAAGAGTGGAAGAAAGGGTAAAAAGCAAGCTCCCACATTCACCAAAGCTAAGTCTTGTGAAGCTAGCACCTCCAAAGTCAAGAAGGGTTCTCTTGATAAGTGCCATTATTGTAATGGCATGGGACATTGGAAAAGAAATTGTTCCAAATACCTTGGTGATATCAAAGCTGGAAAGATCACTCCAGTAGGTAAATGACTAACCTTCTTTTATGTTTCTAATTCAACTATGGTATTATGATGCAAAGTTGTGATAATGTATCTCCCTTTTTATTGTAAATAGGGCCTCCACCAAGCAAAGACAAAGGAAAGGAAAAGCAAGCATAAGAAACCATGATGAAGCTATGGATAGCTTTTATGGAGCTTTGTTTTTCCATTGTCTTATTTTAAAGTTATGTCTTGAATTTTTAGAACTTTAAGTTTCCGTGTTCGACATGGAAAGGTATTTTGGATAATGGTTTGTATTTTGGATGATGGTGACTTGGTTTGCAACCCAAGTCACCCGTTTTATCATTTATCCTTTTAATGTTCTAAATTTCATCTTTAAATTGCTTGCACTTTGAAACATAAGATTATTCACTTAAAGTGATCTAATAGACGAATATAATGACGGGTTTCATTATATGTCCACATGCTTAAAGCTTGTGTATGATCATTTATAAAGCGATTTTGAGTCTATGAACTCTCTCAAAGGAATGTCAATCACCAAGAACACATATGAAATCCATATTCATTAGTCAACCTATGAGGTGGTTCTCCTTATACTTCAACATCATTAAATTGTGTCTCATATGCTATCTTTGAATCTATAGTGTATTTATTCTAAAGATAGAGTGGGAGAAAAATGAGGACACAACACACAAGGAAAGATAAAATTGTGTACTTGTGTAAATGAAGATCTACACAAGAGAAAATGATTTGAATCATAGTATGCCAAATAGATGAGATCTATGGTCTCAAGTAAGTTCTATATGACGAATGAGACCACGTGAAGTGATCTATGGTCTCAAGTAAGTTCTATATGACGAATGAGACCACGTGAAGTACTCGGAAGAATTATTCTTTAGAATACTACGTGAGGACACCAAAAGTGAGTTTTGGAAGAAATGACTAATGTAAAGTCTTAACAAGTTTTTGACTAAGTTTAGACTATTTGTGATAAGTTTTGACCTATAGTTTCAACCGAGATTTACTTAAGAGCCTAAATGAATCATAGTAAACTTCTAGTATATACATACGAGATTTATGACTAGAAATTGTAAAGGTTGATATACCGATATCTTCAAAAGCTAAGTTAAGTTCTAACCAAGCAAATGTCACTTATTAACCTCATTGTTAAAATAAAATGGTTAAACCTCCTTTCAAAAGGGTATTTCAAAGGATGTATTCTAAATATTATTTATATTTGAATAAAGACATTGCTGCACAACATTATGATATGTGTGAGTTAGATATTAAAATCTTTCAATAAGGTTAAGATGAGACCACTTCAAAATAGGTATTTTGAAGGGATATGATGGGAACATATATGGTTCTATCTTAATAACTTGGCAAATGCAATTCTTCGATTCCAATTCCTTAAAAGTTCCGATTGAGAAGTCAATTACGAAACATGTGGAATTAAGTGGGAGCTAGGCAATCATCATGTGAAGACATGGAATTTAGTGGGAGCAATCATCTTGAAAAGTTTATAACTCATCACTCATTGAAGAATGACGAGCTAATACCTTCCTTCATAAAGGAAGATTTGAGTTTTCAATTCTGGATGAAAATGGACTATGATGGATCAAATTGCATCAAGGGATGTTGGATTAGTATTGAGAAATACACATCACATCAACTTATGTATAGGTTATTCATATGAATGAAAATGGAATTACCATTAGTAGTCATGGTCATTCATAGAACCTAAGAACGGTTGATCTCATGATTATTAGTAACTAATGTTTCCGCCATTAGAATTATCATGTACATGTCCAATTATGAATCATATGCATAAGAGCATGATGATGGATTGTAAGCCATATAAGAAACGTCATGAATTCTCAAGTAGAATCCGATGAGCGATTTCGGTGTTTGACGGAATACTCTATTTTGTAACAAGTGGTTACACATATAAATGAAATCCGAACACTTGTAAGGATTTATGAGAATCCTAAAACCTTTCGAGCTATTATGAGAAATAAGAAGTTGTGGAAAGACACTTAGTTGAACAAGAAGTTGAATAAAACTAATCTTTCCTAATAAGCTAGGACTTATTAGAAGTGCTAGGCTACTCATCTTGTAAATTGTTACAAGATTCTACAAAACATATACCTAGTGCATTATGTGTGGATGAAGTACTTGATCAGTACAAGTTATGTCATTTATCACAAATTCGTTCGTTATGTGATAATCGATAAGAAAGTTCTTTCAAGTTAAAGAACCGAAACCAAGGTCGGGAACCTTGATGTGTACTTGGTAAGATTCATGCTATGAGAGAGAACATGAATGTGAAGGAAATTTCAAGTGTAAGAAGTTTGAACACATGGACACATGACATGTTAAACTTCTATTGCAATCAATAAGTGGTTACACTTACGATATACATCACAAGGTTGTAATATGATATTGACAACCCGAGTGTGATGTCGACATTTGTCGTTTGAGTTATTATTAACTCACCTTGTACATTGTTATATCCAAACGGGTTGTGGAGACAATTGAACCCCGTTAAAGTGAACATGGATTAACATTGTATTTGCCCATAGTCACTTATATGAGGTGACGTCTCGAAGTGACTAGAGTGTGAGGCGATTGATGGCAAGTTCAAGTGCCATAGAGTCATGTGAGATGACTAGTCGATCACATAGGCAGATCACAGGAACATTTTGTCGGGCCTAATGACCGCTTATAGAGTTCTCGCAAATTTATATAGCCTGGTCGTGGCGAGAGCTACTATAGTATTCAAATGAGTCGATTCTTTTGACTAAAGACTATTTGCCTAAGATGGCACAGTTTCGATTAACTTTGATTTGTGTTACTACGACCTTCGTAAATGGGGTCAAATGGGCATATTTTGGGTTATGATGGTGTGGCTAGTCGAAGGGAATGAGTGCGATAGGAATTGTCCACCCCTAGTCGGGGTTATAACAATATCTCGGGGCCACTCGAGGAGTAATGAATCGGAAATGCGTGGCCACGCTCGGATGGCATCCGAGTGGATAAATCCGGTCAATCGCTTATTCTCCGGATCGAGGAAACCACTCTCGATATGATCACTTGCAAGTACGAACTGAAAGACACCTTGCATTGAGTGGGAGATAGTAATAGGACAAGAGAATTGGTGACGCACACTTGTCGAGGACAAGTGGGAGATTGTTGGAATATGTGTCCTCCGACAATAATGCGATCACGACTGTTGATCATGATGATCACATGTTTAAGTCTCATTAAGATGAATACAATTGGGAAGTAATATTGTTATCACAACCGGTTAACATATATCGGTAATGATTGGCTGACTAGAGTTTGACATTACTGTCGTGTGACGGTGGTGATCAGTTGACCCCCTAGGTCATACCTAAAGGGCAATACTCTTAATTGATTATTTAATTAATCGTATAATGTTACGAGTTAATTAAATTACTTGAAAATTGACGGACGATTTTGGAAGTATAATTTACGTATCGAATTGAAATGTGATTAAATGAGATACTGTCCGAGTAATCAAACCGTATAATTACTTTCGGATGAAATAAATTGTTTAATGTAACAATTAAATTGAATGAATTGTTATAAATACAAACTGTTGTGATTTATAAATTGGTAAAAATATTTCGGCACAAGTAATTATGGAATTACTAAATCAATTTTTGTATGTGACGTATTTTTATTAATACGTTGATTTTTAATATGTTAAAAATACATTACAAATTATGTTAACATGTGACATGTTACATATTGACAATTGACAAAATAATATGGATTCCATATTATCATATGGACCGAAATAAAGAAGAGGTTTAAGCTAATTAATTGTTTAATTAGTAGCTAAACATAATGATTGTTTTGCTTTAATAGCCATGCAAGCCTATGGTGCATTGTGAAGACAAATAAATCCATGCATTGGCTCCCCTTTTCTTCCCCTCTTACACGGTTTAGAGAAGCAAAAAATCATCATTGCTTTTCTATAATCTTTACCTAATAATATACAAAATGTTGTAGATTATTTTTCATTCTTTCACTCATCCAAATTTTAGAGTTCTAGTGAGAAGAAAAATCCTCTCTTCCTCTCTCTTAAAAACCGAAACACATAAGTGTTTATAAAAGTTTTGGTTCAATTTTCTACTAAGATTAATATTATACTAGTACTTATAATATTAATTAGATTAAGTGAAAGCCTTGGGTATTAAGCTTAGGGAGAGATCTTACACTTAGATCTTCATTCTTCCATTGGAAAAGCTCAAGAACAAGAAGAGAAAGGTGATCTCTCTTGTGCCCTAATAGCCGAAATCTACAATGTAAGAATATGATTTCTCCTCTTTTGATATATTGTTTGCATGCATAAAATCCGTTTTAATTTTATGACAAATTATTTAGACATATAAGAGTATGTTAGTATGTATATGAATCTACATTTCCTTCAGACACATATGGAGAAATTTGTCACTTATTGCTGTTCTATCCCTTTAACAGCTGGAGTGACACAAGATCAGGTAAAGCAGGTGCTCTTTCCATTTTCTCTGAAGGATGGAGCTGCAGAATGGTTGAGAGACTTAGATATGGCTGATAAGGGAGTAACTGAATGGAATACTTTAGCTCTTGCTTTCTATAAGAGGTCCTTTCCACCTCAGAAGACCAATGCTTTGACAAATTAGATTACTAGCTTCAAGCAGACGACCGCAGAAGATTTGAATGAAGCGTGGGTTCACTTCAAGAGATTAGTGCGTTCGGTCCCCCATCATGATTTTGAGAAGTGGTTTCTTTGTAACCAATTTTATAATGGGTTATATGATGATCACCATGCTTTATTGGATTCTTCAGCTAATGGGAGATTTCAGGACAACACTACATCTGATGGCGCATGGAAATTTATTGATCAGATTTCTACTCATACTACAAAGTATGGAAATCCAAGGGGAAGTGTCCGTGGAAGTGGGGGAGATAGTGGTATTGCAGAAAAGCTGGAGGCTCTTTCTGACCAAATTGCTGGAGATGAAGACTACTCAATCATTGGGAAGTTGAGAGAGAGTTCATGCTAGGAGTCAACAATAAGAGGAGTCTTGTGCTAGATGTGGATTAGACGATCACAATGCAGGTGAGTGTTTGAGCACATTGGAGCAGGTTAATGCTTGTCAGTCTTACAGACAAGGTACACAAGGCACACCTTTCTCCAACTTTTAAAATGAAAGAACGAAGGAGCACTCTTTCCGTCAATGGTCTAGTCAGAATGTGCAAAATCCACAGCAGCAACAACCACAAAAGAATACTTATATCCCTCCAAACAATTGTGGTAATAAGCCGCAAGGGGGATATCAAAGGCAAAATCAAGGAGGTCAGCAGTTTAACAATCAATATCAACAACCTCTTCAACAAACTCCTCAACAAGCTCCAAACAGTGAGATGGCAGAGTTGCGCAATCTTTTGCAACAAACTTTGTCAATGCAGCAAAAGCAGACGACTCAAATCTCTGAGCTGATTGCCCATAATAAGATGTTGGATACTCAGGTGGCTCAGATGGCAATTCAAAATCCTTCAAAATAGCCCGGAGGTCTTCCTCCTCAAGGTAAATAAGCTCACGAGCAAGCTAATGTCATTCAATTGAGGAGCGGTACCACATATGCAAATCCGGAGCTGCAAAACCATGATGAAGAATTGCCCACTACTGATAATGAGGTACCTTATATGCGTCCTAAGGGGTTAGGTAATTTGGAGCTAAGTGATGATGAAAAAGAGGCTGACGAAGTTGAAACACGAGCTGAGAATAAAAGGGAAAAAAATAAAAAAGACGAATCTGCTAAGGTTCCTCGATCGAGTGACACCAGGCTCGATCGAGGAACTTTCTTGCTCGATTGAGTGACATCAGGACTCGATCGAGGATCCTCTTTGGCAGACAACGGTGTTTCAAAAAGTGATTCTAAAGCCAAGCAAGCCGAGCCGATTACTATTACACTACCTTTTCCTCATCATCAACAAAAGTCTAAGCTGGATAAGCAGTTTGGTAAGTTTATGGAGGTAGTGAAGAACTATAGGTAAGTGTTCCTTTTACCGAGTTAATTACTCAAGTGCCGGCTTATGCAAAGTTCATGAAGGAGATTTTGACAAGGAAACGATCCTTTGATGCGGTGGAAACCATTGCTTACACTCAAAAGTGCAGCGCCATGTTGCAAGTTAATTCACCACCTAAGCTAAAGGATCCAGGGAGTTTTTCTATCCCTTGTCATATTGGTCATCTTGCTATTAGTAAAGCTCTTTGTGATTTAGGAGCTAGCGTTAGTGTCATGCCTTATTCTATTTGTAAGAAATTAAATATGGGTCAAATGACTGTTACTAATATGACTTTGCAGATGGCTGATAGATATGTTAAACACCCACTGGGGGTGTTGGAGGATATTCCCGTTCGAATTGGGAAATTCTTCATTACCGTAGATTTTGTTGTCTTAGACATGGCTAAGGACAACCAAATCCCTATCATATTGGGTAGACCATTCCTTCACACATCGGGGGCGGTTATAGATGTTAGGCAAGGGAGACTGACTTTAGCTGTGGGGGATGATACTATTGTTTTTAACTTAGAAAAAGCGTTAAAACATCCCATGATAGATGAAACTTGTCATAGTGTTGATGTTGTTGATTTTACTATTGATGAGTGTCTTTCTATGTGTTTAAACAGGGATCCTCTATAGATCGCCCTTATTTCAGATTCAGCTGCTCAGATGGGTTCATGGAGTCCAGAACTTCATTAGATTGAGAGACTGCTAACTGGAGAGGAATGCCCCCATCAAAAGGTATACAGTTTGGGTATCACACCTAAGGTAACTGAGGTAAAGAAACCTGAACTAAAACCCTTTCCCTCTCATCTTAAGTATGAATTTCTTGATGAATGTTAAATGAACCCAGTAATTGTTAATGCTAGCCTAACTGAAGGTCAACTTTCTGCTTTGTTGACCATTTTGAGAACTCATAAAAAGGCCATTGGGTATAGCATTGATGACTTACAAGGCATTAGTCCTGACTTTTGTATGCATCGTATTCACTTGGAAGAAGGACACAAGCCTAGTGCACAGGGTCAGAGACGACTAAATCCTCCAATGCAGGAGGTGGTAAGGAAAGAGGTACAGAAATTACTAGATGCTGTCATTATTTTCTCTATATCTGATTCTAAATGGGCCAGTCCTGTCCAAGTTATACCCAAGAAGGGAGGTACTATAGTATTAAAGAACGATAAAAGTGAATTAATTGCTACTAGACTTGTTACAGGTTGGAGGATGTGTATTGATTATAGGAAGTTGAACACAGCTACTAAGAAAGACCATTTCCCACTTCCTTATATTGACCAAATGTTAGAGAGATTAGCCTGCCATAATTATTTCTATTACCTAGATGGCTACTCCGGCTTCTTTCAGATACCCATTCATCCTGACGATCAGGAAAAGACTACTTTCACATGTCCTTATGGTGTATTTGCTTATAGGAGGATGCCGTTTGGTTTATGTAATGCCCCAGCTACCTTTCAGCGGTGTATGATGGCCATATTTTCTGATTACATAGAGTCTATTATGGAAGTCTTTATGGATGATTTCAGCGTTTATGGTACTGACTTTGATGTTTGCTTGAGAAACTTGACTAAAGTTTTGCAGCGCTGACACGTCTGTCGCGTACCTGTCAAATATAACCAACTGGCTCTAACTAATATAGCTAGGGAAGTCGGGTCGATTCCACAGAGAGGTAGGAAATTGTCTGCTAAAACTAGGTTCGCCAAGGTAACCAATTTGGGGGTTTATAAAATGTGATTTCTAAACTAAGAGAATAAGGGAAAGAGAGATAAAAGAAGGAGTTTAACAGATAAAAGAGAATAGCTAAGACAAGCGGTTCACCATAATCATCTGGTCGAGTAATCTAGGTCCCAGGTCAATACAGTACGGTCTAAGGGGTAACGAACGTCACCTTTCGGTCCTTAATTCACCCTAAAGTGTAAACAGTTTAACTTTCGCCCTCACTGCAATACTCTATTGCTCGCTACTGGTCTGCCTCTTCCAACCTTTCGGTCCAGGTTAAGGTCCACTAAGAATAAGGGTCTAATTGCGTCGACTCAATTAGGCAATTACAATTATATGTAGCATTTAAACAACATAGACGGTACTAGCATTAACCTAGTAGTCGATTACTCTCCCTTCAAATCATGGGTCCCCTATAGTCTTAGCATAGGGAATTAGCTACTCATAATCATCGGATTAACAAAATCAATAACCAAACAATTAAAACTAAGCATGATGAATAATCTATTTGATTGAACAATTATAAAGTAAAGAGAGAAAAGGAATTAAAAGCAATAAATACGATTAGGAAATAAATAGATTGATAATACCGAATTCGAGTAGCAAGGTAGAGAATAGAAATCCAAAGAACAGTGACAGAGGTAACAGTCGAAATGTACGTAGTGAAGAGATGGGAGTAACGTGATGTTCTCCACAGTCTTATACTGCAAAATTGTCTTAAACCTAATCTATGGACTGATTACAAAAGCCCATAAAAGATTAGGCGGAAATAAACCAAAAGCACACGAAAACCCCTCGATCGAGTAAGATGATTACTCGATCGAACTCCAAGTCACTCGATCGAGCTAGAACTACCTCTCGATCGAGCACTGCTTGCTGAATCTCCTCGATCGACTCCTTAAACTGGTCGATCGACCAGTCTTGAGTGTATAAAGCATTCGATCGAGCAGTAAACTACTCGATCGAGCTACATAGGCACGTAAGGACTTGAATTTCTTCCTTTACTCAGCTCATGCGTCCTCCAAGTGTAAGATTTCTAAGCTCCGGCTCCTTATTTCCCATGAATGCGTACAATTGGGACAATTAAGGCTTGATTTAGCTCCTCCTCGGTCAATTCCTGCAAATTACAATGAACGGGCTAAAGTAGAATATTCGGGGGTATTTGTAGCCAGATGCTACATAAAAAGCACAGAAATGCGTGTAAAAATGAGGTGAAAACCTTATATAAAAGACACGCATCAAATCTCCCCAAACCAAACCTTTGCTTGTCCCCAAGCAAATATGAATGCAACTAAGGGTGAACAATAGAACGTGACCAACGCATCAGCTACAAATCATCCACTAGAACCAATTTAATGCAACAAAATGACAAAGTGGCAACTGAAAAGTGCAGACGAGTCAAATTAGTGTTTCAAGCTTACTGAACCGTCGACCTTGCAAGATTCAAAGATGTCGGACTCTCACGGGTCGCTCGTCACTCAAAATCAGGTACAAGGTGAGTATATATGTGAAAGATAGGAAGAAGCAAGACACTCACCTAACTCGACCTATAAGAACATGCATGCAGTTAACATGAATAAAGTCCCTACAACCGTACATATGCATTCCAACCATACTAATGACCAAGACACGTGCCGAGGACTTACATTTGGGTTAGTGAGGTAATGGGTAAGAAGGGGCTAAAATGAATTTGGATATGTGGGGTTAATAGCTAGGCTAGCAACAACGGATCCAAATATAGACTGCATCCCAACTTCGTACTCATAACAACAAGATGAAACGGTGCAAAATTATGCACTAAACTCACAAAATACCAAAAGTCGTCAACTCCCCATAAAATATAAATAAGGCGTGGGAGTGTGAAACATTGTGCAATTCTCATTCTTTTTCATTCCCTTTTTTTTTTCTTTTTGAATTTTTCTGTCTCTTTTTCTTTCGCTTTCTTTCTCTTTTTTTTCGTTCCATTTTTCAACAATTCAACACATTTTTTTCTTTCTTTCCCTTCAATTCTTCCACCATCTTCTGAAATCAGATGAAATAACCATATTGCAATAAAACATTCCAAGAACTACTCGTTACTAGCTCAGCTAGGGTAGGAAGTATTATAGAAAGTAGTTGATAGGACAAAAAGGCAATTTGGCTATGTGAGGCTCATGGGTAGAATGAAATAAAGGGAACTGCCTCTCCTAACACGTGTCACCATCCACAGACCGAATGCATACAGGTATTAAGAAGACTAGACTCATGCTTGTGCAAATTAATGTTACATGTCTTAAAGAGAGTACTACTCACATTCTAAATGAAACCGGTCATGAATGTCACCAGTTTTAAAGCTCTAACCTCAGAATGTAATGTGGCTTGCCGACATAGAGAATCAAGTCTATTCGTTCAGATAAGAGAGAAACAAAGACTCGTAGATTATGCACCTAATCATGCCAACTAAATGTCAAGAATATGCAGGGCTCAAGTAAAGATTCAAAGTAGCGTCAATGTTCAAACGTTCCGACTCAATTTAAACATGAAAATTTTGAAAATTTTTGAATTTTGTGATTTTTATATGATTTTTAGAATTAATTAAAATAACAATGCATGCGGAAATAAATAAACGTGCAAGCGAAAATGCAAGAAACATGCAGACAAAGATATGGATGCATACCTCCCCAAACCAAACCGTACAATGCCCTCATTGTACCAAAAATAGGGAAAGAAATGCAAACTGAAAGGAAAGGGAGAAGTGGAGTTGGAAAACTTACAAAACGTCATAAGGAGGGACCTCCCCAAACCGACCATGAACATGGGAGGTCAAAGAAAGTCAAACAGTGGTTTTGTAGACGTAAAACAGCGGCTGGAAGTCATAACAGCTCGATCGAGCGCCTGGGGTAGATCGATCGAGTGAACCAGTGTATTAAAAGGGCTCGATCGACTGACAACCCACTCGTTCGAGTGAGCATGGGTAGGGATCTGGTCGATCGAGGACATCATCCCTCGATCGAGTAGCAGCCGCATCAGAAAATGCTCGATCGAGCACAGAAGCACTCGATCGAGTACTTTAACCTGCACGAAACGCATAAAAGCAAGGGAAGCACAACAATTGTTCATAAACCAGCGTCTAATGTTTAACGTAAAGCTAAAGAAAAACAAATAGTTCAACAAAAGTACAAATAAAACTGTCTGGGCTGCCTCCCGGAGAGCGCTGCTTTAATAGGTCCCGCACGACCCTTCTGGTGTCAAGTAACTGGCGCGTCGAGCTCGTCGAAGCGCAAGACTTCAACGCGGTTGTCCGCTTCACTCGCCTCATGGTAATGCTTCACATATTGGCCATTCACCTTGAATCTGTGACCCTCGGAGTCTTCAAGTTCTACGGATCCAAATTTGGTGACAGCTGTCACCGTGTATGGACCACTCCATCTGGACTTCAGCTTGCCAGGAAATAGTCTCAACCGGGCATTGAACAGCAACACCTTCTGCCCCACATGAAACTCCCGAGGTAGGATTCTCTTGTCATGCCATCTCTTCGTCTTTTTCTTGTAAATGCGCGAGCTGTCATAGGCATTAAGCCTAAACTCCTCTAATTCATCTAGCTACAAAAGACGATTCTGACCACACAATTTAGGATCATAATTAAGCTCACGGATTGCCCACCAGGCCTTACATTCCAAAAAGCATTTCTCAACAGGTAAGTGACACGATTTCCCATAAACTAACCTATAGGGTGATGCACCAATTGGTGTCTTAAAGGCAGTTCTATAAGCCCATAATGTGTCATCTAGCTTAAGACTCCAGTCTTTCCGTGATTTAGAAACTACCTTGGACAAGATCTCTTTCAGCTCACGATTAGAGACCTCTACCTGACCACTAGTTTGGGGATGATACCCCAAACCACGCCGGTGTTGGACACCAACTCTAGACAGTATGGAAGTGAGTTTCTTTTCCTTAAAATGCATCCCCCCATCACTAATGACGACCCTAGGGACACCAAAACGGGGGAATATGATCTTTTTGAACATTTTTATCACGGTCTTACCATCACAATGAGGTGAAGCAATTGCCTCAACCCATTTTGACACATAGTCTACAGCTACTAAAATGTACCTGTTACCCTTACTGGATGGGAACGGTCCTTGGAAATCAATGCCCCAGACATCGAAGACCTCAACCTCTAGGATACCGTTTTGTGGCATCTCATGTCTCTTGGAAATGTTCTCTGATCGTTGGCAAGCATCACATGCTGAAACAAAAGACTTGGCGTCAGCAAACAAAGAGGGCCAGTAAAAACCAGACTGAAGTACCTTAGCCACGGTGCGCGATGGACCGTGGTGACCACCATATAAAGAGGAGTGACAGCCTTCCAGGACTATTTTGGTCTCCCACTGCGGAATACACCGTCTGTAGAGACCGTCTGCACATTCCTTAAACAAGTAAGGGTCATCCCAGAAGTACTGCTTAGCGTTATACAGAAAACGCTTCTTTTCTGGGATGAGAAAGGTCGGTGCAATACCTTGCCACCGACAACGAAGTTAGCTATATCTGCATACCAAGGTTCCTGGTCAACAATAGACGATATAACAAAGAATTAAAGTGTCGTCGGAAAAGAATCATCAATAGGTAGAGAATCTTCCCCTTCTTGTCGCATCGATCGCGACAAGTGATCAAACACAACGTTCTCAGCTCCTTTCTTGTCCTTAATCTGCAAATCAAACTCCCGAAGAAGGAGTATCCATCTCGATAGCAGCGGTTTAGCCTCCTTCTTAGCAAGGAGGTGCCTCAAAGCTGCATGGTCAGTAAAAACAGTGACTTCTGACCCAACTAAGTAAGTACGAAACTTCTCTAAGGCATAAACTACAAACAACAGCTCCTTCTCAATGGTAGTGTACTTCACTTGAGCCTCATCCAGAGTTCGGCTCGCATAGTAAATAGCATTCAAGGCTTTGTCTTTCCTCTGGCCTAGCACCGCTCCTAGTGCATAGTCACTCGCGTCGCACATGATCTCAAACGGCAAGTCCCGGTTGGGAGGTTGTATGATCGGCGCGGAGACTAAGGCCTCGCTTTAACCTTGTTAAAAGCGAGAAAGACAAGCATCGATAAACACAAAAGGGGCATCTTTAAGCAACAAATGTGTAAGTGGTTTAGCAATTTTGGAGAAATCCTTGATAAACCAGCGATAAAAGCCGGCGTGACCAAGGAAGCTCCTCACCCCTTAACATTAACAGGAGGTGGTAATTGCTGAATCACTTCCACCTTTGCTTTATCAACTTCTATTCCCCTATCCGAAACTAAGTGCCCTAAGACAACTCCCTCGTTGACCATAAAGTGGCACTTCTCCCGATTCAAAGACAAGGTTAACCTCAATACAAATACCGCAACACTTTCTCAAGGTTAGACAGACATCGGAAAAATCACTTCCATATACGCTAAAGTCATCCATAAAAACTTCCATGATAGACTCAATATACTCTGAAAATATCCCCATCATACACCTTTGGAAGGTGGCGGGGGCATTGCACAAACCAAAAGGCATTCTCGCGATACGCAAAAACGCCCTTGGGACGGTAAAAGTAGTCTTGGCCTCGATCGTGCGGTGGATAGGGATCCGAAAGAACCCCGAATACCCATCTAAATAGCGAGAAAAACTTATGAGAAGCTAACCTTTCTACCATTTGATCAATAAAAGGAAGGGGAAAGTGATCTTTCTTGGTGGCGGCATTCACCTGTCTGTAGTCTATGCACATCCGCCAACCAGTCACTACTCGGGTAGGTATTAATTCATTCTTCTCATTCTTAACTACGGTTGTCCCTCCTTTCTTCGGACTACCTGTCTGGGCTTACCCATCTAGAATTACCTACGAATAAATAATACCGCATCCAAAGCCTTCATTACCTCGGCCATCACAACATCCTGCATCTTCTCGGTTCAAATTTGCGCCGACCACCGCTGCAAGGTTTGTGATCCTCCTCCAGCTCTATCCTGTGCATACAAATATCGGGGCTAATACCCGTGATATCATCAAGTGAATAGCCCATTGCTTTCCTGTTTTTCTTAAGTACACTAACAAAGAGGTCACCGATCATCACTAAGCTTGGCACTAACGATGACCGATATCGCCTCTGTATCGTCTAGAAAAGCATATTTAAGATGAGATGGGAGAGGCTTACGTTCCGGTACCTTTACCTCAATGGAGCAAAGAGTGCGATCATTTGTTCCACCCGCTCCCGTCATGCTCATCTAAATCATCAACAAGCAAATCCAACGCAGCGTCATCGTCGTGCCTGGCTATCCGCACACTCATCAAAAAGCATGAGAGCTTCCAAAGGGGTCCTTCATAAAAGAACCCGACCAGAAGTCATAAATAGACTCATCAATGATATCGACCGAATAGCATGTGTCCTCTATCATTGGGTGGGCTAGAGTCTTGGGCAAACCGAATGTGATAGCGTCATCCCCTCTGCGAGAGTCGACGCCCCCCGTCGACATCAATAACGGCCCACCGTACAAAGGAATGGTCTTCCTAAGATGATTTGGGTCCGGGTGTCCTCACTATATCCAAAACAATGAAATCTACTTTGGGGTGTAAAGCTTGCCTATTTTCACAGCACACATCCTCTAAGACACCTAAGGGCTTCCTAACGGATCTATCACCATCCGTAGGGTAATGTTAGTCACTTTGAAGTGACTCATCTTGATTTCTTGCAGACAAGAAGGGGCATGACACCGACACGCACCTAAATCGCAAAGGGCCTTATCAATAACCATATTACCTATGACACAGGTAATAGAAAAGCTGCCCTGTCTTTCATTTTTGGAGGGGCCTTATTCAACAAATAGTTACTAGACTCTTCCATAAATGAAATCGTCTCAAATTCACTCAAATTTCTCTTACGCGTTACAATATCTTTCATAAACTTAGAGTAAGTGGGTACCGAGTAACAAGTTCGAAAAAGGGACAATTACGAAGGTTCTTCACGATGTCCACAAACTTACCGTACTGTTGCCCGATCCTTGCGTCCTTCAGACGACTTGGGAAAGGTACCCTGGTAGCGATGAGCGGTCCTGAAACCTTTTCTTTACCCTTATCAATTCGTGACGTCTCCACAGCAGGGGAAGATGACACGGTGGCGGTACTAGATAGTAAATTGGAATTTCCGCCACTTACAAAGATCGGTCGAATACTTTTCTTTTGGTCGATCGACCAGTTTCTTCTTCAATTTCATTCGATCGACCTGTCTTGACACTCGATCGAGTGTCTTCTTCAGCATAATTACTCGATCGACCACCATTGTCACTCGATCGAGTGACTGGATGATTAGAACTGCTCGATCGAGTAGATGAGTTGCTCGATCGAGTGGTTACTGCACACGCAGCAAGTATTTCCTGCAAGAACTCGTCTAGATCATCATCTGAGTCATCTTTGGCTGCCAATACCTTGTCTTCTTCATGAGGAGGGTCATTTTGAAAGTTCATGGCACTGACTGGATCGCAAATTGGAAGAAACTTGGCTTGATCCGTCGCCTGTGTCAACTGTGCGACTTGTTCTTTCAATTCCGATATAACCGTTTCAGATTTCTGTGACATACTCATCATGATGGATTTCAAATCGGCAATTTCTTCTCTTGAAGAGGGAGAGACCGGTCGTGGTACTGGCGTAGGAAGGGTAGAAACGCTCTTTATCTCTTCATATAGCTGGGAGAAAGGAACTCCCTACTTGTACTTCTTGTAAGCAAGAGCACGCTCTATACTTGCTACACATTCGTAAAGGTCATGTCCTTCCTCGCCACATCTACCACATGGCTCTATAATCGTAGGCATATTGTCGACCAACCTTCGAAGCAACAGCTAATCTGCAAAACTGTCAAAACTTGCAGAAAATGAGATCAGCCTCAAGGAATAAATTCCTTGAGACAAAAGACAAACTTAATTTAAGCAACAAAATTGCGCCACCTCCCCGGCAACGGCGCCAAAATTTGACACGTCTGTCGCGTACCTGTCAAATATAACCAACTGGCTCTAACTAATATAGCTAGGGAAGTCGGGTCGATTCCACAGAGAGGTAGGAAATTGTCTGCTAAAACTAGGTTCGCCAAGGTAACCAATTTGGGGGTTTATAAAATGTGATTTCTAAACTAAGAGAATAAGGGAAAGAGAGATAAAAGAAGGAGTTTAACAGATAAAAGAGAATAGCTAAGACAAGCGGTTCACCATAATCATCTGGTCGAGTAATCTAGGTCCCAGGTCAATACAGTACGGTCTAAGGGGTAGCGAACGTCACCTTTCGGTCCTTAATTCACCCTAAAGTGTAAACAGTTTAACTTTCGCCCTCGCTGCAATACTCTATTGCTCGCTACTGGTCTGCCTCTTCCAACCTTTCGGTCCAGGTTAAGGTCCACTAAGAATAAGGGTCTAATTGCGTCGACTCAATTAGGCAATTACAATTATATGTAGCATTTAAACAACATAGACGGTACTAGCATTAACCTAGTAGTCGATTACTCTCCCTTCAAATCATGGGTCCCCTATAGTCTTAGCATAGGGAATTAGCTACTCATAATCATCGGATTAACAAAATCAATAACCAAACAATTAAAACTAAGCATGATGAATAATCTATTTGATTGAACAATTATAAAGTAAAGAGAGAAAAGGAATTAAAAGCAATAAATACGATTAGGAAATAAATAGATTGATAATACCGAATTCGAGTAGCAAGGTAGAGAATAGAAATCCAAAGAACAGTGACAGAGGTAACAGTCGAAATGTACGTAGTGAAGAGATGGGAGTAACGTGATGTTCTCCACAGTCTTATCTTTGCAAAATTGTCTTAAACCTAATCTATGGACTGATTACAAAAGCCCATAAAAGATTAGGCGAAATAAACAAAAGCACACGAAAACCCCTCGATCGAGTAAGATGATTACTCGATCGAACTCCAAGTCACTCGATCGAGCTAGAACTACCTCTCGATCGAGCACTGCTTGCTGAATCTCCTCGATCGACTCCTTAAACTGGTCGATCGACCAATCTTGAGTGTATAAAGCATTCGATCGAGCAGTAAACTACTCGATCGAGCTACATAGGCACGTAAGGACTTGAATTTCTTCCTTTACTCAGCTCATGCGTCCTCCAAGTGTAAGATTTCTAAGCTCCGGCTCCTTATTTCCCATGAATGCGTACAATTGGGACAATTAAGGCTTGATTTAGCTCCTCCTCGGTCAATTCCTGCAAATTACAATGAACGGGCCAAAGTAGAATATTCGGGGGTATTTGTAGCCAGATGCTACATAAAAAGCACAGAAATGCGTGTAAAAATGAGGTGAAAACCTTATATAAAAGACACGCATCAAGCGCTGTGAGGAGAGAAACCTTGTACTTAATTGGGAGAAGTGTCACTTCATGGTTACTGAAGGGGTGGTACTCGGTCATTTGGTGTCAGGTAAAGGTATCCAAATGGATAAAGCTAAGGTTGGGGTAATTGAGCAACTCCCGTACCCGGTTAATGTTAAAAGTGTGCGTAGTTTTCTTGGTCATGTAGGGTTCTATCCCCGCTTTATTAAGGATTTCTCTAAATTGCTCAACCTCTAACTCGGCTGCTTCATAAAGATACACCTTTTGTGTTTACTGATGAGTGTGTTAAGTCTTTTGACAGGATTAAACAAGCACTTATCTCAGCTCCCATAATCCGATCTCCGAATTGGAGCCTTCCTTTTGAGATTATGTGTGACGCTAGTGACTATGCAGTTGGAGATGTTTTGGGGCAAAGAAAAGATAAGGTGTTGCATGCTATTTACTATGCAAGTAAGACTCTTGATGATGCACAAATCTACTATGCTACCACGGAGAAGGAGCTTCTTGCAGTTGTCTATTCTTTAGACAAATTTAGAGCATATCTTGTTGGTTATAAAGTTATTGTTCATACTGACCATGCAGCATTAATGTATCTTTTAACTAAACAAGAAGCTAAACCACTACTTATTAGATGGATTTTATTATTGCAAGAATTTGATTTAGAAATTCGTGATAAGTCTGGTGCTGAGAATGTTGTTGCAGATCACTTGTCTAGATTGAGATTTGTAGGAAGAGAGATTTTGCCCATTGATGACTCTTTTCTAGATGACAATCTTCTAGCTGTAGCTGCAAACACTCCATGGTTTGCAGATTATGCCAATTACTTGGTAGGAGGTATCCTTCCTCTTGACTTGTCTTATCAGCAGAAGAAGAGATTTATGCATGATGTGAAACGGTATTTCTGGGATGATCCATATTTGTTCCGGGAGTGCGCAGACGGTATTTACAGACGATGTATTCTAGAGGGTGAGGTATGTGCCATCCTTTCTCATTGTCACTCTTCTTCTTATGGTGGTCATCATGGTCCTTCTAGGACATTTGTTAAGGTAATGCAATCGGGTTTCTTTTGGCCTACTATCTTGAAAGATGCTACTACTTTTGTCCGTTCTTGTGATGCGTGTCAGAGAACAGGTAATATTTCGCAAAGGCATGAGATGCTTTAAACTAGAATCTCAGAGGTGGAGATTTTTGATGTTTGGGGCATTGATTACCAAGGGCTATTCCCTACTTCTCATGGGAATCAATATATACTAGTAGCTGTAGATTATGTTTCTAAATGGGTGGAGGCAATTACCACGCCCACTTGTGATGCTAAATCTGTTGTTAAGTTGTTTCAGAAGATTATCTTTCCACGGTTTGGAGTGCCTCGCGCGGTGATTAGTGATGGAGGAAAGCATTTCAATGAACGTCATCTTAATTCTTTGTTGAAGAAATATGGCGTTACGCACCGTAGAGGATTGGCATATCATCCTCAAACCAGTGGACAAGTGGAGGTTTCCAACGGAGAATTGAAATAAATCTTGGAGAAGATAGTGAGCAAGAATAGAAAAGATTGGAGTCGGAAGCTTGATGACACCTTGTGGGCTTATCGTACTGCATACAAGACGCTGATTGGAGCATCACCTTACCGTTTAGTCTATGGCACATCTTGCCATTTACCTGTGGAGCTTGAGTACAAGGCTATGTGGGCCATAAAGGAGCTGAATATAGACACCTCACTGGTGGGTGAGAGAAGATTGATGCAGTTGAATGAGCTTGATGAGTTTCGACTGCATGCCTATGATAGTGCTCAAGTATACAAAGAACGAACGAAGAAGTGGCATGACAAGCATATTTTGCATAGGGAATTTCATGTCGGTGAAAAGGTATTGCTATTTAACTCTCGTTTGCGTTTGTTCTCAGGTAAGCTAAGAAGTAGATGGTCTGGACCGTTCATTGTTGTTGAAGTGAACAAATTTGGGTCAGTTACACTGCAAACTGACAAAGGTGAGACTGTCAAAGTGAATGGGCAATGATTGAAAATTTACTACGAAGGTGCTCTTATTGGGGTAATAGAGGTCGTTGACCTCTTTGCCATTGATTCCTCTCACTGATGAGGTAATACGGTCGTGCAGGACCGCTTAAACCAGCGCTACCGAGAGGCAGCTTGGAAATTAAAATGTCATAATTTGTAATTTAGGACTTTAATTTAATTATCGTATTTTTAATTAAGCTTTTTCATTAGTTTTGAGAGATGTGAGGATGAGGGGATTTAATGTGTTTCAAGTATTTTGTAGTGAATGACGGATTTTCAAGCTGTATGCTATCATTAAACGAAAAAAGAGGCTGTCAACTGGTGCCTCGATCGAATGCAGGTAGGCTCGATCGAGGAACCAGCGTGCTCGATCGAGTGTCGTCAAGACTCGATCGAGGAATCATGGGAATAATTAAAATTTTTAAATGTCGCAAGTTGGCATGTTTGGATTTTGGTGTCTCGATCGAGTGAGGGTTGGCTCGATCGAGGAACCAACTTTGAACCGGGTTCCGCGTTTTGAACCGGTTGGGTTTTCCTCCTCTTTTCTCATATTATTTCTAATTCTTCTTCATTCCGTCAATTTCCCTTATTCTTTCTACCATTGTTTATCATTCTCCTCTCTCAAATACTTCACTATCATCATGAAATCTTCATTAAAATTTGTGTTTAGTTGCTTGCTAGTGATTTAAATCACTCCTTTGTGCTTATTTGTGAGTTTCATTGCCTTTATTGTTCAAGTAAGTCCCGTTTTTCCCCAATATTGGTCCGAAAATTTGGCTTTTTCTTGCTTAAATATTGTGTTTATTGCCTTGAATCTTCCATTGCTCATATACAATTGCTATTTCCTTGCTTATTAGCCCTTTATTTGTTGAATTAAATGCCTAATTCGCTAATTTGGGAATTAGGGTTCATAAATTTCGGGTTCAACTTTAGCATCAAATTGGTTAGAAATTATTTTCTTATGCTTGGAATCTTCACTATTTGTTATATAATTGCAGTTCCCTTGCCTTTTAAATAGTTTGTGTGTGATTTTCGGTCTCAAAATCGAATTTTCCGACTCATGTTGTCTTAAAAACGTGAACTGTTTTGGGCAATTAAATTGGTTTGTGATTGTATACTTGTCTTTTTGCAGGTATGTCAACTAGTGGACAAGGAAGTAAAAGGCCACGGGAGAGGCGCGCTCCCGTTCGTCAGCCGGAGGTAGTAGTGTCTTCCGAGGAGGAAGATGATGAATTACTACCGATCGACGAATTCCCTTTTATTGAAGTTCGGGACAAGGAACAACGAGACAAATTCGTGGTATTGATGTCTAAGGCTATGCATCCTACTTTGTGTGTAGATCGCAAAATTTTGCGAACTTTAAAGATTGATGAGATAATGTTTGGCATGTTTGTTGAGATTGGGTTGCAGGGTCTCTTTCTTATGAAGGAACTATCATATCGTGCCTTGACTCTTGAGTTTTTGAGTTCTTATGCTTATTTTCCGGTGGACCATTTAATCCGTTTCAGGTTGGTTAATGTTGAACGGTCTTTAACTTTTGACCGTCTTTCTGAGATATTAGGCATTGATAAGCATACTACCGGTGATTTTGTATAATGGTACTGGGTTGTCTGTTGTCCGATTTTTTCCATTGTTTACGGGTTTTACGGATGCAGATGTGAGTTGTATGTCTTTACTTGACGTCCAACATGTTTGTCTTAGGCTTTTCTTGCGGTATTTGAGTTATCTGTTATATGGGAGACATGATGGGAGTAAGGCCTCTTCCTTAGAGGTCTTGAATTTGGCTAGCTACCTTAACCCCTTTCAGGAAGCTACTTTCCAGTTTTCTCCCCCTGCACTCGTTTGCCAGGCCCTTGACCTCATGACTGGGAGATATGCAGATTTAGATTGCGGTGCCATTGTTACTAGGATTGTTAGGGTTCTATGTGGTTTTGAGGATAATGATCCCTATGAGCCTATGTAGGACCCTAAGCCGTTGGTAGATGATGATTATCTACGCTATGACATTTCTTACCTTGACATTCGGGGTGGAACATATCACTATTGGAAAGTGCGTGGTCAGTTCTATATGCTTTTGCCTAATGTTCGTTTGTCGGATATTGCACCTCTTGAGGAGAGTGAAACTAGGTTGAGACATGCCCCTGTCACCTATCTGATTCTAGAAGAGCTTCTGGTTAGTTTACCTGGTTTTAGTACTACTGCTACTACGGGTGGGCGTCGGAGACGTCGTCAGCCTGCCACTCACTTGCTTGGTTCTTACCAGCCCCGTCTTCCTCCTCCTCCTCCTCCTCCTCCTACTACTACTACATCCTTTCCCTCCTACGATTATCACATTGACCCAGTCCTTGAGAGAGAGGTGAGGGTACATGAGGGTATCGACACCGCTTTGACACAGCGGCGTTTGTGGGAGCAGATGGAGGCCGTTACTCATTCTGGGGGGGGTCAGTACACGGGTACTTCTCCGAGTTTCTACACCACACCTGGTGATGATAGCCGTGTTTTCGACCTTTACGGTGTGACCCCTGTCGAGTTTGGGCAGTTTAGTACGGAGTATGGCGTTCTGGGTCGCCCCTTTTACACTCCTGTACATCCCCACCAGCATACCAGTGTTTTTCCAGAGGATATTGGTGTTCCTGTTTCACAAAGAGGGCCTTTTGGCCAGTTTGCAGCTTCTACTTCTGCTGCAGCAGCTTTTCTTTGAGGTGGCCGTACTAGAGGCCGTGGTAGACGAGCTGGTCGTGCTAGAGGCCGTGGGGGTCGAGTTGAGGACCCCGAGTTGTTGGCCATGTTTGAGGAGATTGATGGCTTTGATGATGCCAATGTTGATGATGATGATGGGGCGCAGTAGTAACAACTGGTCACTATATCCCTCACTTTCCAGCTGGTTTGGGGGAGTCTTTGCTACACAGCTGGTATTATCTTTCTTTGTTTTTCTTTTTGTTGTATTTCTTATTTTCCATCTTCCCTTTGTTAGTAGTTTTCTTTAGGTTGCTGGATTTTCTGTGTGATTGCTATGCTGTAGGCGTCACAATGAGGACACTGTGACATTTAGGTTTGGGGGTGAGTATTTATTTCTGTTGTGTGTTTATTTATCGTTGTCTATGTTTAAAAAAAATCCATAAAATTTGAAAAATTTATAAAATACAAAAATATGTTTTTATTTATTTTGAGTCGAGTCTTGGTGAATTGTTTAGCAATGATGATAATTTGCTTTGTCTTTGCATTTGAATCCCATTTAGTTTTCCATGTACATTATTTTGACATGTTAGCTATGATAAACAAAGCTCTTAACTCAAGTCTTGACCGTCACAATATGCCTTATGCCGAGTAAATTTGACTATATTTTGTTGGTAAACCACTTAAATTTCTGAGGTCTATAGAGCTTCCTAGGCCAGGGACTTTAATAAACTGGTCTCATTTGTTATTTAGGCTAAAGAGTGTGGTCTCCTTGTGGAATATGTAATATCAAACTGCATAAGTGTGACATTAGTTTCCTAGCTTTTTGCGCATTCATATGATTAAGTACATGAGGAAAGGCGATTCTTATTGTTCAAATATGCCATACATTACCCTGTTTTGTTAGCCAGTTTGAACCATGTAGCCATTTCATATCCTATTTCATAGCTACATTCTAGAATTTGCCTACCTTTTCGGGACAGTCGCAGTTGCTTGAGTCTTATGTTATTATAGCTACTTTGGTTGGGTTGGGACTTTTATGTCATGTGGGTTGTAGCTTTAATTTTGGTAGCAATGGTGTTTATCTCCTATGTTGAAAAAATAAGAGTATTATGAAGCAAAGAAAAAGAAAAGAAAAAAATAAATAGAAAAAAAAAAATTCGAAAATTCCGAAAAAGAAAAAAAAAGAAGAAAAAAAAGAATTGCTTCATCAATTTTGTTAGGAGATCATAAATGGTAAATACTAGAGTTTAATGCACTTTTGGAGAGTTTTTACATTCTCTCATGTATTGTCAAAGTTGAGATGATTTCTCTAGTTGGATGGTTGTATTATATTTTATTAGATTTGGTTATTGGTTTAGCGCTGCGACTACCGTCTTAGCCTCACATATCCATACGTGCTTTTTTCACAAACCACTTCTATACCCATGCCCATTGGCCACCATTTTGTCCTTGATACATGTACTTAGTCTGTGTTGTGAGTGCGTACTAGTTGGAGAAACTACTATCACACTAGATTGCATGCATGTTTTATAAGTTGAGTGAGTGTCTTTATTCTTTCTATCTTACATATATCTCACCCCTTATCAGTGCATGAGTGAAACTGCGACAATCCAACAAAATTTTCTTGCAAGGTTGAAATGTATTTGGCTGAGTCTCGTTATCATGTCACATCTTTAGTTGAGCTGCGTTAATCTATTACACGTGCCTTTGAATTTGTTTTATCGGCACAATTTTTAGTCATTACTTTGTTATAGATATGGATAGCTGGGATTTGTATGTGCCTAGACATTTGCTCTGAGTTATTCATTCACCATTTGTATGTTAGTCTTTTGTATGGTTTGATTGCTTTGCTTGAGGACAAGCAAAGGTTTGGTTTGGGGGAGTTTGATGTATCACTTTTATAACTCCTTTCATATCTTTTTATATACCGTTTCTGTGCCTTTATGTCATTTATATGCCCTTTTATAGTGAATTGTCGATACTGCCGCTATTTTATATTTTAATGCAGAAATGACGCATTACGAGGTGAATCGAGCTATGATGAGCATTACGGATATGGCATAGTGGAATACACGAAGCATGGCACGAGGAACGAGGGGACTTGAAGATACGAAGTGAAGGAAAGACGAGAACAAGCTGTGAAGCTGGTTCCTCGATCGAGTGCATTGAGGCTCGATCGAGTAATCGTCCTCTATCGAGTGACCTCAGGCTCGATCGAGGATCCTTGTTGACAGATTAATTTCCGTAATTTCCTAAAACACTTATTTTGCAATATAAATTCAAAACTCGTAGATTTTATTAGGGTACGCTTTTATTTACTTTCAGACGGCTGGAAACTTGTTTTAGCTTTGATACTTGCTTCTTAATCTTTTCTTGGTTATTACTACGGTACTATTCATTCCTCATTAATTAATCCATTCAAGTTTTATGCTTTTAATTAATTATTGTTATTTCATATCTTTAATCATACATTCAATTATAATTATTTTTATTGTTAGATCTAATATGAGTAGCCAAATTTTTCATCTAGGATGAAGGGGATCTAGGTAAATTAGAAAGGGGAATATTAATTGATTGCTAGTAACATCGCATGAATTATCGTTTGATTGTTGTTCTTATTCTAGTTAATTGATTTAGGACTGAATTGATAACTAGTGTAGCGAATTAATACTTTCATCGACAGGGTTAGAATTAATATAGGCTGCGATAATCAAATATATTGTGTCTAATAATAGCGATTGCATGTTAGATTTGATCTAAAGGACATAAACAGAATTAATCAATCTTGTGACCTTAGATAATTTGATTGACCTAGCAATTGATTAAGAAACCTCATATAATTGACCTAGTGAACCGGAAATCCTAGACCTTTAATATTATTTTTATAAACCATTTATTTACTCGTTATTAGTTGATAGATAACAAACAAACCAAAACCCCCAAGAAAACGGTTACCTTCAGACGATCTAAATATTAGTAAACTGATTATTACCGCCTCCCTGTGGATTCGATACCTGTCCTACCGCTAGCTATTTTGTTAGTACTGAGATAGATTTATTTTGATATTGGTGATACGACTTTATCCTTATCAAATTTGGCGCCGTTGCTGGGGAGCAACAATTATCTTGTTTGTTTTTGTTTATTTGTCTTTTTGTCTCAGGGAACTTAGTTGCTTGAGACCATTCTCACACTTTTCTTGTTAGTTTCTTGTATTCCCAGGTCATCTAGGTCTGAGATTCTTCCATTAGATCCCGAACCAGAGAAGACTTTTCGCTACAGACGGAAATTTCAGCAAGAAGTGCGTCAAGTAGAAGACTTGAGTATACTTGACATTGAGACGGAGCACTCTATTGTTTCGGATGATCATTCCTACGAAGAGGACGAAATTTCCGACCATGAAATTCCGGTTGAAGTTCATATTCCTGAGATTACCATCATGCCTACTCTAGCTAGTCACTCTGAGCCTACCTTGGCTTCCATCCGCAAAGGATTCAAGCTTCCTACTACTGATAATGGCACCTTTGAAATTCGTCCATCTTACATCAACTTGGTGGAGCGAAATTTATTTGGAGGGGCAACTGCCGAGGATCCTGCGACACATATGGAGAAATTTATCACTTATTGTTGTTCCATCCCTTTAACAGCTGGAGTGACACAAGATCAGGTAAAGCAGGTGCTCTTTCCCTTTTCTCTGAAGGATGGAGCTGCAGAATGGTTGAGAGACTTAGATATGGCTGATCAGGGAGTAACTGACTGGAATACTTTAGCTCTTGCTTTCTATAAGAGGTAATTTCCACCTCAGAAGACCAATGCTTTGAGAAATCAGATTACTAGCTTCAAGCAGACAGCCACAGAAGATTTGAATGAAGCGTGGGTTCACTTCAAGAGATTAGTGCGTTCGGTCCCCCATCATGGTTTTGAGAAGTGGTTTCTTTGTAACCAATTATATAATAGGTTATATGATGATCACCGTGATTTATTGGGTTCTTCAGCTAATGGGAAATTTCATGACAACACTACATCTGATGGCGCATGGAAATTAATTGATCATATTTCTACTCATACTGCAAAGTATGGAAATCCAAGGGGTAGTGTCCGTGGAAGTGGGGGAGATAGTGGTATTGCAGCACAACTGGAGGCTCCTTCTGCCCAAATTGCTGAGATGAAGACTACCCAATCATTGGGAAGTAGAGAGAGATATCATGCTATGAGTCAACAACAAGAGGAGTCTTATGCTAGATGTGGATTAGACGGTCATAATGGAGCTGAGTGTTTGAGCACATTGGAGCACGTTAATGCTTGTCAGTCTTACAGACACGGTACACAAGGCACACCTTTCTCCAACTTTTACAATGAAAGAATGAAGGAGCACCATTTCCTTCAATGGTCTAGTCAGAATGTGCAAAATCCACAGCAGCAACAACCACAAAAGAATACTTATATCCCTCCCAACAATCGTGGTAATCAGCCGCAAGGGGGATATCAAAGGCAAAATCAAGGAGGTCAGCAGTTTAACAATCAATATCAACAACCACTTTAACAAACTCCTCAACAAGCTCCAAACAGTGAGATGACAGAGTTGCGCAATCTTTTGCAATAGACTTTGTCAATGCAGCAAAAGCAGACGACTCAAATCCCTGAGCTGATTGACCATAATAAGATGTTGGATACTCAGGTGGCTCAGATGGCAATTCAAAATCCTTCAAAACAGCCCGGAGGTCTTCCTCCTCAAGGTAAATAAGCTCACGAGCAAGCTAATGTCATTCAATTGAGGAGCGGCAGCACATATGAAAATCCGGAGCTGTAAAACCATGATGAAGAATTGCCCACTACTGATAATGAGGTACCTTATATGCATCCTAAGGGATTAGGTAATTTGGAGCTAAGTGATGATGAAAAAGAAGCTGACGAAGTTGAAACACGAGCTGAGAATAAAATTGAAAAAAATAAAAAAGACGAATCTGCTAAGGTTCCTCGATCGAGTGACACCAGGCTCGATCGAGGAACTTCCGTGCTCGATCGAGTGACATCAGGACTCGATCGAGGATCCACTCTGGCAGATGAAGGTGTTTCAAAAAGTGATTCTAAAGCCAAGCAAGCCAAGCCGATTACTATTTCACTACCTTTTCCTTATCGTCAACAAAATTCTAAGCTGGATAAGCAGTTTGGTAAGTTTATGGAGGTAGTGAAGAACTTACAGGTAAGTGTTCCTTTTACCGAGTTAATTACTCAAGTGCCGGCTTATGCAAAGTTCATGAAGGAGATTTTGACAAGGAAACGATCCTTTGATGCGGTGGAAACCATTGCTTACACTCAAAAGTGCAGCGTCATGTTGCAAGTTAATTCACCACCCAAGTTAAAGGATCCAGGGAGTTTTTCTATCCCTTGTCATATTGGTCATCTTGCTATTAGTAAAGCTCTTTGTGATTTAGGAGCTAGCGTTAGTGTCATGCCTTTTTCTATTTGTAAGAAATTAAATATGGGCCAAATGAGTGTTACTAATATGACTTTGCAGATGGCTGATAGATATGTTAAACACCCACTGGGGGTGTTGGAGGATGTTCCCGTTCGAATTGGGAAATTCTTTATTCCCGTAGATTTTGTTGTCTTAGACATGGATGAGGACAACCAAATCCCTGTCATCTTGGGTAGACCATTCCTTCACACAACAGGGGCGGTTATAGATGTTAGGCAAGGGAGACTGACTTTAGCTGTGGGGGATGATACTATTGTTTTTAACTTAGAAAAAGCTTTAAAACATCCCATGATAGAAGAAACTTGTCATAGTATTGATGTTGTCGATTTTATTATTGATGAGTGTCTTTATATGTGTTTAAACAGGGATCCTCTAGAGATCGCCCTTGTTTCAGATTCAGCTGCTCAGACGGGTTCATGGAGTCCTGAAGTTGATGAGATTGAGAGACTGCTAACCAGAGAGGAATGCCCCCATCAAAAGGTATACAGTTTGGGTATCTCACCTAAGGTAACTGAGGTAAAGAAACCTGAACTAAAACCCCTTCCCTCTCATCTTAAGTATGAATTTCTTGATGACTTTGAAATGAACCCAGTAATTGTCAATGCTAGCCTAACTGAAGGTCAACTTTCTGTTTTGTTGACCGTTTTGAGAACTCATAAAAAGGCCATTGGGTATAGCATTGATGACTTACAAGGCATTAGTCCTTACTTTTGTATGCATCGTATTCACTTGGAAGAAGGACACAAGCCTAGTGCACAGGGTCAGAGACGACTAAATCCTCCAATGCAGAAGGTGGTAAGGAAAGAGGTACAAAAATTACTAGATGCTGTCATTATTTTCTCTATATCTGATTCTAAATGGGCCAGTCCTGTCCAAGTTGTACCCAAGAAGGGAGGTACTACAGTAGTAAAGAACGATAAAAATGAATTAATTGCTACTAAACTTGTTACAGGTTGGAGGATGTGTATTGATTATAGGAAGTTGAACACAACTACTACGAAAGACCATTTCCAACTTCCTTATACTGACCAAATGTTAGAGAGATTAGTCTGCCATAGTTATTTCTGTTACCTAGATGGCTACTCCAGTTTCTTTTAGATACCCATTCATCCTGACGATCAGAAAAAGTCTACTTTCACATGTCCTTATGGTGTATTTGCTTATAGGAGGATGCCCTTTGGTTTATGTAATGCCCCAACTACCTTTCAGCGGTGTATGATGGCCATATTTTCTGATTACATAGAGTCTATTATGGAATTCTTTATGGATGATTTCAGCATTTATGGTACTGACTTTGATGTTAGCTTGAGAAACTTGACTAAAGTTTTGCAGCGTTGTGAGGAGAGTAACCTTGTACTTAATAGGGAGAAGTGCCACTTCATGGTTACTGAAGGGGTGGTACTCGGTCATTTGGTGTCAGGTAAAGGTATCCAAGTGGATAAAGCTAAGGTTGGGGTAATTGAGCAACTTTCGTACCCGGTTAATGTTAAAAGTGTGTGTAGTTTTCTTGGTCATGCAGGGTTCTATCGCCGCTTTATTAAGGATTTCTCTAAAATTGCTCAACCTCTAACTCGGCTGCTTCATAAAGATACACCTTTTGTGTTTACTGATGAGTGTGTTAAGTCTTTTGACAGGATTAAACAAGCTCTTATCTTAGCTCCCACAATCCGATCTCCGGATTGGAGCCTTCCTTTTGAGATTATGTGTGACGCCAGTGACTATGCAGTTGGAGCTGTTTTGGGGCAAAGAAAAGATAAGATGTTGCATGCTATTTACTATGCAAGTAAGACTCTTGATGATGCGCAGATCAACTATGCTACCACGGAGAAGGAGCTTCTTGCAGTTGTCTATTCTTTAGACAAATTTAGAGCATATCTTGTTAGTTCTAAAGTTATTGTTCATACAGACCATGCATCATTAATTTATCTTTTAACTAAACAAGAAGCTAAACCACGACTTATTAGATGGATTTAATTATTGCAAGAATTTGATTTAGAAATTCGTGATAAGTCTGGTGCTGAGAATGTTGTTGCAGATCACTTGTCTAGATTGAGATTTGCAGGAAGAGAGATTTTTCCCATTGATGACTCTTTTCCAGATGACCATCTTCTAGCTGTAGCTGCAAACACTCCATGTTTTGCAGATTATGCCAATTACTTGGTAGGAGGTATCCTTCCTCTTGACTTGTCTTATCAGCAGAAGAAGAGATTTATGCATGATGTGAAGCGGTATTTCTGGGATGATCCATATTTGTTCCGGGAGTGCGCATACGGTATTTACAGACGATGTATTCCAGAGGGTGAGGTACGTGCCATCCTTTCTCATTGTCACTCTTCTTCTTATGGTGGTCATCATGGTCCTTCTAGGAAATTTGCTAAGGTAATGCAATCGGATTTCTTTTGGCCTACTATCTTGAAAGACGCTACTACTTTTGTCTGTTCTTATGATGTGTGTCAGAGAACAGGTAATATTTCGCAAAGGCATGAGATGCCTTAAACTGGAATCTAAGATGTGGAGATTTTTGATGTTTGGAGCATTGATTACCAAGGGCCATTCCCTACTTCTCATGGGAATCAATATATACTAGTAGCTGTAGATTATGTTTCTAAATAGGTGGAGGTAATTGCCACCCCCACTTGTGATGCTAAATCTTTTGTTAAGTTGTTTCAGAAGATTATCTTTCCACGGTTAGGAGTGCCTCGCGCGGTGATTAGTGATGGAGGAAAGCATTTCAATGAACGTCATCTTAGTTCTTTGTTGAAGAAATATGGCGTTACGCACCGTAGAGGATTGGCATATCATCCTCAAACCAGTGGACAAGAGGAGGTTTCTAACAGAGAATTGAAACAAATCTTAGAGAAGGTAGTGAGCAAGAATACAAAAGATTGGAGTCGGAAGCTTGATGACACCTTGTGGGCTTACCGTACTGCATACAAGATGCCGATTGGAGCATCACCTTACTGTTTAGTCTATGGCAAATCTTGCCATTTACCTGTGGAGCTTGAGTACAAGGCTATGTGGGCCATAAAGGAGCTGAATATGGATCCCTCACTGGTGGGTGAGAGAAGATTGATGCAGTTGAATGAGCTTGATGAGTTTCGACTGCATGCCTTTGATAGTGCTCAAGTATACAAAGAACGAACGAAGAAGTGGCACGACAAGCATATTTTGCAAAGGGAATTTCATGTCGGTGAAAAGGTATTGCTATTTAACTCTCGTTTGCGTTTGTTCCCAGGTAAGCTAAAGAGTAGATGGTCTGGACCATTCATTGTTGTTGAAGTGAACAAATTGGGGTCAGTTACACTGCAAACTGACAAAGGTGAGACTTTCAAAGTGAATGGGCAACGATTGAAAATTTGCTACGAAGGTGCTCATATTGGGGTAATAGAGGTCGTTGACCTCTTTGCCTTTGATTCCTCTCACTGATGAGGTAATACGGTCGTGCGGGACTGCTTAAACCAGCGCTACCGAGAGGCAGCTCGGAAATTGAAATGTAATAATATGTAATTTAGGACTTTAATTTAATTATCGTATTTTTAATTAAGCTTTTTCATTAGTTTTGAGAGATGTGAGGATGAGGGGATTTAATGTGTTTCAAGTATTTTGCAGTGAATGACGGATTTTCAAGCTGTATGCTATCATTCAACGAAAAAGGAGGTTGTCAACTGGTGCGTCGATCGAGTGCAGGTAGGCTCGATCGAGGAACCAGCGTGCTCGATCGAGTGTCGTCAAGACTCGATCGAGCAACCAGGGGAGTAATTAAAATTTTTAAATGTCGAAAGTTGGCATGTTTGGATTTTGGTGTCTCGATCGAGTGAGGGTTGGCTCGATCGAGGAACCAACTTTGAACCGGGTTCCGCGTTTTGAACCGGTTGGGTTTTCCTCCTCTTTTCTCATATTATTTCTAATTCTTCTTCATTCCGTCAATTTCCCTTATTCTTTCTACCATTGTTTATCATTCTCCTCTCTCAAATACTTCACTATCATCATGAAATCTTCATTAAAATTTGTGTTTAGTTGCTTGCTAGTGATTTAAATCACTCCTTTGTGCTTATTTGTGAGTTTCATTGCCTTTATTGTTCAAGTAAGTCCCGTTTTTCCCCAATATTGGTCCGAAAATTTGGCTTTTTCTTGCTTAAATATTGTGTTTATTGCCTTGAATCTTCCATTGCTCATATACAATTGCTATTTCCTTGCTTATTAGCCCTTTATTTGTTGAATTAAATGCCTAATTTGCTAATTTGGGAATTAGGGTTCATAAATTCCGGGTTCAATTTTAGCATCAAATTGGTTAGAAATTGTGTTCTTATGCTTGGAATCTTCACTATTTGTTATATAATTGCAATCCCCTTGCCTTTTAGATGGTTTATGTGTGATTTTTGGTCTCAAAATCGAATTTTCCGACTCATGTTATCTTAAAAACGTGAACTGTTTTGGGCAATTAAATTGGTTTGTGATTGTATACTTGTATTTTTGCAGGTATGTCAACTAGTGGACAAGGAAGTAAAAGGCCACGGGAGAGGCGCGCTCTCGTTCGTCAGCCGGAGGTAGTAGTGTCTTCTGAGGAGGAAGATGATGAATTACTACCGATCGACGAATTCCCTTTTTTTCAATTTTGGGACAAGGAACAACGAGACAAATTCTTGGTATTGATGTCTAAGGCTATGCATCCTACTCGGTGTGTTGATCGCAAAATTTTGCGAACTTTAAAGTTTGATGAGATAATGTTTGGCATGTTTGTTGAGATTGGGTTGCAGGGTCTCTTTCTTATGCACGAACTATCATATCGTGCCTAGACTCTTGAGTTTTTGAGTTCTTATGCTTATTTTCTGGTGGACGATTTAATCCGTTTCAGGTTGGTTAATGTTGAACGATCTAACTTTTGACCGTCTTTCTGAGATATTAGGCATTGATAAGCATACTACCGGTGATTTGTATAATGGTATTGGGTTGTCTGCTGTCCGATTTTTTCCATTGTTTACGGGTTTTGCGGATGCAGATGTGAGTTGCATGTCTTTACTTGACGTCCAACATGTTTGTCTTAGGCTTTTCTTACGGTATTTGAGTTATCTGTTATATGGGAGACATGATAGGAGTAAGGCCTCTTCCTTAGAGGTCTTGATTTTGGCTAGCTACCTTAACCCCTTTCAGGAAGCTTCTTTCCATATTTCTCCCCCTGCACTCATTTGCCAGGCCCTTGACCGCATGACTGGGAGATATGCAGATTTAGATTGCGGTGCCATTGTTACTAGGATTGCTAGGGTTCTATGTGATTTTGAGGGTAATGATCCCTATGAGCCTATGGAGGACCCTGAGCCGTTGGTAGATGATGATTATCTACGCTATGGCATTTCTTACCTTGACATTCGGGGTGGGACATATCACTATTGGAAAGTGCGTGGTCAGTTCTATATGATTTTGCCTAATGATCGTTTGTCGGCTATTGCACCTCTTGAGGAGAGTGAAGCTAGATTGAGACCTGCCCTTGTCACCTATCTGATTCCAAATGAGCTTCTGGTTAGTTTACATGGTTCTAGAACTACGGCTACTACTGGTGGGCGTCGAAGACGTCGTTAGCTTGCCACTAACTTGCCTGGTTCTTACCAGCCCCGTCCTCCTCCTCCTACATCCTTTCCCTCCCATGGTTATCACTTTGACCCAGTCCTTGAGAGAGAGGTGAGGGTACATGAGGGTATCGACACCGCTTTGACACAGCGGCGTTTGTGGGAGCAGATGGAGGCCGTTACTCTTTCTGGGGGGGGGAGGGGGGTCAGTACACGGGTACTTCTCCGAGTTTCTACACCACACCTGGTGATGACAGCCGTGTTTTCCAGCCTTACGGTGTGACCCCTGCAGAGTTTGGGTAGTTTAATAAGGAGTATGGCGCTCTGGGTCGCCCCTTTTACACTCCTGTACGTCCCCACCAGTCTACCAGTGTTTTTCCAGAGGATGTTGGTGTTCCTGTCCACAAAGAGCGCCTTTCGGCTAGTTTGCAGCTTCTACTTCTGCTGCAGCAGCTTTTCCTGGAGGTGGCCGTACTAGAGGCCATGGTAGATGAGCTGGTCGTGCTAGAGGCCATGGGGGTCGAGTTCAGGACCCCGAGTTGTTGGCCATGTTTCAGTAGATTGATGGCTTTGATGAAGCCAATGTTGATGATGATGATGGTGCGCAGTAGTAACAGCTGGTCACTACATCCCTCACTTTCCATCTGGTTTGGAGGAGTCTTTGCTACACAGCTGGTATTATCTTTCTTTGTTTTTGTTTTTGTTGTATTTCTTATTTTCCCTCTTCCCTTTGTTATTAGTGTCCTTTAGGTTGCTGGATTTTCTATGTGATTGCTATGTTGTAGGCGTAACAATGAGGACACTGTGACATTTAGGTTTGGGGGAGAGTATTTATTGAAAAATTTATAAAATACGAAAACATGTTTTTATTTATTTTGAGCCGAGTCTTGGTGAATTGTTTAGCAATGATGATAATTTGCTTTGTCTTTGCATTTGAATCCCATTTAGTTATCCATGTACATTGTTTTGACATGTTAGCTATGATAAACAAAGCTCTTAACTCAAGTTTTTACCGTCACAATATGCCTTATGCCGAGTAAGTTTGACTATATTTTGTTGGTAAACCACTTAAATTTCTGAGGTCTATAGAGCTTCCTAGGCCAGGAACATTAATAAACTGGTCTCATTTGTTATTTAGGCTAAAGAGTGTGGTCTCCTTGTGGAATATGTAATATCAAACTGCATAAGTGTTACATTAGTTTCTTAGCTTTTTGCGCATTTATATGATTAAGTACATGACGAAAGGCGATTCTTATTGTTCAAATATGCCATACATTACCCTGTTTTGTTAGCCCGTTTGAACCATGTAGCCATTTCATATCATATTTCATAGCTACATTCTAGAATTTGCCTACCTTTTCGGGACAGTCGCAGTTGCTTGAGTCTTAAGTTATTATAGCAACTTTGGTTGGGTTGGGACTTTTATGTCATGTGTGTTGTAGCTTTAATTTTGGTAGCAATTGTGTTGATCTCCTATGTTGAAAAAAGAAGAGTATTATGAAGCAAAGAAAAAGAGAAGAAAAAAATAAATAGAAAAAAAAATTCGAAAATTCCGAAAAAGAAAAAAAAAAAAAAAAAAAAAAAAAAGAATTGCTTCATCAGTTTTGTTAGGAGATCATAAGTGGTAAATACTAGAGTCTAATGCACTTTTGGAGAGTTTTTACATTCTCTCATGTATTGTCAAAGTTGAGATGATTTCTCTAGTTGGATGGTTGTATTATATTTTATTAGATTTGGTTATTGGTTTAGCGCTGCGACTACCGTCTTAGCCTCACATATCCATACGGGCTTTTTGCACAAACCACTTCTATACCCATGCCCATTGGCCACCATTTTGTCCTTGATACATGTACTTAGTCTGTGTTGTGAGTGCGTACTAATTGGAGAAACTACTATCACATTAGATTGCATGCATGTTTTATAAGTTGAGTGAGTGTCTTTATTCTTTCTATCTTACATATATCTCACCCCTTATGAGTGCATGACTGAAACTGCGAGAATCCAACAAAATTGTCTTGCAAGGTTGAAAAGTATTTGGCTGAGTCTCGGTATCATGTCACATCTTGAGTTGAGCTGCGTTAATCTATTACCCGTGCCTTTGAATTTGTTTTATCGGCACAATTTTTAGTCATTACTTTGTTATAGATATGGATAACTGGGATTTGTATGTGCCTTGACATTTGCTCTGAGTTATTCATTCACCATTTTTATGTTAGTCTTTTGTATAGTTTGATTGCTTTGCTTGAGGACAAGCAAATTTTTGGTTTGGGGGAGTTTGATGTATCACTTTTATATACACTTTTATAACTCCTTTCATAGCTTTTTCTATACCGTTTTCGTGCCTTTATGTCATTTATATGCCCTTTTATAATGAATTGTCGATACTGCCGTTATTTTATGTTTTAATGCAGAAATGACGCATTACGAGGTGAATCGAGCTAAGATGAGCATTGCGGATATGGCATAGTGAAATACACGAAGCATGGCACGAGGAACGAGGGGGCTTGAAGATAAGAAGTGAAGGAAAGACGAGAACAAGATGTGAAGCTGGTTCCTCGATCGAGTGCATTGAGGCTCGATCGAGTAATCGTCCTCAAACGAGTGACCTCAGGCTCGATCGAGGATCCTTGTTGACGGATTAATTTCCGTAATTTCCTAAAACACTTATTTTGCAATATAAATTCAAAACTCGTAGATTTTATTAGGGTACGCTTTTATTTACTTTCAGACGGCTGGAAACTTGTTTTAGCTTTGATACTTGCTTCTTATTCTTTCCTTGTTGATTACTACGGTACTATTCATTCCTCATTAATTAATCCATTCAAGTTTTATGCTTTAAATTAATTATTGTTATTTTATATCTTTAATCATGCTTTAAATTATAATTATTGTTATTGTTAGATCTAAAATGAGTAGCTAAATTCCTCATCTAGGATGAAGGGGATCTAGGTAAATTAGAAAGGGGAATATTAATTGATTGCTAGTAACATCGCATGAATTATCGTTTGATTTTTGTTCTTCCTCTAGTTAATTGATTTAGGCCTGAATTGATAACTAGTGTAGCGAATTAATACTTTCACCGACAAGGTTAGAATTAATATAGGCCGCGATAATCAAATAGATAGTAACATGGTAAAAAATTGGGTTTTTAAAATATACTCCCTCCATACCAGACCAATGGTAACATGGTAAAAAAATAGGGTTTTTAAGAAAAGAGGTTAAAAGCAGGGGTAAAGAGGGAAAAAAATAGGTGGGGTACGTAATTGTGGGTTTAATTGTGGGTTGATAGGTGGGGTAAAAGCATTTTGTGTAAATATCAAAAGGGTATAAGGATAATTTGGTAATGTTGTGGGCAAAATAAGGAATGTTAACATTAGTATGGTACGAGCGTATTAAGTAAGTGTTACCAATAGTCTGGTATGGAGGGAGTATATCTTATGAGGGAGAAGAAAACACTTTAATCTACATAACTATATACAATATACATATCGTTTAATTTTGAAATTCTCTATTTTTGTTTTTCTTTGTTGTTGATTTCTTTGTACGCATCTTGGTAAATGATTTTGCCTCTTTTTTGCAGCGAAATGAATTTATGCCGTTCGATGTGTTGAAACACAACTCATTATATGATTTGAGCTTTCATGTATATTTCGGATGTTAAATTGTTAAAAGGATGATCAATAATCAACTCTATATTTATACGGTTGTCGGTTATGTCATCATAATTGTATATCAATTTGTGTTATTCCCATCCTTTTTTTCCTTTCTCCATTTTTACCGTCATTAGTTCAAATTGAGTTCTAACAAATTTTGTACTCCCTTCATTCCGGTTAATAGTTTACACTTTTCGATTTCCTCCTAATTCAAGTTATAAACTCTATTGGGTGAATTTGGATCGAATGGAGTAATACTCTAACAAAGCAAAGAGCTACCTAAGAGAAGAGATTCATACAGGCCTTGATATGGGTAAAAAAGAAAAAGAAAAAAAATTTAAGCAATGATGAATTTAGACAGAATTTAACTATTTAACTAAAGGATTGAAAAAATCACGTTTAGAATGTATTACAAATTTGAGTAAGCTTGTCTACACTTGAAGCACTTGCAGGTCTCCTCAGGGTTATCTTCCGACGGGGGGAGCTTGTCTACTTGGTTCTTGTCCTCTTGATATGAGCTTCTTCTTCTTGTTAACAGATGACGAAGATGAGGGCACAAAGGGTCTCTTGCCACGGAAGTTAGGGCGATGATTGACACGAGCATTGGCATTGCATTGATTCCGAAGAATTTGAGTAAGGGCTCGCATGATGATATTCTCCACCTTGGTCGGTCGCACCATCTTCTCAATACACCAAATAAATAAATCAAGTTAGCACCTAACAAATAGCATATACAAAAAGACTACCAACTTAGGTCCTTAGTTCTACCAATCTCTCATTAATTATTCAAGGTCAATTCAAGTTTAATTTTTGGGTACACGTGTGTGCGTCGGGAGCAACAAAGGCTCTGATACCAACTGTGAACCTCCGCAATATGGCTAAGAAAATACAATAAGAAAATGCGGAATTTTAGGGAATTTTTGAAACTTTTTAAAGTTTAAAGCGCGGGTTCAATAAAACCTATAACAAGATAAAGTATGCGGAAATAAAATTAAGTTTATACAAACGTGATAGTCAAAGACGGGGGAAAATATATCCCTCGAATGACAAGACGATAAAGGGTGAGTCTAAGCAATCCTACTAAATAGACTACTAATCCAAGGTGCTCGCTAGCTAACACGTCTAAACCCCACAAATGCATCTTCAAAAACCTGTCATTTATGTAAACATGAAAGCCACAGTCAGTGGGAAGTAACTCAAGGTTCTCCCAGCCACAATATGTCAAAACACAGATAAGTAGGAACATATTAGAACATAATAAATATAACTATTTGATGTAAGCACTAAAACACAAGAATAACATTCAGAACATGTGTAGTCAACCATAGATAAGGTATATGATACATACATATGAGACAAGCCGACCAAACCGTCATAAATGATAATACAACTATAAAGACGCATGGCCATATGAATGGTATGATACAAGAAGACTAGAGTGAATAATAATTAGACTTATATTACACAACACAAGTATCCGGCTCAGAGGCTACCTTTAAAGCATGTCCAAGACACAACACACAAGTATCCGGCTCAGAGGCTACCTTTAAAGCATGTCCAAGACACAACATACAATACTTTGAATAATAATACACTAGGGAATATAAATGATAATCATAGTGAGATAAGCATGATAAATTAAGAGTAAGTATGCATTCAAGAAGGTAGAACAACTAGGTCAACCAAACTCATATTGACTTGACTCAAAGTGTAAGACATATACTAAGCATGGAAACCATAGCCATTATTCTGAAAACCCTTTTTAACAAACATTGCACGGGACGTGGCTAGTAATGTCACATTCATACTTATGGCTTGCATCTCACCATAAGAATGGATGGGAACATCAATCCCGGCGATCATATCGCAACTAGAAGGCTTGCATCTCACCTCTAGTATCTGATAGGACCAAGACTCTCACATTCAAATAATATACGGCATTATCAAGAATACGACTCCTCACAAGTAATTATTTATAATAAATCTTTCATACTTGTATTATATTAAAAAATATTCCATTTCATAAATAAACATGCCGGTTACGTAAAATATAACAAGTGGTAATGAATAATTTATGTTATGTAAAATACGAGATAAAATGTAACCAACCACATGTGACTCATTCATGAGCCCACTCCAGAATATAAGGTTGGCCCAACCAATAAACCATGGTGAGCCCAACAAATAAGACATGTCATGCCCAACATATAAAACATGTGAAACCCAACAAATAAAACATGTGAAGCCCAACAAATACAACACGATGAGCCCGATAAAGAAAACATGATGAGCCCAATAAATAAAATCTAATGAGCCCAACAACTAACCAACACTAGTCACCAAACAAGGAAGAATGAAAACAAGAACACAAGCCATCATCACCCGTGTTCGCCATGAGCCGTGGCTAGGTCGTGGCTGTGTTGCCAACCCATGGCCAGCCACCACAACCACCCACCCGCTCAGCCTGGCCCATGGTCAACCCACGGTCATGACCAACATTCCACAAGACGGGTCCATAACTCGCCCAAAAATACTTACTCAAAACAAATAAAACAGGTAAACCACAAGACGGAATCATGAGCATGTTTGAGACGGGAATACACATTGAGATTACTATTTATAGCAACCACCTATACACCCCGTAATAGCCACCATTTACCCGCTACAACAGTCCCCACAACCACCCCCACGGCTGCCCATAACAGCCCAAAAACCCCTCATTACGACTACCCAAAACAGAGTATAAAACCGTACCGTATTATTTCATTTTCACGCATAAAACAGTCCAAAGATGAGTCGCACTAGGATAGACTAGTAAGATGCATAAAAAAATTAAGAGATACGAAAATAAATATGGTTTAAGAAGAAGTCGTAATTAAGCAACCAGACCTTCTTATCAGATCGGCCCGACTTAAAACACACAATATTTTGATTCCGTATAAAAAATGCAAAATCCTAATTAATATCTCGTCAACAAAGAGTACTCATGCTACAAATCAGACACAAAATTATTATTCTAAGAAGCACTTCACTATAAGAATCAAGTATATGGTTCCACTACTAATGACAATAATACCTGTGTTCTATACATTTAATGTACTATACATTCATCCTTATATCACACATTCTCCGATTTCAACTATTATTCTTACACTACCTTTAACCAATACTAATGACGATAATTAGATACTACACTAGCTTTGACCAATACAAATGACGATAACAATCGTATTCTATAAATTTAAAATACAACTTTCATGCTTATAGGATCATATCACAGCATGTAAAACAACACATAAGACGAAATTTCGACATTTTTGTCGAGTAACCTATCACCGTTACCTCGAAAGCTCTCTAATCTTCAAGTGAATGGTCCACAAAGCATGAGTCTCTCTCCGGCAGGTCTTCAAACTCTTCACGTAGAAAGGGAAATACGAGATCGTTAAGCTTAAAACTGAAATCCCCATAAGACGGGTCATTTCAAAAACTCAACAAGAGGGTAACTTTCTTACCTAGAAAGATGAAGGACGGAAAGGGGAAGAGAATGGCGCAAAAATTAAAGGAAACGGTTGAGAAATGAGGGAGAAATGTGAGGTTGAAGGAGGACGATTAATGGAGTTTTATGCTTGTTGTTGTTACTGGGTTTGTTCGAAAAAAAGAAAGGGGAAAGTGTAATAATTCGAAAAATTTAGGAAAGAGAAAGTACAGAATATGAGAAGTAGTGAGAATTGAGTGAAGAACTTTGGGATGAGTGTGATGTTTATACGGTTTATAAATGTGAGAAGTAGTGAGAATTGAGTGAACGACTTTGGGATGAGTGTGATGTTTAGATCGAAAGAGCGTATACGGTTGATAAACATGTGAGGTGCGAGAGAATGCATCATATTTGAGGAAATGAGAGAGTGAGGTGAATTTCGGGGACAAAGTTCTTTTTAAGGAGGGAAGATTTTAATACCTCATAGTTTCTAAGGCGTTCACTCGACCGAGTAGACCGAGTGGACCGAGTATAACCAATACTAGACTTAGTGGAGTTGTTATAATGTCCGCCTATAGAAGGGTCGTCTTAAAACTGTCATAACTTGAGATCTGGAAACGCTATTGATGTGATTCTAATTGGAGGTGATAGATTATTCTCTTAAAATTCCAATGGTAGGTCACACGCCCAAAATGACCAAGAAACGCATGAGAAATGACTGTTTTACGAAAACTGGTCGTTGCTGAGAACTGTGTCGCACTCGACCGAGTGAGGTCCACTCGACCGAGTGGACCAGCACTCGACCGAGTGGACCAGCACTCGACCGAGTGGACTTGAACTCGAAGGAGTGAGCGACACTCGACCAAGTGAGTGACACTCGACCGAGTGGACTCGCCACTCGATCGAGTGCCGCTGTTTTCAGAACACGGGATTTAATCCCTTTCTCCCCTAACCCTAAAATCATTTCCACCTTCCTCCTTATCTCTCCAAACTCTCTTCCTTCTCTGTAAAACCCTCACAAACACCATATTAGGGGATTCAAGCTTGGTTTAGTGGATTGCTCACCTTCCTCCATCCTTTCTCTTGATTTGTAAGTTAAGATCTACCCTTTTCTATTCTTATGAACCCTAACTTTTGGAGGTTTTCAATTGGGTTGATTAATTAGCAATTAGTATGTGTTTATGGGTAATTAGAGGTTAATAATAAGGGGTTTTAAATTTTATAATGGATTAGGATGTATTATGATAGTTGTTATGTGATTATTGTAGGATGAGACGGTTTTATGAGATGGATTCTTGTTGTCTTGGATTATCTTATGAAGTATGCTAAAAGGTAGGTTTATCCTACACGGTTTCAATATTTTTGTGAGCATATTTGTGTGTCTTGCATCATCATTTTTATATATGAGTCAATTGGGATAACATGTTGGTCTTTAAGAAAGTTTTATCCATGATATGTTGGGATTGAGTTCATGACGAGTCATATAATTGATATTGTGTTGCATTTTCCATGTATGGTCATTGTTGTGTTGTGTTGGAGATCATTGGTGGTGTTACTTGGTTATTGAGGAGACGTAAGACGGTTGGGAGACCGTCTTGCGCTTAAGTCGCCTCTTGGAGCTTCCCACTCCAAGAGGCATGTGCACATTAATGGCTTCAGTTAAGAAGGGACTCGTATGGTTGAGACACAACGTCTGGCAGGGGATCCGGTTGGCTTCCAGACCCGGTACGTCTGGGCGTGTCCCGGTACCTGTTTGTGATTATAGGTATGTCTGGGCATGTCCCGGTACCAGTGTGTTTATCGGTATATCTGGGAGTGTTCCGATACCAGTGTGGTTGTCTTTATGTCTGGGCGTGTCCCGATACTGTGGTGGTGGCTGTTGATAATGGTTTATTCATATTAGTAGTCATGTTGCATACTCACACACTTGAGTCGTGTCGCACTTTATTTGTTTATTGAAACTGACGTTGGTTGTGTCTGTGTATTTGTCATCTGTCTCTTTTGGGGTGGCCTGTGTCGATCCATATGATATCCTTTTGTCATATGGGGAGCAGGTTAGGTACAGGTGGTTTGGATAGTACGCGGGAGACGGGACGAGCTTGATGAGTCACGAGACGAGTGTAGCTAGTTAGATGAGCAGAGTAGCCATGAGTTGTATTGTTATTCATTTGTTTACGTTTATATAGTTCACTTAACATTATATTTATTTATAAAATATTCTTTAATTGAAGTTTTGAAACACTACCTCGGGAAACCGAGATGGTAACGCTCCAATTATCTTGGCCGGATAGTTGGGGTGTTACAAAATAGTATCAGAGCGACGATTTTGGAACTTAAACCAATGAACCAAAATGAATCTAGAAGTGTCTAATAAAATGAACCCGACATGAGTACAATAAGAGGTCGGTTTTGGGTGAGAAGGATCCCTCATTTCAAAACTAGATCATATTGTTCGGTTGGTCACTATGTGGGTGGTTATAAGTCGGGAAACGTGAATTGAAATGTCGCATGATTATACTTGTGTTATAGTTTTGTTAAGCATCTTGCATGATATAAAGGTTGTGTGGTAAATGATAACAGGTGATAGTGGAAATGATTAAATTTTAATGTTTACTTTAGTAAGATATATGTGATACGAGTAGAGAAATTTTTTTATGTGAAATGCTTTCCTTTGTATGATTGTTGCGTGTTTGAATATGATGAGTTTGAAACCGTAAATTGCGTAGTTGATAGGATTCTTACATGATGTAGGTATTCATTTGGTACATGTTTTAACTTCATTAGTGCTATAGTTAGAATGTGATTAGTAATGTTTGTTAGTAGATTAGTCATTAGTGTAAAATGGTATTTGTTAGTCGGGAATTGCAAACCATAGAGGGGCACCAAACCGAGTGCGAGCTAGTACCCGGCCGAGTACAAGTCACTCGACCGAGTGAGCCGTATCACTCGACCGAGTGGACCGTTTTCCATAAACTTGAAAGTTTCTGGAATTGGGTCACTCGACCGAGTGGAGAAAGCACTCGACTGAGTGGACTCAGCACTCGACCGAGTGCCATTTTCTGGGTTATGAATTTCGTTAAAATTGTTTTATTGCCTTATTTTATCTCTTTATTCAGTCATTTAAATTCATTTTTCCTTGTAAACTTCATTGTTGATTGTTTATTGCTCGAATTCAACTTCCTACTCTATTTTAGTCCCATAAATTGGCTAATTTCACTGTGCAAGTGACGCTTTCCTTCCTCTCATTCTTCCAACTTGATTTTTGTGTGTAAATCTACGTTAATTCCTTCACATTTTTTTAATTCATCACATATTGTGTTAGATTCATGATATTAATCACCTCCTACTTCATTTATGATTTCAAGTATAATTTTTTTTTTTATGTTGAATTTTGCCCAATTGTTTTTTATGAACTCGAAAATATACATTCTGGTGTCAATAATTTGATTTTGTATTTGTTGTTTGGTTAATTGTTAACAAGGACCAAGGTTTAGTTGTTATTGCTAACTTTTGTCGTATATTTACAACTTGTCTTGAAATTTTATTCCAAAATTTTTGAAACTTTGATGATCATGCTTAAGTTTTGGATTTTTGCGTTTAAAACCTAGTTTAATTGGCTAATGAGGCAACTATCCTTGTTAGTAACGACATGTATCATTTTGATTCAAAATTTTATCTTAATTGTGGTCCAAAAATTTTGGAATTTCCTGGATTTTGATTTTGTACTCAAACATGACTTAGTTAATTCTTGGTACTTAGTCCTTGTTGATGTAGTATTGCGTGATCCAAATGTTGTTTGATGATGCTAGGTATGGTCTTAAATTTTGAAAATTCCGTTTTAAAGCCTTCTTGATTTAATTGAGTAATAAGACTTCAATTTTGTTAATAATGCTATGCATTGCCTTAATTTGGGAACCTTATCTTAAAATTTTGCTAAGTTTTTTTTATATAACATAGGGTATATGATCAAATTTTAAATATTCATATTTAAAACATGGTTTCGTTTCCTTGTCTCGTAATGTTGCTGTAACACTACGGATTTTCCTTGGTGACTACTCGACCGAGTAGCGCCTACTCGGCCGAGTCGTGCTGAGGTTGTGTGTTGTTTTGGTTCTGCCGAGGAACACTCGGCCGAGTATAGTTAACACTCGACCGAGTATGGGACACTCGGCCGAGTATACACTTACTCGACCGAGTGTCCGGTTTGGCGGAGTGTTATTTCGACGGTTTGATTAGGGAATGTTTAGGGTATTTTATATTTCCGCGTCAGTTTCTAATATCATTTGAAAGCTTTATCATTCTACGATCTCTCCCTAATCATCCTCATATCTCGTTGTGTGTGCAAATCGTCGTGATCCTTGCGTGTAGTCTCTTATTCTACTGTTGGTAAGTTTCATTCCCTTGTCATTTGTATTCTTTTGGGGTTACTGTATATATGAAATTGGGGAAAACGGGGATTGTGCAATGTGTAATTGTAGTATGTGATTATTGTTGTAGGTGACGACGTGATATTTGTTAAGCATTTGTATGGTCGATTCTGACATAGCGGGTTGCGAAAAGGTAGGGTTTCCCCCTACTCGATCTTGTTAATTGATTGAGATTACTATTGTATTGTAATTGTTGTTATCTCACGATCATCGGAGTATGGGTGTTGTGGTGACGGTGGTGAAGTGATTGTGTTGTGGCAATTTGTGATCTTTGTGGTTTGTATGATTGTGGTGGAGTCACTTGCGGGAGTGGCTTCACACCCTAGTTCGCCCTCTGTGGAACCCGCCATGGGAGGGGATGTGCACATTAAGGGACGGGGATTGTTAGTCGCTCGTTGATGAGCCGGACTAGGTGGGGATGGGTCTGCGGTCACCCATCGGCGGCGAGGATTACCTGTTGCGATGGGTAATGGCGGGGCTACACACTTCGGTGTGTAGTCGGTTCTTGTCGCGTGAGATCGATGATCAGCTATCGGTAATGTTGTTGTCTTATATTGATTGAGTAGTAATGACCCCGTGTTGTTGTTTTGTAAAACTGCGGTGATCCATTCGGGATGGTGAGCGGTGTGACAGTGATACATTTATTGAGCTTGGGGCGATCATGGGAGAGTTACCACGCTGGATTAGATGACACCATCACGAGCTTTAGTTATTGTTTTGGTAGTTGTTGCCATTTGGATAATTCGTTTATTAGATCTTGGAGACTATGTAACCTTTATAATTACCGTACATTAATAAATGTGTTTGGACCGTTGCTTTTGATATATACTAACCTCGGGCAACCGAGATGGTAACAACCTTTCATCTTTGGGGTAGTCCTGGTAAGGTACCTTGGTATGAGGGGGTGTTACAAAGTGGTATCAGAGCCGACGATTCCGGCACCTAAAACAAATGAACCCAATGAACTTAGGGAGTCTAAATAAAATGAACCCGGGGAGAGTTGTTTGGAGCTACCGCAAAGACTTGGGAGACGTCCCGGAGTCGCACTAAGGCCCTTACAATCTCAAGCCGGTCACATGGGGGAAAATTTTGTATGTTGAGTCATGTGTGTGTAATACTTGTAACTTGAGCCTTGTATTGTTGTTGGATGAAATGAAAGGATCTGACCATGGTGGTATATGATAAAGGAAGTGCGTAGTTGCGTGTGACAGAACCTGGAGCATGTTATGTGGTTACTTCTTGGCTTTTGAAACGGGGTGTGGAGTGTCATATATAGATGGAAAATCTTGTTTAATTGTGTAAACGAAAGGTGAAATAATTGGAGTATATGTAATGTGAGGTAGGATGTATTTATATGATCATGATGATGTTAATGTTTGGTTGTTAGTGGTAGCATGTGATTAAGCTCATGTGTCTATGCATATGAATGTCGCGTTTAATCTTCATGTGAGAATGATAAAAGTTCATCCATGTACTGGTATTTAGAAGTATTAAGTTGTTTTTGTTGCCTTATGCATGTTCAAGTTGTTTTGGCATTAGAAAGCTTGATTTATCTGAATACCGATTACGGAAGGGTTGTCTTAAAACTGTTATAAGTCAAGTTCGAGAAATGATATTGCTGTGATTCCAAGTTGAGGGGATAGCTTGTCCTCTTACGATTCTAACGATAGGTCACACGCCCAGAATGACCAAGTAACGAGTGAGATATGACTGTTTTATTTAAAACGGTCTGAGAATCGCACCTATACTCGACCGAGTAGTCCCTACTCGGCCGAGTGTCTTTTATACTCGACCGAGTATTCCATATTCGGCCGAGTAATATCTCTGTGATAATACTGTTTAGCGTCTGGAGTCGTGAACTCGGCCGAGTAGTCTTATACTCGACCGAGTAAGGTCTACTCGGCCGAGTATTCCCAATACTCGACCGAGTAACCCTTATGCGACAATTGATTTTGCTTCTGAGTCGAAAACTCGACCGAGTAATATAGTTACTCGACCGAGTACCTTGTACTCAACCTAGCATGTTAAGTACTCGACCGAGTACCTCATTGGGCGGCCACTTTGAGTCGGTGGCTATGTTCTTACTTTTGTTTTGAGCCGGTGGCTATGTTTTTACATTGTTTTGAGTCGTAGGGTAAATACACATGTATGTTGTGAGTCTTAACGCATTCTTTTATATGTGAGACGGTCTTGATACGTAAGTTACCGGAAGTTATGACATGGAGAATGACGGCTTATGAGGGACATGTGTTGGGTAAGGAAGACATGTGTTAATGTGGTTGTGAAGGATAGTGGAAAAGAAAAAGGGAAGAATGATGAGCTAATCGAGGTAAAGAGCATGTTTTGTGAGATATGATGAGTGAAATAGTCGTGTATTGAGTAGTATAAAAGTAAGTGTATATGGGCAAGGGTGATGTAAGTGTAAAGAAGCATGAGAATGAAAGATTGAGATGAGAGATACGAATAGTGACATTTCGGGATGTGTAAGGACTTATAGAGGGAGACGGTTAGCATTGTGTTGCTTAAGGATATATGTAATGAAAGGTTGCTTTAGATGGATGGAGAAGAGGGGTATATAGTGAACTTAGATAGAGATATGTCACGACGTGGAATTGAAGATGGTGACCAAGTTTGGAAATTTGGAATTTTCACGATGTGAGCCTAGTGAGTAATTCTTTGGGCAGCTAACGGTATGAGATGAATTTTGGTTTCCTACTGATGTAAAAAGGGAGATGCAATTGTTTGAACTTTAAACGTTGATTCTATGGATAGATTAGTGACAATTGGGAGTTATAGTATAATGAGAGAAGACCCATGGTAAGAAAGAGTGAGATGATATCGACATAAAATAATGGGAATTGAGTTTGGAGCAATGTGAAGGTAACCGGAGCACTAGAGAGTTAGATAGAAATAATGAAGAGTTGGATCATTAAGGGAGTTGTCGAGGGTAAAAGAAAAGAATAAGGGGAGTAAAACTAGGAACATGTTCACTGAGGATATGTGATATACGAGTAAGGAATCGTAGAGATGTATGATACTATCATGAGGATTTGAGTTACAGTTATGTAGAAGTTCCAGGACAACATGATAATCGTGAGTTTCTAGGAATTAAAGAAAGCAAAAGTTGGGTAAAGAATTTGCACGATATGAGATTTGGTGGTGAGTCGGGTGACGATACAATTACGGATGAAATTGGAAATAGTGTTGAGGTGATTTTTGTTGATATATTTGATGTTTGTTGTTTGGGATGAGAACCAAAGGGAGGAAAAGGATTGTTATATTAAGAAGTGATAGTAAGAGAGTAGTCACATGAAAAATGTTGGTGTCATAGTATTGTCACTAGTGGTTGAGGATGATGTTATTTTGGGAAGTTAGTTGTTCTAATGAGGTTGTTTTTGTGAAGGTGATTAATGTTTGGTTATGAGGGATTTTAAGGTATGGATATATGAGTTATTCGTTGGTAGTTGGGTACAGATGATATGGCTACGTTCGCCGGGTGGTGATAATTGTGTGTAAAAGAAGATATGTTATGAAGGGCACCTGAGTTAAGTCTGGATAAGAGATATTCATTGTCAAGTGGTAACTTACGTGATCAGGATTGACTAGTTGGATGTGATTATGGGTCTAAGATGTATATAAATGTTTGTGTGAGGTTGTGACCTCACGAGAAGCGGTATGGTGTGATAGTTTTAATGTTGTTATATGAATGATCTGTAATATATATTGGATACGGAACTTAATGGAATGATGATCAAAAGTGATAGTTTGGGTGATCTGACAAGACTGGTTATACTTGCATGTGTATTCATGATATATGTTTATTCCATGAAAAGTATGGATGGTATGCATGGGATTCTTGTCTATTTATTCCGTATGATATATGGTGTTGTGATCTGGTAAAGCAGTCTTGAGTAAGTTTTCTTGTCCGTGATGTTATATTGAGTCAGTGTTTAAGGGATTGTGTATGTCGTGATGTCTATCAGTGTGGTTGTGGTGCCTCGGGTGGTGATCCGGCACGGTATTAGTGTTGTGATGCGGGTATTTTCGCACTGCGGTACGGTTGTGGTGGCGGTTTTGCGATGCCGTCACCGGTTGTGGTGGAGTAGGTGAGATGTTTATGTTACGAGTTTTCGAAAGTGCTTACCAGTTAAACATATATTGTTGTTTGTTTGCTGCTGTTCCTGGTGAGTTTTGGTTGAACATGCAGACTGTTGTTTTGTTTGTTGATGTTTCTTACCAGTTTCAGTTTGAGAATGAGGGTAGAGTATGATATGAAAGAGAGTTGTATATGTTTTTGTTGTTGTCATGGTATAGTGATATTTTGTTGATAGGATACAGTTGTGAGAAGTTGTTACAGTAATTTTGACCTTGTTTCAGGATGAGATATCGGTAGTCATAGTCATGACAAGTGATTCGTGGAATATGTGTTATAATGATCTGAAAACGGCAAAGTGGTTCATAATCTTTTGTTGAGATAGTGAGTGCAGGATATTGGGAATTGGTGTCATGTTAAGTTATGTATGAGTTTTGCGGTAATGAAAGAAAAGAACTTGAGGATCTAGTATGAGTGTACGTAACAAGTGTGGAATGTGAGTTATGCTTTTGGTGATATGAGTTTTATATAGTTTATATAGAGAGGTGTGTCATGTTGCGGTAATGTGGAAGATTTGAAGTTTTGGGTTAAGTTAAAGATTTTGAAATTGAAGGATGATAGTTGTTTAAGTAAGAGAGCCTAAGATATATGCATGGCGACGGTTCAGATTATAAGTGGTTATCTTTGACACGCGGTGGTGATGGGGATAATGAGAAAATACAGCTAGGATTTAGTATTAGCGAGTTACGAGGACGTAACATTTATCTTAAGAGGAGTAGGATGCGATAAAGGATAAAAGAGATTTTTATGATTGTACATATGGTAGTATAATTGGAAGTAGAGTGTTGGTGTAGCATAAAAGTCGGATATTTGTTTTGATTAAAGGTCATGACCGTGCTTGTAGTAGTTCGATGTTTAGCAATGAGAGAATATTTCAACAGTGTTGATAGTTGAATGACAATGATTATGAGTCCAATAGTTTTGACAGTTGGAAGATGACGTTTATGTGTTTGAGTAAACTTCGAGGACGAAGTTCGTTTTAAGGATGATAGAATGTAACATTCCGTTTTGATGATTGATCTTCTTTTGTGGTTGAGTGCTATTGAGTGTTATGGAAGTGATACAAGGTTGGCAACATTATATTGTGGTTATTGGGTAATGTTATGGAGTCAGTATTGAGAGCCTATGCTATAGTTGAGACGATATCGTGAGCCATGTTGTGGAAGGAAGAGTAGTTTGTGGAGTTGGTGTTAAGTGTCCATGTTTTATAAGTTGGGTTGGAACTTCGCGGTCGTGTTTTGTTTTGTTTGTTGTTTTGCTTTGAGTCGGGGTAATGATTTTTGTGGTGACTTGTGTAGTTCCTTGGTGTTGTTATATGTGGTTGGTATAGTCTTGTGGCGTAGTGTTGTGCTTTGTTTTATAGTAGAGTGTGAACTTCGGGACGAAGTTCTTTTTAAGGGGGGAAGATTGTAACACTACGGATTTTCCTTGGTGACTACTCGACCGAGTAGCGCCTACTCGGCCGAGTCGTGCTGAGGTTGTGTGTTGTTTTGGTTCTGCCGAGGAATACTCGGCCGAGTATAGTTAACACTCGACCGAGTATGGGACACTCGGCCGAGTATACACTTACTCGACCGAGTGTCCGGTTTGGCGGAGTGTTATTTCGACGGTTTGATTAGGGAATGTTTAGGGTATTTTATATTTCCGCGTCAGTTTCTAATATCATTTGAAAGCTTTATCATTCTACGATCTCTCCCTAATCACTCCCTAATCATCCTCATATCTCGTTGTGTGTGCAAATCGTCGTGATCCTTGCGTGTAGTCTCTTATTCTACTGTTGGTAAGTTTCATTCCCTTGTCATTTGTATTCTTTTGGGGTTACTGTATATATGGAATTGGGGAAAAAGGGGATTGTGCAATGTGTAATTGTAGTATGTGATTATTGTTGTAGGTGACGACGTGATATTTGTTATGCATTTGTATGGTCGATTACAGCATAGCGGGTTGCGAAAAGGTAGGGTTTTCCCCTACTCGATCGTTAATTGATTGAGATTACTATTGTATTGTAATTGTTGTTATCTCACGATCATCGGAGTATGGGTGTTGTGGTGACGGTGGTGAAGTGATTGTGTTGTGACAGCTGTGATGCTGTGGTTTGTGTGATTGTGGTGGAGTCACTTGCGGGAGTGGCTTCACACCCTAGTTCGCCCTCCGTGGAACCCGCCATGGGAGGGGATGTGCACATTAAGGGACAGGGATTGTTAGTCGCTCGTTAATGAGCTGGACTAGGTGGGGATGGGTCGGTCACCCATCGGCGGCGAGGATTACCTGTTGCGATGGGTAATCTGGCGGGGCTACACACTTCGGTGTGTAGTCGGTTCTTGTGCGTGAGATCGATGATCCGCTAGCGGTAATGTTGTTGTCTTATATTGATTGAGTAGTCTGACCCCGTGTTGTTGTTTTGTAAAACTGCGGTGATCCATTCGGGGATGGTGAGCAGATTGTGACAGTGATACATTTATTGAGCTTGGGGGCGATCATGGGAGAGTCACCACGCTGGATTAGATGACACCATCACGAGCTTTAGTTATTGTTTTGGTAGTTGTTGCCATTTGGATAATTCGTTTATTAGATCTTGGAGACTATGTAACCTTTATAATTACCGTACATTAATATATGTGTTTGGACTGTTGCTTTTGATATATACTAACCTCGGGCAACCGAGATGGTAACAACCTTTCATGCTGGGGTAGTCCTGGTAAGGTACCTTGGTATGAGGGGGTGTTACAGTTGCAATCTTCGTTAATAGTGTGATGCTTGCTTATATATATATATATATATATATATATATATATATATATATATATATATATAGAAATGGGATCAAGAGAGTCTACCTCCTTACATGAGTCCATTAAGTCCTAATTTTAGCCCTTAGATTGCAACAAAATCAAGGGCTAAGATTATTTCTGGAAAAAAAAGCCCATATATAACCAACAAACCCTAATACAATTCATTCACTTATTTGCCTCCCTCATTTCTACTTCTCTCTCTAAACCTCTAAATCCCTCCTCACCTCTTCCTCTTCTCAACCCGCCGCCACCGCCCCTCCTCCCAAGACCGCCGCCACCGCCCCTCCTTCCCACGCCGCCACCACCTTTTATTTGTGCCGCCTGTCTTCTGCCTCCCTCGGCCACCACCTGTGCCGCATTCCTCCTCTTCTCTTCTGCCTCCCTCGGCACCACCCGCCGCTACCACCTTCCTTTCTCTCTTTTTTTTTTTTTTTTTCAGTTTTGATTGTTGGTTGTGGGGTGGTGTTGCCTTCCTCCTCTTCTCTTCTGCCTCCCTCGGCACCACCCGCCGCTGCCACCTTCCTTTCTCTTTTTTTTTTTCAGTTTTGATTGTTGGTTGTGGGGTGGTGTTGTGGTGCGGCATCTGGAGTGGTTGGTTGTGGTTGTGACTGCCGCCGCCTCTATCCCTCCCCCTTTCTCTTTTTTTTTTTTTTTCAGATTTCATTGGTGGTTGTCGTGGTATTTTGGTGGGTCGTGTGGGGTGTTTGTCGCGGTTGTGGCTGCTATTTTTATTTGTTTTCTTCATTTTCAGATCTATGTTGGGTGTTGTTTTTGGTGTTTTTTTTCTTTTCATTTTCAGATTTACCGCCTTTGTTTTTTTTTCTTTTCGTTTCAGATCTTTTTTTTTTTTCCTCTTCCGCGTATGGTGGCTCGTGGTGGAGGTGGTTGCAGGGTTACGTCATGGTGGTTGATGAAAGTAGCGGTGGGTGTGGGTGGTTTTTAATATAAAGTTTTAGGGGCTTGGATTAAAGTTACAAGGCATATGGACTAAAGTTACGTTTATATGGACCAAGTTTCATTTGATTAATTATACTTGCCAAGGACCTAAATTACATAAAAAAAAATAAAGTTTCAAAAATTACGACTAAAGTTACAATCGTAAAACATTAAAGTTACATTCATCAAATTATAATATTTACATAGAATTTATAAATTAGTAAAATTTAATAAATTCAAACTTTTATATTAGAAATTGTTTAAAAAAATTAAAGTTATAATTTATATTATTAAAGTTTCACTCGTAAAACACTAAAGTTATATTTAAAAATCTATAAAAATAAATAAATTCAAATTTTAATATTAGAAAATTGGCTAAAAAAATTAAAGTTTCAATTTTTACCATTAAAATTTCAATCGTAAAACATTAAAGTTATCTTTATAAATCAGTAAAATTAAATAAATTCAAATTTTTATAATAAAAATTGTTTAAAAAAATTAAAGTTTCAATTTTTAGTATTAAAGTTTCACTCGTAAAACACTAAAGTTACATTCAAAAATCAATTTTAGATATTTAAAATAAAATTTTATAACATAAATCTAAATTTTTATTTATAAAATTACCTTAAATATTAAAGTTATAATTATAAAGAATTAAAGTTACAGTCATAAATCAAAGTTTTATTTATAAAACAATAAAGTTTCCATCTTAAAATTTTAAAATCTCAACCATCAATCATAGATGATCAATGGTTAAGATGAGGACTTAGTGGACTCACCATTTTAGGTGGACTCATTTGAACTCATATATATATATATATATATATATATGTGTGTGTGTGTGTGTGTGTGTGTGTGTGTGTGTGTGTGTGTGTGTGTGTGTGTGTGTGTGTGTGTGTGTGTGTGTGTGTCAATGCCTTGTTTACCTTCTGGGTTGTATGGTCTTGATGAGTAAAGCAGTGTAGACATATATGGTTGTGTTAGAAAGGATTTGTCATGGGAGTGAGTCGATGAGTTTATGAGGAAAAAAAGGGGCACTAATAATGTGCAATGAGTGATTAGAGCATCTTGAGAGTTAGGAGCGGGAGACATGGGTTATGGTAAGTTGCTCAATGGATGTGGATTTGAGCCAAGTACAGAGTTACATGTATGATGTGCTAGAAGTTAAATTGGAATTGGTTAAATAGTGATGAAAGTATTGTGAGTAAAGGGATACTGAATGGAAATTGGTGTTTATGCATATCTTACCAATGTAAAGTATAAATTTAGAGATATGAGGATGTAGTATGGTTATTGACTTTTCAGGAAGATATCTTTTTTGTTAAGCGGTGATATTGGTGACTTCGTGTATAACTTATCTTGAAAATTTGGAGTATGAGAAAATGGCTTTAGTTTGCGTAGGGTGTCTTGAATTGAGTAAGATAAGTGTATGAGCTAAATTGTGGATAATGAGGAAGGTGCAGTCTAGGTGGAATATTTGTTAAATGGTTGAACTTATGGATAGTGAACAAGGTTGAATTGCATGTTCAGGGATATTGTTATTGAGAATGTTTATGAACTTTGGCTGATGAATAATTGAGATATATGATGGTAGATTTAGTATTACCAAGTTTCAGTTGTGCGGTCATGAGAGTAAGAGTGTGGCATGTAAAACTTGAGAACTGAATCATATTGTTGAGGTATTTAATCATTCGTGTTATAGGGTGTAATCACTTAATTTGAGTGTGTATGCATGAAGCGTAAAGGTGGTCGTGTGGAAATCCGACCCTATAAGTGGTAGTATAGATGTTGTTGTAAACTTGCCTCCCAAACGTCAAGAGAAACATCCATAGTATACATCGTGATCTTGTGGTAGTGTTCATTTGGGAGATGATGTTGTTATTATTCTTTGAGAGTAATGAGTGGTTAGGGTCGTGTCCATGAGATAGTATAAGTGTTGTGGCTACTGATGTGACTATTGTGGTTGTTGATGACGGTATGGTGATACCGTCGCCGGGTATGAGGAGAAAATAGTACGGTGGTGAAAAGAACTATGAAATAGTATTTTGTGTATGTCTCGGATGTTTTATCTAATTGTGTAATGATGATGGTCGTAGGGCCAAGAGTTATGCTTAAATTTGGTTATTTAATGGTGTGTTAGTCACCATCGGAGTCTATTAGAATTTATGTGATGAAATAGGGAAGTTTGGAATCGAGTTGAGAACGAAAACATTCTGCCCCAGGTGACACTCGACTGAGTGCACCATGCACTCAACCGAGTGGTTGCCTACTCGGACGAGTGCTCTCCTACACTCGATTGAGTGGTCTGCCTTGACCCTTGTTTTGTTGATATTTAACCAAATATTGAGCATGTACCCTTATTTCGCGGTTTATATTAGTTGACTTGTGCTTGGATGAGCATGTTGACCTTACATGGAGGATATCTGTGAACTGTTTACGTTTGATTACATGGTGTGGTATTTTACAAGTAAATGGATATTGTTTATTCGACATGAGCGGATTAATGATAGAAATGATATGATAATCTTGTTTGGTGTGTGTTAATCCGCGTGATTGATTAGTTGTGTACAAGTAAGATGAAGTATGCAAGATATGTGTCGCGTAGTAGTCATTTGCATGATTGTGTATTATGGTCTTCCGTATGAGCAGAAGTGTTGATGATGGATGGGAACGGATATGGAAACACATGTATGATAATGTGGTGGATTTGATGCGGTATATGCGTGGTATGATGTCCGGAAATGGAAATGTTGAATATGGTTGAGTCAGATAACGAGGAATTGCATTATTTGAGTGTTTCTTGTAGTCCGCATATTCGTGATTGATGTGCATACATACGAAAGCATGAGATTTGACGTGATATAGATATGTAATAATAATCAAGTTATACACCGTGATAGATACGTATTCATATAACCGACATGAGTTAGAAGTTATCTATGAGATTAGAGTTTCGAACCGTGGGTTAGACCTAGCGCTTGACCTTTGGGAGGCTCGTAGGGGTCCCCATAGAGAGACTTCTGAAGAGGTTTCTAGATTGGGATTATAGCAATGGCATAAGAAAATACGAGATTTGATAATGGATTTGCAATAGGTAAGAGAAAGTGTTGAACCAGGAACATAGTTTTTTTTTTTGGGAAAGGTTAAGTATATTAATATCAACAAAAGAATACATCATCCGTGTAGAGATTTACAAGATCAAAACTAACACTCAAATCAACCAAAAAGAGCTACATCAAGAAAAGCACAACATCAACTAACTAGCACGCAAACTGTTAAGCCAACCAGTATCCTCCCTTGTGATAGGAGATTTGTTTCGAGCCCAAAATCTGGTAGTAACAGCTTAAGTGGCCTGCTGGACAAGAACTTTAGGATGAGTGACAGTGAGCATAATTCGAGCTTTGTTCCTAGCCTGCCAAATCAAATACACAAGCATTACATAGCACGCACAAACAATCCTTCTTCGCAAGATACTAATTCTCCTCCCTCTTTTGTTCCACCTAACCAGGTCTCGTGGGTTCAGGCAAGTGTGAAGTTTCTTCTGCAAGAGCTCAGAGTATCTCCTGCTAAAATCACACTCAAAAAACAGATGACCATGGGATTCATCAGCTCCATTACATAAATAGCATTCCATAGCAGTAGAACCACCCATCCTTGCCAACCTATCTCGAGTAAGCAACCTCCCTAACATGACAGCCCAGTAAATGAAAGAAGACTTAGGTACATTCAGAGAATTCTAACAAAGTTTCAACCAACTAACAGAGTCCCCAGGAGTCCTAATCCAATCATAACCTTCTTTTATAGTGTATGCATCCATATTCCCCAGCCACTGATCATGTATATACGCAGGCCTGAATAACAACATTATGTGGGATATTTTTTTCCAAGACCAACTACAGTCGGAGGGAGGCGAGTAGTTGGTCCAATGTCCACCTCTGAGATACACATGATTGATCCAACGCACCCATAGATGATCCTTCTTAGCAGCTACCCACCAGACATACTTACCCAATAATGCTTTATTCCACACCTTTGAGTTCTTAATTCCCAGCCCACCTTCAGCCTTTGGCTTACAACACTGATCCCAGCCAACAACAGGTGCACGAAGAAAGGAGTCTTTCCCACTCCAGAGAAAGTTTCTGCAAATCCTATCTATATTGTTCATGATTCCAGAGGGAATAAGGAAAATGGTAGCCCAATAAGAGTGTAAGGTATGCAAGGCAGAGGTGACCAATGTTAATCTACCAGCATAAGATAAATGTTTAGCCCCCTAAGCTCTTATTTTTGCAGTGATCTTGTCTGTCAGTTTTCTCCCATCATTATTAGAAAGCTTCTTGAAGGAGATAGGAACCCCAAGATATTTGAAAGGTAAATCCCCCTTCTTGAACCCAGAAATTTGAAGCACCTCATTCACTGTATCAGATCTCACCCCATTTAAATAAATCTCAATTTTATCTTTATTGAGGCAAAGACCAGAAGCAGAAGAGAAAGTGGCATAAGCCCTAAGAATCCACATGATAGACACTAAATTACCCTTAGAGAACATAAGTAGGTCATCTACAAACAGAAGATGGTTAAGTTTCAGGTGCCCACAGAGAGGATGGAACCTAAAATTATCTTGTTGACCCACAACAGCCAGAATCCTAGACAAATAGTCCATACAAAGAGTAAACAAGAGAGGGGACAAAGGGTCACCTTGTCTAAGACCTCTCTTGCCTTTGAAAAAACCAAACGACCTTCCATTCAGTGATAATGAATACGAGGGAGTAGAGACACATTTCATAATCTAACTGATAAATTTCCCAGGAAATTTTAAAGCTCTCAACATCTGCTCCAAAAACTCCCACTCCACACTATCATAGGCTTTCTTAAGGTCAATTTTAACCAGGCATCTAGGAGATGCAGCTTGCCTATTGTATAGTCTAACAATGTCTTGGCAAATGAGCACGTTCTCTACAATGTTCCTCCCTTTGATAAACCCACCTTGATTTATACTAACAATGTCAGGAAGTATGTCCCCCAGTCTGTTGCATAGTAGCTTTGCAATACACTTATACAAAGTGTTACAGCAAGCAATAGGGCGGAATTCCTGGACAGTTTTTGGATTACTACCTTTAGGAATCAGGGTAATGTTTGTTGTGTTGAGTTGCTTCAAGAGCTGACCAGAGTGGAAAAAATCCTTCACATCAGCACACACATCCTGACCCACTATATCCCATGAATCTCTATAAAACTGACTTGTGTATCCATCAGGTCCAGGGCTTTTATCAGCTGGCATGGAAAACATACACTGTCTAATTTCATTATCAGTAATTGGTCTGAGCAAAATTTAGACATGATGATCATTAATGAGATTGCCAGTTCTCACAGTAGGTTTATGCACATTTGTTGTTGGTTTACTTGATCCCAGCAGTTCAATATAATAAGATAAGAAAGCATTCTCAATAGCCAAAGGATCATGATGACTGACCCCCTCAATATCAATAATTTGAGATACCTTGTTATGAATCTGCCTGGCTTTAATCCTGCTGTGATAAAAATTAGTGTTCTCATCTCCTTCCAGCAACCACTCCACCTTTGCTTTCTGGTATAAGTATTTTGTTCTAACCTTATTTAAAGTTTTAAATTCCTCTGCAGCTTCATGTTCAGCAGCTAGGAGTTGCTGATCCTGAGGGTTAATATGCATAGCAGAATGCAGACTATCCAACAAGACTCTAGCAACTTCAGCACTCCTCTCAATATCAGAAAACATGTTCTTATTTAAATCCCTCAAAGGCTTCTTCAGGTTCCTAAGCTTAGTGACAATTTGGTACATTTTAACCCCTGAAATATTCTTATTCCATTCATTGGCAACCACTTCTTTAAACTTAGAGTCTAAACTCCACATGTTGAAGTATTTACAAGAAGTGCTTCTGACAGGTGCCTCCTTCCTTCTATAGCAAATACAGGGACGGTGATCAAAAGTTCCTTCATTCATAAAATAAGCTGAACTGTCAGGGAACAACTGAAGCCACTCAATGTTGACTAAGCACCTATCAATTCTAGAAAAAACACGAGTAGAAGGGTCTTGTTTATTGTTCCAGGTAAAAAACGATCCATGAGCAACAATGTCAGTCACCTCACAATAATCAACACACTGCCTGAAATCCTTAATTTCACTCCAGGTCACTTCTCTACCCAGTCTTTCATTATAATCCAAAACTGAATTGAAATCCTCACATATACACCAAGGTTTGAGACATTGATCCTTGATCTGAGTAAGCTGCTCCCAAAGATTAAGCCTATCACTGTCAGAATTAGACCCATACACAATAGTGTACCAGAAAATATCTTCTGAAGTAATGTCAGAAACTTCAACAGTTATATGCTGGTCACTGTCAGCAATGAGATGGACATTAAAGACTTGAGGAACCCAAATAATCCAGACTCTTCCACCAGGATGATGCATATTATTGTTGATATCCTTCCACTGAACTCCTAAATTATTGAGCACAACCAAAAAATCCTGCTCCTTTATTTTAGTCCCCACTAATCCAAATAAACCAAATTTATTTTGATAAAGAAATTGCTTATTATCTAACTGTTTATTTGGGTTGTTCATACCCCTAACATTCCAAAATCCCAAGCTATCCATTATCACAAGTAATATTGATGCTACTCCCCCCTTCTTCTTGTACTAACCTTGTCTGAGCAGTACTAGCAGTGTCCTTAGAAGGAGACACAACTGCTTTATAGGATGTCCCAGGTCTTAGATGGGACACAGGAACATGTTCTTGCCTCACTCTTTGAATAATAGGACTGGCTGAAACAGGTAGATGGTCAGAATTTTGAATGGTTACCCCCCCCCCCCCCCCCCCAAACAAAGGAGTGGATGGTATCACCCCCTCTGGTTTGTTAAGACTAGTGGGCTGTGGCTAAGGCACATGAGGCTTTACCACTGGTCTCCAAACCTGAATTATGCGAGGAGCAGCAGTTGTCTTCTTACAGACATCCTTCATGTGACCAATGCCCTTACAGGAGACACAAACCACAGGTTTCCATTCATATTCAACACACACACAAACATCATTGCCTTTCTCATCCTTAAAGTAAATCTTCTCAGGGAAATCTTGTCCAACCTCTACTTCTACCATAAGTCTTGCATACCCTAGTCTGGTCTTGTCAAGAGTAGCACTATCAGCACGCATATACTTACCCACCAAGGTAGCAAGTTTCTCCAATGTTTTTTCACCCCAAAATTTCAAGCCTAGGCCACATAAACGTATCCACACTGTCACAACCTTGACAGGCTCTTTAGCCATGGAAGTTGTCTCAGTCCAGGGTTTTACTACCAGTGGCTTATTTTCAAACATAGGGAATCCTTGTTTGAGCACAAGATTTCGACACTCCAAAGTAGGGAAATGAACCAGAAACGCTCCATTGGGCAGAAAAGACACCTTATCAAATTTATATTTCCCCCACAGATTAGTAATAAAACCTGACAGACGCGCCCATGGTGGGTTTCCCCCTAACACATAACAAATTACTACAGTCGACCAATATTCGAGTTCAGGTTGCACTTCCTCAGCAGTTATCTGAAGTACCTCTTTCTGAGATGAAATAGGAGAGTAGGAACGATTCTTACCAGTAACCTGAGTCCAACCAGCTTCATCTGCTACAGGATTATCCTCAATCGCAGCATCGTCTATAGGGTTCTCCTCTTCTGTGGATTCAACATCATCTTCAATGACGGTATCCAGGTTAATGACTGGGATCCCCACAATCTCGCTAGTGGTTTTCACGTCAGCAGATTGCGGAATCGGTGGTGCATCAGAACTGGATGCCTCTACCTTAGTTGGTTCCGATGAATCATCACTATTATCAAGCCTCAGATTTTCCATATTAGAAAAGGACAGACGTAATTTAGCTTTAGAAATAATTTTTCTTTTGTTAAGAGAAGATTTTGATTTAGGTTTCTTTGCCATTTGCAACTGAAACCCTAATTTCCTAGAGAGGATTTTCTCTCTCTAAGATTTTTGTTACTAGACATCGAGAACATAGTTATTCGTGGAATTTAGTAACGAGTGTATGAGATCATTATGAGGTTTGATGGCTGAACTTCGGGTCGAATTTCCCTTTTAGGGGGAGTGGATGTAATAATTCGGAAATTTAGGAAAGAGAAAGTACATAATGTGAGAAGTAGTGAGAATTGAGTGAAGAACTTTGGGATGAGTGTGATGTTTAGAAAGAGCGTATACGGTTGATAAATGTGAGAAGTAGTGAGAATTGAGTGAAGAACTTTGGGATGAGTGTGATGTTTAGAAAGAGCGTATATGATTGATAAACATGTGAGGTGCGAGAGAATGCATCAGATTTGAGGAAATGAGAGAGTGAGGTGCACTTTGGGGACGAAGTTATTTTTAAGGAGGAAAGTTTTTAATACCTCGTAGTTTCTAAGGCGTTCACTCGACCGAGTGGACCGAGTATAACCAATACTAGACTTAGTGGAGTTGTTATAATGTCCGCCTATAGAAGAGTCGTCTTAAAACTGTCATAACTTGAGATCTAGACATGCTATTGATGTTTTTACAATTGTATGTGCTAGATTGTTCTCTTACGATTCCAACGGTAGGTCACATGCCCAAAATGACCAAGAAACGAGTGAGATATGACTGTTTTACGAAAACTGGCCATTGCTGAGAACTGTGTCGCACTCGGCCGAGTGAGGTCCACTCGACCGAGTGGACCGGCACTCGAACAAGTGAGTGACACTCAACCGAGTGGACTTGCCACTCGATCGAGTGCCGTTGTTTTCAGTGTTGGAATATGTGTCCTCCGACAATAATGCGATCACAACTGTTGATCGTGATGATCACATGTTTAAATCTCGTTTTAAGAATACATGTGGGATGTAATATTTTACAGTCAACTGGTCCACACATATCGGTAATGATTGGCTGACTAGAGTTTGACATTACTGTCGTGCGACGGTGGTGATCAGTTGATCCCCTTAGGTCATACCTAAAGGATAACACTCTTAATTGATTATTTAATTGATCGTATGTCGATACGGGTTAATTAAATTACTTAAAATTGACGGACGATTTTGGAAGTAATATTTACGTATCTCATTGTAATTCGATTAAATAAGATACGGTCTAAGTAATCGAATTGTTTTATTACTTAGATGAAATTATTGTTCACGGAAACAATTAAAACTGAATGAATAATTTATTATAAATACAAGATGTTGTAATTTATAATTGGTAAAGCATTTTGGTACAAGTAATTGTGAATTACTAAGTCGATTTTACATGACGTGTTTTATTAATACGTTGATTTTTAATACGTTAAAAATGCATGACAATTTTACATGACTTGTGACATGTGACAAATTGATAAATTGACAAAGATAAAATGGAATCCATTTTATCTAATATGGACCGAAATATGGAGGGAGTATGGTGTTTAAATTATGTTAAATTATTTGAGTGGAAACAAAATAATTACACCTAGCTATAGCCATGCAAGCCTATGTTTTCTTGGATAGAAAAACTTGACCATGCATTGGCTCCCCTTTCTTCCTTCCCACCGGTTTTTGGAGGGACTAATAGAGAGTTTTTCTCTCTAATTTTATTCATTCATTCACATACAATATTTCTAGTGTAAGAAATTGAAAAGCTCTCTAAGAAAACTAGAGAAATAAAAACTCCATATATCTTCCTCTCTTGACCGAAATACAAGAGATAAAACAATAGTTTTGGGTCAATTTTATTAAGATTAATATTGTTCTAGTATTAATAATATTAGTCTTTTAGGAGGTTATCTTGGGTATAATTCCTTGGGAGAGATTATAACCTTGAATCTTTGTTCATCCATATTAGGAGAGCTCAAGAACAAGTAAGAAGGAGATCTTACTTGTGCCCTTTGATCCGAAATCTCAATGTAAGAATGACGATTTCTTCTCTATATTTATTTTGTGTTTGAATGCATAAGATCTAAATTAATTTTATGACTAAATTAAATTGTAACATATAAGAATATGTTGTATAATGAGATATAGATTTCTAACATTCAGAACACGGGATTTAATCTCTTTCTCCCCTAACCCTAAAATCATTTCCACCTTCCTCCTTATCTCTCCAAACTCACTCCTTTCTCTCTAAAACCCTCACAAACACCATATTAGGGGATTCAAGCTTGGTTTAGTGGATTTCTCACCTTCCTTCATCCTTCCTCTTGATTTGTAAGTTAAGATCTACCCTTTTCTATTCTTATGAACCCTAACTTTTGGAGGTTTTCTATTGGGTTGATTAATTAGCAATTAGTATGTGTTTATGGGTAATTAGAGGGTAATAATAAGGGGTTTTATATTTTATAATAGATTAGGATAAGACGGTTTTATGAGATGGATTCTTGTTGTCTTGGATTAGCTTATGGAGTATGCTAAAAGGTAGGTTTATCCTACTTGGTTTCAATATTTTTGTGTCCATATTTGTGTGTCTTGCATCATCATTTATATGTATGAGTCAATTGGGATAATATGTTGGTCTTTAAGGAAGTTTTATCCATGATATGTTGGGATTGAGTTCATGATGAGTCATATAATTGATATTGTGTTGCATTTTCCATGTATGGTCATTGTTGTGTTGTGTTGGAGATCATTGGTGGTGTTACTTGGTTATTGAGGAGACGTAAGACGGTTGGGAGACCGTCTTGTGCTTAAGTCGCCTCTTGGAGCTTCTCACTCCAAGAGGGATGTGCACATTGATAGCTTCAGTTATGGAGGGACTCGTAAGGTTGAGACACGTTGTCTGGCAGGGGATCCGGTTGGCTTCCGGACCTGGTACGTCTGGGCGTGTCCTGGTACCTATTTGTGATTATCGGTATGTCTGGGCGTGTCCCGGTACCAGTGTGGTTATCGGTATGTCTGGGCGTGTCCCGGTAGAAGTGTGGTTGTCGGTATGTCTGGGCGTGTCCCGATACTGTGGTGGTGGCTGTTGATAATGGTTTATTCATATTAATAGTCATGTTGCATACCCACACACTTGAGTCGTGTCACACTTTATTTGTTTATTGAAACTGACGTTTGTTGTATCTGTGTATTTGTCACCTTTCTCTTTTGGGGTGGTCTGTGTCGATCCATATGATATCCTTTGGTCATATAGGGAGCAGGTTAGATACGGATGGTTTGGATAGTACGCGGGAGACGGGACGAGTTTGATGAGTCACGAGACGAGTGTAGCTAGTTAAATGAGCATAGTAGCCATGAGTTGTATTTTTATTCATTTGTTTACATTTATGTAATTCACTAAACATTATATTTATTTATAAAATGTTCTTTAATTGAAGTTTTGAAACACTACCTCGGGAAACCGAGATGGTAACGCTCCAATTATCATGGCCGGATAGTTGGGGTGTTACACAAGGAGTAAGTGCCGGTTGAAACAAAGTGTGCGAGTGAGGGAGACAAAAAAGATTATTTTAGTGAGGTGTAAAAAGGTGGGTGGGTGTGTTGTCGCTTTGTGATTGGTCCGGATTAAACTAGCCTCACAAGAGAAACGTGACGGTCTTTTGTTAGACGGAAATACGTCTCAAGTCTACTATAACTTAGGATGAAAATTATTATTATTATAGGCACTAAAAATTTATTTAAGTGTCAAAAATCAAATAAATGAATTAATTTGAGTTAATAATAAATAAGTTACTCAAAACAACACATCGCCCACTTCGTCGAGACATGCAACAATGCTAGAAATAATGGTGATCGTCTAGTCAAGCATTTTGTACGTTCTCTTAAAGGAATTGCTTTTGATTGGTACACAGACTTGGACTCTGAGTCAATTGACAGTTGGGGTCGCATGGAAGACAAATTTCTTAACCGGTTCTACAGCACTAGGCGTATCGTCAGCATGAGTGAACTACTAAACACTGCACAGTGGGAGGATGAACCTGTCGTCGACTACATCGATCCATGGCGTACATTGAGTCTGCAATGCAAATATCCCTTAAGTGAATCCTCAGCACTGGAAATGTGCATTAACGGGATGATCTGGGATATTCTTTATATAATGAAAGGGATCAAGCCGAAAAGCTTTCCAGAATTGGCAACCCTTGCTCACGACATGGGAATTACAATCAAAGGGCGTGGCAAAGCTCGATCAACCTCTTCTAAGGCGCCAAGTGAAAAGAAGGAGTTCAGAAAGACGGATAAAGGCTTCAAGTCAATAGGAAAGGAGGCAATGGTCGTCGAAACCAGCGGCTCGCCCGTTAAGATCTCATCAAAGCCTAAGTTTGAAAAGAAGGAGTCATATGCTTACAATTATCAGCAAAACAAGCCCACTTTAAAAGAGTTACAAGCTAGGAAGTACCCTTTACCAGACTCTGACTTATCTGGAATGCTAGATGACCTTCTGGAGAAAAAGGTTATACAACTGCCAAAGTCCAAGAGACCTGATCAGGCTAACAAGACAAGTGATCCCAACTATTGTCGCTATCACAGACTAGTAAGTCATCCCCTTGAAAGATTACCCAGAGACGGAAAGATTACCCTTGACTTGGATGAAACAGTAGCTACAAATCAAACTACTGCAATATTGGAGCAGCATGAGGAACACGAGGAGCCAATGATGTATCGTGAGTGGGATGTATGCATGTTGCAATTCGGGAGCCTTGAACCTGTTGCTATATGGTTTCAAACGCCATATTCATCGATATCCCCAAAAGCAGGATTAGCTCCTCAAGAGAAGAAGAATGTAGATGATGGTGGCGAAGGGTGGACCTTAGTCAAACGCAAGAAGACAAAGAAACTGTAACACCCCCAAAACCAGGACCACTTAAGGCATGAGAATGCTACCATCTCGGTTACCCGAGGCAAGGAATATTAAATAGAACATAAAGAAACATACTTTAATATATAGTTTAAAGCGATACACGGTCAAATCCAAAACTGATAAAGTACAATACAACCGTTCTCAAAATACTATCTAAAAACAACAAACTAGTTCATGACACAACGTAAGACTATTAAACAGCTCGTGATGACTCAACCCAGCTATCTCATGCGCATCAACTCATACCTCCTCAATAACTGCTCACCATCCCCGAATGGATCACCACAGTTTTTAAAACAATTAAACAGGGTCAGTACTGATTACACAAACAAACAGCAACAATAAAACAATACTACAAACCAGCTCAATCAACACAACTCCATCTCATCACCATACACCTGACTACACACTAAAGTGTGTAGTCCTGCCTGAATACTCATCGCAACAAGTACTCCACACCGCCAGTGGGGGACCGCAGCCGTTCCCACCTAAGCCCCGCTCATCTCATCCGAGCGATAAACCCAAGTTCCTAAATGTGCACATCCCTTATGTGGCGGGTTTCACAGAAGGCGAATCAAGGGCGTGAAGCCACTCCCGCAAGTGACTCCACTCAGCCGAGGACGCACCTCGCACCCCACAGACAGTTATACGACAATTATATTATACTATCAACAATCACCAATTCCAAATCCATTACAGATATGATATAAAACAACAACAACAATTAATCACCAACAAAACCATATAATCAATACTGAGTAGGGAAACCCTACCTGGAATAGCAATCACACGAGACCGCCAAGCAGCTAATCAAAACATTTCCTCTACAAATCCTCCTCCTATAACATGTATACATACAATTACTACCAGATCCACACAATACACCCAAAACCCCCAACACTACCCAATTAGGGTTTTAATCAAACTCAACGAAATGCTATAAAAATTGTATAAGAAGCTTACCCTTGACACGACGATCACAACGGTATAACGAACGAGGCAATCCGGCGATCCTAGCCTTGAGATTTCCTAACAACGCGACGAATGCGAACAACGTAGCTCTTGTTCTTCTCTTGAAAGTTTTTTAGAATGTTAAAAGTGTTTAACAATAATGACGGAAGCCTTTTATATTAATCTCGCGTTATTAACAAAACCCGGCTAAATCAACCCATAAGACACACTTACTCGATCAAGTAAGTGACTTACTCGATCGAGTGCCTCTTACTCGATCGAGTTTCACACTTACTCAATCGAGTACCCAACAGACAGACTACTGTTTTGCGTAAAAAGCTACTTACTCGACTGAGTAAGTCCTACTCGATAGAGTACCAATAGACATAGAAAACCGTAGTATTACAGAAACAAGTATGGCAAGCAGTCGAACATGTCCATCATCAATGAAAGCAATCAAAGAAGATGAAATCCTGCATGTCTGATTGGGAGAAGAAGTCTGAAACAGTGGTCAAACCATGTGTCTTGCCTATCAATATGCCTAAGGAAAAATCGTTGAGTCATATTGCTCTAGAAGAATTATTTCCAAGATATTTCTTGAACAATGTTACCGTATGTACCATTTCTGCAGTAAGTCATGATGATAAAGAAAAAGTAAAGGAAAACGAAGCAAATGATGCGGTGCCATCACAACAATTACAATCTTACCCTAAAAAGGAAATTGAAGTTGTAAAGGTTCTCAACCCTTTCCGCAAATATGGGGTGGAGATAAAACTTTCACCTGCCGAAAGAGAAGCGTCAGATAATACTCCAATGACTTGATAAACCAGAACTATACGCTGGCAAGATGAAAAATGTAGGAGAGCTTGCAGAGCAGTCAACACAATGTGTCTCCTGCAATGCAGCCTTGACCTTTTCAGATGAAGATCTACTTCTGGGTTCCAAGCCTCACAATAGGCCGCTTTATGTGTCAGGCTACATTCGAGGACAAAAAGTCAACAGAATATTAAGATGGAGACTCAAGAGTGAATCTCATGCCCAAAGCAACCATGAAAGAGCTAGGCATCACGGTTGATGAACTTTCTAGCAGTCGAACAGTAATTCACGGTTTCAACTTAAATGGAGAGCGGGCTATTGGCATGATACGTGTAAACCTTAGCATAGGTGACTTGTCATCTGAAACACTTACTCTTCCATGTCATCGAGGCCAAGACATCATTCAAGTTATTATTAGGTCGACCATGGAAACATGAAAATGGAGTCGTTGCATCAACCCTCCATCAATGCTTAATGTATTATCACGGCAGTGAAAGGAAGATGAATGGAGACGCCAAGCCTTTCACTAAGGCTGACGAAAAGTTTTTTGAAGAAAATGGTACTTCTAGTGAGTTCATGCCAACTACCATTTCTTCAACTGGAAAAGGAGGTAAGCTGAAAGAGAATACCAAAGAAGATGTTGTTACGAGTCATGTTAAAGAAAATGATAAGCAAAATATAGACAACGCTAGTAAAGCATCTACTCCCGTTACATCACCCAAGAAGCAAGAAATGCCACAGAAGTCTATCTCGCCAGTATTGCGGTATATTCCCAAATCTCGCCGCAAAGAAGGAGATAGTCCTTTTGCAGAATATATAAAAAAGAGAGATCTTAAAGACAAAAGTAAACCAAGTCCAATGATCAAGCAAGAATGGATGGTGAAAGTCACCACACCTCTTCCAAGTTCAAACCAAACGAAATTTATGAGACCTCCTCCAGTTGGTTTCGTCTGTTCATCAAACCAATCATCAAGCGATCAAAATCTGGGAATATTTCATTCCAACGCATACAAGCTACTGGTAAATGCAGGATACGACTTTACAAAACCAACTCCGCTTGGGAAAGTTGTAGAAGTTGAACCATATGGGCTTAAAAAACTCAACAGGAGTTGTTCAAGCAAGAAGGAAGCTTTATAGAGACTAAAGCGGGGCTTGGTTATAAGTCTCCTACACCCGTGAAGATCAGTGCTCGTAGGAACAGAACTACTACATCTTCACAACATATCACAGTGGAAGAGGCTGAGAAGAATGAAGCAGAAGACACTAAAACACTATCAACATCTTCAGTCTTCGACAGGATGAGTCCACTGCGCACAAAGAGCCCGTCCTTCGTATTCGACAGTGGGAGACCGAGTCCTACAACAAATCGTCCTTCTGTCTTCACTCGACTGGATAAACGAGGAACAAATGAAGTTAAGTCGTCAACCCCTCCGCCATGTACAAGAAAGAAAGGTGAATTAAGTGATCGTTTAGGCGTTCGTTCAAACACGGTCTTCACTCATTTAGGAGCCTCCAATAATGATAGTGGTAAGACTCTTCTGTGCTCAACTTCCGTGGAAGAAAATGATGGAGAAGTAAACATAAGTGATGATTTGAGAAGCACAATACCCTCTCGCATGAAGTGTTTGCAAGTGGTGGACATCATCCAGCATGAGCCACTAAAAGCACAAAGACGAGTATTAGTTCTCACTGGTCTGTCCTCAACAATGTTGAAGAGTCTAAACCTCCATCTTCACACTCCCGTGATGCAAAAGACTTGGAAATTGTGACTTCTTATCATATCACTGAAAAAGAGATACCTGATGGCAACGAAGAGGTAGAGGCTGACAAGGCACCTGAAACACTTTAAGACGAGGTACAATCAACCGTAGATGATTTACAAGAACTAAACCTAGGAACTGATGAAGATTCTCGTCCAATCTACGTCAGTGCTCTATTGGCTAAAAAGGAAGAAGAGGAATACTATAAATTGTTGGTTGAGTACAAGGACGTCTTCGTTTGGAGCTACAAGTAAATGCCTGGACTAAGCCCAAAATTTTCAGTTCATCGATTGGCAATCATAAAAGGAATCAGTCCTAGAAATCAATCTCAATGTCGCTTTAGGACGGAGCTTATACCTGAAATCGAAAAAGAGGTTAACAAACTCATTTAGGCTAGATTTATCCGTGAAGTCAGATATCCTACCTGGATAGCCAACATTGTTCTAGTCAGAAAGAAAAATGGGCAACTACGTGTATGCGTCGACTTCAGATATCTTAATGATGCATGTCCAAAGAACGACTTCCCTTTGCCAGTTACAGAGTTGATGATCGATGCAACTACTGGACACGAAGCACTCTCGTTCATGGATTGCACTACTGGATACAATCAAATATAAATGGCACCTTAAGATCAAGAAGCAACGACATTTCGCACACCAAAAGGGATATTTTGCTACACAGTCATGCCATTTGGACTCAAAAATGTCGGGGCCACATATCAGCGAGCAATGCAAAAGATCTTTGATGACATGTTGCATAAAACGATAGAGTGTTATGTCGACGACGTGGTTGTCAAATCAAAGAAAATAAAAGACCATGTTAAAGACCTTCGGACCGTCTTTGAGAGACTTAGAAAATGTCAACTCAAGATGAACCCACTCAAGTGTACATTGAGTGTCATATCCGGGAAGTTCTTGGGGTTTGTGGTAATAGAGGCATTGAAATCGACCAAACAAAAATCAAAGCTATCAACGAAATGCTATAACCAAAGACGTTGAAGGAGTTGCGTGGGTTGCAGGGACGTTTGGCATACATTCGAAGGTTCATCTCTAACCTAGCAGGACGTTGTCAGCCGTTCAGTCATCTCATGAAAAAGGATGCTCCATTTCAATGGGATGAAAAATGCAAATGTGCTTTTGATAGCATCAAAAAGTACCTGGCTAGTGCACCAGTGTTGGGGGCACCAATTCCAGGAAAACCGCTCATTCTATACATCGCTGCACAAGAACGTTCGCTGGGGGCAATGTGTACGCAAGAAATTGAAGACTGCAAGGAGAGAGCACTCAACTACTTGAGTTGTATCTTGGTTGGAGCTGAATTAAATTACTCACCCATAGAGAAGATATGTCTTGCTTTGGTGTTCGACATCCAGAAGTTGAGGCACTACATGTAGGCGCATACCATACACGTGGTCTTAAAAGCTGATCCAATCAAGTACATACTCACAAGACCAGTCTTATCTAGAAGACTTGCGAAATGGGCAGTGTTACTTAAACAGTATGACTTAGTGTTTGTGTCTCAAAAAGCAGTAAAAGGTCAGGTTATTGCAGATTTCTTCGCTAATCATCCAGTCCCGACATAGTGGGAACTTTCAGACGAACTACCAGGAGAAGAAATATTTTACGTGGACATTTTAACTCCATGGCAAATGTACTTCGACGGTGTTGGAAGGCGAGATGGAGCTGGAGCAGGAGTTGTGTTCATATCTCCGCAAAACCATGTAATGCCATACTCATTTACACTCACACAGTTTTGCTCAAATAACGTGGCAGAATACCAAGCTTTGATATTAGGTCTTCAAATGGCAATTTAAATAGGCGTAAAGGATATGGATATTTACGAAGACTCACAATTGGTGATCAAGCAAGTCCTCGATGAGTATGAGGTAAGAAAGGAAGACTTGATTCCCTACCATCGACAGGCGTTGCAACTGCTTAATCAACTTGACTCCATCAATATTGGTCATGTACCGAGGAGTGCCAATAAGTTGGCTGACGCGCTTGCTAACCTTGCAGCCACTTTGGCACTTGGGGCAGAAGAATCTATGCAAGTGCCAGTCTGCAATCGCTGGGCAATAGATTTACTTGAAAGAGTAGAAGATATAGATACAACAAACATGATTTGCGTCTACGTAGAGGTACCCGATGATCTCATGCACAAGGTAGAGGTACGCCAACGTGCTCCAAAATTTCTTCATTAAAAAGGGACGCTCTACAGACACTCTTTCTTAGGACACTGGTTGAGGTGTCTAAATAAAGATGAAGCCACAGAAGCAATGCACGAAGCTCATTCTGGAATTTGTGGCGCTCACCAATTTGGACCTAAACTTTATGATCGTGTAAAGAGAATGAGGTATTACTGGCCAACAATGGTTCAAGACTGCATGGATTTCGCGAAAAAGTGTCAACCTTATCAGTTCTACGCAAACTTCATACATGACGTGGGTGATGTCGTCGGGTCACATCCAATCAAACACATTTATAATACTCAACAAACAACTAGTTAGCGGTAAGTCGAGGTCGATCCATGGGACGGTGTGCTTTGGGTTCTAAGTCTATCTATCTCAATTTATGCTAGTGTCACAATTGATGGGGTTTGTAGTTGTATTCTAAACTAATGAAAGTAACAAAGTAAAGCAAACAATAAAGCAAGTAAAGGTGTAAACAAGTATTAAAAGTGCTAGGATATCATGGGGTCGGGGGATTCATGGTGTTGATCATACAAACATGTTTACAAAGTTGCAAGCAATTAATGTTGTGGAGGAACCGAGTTGGTTTATATCTTACGGTTCTTAGGAAGAGTTGGGTCCCGGAGCCGAATCGATTAGATTGTACAACACCTACAAGTCGACTTATTTTCCTCCTAATCAACTTCTATACATGGTCTAACGAGACTCGAGTTGGTTTATATCTTACAAGTCAAGTTGAATAGATAAGAGATGGTTATAAATGCAAGGATTCATAGGCTTAGCATTTCATCAAACATAACATGTGCATAAAGTTGACATCACAACAAGCAAGCAATTTAATTGTGAAAACATATTAGATTAAGCATGAATCAATCCCATGTTGATTTTCCCTAATTACCCACTAATCCTAGCTAAGAGACTACTCACTCATTATCAAGTTTAACATGTTAACAAGGTTGTCAATAATATTAACAAGGTAGAACATGATGAACAAGTAAGAAAGATTATCAATAATTAAAACAAGGATTAAGAGAATTATACCTATGGAGATTCCAAAACAATAATGCAAAGAATAATAGAAGAAACTTGATTGATTGATGAAGGGTTGTCAATCCTCCAATAATAACCCAATAGTCTTCAATTACCCAAAAGTAGCAAACTTGAACAATAATTAAGGAGAGATTAATGTGTGATTTGTGGAAAGATTAAAGAGAAATCTATTCTAATCTACTCCTAATGAAATCTAAGAGGAATTTCTAATGTGGAGGCTTCATCTAATCTAAAACTCTCTTCTAACATGATCCCTTGATTAATTACAAAATGGGATATATATAGTGGGGATTAGGTACACAAATTAGGGTTTACTAAGGGCTTAAATGACGATTAAGACCCTTGTTGAGGAATCGCCGGTCTCAAGAGAGACTCCGGTCTTTGAAATGCGCATCCTTCCTTGAACGAGTAGAAGTCGGATTAGCTGTCACACAATCCGAGCGTCCAGGGCACGGAGACGGGCGGATTGTGGGTCTTTTGGACGAGCGGATTCTTGGGGTGGACGGACGGATTGTGGTGGTTTTGGACGGGCGGATTCTTGGGGAAGACGCTCGGATTGCGTATGCTGGACGGGCGGCTTGTGGGCAATCCGCTCGGATTGTCTTACAGCTTCTTTCTTTCTTCTTTTCTTCCTTTCTCTTCATAAAATCCTTGAGGATTTCCTCGGAGATGCAAGGATCTTTTCTCATCATTGCCCATCTACTATAGTATGTACAAAGGCCTTCTAGTCTTGTCTTCTCTTTGATGCTTGGTCATTAAATTCAATCAATTTAGCTCCATTTTGCCATGAAAATGCAAGGTTTGCACTCCTTTCCTACCAAGGGAACAAAACCTCAAAGAATATGCGAAACAAGGGACTAAAGACAATAAATGACCCAAATATGCACTAAAAAGCATGGGAACGAGGCTAATTCGGGGACTAAATATGCTCAAATTAGGGTCACATCAAATATCCCCAAACCGAACCTTTGCTCGTCCCGAGTAAACAGGTGACAAAGACTAGGACCGTTAATTAAACTAACCTAATAGCATAGCTGATATGAGACAATTAGCGGGTCTCATTCCGCCCCTTCAACTCAGAACAACACAACCATGAGGTAGGATGCCTTCTTGCAAGGCATGGTGGGTCTTGCCAAAATGGCGACACATCCATACATTAAAGCACATAAAATCAAGTAATGGATGCATCTACAAAAGAATAGCCACTTTCCTCATCTAAATGGCGGAAATTATCTACAAGGGAAGCAATTCAAGGGTACACACTCCTTCATAGATGTAATTTCTTCAAACTACTAAGCCTAGAAGGATACCAATAAATCACCTTCCAAGTTGTGTCAAGCTAGGGTACCTTTGTCCTCAATCGTTAAATGTTTTTGTTAAGAATAGACTCCCTATGGTGTTAGAAACACTGGAGGATCGCGGAATTCTCCCTCTTGCCTAGACAAGAAGAAGGGTCGTCCCCTCTCTACCATGCACAAAAATGGATACGGTGGATAAAGGGATCAATAGATATTTGAGTTTCATTTGGGAGTTTGCTTTGTTGTTGTTTTTCCTCCCAATTTCTTGTGGCATATAACATTTGAGAACACTTTCTTTTGCCATTTCTTTTGATAATTGGCATTTCAATACTTGACAATTTTTCGCATTTTCTTTTGAACATTTTCAAAGTCAACCCATATGTCGTGAGGGTGCCTTATATTTGAAGCTTTAGGAGTTCTATTTTTGCTCCTCTTTTCTTTTGATGCATTTTGCAAACTTTTTCTTTTCTTTTTTTTTTCATTTCTTGAACTCAAATTTTTGAACAATTTCTTTTTGTTGTGCCCATTCCCTTTGATGACAAAATGTATGGTAGAACATGGATGAATGATGGTTGCATGGTTTCAAGGGTCACCTTGGAATAAACGGTAGCCAAGGAGTTATCACACCACAAGGTACTCTTGACTAGGCCTTAATCCATGGGTCAAAGGATACTAGCATGACACATCCTAGGGTGTTTTACAAGTATTCTAACAAGCAAAGTCTTAAGAATAAAAAGCATCTACTAGGGCCTATATACACTTGTCAAGCTTCCCAAATAGACGGTTTCACAAAATTTTTCTAACATGCAAACTACATGCCATGATGCAACTAACATATATACATCCTAATGCATATGCTTCTACCAACTAATATGCCAAATAATCTAAATGCAATCCTAAATTCACATTGTTTATACCGCATCAATCAAAATAAAGCCACATAGTCATTAACATAAAGAGGAAGAAGGAGATTGGAAAGATCATACCATGCGGTCTTCAATATCCTCATGTCTCGGATGTGGCATAGTCGATCAATGTGATCAAGGATGAACAAACACAATATATACAAGACTACAATACAAAGGAAATGAACATGTTTTTGAGTTTTCAATTTTTCAAATTTTTATGGTTTTTGATTTTATGAAATTAAAGAACATATTTATGGGATTTTTCGAAATTTATTTTTATGTATTTTGGAATATAAATTCCCATCCCCCACTTTATTTTGGACATTGTCCTGAATGTACATGTAGGAGTAGGAATAAAAAGGAAATACATGTTTTTGAATTTTTTTGATGTTTTGAAATAAAGTACAAATGCAATGATATGATATGAATGAATGCATGCTCTAACTAAATGCAATTCTATATGACATATATAACAAATGAATGCAACTTAAACTATATTATATGATGCATGATTTCTAGTAAACTATGGTCACCTATGATCAAACCTCCCCAAACCGATTTAAACACTATCTCTAGTGTAGAAAAGAATAGGATTGGTCATTAGTGACTATGCATGAATTCTAGTCTATATGCAACTATCTACATGATACATGTGAGATATATTACAATGCAACTATACTATATGAACTAACTAATGCAAATGTAATATGAAATATAATACAAATGCAAGTGGGAGCTAAATAAACTAAATGCAATGTATATACAAAAGAGAGAGGGAGAGAAAAGTATCATACAAATGGAGGTGATGAGGTAGGCCTCTTTCACTCGTCATCATTCTCATGTTGGGAGTAGCCATACCGGTGAGAACTTCCTCCTTGGTCATACCCTCCTCCTTGTCCCGAGTATCCTCCACCTTGGCCACCACGATTCCAGGCTTGGTCCCCTTGATTAGGGAACAAAAGGTGTGGTTAGGCCCAAGAGGGCCGAGGTCCATTAGGGTCAATATACCCTTGTTGCGCCATTTGATAGTATTGGGGATAAAGGGCCAAGTAGTTATCGACCCTCCCATCATGCACCCCGAGGTCAACTCTATTCATAAGGGTCATCAAGTCATTAATGCCCGAGGTATTGGGGATTTCCTGCTCAAATTGCGTATAAGGAGTAGGGTACGGTGGGATGGGCACATAGGAAGGTGGGGGAGTAGGCCTTGCCGGTATCTCACGAGGTATATGCGGTTGGCGGGGTGGTTCTTCCCTTTGAGGGGGATTGCCAATGATTTGGATGTCGAGAAGGTAGCTCGGCGCAAGCGAATACGGGCTCAATCTTGGGTCGGTGGCCGGTATTTTCCACCCCGAAAGAATGATGGAGGTGTACCCTTTTGTGAACCATTCTACACTCCCTTCTTGAGTGTAGGCACACCACCGGTGGTGGTTGAAAACGGCTTCTTCATCAATCAAAGTACTCCCCTCAAGAGGAGCATAATCCCCACGGGAGTTGAACCCGGGGCAAAGGAAGTTAGCCAAAATAGTAATTAGACCTCCCACCACGAAGGTCTTGAGTTGGGTGCTCCCTTGAGAAAAGTCGTAAAACCTTGTAAGCATTTCAAGGGGGGTATTGAAGTTGTAGCGCCTCGTCCCCCGAACATTCAAATAGGACTCAAGGAAAGTTAAATCAATGAGGGTACACCTATCTTGTTCATACCTCCCATTGACGGTGCCGGCTACGAAACGTTCGGTGATCCGAATCACCGGGGGTTGGATAACAAAGCTATAACATTGCTTGAGGTTGGCAAAATCCATCCCGGAAATAGCCTTCCAAAGTAGGTCCACCTCGAAACCGTCAGGTTTGTCGGTATAGTCGGTTGGTACAACAAGACCGAAAATGTGAGCAAATTGATCAAGTGTAAGGCTATGGTCTAGGTTGCACAACCTAAACTCCATGCTCAAATTGGTTCGGGTGTTCGTGACAATACGAAGGCTACTAAAAAATTCCAGGGTAAGACTAAGGTACGTCTCCTCATGGGCATGGAAAAGTTTTCCAATCCCTAAGCCATCAAAGAACATCTCGGTGTGGTACCTTATCCCAAGGATTTCTAACACCTTTGTATCGATAAACTGAGTGGGTTCATAGTTCTTACCTAGCAACTCGATAAACTTCTTGCGGTGGGCATCGGAGGTGAAAAGTACCTCCGGGAAGAACTCAAGTTGCTCTATCCCTCCTCTCATGATGGGGCGGAAGTTCCTTGGCGGCATTATCTCTTGTGGGGATGGGGAGGATGAACACTTGCGCTTCCTTCCGGCGGATTCAACAAGTTTCTTAGCCTTGCCCTTGAGATTCATCATCTTGAATTGGGGTTTTGTTGGCTTTTATAGTGAGGGGAGTGTTTTTGGGGATGAAGATGAGTGATTTAGGGTTAGATAAGGTGAGGAAATGAGGGAGAAAGGGGTTGTTTTTATAGAAAAAGGGGGAAGACGAGCGGGCACGGGTGGGGCCCGGGCGGATAATTCGAGAAAAACGCCAGAATCCGAGCGGCTTCTTTGCGGGACGAGCGTCTTGCCTCTGTAGAATCCGAGCGTCTTCCAGAAAATCCGCTCGGATTTCGTGATAGGAACTTTGCCTTTTCTGAAGTAGGCAGAAGACGAGCGTCTTTGTTGCGGGACGGGCGTCTTACTTAGGACGAGCGGCTTTTTAACAATCCGCTCGGATTTTGGTACAGTTTCAGTTCTTTTTTTCAGGTGCCTTTTAGGACGAGCGTCCCGTGGAGAATCCGAGCGTCTTCATTGAAGACGAGCCTCTTTGGAGCAATCCGCTCGGATTGTAGATCAGCGCTGAACAGTAATCTGATTAGGGCTTTGGACGAGCGTCCAGCCCTCGGGTCGAGCGTCTTTCCACTGTTTTCCTTCCTTTTCTTTCTTTTCTTTGTAAAATCACACCCTTTCACCAATTTGTTGTTCCTCCCTATCTTTTTCTGAAATTTTGCTCAATAAAAATGTAAGAAACTCTCTCTCTCTACTCTCATGCAAGAAATTGAATAAAAATGCAAAAATGTAAAATATCATACAAAGTAAAGTTCCAAGGAATATCTTACAAATGGTGGTTTGAGATAGGACTCCACCAAACTAGTTCGAATTGTAGAAATTCTTGTCCATAGAGCTCAAGGCTCTCAATATAAGATCAAAGGCTTGCGAACAAGCTCCAAATAAGCATAAGTATGGTTTGCTTAACTTCAAGACGAATCTTGGCCAAGGGAATTTGTCATTCATTCTCTTCTTCACCTTCTCGGCACTTGGATATTCACGATGCTTCAAACCAATTAGCCCATGATTCTTGTCATTATGTGGTAAGAGGTATGGTTCATAATCGTCCGGAGACTTTAACTCACCAACTTCTTTTTCAATTTTGGTGATGATGATAGCATTTTGATTTTTCAATCCTTCCAAGGTGGAAGGAGAATTGTCATGGCTTTAATGATCGAGTTCCTTAGAAGTGGTATTATGGGTGCCAAATTCCCACAAGTCGCCTCACGTGCAAGTTTCTCTTTGAGCTTTCCTACCAAGTAGCTTTTGTAAGATGCTTTTACTTTTTGAAGAAGGTCCACCATATCTTCTTCAACAATCATTGGCTCCATGGTAGGTGTCAAGTAGTCTTCATGAGAAATAGGGGAAGGACATTCATCTTCATGATAGGATATCTCAAATGCCTCAAGGTTAGGCTCCTCAAGCAAGGTGATATTACAAGTCCATCCCTTAAGCTCATCATCATCATTGCTACCTTCATATGAATCATAGATGGGGGCTTCATGCAATTCTTTCTCCAACATCCCAATGTTCACATCAAAAAACACACCCTCATACTCACAAAGGCTAAGAGTACTTGGCTTACTCAACCTCGTATCTTCTTCGTCGAACATCACACTTTCATATTCACAAGAGCTCACGAAGATTGGCTCTTTCCACTTCTCATCAAAAGTAACTCCTTCAAACTCGCATTCATAATCAATGTCCAAGGAATGGTGGGGAGTGATTGTTCGGTATTCTTTCATTTGGGCACTTTGAATCTCCAACTCCTCACCTTGGGCAACAATGCCTTGAAGAACATTGTCCCTCTTTTGGCTTTCTTCTAACATTTGTTTGAAGAAGTTTTGTTGATCTCCCATCATTTGGAGGATCACATTTTAAATGGGTTCATATTCTTGTTGTGGGTAAGTGTGAAAGTGGTTGTATTGTGGCAATTGAAATCCATTATGAAGTGGGTGGTGAGTGGGTGGTTGTTGTGGATATTGGATGCGGTGATTTTGGTAGGAAAATTTGGGGTAATGGTTAGGATTTTCGTTGTACAAATAGTAAGGTAGGTTTGTGTTGACTTGCTCTTCAAACTCCCCATACCCATAGTTATACTCAAAGAATCCACCACATACTCCATACGTCAAGTCTTGAGCCATCATAGCTAAGACAAGGAAACAACTACAAGCATGGAAACTACACAAGAATGGTAAGAACGATCCTTGAGGAACAAGTTCCTCAAGGTGAAAGCACAATAAAAATAAACAAACAAGTAAGAACTTAATCACATAGCACCATCCCCGGCAACGGCGCCATTTTGGCGTGGGTGATGTCGTCGGGTCACATCCAATCAAACACATTTATAATACTCAACAAATAACTAGTTAGCGGTAAGTCGAGGTCGATCCATGGGACGGTGTGCTTTGGGTTCTAAGTCTATCTATCTCAATTTATGCTAGTGTCACAATTGATGGGGTTTGTAGTTGTATTCTAAACTAATGAAAGTAACAAAGTCAAGCAAACAATAAAGCAAGTAAAGGTGTAAACAAGTATTAAAAGTGCTAGGATATCATGGGTTCGGGGGATTCATGGTGTTGATCATACAAACATGTTTACAAAGTTGCAAGCAATTAATGTTGTGGAGGAACCGAGTTGGTTTATATCTTACGGTTCTTAGGAAGAGTTGGGTCCCGGAGCCGAATCGATTAGATTTTACAACACCTACAAGTCGACTTACTTTCCTCCTAATCAACTTCTATACATGGTCTAACGAGACTCGAGTTGGTTTATATCTTACAAGTCAAGTTGAATAGATAAGAGATGGTTATAAATGCAAGGATTCATAGGCTTAGCATTTCATCAAACATAACATGTGCATAAAGTTGACATCACAACAAGCAAGCAATTTAATTGTGAAAACGTATTAGATTAAGTATGAATCAATCCCATGTTGCTTTTCCCTAATTACCCACTAATCCTAGCTAAGAGACTACTCACTCATTATCAAGTTTAACATGTTAACAAGGTTGTCAATCATATTAACAAGGTAGAACATGATGAACAAGTAAGAAAGATTATCAATAATTAAAACAAGGATTAAGAGAATTATACCTATGGAGATTCCAAAACAATAATGCAAAGAATAATAGAAGAAACTTGATTGATTGATGAAGGGTTGTCAATCCTCCAATAATAACCCAATAGTCTTCAATTACCCAAAAGTATCAAACTTGAACAATAATTAAGGAGAGATTAATGTGTGATTTGTGGAAAGATTAAAGAAAAATCTATTCTAATCTACTCCTAATGAAATCTAAGAGGAATTTCTAATGTGGAGGCTTGATCTAATCTAAAACTCTCTTCTAACATGATCCCTTGATTAATTACAAAATGAGATATATATAGTGGGGATTAGGTACACAAATTAGGGTTTACTAAGGGCTTAAATGATGATTAAGACCCTTGTTGAGGAATCGTCGGTTTCAAGAGAGACTCCGGTCTTTGAAATGCGCATCCTTTCTTAAACGAGTAGAAGTCGGATTAGCTGTCACACAATCCGAGCGTCCAGGGCACGAAGACGGGCGGATTGTGGGTCTTTTGGACGAGCGGATTCTTGGGGTGGACGGGCGGATTGTGGTGGTTTTGGACGGGCGGATTCTTGGGGAAGACGCTCGGATTGCGTATGCTGGACGGGCGGCTTGTGGGCAATCCACTCGGATTGTCTTACAGCTTCTTTCTTTCTTCTTTTCTTCCTTTCTCTTCATAAAATCCTTGAGGATTTCCTCGGAGATGCAAGGATCTTTTCTCATCATTGCCCATCTACTATAGTATGTACAAAGGCCTTCTAGTCTTGTCTTCTCTTTGATGCTTGGTCATTAAATTCAATCAATTTAGCTCCATTTTGCCATGAAAATGCAAGGTTTGCACTCCTTTCCTACCAAGGTAACAAAACCTCAAAGAATATGCGAAACAAGGGACTAAAGACAATAAATGACCCAAATATGCACTAAAAAGCATGGGAACGAGGCTAATTCGGGGACTAAATATGCCCAAATTAGGGTCACATCAATACATCAGCCGTCAGAGCCATTACACCCGACTGTATCTTCATGGCCTTTTGAAGCTTGGGGACTTGACATTGTGGGACCTCTCACTCTGAAAGCCTCGAATTGACACGAGTATATTCTCACTGGTGCTGATTATTTCTCAAAATGGGCAGAAGCTATCACATTACGGGAAGTCAAGAAGGAAAATGTTGTGAATTTCATCTGAACTCAAATAATATATAGATATGATGAGGCATTGTGGGCCTATCGTACCACATACAAAACTCCTACTCAATTAACCTCGTATGCGTTGGTGTATGGAGTTAAGGCTGTGTTGCCGTTAGAAATGCAGATCCCATCCTTACGCATTGTTATTCAAGAGGAACTTACAGAAGATGAAAATGACAAGTTACGTTTAGCAAAGTTGGAGGCACTCGATGAAAAACGACTAGAGGCCCAACAGAAGCTCCAATGTTATCAAGCAAGGTTGTCGCGAGCATTCAACAAAAAAGTATGTCCTCGTTCTTTTCAAGTAGGAGACCTAGTCCTTGCAATACGAAGACCAATTATCACCTCTCACAAGCCAGTTGGTAAATTCACCTCTAAGTGGGATGGCCCGTATGTGGTACAAGAAGTTTACACAAATGGCGCGTACAAGATTGCGGATGAAGACGGTGTGCTCAAAGGCGCAATAAATGGGAAATTTCTCAAATGTTACTATTCTTAAAACACCACCATGCTCCTAAGCAAGAGCGTAAACTGCAAGCCATGCTCTTAAGCAAGAGCGTAAACTGCAAGCCAGGCTCCTAAGTAGGAGTTTAAACTGCAAACCTCTATGAACTACGTCAGCTTGATCTTGTAAAGTATTGTTTCTACTTTGCAAGTACGTAGGTAACTTGGGTGAACATGTAACCTAAGTGCAGCCACAAAAAATGTGTATCATACCTTAATATATATATATATATCTTATACATAGATATAGTCTAGCAGCGGAATGCAAATTTTTAATGTAACATTACATTTACATTACATCCAAAAGGGAGAAGTACACAACATATCAGCTACTTAAAAAAATTACCACGTACAACAAAACAGTACGAATACAAAGAGAGTACTTGTGTACACCAAACACTACAACTCCTACTTACTACGTTATAACGTACCTCGTTATCATGTCAAAATAAAATGGGTACGTATACACAAAAAAAAGGGATGGTGACTTATGATAAAATTTATCCTAGAGTACAAAATCTATCCAAGCATCTGGGTCCAAGGATGATTGCAATTCCAGGACTAAACGTCTCTTCTCCTCAAGAACGGCCACATCTTCTACACTCAATTGCGAGGTGGCCTCAAATTTAGCGATCTTTGGCCCTCTTGTTTCAATTTGGTTTCGAGCAGCCTTGCGAGATCTCTCAAGATTTTCCATGTCACTAGCTAACTGACGATATGCTTGATGAGCTTTTTCTAACGTATCCTCCAGTTGAGATATCTCCTTGCCTACATCGGACATCTTTTCGGCTATAGTGAGACAAGCCGCCTCGGCATCAATAATAACATGACTATCTTTTTCGAGTCCTTCGCGCTCTTCAGTAATTTCTTTGCCCAAATCCTAATGGCGAAGACGGTCCCTGGTAGCTTCTTCTAGAAAGTGGAAAGCCTTGACGGTGGCGACATACGACTCTATCTTGTCTTTAAGTTGGGTTGGATCTCCTTTAAAGTGCTTTATACATTTGTAAACCAATGCGGCCTCTTTCCCGATTTTCTCGACTTCTGCAAAAGCTGCCTCTTTTACGGTCTTCAACAAACTACTAGCAGCCAACTTCAAGCCTGCATGTAAAATCCCTTTTACTGGTGTTTCTGGCATAATTGTAATCACATACGACGCAGGGACGGATATGTTTGGATGTACGTTGACTAAAGTACCAAGCGTCCTCTTCTGGAATTCAAGATTTTGCCTCGCAACTGCTTCTAGGGAGTGAGGACTTTGAACAGACGGTTGACTGGTAGAGGTTGACAAAGCCATTGTTTTGTTCTTTGGATGAGATGATTCTATTTTACCTTCGTCAACAGGATGCTTGAACTTTTTTTAACTCCTTACCTTTGCGTGGATTCAGTCGGTCAACAACAATATCAAGAAGAGGTTCACCTATCAAATTTGGCACTTCTTTCTCGAGGTTAAATTCTCCGTCATGCAAAAAGAAATTCAAAAAAAAAAGTTAAAAATAATAATAATAATAATAATAATAATAATAATAATAATAATAATAATAATAATAATAATAATAATAATAATAATAATAATAATAATAATAATAATAATAATAATAATAATAATAATAATAATAATAATAATAATAATAATAAAATATTAATGAAGTAAAAAAAAATATAACAAGAATAAAAGGTGTACTACCAGAATCAATTTTGAGGGATTGTCAGAGAATTCTGGTATATTTGCAAAGAGGTCCACGTCAACTCGATTGAGGTTTCGCACATCGATAGTAGCAGCTGCTTTAGCTTTATCAACTTCTCCCCTGGCTTTATCAACGTCTCCTCGACGTCTATGTTTGAAATTGGTGTCCAACTCCCCATCGCCACTATCCACTCCTCCTGCAAAAATTTTGTTTGGTTGTGAACTGCCCGCCTGGTTTCTCGGAGATTGAATTATGGATGGTGTTAGCAATCAAATAATAAAAAGCAAGGCAGGCAAATAAACTCAAGTTAGCAAACCAAGTGACCACAAAATGGAGGTGAAAGTGACTAATGAAGAAAATCAAGTTTAGGCATAAACTCATTATCGCAGGGCATCTCCTCATAAAATAGCTCTATACAACCTTCCAAGTTTACCGTGATCGCGCCATAGCAAGATAAAGCAAGTAAGGCCAGCATCTCGATCAAATAGCAATTCAGAGACAAAAAAAAAACAAGAATTGAATACTTAAGATTATAAAAACAAAACCTTGATTCTTTTAGCTTTGGTTAATTGCCGGTCCGATGATATGCAGCTATATAAAGTTGAGAGATATGATTCCTTTCAAAGACGATAACTTCTTCAAGTTGGGCCTTGAATCTACCGAACGGATGAAGCCCTGACAATACAAAACAAAGATAAGAATCAGAAAAGTACCAAGAAATTAAAAAGGATGGGAGAGATGTAGCCATAATTCATTAAGATAAAATATCTGATGATCAGAAGGCAGTGTTGGTGACCCTATTGTCACAATTTAGGTTGGCAATCTCATGATTATAACTTTGCAGCAGTAAAGTCTTGCTAAAAAAATAAAGAAAGAATAGCACAAGAGAATAGCATAAGAGAATAGCATAAATGCCAGCTCCATTAAAAAATGGTACGGTTTCTTCTCACTCAAACAAGGACAAACGTTTTACACCGTAATTCATGCTATTACCAAAAAAATAATAGCACAAGAGAACTACCTACCGCCCTCGGGGCTAAGAACAAAAAAAAACGCCAAACAAACCACCTATCCGTACTGAAGTTGTGGTTTCCGATCATCTGCCAAAAGAACAAGTAACAAGAAGAAGTGGAAGAAGGGTTACGGTCTGGACACCATGAAACTAAGAAAAAACCATGCAAATTAGGTGTAACAAAATGACGAAGCTCTACGTATGGTAATTATGATACAAGGACAAAGCCAATAAAAAAAATAACGAGATACACAAAGTCAGCAAAAAGTCATTCAAATATCAATTTATATATGATAAGAAGATTGAGATGACACTGAAGGAAATAAATGAAGAAGTCAAGACAAAGTTAGGGCACGTGCTATCAAAATTAAGCTTCAAATTCTACTATGTAAATCGCTATCTTCATCGTGATTTAAAAGGAGTGCAAGGAAGGTAATCACCATGATCAGTTTTTAAACAAGACAATCATCGTCAAACTTAAGACCAAAGCAAGAGCTAAATTTAGAAGATTTAAATGATTAATAAAAATGACTCAAATGACATTCGTCAAGGTTACAAATTTACCAGAGTGACATAAATTCAAGTATTGTTACGCGTTAAGGTTACAAAATGACCAGGGTGATGAAAATTCAAGTTTTGTTGCCCGTCAAGGTTATAAAATTATGAGGGTGACAAAAATGTAAGTGTTATCCGTCAAGGTTACAAAATTACCAGGGTGAGAAAAATATCACATAAAGGACGTAGCCAGTCATCCGCCAAATCAGATAATGATAGAGTGACATACAAAAAATACTACTAATACAACAGGACGGATGCCCGTTGACTTCCAAGTCAAACAAAAAGAATGTTCAAGACCCAGCCACGCTGAAACACTTCGAAAGTGGGCATGACAAAGTCTCGAGGAGCCAATTTGTAGGCACTAAAAATTTATTTAAGTATCGAAAATCAATAAATTAATTAATTTGAGTTAATAATAAATAAGTTACTCAATTTAATTATTTTTGTCCCTTTTAAATCAAATTTGGGTCATTCCTAATTATTCAGATCCAAACAAAAGTCAATTTGGGCCAACTTTGCAAACAAGCCCATAATTGGGCCCACAACTCTAAGCCCGAGGAAAAGCCCAACTTTTCTCTGTAAATAGCCTAGCTTTGTTATTTGGAGAAATAGATAGAAAAACTGGAAGAAAGAAGAAGAAAAGAAAAGCTCTGTAATTCTCTCTGAAAAACTCGTGAAATTCACCGTAAGCAGTCAACAAGCACAACAAATTTGTGCCACCTGCGCAAGAAAACTCAAACATTCAAACTCGAAAATTCAAACATTCGAACATTCAAGAGAGACTCAAGTCGTTCGACCCTCTCAAGAATACAAGTCAATGTCGCGCGTAGAGTGCATGCACCCTCTACACGTGCATCCCTACAAAACGCACGCGCACCCCTTACGTGGATCGTGAATGCGTACCCTATTTGTTTAGTTAGAATCAGAGGATTATTAGATATTGTACACGAACTTTTCTGATATTAATAAAAACTCATTTTGTTTCCTTGTTTTGTATTTCAGTTATCGCAATACAAAATTTGTCGTTACTATTATTATTACCACTAATATTACTATCCGACTAAAACATATATTTTTATATAAACTAAGATTTTATAAAAACTATGTTTAAAATAAAATTAATAAAATTAAATAATTTAAAAATATAAAAATATAAATAAAACAATGGAATTGTCAATTAAATTATAAATGTTAAAAATGGAAAATTTGCGGGTGTTACAGTTAAAGTATAGGTATTGTATTATTTGCACATATTACAGATGATATACTTTTTAGTATGTTATATATCATAAGATGAACGTATAAATAATAGAATTGTCAACATCGAAAGATTAGCATAAGGTAGTTGATCCTATGATTATAAATGGAATGCATCCTTGAAACTTAGGTATCAACCCAAAATATTTTGAGTCTCTTAAGTATTGTCTTAGAGAGCTCTTACAATATGATATAAAAAATAATGTGAAAAATGTTTAATTATTATAACACACATTTCCTATATTATATTTAAGTGATGTTTATAATTTTTATATAAACACTTATGCATTTCATTTGACAAAAAAGTATCGTAAAAAACAAAAATAATAGAGATTATATAATTAGATTCGTGGTAAAAAAAATGCTATCATTAAAGTATATATTTCTTATTATTTGCACATATTTTAATTATGATAAAAATTAGAAAATAAAAACGTACGAACATAGTATAGTATTAAGTACGAAAAAGATGGTGTATTTCTTGGTATGTTATTTGTCCCACATTGAAAAATTATATAGATATGGTTAATATATAAAGTATAAAGAGTCGAATTAGGGTGATCCTATAAATATGAGTCATCTTTGAACTTACGTGTCAGCAACCTAAAATCTTTTGAGTCACTTAAATATTGTCTTAGAGGTCTCTTATTAGAGTTTCTATTATTATCTCCACAATAGCGAAATTTATTTATTATTTATTTTTCTCGCATAAATGATAAACGGTAGGTGTGTATGTATTTATCTTCTATTTTCATTGAAATAAATATTGTAATCATATGTAAACAAATAATTATATGTAAAAATTAAAGCCTTATAATATTTTTTTCATTATAACTAAGTTAATTACCTCGTGCAACGCACGGGCTTTCAACCTAGTATATTTATAAAAGAGGTTTTTTTCGAGCGATTATAAGCTGTCCACATCATCAAAATTCAATTTAAGAAAGTGTCATAGATAATATTTTTTGACATAAAAAATAAAGTAAAAAAATCTTTTAATTATTATAATATATATTTCCTAAATTATATTCAAGTGATTTTTCTAATTTTTATATAAAAACCATTTTACATTTCATTTGAAGAAAAAAGTATTGTTAAGAAAATTATGAAAATAGTATAATTAGATTAGTGGTAAAAAATGCTATCATTAGAGTATAAATTCATATTATTTGTACATATTAAAGATGATATACTTCTTAGTATTTTATATGTTCCACATTGAACATATATAAATAATAAAATTGTTCCACATCAAAAGATTAGCATAAGGTGGGGTGATCCTATGATTATAAATAGAAAGCATCCTTGGAATTTATTTATCAATCCAAAATCTTTTGAGTCTCTCAAATATTGTCTTAGAGAGTTCTTAAAAGTTTGTATCATTATCTCCACAATATGATATGAAAAATAACGTGGAGAATATTTTAATTATTATAATAATATTTTTTATATTAAAATGGGTTATAATGTTTATAATATTTTAATTATTCAATTTAATGAGAATGAGAATATAAAAATGAGTTAGGTATGATTTTATTACAATGGGACCAACTCACTAAATATTAGTCAAATAATTAAGCGGACAATAGTTGAAGAAATCCAAGTATAGCAAAGAGCTCATGGTTCAGCTACCATCTTAACTATAGGAATTGTCAACACACTCATAATAAAATGCTACAAAAACATTTTCCTAAAAGACCCATAGGCCATAACGGCTTATGTAATCTTAATACCAAATTTATTTGTATTTTATTATCACGAATTTTTATTTAAGACGGAATCATCTGTCTTCAATCTTTTTTTGTTTAAATAGGTACTTAAATTAAAAGACTTACAAACATAGTTCATACACCAATTAAGGAGGAGTAGGAGGCCTGACTCCAAAGAACAAATCGTTATTAAATCGAGTTGGATGTCGAACTAGGGGCGAAAATGATATTTGTACTTCTTAGTATGTTATATGTCACACATTGAAAAATAATGTAGATGTGGTGAACATACTACGTATAAATAGTAGAAAAGGTGTGGCCATCTTATTATAAATAGTAGAATTGTCCCACATCGATTAACATAAGGTGTGTTGATCCTATTATTATAAATAGTAGAATTATCCCACATCAAGATTAACCTAATGTGGGGTGATCCTATGATTATAAATATGAGTCATCCTTGGAGCTTAAATATCAACCCACAATCTTTTGAGTCTCTTAAGTATTGTCTTAGATATTTCTTATAAGGGTTTGTATTATTACCTCCACAATAGTGTTTTGGTGGTTTCACAATTATATAATTATATATAGTTATATCATCTCCTCTTCTACTCAACTTTAGTTGTTTTGCAATAAGTTATTTATTTTTTAATTTTTAAGCTGAATTTTTAAATAACGAATATATACATCAGTAGTATACTTATTACATAAGAGACTTTAAAAGTAACGTTACGTAATGTTAATTTTTCATGTTCATTTTCCAGGTTTTAACATTTTTTTCATCTAAAGAGTTCAACCATTAAAAACTACTTAATATTTATAAGAAAAAAATGTTAATTTTATACGTAAGAAAAACTTTGGACTTTAGATAAGATTAGTTTGTTAGCAATAAGATAAAATTGCACAAATGTTACCTATATACGTGCGAAAAACTTTAAACTCTATATAAGATTAGTTTGTTAGTATTTGCTCATTATTAATCGGATTGGATATTGAACGTAGGAATACTAACATATAGTATTTGGTCATATTATTAAATATAACTACTATTAGATATAATGAGTAACAATTGTCCGGATTTCGGGATTCGGGTTGGATGTCAAGCTAGGTGTGAAAAAGATGGTGTATTTCTTAGTAAGTTATTTAACCCACATTGAAAAATAATGGAGGTGTTGTAAATATACTATGTATAAATAGTAGAATTGTTCAACATTGAAAGATTAGCATAAAGTAGGGTGATCTTATGATTATGAATAGAAGTCATCCTTAAAACTTGGGAATCAACCCAAAATCTTTTGAGTCACTTAACTATTGTAAAAGAGAGCTCTTAAGAGTTTCTATTATTAACGGTTAAAATTAAAATTTAACAAACTATAATTTTTTTTTTGCAAGAAATTATACTCATCTTATTCATCCATTTAGGGTAGAAGAAAATGAGAAGGTATCTTACAAAGATATAACCACTGAAAAACCACTAATAAATTACAAATGATGAACTAGATATGATTTAGTGCCTCCAAGATCTGCTCATAGTCCCCTGATTTAGCACATTTCAGCATACGAATGCTTATTATGTACTGGATGTTCTTAATCAGATACACCCCAGTCCTTGATTTCCCCCTAAATAGCCTCATATTCCTCTCTTCCCAAACTACATATACCATAGCCATGAGGCAACAAAGAGCCCATCTACTGCGCCAACTCTTCTTCCCCTTGATTTTGCAGAGATCATGGTTTAGATTAGTGCCAATAGAGCAACCACTAGTTCCCAGCCATCTCACAATTCCTCTTCTTATCTCCTGTGAAAATTGGCATCTGAAGAATAAATGCCTATGTGTTTCCATTGCCCTCACACATAGACAACATCTATTGACATGGAGCATACCACGGGCATTGATATTGTCTACTGTGGCTAGTCTTTTTTGGGCAGGCATGGATGCAATGACTATATGTTTAGGAACAATTATGTCATTTTTCAAAGCTCCTGCCCTTCCTCTGCAACTGTATTTCTGCCTGAAAATATTATATGCCTGCCTCGTTTGGAACTTGTTACCTTTAACACAAGAGAAAAACAATTGGTGAGCAGCATGAGCAGAACCTGCAATCTGAATCCACTCCTCCTTTACATCTATTACATTCCTCCAACTTTCAGCATGAGTGTTCTTATTCTGAGCATCCCATATAGATTGATTATGTAGATTATAGTGGATGTTCCATTGTGCCTAGACTCCCTCCTGGTCATATTGCAACTTCCAAATCCATTTACTGAGCAATGCTTTGTTCAAACTCAAAACCTCTTTCACATTAATTCCTCCCTCTTCCCATGGGGCACAAATTGAACTCCAACTTTTATAGACCATTTTCCTAGCACCTTCAGTGATGCCCCAGAATAGATTTTTACAGTATTTGTTGATCAGATTTATGACTCCCTTAGGCAGTAATAGAGCAGAACACTAGAAACTCTCAAGCCTAAAAATTACAGTATTAATCAATTGTAATTTTCCAGCATAAGTGAGCAGTTTAGTAGACCAATGAGTGATTGCAGCTTGGATTTTATCCAAGAGAAGATTGTACATATTACCACTTAGTCTCCCTGGATGAAGTGTTAAACCCAAGTATTTAAATGGGAAATGATCCTCAGTATACCCAGTAGCATTGAAAATTTGGCATCTTATATCATCTTTGACTCCACCAAAGTAAATACTGGTTTTATAAGGGTTAGGGTATAATCCAGAATTTGCTGCAAAATCATTTAAAGTTGTAGCTATTCCTTTCACATATGGTACATCTCTCTCACAAAAACCATCAAGTCATCAACAAATATGAGATTATTTATGTTCAACTTACTACACTTGGGATGATGAGTAACTTGATGTAGCATGTGAATTCTTCTCAGAAATCTGGAAAGCATTTCCATGCCAAGCACAAAAAACAAACTATATAATTTTGTTGTCACTAAATTGTATGTTTGCCTATAGTGGACAAAAACATAAATGGGTTTATCTTTTACGCCTTTACGGTGGAATGATAACAATAAGATGATCATAGGAGTATACATTACATGTGGTTTGTGAAAGAAAGAACATAAAAATGAACTCTGTGTATCAGTACTTATTATTATTATTATTATTGTTGTTGTTGTTGTTGTTGTTGTTGTTGTTGTTGTTGTTGTTGTTGTTGTTGTTGTTATTATTGTTGTTGTTATTATTATTATTGTTGTTGTTATTATTATTGTTGTTGTTATTATTATTGTTGTTATTATTATTATAATTATTATTATAATAATAATAAGGGTAAATTGATAACTTATACCTTAGATAACAACCCTTTTCAAATCTTATACCTAACATAATTTTTTTTCAAAACTTATACCACAAATACCTAAATATTATAAACTAAATACCAAATGACAATTTCGGTGAAAAAAATGAAAAACGGTCCGTTTTGCCCTTCAACTAAACACTTACCCAAATTTACTTAACTCTGCTCCTTTCATTCCTTTTACTATCCCCAAATTAAAAATAAAAAAAAATAAAAAAAAATCCTCAAACTAAAAAACCTTAACTCCCCTAATAAAGTCCATCTTAATCAATTTTCAATTAATCAATTGAGGTATAATGTGCGTCTCTTATCCATACTTATCAGGTATATATGTACAATTAAGGTTTTTTTTTTCAAGTATAAAGCGAAATTAGTTTTTTTTTTCAAGTACTGATGAAACTTGTTCAATTAGTTCTGAAATATTGAGCTAGTAGTAGAACCCTAATTTTGTAAGTGTTGTTAGACCATTTTCATGATTCTCTTGCCCTAAGTTTGGGATTTTTACTGATTTGTAGGATTGTCATCCACACCTTCCTTGACTTTGAGAGTTTAAACATTAGCCATTGTTGGACATTTTTGTAAATGACGATAATCAAATTGAATGAAACCCCAATTTCAATTTGGTATTTTCAGCTACACTTAACCCCAAATTTGATAAAGTAAGAAAGTAATTAAAGGAGAGATAATTTACAAAAGTTACCTCGATAGTTGACATTATTGATAAGGGATTCGAAAATCGATTTAATTTAATCTGGGAAGAAGGATGTTCAAAATGAAGAACAATATTGATGAAGATGAATATAATGAAGAGTTAGTGTTTTTTGTGTTATAAAAACCACATCAAGGGTAAAATTGGAAATAAACATTAGATTTTATGTCTAAAATTTGAATTTCGCTTGAATCCGACCATTTTTTCACCGGAGTTGTGATTTGGTACTACGTTTAGAAGATTTAGATATTTCTGGTATAAGTTTTGAAAAAAAATTATGTTAGGTATAAGATTTGAAAAATGGTGTTATGTAAGGTATAAGTTATCAATTTACCCTAATAATAATAATAATTATTATTATTATTATTATTATTATTATTATTATTATTATTATTATTATTATTATTATTATTATTTATTATAAAAGGATGCGCGCAACTTTCATTAAAAGAAAAATAAAAGTTTACATGAAATTGGTGGGGAGCCGAGAGACAATCTGGGCTCCCACACCCTTAGCAATAGCAAAGCTAAGTCTAGTAAAAATGTAAGCGGCCACCCGAGCCCCCGCATCCTGAGATACCGAGAATTTCTAGATCCGCTTGAAAAATGTTGCTCCCAGGGTTTGAACCCTTGACCTCGAGGTTACATATCACCTTCTCTACCATTATTATTATTATTATTATTATTATTATTATTATTATTATTATTATTATTATTATTATTATTATTATTATTATTATTATTATTATTATTATTATTAAAGGATGCGCGCAGCTTTCATTAAAAGAAAAATAAAAGTTTACATGAAATTGGTGGGGAGCCGAGAAACAATCTGGGCTCTCACACCCTTAGCAACAGCAAAGCTAAGTCTAGTAAAAATGTAAGCGGCCACCTAAGCCCCCGCATCCTGAGATACCGAGAATTTCTGGATCCGCTTGAGCAAGGCAACAACATCCGAACCCAGCTCCCCAAGTGATGAGAAAGAGAAGAGAAGGAAAACATAACCCGCTGCCGCGCACAAATCCCCGTACTTATTATTATTATTATTATTATTTTATATATAAAAGGATGCGCGCAGCTTTCATTAAAAGGCAAATAAAAGTTTACATGAAATTGGTGGGGAGCCGAGAGACAATCTGGGCTCCCACACCCTTAGCAACAGCAAAGCTAAGTCTAGTAAAAATGTAAGCGGCTACCCTGGCCCCCGCATCCTAAGATATCGAGAACTTCTGGATCCGCTTGAGCAAGGCAACAGCATCCGAACCCATCTCCCCAAGTGAAGAGAAAGGAAGGAAACCATAACCCGCTGCAGCGCACAAATCCTCGTACTTAGCACACTTACGCTAAGCAGCATCAGCGACAACCCGGCCAGGCACAAAATCCGCCATCCCAGTCTGAGTCAAAGGAGAAGACCCTGTCAAGTCAACGCACACATCACGCCCTCTGTCCCAAGAATAAAGCAACAAATCCGCAGGGCGAAGAGAGCCCCCATGCCCATCAACCAAACCGATATCAACCTCCTTTCCCACAGTAATACCAGATCGATAACAGATGTCGAAAAGAGTGTCCCGGACGAGGTTATGTCGATGTTTAACGCCCACAGTACCAGTACAAGAAACAGTGTGGTCCCCAAAAACATCCTCAGCAAAAACCCGAGAGCAAGCAGGACAAGGCCTAGATACCGTGAATAACGGAACACCAGACGATACCCAAGCACACTACGGTAAGTTCTCCCGTTCATAGTCTGACCTAACCCCGAGATAGGAACCGCACGTAACCAATCAGAGGAGTGAGAACCTGCCGAGATCGCCATAAAGCAAGTCAAGCGGGATGTCAAAGAGAAAACAGACTCTGAGGCAGCAGCAACCGTCGCGAAATAAATATCTGACAATTTCTTCATAAGTTTGGGGGCAACAATTTCACTAGGGTTACCTAAGATACCAGAGCATGTAGTTGTAGTAAAAACCCGCGCGGCATCATCAAAAGCAGGGCCAGCAGCTACAATACCAGAAGGGCCGAGGAGCTTAGCCTGCAAACCAGCAGACTGCAAACGGGACGCAATAAAAGCATAAAATAAAACATCTCCCGCCGCATAGACACCAAGACCACCAAGATGAAAAGGGAATGTAGCAAGACGCCACTGCCAATCCCCAAAACCCGGCCCAGACGCGGTGACAATACGTTCCAAGCTGGAACGAAGAGCGACATCAAAAGGAAGATGGACTGACCCAAAAACACTAGGGGAGCAAGTACGAAGTGAGAAATAGAGCTTAGAAATACCAGTACAAGCTCGAAGTCGAAGCAACTCACATTGCGGGTCCTGAATCCTCGCAACCAAGTCCATTAGCTCAATGGTCTTAGTTATTCTCTTCGCCACAATCTCACTGCCAAAACCAGGACAAGTACTGACAGGTCCACCAAAAACTGTAACACCACGCAATGGCCGAGAAATAGAAGGGGGAAAAACCCCAGGAAGCCGACTCTGAGGATCCTCAACGGGCCAAAAGACCTCCGTCTTGGAGACATTAAGATGCAGTCCAAAACGAGGGCCATCCACCATAATCAAATCCAAGACCTTCCCCACCTCCAAAGTATCACTCACAATGGTGCCATCATCTAAGTACCACGCTTGCATAGTGAGGTCAAAAGTGTCCCGGATCTTACATACTAAAGCGAAAAGCAAAGGGCCCAACGGATCACCCTGCTGAACACCCTGACAAGACCACAAGCAGTGCTCCCCATAAAAAAGACGGGCAGGGCTGGAATAACAAAACTCCACCCAACGGGAAAGAACCGGGCAACGACGGCGGACCTCCTGAAGCATGGTCGCATGATCAACAAGGTTGAACGCATTCTGGAAATAAACCAGCAACATAGAAAGCCCCACCTCAGCACCCCGAGCCTCAATGAGTCGGTTCAAGGCATGCAAGATAGCCTCTCCTCCACCGGACACACCCACCCCAAACTGAAGTCCATCAAAATAAGAAGATAAAGAAGGACCAACCATAAAAGCACCAACCTTAGAGACAAGCCGTCTCGAGACCGTACCAACAGCAATAGGACGAACCCCCCACCTGGTTTAACGAGTGGCGTGAGAGGGGCGCTGGCAATGTACTCACCCAGAGGAAGAGGACACCGGCCCTCAAGAAAAAGATTAACCACCCTAGTAATAGAAGTGATCAAATCATTGGAGATAGCCACAGCAGCACTACTAAAACAGTCCATAAGGTGCTGGGCACGAAAACCATCCCGCCCACAAGAAGTACCGCGTGGGAAACTACGAATCATATCCAAAACTATCGTCGAAGAGGCAACCAGAGGATGATGATCCCCAGACAAAGGAGACAATGAAGGAGGCGGAGCGACGGGATGCTTCTCACGCAAGGCTACAAGAGTGGCATCGGAGTAAGGGGCGACCCTAGAGGAAGAAACCACCCGAACAACAGCAGTATAGTGGCCATCACAAATCTTCCGCCGACATTGGCGGAGGTTAAGCTCACTCAAATCCAGATCCTCGTCCACAACAAATGAAGAAGGACCCTCGTCGAAACACTCCTGCAACAACTGCAACCCCCCCCCCCCCTAGGTACCCCCCAAGCAAGGATAGCCCTAGCAATACTCTCCTCCTGATGCTGACGCCGAATAGCAGTCCGACACTCATGACTACTCTGAGGAGCGAAAGTCTTAAGCAAACAAAGTGGTAGAACAAGCAAACGAACCCAGCAGGAGAGATCACTAGGGGAATCAGCCACATCATCCAAGGCCCCTTTCAAAGCCCGAGCAAACCCAAGACGGCACTTAGGAGGAATAGATTTCACGGTGCGAAGGCCCAAATACAATAAACGATCAAGCGAGGATATAGACCACTGAACAAGCTCAACACTATCATCAGAAGAAACCGAAGTAGAAGGAGCCATAGGTCTCGGAATACCATAAATATGAAAGGTGTAGAGGCCATCAACACATTCCGGATGCGTCACAATATCACCCCGACTATGCCGACATCTAGCTCGAATAGTACGGGTTTTAAAACACACCCCACACAACCAGAGCCCCATCCGTCTCAAAGAACTCTCGGCATTGGAATAAACAGACAAACTATCAGAAAGAGTCTGACGCGTAAGGTCCAACGCACCATCATGACAATGCCGGTCCTGTAAATGTTTCTGCCATGCAGCCTTAGTTAGGCCCTTACCAAAACCATCCCGACACGCATGAAGACCCGAAAAAGGACAATGGTACCGCACTAACTCAGGCATGAAAGGACAAAAAAAACCCAACACCCTTCCTCGCACACAGCGGCGTTGAACAGCCGTGACCACCAAACACCACCCACACCGAATAGGTGACAAGAAGCCAACCACCGAATGGTTGTCAAGCAGCCCAACAACCCGCACAACCCGGACGCCAGACCCAGCAAACCGCAACCCCACTACGACCTGAACCCAAACCCACAAGGCAGAGGCAAAGATGGCAGCAGCCGGAGACAGGCAGGAGAACGGACCACCACAGCAAAGCCGTAACAGCTAGCAAAGCAACGGAAATAAAAAGAAAAAAATGGCAAGAAAACAGGAAGACTCACCGGTGGAAGGAACCAAATGCGGCGCCGTCAGCCACCACAGAAATGACAGGCGACTTGAGGTCCGGTGGTCACTCGGTGGTGGCGCAGGTGGGTAACAGTCGTAAAAGGGACGACAATCACACCTGAAAAGACAGAAAACCGCAAAAACTCCTCCCCAACAACGAGACACCGATCGACAACCCACGACAAACGTCCCCTGACCGGCGACGTGAGGTCTAATGGTCGACGTGGGGTGGTTGTTGGCGGCCAACGGCGGAAAAGGCAAACGGAAACCCACAACGCAGAAAAACCCGATGCCCTAATTCAAATAACCTCACAACCCTAAAATTCGACACCCACAACCCCAACCGTCGCCGACAATGAGATGGCCGGCCTGAGACGAAGAGGACAGTGGTAGCAGTGAGGGTGACGGAGAAGCAAGGGTTGGCAGCCGGAGATTACCTGAATCGCAGAATCGCACTCCCTCCCTCTCTCTCTATGTTTTTATTATTATTATTATTATTATTATTATTATTATTACTACTACTAGTATTACTATTATTATTGTTGTTATTATTATTATTATTATTATTATTATTATTATTATTATTATTATTATTTTGTTCAATTAATAAGACTGTCTTATATAGTTCAAACAAAATATATACTCCCTCCATCTCAATCAATAGTTTACATTTGCTTTTTCTCCTTACAAAATACAGCAAATGTACACAATTCATTAATTTCACACCTGTCTTTATATTAATCATAAGGGCTATCAAAGCGCCCCGATTCTCTTACACTTATGATGATTAGTACTTAATAAATTTTGCTAGAATTCGAGATAACAAAGCTTTAAAGGCTACTTAATGCGTAAAATCAAGTAAGTACAATATATTATAATCGATTATGATATTTCATTTTTTTAGAATTATGTGACACCAGGATTTGAACTTCGAAACACCTATTCGATAATGTTCTATAACTTAGTTTTAAAATAATCAAGGTCATTAACCCGTACGAAGTATGGGCTTTCAAACTAGTTATTTACCATATTATAGATTAAAGGGGTAAAAAAGTAAATAACCTAAAGTGAGGTACCTGAAATGAAATATTACCTAGCCTAGCATTTCATTTCATGTAGCTTATTTAATTTGGGCAAATAAACTACTTGTCAAACACTGCCAAAATAATAAGCTACCTGAAATTTTTGACAAAAAAGTTAGTTTAGTTAAAACAGGGACCTGAAAAGGCACGTCAAACAGCGCCTTAATCCCACCTTGTTTACATTGACCCATTTGTTCCCCTTAATCCAGAAGGTCGTGACTTAGGTCAACAACCCAATCATTTTTCACTTCTCAACATTTCCAATCATTTCCCACATTCTCTACCCAACCAAAGCTTCTCTCTTACTTTTTAAATTATTTTTTAGTGTAAATTGATAAACATTACCAATATAAGAACTATTTTTTATGAATGGTACCAACATAAAAATTAATTTGTAAACAGTACCAGAATATTTATTCCTATCTACTAATAGTACCAACTACCAAGTCGCCGGAAAGTCACACTTTTTAGGTGAATTTGAATATTCTCGCCTAATTTTTTTTTACCTATTTTACCTCTCCCCTATTTCGTAAACACTAACCTAGCCTAACCAAACCACCTTACTTAATACACCACCTCTTATCTAACCCAAATTCCCCCCCCACACACACACACACTCACCCACACCACCATTTTTTATGAATGCTTTTTTTCTAATTATTATTTAGTGTAAATTAACATGTAAATTGGCGGAATCGAGTGTATGTTATATGCTAAATATGTTAAAGTGATGTAAATATGTAGTCTACTTGTAATTGGTACTTTATGTCTATTGTTGCGTATGAGTTTATGCTTAATAAAGAGAACCGATGATCTATGATATGTATATACGGTATGACATTTGTCAATGAGCATGATTAATATAGTTGGACGGTTTTTGTTGTTTACATTACTTGTGTAGGCTTGCTAATTGCGATGGAAATAGTAACGATGTTATAAAATAGGTTGTTGCATAACGAGTCCAATATGCATGGTTCATTCGAGTTATTACAAACATTATTAATGTGAACCTGAAGGAGTTATGGGATGATATAATGTATGCTGGAATGGAATGAAACGTGGATTTGCATGTAATTAGCATTGTATCTCTAGCGATATGTAATTATCATTTTGCTTAGTAACATGATTCAGTTGTTTATGATCTGATACGAATGAGTTAAATATGATATATGAGCTTGTACATCGACGTTATGTGACGGATTGTGGGTCGTTAAGTTGCTGGCATGGAATTTAAAGTGACTGAATGAATATGATGTGGAAGATGTTAAAGGAGGAGGAATACTTAATTGCATTTATGTAACATTGCATGGTTAGAGGCATGCGTAAATTGTGCTAATGACGTAATGAATAATATACATGATAGTATGAGTGGTTAGTATTTGCTAGAAAACTTCGGGACGAAGTTTGCTTGACTGGAGTAGAGGGAATTGTTTCGTTAACAAATGACTTTATATCTCTTAATATCTTTTATGGGAATTAATATTTTCTTATGTGGATTGTTGACGTGATATCTATTCATCGTGTTTGGGTGTGGATATACTACGTGGTTTGATCTTGTTCACTTCTATACCTTGATCTAAGTTGGTGTGCATTTGTTTAAGTTGTATTCTGAGATTAAATGTACTATTTTGTAACTATAAAGATAGTGTCTATATTGGTGTAACTTTGACTTGCGGTGGGGTAAAGGTTCTAGTGGCATGGTTGTGTAGGAGTAATTTTGTTTAGTTTGTACTTAATTGGTATCCTTCTCTGTGATCTTATTTGGTTTCGTTGGTTCTTAACGTGGTTCTTGCTTTGTTTTCCGTGTGGTGGTATGATTGGTTTGAGTTGTTCAGATATGAGTTTGGTTACGATGACGTAACCTTGTTTTTACGGGGGTAGAATGTAACAATCGTGTTTTCATCTGTGTTTTTGGATTTTATTGTGACACCCTTAAAAAAATTAGTGTTATCTAATTACTTAAAGGCGTAAATTCTACGGAAAAACTGGTAGGATATGTTTGTAAATGGTTCAACTAGATAAAACCTGCAATTTCAAAAAAATTTCTAACTAAACCATTCACAACCAATCCAACTCAAGAAGTCCAACATTCCCAGAAGCGGGTGCCAAGACCCTGCGAAAGCTGATGAACTACTTTACATGCCAAAGCTAAATAAGAAAGTAGAATGATACAAACCCAAAATTGAAAAGGGAGACATATGTCCCTTCAAATAATATACAAACCAAAAGATAAAAGGTTTACTATAAGAATAGCCAAAAACTAGGTCCAAGGTTCCTTGCTCACTAGCTCGTCTGTGACCCCCAACAAAGCATCAACAACCTGTCAATCGCATTTTATACAAACACGAAAGCCACAATTCAGTGGGGAGTAACTTCGAGTCCTCCCAGCCACGAATCGTCAAAATTAATGTAACATGTAGTAAAACATGTAAACAAGATGATAAATAAATCAATTATCCAATATTCTAACATATGAGCCCTAAACTGACCAAACTAAACTAACATGTGAAACATATAACAAATTGTAATCCAAACTCTATCAACCATAGCCGGCTTGCATCTCACCTTCTATGATTCATAGAATCATCAAACAAGAAAGGGCAATATATCAAAGACAGCCACAAGTTCTTAGTACCGTCAATAGTCACTTTGTAACTCGAGTCTATACCACGAGGTAGGGAAGGTAATCGAACCGGTATCTTGGCTCAGCGGTTAATATTAATAAAATATGGCCAAGAGACAACACAACCCTAGCCTAAAATCTGCGCAGACCTAGACATGCGGATACACACCACCGCACCCAAGACCCACAACTTTTTTTAAAACAAAGTGAAGTGAGTACCCTAAGGACACCACCGAAGGGTTGGCTAGTACTTAAGCTGACCACTTACTATCAAAATAAGTAACGAGGTCATGCCCCAACTTGGATAAACATCCACTAGTCAGGAACACAAAGGCTATCAAGCAGTGAACATATACTCGTCAAAGACTATAAAGACCTATCTATGATGAAGGCCGAAATACTCACCTAGGACCTAGTCCCAGCTAGTCCCAACTTGAATACTTTAGCCCACACCACACAAGACTCACCACACAAGTCAAGTAAGACACCCACTTAACCTTAAGAGGGCAAAAAGTCCTACTTACCAACCTAAATGCTAACATTCTATCATGTGAAAGGCTATATAAATGTCTATTTACAAAGATACAATCCCAACGTAAATCCTCAATACTAATTTCTAATTCTAACAATAGTAATCTTATTAAAGGCTTTAGGGAATCTAGGGCCATTACTACAAAATAAGAAGCTATTTAAATTCAACTAACTAAATAAGAAGCTATTTAAATTCAACTAACTACACATGTGAAATAGAGATATAATAAATGGCCTAAAACAAGAAAAAGGCCGATTATCTAATTCATTCAACCGAATTTTTACCCGCAACCCCACCTGCGGCAGTGCACGGTCAAATTGCGGTGACCAATCACTCAATTAATCGACATCGCATCGACCAAAGAGACTAAGGCTCGCTTTTCGACAATCAACAAAACATTACAATTATCACTATAAAATTCATTTTGAGCCTATTAATTACAATTTCATTTTGTAAACTATCCTAACATGTGATAATTGTCAATATAACATAATTTTTCTACCATTAGCATAACTTTTAGCTACTATTATGATTCCCTTCACAAGTTTAACCATGTGTACTCATTCTAATTATATCCTTGATGAACCTAAAATGACGGACAAAGCATGGAAAACCGCGAAACAAGCAACGGACCGACCCGGGCCAACCGTGGGCTAGCCGTGGGCCTGCCACGGGCCTGCCGGCCTGCTGCCCCACCCTTACTCCTCTTATTTTTTTCATTTTTGCTCAGTATAAGACCGTCTGAAAATTAATTAATCGTCCCCAATTCAAATTTGATAATTTAAACTAACAAAAGGTATAATCTAAGCATGCATGCAACAATTTTTACATGTGATAACTACTATTCAAACAAAAATTCACCAAACATACAAAAATCAAAAACATGTGACGATCTTTCGTCGAGTAACTTGAAATATGTTACCTTAAGCTAGAAAAAAGAGCAATTAGCACCTCAAACCCAAACCCTAACTAGCAACTATCCGCTTTCTTCGATAATATACGAGTCCCCGAACTCGTCCTCCAAATCTTCACCTAATTAAACAATAAAAACACACTAATTAAGCATAAAAACCGAAATTACCGAATTTTGGTCTTAAAACAACTTAATGAAAACTGAAATTAAATTATACCAAGTTGTAGATCGCGACGAGAGGATTCCGGAAAGGTAAATTATGCGAAAAACGGACTAGTAACGAAGAAATTGTGACGATTTTTAGCTTGATTTGTGAAAAATGGTGTTTTGGGTGTTTTTGTGAGATGTTGATGATGATGATAGGAACAAAATCAGAAAAAAGAAAGAAAAGGGGGAGGGGATGCCGCGTGAGGGAGGAAGGAAAGGAGGAAAAAGGAAGTGCGGGATTTTTAGTCGGGATTTTTACGAGTCGGGTTTGACTTGTTTCAATAATAATTAAATCCGTAAGTCAAATGCAAATTCCGTCAAGACCAAAGTCTTTAAACACGAGATTACAATAAAATTGAGTATTCATACGACCCATTTCCAAATTCGTTTACCCAACGTTCAAACGAATTGTCATTTTCCCCCCCGATACGCCCTTATTTCGAAATAAAAGATTTTACACGGTTTAAACCATTTTTAAACATCTCGAAACTATCAAAATAAATACTTTTCTTCAAAATATAATAAAATTATATTTCTTTGAATTATTTTTACTTTACATACTTAAATATCACTTTTATTTGATTAATAAATTATTTCCGAAATATATTAACGGTCCGAAATTTACGGGGCGTTACAATCACCCCTCCTTTTAAAAAGTTTCGCCCTCGAAACTTAGAAGGAGAAATTATAGTAATAAGAAAATATAGGTATCTTTTCAATGAAACGGTGATACTCTTGTTGATCAGACAAGAACATCCATATTCATATCAAGATATAAAAATATTTCTACACCAATAAATGAGAAAACCCATAATTGGGACGTCACCAACAACGAGATTTAACATTCACTAATGTTAAAACCATTGAAAATCATAAAAGCATTTTCAAACTTTTAGTTTAAAGTTCTATAGTAAAAATAATATCTTTACTATTTATGATTAAACATGGCTTAGTAACTCGGAAAAAGAGTAAGAAAAGGAATACCTTACGAGAATAACTCAGGATATTTAGCTAACATAGAAGCTTCAGTCTCCCAAGTCTCTTCTTCGACATTTCCACAACGCCAAAGAATACGGACTAGAGGCACAACTTTGCTCCTAAGTTGCTTATTAGCTTTTTCAAGAATCCGAATTGGCCTTTCTTCAACCACCAAGTTAGGTTCCAATTCAAGAATCTCTTCTTGGATGATATGGCTAGGGTCACTAATGTACTTCCTCAACTGAGAAACATGGAAGACATTGTGAACCTTGCTCAGATTTGGGGGCAATTCTAAACGGTAAGCAGCTGGACCAATCTTTTCAATCACCTGAAAAGGTCCAATATATTTAGGGCTCAGCTTCCCTTTAACGCCAAACCGTTTCACCCCTTTCATAGGTGACACTTTAAGAAATACTTGATCATCAACCTCAAAGGAAAGTGGTCGACGACGGACATCAGCATATGATTTTTGACGGTCCTGAGCGGCTTTCATCCGCTCCCGAACGATCTTAACTTGTTCAATGGACTCGGTCACCAAATCAGGACCTAACATTGGAACATTTTGGGTTTGATCCCAACAAACTGGAGTACGGCATTTTCTACCATACAGAGCTTCATATGGTGCCATTTTAATGGAAGCTTGATAGCTGTTATTGTAAGAGAATTCAACCAGAGGTAAACATTTCTCCCAAGAAGTTTGGAAATCTAAGGCACAGGCACGAAGAAGATCCTCCAAGGTTTGAATTGTTCTCTCAGTTTGACCGTCAGTGGCAGCGTGAAAAGCAGTGCTCATCAATAGTTTACTACCCAAGGCCTCCTGTAATGCAGTCCAGAAACGAGAACAAAATCGAGGATCTCGATCTGAAACTATATCTTTAGGAACCCCATGATAGCGTACTACTTCATTCACATAGGCACCAGCTAGAACTTCTAAACTCCGGTTTCTTTTGATGGGGATAAACCGAGCACATTTAGTCATCGGTCCACAACCACCCAAATGGCATTCTTCCCAAGGAAGTCCTGGGTAAGGCCATCACAAAGTCCATGGAAATAGACTCCCATTTCCAAAGAGGAACATCCAAGGGTTGAAGCAAACCCCGGGCTTTTGATGTTCTATCTTTACTTTCCGGCGGTGAGGCATTTACCGACATACTCCATAACTTCAATTTTCATCCTAGGCCACCAGAATTGCAATCTTAAATCTTTGTACATCTTGGTACCTCCCGGATGAATGGAGTAAGGAGAAAGGTGTGCTTCATCAAGAACTCTTTTTCTCAAATCAGCTGCACTCGGAACATAGATTCTACCATGATAACGGAGATACCCATCATCATCAACCTTACAATCCTTAGCTTGCCCAAATTGAATTTTAGCTCGAATGGATATGAAAGTAGGATCATTAGGAAGGCAAGTACGGATCTCACGGTGGAAGTCAGGTTCAGCTGACATGGCATCAAGATGATGAGAGCCCCTTTTTACAAGGCTTACTCCTAATTTTTGAAGTTCCAAAGCAAGTTCAGGAGGTAATTCCTGAAAAGAATTCAAAGAATGATAGGATTTTCTGCTAAGAGCATCAGCCACCACATTAGCTTTTCCTTCATGATAAATTAGATTGGCATCATAGTCATTCACCAATTCTAACCATCTCCTTTGTCTCATGTTCAGCTCTTTTTGGGTAAAAAGATATTTCAGGCTTTTGTGGTCGGTGTAGATGTTGCAATGGACTCCAATGAGGTAGTGTCTCCAAATCTTTAAAGCATGTACTACCGCAGCTAATTCAAGATCATGAGTCGGGTAGTTAACTTCATGAACTCTAAGCTGTCGAGAGGCATAAGCAATGACTTTCCCATTTTGCATCAAGACACAACCTAAACCATGCTTAGAAGCATCACAAGAAACATCAAAGTCCACTCCTTCTTCGTAAGGTCAACACCGGAGCGGTAGTCAACCTTTTTTCAATTCCCGGAAGGCATTTTCACACTCTTCGGACCACACGAACTTAGACTCTTTCTTCAAAGAATCGAGTCATCGGCCTAGCAATCTTTGAAAAATCCTTCACAAATCGTCGATAGTAACCCGCCAAGCCAAGGAAACTACGGATTTCAGAAACATTGGTTGGACTTTTCCAATCAACAACGGCTTCAATTTTGGAAGGATCTACCATAACACCCTCTTTTGAAATGACATGCCCAAGGAAGGTCACTTTAGGTAACCAGAACTCACATTTAGAGAATTTAGCATACCATTTTTCACGGCGCAAAATCTCTAGAATAACACGAAGGTGTTGGACATGTTCTTCTTCAGATTTAGAATAGATCAAGATGTCATCAATGAACACCACAACGCATTTGTCAAGGTGTTCTCTGAAAGTACGGTTCATCCGATCCATGAATACAAATGAGCATTGGTCAAACCGAATGGCATCACCGTAAACTCGAAATGACCATATCTCGTCAAGGCGCTTTCTAGGAATATCGCTTCTCGGACTGGAATTTGATGATAGCCCGAACGAAGATCAATTTTAGAAAAAGTGGAAGCACCTCGAAGTTGGTCGAAAAGATCATCAATTCTAGGAAGAGGATATTTATTCTTGATAGTAACTCGGTTGAGCTCACGATAATCTATGCATAATCGCATAGATCCATCCTTCTTTCTTACAAAGAGAACAGGAGCACCCCAAGGTGAAAAGCTAGGTTGTATAAAACCTTTAGCAATCAAATCATCCAGCTGAGTCTTCAGCTCTTTCATTTCAGACGGTGCCAGCCTATAAGGAGCTTTAGCAATAGGGCCGGTACCAGGAATAAGATCAATAGCAAATTCAACTTCCCTTTCAGGAGGAATTCCCGGTAGCTCATCAGGAAATACATCGGGAAATTCACATACTACTGGAATGTTCTCTTTAGGAGGTAGAGAGGAAGAATCAGAAGTAGTCACCATACACAAAAAGGCTTGATGGCCCTTTTTCATTGCATTGACAAACTTCATAGCAGAAATTAGTTTAGTACCGGTTTGTCTTTTAACCATTTGATAAGACACACGGTGACCTGAAGGGCTTGTAAGAATTATTTTCTGGTCTCTACATTCAAATCGAGCATGATGAGTATGTAACCAATCCATGCCCAAAATGACATCAAATTCTTCAAGCGGAAATTGGAAAAGATTTGCTGGAAATATAGAGCCCATAATAGAAATAGGGACTTCAGGATAGATTTTTGAACAGGAAAAGACATCACCAGAGGGTAAGGATATAGATGTGCTTTCTTCTTGTGATGATTCAAGTGATAATTTATTGGAGAGTTTTATTGAAATAAAAGATAAAGAGGCACCCATATCAAATAGTACCAAACAAGGAGCATCAAAAATAGAAAATGTACCGGTAATGATATCAGGATGTGCCTCAGCTTCAGCTCGGCTCATAACAAAGATTCGGCCCTTCGGCTTCACTGGCCTCACTGGGACGACAGGAATACTAGGAGTCATCACCTTCCTCTCCGGGCAAACATTAGCCTTGTGGCCCGGTTTGTTACAAGAAAAGCATATGATAGGGTCAATGAAGCATTTACCAGGGTGTGCTGGTTTCTTGCAGTTATAGCACAGTCGGTCTCTAGTACCTTTAGTGTCACTAAAAGCTGAAGATTGACCACCCCGGCTAGCTTGAACATTAGAAACAAATCTTCTCTTGTTTGGGTCAGAGGGAGATGAGATGAACCTAGGTGAAGGAGTAAAGGGCCTAGAAGAGGGATATAAAGGCCTCTTGCCAAGACTAGAACTAGTTGCACGAGCTTCATTTTCAATTTCTTTCAATGAATTCTCGGCCCACAAAGCATCATTATAAATGGAAACAAAGCTAGTGGAATCCCGACGGACCATGCTTTTGATCTTAGGGGAGAGCTTTTCAAGATAAAAGAAGGCTTTTTCGTTGTCATCCTTCACCAATCGAGTTGCATAATGAGCCAACTCGTTGAATTTGTCGGTGAAGGTCTGAACTGGAAGGCTTCCTTGCTTCAACTCCATAAATCCCTTCAACTTTTGCTGTTTCAGCTCTTGAGGATAGAAACGGGCCTCCACTAACTCCTTGAAACGTACCCAGTCAAATCCTGGTTCAGCTGAAACGGTAGGCCCAGTCATGGACCACCACCGGTCTGCTTCTCGTACTAGGAAGTGAGAGGCTAGCTTCACTTTATGTTCCTCCTTGACATCATACAACGTGAAGCTTTTCTCCAACTCCCGAAACCACCCTGTAAGAGCAGCTGGATCAATCTCTCCACCATAAGTGGGAGTGTTGATTCGGGTCAATTGGTTAGCCACCCAAGTATAGGTGCCTGGAGTACCCTCAGCTGGCGGAGGAGGAAGAGGAGCTTGTTGATTTTGTTGATTTTGGAGAATTTGAGTAAGAACTAATAAGATAGCATCATCAATGTCTCTTCTTGGCGGAGCCATCTTAAAAAGAAGAAAATTTATTAGTACCTATCAATTAGCAAATCACAAATGACTACCACATAAAATCCTAATTCTACCCATCCTACCCTTCTCTCAAGTTTATTATTTAAAGGTCAAGTGATTTCTAAGTGGGGTGCACAAACGTGCGTCGGGAGCAATAGGCTCTGATACCAACTGTGACACCCTTAAAAAAATTAGTGTTATCTAATTACTTAAAGGCGTAAATTCTACGGAAAAACTGGTAGGATATGTTTGTAAATGGTTCAACTAGATAAAACCTGCAATTTCAAAAAAATTTCTAACTAAACCATTCACAACCAATCCAACTCAAGAAGTCCAACATTCCCAGAAGCGGGTGCCAAGACCCTGCGAAAGCTGATGAACTACTTTACATGCCAAAGCTAAATAAGAAAGTAGAATGATACAAACCCAAAATTGAAAAGGGAGACATATGTCCCTTCAAATAATATACAAACCAAAAGATAAAAGGTTTACTATAAGAATAGCCAAAAACTAGGTCCAAGGTTCCTTGCTCACTAGCTCGTCTGTGACCCCCAACAAAGCATCAACAACCTGTCAATCGCATTTTATACAAACACGAAAGCCACAATTCAGTGGGGAGTAACTTCGAGTCCTCCCAGCCACGAATCGTCAAAATTAATGTAACATGTAGTAAAACATGTAAACAAGATGATAAATAAATCAATTATCCAATATTCTAACATATGAGCCCTAAACTGACCAAACTAAACTAACATGTGAAACATATAACAAATTGTAATCCAAACTCTATCAACCATAGCCGGCTTGCATCTCACCTTCTATGATTCATAGAATCATCAAACAAGAAAGGGCAATATATCAAAGACAGGCACAAGTTCTTAGTACCGTCAATAGTCACTTTGTAACTCGAGTCTATACCACGAGGTAGGGAAGGTAATCGAACCAAAGATCTTGGCTCAAATGTTAATATTAATAAAATATGGCCAAGAGACAACACAACCCTAGCCTAAAATCACAGACCTAGACATGCGGATACACAAAGACCGCACCCAAGACCCACAACTTTTTTTAAAACAAAGTGAAGTGAGTACCCTAAGGACACCACCGAAGGGTTGGCTAGTACTTAAGCTGACCACTTACTATCAAAATAAGTAACTGAGGTCATGCCCCAACTTGGATAAACATCCACTAGTCAGGAACACAAAGGCTATCAAGCAGTGAACATATACTCGTCAAAGACTATAAAGACCTATCTATGATGAAGGCCGAAATACTCACCTAGGACCTAGTCCCAGCTAGTCCCAACTTGAATACTTTAGCCCACACCACACAAGACTCACCACACAAGTCAAGTAAGACACCCACTTAACCTTAAGAGGGCAAAAAGTCCTACTTACCAACCTAAATGCTAACATTCTATCATGTGAAAGGCTATATAAATGTCTATTTACAGCATACAATCCCAACAGAATCCTCAATACTAATTTCTAATTCTAACAATAGTAATCTTATTAAAGGCTTTAGGGAATCTAGGGCCATTACTACAAAATAAGAAGCTATTTAAATTCAACTAACTAAATAAGAAGCTATTTAAATTCAACTAACTACACATGTGAAATAGAGATATAATAAATGGCCTAAAACAAGAAAAAGGCCGATTATCTAATTCATTCAACCGAATTTTTACCCGCAACCCCCCACCTGCGACAGTGCGGGTCAAATTGCGGTGACCAATCACTCAATTAACTGACATCGCATCAGTCAAAGGGACTAAGGCTCAGTTTTCGGCACAATCAACAAAACATTACAATTATCACTATAAAATTCATTTTGAGCCTATTAATTACAATTTCATTTTGTAAACTATCCTAACATGTGATAATTGTCAATATAACATAATTTTTCTACCATTAGCATAACTTTTAGCTACTATTATGATTCCCTTCACAAGTTTAACCATGTGTACTCATTCTAATTATATCATTGATAAACCTAAAATGACGGACAAAGCATGGAAAACCGCGAAACAAGCAACAGACCGACCCGGGCCAACCGTGGGCTAGCCGTGGGCACCTTGCCACGGCCTGCCGCCTTTCGCCCCCACCCTTACTCCTCTTATTTTTTTCATTTTTGCTCAGTATAAGACCGTCTGAAAATTAATTAATCGTCCCCAATTCAACTTTGATTATTTAAACTAACAAAAGGTATAATCTAAGCATGCATGCAACAATTTTTACATGTGATAACTACTATTCAAACAAAAATTCACCAAACATACAAAAATCAAAAACATGTGACGATCTTTCGTCGAGTAACTCGAAATATGTTACCTTAAGCTAGAAAAAAGAGCAATTAGCACCTCAAACCCAAACCCTAACTAGCAACTATCCGCTTTCTTCGATAATATACGAGTCCCCGAACTCGTCCTCCAAATCTTCACCTAATTAAACAATAAAAACACACTAATTAAGCAAAAAAACCGAAATTACCGAATTTTGGTCTTAAAACAACTTAATGAAAACTGAAATTAAATTATACCAAGTTGTAGATCGCGACGAGAGGATTCCGGAAAGGTAAATTATGCGAAAAACGGACTAGTAACGAAGAAATTGTGACGATTTTTAGCTTGATTTGTGAAAAATGGTGTTTTGGGTGTTTTTGTGAGATGTTGATGATGATGATAGGAACAAAATCAGAAAAAAGAAAGAAAAGGGGGAGGGGATGCCGCGTGAGGGAGGAAGGAAAGGAGGAAAAAGGAAGTGCGGGATTTTTAGTCGGGATTTTTACGAGTCGGGTTTGACTTGTTTCAATAATAATTAAATCCGTAAGTCAAATGCAAATTCCGTCAAGACCAAAGTCTTTAAACACGAGATTACAATAAAATTGAGTATTCATACGCCCATTTCCAAATTCGTTTACCCAACGTTCAAACGAATTGTCATTTTCCCCCCCGATACGCCCTTATTTCGAAATAAAAGATTTTACACGGTTTAAACTATTTTTAAACATCTCGAAACTATCAAAATAAATACTTTTCTTCAAAATATAATAAAATTATATTTCTTTGAATTATTTTTACTTTACATACTTAAATATCACTTTTATTTGATTAATAAATTATTTCCGAAATATATTAACGGTCCGAAATTTACGGGGCGTTACATTTATGTTGTGTTTAATTAAGTATAGTGTGTGTTATAATATGTTAAGTTGTTGTGTTATACGGGTATAAGCGTTAACTTTGAGAACGAAGTTCATTTTTAAGGAGGGAAGATTGTAATACTACTTTTTTATAGTCGTCGAGTACTAGGTCGAGTAGGGTGCACTCGACCGAGTACGTTTGTTGGGTGTTCTGGTCAGGTATCTAGAGGCACTCGACTGATTATGTGTAACACCCCGTATTTTATAATAATATTTTATAATGAAAGTATTTTATTAAATTGATTATTTCGAAATTTAATAATGTATTTTGGGAATATTTATATTTATCGTCTTCGTTCTCTATTTTATTATTTCTCATTTTAATCTATTTTTGGAAGGGTTAAAATGTCCGGGCATGATTTGACTATTTTAATTTAATAATTACTTTTCTTATTTAAGCTCTCCTAGCGTTTTAATAATACCCAATTGGTTTTGTAATCAGATAACCCATGGTATAAACTAATGGACCCAAAGCCAATTAGTTAAACCCTTATATAAACAAAACCCTAAGCAAGCAACTACGTTGTTCTCCTTTATTTTCCCGTGAAGAGTGTCGCATGCCTCTTCCTTTGCTTCTCTCTTTTGTTCTCTTTTCTCCCTTTGACTCCATTGTTGAATATTTTTCCTTCCTCCAAACTCATACACAAATTATATTTTCACAATCCTTGCTCTTATCCTTACAACATATTCTTCTCCAAATATTTTTATGGGGATTATTTGTATGGACCTTTAGACCTACGTTTTTGGGGATCTTATTTTAATGAGTAAAGAAGAAGAAAAGTATTTTTTATGGTGCTTTCATGGATTTGGATTCGGGTATTCTTAATATCGATTTTTGGGGATGTTGACACGTGTGGAGACAAGGCTTTGTTGGTCGTTTTCTTTATGGAGGTTTTCATTAATTGTTAAAAAGGTAAGTATGTGTTTTCTTTTAATTGTGTTTATGGCAATTGATGTAATTTACATGATTTAATTATTGATTTGTGTAAATTGGTACGTGTTTGATTGTTTATTATCATGTTTAATTGTGTTTGTGTGTTTCCGTATGTGTTTTATTGTTTAAATTGTATAATGTATCTTGCCTATGCTCCGTTGGGTGTTTGGGGCGTGCGTGCGGCTAAGGTTCCACATGGAAACCCTAGTGGCGGCATGGTGGAGGTTGGTGAGAAGACCTAGAGTTATGGCTGAACTAGTATAACGTTGAGATTATGGCTCAATGTTATAGCTGGGTTGGTACAACTCTGGGGTCGTGATAAAGTTATAGGTGAAGCCGTATAAGTTTGAGATTATGGCTCAATGTTATAGCTGGGCTACTATAACTTAAGTCACATGTCAATGTTATAGCTAATGCTAATGTAACATTAGGCTAATGAAGTCAATGTTATAGCAGAGCTAATATAACATTGAGTTACGAGGTAAGGTTAATGTTAAAGTTATAGTTGGGGTACTATAACATTGAATGGTTAATGTTAAAGTTATAGCTGGAGTACTATAACATTAATTGTTAATACTTGTTCACATGTTGTGTTGTGTTCAGTTATTAAATGACACTGTGTTTGCATATATATTTGGTTACACTTGTTCATATGATAAGTAAGATGGTCAGTTATACTATCCTATGAGTTGAGTCATGATGTTGTTCACGCATGTTAGTACAGTCAGTTATACTGTGCATTTGTGGTTTGCTAGTTTGAATAGATGACGGTAGTATCAGTTATATACTATCGGAACGAACTAACGTCACCCGTCGATGCGGGATTTCTTTTGTCTATGTTCGGGGGGGTAGCAGAGGCGGTGGTTATACGCTCTCGTTCCCGAGTGTCGTTCGGTTTACCGAGAGTCCGCCAGTCTTAGACATATAGGCAGTGGTTATACGCTATACATAGTACCGTGGAGGCGGTGGTTATACGCTCCATACCGATGGAGGCGCGGTGGTTATACGCTCCGTCGCCTAGAGGCGGTGGTTATACGCTCTGGCAAGTTAGAGGCAATGGTTATACGCTCTAACGGGCGTTCGCTCTATTCGCTATGCTTTGTTGCTAGCTTTATGCCTTCTGTTGCTGTGGATTGTGTGTTACCGTGTTTGCTATGCTTTAATGCTAGCTTTGTGCCTTAAGTTGTTGTGGGTCGTATGTCGGTACTAGTCTTGTAAGTTTTCATGGTCTAGTGGTTGCATATGGTCTAGGTTTGCATGTTTGCATCCGTCTAAGATTGATAAGTCATGGTAAGTTGTGTTGGGTTTTCATGAGTATAGATGGTCTCACGTGTTTACTGTTTATGCTTTTCAATTATTAATGATTGTTAGTTATATTCAATTATTGTAAAGATGACTGGGAGAGCATCTAGTTACTCCCGACTGATTGTCGACCCCCAATCTCAGGTTGAATGCTCGTCGCTGTTTGGAAGATGTTGTTTGGGATGCATCGAGGGGCGAGACGAATAATAATTAGGAGTTTGTTTTCATGTTATGAGAACCTTTGAATAATGTATTAGTTTGTTTTGGTTTTAGTAGCGAACCAGATTGGTCAGGTGTTTCCGCCACCTTGACCCTTTTATCAGTATCGTACTCTAATATTTATTTTATATAAGTTTTTCCATTGTTTTATAATCCGGGTTGTTACAGTTGGTATCAGAGCGAACACGCTCCCAACTCTCGCATAGTTAATGACTAAATTAAATTGACTTAGTTAATGAGTGAGAGTAAATGGGGTAGAAACAATTAAGGACTTGTTTGTTTATGCCTTAATGTTTCTTATCGTTATTAATTTTGTTACATGTGTTGTCAGTCATGTACTTGTTTGATTATGTGTTGATGTTTCGTATAATTATTAATTGTGTTACATGTGTAGCTTATGTACTTATTTGTTATGCCCTAACGTTTCGCATCTTTATTAATTGTATTACATGTTTTGTTCATGTACTTACTTTTATTGCCTTAATGTTTCATATCACTATTAATTGTATTACATGTGTTGGTCTTGTACTTGTTTGTTTATATACCTTAATGTTTTGTATCGTTATTAATTGTTATACATGTGTTGTTCATGTATTTGTTTGCTTATACCTTAATGTTTCTTTTTGTCATTAATTGTCTTAAATGTGTTGTTCATGTATGACTTTTTCGAGCATAATTTGTTGATTTTAAAGACGGTCAATTTTGAAAATTACCTTTGCATGTTACGTGTCGTGCATTTTGGTTATATGTTGGTCAAAACTTTTAATTCTTGGTAACCCGAGCTTTACTCTTATCGTACTTTCATCCTTTTGGATCATTTGGTGGTGTTGTCCTTGTTTGAGGTGATTTCGAGGTTTATATCCTTGTGGTTGGATTTTTGGGACAACGATTTAGAATTGATGGTAGTTGTGGATGTTCAAGTATGAAAGGAATGAGCATTTATTATTATGAGTTGGGTATCGGAGAAGTTTACTTTGGGATTATAGATTGTTGAGATGAAGATTACTTTGGGAATAGAAGTTGTTATGACGATGTTTCCTTTGGGATTATAGGCCTCATGTTCTTTTATGTGCTTGAGTAAATCCTTTTGATGACAGAGAGTGGTGATAATTGGCATAAGATGTATGATTGTGGTTTTATGGTTTCACAAGAAGTGAGAGACATAATGAGTATATTTCTCGTATAGTATTATTTGGGAAAGTCGTGGCTTATGTTCTTAATGGATAGAATTATTGGATTTTTGTCTTGTGTTAAGGGAAAAGTTATGCGAATTATGTATGGATCCAGAGTAGAGTAATGGAAATGAATTGAATGTTACTGTGGAGTTAGATTGAGCATGTTGGGAATTTTGGAGACTATGCTCGTCTTTAATTGGAATATCATATTTGAGGAGTAAGGATCGCTAATGACAATAAGTGAGTTATGAAAGATTTTATGATTGATTCGTTAAGGAGTTAATTGCTCATCATACATTTAAAGGATTGTTTAAGAGAGACAAACCGTTATTTATGGACTTGTGAGATGTTAATGTTAAAGTACTCTAGCGTTGACTTAGCGAACGGACATGTTGACAATGACTGTAATGTATCGTGGTGTTCATCTTTTTAGGGTATAGAGATTATTATGGATGAATTAGTTAAGTGTGATTAGATGAGGTTTTTGAGAATGGAAGGACTTGAGAGTTGGATGTCTTGAGAGTTGAAGATCTTGAGAGTTGAAGATCTTAAGAGTTAAAGGTTTTGAGATCAGTTGATAATCTGAGGAGGGTATAGTGTTTGTAAAAGGGGCAACTATATGGAGATTTGTTGGTCTTGAGGTATTCTAGAGATATGATGGAAGGATGTTAAGAGACGTTGTTACCTTAAGTGATGATTGTACGAGAATTATAAGACCCTAGTTATCTGTTTTATTTATTTTATCTTAAGGTATCGTCTTCGCGTAGATAAACTTGTTTTGGAGTCGTCTATCCTTGTCATCCTTGCACGTGTTAACCATACCTCTTTTATTTGAACCTTCGGACCAAAAGTTCCTTTGTATCTTTGTCCTCTGTCTGTTTTATCTATCGTTACTCTCTATTTGTTCTTTATTTCAACTCCAGTTCCTTCTTCTTTGAGCTTTTGTAATTACCCCTTTTCACATTGATTTCTCTTTAAGCTTTTACTTCCAAAAGGAAGGTGTTCCTTTGCTTTGTGGTATTGCACGGAAATGTTTTGTTTTGGTTTGCAAGTTATTTATTCTTTCATGGTAACTTGAAAATGTTTGAAATCTGTTTAGAGCTACTTGTGATCATCTCGTAGTGGGAGCTTGGATCCTTTTGCGAGCGATGTTAGATACCTTAAGTTTGATGTTTGGTTATTTGAGGTTGATAACATAATGACAAAGTTGTATGTGAGTATGAAGTGGGACAACGTGTAGAGTTGTGGGAAAGATTATTAATGGATACTGAGCTTAGGAAGTTTTGAGGATGTTTTTACTTTGAGGATATATAGATGTTTGTTTGTTCTATCTGGGGTTAAAGATGTTTCATTTAAGAGTATGAGTGTTTATTTGAAGGACATAGAGTTATGCAGTCTTGTAGTGGATTTGTGACATTGAGATGATGTTCATGGATAATAGACCGTGACTACAAACCGAGGTTATAAGCGTTGTTGTTATATGAGCACATGTGATAAGATTTATATGGTGATATTATTATATATGCGTTGATCGAGATGCATTGATGATAAGTGTGTTGTGGTACCATAGGTACTAGCTTAACCTATGGTGCATGATTATTGGGTGCATAGTAATGTCGTGTTCGTGAGTGTTCAAAGGAAATGACTGGGTCTCGCGAGTGCAACGAATGATTTTGTCATGAGATTGAGGTTGGATAGAATTTTGATAGTTTAGTCGAATTTTGAGGTTTGAGATTGATGACTTTGGATACTGTATATATACCGAGAATCATCGAGATTTGTTGAAGCCTTTTTTAGCTTAAGAGTTGTGATTGGTAGTAAGCACTACTCGCTTTGAGGATATTAGAGTAAGAGTGATTATAATGGCACTCGTGAGTGAAGGAGTTTTCCCATTCGAAAGATACTCTTTGTTTTGAGAATATCTGTGTCGGTTTTGGTTAATGTTGATCTTATGATGAAAGGTAAACTAGAATTGGAGTATTTATAAAAGGTTATGTGGATTTGGAGTAATAGTAATAAGTTTATACAGATTATGAGAGATCGTATATGTTTGGAATAATGGTTAAAGGTAGTTGGATGAGTGTTTGTATATAAGGACTAGATGTTGGCTTAATGATCTTTTTGGGTTGCGATGGTTGGAGACTGATATGACCTTTGTGGTTGTAGAGTGTGTGAAGATAATAATAACATTGATGATTTAGGATCTTTTCTTTGGTTTAAGCCTGTTGATATGGATCAGAGTGCGCAGCGGTTAGGATTCCGAGATTACTTTGGTTGATGATCACTTGTAATTCTTACCGTCTTTTGATCTTATCTTTGAAATTCAAGTTTCGAGGACGAAACTTCTTTTTGGGAGGTTGGATTGTAACACTCCGTATTTTATAATAATATTTTATAATGAAAGTATTTTATTAAATTGATTATTTCGGAATTTAATAATGTATTTTGGGAATATTTATATTTATCGTCTTCGTTCTCTATTTTATTATTTCTCATTTTAATCTATTTTTGGAAGGGTTAAAATGTCCGGGCATGATTTGACTATTTTAATTTAATAATTACTTTTCTTATTTAAGCTCTCCTAGCGTTTTAATAATACCCAATTGGTTTTGTAATCAGATAATCCATGGTATAAGCTAATGGACCCAAAGCACATTAGTTAAACCCTTATATAAACAAAACCCTAAGCAAGCAAGTAGGTTGATCTCCTTTATTTTCACGTGAAGAGTGCCGCATGCCTCTTCCTTTGTTTCTCTCTTTTGTTCTCTTTTCTCCCTTTGACTCCATTGTTGAATATCTTTCCTTCTTCCAAACTCATACACAAATTATATTTTCACAATCCTTGCTCTTATCCTTACAACATATTCTTCTCCAAATATTTTTATGGGGATTATTTGTATAGACCTTTAGACCTACGTTTTTGGGTCTCTTATTTTAATGAGTAAAGAAGAAGAAAAATATTTTTTTATGGTGCTTTCATGGATTTGGATTCGGGTATTCTTAATATCGATTTTTCGGGATGTTGACACGTGTGGAGACAAGGCTTTGTTGGTCGTTTTCTTTATGGAGGTTTTCATTAATTGCTAAAAAGGTAACTAGGTGTTTTCTTTTAAGGGTTATTTAACAACAATACTCCAAACTATTGACCATCTTCTCAAAATACTTTGACCTTTAATTTAACTCAGAATAAATCATACTATATGCATATCCTTCTTATATTATACTCGGCTCATTTTTAACCTGTGAAATCAGGTTAAAATGACATTAGGTCCCATAACCACCGGTATATCACATTATCACTCTTACAACCAAGTCCATCGTTCTTCATTCATCAATCTTACGGCAAACTCATCCACCTACCACCCATTTACACCATTCATACCTCGGCCACCCACAACTCACCGCCATAGTCAGCCCATAAAACCAAAACACCATTGTTCATGCAGCCACTGGGTCCAATAAACACAACTGTTTCGATCTAAACCCGAACATCAAAGGGATTGAGAAAGGGAAGAAACTCAGCAAATTAATGACACCCACCAAGAACACAGGTTTCAAGAATCAAATGGCATCTCTTTATTCCGCTTTATTCTTCTGTACAATCATCTCAAATGAAATTATTGAATCAACTCTCCAATTACTTTCCATATGCCAAAAACCTGATATTAATCAAACCCTTATTCATTTTATTTATCATCCTCCCAATCTCAATACTCAAAACTAGCCTTACAATCAACAAGTGAAGAGGTAATTTTCCGTAAAACAAAAATCGATCTGGAACTACCGCTACCACTACCACCACCATCACCATTCACCAACCAGAACTCGCCACAACTTTTTCTGCCGCGCCTTCTTGCTGCTTAATCACGATTTGCCTTGCCTCATTGTCGTCGTCGCAGTGTCGGCCTCCCATCAACAGTAAACGTCATTTTCAAGAACCCTAAATCTCAAATCAATTTGGGGGTAATGTTAATCTGAGGTTTTGGGAGGTTGTGGGTGGTGTGTTATGATGGTCGAGTTGGGTGTAGGTGGATGGTGGCGGTTGTTGGGTTGGTAAATGGGGTCACGATTGAGTAGGATGGTTTATGGGAGGGTTTGAGAGGAAAATGAGAGTGAGTGACCTGTTAAATAGGTAGCAAGTTACCGAGTGTAATATGAGAAGAGGAGGTCAATAGTATGATTTATTGTGAGTTAATTTGGAGTTCGGAGTATTTTGAGAAGGTGACCAATAGTTTGGAGTATTCTTATTAAATAACCCTTCTTTTAATTGTGTTTATGCCAATTGATGTAATTTACATGATTTAATTATTGATTTGTGTAAATTGGTACGTGTTTGATTGTTTATTATCATGTTTAATTGTGTTTGTGTGTTTACGTATGTGTTTTATTGTTTAAATTGTATAATGTATCTTGCCTATGCTCTGTTGGGTGTTTGGGGCGTGCAGCTAAGGTTCCACATGGAAACCCTAGTGGCGGCATGGTGGAGGTTGGTGAGAAGACCTAGAGTTATGGCTGAACTAGTATAACGTTGAGATTATGGCTCAATGTTATAGCTGGGTTGGTACAACTCTGGGGTCGTGATAAAGTTATAGGTGAAGCCGTATAAGTTTGAGATTATGGCTCAATGTTATAGCTGGGCTACTATAACTTAAGTCACATGTCAATGTTATAGCTAATGCTAATGTAACATTAGGCTAATGAAGTCAATGTTATAGCAGAGCTAATATAACATTGAGTTACGAGGTAAGGTTAATGTTAAAGTTATAGTTGGGGTACTATAACATTGAATGGATAATGTTAAAGTTATAGCTGCAGTACTATAACATTAATTGTTAATACTTGTTCACATGTTGTGTTGTGTTCAGTTATTAAATGACACTGTGTTTGCATATATATTTGGTTACACTTGTTCATATGATAAGTAAGATGGTCAGTTATACTATCCTATGAGTTGAGTCATGATGTTGTTCACGCATGTTAGTACAGTCAGTTATACTGTGCATTTGTGGTTTGCTAGTTTGAATAGATGACGGTAGTATCAGTTATATACTATCGGAACAAACTAACGTCACCCGTCGATGCGGGATTTCTTTGGTCTATGTTCGGGGGGGAGGGGGGTAGCAGAGGCAGTGGTTATACGCTCTGTTCCCCGAGTGTCGTTCGGTTTACCGAGAGTCTGGCCAGGTTTTAGACATATAGGCAGTGGTTATACTCTATACATAGTATCGTGGAGGCAGTGGTTATACGCTCCATACCGATGGAGGCAGTGGTTATACGCTTCGTCAGCTAGAGGCAGTGGTTATACGCTCTGGCAAGTTAGAGGCAGTGGTTATACGCTCTAACGGGCGTTCGCTCTATTCGCTATGCTTTGTTGCTAGCTTTATGCCTTCTGTTGCTGTGGATTGTGTGTTACCGTGTTTGCTATGCTTTAATGCTAGCTTTGTGCCTTAAGTTGTTGTGGGTCGTATGTCGCTACTAGTCTTGTAAGTGTTCATGGTCTAGTGGTTGCATATTGTCTAGGTTTGCATGTTTGCATCCGTCTAAGATTGATAAGTCATGGTAAGTTGTGTTGGGTTTTCATGAGTATATATGGTCTCACATGTTTACTGTTTATGCTTTTCAATTATTAATGATTGTTAGTTATATTCAGTTGTTGTAAACATGTGTGGACATGGCCCACCTGCAAGCCCACTTCGATCTGTGGACATACAGCGGTCTTTTTGAAAGGAACGCTCGGCGGCGTAAAAAAGCCTTCGACCGGATCGTTTTAGATCGGTAGGTTTCATCTCGGTAAGGGTCTCGAAACGATTAGAGATGTTCGGAGTCGCCACCAAGCATTTGTGGGATGCCTGGAACCCGTTCGAATTCCACTTTATACCTCGGTCAAATCGAAGCACGAAGCAGCGTTTGACATAGGTACTAAAGATAAGGAAATCGTCCCTCTTTAGCATCCTATCTCTAGAATGACTCTCGTACGCCCTGGATAAGGTCGTCCACTATCCAAAGTTTCTGATTAAGAGGTGAAGGTACGTATTGGGAAGCCCTTTAATCAGACACCCAATCCCGCCCGCGTTTAGCGGCCTCTACTGATCGATCTTGGTTGGTTGAATGCAAAGGTTGATAAAACGGTTTAAATGCATGAATGCGTATCCAATGATTTAAACCTAACATGTGAGAGCTTTCTGAGTCGGTTGATTTAATCCAAGTATCAAGTATAAGATGTCGAGTTGGATTAATGGTTGATTTGCATGCAAGACGGAAATTAAACATCCATTTACCGTATTAGGTTTAGGGTGCATAACATGATCCATTTGTCTTAGTAAGGCATTTTGCAAATACGGTTTGAATAATTGAATAGTCATCTGATCCGTCCTATATCCGGGCTAACCGGAGTCGGTATCGTCCTAGACTAATGCTGGAAGGGAACAGGCCCTGTACCAGACGGCTATAAGAGGCGCGAGCCAGCCGACGGTGTAAGGGGCCTCTCTCTGGTTTTGAAAATGAGAAAGAAAAGGCTTGCTTGAGGCGCGGGTTAGCCAACGGTTGTATGCCGTGTTCTGACTGTTTAGAAAACGTTATAAAACGTGTTGAAAATGGGTATTTGAACCTGGTTTGATTTGAAGGGGTCGTTTTGGACCGCATTTGTTGATTTGAAGAACTAGACTCGAATAATCATCATTATTTGATAATATTCGGTGTCGGGTTCGATTCGACAAAACTTAACATAAATAGTTTTGAAAATGATTATGGACTAATTGTTTTAAGTCCATTTTGAATGTAATTAGTCGATACTCGTCATCGTACCCGGGTTAAAATCCGGCATGGTATGTAGAACCAAGGATGATTTTGTATTGGTGACTAATATGTTTGCTTGAAAAATGTAAATAAATGAAATAAAAGGCTTTAAAATACCTTTTAAATGTCATTAACCAAATATTATCACCGAAACACGGATTTAACCGTCATGGTATGAAGAACCAAGGGTGAAGAATGCTTTATGGTTAAAACATGTGCAATGAAACAAAAAGGTTTCGAAAATACTTGAAATGGTAAAAACCGATTACAAATATGAAAAATGGATTAAGGGAAATGACGAGAACAAACACGGTTGATCTCTGGTCTAAGTACCCCATTTAGGCGCGAGCCTGTTGGCGACCTAAGGGGCTTCTGTCTCAGACCAAAAATCAGTTTTGGCTCGTTTATTCCATGTTTTGGTTCATGTTATGCATGTTTTAGCATGTTAAAGTCATGAAACAAATGAAAACATAATAAAAGAGGATTTTTACACCCTCATACTTACATGTTTGGTTATGGCGAGTGACCGACGTAAGTGTAATAACTCGTTTGATCGGAAAAAACTCGGTTTAAAACCGTTTTGGTAAGTAAAAAGAGTGTTTTAATGTTTAGTGATTGTGTAGTGGTCAAAGTGGTCGGACAAGTGATTTAATGCACGATGACGGTACCAAACAATGTGTAAGGCTCGTATTTACGATCGGTAGGTCGTAAACACGCGTCGGATTGTGACTTAAGAAGTCGAGTCGAGAATTTTAAGGGAGAAAAGAGGGGGCGGACACTCGCGTAAGTCTCAAATGGGTGGCATTTGAGGGGTATTTATAGGAGAATGAGTGGTTGTGTGAGTTTTGAGCGACGTGGCTACCTGGGCTGCTCAAAGAGGCGCGAGCCAAATCGCGGCACTTCGAGTTGTGTTGTCACTATCACAACAAACGCAATCATGATTTGTTCTATCCTAGGTTTTGTAGTCACATGTTTGGTACTTGACCATTCATGAATCCGGGAAAACTTAGGGTAGAAGGCTTGAGATATTTTTGGTTTTTGTGTTTGACTCGGTTTGACTCGTTGTTGGAGTCGGGATTTGAATTTTCGAGTCGGTTTTTGGTCCGGTGTCGGTTTTGACTCTAGTTAGTGTCATTGCGACCCCGTCGCCGTGCATTAAACACTCCAAGTATTTTTGAAATGTTTTGTTTTCGAAATCGTTTTAAGTTTTCCGACGTAAAGTTGTACACAAACTGTCGATCAAACGCTGCGATCCCAAAACATGTTGTAGTCCGATAATCATCGGGTGTTTGTTGGAGTCTCAGCAGATACCAGGTATCTACAGAGCCCCCACTTTGACTGAGGCTTGGACAGGGCGAAAGTCAAAGTAGAGTCCCCAGGTCAATCGAAGATTACAACTTGAAAACCCAAGCGACGTCGAGGCGGCTCGAAAAGATTCGGGCCAAGGACCTGCCGTCGGGAAGGGCGACGCCAAGGCAACTCGAGGGTACGAGTCAAGGACCTGTCATCGGGAACAGTTTAGAGTTTGTAGACTGTCCGTGCGGGTCGTTTAAAGTCCGTTAGACTACGTATAAAGGCTCGCCAGCCATAAGAAAGAGTCATACCTGAGGCATCTTCGGATATGTCCTTGCGCGGTTGCGGATAAATGCTCGCCAGCTGTGGTGCGTATGTGAGGAGGGCTCGCCAGCCGCGATGCGTTGTAAGGCTCGCCAGCCGCGGTGCGTTGTAAGGCTCGCCAACCGAGGCGCGTTGTAAGGCTCGCCAGCCAAGACAAGAAAATGTACCCGAGGCATCTTCGGGATGTATCCTTGAAAGGTTGCGGATAAAGGCTCGCCAGCCATGGTGCGTATGTGAGAAGGGCTCGCCAGCCGCGATGCGTTGTAAGGCTCGCCAGCCGCGGTGCGTTGTAAGGCTCGCCAGCCGTGGTGCGTATGTGAGGAGGGCTCGCCAGCCGCGATGCGTTGTAAGGCTCGCCAGCCGCGGTGCGTTGTAAGGCTCGCCAGCCGAGGCGCGCATATGAGGAGGGCTCGCCAGCCACGATGCGTTGTAAGGCTCGCCAGCCGCGATGCGTTGTAAGGCTCGCCAGCCGAGTCAAGGAAATGTACCCGAGGCATCTTCGGGATTTGTCCTTGGAAGGGTGCGGATAAAGGCTCGCCAGCCATGGTGCGTATGTGAGGAGGGCTCGCCAGCCGCGATGCGTTGTAAGGCTCGCCAGCCATGGTGCGTATGTGAGGAGGGCTCGCCAGCCGCGGTGCGTTGTAAGGCTCGCCAACCGCGGTGCGTTGTAAGGCTCGCCAGCCGCGGTGCGTTGTAAGGCTCGCCAGCCGCGGTATGGTCGGTTAATGGACCATGGGAGTAGCCGCGTCAAATGGGCTTGTTTTGAAAGTAGCGAACTCGTGATGTCGCTGGGGAAATAGCGAGTATGGATTCTCACTATCACTTTTTTGGAACGAGCGGGTTCCGCGAGGAAGCCCCCTGGTATTTGAAGGAATAGTGAATTTGTAATTTTCACCATTCGGTTTGAATTTGCAGTGGCGGTTTTGATCGCCGTTTGTTTGAATTTCGAAGGAAATAACAAATTTTTAAACCTGCTATTACGTTTGAAGTGACGGTTTATATGCCGCCGTTGACATTTGAAAGAAATAGTGAATTTGGAATCTTCACTATTGATTGAAGTGACGGTTTATGTGCCGTCGTTGACATGTGTAAGAAATAGTGAATTTGGAATCTTCACTATTGATTGAAGTGACGGTTTATGTGCCGCCGTTGACATTTGAAAGAAATAGTGAATTCGGAATCTTCACTATTGATTGAAGTGACGGTTTATGTGCCGCCGTTGACATATGTGGTGGAAGTAGTGGAATTCAATTTCCAACTACTATTTTGAAATTGACGGTTTTAATCGTCGTTGCTTGAAATAGCGGTTTTTGAATTTCCGCCGTCATTTTGGAAAATGGTGAGTTTTGATTTCACCATTATTTTTGAAATTGGCGGTTTTGATCGCCGTTTGCTCGAGATTCGGAGAAATAGCGGTTTTTGAACTTTCGCTATTATTTTTGAAGTTGGCGGTTTTGATCGCCGTTTGTCTGAAAATAGCGAGTTTTAAATTTTCACTATTTGTTTTGTTTGTTTTCACGGAAGCGACGACATTCATATCGTCAACGAAAATTTGAGGTTTGTTGTGGGAAATTGGGCCAAAGCCCAAATTCCGCTGAAAAAGAAAGGGGGAGGCCTGGTTTAGGCGCGAGCCATCTGGCGATATAAGCCGGCTTCCCTATTTTCTGTTAAAAAGACGCGAGGTTGAGTTGCGGATGATCATTCATCTTCAACCTCCAAATCTCGCAAAAATCGCCATTAAAGGACCTTCTAGCTTGCTTTCGTCTGTGCCATTGTCAACAAATGTCATCTCAAGGTAAGTATTTCCTCTTGAATCCTTTCAAATTTGTCGATTTTTAGCTTAATTGAATTAGGGCGAATTTTGCCCTAAAAATCGAATTGGGCGTTTTTGATCGAGCCAATTTCGAGTGAAATTGATGATTGCATTAGGTTAGAAACCTGTTTAGGAGTATAGGGGTGCTTTTAGTTTGCATTTTGGTCCCCGTTCCCGCTCCCTAGGCTCAAAAAAACGTGAATGAGGCGAGAAACCGTCTCATTTCACAATGCCAAGTTTATTTGCTTGGGTAGTGGGCCCCACTAGGTTGCATTGTAGTTGGGAAAACCCGTGTTTGCCATCTAAGGACCTTTGTTGGGGTGTTTGTGGGCAAAATTGAATTTTTGCCTTTTGCAACGGTCTTACGTCTGACAAAATAAGCGTCTGTTTGGGCTTGAATTGAGTCAGTTTGCCTTGAAATGGACCTTATTGGTATTTTAGGTCACCTTGAGGCGTGATAAAATCACGTTTGCCTTTTTGCGGTCGTTTTTGAAATTTTGACCGGCTTGGGCCCAAATTAGCGTAGGAATTGCCTTTTTGAGCCGTAGAAAAATCCCCATTGTGTCGAGAATGTGCTTTGGGTTGTTGGCGGACCTTGTATGGGTCTTGAAATGCCGTTTTTGTGGTTTTGACTCGTCTTTTGCTTGACAAGAGGGGCGAGTCGTTTTTGTGTTTTTTTTGTGAATGGTTCGGGGCGGGATTGCCCCTTGTTTTTGTATTGCAGGTTGTGTTTTTGTTGGGACCGATGGGGTCCGTTGTCGAGGCTTTGGAGGAGGAAGTCGATCCCGGAGGGGGAGAGTCGACTGTTTTTTGTTACAGGCTTGGTTGTGTTTTTCCCTGGCGGCCTTTGTCCGGCCAATGATCGGGTATCGATCGTTGGTCGTTGTCTGTAGAGATCCGGATAGACAGCTAATATGGCCGGTTTGTCCTTTTCGTTGTGGCTCATGGGCAGGATGGCTGATGATTGGGGGTCAGCACCGGAGTGGTGCATCGCATCATGGTTCTTGGCCTCCCCATCATCCAAAATCTGCCAGGCATTGTCTTCTTTTTTGTCGTGGAGTAGGAGCGGAGGATTATCGTCATGGTAACCTCCTCTGCTTTCGCTGTTGCTCCTTTGTTCCCTATGTTGCTCTCTTTCTTTTCTGTTTGAGAGGATACAGATGCTTAGTTCGGTAGGTGGCAGATAGCCCCCAGTTCGTTGTCTTAGGCCAGTGTATGTATGATAGACGTTTGTTTTAGGCCAGTGTCTGTATGATAGACGTTTGTTTTAGGCCAGTGTCTGTATGATAGACGTTTGTTTTAGGCCAGTGTCTCTATGATAGACGTTTGTTTTAGGCCAGTGTCTGTATGATAGACGTTTGTTTTAGGCCAGTGTCTGTATGATAGACGTTTGTTTATGTATTTCGCGTAAGGCGGTTTGTATACATGTGTTTTTGGATTGTGGTTTATTTTGTGATTTTTGGCTTTTTTGTGTTGTGTTTCGGAGGAGCGTTATTGGCTGTCGATTCTCCTTTTGCTTGGCACCAGTTCCTGCATCGTTAGTGTAGAAAAACGGGCAATAGATAGCACGTATACACAAACACGTAGAAGCATTTGTTTGAAAATCAAAATTTAACCAAGATGACTTGAAGTTAAAATTGAAATTTTGAAATGAATTTTGAAAATTCCGTGACAAATTGTCGCGTTCGGAATTCAAAAGGAATTGATTTGAAATTTTGAGCAATTAACTTGCGTCGTGAATTAAATTGCGTCGAAATTATCGAAGTTGACTCGAAAAAATCAAACTCAAACCGTCAGGAAAGAATTTTAGAAAAGGATTTTTGTGAGTACATTTGGCTTTTGAGGTCAAGACTCGAATTTGTGAGTGCTTGAATTTTTGAGGAAAATCGATGTCGTGTTATCAATTTTCGAATTTTGACTTGCGAAAAAGCGAAAAAATTTCGGAATTTCGACTGACATGGAAACGATCCGTCGCGGATCGGGGCGGCTAGCCCTTCCCCCTTCTTAAAAAAAGAAAGAAAAATCCGTATGTTTAAAGCTGCGTTATGGAAACCGTGTCGGATTTCGTAAAACGCGAAAACTAGGAAATGTGAGTATGAAGAAACACAAAATTTCCCGGATCATCCCGAAGAGGCGCGTGTTGGGAAATGTGTCCTCAACAATAGTGCGATCACATGATTCAAATATCATTATTAAATCTCATTTTAAAGAATACAATTGGGAAATAATATTTACTGTCAACTGGTCAACATATATCAGTAATGATTGGCTGACTAGAGTTTGACATTACTTACGTCGTCTTGACGGTGGTGATCATTGACCCCTAGGTCATACCTATAGGGAAACACTCTTAATTGATCATTTAATTAATCGTATAATGTTACGAGTTAATTAAATTACTTGAAAATTGACGGACGATTTTGGAAGAAAAATTTACGTATTACATTGAAATGTGATTAAATGAGATACGGTCTGAGTAATTGAATCGTATCATTATTCGGATGAAATAATTGTTTAAGGTAACAATTGAATTGAATGAATTATTATAAATACAAACTGTTGTGATTTATAAACGGTAAAATATTTTGGTACAAGTAATTATGAATTACTAAGTCGATTTTTGTATATGACGTATTTTTATTAATACGTTGATTTTTAATATGTTAAAAATACATAAACAAATTTATGTTACATATGACATGTGACATATTGACAATTGACAAAAATAATATGGAACCCATGTTATCCATATGTGCCGAAATGAGGAGGGAATTAGGCTAAATATTGTGTTGTTTATATTAGTGGAAAACACAATTATTTGATGGTAGCCTAGCCATGCAACCCTAGTTTGCATTGTGAAGGCAAACAAGTGCATGCATTGGGTCTTTTTCTTCCCTCCACTTCCCTTCTACACGGTTCCACAATAGAAAAGGCAAAAGGATTTTTGTCTTAATTTTTGTCATACACTACATGCATGAGTGTGTTGATTCATTCATTCATTCCAACTTATCAAAGATTAAGTTTTAGAAAGAGAAAATTCTTCCTCTCCATTTTCTCTCCCAACCGGTTTTGGGAGATCAAAATACCAAATTATTTTGAGTCATTTTTCACAAGATTAATATTGTACTAGCTCCTATAATATTAATTTTAATTAAGAGTGTGCTTTGGATATAAATCCTTGGGAGAGATCCTACACTTGGATCTTTGTTCATCCAAAAGGAAAGCTCAAGAACAAAAGAAAAGGAGATTTCTTTTGTGCCCATTTGAACCGAAAATACAATGTAAGAATAATGTTTCTTCCTTATTTGTTTTAATGTTTGCATGCATAAGATCAACCTTTAATTTTATGACAAATTAAATATGAACATATATGAATATGTAAGTGTATAGATCTACATTTCCTTCAATCGGTATCATGAGCCATGGTTGTTTGCATGCAAATCGGTTAAAAGTTTTTCCGAGTTTAAGAATAACATATAAAACTTGTAAAATTTGTGTTATTATGAGATATCACGAAATTAATCCATGCATGTTAAAATTTCTGATCCTAAAATGTTTTAGGATATTTTTGGTTAATTTACGGATTTTTATTGTTCATATTATACAATAATGGCATTTAAATATGATTTTATGAGTAAAAATGTCATTTTCGGTCTAAAATTAGCTATACTTCGAATTTTCCAGTGATTTTTGGATATGTTGTCACATATATTATTTTGAGATAACCTGTAAATTTTCATAATTTTTGGACTAGTTATGCTCGAAAAATGGATTTTTCATTATTAAATTCGGATTTAGGTGAAAAATAGGTTAATATGAGTTAAATTTCGAATCTGGTCATAGAAATTTAATATGTTGTCACATGCAATTTTACAAGATGTGTGTAAAATAATTGGCTATAAAGAAGTCTTTTTGCATGATTTATGGATTTTTGAAGAAAAATAGCATAAATAGTGACATTATTAGTGAAAAGTTAATAAAACATAATCTATGACTTAGGAAAAACATCTAATGTTGCATTTTATTATCTTTTTCAGATCTAAAATTGAAAAGTTAATGAATATAATTTTTCACATGTTTTTATGATTATTTTGTTAAAAATCGATAAACCGCAACATTGTTTTTCCGGAAAAATGTCGAAATTTTTAACCTAAGTTTTTGAACATTATGAGTGTCATGGTATTTTTTCCAGAATGTTCATGAGTTTAAATTTCAAATTTTGAATTTATTTGAAATTTTGTGATTTATTTGAAGTTTATAGCTTATTTTTGTAATTTTTTAGTCCATTAATGAACAATTTTATAAATATGAGTTAATTATGGTCAAATTATTAGTGAAGACTAAATTTTGAGTCCTAAGAGGTTAGGGTAATTAACTTATGCATAAATATGAATTTATGTATTTTTTGTGATTGTAAAATGTTGAAATCACGCAAATCCGTAAAAACCGAGTAATATACGATATTGGCTAATTAAAGGCGATTTAGCATAAAATTGGGCATGTTCATACATATTATAATGCTGCATTTTCTTTATGATTGTCATAATTTTAATTTATGTAATTTTGAATTATGTAATTTTACTTAGTATGGCCTTAGTTTTTAATTGATATTACCCGAAATGTATGGGAATATCGATTCGGTTGTAATTTTTATTGTGATCTCGTATCACCGTTTTGTAATTTAATAGATTTATTTTATATTAGTTACAAATGTATAATAGGAAATTATGTAATTTGTTATGTAATTTTATTTATCTCGGAGTTCCCAAAGACGGATTTCTTCAAGATGGCGATACATAAAGACGGTGTTACCTCGAGATGCGTGCCACAACCGAAGTTCAAGGGACCAAAGGAGTTGGTTTCCGAATATGTAATAGTTAAATAGTTTTTCTATTTTAGGAAGGCCATACTAGGATTTATTTTTATGTTTGCATTTTATTTATATGTCGCATGCATCGCTAAATCGCCATAACTAAAACATGCATCATCTTTTATCGAGTACATCGACCGTGTCAATTATAATTATCGTAGTTCACCGCTTAAGTTCACTTAAAACGTGATAGATAATAAATTGACATGACCTCTCGCTAAAACAAACAATTGAGACTTAGCCTTACCAAATAGTAGAAACCATGAAAACCTATTTCGCGAGGGAGTGCACTCGGCCCTACCGGGGTACAAACCTTGTTACGTAGGGGAAGTGGGTGATGAATGTTAATCCACCGAATTCATGTTGATAAGGGATGAATCGGCCCTACCGTGCCCAAGTTAATATGGATTTGGATCATGGACACATTTATTCGAAATTTGGATTGCACTCAACAAAAGTTTTTGACAAGGGATGTATCGGCCCTACCGTGCCCTTGTCGGATGTGTTTTGGGCTAAAGATAAAAGTTAATGTAATTTTATCGACCAAGAGTTCTAAAAGTAGAATCGATTAAAGCGTTAATCCACCGAGTTATATTGATAAGGGATGAATCGGCCCTACCGTGCCCAAGTTAATATGAATTTGGGTCTTGGAATCATTTATCATAGTTGGGTAGAGGTCACTATGTAAATGCTTTACTTGTTATCTACAAGTATTATTAAAACGATAAATGTTAAGTTTTCCTTTTTCCGTTATCATATTGTTCTAATTCTTCACCACTATCATATACGATATCATTTCGATTTTTGATTCAAATCTCCATTAAAACATCATAACTAAAGACAAAATTTGAATTTTTTTTTTTCTAAAAACCTCGTTTTATCCATTGCTAAGGATCTCTTGTAAAGAGTATAGATTAAAGTTATTCATTATCAAACAGGTTTTTGATTCTTGACTAACACATCTACTTACAATGGATTATTTTTCATATACTTAATTGAATTAAGTACCTTGAAGCGATAAATTGTTTTGGTAATTAGATTTGTAAGAATTCGTAATTGACCAAAATAACGCAACCACTTCAATGAAAGTTTTAAGACTAAAACGAACAAATGAAGAGTAATCTTCATGAATTCAATTTTGCTTCTCAAAGCAAAGACTCATTGAAATGAGTGGGAGCATTCTCTTAAACCGTTAAGATGAGGACGAGGTTCAAGAAGTAAAGATTATAATGGAATTGATACAAGGTAATGTTAAAGGTAAAGTTGTTGAGAATGACGATACTAAACCTATCAATCCCGACCGATAAAGTTTCCATTGTCTTAAATGTTGGACACTAGAAAGGAAACTACCCCAAATTATTGAAGAATCAACAAATTAGTTGTGGGACATCTAATAGGATCTTCTTCTTTAAATGTTTATATGATTGACATAAATTTTGCTAGTACCACTTCGTCAATATTAGAAACCGGTGGTGGTTTACATGATTTTACTTGATACATAGAATGATTAGAATATAACGACTAGCAACAATGATATTGAGAGATAGAGTCATTGTGTACTAAATCTAGTTTTTGGGTTTTGGAGTTATACTTAATTGTGACTATTAAGTACATAAACTCTAAATGAGAATATAAACTTGTTAAGATACAAAAGAGGTTTCACTTTTGTGACCCTATACACCACGATTTGATATATGGCTAGCCCATTATCAAGGTAATAATATTCTAAACCAAACTAGAACGATATATCATGAAGATGATGCAAGACTCAAATTGGTAACCCAAGATTAAACCTTAAATTTTGGAATGATGAACGCAAAGAGTTATCGAGTACTCTTGAAACCATTAGATCGTTAATAGTATATGCGTATCTTGTATTCAAAGCAAGATGTCTCGTGCCTTTTGGTTGAAAAGGAGATCGAGGTTGTAAATCATCGATCCAAAATAGGTTGATCATTTTCTTTTACCAACGATTTAAGTTGACACTAATATGTTCACTTAATAAGGTAAATAGAGAAATCTTTGAAGAATTTCAAAGAGTTCAAGGAATCACGATTTAGTCGTGATGGGATTATCAAAGTGAAGACTTTGATATAAGCCAAAGGAAATGTGATATAGTATCACAAGTTAATCTCTCTTAGCACGCATTATGGAATAATGTGTGGTTGGATAAGAAATCAAACGCTATTCGATATGGTTTGAACTTCAATCAAGTTACTTTGAGTTACTTGATCCTTTTGGGGATATTATCATTTTTGTCTAAATTATTTTTTCCACTAAATCGAATCATATGAGATATGAAATGGTAAGGGTACCATGTTTGTAAGTTTTCACAAGAAAAAAATGCTCATTTTTCCTTTTCAATTATCACGAGTACGACGGGTTTGCGGCTCATGAAGCTGTCTTTCTAAAATACAAGTTTATTTCTAGAAGACAGAGTGGGAGAAATTATTCAAAGAGCCACAAAGATGTTATGTCGCAAGAAACTGGTCTTTCTTGGCTACATGAGATCTTTTGTGTAAGACGTTGTTTCTTTAAAACCTAGGAGGTTAAAGTTCGTCACTTGTTGAAAATGATGAATTCATGCTACTTTTAAGAAAGCAAAGAGCTTATAACTTACAAGAGAAATCGTTTGATTCAAATTGATTACTTCTAGAAAGTAATGAACATATGACTTACATGAGAGTGTTTAAGTCACAACTCACTAAAAGGCTTAGAGCCAAGAAAATCCAATATAAAAGGCTTGATTAGTTGCAAAGGGTTTTGCACTAATAAAGAGAGATATCAAGGTTTGATTGGTTGCAAAGGGTTTTGCACCAGTTGAAATGCTTAAGTCTATTTGGATCTTCTTAGGGATTGTGTTTCATTATGAGGTTATGAAATACATAGCGAGTGAATCTAAAACCCACTTCTTCAATAGAAGGAATGTATTCAATACATGTCTTGAGTTTAGTAGATTCTTGCAATCCTAAGATAATGTGAAACTTAAGAGAGGGTCTTAAGTAGGACATCAATGAGTTAGAATCAACATTTTGATCATGTGATAAAACATTTCTCGATAAGTCGAGAAGTTGTGTTTATACATGAAGTTTAGTGGGAGTTACGGAAATTTTAATTAGTCCGATATGTGGATGACATATTGATCATTGAGAATGATTTAAGACTTTTGGAGTAATATAATACATCTTTAATATCTAGATTTATGTAGATAAATCCACGTGATATTAGCGTCAATAAGAAGTCTTATGTTGATAAGATTCATGACTAGTTCAATTAAATTGAACATATTTGATTGATTTCATTTGCTTCCGCTGCCGAATCAATTAAAAGAAATGATGTATAACACTTCATATGCTTTGAGTATGATGAATTGTTTCCAAAATCGAATTTTAAGTAATCTTTGCCAAATTAGCCATAAAGATTACCCTTAAGTGCTTGCAGAAGCATTAAGGCTATGATGCAAAGTGTTTATGATGCAATTTTGTGTAAAGGTGTTACACAAGCAACAATTGACAATTGTGATTGCGCATGGTTTCCGACAAAACCATAATCAAAACACATTAGGATGGTTAAGATACCATTGTGGCTATGTTAATTAAGAAGTAGATTTTCTAGAATCGTTCTAGGCAATAAAGAATAATGAGAAATATTTACAACGGAAATCGAGTACACTTGCAATCATGAGATGTGCATGAGGAAGAGTCCCACATACTGTGAAAACAGTGGGAGCTATTCTTAGGCTAGAGGGCTGGTGCGATTCCGCTCGTATTCACAATTAAAGATGTGGTCGTTGGGTCACGGTCGAATCAAAACACAATTTGTAACTTCACAAACAACTCTACAATTAGTAAAGAGGCAAGTAAAGGTCGGATCCCAAGGGACGGGAGTTGAAATGAGATTTCTATTGCAACTAGTGGTGTCTAAGGGGTGTCACAATTTGGGTTGATGTAGAAGGTCACTAAACTAAGATAGCAATGAAAATAAACAAGCAAGATGAATTAAAGGGGTGTAAACAATTGATTAAAGGCACTAGGGTGTCATGGGATCATAGGGGAATCATGGGATATGATCATACAAACATGTTCTCAAATTATAAGCAAGCAATTATTGTTGTGATGGATTGAGTTGGGTTATATCTTACAATCCAAGGAAAGTTTGGGTCCCGGAGCCGAATCGATTAGATTGTACAACACCTACAAGTTGACTTAATCTTCCCTACTCAACAACATGCATGGTCTAATGAGACTCGAGTTGGGTTATGTCTTATAAGTCTCATTGAAAAGATAGGTGATGATAGTAAATGCAAGGATTCATAGGCTTAGCATTTCATCAAACATAACATGTGCATGAGTTGAGATCAAAACAAGCAAGCAAATAAACCATGAAAGCATATTAATTTAAGCATGAATCATTCCCCGTGTTGGTTTCCCCTAATCACCCATTAAACCCTAGCTAAGAGACTACTCACTCATTATCATGTTGATCATGCTAGCAAGGTTGTCAATCATACCAACAAAATGAAACATGATGAATAAATGAAAGTAATTAACAATAATTAAAAAGGGATTAAGAGATTATACCTACTAATGATTCCAATAATAAAGCAAAGATAATAGAAATACTTGATGTTTGATTGAGAGGTTGTCAATCTCCCAATAATAACCCAAATAATCTTCAATTACCCAAAATAAAGGATGAACAAGAGAGAGATTAAAGAACTAAAACTTGGATTAAAACTTGATTAATACTTGATTACAATATTAAAGAGAGATTTGATTGATATTAACTATACTAATTATTGATAAGAAGAACATGCTCCTCTAATTAGACTAATGGGGTATTTATAGTGAAAATTAGGGAGGATGCATTAGGGTTAACTAAGGGCTAAACTAGTAATTACACTTTTTAGATTGAGCAAGGAGGACCCGGTATTTTGCGAGAGAAGGGCTTCTTTCTTCGTAGCTTGGAGAAGACAATTCGTGTTGGAGCCGAATCCGGGCGGAATAAGGTCGGGACGGGCGGATTCTGGCGGTGGGGTCCGAGCGGATTCAAGGGAATCCGGGCGGATTGTGGAGGTGGAATCCGAGCGGAATAGAGCAAAGCCGCTCGGATTGTGTAGCTGCGGGACGGACGGATTGGTGACAATCCGCTCGGATTTGTCACTCAGCAACATATCTTCTTCTTTTCTTCCCTTTTCTTCATAAATTCCTTGGGGATTTCCTTGGGGACTCAAGGATCCTTTCTCAACATTGCTCTTCTTCTATAATATGTACAAAGGCCTTCTAATCTTGTCTCTCCTTGATGCTTGGTCATTGGATTCGATCAATTTAGCCTTGTTTTGCCTCGAAAATGCAAGATTCTTACTCCTTTCCTACCAAGGGATCAAAATCACAAAGAATATGCAAAACAAAGAACTAAAGATAGTAAATGACCCAAATATGCACTAAAAAGCATGGGAACGAGGCTAATTCGGGGACTAAATGTGCGTTAATTATGGTCACATCAAATATCCCCAAACCGAACCTTTGCTCGTCCCGAGTAAAGAGGTGACAAAGACTAGGACCAATACTAACCTATCCTAATATTAATAGCCGATATGAGACAATTAGCGGGTCTCACTCCGCCCCTTCAACTCACAACAAGACAACCATGAGGTAGGATGCCTTCTTGCAAGGCAAGGTGGGTCTTGCCAAAATGGCGACACATCCAAACATTAAGCACACAAAATCACATAATGGATGCATCTACAAAAAGAATAGCCACTTTCCTCATCTAAGTGGCGGAAATTATCTACAAGGGAAGCAATTCAAGGGTACACACTCCTTCATAGATGCAATTTCTTCAAACTACTAAGCCTAGAAGGATACCAATAAATCACCTCCAAATTGTGTCAAGCTAGGGTACCTTTGTCCTCAATCGTTAAATGATTTTGTCAAGAGTAGACTCCCTATGGTGTTAGAAACACTGGAGGATCGCGGAATTCCCTCTCTTGCCTAGACAAGAAGAAGGGTCGTCCCCTCTCTACCATGCACAAAAATGGATACGATGGATAAAGGGATCAATAGAATTTGAGTTTCATTTGGGAGTTTGCTTTGTTGTTGTTTTTCCCCCCAATTTCTTGTGGCATATAACATTTGAGAACACTTTCTTGCCATTTCTTTTTGATTTTTGGCATTTCAACACTTGACAACTTTTCAACTTTTTGCATTTCTTTTGAACATTTTCAAAGTCACCCCATATGTAGGGAGGGTGGCTTATATTTGAAGCTTTAGGAGTCTATTTTTGCTCCTCTTTTCTTTTGATGCATTTTGCAAACTTTTTCTTTTCATTTCATTTCTTGAACTCAAATTGATTTCTTTTTGTGCCCATTCCCTTTTGTTGACAAAAATGTATGGTAGAACATGGATGATTGATGGATGGATGGATGGATGGATGGATGCATGGTTTCAAGGGTCACCTTGGAATAAACGGTAGCCAAGGAGTTATCACACCACAAGGTACTCTTGACTAGGCCTTAATCCATGGGTCAAAGGATACTAGCATGACACATCCTAGGGTGTTTTACAAGCATTCTAACAAGCAAAATCTTAAGAACAAAAAGCATCTACTAGGGCCTATATACACTTGTCAAGTTTCCCAAGTAGACGGTTTCGCAAAATTTTCTAACATGCAAACTACATGCCATGATGCAACTAATATAAACATCATAATGCAATTGATTCTACCAACTAGTATGCCAAATAATCTAAATGCAAGTCCTAAGTTCACATTGTTTATACCGCATCAATCAAAATAAAGCCACATAGTCATTAACATAAAGAGGAAAAAGGAGATTGGAAAGATCATACCATGCGGTCTTCAATATCCTCATGTCTCGGATGTGGCGTAGTCGATCAATGTGAACAAGGATGAACAAACATAATATATACAAGACAATTTATACAAAAGGAAATAAACATGTTTTTGGGTTTTCGATTTTTCAAATTTTTATGATTTTTTGAAATTTTTCAATTTTTTTGGATTTTTGAATAAGAGTTAAATGTTAGAATTCTCATCCCCACACTAATATGGGCATTGTCCTCAATGGCCAAAGTGATGGAAATTATGCAAAGATGATGCATGATTTCTACACTAAATGCAATCTATTCTAAGCTATACTACATGATGCATGGTTTTTGTTATGACGGAGAGGATAATTTAGATTACCTCCCGTTGTGTATGCATTAACTTCCCCAAACCGAGTGAGACACTATTGCTAATGTCCAAGGATGGGTGTAGTTCATGCACACACTATGCAATGCATGAAACTATTTTGTCATTTTGGATTTTGAAAATGGGAACAATAAAATAAGAACACCTCAATGGTACCGAGGTGTGAGTCCTCTAAGGTGCTAGGACTACTCCAACAATGATCAAAATTATAATTAAAACAAAGAGAGAAATAGACAAACCATGAGAGGGTAGGAGTCTCCAAGGCTTGCTAGTCTTCCATCATGCTATCATCATCATCACTTTCCTCATTAGAAGTGGCCACATTGCCACTTCTCTTGTCATTTGCTTCTTCACTTTCTTCCTCATCTTCCTCATCATCATCTTCACCATCCTCTCCTCCTTCTTCACTTGCCTCTTCACCAATGTTATCATCAACTTCTTCATCATTACCAACAACCTCATTGTCACCCAAAACGACCCTAGATGCACCCGAAAATAGGACTTCTCTATCCGCCCAACTAGGCAAAGGACAAGATGGATCAAGGAGTCCTTGCCTAGCTAAATGTAGGAGGGGTGGATATTGAGCCAAGTAAGCATTTTTCCGATCTTCAAAGGCTTGCTTGTGCATTGCTTTGCATGAGAAGAGTCACATAATCTTTTCTAACTTCAACTCCTTCCGGCTTGAACTCTTCATACTCAAAAGGGTAAGGTGGTATGACAATGGAAGAGGAGGGCATTTCAAGATCACCCTTTTGTTGTTGAATAATATACTCGGCTTCTTCGGAAAGGGGAAGTAGATAATTGGTCCGGTGGACGCTTAGACGACAAATCTTCGAAGGCAAGGTGAACGATCTAGCTTCACTAGTGAGCCATCCATACTTAGTGTCAAGGGGGTTATGGGCAACCCACTTGTACTTGTGTATCATAGTATGCATATCAACAAGATGGCCACCCTCCTTTGCTTTGTACTTGTTATCCTTATTGAAGTTAGGATCAAAGTGCTTAGCTAGGATAGTGACTAGGCCGCCATTGACAATAACGGTATTGCCCTTCTTCCCACAATCAATATTGAGCCATCTATCTACCAAGAGCCTCAAAGAATTGTAAGGCTTGGTGTGTACTCTTCCAATATTCAAAGTCGACTCAAGAAGAATAAAATCAAGTTTGGTGAAATGGTTGGTATCTTTCCTTGCAATTATGGTGTTTCCCATGACCTTGTGCCATACTCTTATGCCCGGATGGTGGACTAAAAGAGCACGACTCGCATGAAAGCTCTCAAATTTCCTTCCGGAAATTGCCTCCCAAAGAGGGTCGGGGTCATACTTTCCATAATTCTTGAAATATCGCGGTTCATCACTAAGACCCAAAATTCCACTCAATTCCCTAAAGGAAATGCGTCTACTAACATTAGCTAGACGAAACTCGAGATTTTCCCTATTCTCAACTTTGGTGACTTTCAAAGAACTCAAAAATTCCAAGGTAAGGGAGGGGTATGTCAATTCCTTTGTTTCAAACAATTTCTTCAACCCCATGGCATTGAAAAAGGCTCTAGTTTGCTCTAAGACACCCAATTTTTATAAGGTATCTTCACATATGAACTTGGTGGATTGTAATGACTTCATAGCAAACTTGACAAAGGTGTTTCTATGGGTATCGGAAATAAAAGTTACCTCCGGATAATGCAAAAGTTGATCAATTTCCGGAGTAGAAGGTGTTGTTGCTCCCATAGAAGGTTGTTGTTGTTGTTGCACTTCCAAGTTTGGTGTTGCTACCACCATAGCCAATGCTTTCTTTGTTTGAAGAGCCTTTTGCCTTTGTGAGAGTGCCTTAGCCTTTGGTGCCTTTGTTGGTCCCTTAGTCCTTGCCATTGATGAATTAAACCAAGAAAAGAATGAAAAATCTTCAATTTGTAGTGAACCCAAGTCGATTTAAAGGTGAAAGGCCTTGCCTTTATAAATTCAAAAATCGACTCAAATGTTGAAGCTTTTGTGCTTGGTTTTGATTTTTGATGAAGGAGGAGTGATTAATTTGTTGTTGAAAGGATGATTTGATTTGTTTTTGTGAATGTTGTTGAGGGTTTTTGTTTTTGTGATGGAGAGAATGAGGGTTTTGATGGTTTGGATAGTGTTTATGAATGAATGAATGAAGGGGGGGGGGGTTTATAGAGACCGAAATTTTCGAATCTGCAGGAGCAATCCGTGCGGATTCTGCCTAATCCGTGCGGATTCTGCTCTTTCTGGGCTTTACAAAACTCGCCTAAAGACGGGCGGATTCGGTGGAAGACGCTCGGATTTGCTTGACACGGGACGGGCGGATTCTGTTGAAGACGGACGGATTTCAGTCCAGGAAATTTTTCTTGTTTTCCTCAGCTGCAAAGACGGACGTCTTTCTTTCAAGACGGGCGGATTCTTCAAGACGGGCGGATTTCTGCTCAGAACGCCCGGATTCAGTCACAGTCAAGAAATTTTCAAAATTCAGCTCAGTTCAGGACGGGCGGATTTTCTGCAATACGCTCGGATTCTTCAAGACGGGCGGATTCTTTCCCTGTGTACACGGATTCAGTTCCATCCGTGCACAATGCAATTCCCTTATCATTCTTCTATTATTTCTTCAACTCTTGTGTTCTTCATTGTGGGGGCACTACTAAGGCATGAATAGCCTAGGCAATTGCCATCCCCACACTAAGGTTAAGCACTACACATCAATTGAAATTGTTAGTCCCTCCCTCAATTCTCTCAAACATGACAATTATCTTGATCAAAGTAAATAAAGTAAATCCAAAGATGACAAAAATGCAATACAAGAATTGAAATGCGAGTTAGGGAGTTAGAAATATTTACAAGTGGTGGTTTAGGGGGGACTCCACCAAACTCTCATTCTTGATGAGATGTCAAGGGGGCATGTTCAAGGTGTTGTTGATGTTGCTCAACACCTTGAAGAAGTAATCAAAAGCTTGTTCATTATCATGGTAGAGGTCTTCAATAGACCTTTGCCCTTGTTGTCGATCTTGATCAATAGCATGTCCAATATAGGGATTAAAAATCCCTTCAAATTCGTCATCCCAAAAACCACAAACTTCATTAAGTTGATCATTGAAAATCTCTTGTTTTGATGGGGACAATTCTTCCAATTTCTTCCCTTGGCCAATGAGGCCATCTTCTTCTTCCTTGATTGATTTTGATGAGCTTTGCAAGCTCCCCTTGTCACAATTCACTTGCTCTTTGAATGGAGCATCTTCAATTTTCTTCTTCCATTGGAGTTCCGATTTCTTCCTCTCATCCTTTCGACAATAATGATCAATCATGAAACATGGCTCATGCAAATGGGGAGCTCTCATGGTCTTATCAAGTTTAAAGTTATGCTTTCATCTCCCACTTCTAGAGTGAGCTCACCATGTTTCACATCAATCACCGCACCCGCGGTGTGTAGGAAAGGTCTTCCTAGAATGATCGCAATGTTGGAATCTTCCTCCATATCAACAATGACAAAGTCCACCGGGATGAAAAACTTCCCAATTCGCACGGGGACATCTTCCCATATCCCTAATGGTGTCTTCGTCGATCTATCGGCCATTTGGAGTGTGATATTGGTGCATTTAAGCTCTCCCATCCCCAACCTTTTACTCACCGAGTACGGCATAACACTCACACTAGCCCCTAGATCACATAAGGCTTTGTTGATCGTTGTGTCGCCAATGGTACACGGTATTGAGAAGCTTCCCGGATCCTTTAGTTTTGGAGGTGAACTCCCTTGAAGTATTGCACTACTCACCTTAGTGAAGGCGATAGTCTCAAGTTTCCGGATTGACTTCTTCTTTGTGAGGATATCTTTCATGTATTTCGCATAGGCCGGTACGTGATTGATTAATTCCGTGAAAGGAATTGAGACTTCCAAATTCTTCACAATTTCCATAAACTTTCCAAGTTGGTCATCAAATTTGGGCTTGGCTTGACGACTTGGAAAAGGAAGTCTAATCACAATGGGCTCCTTCTCCTTGGCCTTGTCTTCATTTTTCTTTGAAACTTCTTCTTTTGATTGTTCTCCAACCTTGGAGTTTTGCACAACTTCTTCCTTTTCACTAGCTTCCACAACTTCATCCTCAACTTGCTTCTTCGGTGCTTCATACCTTGTGCCACTCCTCAAGTGAATAGCACTAACCGTTTCATGTCTAGGGGGATTACTTTGAGGTGGTAATTGCCCCTTTTGTCTTTGTGAGCTTGAAGATGCTAGTTGAGTCAATTGGGTTTCCAACATCTTGGTGTGAGCTAGAATGTTGTTGATGGTGATTTCCTTTGCTTGACTATCTTTTTGCATTTGAGTGAAAAACTCTTGTTGATTCTTTTGCATTTGGAGGACCGCTTTTTGGACATCCAAACCTTGGTCATGTTGTTGATTGTATGGATTTTGATTTTGATAACTTTGGTTTTGGTTGTAAAAGGGTCTTTGGTTTTGATTTCTCATGGGTGGTGAAGTGTATGTTGTTTGAGGATTTTGAACATTTTGGCTTTTGTATGAGAGATTTGGATGGAACTTGGTATTCTCATTGTAAAAATTTGAATAAGGGGCACCGCTTTTATATGCTTGGAAAGCATTAACTTGTTCGGTTGTTCCCCTACACTCACTTGGGTCATGACCCAAAGTTCCACAATTCTCACATATCCCACTTGGGATTGATGAAGATGTCGTCATGGCATTGACATGATGCTTTGGTGATTTTGAGACTTCTTCAAGTCTAGCCATTACGTTTTCGAACTTCAAGTTGATAGTATCGATATGGGAGCTTAGTTGGGCACCTAATTGAGTAACGGCGTCCACTTCGTGCTTTCCTCCTCTAGTAGCCTTGCGAGGCCTACTATATTGTGAATTGTGGATTGACATCTCTTCAATTTTGCTCCAAGTTTGGTTGTCATCAACCTCGGTGAACATCCCATTCGATCCCATATTAAGGATATTTCTTGAGTCTTCATAAAGACCGTTCCAAAACTGTTGAACCAAGAACCATTCGCTAAGTCCATGATGAGGACATGAGCGACAAATTCCTTTGAAACGCTCCCAAGCTTCATACAAAGATTCTTCATCCCTTTGCTTAAAACCCGTAATTTGAGCTCTTAGCATGTTAGTCTTTTCCGGTGGGTAGAATTTTTTGTAGAAAGCTAGAGCCAACTTCTTCCAAGAGTCTATTCCGAGAGTAGCCTTATCAAGGCCTTTCAACCATTGTTTGGCGGTGCCAATTAGAGAAAATGGAAATAAGACCCATCTAATTTGGTCTTGAGTTACACCGGTTTGTGAGATCGCATCACAATAGTCACAAAAAGCCTCCATATGAGAATGAGGGTCTTCACTAGGCATCCCCCCAAATTGGCTTCTTTCAACTAATTGGATAAAGGCGGATTTGGCAATAAAATTTCCGGTTAGATGTTGTGGTGTAGGAGTACCATTGGGTAGGTTCTCCTCGGTGGGTACGGAATGTGACGAGAATTTAGGCATTGTAGGTGGATTTTGTGGGGTATTGTGTAATGGGTTCTCTTCTCCTTCTATTGCGAAAGGATTGACAAACTCACTAGTGGGTTGAACAACTTCACTAATACCTCTCAAATTCCTCCTAACAAGTCTCCTATTGTTCGTCAAGGTTCTTTCGATTTCACGGTCAAAAGGTACCAAGTCACCTTGTGACCTTCTTGACATGCAAAATATCAAACAACTCGAAAATAATTAGAACAAACCTTGAGGAGTTTTACTTCCCCAAGGCGAAGAAAGACACAACTAATAACAATAAAAAGAAATCTAAATCAAACAAACACCGTCCCCGGCAACGGCGCCATTTTTGGTGCGATTCCGCTCGTATTCACAATTAAAGATGTGGTCGTTGGGTCACGGTCGAATCAAAACACAATTTGTAACTTCACAAACAACTCTACAATTAGTAAAGAGGCAAGTAAAGGTCGGATCCCAAGGGACGGGAGTTGAAATGAGATTTCTATTGCAACTAGTGGTGTCTAAGGGGTGTCACAATTTGGGTTGATGTAGAAGGTCACTAAACTAAGATAGCAATGAAAATAAACAAGCAAGATGAATTAAAGGGGTGTAAACAATTGATTAAAGGCACTAGGGTGTCATGGGATCATAGGGGAATCATGGGATATGATCATACAAACATGTTCTCAAATTATAAGCAAGCAATTATTGTTGTGATGGATTGAGTTGGGTTATATCTTACAATCCTAGGAAAGTTTGGGTCCCGGAGCCGAATCGATTAGATTGTACAACACCTACAAGTCGACTTAATCTTCCCTACTCAACAACATGCATGGTCTAATGAGACTCGAGTTGGGTTATGTCTTACAAGTCTCATTGAAAAGATAGGTGATGATAGTAAATGCAAGGATTCATAGGCTTAGCATTTCATCAAACATAACATGTGCATGAGTTGAGATCAAAACAAGCAAGCAAATAAACCATGAAAGCATATTAATTTAAGCATGAATCATTCCCCATGTTGGTTTCCCCTAATCACCCATTAAACCCTAGCTAAGAGACTACTCACTCATTATCATGTTGATCATGCTAGCAAGGTTGTCAATCATACCAACAAAATGAAACATGATGAATAAATGAAAGTAATTAACAATAATTAAAAAGGGATTAAGAGATTATACCTACTAATGATTCCAATAATAAAGCAAAGATAATAGAAATACTTGATGTTTGATTGAGAGGTTGTCAATCTCCCAATAATAACCCAAATAATCTTCAATTACCCAAAATAAAGGATGAACAAGAGAGAGATTAAAGAACTAAAACTTGGATTAAAACTTGATTAATACTTGATTACAATATTAAAGAGAGATTTGATTGATATTAACTATACTAATTATTGATAAGAAGAACATGCTCCTCTAATTAGACTAATGGGGTATTTATAGTGAAAATTAGGGAGGATGCATTAGGGTTAACTAAGGGCTAAACTAGTAATTACACTTTTTAGATTGAGCAAGGAGGACCCGGTATTTTTCGAGAGAAGGGCTTCTTTCTTCGTAGCTTGGAGAAGACAATTCGTGCTGGAGCCGAATCCGGGCGGAATAAGGTCGGGACGGGCGGATTCTGGCGGTGGGGTCCGAGCGGATTCAAGGGAATCCGGGCGGATTGTGGAGGTGGAATCCGAGCGGAATAGAGCAAAGCCGCTCGGATTGTGTAGCTGCGGGACGGACGGATTGGTGACAATCCGCTCGGATTGTCACTCAGCAACATATCTTCTTCTTTTCTTCCCTTTTCTTCATAAATTCCTTGGGGATTTCCTTGGGGACTCAAGGATCCTTTCTCAACATTGCTCTTCTTCTATAATATGTACAAAGGCCTTCTAATCTTGTCTCTCCTTGATGCTTGGTCATTGGATTCGATCAATTTAGCCTTGTTTTGCCTCGAAAATGCAAGATTCTTACTCCTTCCTACCAAGGGATCGAAATCTCAAAGAATATGCAAAACAAAGAACTAAAGATAGTAAATGACCCAAATATGCACTAAAAAGCATGGGAACGAGGCTAATTCGGGGACTAAATGTGCGCTAATTATGGTCACATCAAGGGCCTATGTCTTGATTGGATCTCGACACGTACTCAGAAAGTTTTGTAATGCAAATGTATACATTACAAAGGAAAACGAGTATGTAGTAAGGTTGAGTAAGGTACAAGAAATTGATAAAACCTACTAACCAAAGCCTTCTCAAAGGCTAAACATGAAGAGTCATGTCATTTCAATTAAATTGAATTGAAATGAACAACTACATACAAGATCAAATTAGATTATAGAATATGAAATAGTAATCAGGCATTGACTATTCATATGTCACTACAACAAATCCCTTACATTTAAGACACTTTACCATCGACGCTTTAACAAAGCGTCAACCACATAATTCACTTTCCTTCCCTTTATGATGCGTTATTACGGCATTGGCTTTAGTAAAAGTTGAGCGCAATTTTTCATTTTATTAAAAAATTAAAAATCAGCCTAAATAGCACACCAATTATTTCCACCGCGCGCCTAACCCATCATCTTCCATAAGTTTCTCCCATTTTCATTAAAACAAAACCCTAGCTAATCAACTGGCATCTCCCATTTTCATTAAAAAATCGACAAACCGTTAATCTCACTGCTCAATCTAATCGATTCAACAACTCATTAATCATTTACTCGCGCATCAAAACACAAATTGGGGATTCATTCATAGCAATAGTCGATTCAATTGGGATTCATTCAATTTCCAGTTACAAATTAAGACAAAGGTTTGTTTACTTTCTTCATCATCAATTTGTTCAGTTTCGTTCAATTACAAAGTACTCCATACGTTATTACTGTCATCCGTGTGTTGAATTAGATTTTGGTATAATTAGATATTAGCGATTTCAAGTATCAAGTGTTGTTAATCCAGTTTCCCAACGGTTCTGGACTTTAATAAGTAATTATTGCTCTTGCTTCTATCTGTTATCGGATGCAAAGTACTCTATTTCTGTTACTACCACCTTGATGCTCAGTTATAGACGATAAATGGAGACGTGGGTAGTAACGGGTATACTTATTACTATATTATTTTTGAGATATTTTTTTCGTATATGCATTCAACGGATAGAACAATGTCCTACACACAAAGAAATCCCCAATAGATGCATTCAACTGATTTCTTATTCCAATACTTTTAATTCTAATTTGGTTTTTGGGTCTTTGCATAGTTTGCATTTTGATGGCAGTGTTAGCTTTTTTGAGCCCGTTTCGATAATGTGTTTTAGTAGGATGGAGTATAATTAATCATATTCATAATCAGATGCAATCAACCTGCTGTGAATCTAAGTTGGCTTTTATTGATTTTGTGATCTTGATTGTTGTTGTTGGCGCTTTCGGGTTTTTGCTCTTCCCTTACGTTATGTATACATATACTAAGCTTGATGAGATTACTAGTTTGGTATATTATGTTTTGGAAGATGAAATTTGTGAGAATCTTATTATATATGGGTCTTTGGGGGTTAGTATTGTGTGTGTAGCAATGGCTGCTTGGGCAATTGTCATGTGTACTACTCGAAAATGCCGTAATCCAAGTTGTCGGGGCCTTTGGAAGGCGGCCGAGTTTGATATACAGCTTGAGACTGAGGAATGTGTTAAGAACTCCAATCCTGTGGCTAAGGATGGTATTAAAAAGGGTTTATTTGAATTGCCTCGGGATCATCACCGTGAGCTAGAGGCCGATCTTAAGAAGATTGCACCGCCTAATGGAAGAGCGGTTCTTGTGTTTCGTGCCAGATGTGGATGTTTTATTTTGCAGAATATAATTTGACCAGTGTGATTTTTTGGTATGCAAGTAGCTTATTATCGACTCTCGTGCGATTTTCTCTAGAAGGTTGTTAGGGAGATTGAGATATTCAGATTCTGGAAATTGATTAGTGAAGTACTTCGTAGATAATTTCCAGAAGCGCTGTCTTGGCTGTAAAAAAAGGAAGATTAGAGACATGAAGTTTAATGTCACACGGCTCTAGAACTATGAACTTGTTATTTATTGTTCACTTTTTTCTGGTTGTAGTTGACTATGAGAGTGTTTTGGGCTTAGTGTAAAAGAGCACGTCTCAGGCATCCTTAAACCCAAGGTTTGCTGAAGCACCAGCCAAAATGCCGCCTTTTTTTAAGAAACCATGGCTAACAAGACGATTGCTACATAATTTTTATATTTTTACTCGTTAATCTCTTCATGTAGCTCCATTTTATGTACATTCTATTTCTGACCATGATATCTCTCTCTAAATCCAAAAAGGAAATAAGTTGCATCCCCTTTGCATGAGGCGTGCGCTTCATCTCATGCGTTGCACTTCATCGCCCTGCCCTTAAATTCAAATGTTTGTTTCCTTTTTGTGCATATAACTGAGCGAATCTAGGTTATTATTAGTACTAGCGGTCCTAGTCCTCGATAATTTAATAGGTAAACAAGTTGACATCCACTTCATTAGCTCATTGTTTGTTACTCGTAATCCATGTTCATTTGCATAAGTTGACATTGATAGTGGTGATTTTTTTTTTAAAGTACGGCTGAAACAAATTAGTACTCTATTCAATTATTTATTAGTTTGTTTTATTTTTTTCATACAGTAGACAGCGAATTTTGTCCGCGAGTTGATAGGAAGGATCAAATTAACCGCTTCAGCCAAAATTTGCAGGTGAGAATCCGACTTCTTAAAATAGTTCAGTAATTTATTTTATTTTCTGGTGAATACTCTTGCAACCCATTATTTTAATCTGTTTTGTATTGTTTCTAATTTTTCCTTGATCACTCGTGTTCTTAAAAGTAACTTCTAAGGTTACCTGTCTTTTGATTATGTCTTAATTCGCATTTCGGGTAGTTATGCTTCTCATAGATGATATTAGTGCAGTAAGTCCTGTATATTTGAGAGTAAACCTGTGAATTAGCTATGCTACTCAGATTCGATTATGTGTATCCGACAGGGTGTGCATTTAGGTGTAGGACCAAGACAGAATTCCCAAACACTTCTCAAACACTTGATCTCAGACCTAGTCATCAAAACAGAATTCCCAACAACCTCTCTGATGATGCGGAAGTGATCCCAAAGGATCCAGAATTACCAAATGCAGCCAAAGAGACTTCCAATTTAGAGAATGGTCATCAAACTAGATCCAATAATGTCCGAGAACTGTTCAAACCCACGCGTCGTAATTTAATGCCTGAATGGCCGGATGAAGTAGAATTTGACGAGGACGAGGATGTTGTAACAATAGGTAACGTTCTCCAGCTTTTAGTGTGCTTTTATAAATACTACCTTCGAGTCAATACTTTCAGTTTGCGTTTTATTTTGATACTTTTAGTGTGCATTTTTTTTTTGCGTTTTATTTTGATACTTTGTCTGCATTTTTTTAGATGCTGAAGGAAATTACGATTTGGTCAGTCACTTAATCCACCCTAATGATGTTTGGCATGCTAACGGCGTGAAGTACTTTGTCACTTTTAATGAGTTTTATCAACCACTGAAAAAAGGGGGGAATATTCTTGTAAGATTTATTAGGGATGTTGCAAAATAGGAGCAATTTTGTCCAATTAGAGAAACAAATTGGCGTCATGTCAAAGAACACTTCAAAGTTGAGATTGTTAAGTTGATTCGAGTAAGAATTTCTCCTAATCTATAAAGTTGATCTCTTTTTACGAATTGGTTAGTGCAGGTTCAAATTTAGTGTGCTTTACTATAATGTCTTTATTTATTTAATTTTTTTTTTCTTCCAAGTCCCGTTTTGTTATACCCAATGGTGATTGCTACGACCAAGGAATTCTGAAGCGCACGGGTAAAAGCTTGAGACAATATAGACATTCCTTAAAGACGAAGCTTTTTAAACCTACAACATTGACGAAAGAACAGATATACCAATCTGCGCCTTCTGGACATCCTCATGACAGTTGGATTGATTTGGTTGATTATTGGTACGGAAAGGGACAGGTATATAGCAAAGAATGGTGTCATAATGGTGTACTTAGCCGCGTATGTGCCTGATGTAGAATTATTTATGATTTTAATTTGGATGCAGAGGTATTCAGATTGTGGAAAAGAAGCACGTGCACTTCAAAATCATGTTCATACATCCGGAGCTAAAAGCTATGCTAATATACGAGCTTCTTTTGTATGACTTCATCCAAATTTAACACATCCATACATTACATTTGTTAGTATATTTAGCCATATCATCTTGTTGATATTGTGTTTCAGGAGGAGAGAAATAATAGGGAACCAAGTGTATTGGAAATGTTTAGGAGTACTCATCAAAAGAAAGACGGAACGTTTGTCAAAGAATATCTTACATGTAACTAATACACAGGTACTTTTTACTTATTTCACTATTCTATCACCATGTGTGTATCACTATTCCTGCATTAGATTTGAGCTGGTCTTTGGATTGAGTTCACAACAATCCTAATATTTGCGGAAAATGATAGCTTTCACCAAATTAAAGTGTGTCTGAAATATGGTGGAACTATGGTTGCATTACTGATTAGAAAAATTACATTGGTGGAGATCTCTTTTGGAAATTCGAACTATGAACCAAGGTCTGCAAGTTGGCTGGGTCTTTGTTTGTCGACTTCTACTGTGAATTACCAGACTAGGCTTAGACAATTATACTTTGGGTCAAGATTAAGTTACTGCTGTGTAAGGTTTCTATCAGCCAAATAGAGCCCTTCGAGAAGAGAAAGCCTAGCTATCACATTAGCAGGGAAATCTTGGCTCCTTAAACCGACAGTTTCTCATATCCAGCAACCGAAGTTTGTTCAACTTTCCAATTTCATCAGGTAACCCGCCCATAGACGATCCACGTAAACTAAGAACAAGTAGACTTCCCAGCTCACCAATCAACTTAATATCTCCTAATTTACATTCCACTAAATGCAATGTTTTGAGAACTTTTAGCTTGCACAAGGATTCTGGTAGCCCTTTCTCAAAATTCATATATCGCATTTCCAAGACCTTCAACTTTGTCATTCTTTGGTAAAAATTCGAATCAAGAAAAGAATCGTCATCTCTAAGCTGTACACTTATGTTGCTACTATTAATGTTAATGTTTAGCTGATGGTGCTTCGCAGTTTCATTACATTTCCGCTAGCATGATCACTATACTTTCTGTGAACTAAACCGAAACTGAATTATTACCTAATACTAAATCGACGCGCTCATTTGAAATTTGTAGGTTTCAGATTCTTCGGATGGTCAAGTCGCGCCAGAATAATGAGACGGAATGTGATCTGCTACAACTATCGCGTCGAATTATTTTATCAAGAGATTTTTTGTTCTAGTACCATTTGATAACTTGAGTTGTAATATGTATTTTGGATTAAGTTTACTCAACACTCTTTCTATTTTGGCATGGTTGAATAATATAATAATTGTAGTAACTAGCTACTAATTATTATATATATGAGTTTTCTAATTTTCGTGGTTATTAATTATGAGGTTCTGTTACAATATAACGACCTCAGCCGACAATAGTGTAAGAACTTTGATTAAATATATGTCGTGATGTATGAGTAAAACAAAATTGATACATACAATAATTCGTTTTAGAGAAAATGAACAAATGACGCTTAAAAGCGTCATTAATATATAATTTTAGCGTCGTGATTATGCCATAGAGTGACACTTAAAAGCGTAGTTTTTATTATTGACGCATAAATGCGTCAATATTGGTGACGCCAAAAAGCGTCAAAAAATACTGACGGCAAAAATTTTGACGCTTTTAAGAAGCGTCGAGAATATAATTATCGACGCTTTTTTGCGTCGAGAGTTGGCTTTATAAGCGTAAAAAATGCAAGGGATTTGTTGTAGTGTGTGATAATCGCATTTGTCGTTCGAGTTTTTCTTTAAAAACTCCTTTATACTTTGTTACATCCAAACGGGTTGTAGTGACAATTGAACCCCGTTAAAGTGAACACGGATTAACATTGTATTCGCCCATAGTCACTTGTATGAGGTGACGTCTCGAAGTGACTAGAGTGTGATGCGATTGATGGCAAGTTCAAGTGCCATACAGTCATGTGAGATGACTAGTCGATCACATAGGCAGATTGTTAGGAACACTTTGTCGCGCCTTATGACCGCTTATAGAGTTCTGGCAAATTTATATAGCCTGGTCGTGGCGAGAGCTGCTATAGTATTCTAATGAGTCAATTCTTTTGACTAAAGACTATTCACCTAAGATGGCACAGTTTCAGATTAACTTTGATTTGTGTTACTACGACCTTCGTAAATGGGGTCAAATGGGCATATTTTGGGTTATGATGGCTGTGGCTAGTCGAAGGGAATGAGTGCGATAGGAATTGTCCATCCCCTTGTCAGGGTTAAAACAATATCTCAGGGCCACTCGAGGAGTAATGAACTGGAAATGCGTGGCCACGCTCGGAAGGTATCCAGAGTGGATAAATCCGGTCAAACAGTTATTCTCCAGATCGAGGAAACCACTCTCGATATGATCACTTGCAAGTACGACCTGAAAGACACCTTGCATTGAGTGGGAGATAGTAATAGGACAAGAGAATTGGTGACGCACACTTATCGAGAACAAGTGGGAGATTGTTGGGAAATAAGTCCTCAACAATAGTGCGATCACATGATTTAAATATCATTATTAAATCTCATTTTAAAGAATACAATTGGGAAGTAATATTTACTGTCAACTGGTCAACATATATCGGTAATGATTGGCTGACTAGAGTTTGACATTACTGTCGTGCGACGGTGGTGATCAGTTGACCCCCTAGGTCATACCTATAGGGCAACACTCTTAATTGATCATTTAATTAATCGTATAATGTTACGAGTTAATTAAATTACTTGAAAATTGACGGACGATTTTGGAAGAAAAATTTACGTATTACATTGAAATGTGATTAAATGAGATACGGTCTGAGTAATTGAATCGTATCATTATTCGGATGAAATAATTGTTTAAGGTAACAATTGAATTGAATGAATTATTATAAATACAAACTGTTGTGATTTATAAACGGTAAAATATTTTGGTACAAGTAATTATGAATTACTAAGTCGATTTTTGTATATGACGTATTTTTATTAATACGTTGATTTTTAATATGTTAAAAATACATAAACAAATTTATGTTACATATGACATGTGACATATTGACAATTGACAAAAATAATATGGAACCCATGTTATCCATATGTGCCGAAATGAGGAGGGAATTAGGCTAAATATTGTGTTGTTTATATTAGTGGAAAACACAATTATTTGATGGTAGCCTAGCCATGCAACCCTAGTTTGCATTGTGAAGGCAAACAAGGGCATGCATTGGGTCTTTTTCTTCCCTCCACTTCCCTTCTACACGGTTCCACAATAGAAAAGGCAAAAGGATTTTTGTCTTAATTTTTGTCATACACTACATGCATGAGTGTGTTGATTCATTCATTCATTCCAACTTATCAAAGATTAAGTTTTAGAAAGAGAAAATTCTTCCTCTCCATTTTCTCTCCCAACCGGTTTTGGGAGATCAAAATACCAAATTATTTTGAGTCATTTTTCACAAGATTAATATTGTACTAGCTCCTATAATATTAATTTTAATTAAGAGTGTGCTTTGGGTATAAATCCTTGGGAGAGATCCTACACTTGGATCTTTGTTCATCCAAAAGGAAAGCTCAAGAACAAAAGAAAAGAAGATTTCTTTTGTGCCCATTTGAACCGAAAATACAATGTAAGAATAATGTTTCTTCCTTATTTGTTTTAATGTTTGCATGCATAAGATCAACCTTTAATTTTATGACAAATTAAATATGAACATATATGAATATGTAAGTGTATAGATCTACATTTCCTTCAGCGCGAGGTTCCCGGCGAGAGTTTTGAGGTGTCAGGAGAAAACACATGTTGAAAGAGACAAGTCAACAGCGGGAATCCTGGGGAAACCTCAAAGAGGCGCGAGCTACGCGGCGATGGAAGCCGGCTCTCCCCTTTTTCTGAAAAATGCGCTGATCATTTTTGTATAAATAGGGATGTTTGCACTTCATTGTTTCATCATCCGAAACACAAAAACATCTCTACAAAACCTCTTCTTCTTCAACAAAAATATTTCATGGATGCTTTTGAGAGTGCATTGCGACAATGGTGTCGGGATTTGTCGCCTCCCGAGAAGTATCAACTCGATTGCATGGGAGTTGGTCAATTGTTGGTGCTTCGTTAAGTCAAGGTGCAACCTTCGTTTCTTGAAGCATGTTCTCGGTTTTGGGATTCGAAACATCATGTTTTCGTTTTCCCGAAGGGTGAAATTTGTCCTCTTGCCGAAGAAGTAGGAGCCATTGGTGGGTGGCCGGGTTGTGCTCCGGTGCTTCCTCCGACTCGGTTGTGCTACAAGGAGAAGTTCCGTTCCATGTTGGGCTTGTCAACAAGCCAAGTCAACTTTCTTCTTGCTCCACATGGTGTGGATATGTTGGCTCTTATCAACATCTTCTCGAATCGGTTAGATGCTAATGTCTCGGAGGTGGCTAGGAGAAGGGCTCTTGCATTTTGCCTTGTCCATGTGTACCTCTTTGTTGATGTCTTGAAGAAGGAGGGGCCAAGATGTCATGGTAGCATGACCCTTATCCATGTGATTGAGCAAATGGAGCATGGTAGAGATCCATCATGGTTGGTGCTTGGAGAGATTATCCAAGCTTTGGACAAGGAAGGCTCTTGTGGAGAAGCTCCCTCTTTTGGATCGCCAAGGATCCTCCAAGTGTGGCTATTGGAGAGGCTAAGGTATGTAGAGCCTCCGATTAATCCTTCTTCTTATTCCTTCCGTCATCTTACCATGAGGAAGAAGTTGTACCCGGATAGTTTTGCTTCCACCGAGGCCTATTGGGCCGCAAGATTAGCGGAGGAGGGTGGTCCTCATATCCGTTGGGTTGTGCCGTGGTGGCACTTGAGGTCCTTCACGGGGTTGCCCGCTTCGGGTGCTAGTCCTCGTTCTTTTATGGTGGTGGGCTTGAAGGTTGTTTCCTTCATTTATCCCGAAAGGCTCATGAAGCAAATGGGGCGTCAACAAAAGGTGCCCGCTCAAGATACTCTTGTCCAAGAGAATGTTTTCCGGAACTCCGAGCTTGTGGAATTCTTCGAAAGGTGGTGGGCCACTCGGCCACTTTGGGAGGTGCCAAACCCCGTTGCCACGACATGGGTGACTCCCACTTATGTCAAGTGGTCACGTGCTCCGTCCTTGGAAGAGAGATCCAAATTTCGTAAGGACGAGGTCGTCGATTTGAAGTACTGAGAGGTTGGCAAGGCCAACCGTGCCTTCTTTGAAGAGTATGTTGATGGAGTTACTCCCGATGTGATGAGACCAACGAAGAGGAGGAACTCCGGCACCAAGAATATGGTGGGCCGTGCATTGGCTCGTCTTGGGTCGAACATGGGGTCTTGTGCTAGACCGTAGGCCGTCGTTGTCTTAGATCCGTTGAGGATCCGTTCCGAGGAAGAAGTCCATGCTAGGCGGGCCAACAAGAAGAACAAGGGGAAGATGTACCCCGAGGGAAAAGGCAAGGGTAGAATGGAAGAGTGAATACCTTCATTACCCACTTTATTATTATGTTGTATTATTGTTGTGGGTTTTTATTATGTTGTACTAGCTAGTTATTGTGCGTTTTGTGCTAGTTTTACTATGTGAGGTGTGTTAGTGGACACCTTAGCCTTGACAAGTTGTAGACTCGTCGGGCTTTATTTATTGTTGAAAGTGTAATCCCTCCCATTATTAATTAAATAAGAGGATTGCCCGTGTCGAAAATTTGTGAACGCTTGTTTCTTCCATCCGTTTTGTAAAGGCAATTCGACTTGAATCGTCCTAAACATTTGCACTTGGGAAAGTGGTATTTTGTGGAAAGGGAGAAAGGCTCATTTTTGTATTTTGGTGGGGAAAGGGAATGGTTTTCCCTTTTCTTTTTTTGGATGTTTTTTATATGTGGGGATGGTTGTATCCTCTTTGTGTAAGAAAGGACTGCCTACGTATCCACCTGAAGAGGTGAAATCAAACCATGATCGTAGTTCGAAATGTTTGTGAGTTTGAATTGGGTTTTGTGGTTGTATCCCTCAGGCATAAGAGGGACTGCCTACGTATTCACCTGAAAAGGTGAAATCAAACCATGCTCGTAGTTCAGGGGGCTTGTTTTTGTAGTGCAAATGGACGTTGCCTTTGACGGATCAAAAGACATTCGAAACGGGCAAGGTGACGCAGCTTAGACTCGATAAAACATGCAATTTCAAATCAGAACGCATTGAGGAACTTGACTTGAAAAGGGTCGAGGTCGATGCTAGTCGCAAAACTAGGCTAGGTTGTTGGTTGCTATGGTTCAAGGGTAGTATTTCTTGAGTTGGTCTAGGTTGGTCGGGTTTGTAAAGTCCTCCCCATCTAGGTCACTCAGTCTCACTGCGCCCCCCGAAAGTATTTTCTTGACCAGGTATGGCCCGACCCAGTTGGGTTTGAATTTTCCCCTCGGATCGACGGGTAATGGTGCTCGAACTGACTTGAGAACCAGGTCGCCCTCCTGGATGTTTCTGGGTTTAACCTTCTTGTTGAATGACCGTTGTATACGTCGTTGGTATAGCTGGACGTTGTGCAAGGCGTTGAGTCGTCGTTCGTCTAGAAAAGTGAGTTGTTTGTACCTTCGACGGGTCCATTCCGCCTCAGGGACTTGACTCTCCAGTAGGATGCGTAGAGATGGGACCTCTAACTCTACCGGTTGAACCGCCTCCATACCGTATGCTAGGTAGAAGGGTGTGGCGCCTATCGGTGTTCGAATGGAGGTTCGGTATCCCCAGAGTGCGAATGGGAGTTTGCTCGGCCAATCGCGGTAGTTGTCTTGCATTTTCTTGATAATGGTGACAAGAGTTTTGTTTGCTGCCTCCACCGCTCCGTTGGTTTGGGGACGGTAGGGGGATGATCGATGCCGTTTGATCTTGTATTTGTCCAGCAAGGCTTGAGTTTCCGCTCGGAAGTGAGAGCCTTGATCGCTGATGATTTCATGGGGTACCCCATATCGGCAGATGATGTTGTTTTGAATGAACTTGGCCACTTGTTTGGCGGTCAAGACTGCATATGACTGTGCTTCCACCCATTTGGTGAAGTAGTCGATGGCGACGAGGACGAAGCAATGCCCCTTGGTATCTACCGGGTTGACTTTCCCGATGATGTCAATGCCCCAGGTTGAGAAAGGCCAGGGTGACGTCATGGTGTATAAAAGGGATGGTGGTATATGTTGTATGTTGGCGAAGATTTGGCAGTTGTGGCAATGTTTGACGTAGTTACGGCAATCGGCTTCCATGGTTGTCCAGTAGTAACCTAGCCGCATGATTTTCCGTGTAAGCATCACTGCGCTCATGTGAGGGCCACATTCTCCGTCGTGAACCTCTCCCATAACTTTCTTGGCTTTGTGATGGTCAATGCAAAGGAGGAGAATTCCTTGTGGTGTTCTTTTGTAGAGTTGATTTTGGTTTATCACGAATTGTGATGCAAGTAAACGGATGGCTCTTTGTCCTCTTTGATCAGAGTTGGGAGGAAATTCGTTTTTGGTTTTGTAATTGAGGATGGCTTGGTACCAAGGTTCATCATGGCTTTCCTCGTCGTTGATAATGGCACAAATGTGAGCTGGCTCCCTCCTTCTCCCGACATATAGGGGCATTGATGTCATGTCGTCAGGTATGTTGACGAGCGCAGCGAGTTTTGCCAGGGCATCAGCAAATTGATTTTCCTCTCGCGGCAAGTGGAAATAGTCGACTTGGTCGAAGAACTCGGCCTCTTGATTGATCTTCGCTCGGTAGGGAGCTAAGCTGTCAGATCGGATTTTCTATGATCTGGGTACCTGATTGATGATGAGTGAGGAATCGCCGTGGACCCTCAATCTCTTGATGCCAAGTGTGATGGCTGCTTGTAGGCCGATGAGACATGCTTCATATTCAGCGGCGTTGTTGGTGACGGCGAAGTCTAGCTTGACCGAGATTGGAACATGTTCTCCCTCTGGTGATATTAGAAGGATTCCCACCCCGAAGCCTCTCAGATTAGATGCACCATCAAAGTATAGGTCCCATGCGTCAGAGTCGGCACAAAGGATGTTTTCGTCAGGAAGTGACCATGTGTCGGTCGTTGGATCCTCGTTGACGGGATTCTCTGCTAGGAAATCAGCGACTACTCTTCCCTTGATAACCTTGAGGGGTACAAACTTGAGGTCAAATTCGGACAGCATGAGTGTCCATCTAGACAGCCTTCCGTTTAGTACGGGTTTTTCGAAGATGTATTTAACCGGGTCCATCTTGGAGTAGCTGTGGATCGAGTAGCTGAGCATGTAATGCCGCAGCTTCTTTGTTGACCATACTAGGGCAAGGCATGTCTTTTCCAGTTGGGTATACCTCGTCTCGTACTCAATGAACTTTTTGCTGATTTAGTAGATGGCTCGCTCCTCGTGGCCAACTGTTTGTTCTAGCATTGCTCCCATGGCTGTGTTGGTAACAGTCAGGTATAGAAATAGAGGAATCCCTGGTTGAGGTGGCATGAGGACAGGAGGTTTGGATAGGATTTCCTTTATCCTGTCGAAGGCCTTTTGACAGTCGTCGTCCCAATCGGTGTGATCGGAGGCGCGAAGCTTCTTGAATATTGGTTCACAGATCATAGTGAGCTTGGCAATGAACCGGCTGATGTATTGGACCTGACCGAGAAATCCCCGAATCTCCTTCTCGTTCCTAGGCCAAGGCATTTATTGAAGGGCTTTGATTTTGGTTGGATCAATCTCAATGCCTCTTTTGCTGACGACATGTCCCAAGAGTCTTCCGGAGGTGACCCCGAATGCACACTTCTGAGGATTTAGTCTCATGTTATATTTCTGCAGGCGAGCGAAGAATTTCCGGAGGGCATTGATGTGGTCGTCCCGTTCTTTTGATTTGACGATCATGTCATCGACATATACCTCTACCTTCTTGTGCATCATATCATGTAGGAGAGTGGTAGCGGTTCTTTGATAGGTTGCTCCGGTGTTGATGAGGCCGAAGTGCATGACCGTGTAGCAATATGTCCCCCACTGTGTAGTGAACGCAGTCTTGTGCATGTCTTCCTCAGCCATTTTAATCTGGTTGTACCCGGCATACCCGTCCATGAATGATAGGAGAGCATGCTCGGCAGTGTTGTCCACCAGAATGTCAACATGTGGCAAAGGGAAGTCGTCCTTTGGACTCGCCTTGTTCAGATCCCTGAAGTCGACGCAAACCCGAATTCTTCCGTCTTTCTTTGGCACTGGCACGATGTTGGCCACCCAGTCCGAGTATTCAGACACTTTGATGAACCCAGGCCTTGAACTGTTTGTCCACTTCTTCTTTGATTTTTAAGGCCCACTCAGGACGCATCCGGCGTAGCTTCTGTTTCAGAGGTTTAGCCCCGGGTTTGATGGGTATCCGGTGCTCTGCAATTTCTCTGTCAATCCCAGGCATGTCTCTGTAAGACCAGGCGAATACGTCCTTGTATTCGTGGAGGAGGTCAATGAACTGTTGTCTTTCCGAGGGGTCCAGGGTTGTCCCTATCCTAAGTTCTTCAGGTGTATTGTCGGTTCCTACGTTAATAGGCTCGGTTTCCTCAATGATGGGGGTTCTGGTTTCCCGTTTGTCAAGTTCTTTGGTTAAGTGAGGTGGGTAGTCACTCAAGTCAAATTCCTCATAATCATTCAGAATTGCATTGCAGTTAAATTGAGACGAGTCATAAGCAAACTTAGCGTTCATTAAGTTGACACAAGCGAAAAGCTCGGAAAGGACAGACATCTCGTGGTCAGTCAGAGGCGACACGACAGAGGAAGTGGCCCCTGGAACAGGCTCCAGGTTGTCACCATTCATAGGAGTGGGGGTGACTTTAGCCTCTGAATCAGTCACGACTTTGTGATAAAACAGTGGGAAGGGGACCTTGACTAGGGCATCCGGAGTGTTAGGAGCTATGACAGACTCTGACTCCGACTCAGACTCAGACTTAGATCCTTCTTCACTTCCCTCCTTGAACATAGGGCCTTCTCCAGTTGTTATCTTGAGAATGCGACCTTGGCGATCGGTCCACTTGATGGTTTTCCTCCAGCCTTGGGTAGCTTTCTCCGGGTCAGTATCGGAGATCAAGGCGGTTGGATCAAACTGGTTGTCTTTCAGGGCGATGTTGATGATGTCCTCATAGTCGAGGCGTTTGATGTTATTTTCCCCAAAGAGTAGTGTGACATCTTGTCCGTCAAGGCAAGGTGACGGCTTGGACTCAGTTGATGCAGCTTCGATGTTGTCGGGGATAAAGTAGCAGTCCTGAAAGACTTCCACTCCCAGGTATCGAGCCCTGGTCACGGAATCATAGATTGGCTCCGGAAAGCCATGGTAGAGTTCAGACTCTCCCTCAGGGACAAAGTATCCGTTGAGGGTTAAGTGGTATGGACGGAGGATGACTCCGTGATTCTTGCGTTTTCGGATTAGGAGGTTCATCTCCCGGATATCCTCGTCAGTAGGTTCGTATCCCAGCCCAAAGGGGATGTTGGGGACCTTTGCCTGTTTCAAGGGAGGCAATGGGTCCTTTTGTGGATTGAGCGGCAAACCCGGGAAATAACCCTGACGCATCATGATACGGTTGATCGTGAGGTTGGTGAACGGGTCACACTCAGAGGTTGTCAGTTCATCAGTTATGGCGTTCACGGCTTGGAAACCCCACATTTCATTGTCATCCTCCTCAATGGCTTGGGAGGCTACCCCTCTTCTCATGACTGCTTTGATTGGGGAAGCGGGGATCGTGATCGTTTTCCGGTTGAAGGGGACCCTGATATTTTGGTGGAGCGTTGATGTGACCGCCTTGACGGCGTGAATCCAGGGACGTCCCAGGAGCATGTTGAAGGACGCGTCGATGTCGACCACTTGAAAACTGGTTTGTCTCTCTAGTGGCCCGGTTGCGACGGTCAAAGTGACTAGCCCAGCGACCTTGCGACGAGTGCCGTCGTAGGCGCGTACTCCTTGATTTGTCGGGATTAAATCAGATTCCTTGATGCCCAGCCTGTGGGCAGTTTTGAGAGGAATGACATTCACGGCGGAACCGTCATCCACGAGGACCATCGGTATATTCTTCTGGAGGCATTGTACGGTGATGTACAGGGCCAGGTTATGATTGGCTCCGAACAGGGGGATATCCTCGTCGGAGAAGACGACCGTGTTACTCAGATCAGGGGCGTCTCTCGTCATGTGTGCCACTATTTCTTCTGGGGAAGAGGTGGAGGGCACGGTTAATTTTCCCAAGGCCTGCAGTAAGGCCTGTCGATGCCCAAAAGACGTTGCGATCAGTTGCCAGATAGAGATCTCGGCTTTTGCTTTCTGGAGCTGTTTCAGGATTGAGTTCTCAGGAGCCTTTGGTTGAGTGTCCACCTCTGGGACGATTTGGTCGTTCGTTGTTGGAACGACCGCTGGGTTGCTCGGATTCTGATAGGGATGTCCAGACCGGGTGAGATGTCAGATTTCCTTCGTCCGCTTTTCCTTCCCCGGGATGATATATACATCCTCAGCATCATCCCGCCATATGCCGTTAATTTCAGGGTCTCGAGGATACCTTGGAGGGCTATTCCTCGGTGGGTAGTTCTTGTGGGGAATATTTTTGTGAGGACGATTTTTATGGGGGTAATTATTTTGAGGGTAGTTATTTTGAGGGTGATTATTTTGGAGGTGATTTTCGTGAGGTCTATGCCAGAATGGTCGCGGGAGCAATCCATCCTGGGGTGGGTAGTTTTGAATGCTTGGGGAATTCTCCCTCGGGCGCGGTGTTGGGGGATTGAAGATGAGTCGACGGTAGGCATCGTCGAGTCGGGTGATCCTCTCATAGAGACTGGCAATGGCCTCCTCAACTTGCTGAAACATAGTGAGCATGGTGGCAGCACTGAATACAAACACTCCGTCTGAAGGGTCATTTTCCAGAACATTCACCTCGTCGTCAATCGGCAAGATGAGATGAGAGCAGTCTAGGGTCGGCTCATCGTCAGAGATGGCGTGAATTCCCAGAGGATTCGTCTTGTTGTTCGGCTTAGTTGGTGGGGGTATAGGCAAATCTCCTTTCTCAACCATGTTCTGAATGAGGTGTTTGAGCTTGAAGCAATTTTCGGTATCGTGCCCTTTCCCTCGATGATACTGGCAGTAGGCGTTGGGGTTCCAAAATCGGGACTTCTTGGCGTCGGTCGGGTCCGGGGTGGGCCCGATGGGTTGTAACTTCCCCTGGTCCATAAGCCTCTTCAAGGCACTTGCATAAGTTGACCCTATGTTGGTGAACACTCTCTTAGGGCGTTCAGTTTTCTTGGCAGATGGTTCGACGAGGTTAACCTCATCAATCTTGTTTCTCTGACCGTAAGGGCGAGATCCGGTTGAGGTGGATCCTTGATAACCCCTGCCAGTGGTCTTTGCTAAGACACCCTTTCGGAGGTCGTCCTCGATACGTTTCCCCAGAATCTGCAGATCTTGAAAAGTTTTGATGTTCTGATACCTCAGCAGGTTGGCATAAACCGGGCGGAGGTTGTTGACAAATTTTTCCACCAGAGTTGATTCACTCACCATCGACCAACTGAGTACTCACCCTCCTCCAACGGGTTAGGAACCCAGTGAATCCTTCCTTGTCGTTTTGGGTTAGCACCTCGAGAGTACGGGTGTTGGCCTGGATCTCGACATTGTCGGCATACTGTTTGGCAAACTCGACCGCGATCTCATCCCAGGTGGTGAGGTTTTTCGGGTCCAAGGAGTAGTACCATTGGCGAGGAATCGGCTCCAGAGAGGATGGGAAGATCCGGGTAAAGAGCTCTTGTTTGACCCCCTTAATGGCCATGTAGTCCTTGAAAGCACGGATGTGGTTGAGTGGGTCCTCCACTCCCTTGAACTTAGGCACATCAGTAAGTGTGAAGTTGTCAGGTAATTGATCCCCGACAGGTTCGAACCTTCGGTTATTCTCGAGGTGGATATTGTTGCCCCGGGCTAGGAGCTGCTCTTCCGTGTTTCACCTCTTCTCGATTTCGATCGAGGTGGGGTATTATGTTCCCCAGTTTCCTTGTTCTCCAGGGCGTCGATACGGGTCTCGACGCGATCCAGGGTGACCTTAAGAGCGGTAAGCAGGCTGGCTAGTTGATCAGTCGTGACATCTATGTTGTTGTCATTGTTGTTGTGGACGAAGCTGAAGACGGGGCCATGGCTCTGAGGCAGAAAAATGGCTCACATTACAACTCAATCCGACACGGTTCCAAGACTGAACGCAGACGACACAGAGGACGAGACGAAGATCGACTCAACAAGACGAGGTGATCGTGTGTGGTCCCTCGGTGCTGACTCGATTTATGACGTGACGGTGTTTGACCGAACCTTTGACACGAGTCCAACATGACGGCGCGACGCCATTGGACGGGTCTCGTGGTGAGACGACTCATAAGTAAAGACCCATAAGTACGTTTGCTTTGATTCGATAGACACGAGGCGGAATTGGAATGGTGGACTGAATTTTCGAAAATAGAAATTTTCAAAAAGATTCATTTGTCGCTTTAATGGGCGGCTTCCGAAGATAGAAATCTCCGCAAGTCGATCAGTTGAAAAGGGTTGTCTTAAGTTTATCTGCAAAAGACGGTTTGAGTTTGAGTCGGCTCGGAAAACAGTGCATTGTTTCCCAAGACGGTTTTGAAATTCAAAATTGTATGTTTTGAAAATCGAGTTTGAAATGTTTGAAAAGGTCTCGGGGACGGTGTATGGTCCTCGGGATCTGAAAGTGTCTCGAGAAAAGGGTGTGTGCTTTTCTCGGGTTTTGAAAGAGCCATTGTCGGCGCGAAACGGGTTAAAATCCGTGTCTAGACGCGGCGATTATAATGGCGTAAAAAGGTGATTTGAAATGGTTAAACAAAACCGGGTTTGAAAATCGTCATTATGACGGCCTAGAAAGGCGTGTTGAAATGGTTATACAAAACCGAGTTTAAAAATCGTCATTATGACGGCCTAGAAAGGCGTGTTGAAATGGTTATACAAAACCAGGTTTGAAAATCGTCATTACGACGGCCTAGAAAGGCGCGCATCGGTCGGCGAAAGACCGAGGTTTGAAATGGCCATTATAACGGCGCAAAAAGGTGTTTTTGAAAGTTTGAAAATGACACGGAAGGACTTATGATCAATTAGCACATAAGCACTCACAGTTCATTATATTATGCTTTATGTTGACACGGGTTTTGGCTTAAAAGGGTGGGTTACACACCAAGCAATCAAACCCCGATTTGCGAGAGGGATACCAATCCAAACAAAATGTGTAAGGAGGGTGCCCTAGCCTCGTGCTCGAAAGTGATGAAAGCTCTTTGACGAAACAGAAATGTGTAACGTCAATGGTATGCTTCACTCAATCGGGATTCGAAACGCGGGGATGAGAAAACTCACGCCGACGAAACGAGCTAATTGGTCGAAAGGGGTTAGGTTGTGGGCCCGGACAAGGAACCCGACCGTGACCGTAATATCAATCAATGCATTCCAACCAAGACCTCGTTCGAGTCTCACCATCTAGGGATCACAAAGACGTAAGTCCTAGTTTTCCCCAGCGGAGTCGCCAATCTGTGGACATGGCCCACCTGCAAGCCCACTTCGATCTGTGGACATACAGCGGTCTTTTTGAAAGCCACGCTCGGCGGCGTAAGAATGCCTTCGACCGGATCGTTTTAGATCGGTCGGTTTCGTCTCGGTAAGGGTCTCGAAACGATTAGAGATGTTCGGAGTCGCCACCAAGCATTTATGGGATGCCTGGAACCCGTTCGAATTCCACTTTATACCTCGGTCAAATCGAAGCACAAAGCAGCGTTTGACATAGGTACTAAAGATAAGGAAATCGTCCCTCTTTAGCATCCTATCTCTAGAATGACTCTCGTACGCCCTGGATAAGGTCGTCCACTATCCAAAGTTTCTGAGTAAGAGGTGAAGGTACGTATTGGGAAGCCCTTTAATCAGACACCCAATCCCGCCCGCGTTTAGCGGCCTCTACTGATCGATCTTGGTTGGTTGAATGCAAAGGTTGATAAAACGGTTTAAATGCATGAATGCGCATCCAATGATTTAAACCTAACATGTGAGAGCTTTCTAAGTCGGTTGATTTAATCCAAGTATCAAGTATAAGATGTCGAGTTGGATTAATGGTTGATTTGCATGCAAGACGGAAATTAAACATCCATTTACCGTATTAGGTTTAGGGTGCATAACATGATCCATTTGTCTTAGTAAGGCATTTTGCAAATACGGTTTGAATAATTGAATAGTCACCTGATCCGTCCTATATCCGGGCTAACCGGAGTCGGGATCGTCCTAGACTAATGCTGGAAGGGAACAGGCCCTGTACCAGACGGCTATAAGAGGCGCGAGCCAGCCGGCGGTGTAAGGGGCCTCCCACTGGTTTTGAAAATGAGAAAGAAAAGGCCTGCTTGAGGCGCGGGTTAGCCAACGGTTGTATGTCGTGTTCTGACTGTTTAGAAAACGTTATAAAACGTGTTGAAAATGGGTATTTGAACCCGGTTTGATTTGAAGGGGTCGTTTTGGACCGCATTTGTTGATTTGAAGAACTAGACTCGAATAATCATCATTATTTGATAATATTCGGTGTCGGGTTCGATTCGACAAAACTTAACATAAATAGTTTTGAAAATGATTATGGACTAATTGTTTTAAGTCCATTTTGAATGTAATTAGTCGATACTCGTCATCGTACCCGGGTTAAAATCCGGCATGGTATGTAGAACCAAGGATGATTTTGTGTTGGTGACTAATATGTTTGCTTGAAAAATGTAAATAAATGAAATAAAAGGCTTTAAAATACCTTTTAAATGTCATTAACCAAATATTAACACCGAAACACGGATTTAACCGTCATGATATGAAGAACCAAGGGTGAAGAATGCTTTATGGTTAAAACATGTGCAATGAAACAAAAAGGTTTCGAAAATACTTGAAATGGTAAAAACCGATTACAAATATGAAAAATGGATTAAGGGAAATGACGAGAACAAACACGGTTGATCTCTGGTCTGAGTACCTCATTTAGGCGCGAGCCTGTTGGCGACCTAAGGGGCTTCGCCTCGGACAAAAATCGTTTTGGCTCGTTTATTCCATGTTTTGGTTCATGTTATGCATGTTTTAGCATGTTAAAGTCATGAAACAAATGAAAACATAATAAAAGAGGATTTTTACACCCTCATACTTACATGTTTGGTTATGGCGAGTGACCGACGTAAGTGTAATAACTCGTTTGATCGGAAAAAACTCGGTTTAAAACCGTTTTGGTAAGTAAAAAGAGTGTTTTAATGTTTAGTGATGGTGTAGTGGTCAAAGTGGTCGGACAAGTGATTTAATGCATGATGACGGTACCAAACAATGTGTAAGGCTCGTATTTACGATCGGTAGGTCGTAAACACGCGTCGGATTGTGACTTAAGAAGTCGAGTCGAGAATTTTAAGGGAGAAAAGAGGGGGTGGACACTCGCTTAAGTCTCAAATGGGTGGCATTTGAGGGGTATTTATAGGATAATTAGTGGTTGTGTGAGTTTTGAGCGACGTGGCCACCTGGGCTGCTCAAAGAGGCGCGAGCCAAATCGCGGCACTTCGAGTTGTGTTGTCACTATCACAACAAACGCAATCATGATTTGTTCTATCCTAGGTTTTGTAGTCACATGTTTGGTACTTGACCATTCATGAATCCGGGAAAACTTAGGGTAGAAGGCTTGAGATATTTTTGGTTTTTGTGTTTGACTCGGTTTGACTCGTTGTTGGAGTCGGGATTTGAATTTTCGAGTCGGTTTTTGGTCCGGTGTCGGTTTTGACTCTAGTTAGTGTCATCGCGACCCCGTCGCCGTGCATTAAACACTCCAGGTATTTTTGAAATGTTTTGAAATGTTTTGTTTTCGAAATCGTTTTAAGTTTTCCGACGTAAAGTTGTACACAAACTGTCGATCAAACCTTGCGATCCCAAAACATGTTGTAGTCCGATAATCATCGGGTGTTTGTTGGAGTCTCAGCAGATACCGGGTATCTACACATGACTAGGAGAGCATCTAGTTACTCCCGACTGATTGTCGACCCCCATTCTCAGGTTGAATGCTCGTCGCTGTTTGGAAGATGTTGTTTGGGATGCATCGAGGGGCGAGACGAATAATAATTAGGAGTTTTTTTTCATGTTATGAGAACCTTTGAATAATGTGATAGTTTGTTTTGGTTTTAGTAGCGAACCGGATTGGTCAGGTGTTTCCGCCACCTTGACCCTTTTATCAGTATCGTACTCTGATATTTATTTTATATAAGTTTTTCCATTATTTTATAATCCGGGTTGTTACAGTATGTATGGTACTCGGTCGAATAAGGTGGTGTACTCGGTCGAGTGTCCGGTCTGATACAGATTTGTTTCGCTGTTTTGATTAAAATGATTGGAGAGATATTTAAAATATCGCGTTAGTTCCTAATTTATTTTACGCAAAACCTAATCACACTATAAATCCTCTTTAGTCTTCTTCATCAATTCCCAAGGAAGGTTTAGGCAATTGTGAGTTTCCGGATCTCTCGTTTCCGTATCAATCGCTTTAGTAAGTCTTTAGTACTTTTAGTCAGTTTTATTTATCTTAGAGGTTTGCCTAACCCTAATTTTGAAATTTGAGGGAATTGGTAATTGAGCACATTAGATTGCTTATTGAGGGCTTAGTTAGTAATTGTATGTGATTATTATTTGTAGGTATCAATTTCATAGAGGATTGTTATTGCGATTACTTGTGTGTGCTTGGATTGCGAAAAGGTAGGGTTTCCATACTCAGTATGATGTTGTGTGATTATTGCTATGGTTGTGATTATTGTGGAATATGATGATTGCGATTACTGTGGAATATGATGGTGATTCTGTGAGCCATATCGAGAGATGGTCTCACCCCTATTGTTTGCCTCTTGTGTCTCTCGACGCAAGGGGGATGTGCACATTAATGCACTTGAGTTTGCTCGTTGCGATGAGTGGGGCTTTAGGTGAACTGGCTGCGGTTACCCAATGGCGGTGTAGCTTACTCGTTGCGATGATAATCCGGCAGGGGATACTAGCTGCGATTAGTAGTCGTGTCCGAGCCGTGGTTCAGGCACTTGTTCTTGGAGCTTGGAGATGGATGATTGATTGTGGACTTTTGAATGGGATTATATGTTGGAATATCTGCTGACGTTTGTGTGCTATTTTCTTATGTGCTTTGTTGTGATCCATTTGATATTGCCGCCAAATGGTGAGTAGTGAGTTGACAGGTGTTGATAATTGAGCTAGCATGCGGGTTTGGATGGGACAACGATGATTCATTTTCGTTTCATAGCTTCCGCTGAGCCATTAGAGTTTTCCGCCTTTTGGTTTTTCAGATGTAATATGTTTTGGTTTTGAGACTTGTATTTACATTTAAATTTTACTTTATCTTAACAAATGCTTCATTATGGTCTATTTGATATACTCTACCTCGGGCAACCGAGATGGTAATGCTTCCATTTGCTAAGGTAGGCCTTGGTAAGACTCTTTGGTAAATGGGGGTGTTACACTTATCCCGCCATTGCCACTTATCATTACTTACTCGTAATGTGTACAAAAGTTTATACACTGAGGGTATGTTTGGATAACAAAAATGGAGGGAAAGGGAAGGGAGGGGAAATGAGGGAATGGAAAGGGATAGAAGGGGAGGGGAAGGGGAATGAAGTGTAAGTGTTTGGATACAATTTCCTTCTAACTCTTCCCTGTTGTGGTGAGATTTTTATTAAGTTTGGAAGAGAGAAAATGGATCCCTCCAAATCCACCCCCTTCCATTTCATTTTCTCCTTATTTGCTATCCAAACAAGGGATATTAAATCCTCAACTTTCCCTCCCTTTCCTTTCCATCCTAATCCTTCAATCTAAACACACCATGAGGATGTGCTTGGATAGCAAAAGTGGAGGGAAAGGGAGTGGAGGGAGAAGGGGAAAGGGGAGTGAAGGGAAGGGGAAAGGGATTAGAGTGTGGTTGTTTGGATACAACTTTCCCTCCAAATCTTGCCTATTATGAAAAGATTTTGATTAAGTTTGAAAAAGGGAAATTGGATCTCTCCAAATATCTCCCCCTCTATTTTCCTCCACCCTTAGTTGCTATTCAAACAAGAAATTTTAAATTTCCTACTCTTCCTCCCTTTCTTTTTCCTCCAAATAACTCAATCCAAACATACTCATATTATTGAAACAACTATTAACATACACAAGTTATACTTGCATGTCAACATCCAATTGCGTCAACATCCATTTGCACAAGTTATACTTGCATGTCAACATCCAATTGCTCAAATGAATCATATATTTGTTAGAACAAATCCTCATCCTAAGATTTTTTGTATTTTAAAAATACTCCACCTAATCAACACTAGTAGAAGATAGAAACCAATCCTCATGTGGTAAACTAAAAGATATCATATGTCACTAATTTCAAACTCGTGACACTTGTATATTTGGTGAAAAAGACTCAGCTTACCCAATCGATTATTACTACATTCATTCAATTCCACATTACAAGTTTGTTTTTTCACGTTTAACAACGTGTATTTTACGCGATAAATATCTTTAACTACGTATTTGCAAAAATTATAAAAATTAGATATTCTTAATGTAGTCCTAAAGATGAATTAAATAAGATCCACATGAATATATTTTCACTTATGTATCGAGAAAAATCGACATTGAATGTTCACTTGTGAATAGTGTACAAAAGAAAAACTTGTAATGTTGAAGGAAGGGAGTATTACCCTATTCTACATAACTGGCCCAATTTTCATTTTCGTCTATTCGCAATGATGTCACATTGTCCGTTTTTGGTAAACTTTTATACTTATTTTAATCAATTCAACCCACGACAATACCTCACCTTACTTCACAACAATACTTATTTTAATCATTTCACCTCACAACAATACTTATTTTAATCACTCCACCCACAATAATACCCCACAATACATTCTTTCTCCCCAATTACGTCACCCCACCACATTACTTTACATTATTTAACTCATTTTCTTAAATCTTGTGTCATTTGAACAATGGGACAATTATGTAGAATATGATAGAGTATTATTTTCTTACAAAAACTCAAGCGAAATTATTGGAGAGTTTAGATTTAATAGCTAATGTTCTACAAAAGTGGTGTAGAACACAATGATTTATTTTATTATGCACTATATATTTAATTTAGTGATAATAATATAAGATGAACAAATTTCTTAAACTTTAAAGTTAAATCCGATAACCTGATAATAAAGTTGAACTACAAATAAGCTCTAACAAATTGCTCTGAATGATTAAAACATATTGACTTTCCAAATGAGATCCAGACTCGATAAATACAATTGAAACCTAACTGAAATTAAAGCGAGTCGATGTGGGCCAAATTAACTTACTTAAAACGATTTGTTTTTTATAATTATAATCCACACACTCATAAAGCTCTTAGTGGCCTAATTTGAAATTGCTCATCGTCTATAGTCAAAGTTACACTATAATAAAACTTACCAGCTTAAATAGATCCAATACGATAGAATAACCCACTTTTCAGACATAACAAAATCACAAAGAGCTCGTCTTACTCAGAGTATGTTAATTAAGAGTTAATACTATGTAAATTTAAAATACAGAAAATATAATTAACATTGTGGCTACGGTTAACTGAATCTTATCGTGTAAAATAAAAAATGTCATTTTAAGTTTAAGCTATGTTTGACATGACACTTTAGGTAACTTATATTTGATCAAAATTTCAACTAGAGTAACATTTGAGATTTTAGGCACTTGAAATAAGTTTTCTTCCATTTCTTACACTTTCAGTCTATAATTAAATAATTATCATATACTTTTATGTCATTTTACTAAAAATCAGCTACCTTTTCAGCTCGTTTACGAACCATTTCTTATATAATCAGTTACCTTATTAGTTACTTTTTCAGGTTTCAGTTAGTTTTTCAATTTCCAGCGCTAACTTTTCAGCTACTTTTACCAAACAAAGCTTTAAATAATTTCAAATGTCTCAATAATTCTCGCAAATTGGAATATCACACTTTTTTTTTTGAGAAAATATCATTATCATTAATAAAAAGTCATACGACATCTACAACATGTGTCAAGCCAATCGGCTACAAATCGATTACAACTATAGGAAATAAATTCTTGTTCAAAGAATGAAACACTGCAACATAGTCTCTATCATCGATTCGCCGCAAAAGGCTTTTATCCATAAGAGGGTCTCCGAATCTTCCTTGACGAGTATCCATTTCTTCTGACATGATTGATTGTAGCCATGAATCGGGCAAAATATGTAAAACCATATAACGATCTATAACAACGCTGATCTTCTGCTGACTTATTAGAAAACTGCAAACGAACCAGAAAATGAAAGCTCTCAAACTAAAAGAAGGACACCACCGATAGACGGGGACAGGGCCCTCAGAAAGAGAGACGAATGGAATATCACACTTGATTAAACACTACAAGCAATTCCTTAAAAAAAAAACACTACAAGCAATTAAACATTAAGGCCCTGTTCTTTTGGACTTAAAGTCACTTAATTTAAGTTAACTTCAGATCTTATAAGTTCGATTCGATTCGATTCGATCCTATAAATCCAGTTCGATTCGATTCGAGATCTTATAAGTTGATTCGATTCGATCCTATAAGTTTCAGTCCAAAAGAACAGAGTCTAAACACTACCAGTAATTAGTAGAAGAAGAGCAACCAGAAGTCCAGAACCAAAGAGTTTGAACAAAAGAGACAAGAGTAACAACCTAAGACAGATTGACAGAGAGAGCCAGAGAGGCATGGGAGGTGAACAAGTAGTTGATAATAAAGTAGCTCACATACTACTACTCCCACTCCCACTACAAGGCCCGGTCAACTGTTTCCTCAAACTAGCACACCTCCTCTCCACCGCTGACGACGACTTTCACATCACCGTCGTCAACGCAGCCTTCATCCGCCTCCGTCTCCCTGACCTGCCGTCTCGCTTTCCCAAAGTCAGCTTCGTCGAAATCTCTGATGGCATCGCCGGGGACCACCCCCGGCCGCCGTCGGAGTTCTCGGACATGGTGAGGAATTTCGAGACAGGGTTCATTTCCAGGCTGCTGGAGTTGATGCCGGCGACGTGTCTGATTGCTGACGGGGTGTTTCCGTTGGCTGGAAAGAAGGCAATGGAGATGGGGATTCCGGTGGTGTATTTTTCTACGTTGAGTCCGTCTTGTGTTTGGGCTAGCTGTCGCTTGGTTCCTATGCTTGTTGATGCCAGACTTGTCCCCTTCAAAAATGGTACTCTCTCCCTCCTCCCATTTCATTCTTCCTTTCTTTTTTTTCAAATCGTAGTTCTCTTAGTTTTCCGGTTCAATAAATTGGGTGTTTCATGCATAGTGTCAAACCAGGGGTACCGCGTGAATTTTCTGTTTCGTTTTTAATCCGTTTGAAACTTTGAATCATGGTGATTGACAAATGAATTTAAGTTTTCCTTTGGGCAATGGTTTTTTTATTTTGTTTTTACACAAATGAACGACCTGAGACCTCACATATAAAACCGTCTTTACTCTATAATTTGTGATGGAGTACAAATAGCAATTTTGATAATAATTTATTTGCGTCACTATAGTCCATCTTACTCCCTCAAATTGAGGTTCCACACTTGAAAAGGTTTGCTTATTAATTTGCCTTCAAATCCTCAAGCATAGAAAATTTCTCTAATGAATGAATACTTTCTATTCGGTGGGTCTAGGAGACTTGGATGAAGCAGTAACTAACATTCCGGGATCAGAGGCGGCTATAAGGCGGCGTGACCTCCCAGGCATATGCCGAGCTCAAGACATGGATGAACCTTATGTCCAACTAATTCTAAGGGAGTGCAGAGAATTGCCAATTGCTCAAGGCCACATTCTCAACACCTATGATAAACTCGAGGGAACTGCTCTTCTTTCTGAACTGCGTTCCCTTTTCCCGAACCTGTACACCATTGGTCCAATCCACTCCCTCGCCAAGACCCGGATTCCTCGAGATATGACGGATCCAAAAATGGGTCAATGTAGTAGTTTTTGGCATGAAGATAGAAGCTGCCTTAAATGGCTTGACGAACAACCCTCAAAATCAGTGCTTTTTGTCAGCTTTGGGAGCATTATATCGTTGACCTTTGATCAGCTGACCGAGTTTTGGCACGGCCTGATTAACAGTGGAACACGGTTCCTGTGGGTTCAACGGCCAGATTCTAGTGTAAGAGCAGATGACAACGTGTTCCTATCAAAATTGCCGCCAGAGATTCTGAAAGGCAGGAAGGAAAGAGGTCGGGTTGTTACGTGGGCCCCACAAGAGGAAGTTTTGGCACACCGAGCAGTAGGCGGGTTTCTGACTCACAGTGGATGGAACTCGACTCTAGAAAGCGTGGTGGAAGGAGTGCCGATGATTTGTTGGCCGAAAGGGATTGATCAACTGGTGATTAGTAGGTTCGTAGAAGAGGATTGGAAGATCGGAATTGACATGAAGGATAAATGTGATAGAGTTGTGATCGAGGGTATGGTGAGGGATCTTATGGAAAGGAAGGATGAGTTTTTTGAGAAGGCTGACGTATTGGCCAAGTTGGCTAGCGAGGCTGTCAATGAGGGAGGGTCGTCTTGGTGTGCTTTGAACCGTTTGATTGAGGACATAAAATTCATGAGATTTGACATTCCTCAGTGATTAATGTAAGCTAATGATGATTTGTAATGCTTTCAATTGATGAATAAGTTATTCGATTACTAGATCGAGAAACCGATGACAAAAATGCTTAGTAGATTGCTTACAGGCGTACATGAGTAGTCGTGATGTTATGGTAATGTCATTACAATCCAAATATAATAATTGTGTATGTCTTATTAGTACAGACTACAGAGTATATTTAACTCCCACCTGATGCTGTTCATCCTTAATTCGTACTACCGCTACCCAGAGGATGGCTATGCCACTGCAACTACTACTGAGGAGGAGGGGGGGTAATTAGGACGACACTGGCGATGAGAATCGTGAATGTACAATATATATTGGGTTGAACTTGTGAAAATGGTACGAGAAATTGTTGTTCTGGAACGCGATATATTGTTATTCTCACGACTTAAAGTGAACGGACCTTGAACAAATGCTAGCGAGAAAAGGGATTTTCACACTAACAAGTACGGGCACTGAAGATGGACAAGGTGCAAACATCATGGACGTAGCGAAAGTTGTCAAAATGTAGGTGGGATGATATAGGACATGTTTGGCATTGATTTCGTGTTAACGAAGGCCTTCAATATTTTCTGGAAGAATGCAATAGACGTTGAATGAGAATGCAGAAGTTTGAAATTGTTAATGAAAAAAAGCAAAAAAGCAAAACAGCAGCAAAAATGGATGACATTAAAGCTGTACTCGAAAGGAAAAAGTATTTAACTAAACGTAACTTATTGCATAAGACGGTCTTCTTTTATGGTCTTGCATTCTCGTCCATACGCTTTTCAAATGGCAGAAAAATTCTTGTGTCCTCTAGGAGGACCTGCCTCCTTTGGCCTAAAGGTAATCCACCAAATGGAATATTCGTATTATAAAAGCTTAGGTGTAAGGAGTGATGTCCTCCCGGAGAGAGTACGTGGTAAATATTTGTAATACCAAGGTGATGTCACATTTTGATTGATAAAATAAAAGAGAATTGGATAAAAGTGTTGGAAAAGCATGGATGGCGTGTAAACAGTATCCATCAGTTGGATGGTCCCAACAGAAATTGGCGTTTATTACAGTTGGTAGTTGGCCAAAAGATGGACAGTTTTAAACTACACTGTACGTTTGTTATTATTATGGCCTACCCAGCTACCCGCCATACCACCATCATCATCAGTCATCACTACTACAAGCCTCCCCATACATACCTGGTGTTTAATATTCCACTTTAGAAATGGCGGTGGTGAGATTTAGATTAAACTCCGTGACCTTTTAGTCACATGGCTCTGATACCATGTCATGAAACCATGTCAACCAAAAGCTCAAGCTTAAGCTGATGATTGGAGTTCCATGATCGGTTTTATTTGGTTGATGTCCCAAGATTGGTTTTATACTCTAACAATCACACACTCACAACCCCACATGGTTACATAATACTCCGTATAAAGGAATTGAGGAGCCCACTAATATCCTTCATTCCAAAAGATTAGAAAAAAAGCTCCACCCTAACTACTACTCCAACACTAGTAAGATTTGTTAGTCTGGGCCGATATGGCAGGCCAGTCGCGGAAATGGATGATACTAGTGGCCACAATATGGATACAGGCATTAACGGGTACCAATTTTGACTTTTCAGCGTATTCATCCGAGATGAAGGTTGCGTTAGGGGTGTCTCAGGTGCAGCTTAACTACTTAGCTACCGCCTCCGACTTGGGCAAGGCCTTGGGATGGACTTCCGGGTTGGCTTTGATGTGGTTGCCTCTTTGGGCTGTTTTGTTCATTGCTGCTTTTATGGGGTTAGTTGGTTATGGCCTCCAGTGGGCTTTCCTTCTTGGTCTCTTCTCTCCCCCTTATTTCCTGGTTTGTTTCTCTTTCCCTACCTACCTCCTACATTTTTTTACTTGCTCACTAATTTAGTACATAAAAAGATTTTAGCTGATTTCGTATGTAAAACTGTTTCATACAAGACTCACCGTCTAAACAATTATACCGATTTTGTTTGGCAGGTGTTTTCCCTATGCTTATTAGCAGGATGCAGCATCAGCTGGTTCAACACAGTGTGTTTTGTTCTCTGCGTCAAAAATTTCCCGGCAAACCGAGCCCTTGCAATCTCCCTAACAGTCAGTTTCAATGGTGTAAGTGCAGCTTTATATGCTCTAGCAGCCAATTCCATTAACCCATCCTCATCTTCCCTCTACCTTCTCTTAAATGCCGTCATTCCACTCTTGACGTCCCTAGCTGCCTTAATACCGATTCTAAGGCAACCAGAACTCAACCCTCTACCTCCTGATGATATCAAAAGGGACTCTTTAATATTCCTTTTCCTCAATGTCTTGGCAGTCATGACTGGACTGTATCTCCTCTTCTTCACCTCATCTACTAATGGTTTAACTTGTTCTAGACTTCTCTTTGGTGGGGCCATTTTTCTACTGATCTTCCCTACATGCGTTCCCGGGATTTCGTATGTCCGGGAATGGTTCAAACAGGTTCATTCAGGTTTCAGGATTGATGGGTCTGGTTTCATTTTGGTAGATGATTATGATTTGGAGTTTCACAAGGAGTTGACCACACAAGAAGGCAGTACAATGCCGTTGCTAATAAATGGAGATGGACCGTCTTCTTTTAGCTTGGATGGAGGGAAGGGTGAGGTGTGCTGTGAGACTGTTATTGCTAAGGATCAGTTGGTGATGCTTGGAGAGGAGCATTCGGCTTCATTGCTGGTGCATAGGGTGGATTTCTGGCTATACTATGTTGCCTACATTTGTGGAGGTACAATAGGATTAGTTTACAGCAATAACTTAGGGCAGATTGCTCAGTCTCTCGGGCAGAGTTCCAGCACCACAACTCTCTTGACATTGTATTCTTCCTTCTCATTCTTTGGCCGCTTACTTTCAGCTACTCCGGACTATATTCGTGGGTAAGTACCTTTATAATTTCACATTCAAATGATGCATCTGTTGGTGGTTACGTATGTGATGCATGTAGGTTTGACAATTCTAGACTCAATTTTATTCATGCGTCATCAAAACAGGAGTTTTATGTTGTGTTTCCAACACGAGTAAGGCTAGACTAGGCAAAACCGACATTTCAAAGGACCCAATTTCCAGGACTCGTAGTCATCACTTTGGAAACTACCCAAAACCCAAAAGACTCGTACCTAAGATGACCTATCAACAACAACAACTTTATCCCAGTGCACTCAAGGGTTTGCCACAAATGATGACTTAGATACATTGGATGTACGCAACCTGACCCTATATTTACAACGTACAAGGTTGTTTCCGAATGATTTCAAGTGAAACTACGTCCCAAATTGTATGGAATTACGGCCACTTCAGAATAAAAGGACAAACAATTTTGCGAGTCATTTTACTGAACTACTAATGAAGAACGTCAGATGACTAGACTTGAACCTTTCTATAGGAGGGAGCCTTTAACTTGATGAATCAAAGCTGCTGTCGTAAGCTGGTTTTCTTTTCGAGAGGTTGTAAGTTGGTTGTTAAGTAAATAGCTCATTATGTACCGAATCAACATGTCTGGATGATTATTAAACCTGACAATACTTTCGTCGTAAAAGTTGGTTCACGGTCTAAATTGACATTCTTCTGGCACTGTCTGCTTCAGCATCTTTGTTACACTCTTAAATTTATACCATACTCTCCCTTTTACATATGTTAGTAGCCGTTACTGCAACATGTGATTATATATATTTTCCTGAACTTAACCAACAATCCTCCATTACTAAACTTCAAGCAGGAAGTTCTACTTTGCAAGGACAGGATGGCTAGCACTTGCACTGACCCCAACACCCATTGCGTTTTTCGTGCTCACCTCGTCAGAAAGCGCCCTGGCACTTCAGACTGGCACAGCCCTGATGGGCCTGAGCTCCGGCTTCATATTTGCAGCAGCCGTGTCCATAACATCTGAGCTATTTGGGCCTAGCAGTGTAGGGGTAAACCACAACATTTTGATCACCAACATCCCTATTGGATCTCTGGTTTATGGTCTACTTGCTGCTATTGTTTATGACTCGAATTCTGGTGCAAGCCATAAAATCGTAATGGTTACTGATACAATGATCTGTATGGGAAGGCAATGCTATTACTGGACGTTTGTGTTGTGGGGATGCTTATCACTCGTTGGGCTTGTTTCTAGTGTGGTGTTGTTCTTGAGGACTAGACATGCTTATCGGCAGTTTGAACGAGATCGGATTTCATCCCAACTTGATTAGGGAATGAGTGAGGAATTAATTTGTACAGAAAAGTTTTAGCATTATCTCTGTGATAAAGAAGAGAAATAGGTGACAGTGATACGAATTCATTTTCTTGGTCTTTTCATTGCTAATTACTAATCTGCAGTTTAGCAAACAGAGGTATTTGGTGATTAAAACTAAAAAAAATCATAATCCTTTTATTTGAGGTATCTGCTTATCAGTTTCTTCGGGTGTGAGAAAATGCAAGAACAATACAAATACAAATTGCGACTTCTGCAACAATGTCCTCAATTTCTACTCGGTGAATCACAATGACAGTGCGTCATATTTTGGTGCCAAAAATAGTGATCACGATGACAGAAATGCTGGTGTAAATTGCATTCCAGAACAGGATTATTGCTCCTTATTAGGGAGCGGAGCATGTTTAAATTTATATGTTCATAGGATTTCGTGCAATATTTGAACTTTTTTTTGGTAAGGGTACCCCACAATTTGCGGGAATCATTGAGGCACGAGTAATGTTCTTGTTTGTCTATGTAATTATACTGAAATTTGCGTCTCCTTGTAACCAAAGAAAAACAATCAAGTCAATAGAGTTCAATTGATGGCGTAATAGTATCATCGTCCAACAGAGCTTATATACTTACCCTTGGCAATGATATTCAAACCTACACATTCATGCCAGTAACATTTTACTGCATCAAAATTACCATCCAAGAAATCAGTTTTTTCTAGTTGGTGCAACAGGTGAAGGCTTACGATTATTCCTTCCTTTAGCATTAACTCCGATAGTTACCCTACTTGATTTTGCATTAGGTGGAGGCCATAGTCCAGTTGACACTGCCATGTCCTTATAGTTTTGTAGCCCTTCAAGTGTTAGTACAACCATCGGCATCTTTGGCCTGTCCTTCGGGTTCAAGCTCACACATTGTAGCGCCAATTGTGCCATCTCCTTCGCCCCCTTAATCGAGTATTGCCCTCCAAGCCTAGGGTCCATTATGTATCTTAGCCTCCGGCTCCTAGATAAATACGGCCTCGTCCAATCAACTAGGTGTTGTTCTCCCTTTGGCCTTGATTTTTCCATTGACCGCCTTCCAGTGAGTACTTCTAATAGTACCACCCCAAAACTATAGACGTCACTCTTTGTTGTTAAATGTCCTGTTATACATTCAATACCAATGGCAGCATTAGAAGAAAAACAAAGAGTGGATGTCTTCTGGCTTGAACTCTCTACCACCAGCAATCGTAATTGGTAGTAATAATTACCAGATTTACGGATCAATGATTGAGATAAATAAGCGACAAATGGATCGAAACTGAAGCTAATATTAAATACCATGGGTTGTAGTGTTTTGTACAAGATGTTTACATACAGTCAAATGTGAAGTCATAGCATTACCTGTTGAAACATACTCTGGAGCTGCATAACCATAAGTACCCATAACTCTTGTAGTAACATGAGTGTCAGACCCTTCAGGTCCCATCTTTGCTAGCCCGAAATCCGACAATTTAGCAGTAAAATCCTAAATCAAGTTCAATATTGACTATGCTTCAACAGATTGATGTACAAGAGTTATTACATGAAAATCCAACTCCATAATTTTCGACATTGCATCTTTCATTAAGGGTTTTAGACAACACGAAAGTGAAAACACTGGTTTTCAAAAGGATGACAATTGACAAGTAAACTTACAGAGTCGAGCAAGATGTTAGAGGTCTTAAAATCGCGGTATATGACTGGTGCCTCAGCTTCATGCAAGAAGGCTAGACCTTTGGCTGCTCCTATTGCAATCTTCAGCCTTGTTCCCCATGGCAATGATAATGAAAGCCCTGTGTCATTCATATAATCAAGGCCTTAAATAATAGTGAGCTGAACAGTGACATGGCATCGCGGCCACCAGCTAAGGTTCTAAAGGTTACTGTCATCGCATTTTCAGGATGTCGCTCATTTATGACTTTGTTAGTCAACCAATATCAACTTTGTCGGTCATAGTCGACTGGCCACCACAGTTTAAGGAAGACGGTTAATTTGGAATGAAGGATGCATATTTTTATTAACAATTACTCTGTAAATAACAAGAGTTATGAATTGACTTACTCTTGAAGAGATGATTCTCTAAGCTGCCTCTGGGCATGAATTCATAAACAAGAAGACGTTCTTCGTCTTCACAGCAATATCCAACTAGTTTTACGAGATTTGGATGCCTTAGTTGCCCTAAAAAGACCACCTCAGACTGCCCAATACAAACTTAAATCAGAATATGGTGAATTCTCATTTCTCAAACATCACCACCATAAGTCCATAATAAATATGTACTCCCTTCGTCTCGTTAATTTGTTACTTGTTACTAAGGAAATGAATAAAATAAATAAATATTAAGACATAATGCATACCATCCATTCTCTGTGTCCTTGTAATCCTTGAATATTCAAGTGTTTGACAGCAACAGCCTGAGACTTCAACCCATGCCTTAGACCTTCATCAACATAACCCTTATGAACTTTACCAAACCCACCTTCTCCTAACAAAAAATTGTTAGAAAAATTGTGTGTTATGGCCTTCAACTCACTCAACTCAAAGTCAAACAAGTCTAACCCAAAGGACTGAGCCAAGTCCTCATTGATTCGTTGCGACGAGCAACTACTCAGGTTACTTAGGTGGCCGGAATATGCTAGTCGTCGAAAAGATGGCAGTGGTGCAATGTTTTTTGACATTAGGTCTGAGGTTCGAGACTTGTTGTTGAAGTTTATTCCTAGGATTATGGAGTCCTCTACTGAGCAACATTTTGTTGCTATCATAGGTTTCCATGGCTTTGGTTTCTCTGGAATTGATGCCTTTGTCATAAGGGAATTGGTTTATCTGGAATTGATGGGTTAATGGAGCAGAGAAGGTCTCATTGGTTATGTAATTATAAATGCAAGAGTTGTTAAGGAAAAACAAGGGAGGTGAATGGTGATGTGATGCTTTCTACAACTGCTCCAACAACTCTACTAATTTGGCTAAGTTCTGTAACTAATTCTATTTATATGACATATATACTTGATCTTGTGTCTCTTCATGCCAATGTTGCCAAGTTCTTTAAAATACGCGTCACAAGATATTACTCAATTTTCGTATCATAAATTGATACTCACGCATTGATAATTCCATACGGTAAATTGTTTTTGATGACGGGTGATAATTTGTCTTGTAAGGAGATTCTAAACTAATCATAGCCATTTATTCTTCATATTCCATTGTTAAAGAATATCGAGTATTTGACCCTAACGGTATTAATCATCATTTAGTGATGTCCTACAATATTTTTAAATAAGAAAATAGGATAATTATTCGGTGAAAATGACTTTAATTAATATATGTAGGTTTAAGGAAGAACATTCCCAAAAAAGTCACCTAATCAATTTGAGTGTCTTTGATCACCTTCCAACAGATTTAGAATAGAGTTATCTTGGTATGAACTAAGGGTCATTTTGTGTACAAGACTCGTCCATTTTATTAGTCTTATTATGTTGACGTTCTTTGTCTTCAATTTCAAACTTTGACATTAAATAATTTATCTGTTTAATTAAACATAATCAAGGTTTGTCTTTGTTCATATGAAAAGTCAATTTTATTTGAATTTGGAAATTCGAATTTGTTGCAAAGTTGCATGGATGGATGGTAGGTAAGAAATTTGTAGGGACATTATCAATTGTAAAAGAGGCTGATTAGACTCTCATTTGAGTGTTGAACACTTCTAGTAGTATATACAGAGTATATGCAATCTTTATATGTTGTTTTAAGACAACATAATATTATACCGGTTCTAGCTATGTTATTAGCTAAGGAAAATGTAGTGGGGGTGGTAGTATTGACGCCCGTTCTCCATCCAATTGTTTAGATGTTCAGAATCTTGATACTGTCCATTAAACCATGAGTAACCCAATAACATTTCGAACAACATATTAGTAATGCTCTAATTCTCTAAACTTAGCAACAGCAGAAATACTCACTGATTATATTTCAGACATACACATATGATCGCAATTTCTTATTTCAGACGGACTATTTTCATCTGAAATAGTAGCATCTCATTACTAACTACGGAGTAGTATTCTAGTAACAACCAATACAATGAACAAAGTATATGAATATATATAGGAAGTAGTACTCACTACTCAGTATAGTATAAATTATGGCAGATTGCCTTGCCTGTAACTCTGTAAGGCTGTAATGCTATAGAAACACTCACATCAACATCAACGACGACCCGAATGACGGCGATGTCCACTATGATCATCAACAATATCATCTTCACCATCATCACTAATATCAAAATCCATTCTTGCAGAAACTTGCTTAGCCCATTTAACTATCTTCTCTGCTTCCTTATTAATCTTTTCCTCCTCCCTCATTGCTTCTTTCATCCTTCTCTTCTGCTCTTTCGACGAAAATGATCTCAAATCACTCAACAGTTCCTCATCCTTCCCCCAACCAAACCCCAACTCATCACCACCACCACTACCACCCTTCTTCTTCTTATTCGAAACCCGCTTTGGAGAAAAACAAAGGCACCCTCCACCACTTTTCGCTGCGGTTTCTTCCTCGGAATCTGAGCAAAATGAGAGTGACTTAGGTTTTGAATTTCCCATTTTACCCTTGACATCATGTTTTCCACTTTTCAAATTGGGAGAATCCATATAACCAGATGAAGAATCTGACGGAGAAGAGACATACCCGCCTTTCGAATTTCCCATTTTACCCTTCCTACCACCTGAACCTCCCTCAAAGTTGGGAAATTTCAACTGCCCATTAGGCGATTTACCCATTTTACCCTCCCCAACATCAGAATTTCCCTCAAAGTTGGAAACTTTTGATTGCCCAGATGGTAATTTTAAATTTTCCACTTTGTCATCCCCATCAGTTTTCGGAGCGAGTTGGAGTTTAGAAGAGGAAGAAGGAGGGAAAGTTTTGAGCTTTTGGAAGCGAGTTTCGAGGTGAGAAGGAAGTAGAGAGTGAGAGAAAGAAGAACAATTGATTGCGGAAATTTGTTCAAGGACACAGTGATCCATTGCTTCAGCAAGAATTTGATCAACTTCTGATTCATATGGTGATGAAGAAGATGAGAAATCCGCCATTGTTGCAATGTTTTGAGAATGCGAAATTGAATTAACTAAATGAACTGGTTTTGCTACGTAATGCAGTGAAAATGGGAAGCGGCCTTTGGAATAAATAAAACAGAGAAAATAAGGAGTTCGTGATGTAAGCCGAGTAACCGACGCATGAGAAAAAATGCAATGTGAGTGGCAGGCGCAACGGCTACTTGATGAAGTTGTCATCAACGTAGAATAATAATAAGCGTGGGGAAAAAGATTTTGTTGAAATGGTCAACATTTGCTACAATAACAGACCCTTTTTTTTTAAAAAAAACTAAATTGATCCTTTGGGTTAGAACTAGCATATCTCATTTTTTTAAGATGATTGAGTTGAGTTGGAGTCAGCGGCTTTTAAACCACCTCGAAAGAGTTGGACATAAATGTCCAATATAAGACATAAAATCAGCAACCTTGTTGATTTCATGGAAACAATGTTTAATACTCCCTCCCATTCATCATAATCTTCCCATTTGGTTTTCGCACAATACTTTAGGAAAAGTATTAAAATATGAGTAAAAGAGTTGTGTGGGGTTGGTGATAGGAGAGAGGGATGAATTATTAGTAGTTAAATAAAGAATTGTGGGGCCAAAACATAAAGGAAAGTAATAAAATATGAGTAAAAGAGTTATGTAGGGTTTGGTGATAGGAGAGAGGAATGAATAAAATAAGAGTAAAAGTTTCTAAAAATAGAAAGGGGAACATTAGTTGAATAATCCGTTTCGGGAAAGAGGAAACATTATAGTGACTGGAAGGGAGTAACACATAAATTATCACCCTCCACAATAAACTTTGAGATTCATAAATATTTAACTGCTAAATTAATTCTTTTAAAGCGAGAGCTCCCGCAACAAAAATACTATTGTATCTGCACTTTTTTTGCTCCTAACAAAACGACATTACCATTTAGACCTGGCAAAAGCAACTCGACTCGAAAAGGCTGACCTAAGACCCGAAGTAACCCGAACTACATCACCCGAATGTGACGCGAACACCCGAATTGATTCGACCCGGCTCGAACATGACCCGAGCTTTGTCGACCCGTAACTGACCTGACACGAAAATGACCCGATCCAGAAGCACCTAACTCGAAAATGACCCGAAAAAATATAACTCTAATTGAACCGAAAAGACTTGAAATTGCTATTTCTCTAATATTCATTGACCCGAAAATGACCCGACCCCGAAACAACCAGACCCGCTTGACCCAAAACAGACCCGATCTACAAACCCGAAACAGACCTAAAATGACCCGTCCCGACCCGATTTAACCTGAAATCAATGAAAGACCTGAACTGACCCGACCCGAATCGGCCCGACCTGAACTCGACTAGTTGATCCGTTTGGCTAGGTCTAAATACCATTATGATCTCTTATACAATATTCTAAAGCAGCTTTATTGCCTTCTATTCTCGAACCGTCAAAATTTAGCTGAATGTAGCAAATTAACCTCATTACCTTACTAGAATTGGTTCTAGTTGACTCGTCTTTTTCAGGATTGTTGAGATCCTAATGTCTAGTCTCGTTACAGATCTTAATGCTATTATTACATAAATTAATAAGTTTGCTGATATTGATATGGACATTGTTAAAGATAATGACATTTCTATAAAACCAGGCATTCCACCACAATAATGTTACTACTTGTATACAAAAAGGTTATTGTAAAACTGTCAGTTAGTTTACTTAATTAACCGGAATGTAGCACATTAACCCCATTACTTATGAACTATTTTCAAATTAGCCCTCTTAGTTTCACTTATAATAAATTAGCCTTATAACTTTCCCAAAATGTGCATTTACATACAAATCAAGTTTTTACCACTTTTTTAACTAAAACCTATTATTTTCTATTATAAAAACTAGGATTTTTTTATAACTTGTACCTTGAATAACTCGCTTTTTCAAATCTTATATCTAAGATAACTTTCTTTAAAATCTTATACCTAAAATAACATTTTCTTCCAAACTTGATACCAAACTTTAAAAAATGCCTTAAATTGATGATTTTGCCCTTAACAATTTGATGGTTTTTGGTAGTGGTAATTGTGGATGTGTGGGTTATTAGGTGGGAAAATGATGATGGTGTTTAATTGGTAAGGACAAGATCGTCGATTCAGAGGTTTTTTCGATATTTGGTATCAAGTTTGGAAGAAAATTTTATTTTAGGTATAAGATTTTAAGGAAAATTATCTCAGGTATAAGATTTGAAAAAGTAAGTTATTCAAGGTATAAGTTATCAAAAATCCTAAAAAACTATTATAAATGTTGGTGATTTTGATCACAAAGTCATTTAAGTGTATTCGGGTTTTCAAGTTAAAATCGGTTTGAATTCGGAAATGATATAATGTGAGTTAGGGGGTGCGGAGTGCACACTCATATAATCGGGTTATCGAGTTAATAGTGTTATTATGGATAAGGTTGTGATAAATGTTACTTCGTATTTATCATGTTTCGCGGTTATTTGTGAAGTTGGTTTTGGTACGAAAACCAACGACCTTATCCATGTTTTAACATACTTATATATATCATATATTCTATGTATATATAAGAGGATTGAGAGATTATTTTCTTTATAAGAATTTTTTCAGTTTTGACATTGACAAGCAAAATAAAAACTCCATAAAGTATTTCTCTTTATCTTTGCCTAGATGAAGAGGGCCTCAACCGTCTTATCCTACAAGGGATTTCGTGTAACCCAAGGCATGAAATAGGGTCGAAATACTCTTAAGGAAAGCGTGCTCTTCGTGATTCGGTTGATATCCAAGTTTATGATCATTATCACTGTTACCCTATACAAATTTTACCAACATTCTTAAGAGTATTTTTCGTTTTGTGATAATGGTCAGAGTGATATGGAGTAGGCCATGAAAATGCGGGAGTTTGATGATTGGGAAAAGCATGTTTGGTCAATATTAAGTATTGTTACACCAAATATGTAAAATTCATGTACTCCGTATGTTTCAATGATGAGAAACGGTTATTCCATTTGAATTGTGGAGGCTTCATTTTGGAAATTATGAATCTTGTAATGCAACTTTACAAGAGTAAGAACTCAAGCAACCGATTAGTATATGGATGTTCGGTTACGGATTCATGATGATTTCGGTTACAGATTCATGATGATCACTGGCAATATATATGTACATCACATCCCATAAAGATATGTTTACATACTTTATTTCTATATTATGTGCTTGTGATGTTTAATAGTCATAATGATTAAAGTGATCTTGATATTATCCAATGTCCATTGCAATTTTGCTCGGTATATGTTGGTTAGCAGGAGCATAAAATGACATGAAACAATTGACATCAATATTTGCGCTGTTGTCGATTACTTTGTGTGTGCATGGTCATTTTTTTTCTATCTTGAACTCCATGGTTAATGTGGTTGATTTTCGTTTACATGTTTCATAGTGTCAGGCACTATGATGTACGAAGTATGTTGGTTTTGGTGTGGAAATGTTTGTTTAACAAAGTTAATCATTAGTGTGGTTTAACTAATGGTGGCATAATTTTGGACTTTCTTGATTTATTTGTTTCGGGAATTCTGATGCACATGCATTTATATTTTGGTTAATGTTTGACATCATGGTTATTTATGTGAAATGAATATGTAAGAATATATTTATAAATTATGATGTCTTGATCAATGGATATTTGATCGGTTGTTTAATATGTTGTTAGTGTACTAACTGTTTTGTAATGATTGTCTAACATGTTTATGTATTGTGTAAAGCTTTTTAAAGTTTGATTATGTAATTGATTTTACCATATAATCTCGGAAATGATGGTTTGTGATAACCATGGTGAGATTATGGTATTATGGTGGTTTAGCCATATAAGAGGTACATCAATAACATTGAATGTACAGTTATTTTACGAGTTCGGTTAAGGAGTAGTCATTTGTTGTGGGATTATTGACAAGTTGATCTTTGGCATAGACCAAAGATGATTTACCTTGTAAAAGGTGGTTATGTTATCGTGTTCTTCTATGAAGGACATAGGGGAGGTAGTATGATCATTGGTATTAGGATCAAGGGGAGAGTATGATTTTTATTGTCCGGTTAATACTCCCAAGGGTCGAGTATGACGGTTTTATCCAGTGAAAGTGGAGTCATGACTCGGGTTTTCACAAGGTCTTAATTATTGCGGTTTGACAGGTTGAGTAAGTATACTAATTTAGCTAGTATTCATATTTGGCAAGCGATATTAGGCAAGTGTGAAATGTATAAAGTAAACCATGAATTATGGTTTGTCCTATGTCGTTTTTCCTTCGGCTATAGAAGGAAAATCTTATGCAAATTGATTTACCAATGTAGATGGTCCTTTCTACAAATGGTAGAGTATTCTTGTTTAAGGGAGGCGCCATAAGCTTATGGGTTTCCAAGAAGCGAATTTGCATTATGAGTTTGACATTGGAGTTGGTATACGTAGTGTTAACATAGCTGGTTAAGGCTAAGTAGCTAAGGAAATAATCTACGGTATTACTTAAGAGTATTAGACCAATTTCATCAATGATTTTTTGATAGTGAATAACGGTGCACACCGGGGTGTTTGCTATAACACGATTTATGGACTATCATAAAAGGGAATTGATCTTGGTTGTTTTAATGAGATCTCAACGTATCTAGTGGATCACTTTGCATAAAGGATCAACTAGGGACTTGGTTAACAAGTCGGATATCGGAATGGTAAAGCCTATATTGATCTTTTGTGGTAGGACACCCAACTCCCCTCTAATATATGTTAGAGGCTGAGTTCAATGTGGAAAGCCTATTATGAAAGATTGAAGCACATAATTTATAATGTCCCGAAAGGATGTGCTTGAACCTGCAAGAATGGTAGGATCTTTGAAAAAATGGTATTGCAGGCCACGATTAAAAGAATCCACCTATATGAGTGTGAAGTGTAGCCGCTTCTTAAAGCTCGGGCTTGGCTTTGTATGCGCTCATGAATGGATATGGACACATGGCTGTTAAAAGTGTCAAGAATAAACTTTTTGGAGTTATTTGAATTTATGTGTATATTATCTTCATGTATTCAAAATGGGTTGAAGGGTTCAATCCGTGGGACACCCTGATTCTCGAATATTTGGAATGTGTAATGTACTAATCTGGAAGTTCAATCCTTGGGACACTTTCATTTATGCATAGATTTGTTTGCTTTGTTGCTTTACAGGAAACAAGGGATACACTTAAATGGGGGAGGAATGTTGGTGATTTTGATCACAAAGTCATTTAAGTGTATTCGGGTTTTCAAGTTAAAATCGGTTTGAACTCGGAAATGATATAATGTGAGTTAGGGGGTGCGGAGTGCACACTCATATAACCGGGTTATCGAGTTAATAGTGTTATTATGGATAAGGTTGTGATAAATGTTACTTCGTATTTATCATGTTTCGCGGTTATTTGTGAAGTTGGTTTTGGTATGAAAACCAACGACCTTATCCATGTTTTAACATACTTATATACTATATCATATATTTTATGTATATATAAGAGGATTGAGAGATTATTTTCTTTATAAGAATTTTTTCAGTTTTGACATTGACAAGCAAAATAAAAACTCCATAAAGTATTTCTCTTTATCTTTGCCTAGATGAAGAGGGCCTCAACCGTCTTATCCTACAAGGGATTTCGTGTAACCCAAGGCATGAAATAGGGTCGAAATACTCTTAAGGAAAGCGTGCTCTTCGTGATTCGGTTGATATCCAAGTTTATGATCATTATCACTGTTACCCTATACAAATTTTACCAACAATAAACATATTCAACGAAAAATGCGAACCAATTTTAATATAAACAAAAAGTTGGTCATTTAACTTTTCATTGTAATATCATTAACAGTTCTCATATTAGGAACGTTTTTCGCCAAATAAATTAAAAAAAATATTTGAACATGTTTTTTAATAAATAGAAATTTTATGATTAAAATCTAATTAATAATTTTGATTTTCAATAATGGCAAAATATTTAATTAGCAAATTTTATTCTTAAAAATAAGATATGAGGTTAATTACACATTAAGAAAAACTTATAGAATTAATTTGCTACATTTATAAATTAAGGGGTTTGATTGCACATAGTATCAAACTTATGGGGGTGATTTTTTATATTTCCTCTTAACCTATCCCACCTCCACTAACCATCATGATTTTGATTTGTTAATAAGGACATAATGGTATTTTGTTAAGGGTTTTGAGGATTGCTATCTACCGTCTCCTTTTCACCTTCTCTTCCAACTTCTCCATTTTCCCTCTTTCAATTGATTAATTTAATATATATTGCGTGTGGTCGGATGGCAAGTGGATGATGTCATTTATATTATATTTTAACCGGTTATTAAAGGAGAAGGTAGATAATTCAAGGGTTTTATAATGCAAATCGTCTCATTGTAGACGAACAATATATGTCTAAAGCTATAGACAGGTAGTAGCACTCTCACAAAATGCAAGTGGGAGGCAAGTGGGGGTATCCATTTTCCACCCACTTGTACTATCGACTCTCATTTTGTAGGAGGAACACTATTTGTTAACAGCTTTAGACGGATAATGTCCGTCTAAAGTGAAAATTTGTGTTTATAACGTTTTATCCTAAGTGTTTTACAAGAGATTTACTATTTGTTTGGGGATCCTTTAATTTGGTACTCTACTTCCTCATATATGCCTCACATTTCATTGTTGACATATTCATTAAAATTACCCCATTTTCATTTAGAACATGTTTTTGTTTATAAAATCTTCCTACTTTATTGGTGAGACCTACCAGCCCCACTTACCATCTTTTAATTCTTGTGCATAAAGTAAATGACGCATTTTCAAGAATCAAAGGGAGTAATAAGCTCCGTTTGATGTTTTGAGATGAGAAGATTCACGTTTAAAACCACTACGTACGTCGTAAATTATATAAATACTAGTTTTAAAGCCTTGCACAAATGCAAGAGTTTGGTATATGAAAGAAAATTCGATATATACGTTAGCTAGTAAAAATTGCCAAGGCAAAACAATAGTTGATCTTAGAGATTGTTTAGAACAGTCAAAATAGATTTTATATTTATTGTACAAAACTAATAGAATGATCATATAATAGTAATAAAATTTTGAAAATAATTACAATTGTTAATAATACCTAGATTTATAGACATACAATCTAAATATTTCATATACAACAACTCTTTTGTAGGATCATCTTGTAACATATGATGGCCTCAATAAATGTAAAGATCAAATTTTCGATTTTAGTATATTTTTAAACTCTTACTTTTGTTTGGATAACTTCATATCTTATACGGGGTGCTAAAAACTTACATATTCAAAATTTCAAACATGCAAGTTATCAATTTCAAATATCACGTCATTAAAATAACGTATTTACTAAATCTTACAAAATAATTTAACACATCCTAATATCCAACCCATTTTCCATATTTTTTCGTTACTAGCCCTCACCTTAAGAAAAAAAAATACAAAATAATAATAATAAATTCCAAAATCCCACTATTCCAGCACCCTAACAACCTATACCCATCCTCCCACTCCCCTCGTGCTGACTATCTCCACCTCTGCGTCATGGACCCCGTACCCGCCATCGATCCAACCTCTTCGTCACTTATCACCTACGAACGTCCTCAATTCAACCTCTCTCCCGCTCATCACCAATGAACGTCGTTGACCCAACTCCTTTTCCGTCGCCGCCGACCTAACCCTTTTACCGTCTCCATCGACCTTACCCATTCAGCATCGCTGGTTGTCTGGTGGGGGTGGCTGGAGGGGCGGCGTCCTTTGTAATTTCAACCTTGATAATGGCACCTCTCTTTTTAAGGTTTTTTGTGGGTAAGAAATGACAAGGGCAAACTCAGAATTAGGTGTAAAAATATGCGGAATACAGTAAAATTGTGTGTGTGATTTAGTATATTCGTAAAATAAAATACATTGGGCTGATCTTAAATGACAACCCCTAAATTCAACGGACTGCTCTTAATTGTCAACCCCTATTGTAATACTCCCTTTGCTTGTTACTTGGACAAGTTGATGACACTCGGTCGAGTGACTTCTGGTGTACTCGATCAGTCGAGTGCCTTAGTCGAGGAAGATGCTGAAAATTCTAGGAGGTTTCACTTGGTCGAGGAGCATCTTGCTCACTCGGTCGAGTGATTTGAGGGCACTTAACTGGGGCGGTTCAATGGGTTTTGATAGTTTTCTATTTTGTTTTGAGCAAGGGTTTTACTTATAACCAATTTGTCAGTTATAAACTCTTTTAACAACCCTAATCACATTTTAAACTCATGTACACTATTTTCTAATCATCTTGAGATAGATTCTTTGCGGATTTGTCGGATTAGGGCTTCGATCTATACTTTCATTCGTAATTCTTGCAATAAGTCTTAAATCTAAGTTACATAATTATCTTTTCATTCGAATCTAATCCTATATTTCGAGATTTGGGGGAATTACTATAATATGACTCATTGATTGAAATATTATAGTGATTGTAAGAATTGGATTATGTAGGTGACGAGTTCGTAGAAGAGCGATTTTGATTACTTGCCTTACTTTTCGGAATATATTACTAAGGTAGGGTTATCCCTATTCAACTTTCACTTTGCATATAATCCTCCTTATTTTATTTCTCCTCTTTAGATTCCCTGCAACATCTTCTTCCGTCCTTTTTTTGTTTGAGCCGACTTTGATCATTTTGCTTAGTCATCTTCCATGTATCTGTAATCCTGGAATGTGTAATCCCTCTCTGTTACAAACCAAAAACTTTGATTTTACGGTTCCATCACTGACAAGGCTAGGTCTTATACCTATTCAAAGATAATCCCTAAGGACATCAACTAATGAAGATAGTGAAGTTAGAGGTGGAACCACAAGGTGATGTAATTAAACTACTTACCTATGGACTAATTCTAGACTATGGATCATTAAGTTTTGATTTGGATTGTAACTAAAGTGAATGTAGATAAGACGAATTTAAATATATTAAACGAGTCTGGAAGTTTAGGTTCATAATGAATATCAATTAGAGAGATTTAGAGTCAATCAATTAACATAAACAAACTACCTAAGAACACAAGATTTTCTTCGTTAGAAGATCATTAAAGCAGAATTGAATTTAAGGTTGAAGGATACAAGTGAGAGAGATAGACATTGATGAAAGTAAGATAATCATGTCCCCTAGCTATAAGGATGCACGTTTTTTCCTTCGTAATATCAACCATTAATTCCTCTTAATCCAGGGATTTTTAGGAAGGCTTATGGACTCAAATTTTATTAGAAGACTTAATCAATTGCGAGAGGGCACAGAAGGAAGGTTGGAAAGAAGGTTGATAACAATTAATAATTAGAGATCATATAGGAGGATAACAAGTAGAGTAAGATGACATCATTAATTAGATGACAACTATTTGACTCAATGCACCAACCAGTTCAAGAGCAAAATTAATAAAGCTACGAAATTTCTTAAAATTGACGTAACTTTGCGCTCGGATGTCCGTTTGGGGCAAAAAAAATTTCAAATCGCTTATCTCGACGAGACGAATGTCATGGCAAGTCCCCCACTTGGCCAAGTATTATTTAAAAAAAGACCGTTAAAGCCTCTGTTTTGACCTTTGAAGTTTTTTATATATATTATGTTCATTCAATTTGTCGAACTTTTGCATAAAGTATCATTAGAATGCTTCATTAAATTGTCTAAAACAAATCAAAGCTTTTATTATTACGAAGTACTAATTAAATGGACGGAAATCTACGCTTAAACATGGCGTACTAATTAAGAAAATCTACTAATAAAACAGAAATCATTATATTCCGTACTTAGCCCTAATAATCTTGCACACTTGTTCATGATCCTTTCTTGCCCGATTATCCATATTTGAAGTGTCCTTGGTTAGAATTTCAAAATCCGATGTACGGATGCGTTGCTCCCATAACGAAAATTTCTTTGTTTGTAACTCTTTATACTCTCCAAATGAGTTCACAAAGTCTTCACTACCTTTCTTCTTAGAACCCCTACCTTTCGATGCCGCTTTAGCCGCCTTCTGACCTATTGGACGTTTCTTAGATATTTCTTCCCCATCCGTACCTTCATCGATATTTGTAGATGGTGTGGCTGACTTAGAATTTTTTTTGTCTCTTTGATGCACCGCTGTTTTTATTCCTATTTACAAATTCCTCCCATTTTGGTTGGTGGCGAAGAATTTCCCAAGAATGCAAATATGGGAATGTCTTCTGTTGGCCATTCTTGTGACGAGTACTCCATAGTTGATTAGCCATGTTCTTCAAAGATTCTTCATTATGACCACTAGGATGACTCTCTTTAATTTGTATGTAGCATCCGTTGAACTTCGATACTTCGGCGCTCATCTTAAACCAATGATTAGAAGCCTTTGGAATGTCGATTGGATCACCGTCATTCCTCCATTCATTGTAGTAGTCAACAATTCTTTGCCAATAACTATTGTAAGATTGATGATTACCGGTGGCACCGTCATTTGAAATCGTTAACCAGCTTTTGCATAGATCCTCATCTTTTGTTTGGCTCCACTTAAATTTGTCTTTCATGTTTGATGATTCCACGATTTGAACTTCATCCTCTTCTTCAACTTCATGTTGACGAGTTTGAGACTCGGTACCCGACATCGGCGTTGAAATATCTTGGTTAGAAGAACCACCCAAGCTATTTATTCTTGTGCTCTCCGGTGCCATATGAGATTGATAGTTGTAGCTAGGATAGTGTTGAGGAATAGGTTGATGATGTGAATAGTTTGGAGATTGTATATTTACGCTTCTTGGCAAGGGTCGATGAGGTGTTTGAGAATTTTGTATTATATCATTGCTTGGAAAATTTGATAACAGTGAGTAATATTGACTATATGGATCTTCATTATCCATGCAAATTTCAATAATCCGAAATTGGAAGACGAAATATGACGAAATATTTAACATGAAATTTGCGTAAGGAAAGTTAACAAATAAAGCATGAAATATGGAACTAATTTCTAAACTATAGGGGAAAGTTTGTTTACATTTCACAAGTATATAGGACTATAGGATTCATATGTAGGTTTTGGTTGTTTGTTGATTAAAATGTAAATCAAATAATAAGAATAAATAAAAAATTAATAGAGCTAATTTTCTATTGGTTGTTTGGTAAATGTGGAGCCATCTAAGCAAGTAGCTTAATGAAGCTACTACCTTAAGCGAAGCTAATATATATCCTTCTCTAATGGTGTAGCAACTAGCTTGCAATTTTATGAAATTGGGAGCAAGTCCCTAAGCTACACAATTGGACTTGCTTAATGGCCTAAAAAATACATAACGTCTTATGGCCTAAAAAATACATTGAATTAAATTTATTTCTTTGTAACTGACCCAATATCTCAAATCGTCTATAAATTAAATTTATGTTCTTAAGTTATCCCATAATTGAATTTCGTAGCCTAAAATAATGAGTGCGAAATTTTGTTCGCGAATTCATGAGTTACAAAGGCATAAGTGTTAAAATTTTGTGGGTCTTAGCAAGTGACAATAATGAATAAATATTACTCCGTATTATTTTGAAATGGATAATCTAAAGGGCGAGCTGCAATGGAACTAATTCAGAATTATAATTATCCGTTTTTTATGATTTATTAATCCTTTAAATAAATTATTATAATCAATATTTTACCTCGCCAAAGTTTGAAGTAGATGCTAAATTAGGGAGGTTGGTAGGGGCGTAGGGCAGGTACAAGTGAGTACCGCACAACACCCTTGAGCGGATATTGATACAGTTTTCGCAGGTGGTGAGGCAAGTATAGGTACAAAAATTTCATATATCATGATCAGTGGGGCTAGGTTTAATTATGCTTCATACCAACCTCATACCCGACTACCCACCAACTAGTAAAAAAAAAATATAATTATGACTATTTATGAATTTTTTCTATTAGTTTTTTGTTAAAAATCTTAAATTATAAATATTAAATGAAAGCTTTTGGAAATTTATAGTTATACTTGATGTGACCAATAGTTGAGCATATTTAGTCCCCGAATTAGCCTCGTCCCTATGTTTTTTAGTGCATAATTGGGTCATTTACTATCTTTAGTCTTTCATTTTGCATATTCTTTGAGGTTTTGTTTCCTTGGTAGGAGAGGAGTGCAAACCTTGCATTTTCATGGCAAAATGGAGCTAAATTGATCGAATCTAATGACCAAGCATCAAGGTGAAGACAAGACTAGAAGGCCTATGTAAATAATGTAGTAGATGGGCAATGATGAGAAGATCCTTGCATCTCCGACAAGATCCTTGAGGATTGTTGGAAGAAAAAAAGAAGAAAGGAAGAAGAAGCTTGCTGAGCTACAATCCGCTCGTCGCAGCCTCGGGACGCTCGTCCTAGCCCTCCACAATCCGAGCGTCCCACCACCCAATCCGCTCGTCCTGGACCTCCACAATCCGCTCGTCCCGACCACCTGGCCGCTCGGATTCCTGCCCAGTACAGCACGTCTCTCCTCCAGCCCACTCGGGATGCGCATATTTCTGAAAGACTAGCAAAAGGGAGATGAGCATCTCCTTCGAGAGGAGCATTTCCTCAACTTTTCTTAAGGGTCTTAATCGTCATTTAAGCCCTTAGTAACCCTAATTTATGTACTTAATCCTCACTATAAATACCCCATTGTACTAATTATATTATCATGTTCTTCTTATGCAATCTTAATCTCATTTTAATCTTGTAATCAACTTTTAATTAAGCATTAATACAAATCTCATTTCCTTAAAATCTCTATTGTTCATCATTTATTTTGGGTAATTGAAGATTATTTGGGGTTTATTTGGAGGATTGACAACCTTCCAATCATTCATCAATTACTTCTATTATTCTTTGCTTATTATTTTGGAATCATCATCAGGTATAATTCTCTTAATCGCTTTTTAATTATTGTTAATCATCTTCATTTATTCATCATGTTTTGTCTTGCTAGCTTGATTGACAACCTTGTTAGCATGTTAAACTTGATAATGAGTGAGTAGTTTCCTTAACTAGGGTTAATGGGGAATTAGGGGAAACCAACATGGGGATCTATTCATGCTTAATCTAATATGCTTTTATAATTAATTTGCTTGCTTGTTGTGATTTCAACTTATGCACATGTTATGTTTGATGAAATGCGCGCCTATGAATCCTTGCATTTTTTATCCATCACTTATCTTTTCAATGAGACTTGTAAGACATAAACTAACTCGAGTCTCATTAGACTATGCATATAGTTGGATAGGGAGGATTAAGTCGACTTGTAGGTGTTGTACAATTTAATCGATTCGGCTCCGGGACCCAAACCTTCCTAGGGATTGTAAGATATACACTAACTCGATCCCATCACAACAATAATTGCTTGCATCTAGTTGAAAACATGTTTGTATGATCAAAATCCCATGAATCCCTTATGAACCCATGACACCCTAGTGCTTTTAATCAATTGTTTATATCTCATTTTAATCATCTTGCTTGTTTACTTACATTGTTATTTAGTTTAGTGATCTTCTTATCTCAACCCAAATTGTGACACCCTTAAACACCACTACTTGCAATCGAAAATCCTACATCAATACCCGTCCCTTGGGATCCGAACTTTACTTACCTCTTTACTAATAGTAGAGTAGTTTGTGAAGTTATAAATATTGTTTTGGTCTAGGTGCTCCTAACGACAAGTAACCGAAAACGATAGTCCGACCAAAAATGGCGCCGTTGCCGGGGACGGTGTTAACTTGATTTGATTTTCTTTGATTGTTATTAGTTGTGTCTTTCTTTGCCTTGGAGAAGTAAAACTCCTCAAGGTTTATTCTAATTGTTTTCGAGTTGTTTGATATTTTTCATGTCTAGAAGATCACAAGGTAACTTGTTACCCATTGATCACGAAATTGAAAGAACTTTGACAACCAATAGAAGACTTGCTAGAAATACTTTGAGAGGTATTGGTGAGGTTGTAGATATTTATCCAAATACTATTGAGTTCATCAACCCTTTTGCAAGAGAAGGAGAGGAGAACCCAACACGAAATCAACCACAAAATCAACCCACAATGCCTAAGTTTTTATCACATTCCGTACCAACCGAGGAGAATGATACGGTCGTTATGTACCAAAAATAAATACCTAAGTACAACTAACAGAAGTCAGCGGTAAGTAGGGTCGATCTCCACAGGGAGGCGGTCACTGTTCACTTGTCTACTCGGTCTGTCTAATGTCACAGTGTGGGGGTTTGAAATGTTTTGACTAAACTACTGAGGTTAAGGCAAGAGGTAATTAAAAGAGAGATTAACAATAAAAAGAGGGGAACTAGGATTTCGGGTCATCAATGGACGTCAGTTAATTGCGATTAAGGTCACAGATTAGTCGATGTGTCGGTCTAAGGGGCAACGAATATCTCCTTCCGGTCTCAATTCGCCCTAAAATGCTATTAGCTTAACTTCCGCCCTCACTAAAGCATCCTATTGTTCACTGCAGGTCTCACCCCTTTCAACCTTCCGGTCCAGGTCAAGGTTTAACAAAATTAAAAGGCTAATTGCATCGATTCAACTAGCAGGATACAATTATAGCAGTGATTAACAACATAGACTAAAACAACAACGACAAATCTGTAAACTAATAAGCAATTAACAACAGTCCATTGAATCACCTAATCCTAGCAGAGAAATTAGCTAGACATAAATAATAAGAGATCAATAATAAGGTAAAGAATATTAACAAACATTAAATAAGAAGAATAAAAAGGAATAGAAACTTACAGAGTAAGGATTCGGAAAAGGGAAGAAAAGCAATATCCAAAGTAACAGTAGGAGAAAGTAACGTATGATAGTGTATATTATGATAAGAGATCCCCTCCTTAACCTAATTATGAAAGCTTAAATAGGAAAAAAAAAGTCTATCCGAAATTAAGCCCAACACGGGTTAATTAATCCCGCGTAACATCAAAACCACTCGATCGAGTAACTTTATATCACTCGATCGAGTAAAATTAAGCTCAAACCACTCGATCGAGTAGAAAATCTACTCGATCGAGTAAACCTTAAATTGAATCTACTCGATCGAGTAGAAAAAGGACTCGATCGAACATAAATCTACTCGATCGAGTACTTTCCAGCACACAATTCCTACTTCACGCACTGAACTTCAAACGGCTGCCATTTCTTCGTTACTTGGGCAAACAGGGCGATTCCAGTGGCGTTGGAAACCTAAGAGGACAAACTTTCATCTCTAATTGGAATCACATGGAAATCAGTTGTAGAACTCGAGATATATCTCTTCAAATTAATCACTAGCAATTTGAAGTTCTTTCTTTGCTCGCCTAGCTATTTTACTTCTTTGCGCATCTCAAGACAACTACATTCCCGTTCCAAATTCACTCTTCCTCCAAATGCATGCTAAACGGACGGTAAAAGGCTCGATTTCACTACTTTCTGGTCCATTCCTGCAAGTAGAACAAAACAAACCAAAGTAGCATATTCGGGGCATTTCGTAGCATAAAACTACGATAATAGCATAGAAATACGTGCATAAAAAGCCTAAAAAGACTATATAAAATGCACGTATCAAATCTCCTCAAACCAAACCTTTACTCGTCCTCGAGTAAACTATATGCAAACTAATGGAACGGAAAAGATAACTCAGAGCTAGCTATAACTTGTCTACTTAAACCAGTTTAATGCAAACTAAAATCAACGATTCTGACTACAATGGTCATTACGCAAACGAATTATAAGATGTCCATAAATAAAGCTGACTTATCAACCCTGCAAGACCAACAAAATCGGACTCTCACGTGGTCACTCTTCTCTCATGAAGCAAAGGGTGAAAGTATAGGTATAAGAGAGAAAGAAAAAACAGTCACTCACCTAGACTGCGACCTACATAACATGCATGCAACAAAAATGATAGACGATTCAAGTACTACACATACATTCCAACCAACAATGTCCGTCACAGCTGAGGGCTTACAAATGATATGGGAAAGTGAGGTTCAGGTGAGAAAAGGCAAAACAAATTATGGAAATGTGAAGGTAAAGCGTCAAGCTAGTTTCTAAACAAGGCCATATAAGACTGTCTGAATCTCAACTGACTAAGAAATAAACACAAGTGCCCTTCTTTGGCACAAAACTCAGTACCCAATACACAATCTCCTCAAAATGATGTAGATAAAACAGAGGAGTAAGACCGTCACAAGATAGAGATAAACACAGTCGGTCTCTTTTATTCATACAACTCAATTCAATTTTTTCTTTTTTCTTTCTTTTCTTCTTTCTGTTTCACGTGAACTTCAACTTTTTTCAATTTTTTTTGTTTTTTTTTTTTGTTTTTTTTTCATTCACGTTTTTCTCTTCTTTTTTTTGCCTTTTCAATTTCTTTTTTTCTTCCTTTCTTCAATTTCCACCAACTCCAATCATATACACACGGGCCAAACTGCAGACGGAAAAATATACCACAAAAGACATGCTAAACTAGCTTGACTAGGCAGGCTCAGTTTGGGATGTAGCTAGTGGGTCAAAAGGGAAAGTTTTGGCTTAAGTGGAGCTAAATGGGTGAAAAATATAAGAAAAAGGAAAAATTTGCAAGCACCTCCGTGCATGTGACACCGACCACAAACCCGAGTGTATGCAATTGACAAGAAATCGAATTTCATAAATGTGCAAAAGTAATAGACATGTTATGCAAGGAGTACTACTCTCAATTCCTATGTAAACCGGTCATGAATGTCACTAGTTATAAGGCTCTAAAACTCAGAATTTATAGAGTAGGTTGCCAATTTATCAGGTCAAGTCTAAACAGTCAGCTAAATTTTTGACATTAACTCGTAGATATGCGCAGGACTAAACTAATAACTGTCAATTAGATGCAAGGCTCAAGTAAAAATGACAAGTTAAAGTGCAATTTGATCACGGAAATCTATCGTTCCGACTCAACCTATATGCAAAAATAAACGTGAATTTTTTATTAATTTTCGTTTTTTTTTTAGAGAAATAAAGAACAATGCATACGAAAATTAAGCGTGATAACAAGAATGCAATAAAAGCTGAATGCAGACACAGGTATGGATGCAAAACCTCCCCAAACCAAACCGTACAATGCCCTCATTATACCCAAAAATAGGGAAAGGAAATGCAAACTAAAAAAGGAGAGTGAAGATGCGGAAAACTTACAAGATAACGCGAAGAAGGGACCTCCCCAAACCAGCCAGCAACATGGGAGGTCACAAACAGCTTCATAGTGGCGTCATAGGAAGCGAATCAAAGCAAGAAAACTCGATCGAGAGAACCGATTATTAAACAAAATAAAAACTGAAATGTTTGAAAAACAACTAAAAATAAAATCTCCGGGTTGCCTCCCGGGTAGCGCTAGTTTCAGACAGGTCCCAGCTCGACCTTCTTTTCTTCGAGCCTCTATAATTAACCTAGTCAAAACAGCTCAAAGCGCGCAGCAACCGATCAAACAGCTGCGCATGTGCTACATAAAAATGTAAGTAGCACCACAGTAGAATAGAAGCATAGGAAATAAAAATATATAAACATTTAAGTCTAACAAATTTCCTATGAGAGCTCCTAAATTTATCCACGAAGTATAAGAGATCAGGAGCAATTAACAATAAATCAGGGTATCGTTTTAGTTTAACAGATTTAAGATGACATGAACGGTGAAAAACTGTTAAATTAATTGATCAACTAGGAGGGGGTATAGCATTAAAATACGAAGCATGAGTCAAATGACGCATTGTACTATTCAAACAAACAATAATAGAATTATCGTTAACTACCTCGGGTTGGTCGCTCTCAATGACGGAATCATTGATAAAGGAATTTATTACCTCTTCCGTGCTGGGAGCAATCACTGACTCAACTACCTTCTCGTCACCCTCCTCTGTGGAATCCGTCCCGTAAATCGCAGCCTCAAGTGCATCCAGCTCAGCTTTGAAAAGGGGAGATTCACCGTAACAATTATTATCATCAAAATCGTCAACTAAAACAAACCCACATGATGAATCAATGCTCTCACTGGCCAATTCAGTCGATCGAGTAGAATTGTTACTCGATCGAGAGCTTTCTTCACACAAACCATTCGATCGAGTGGTTAAATTTACTCGATCGACTTCCTCATCATAGAATTTACTCGATCGAGCAATGTAGACTGTTCGATCGAGTGGGTTAGGCTGGACCGTGGTGAGTGCTTGAGAAAAGCTTCATCTTCATTATCACCTTCAATTTACGAGTCATAAATTTCTTCATCATCACTAGACAACTCGGGCCTTTCGTGGGAAAGACTACTGACAGGAAAAACAGCATATTCCGTCTCTGAGTCGCTATAATCCAACTCGGCAGCTAATTGAGCTACTTGAGATTCAAGTAGCTTGAGGTGAGCTTCCTTAGATTTATCGCTTTCTTGCATTTGAAGCATAAGTGCTTTTAATATAGGCTTCAACTCGGCAGCCCATTCATTCTCTTCAACGGTAGGAAGGGTTTGTTGTTGCGGTGGCCAGACAAAAGGAGGCTTGTGATAGCCTCGCTGATAGGGTAGATTTGGCGGCACAACTACAGAGGAATGGCTAGCTCGTCCACGCAGCCTGAACTCGTAGACCTCGTCATTTTCTGTCATGCAAAAGGCTGCATTGTGCTCAGCAGCACCACATCTCCCGCAGTAAATCACCTGCTGCGCCATATAATGGAACATAGGTGACGGGTCAAAGGTACTGAAGCCTTCCCTTTGACGATATTTCACCTAGAACTGTCTAGGTAGGACCTGTAGGGCCTATCAAAACAACACTAAAAAAAAAGATAAGAACTGCCTCAAGGAATAAATTCCTTGAGGCTAAAAACAGACAAAATAAAACAAGTAAATAAATAGTTGCCTCCCCGGCAACGGCGCCAAAATTTGATACGGTCGTTATGTACCAAAAATAAATACCTAAGTACAACTAACAGAAGTCAGCGGTAAGTAGGGTCGATCTCCACAGGGAGGCGGTCACTATTCACTTGTCTACTCGGTCTGTCTAATGTCACAGTGTGGGGGTTTGAAATGTTTTGACTAAACTACTGAGGTTAAGGCAAGAGGTAATTAAAAGAGAGATTAACAATAAAAAGAGGGGAACTAGGATTTCGGGTCATCAATGGACGTCAGTTAACTGCGATTAAGGTCACAGATTAGTCGATGTGTCGGTCTAAGGGGCAACGAATATCTCCTTCCGGTCTCAATTCGCCCTAAAATGCTATTAGCTTAACTTCCGCCCTCACTAAAGCATCCTATTGTTCACTGCAAATCTCACCCCTTCCAACCTTCCGGTCCAGGTCAAGGTTTACCAAAAGTAAAAGGCTAATTGCATCGATTCAACTAGCAGGATACAATTATAGCAGTGATTAACAACATAGACTAAAACAACAACGACAAATCTGTAAACTAATTAGCAATTAACAACAGTCCATTGAATCACCTAATCCTAGTAGAGAAATTAGCTAGACATAAATAATAAGAGATCAAGAATAAGGGAAAGAAGATTAACAAACATTAAATAAGAAGAATAAAAAGGAATAGAAAGTTACAGAGTAAGGATTCGGAAAAGGGAAGAAAAGCAATATCCAAAGTAACAGTAGGAGAAAGTAACGTATGATAGTGTATATTATGATAAGAGATCCCCCTCTTAACCTAATTATGAAAGCTTAAATAGGAAAACAAAAGTCTATCCCGAAATTAAGCCCAACACGGGTTAATTAATCCCGCGTAACATCAAAACCACTCGATCGAGTAACTTTATATCACTCGATCGAGTAAAATTAAGCTCAAACCACTCGATCGAGTAGAAAATCTACTCGATCGAGTAAACCTTAAATTGAATCTACTCGATCGAGTAGAAAAAGGACTCGATCGAACATAAATCTACTCGATCGAGTACTTTCCAGCACACAATTCCTGCTTCGCGCACTGAACTTCAAACGGCTGCCATTTCTTCGTTACTTGGGAAAACAGGGCGATTCCGGTGGCGTTGGAAAGCTAAGAGGACAAACTTTCATCTCCAATTGGAATCACCTGAAAATCGGTTGCATAACTCGAGATATAGCTCTTCAAAGTCATCTCTAGCAATTTGAAGTTCTTCCTTTGCTCGCCTAGCTATTTTACTTCTTTGCGCATCTCAAGACAACTACATTCCGGTTCCAAATTCACTCTTCCTCCAAATGCATGCTAAACGGACGGTAAAAGGCTCGATTTCACTACTTTCTGATCCATTCCTGCAAATAGAACATAACAAACCAAAGTAGCATATTCGGGGCATTTCGTAGCATAAAACTACGATAATAGCATAGAAATACGTGCATAAAAAGCCTAAAAAGACTATATAAAATGCACGTATCAGAGAACCTACCCAATGGTACTCCCACCCTACAACACTTGACCGGAAATTTCATTGCAAAATCAGCATTTATCCAATTAGTCGAAAGAAGCCAATTTGGGGGGATGCCTAGTGAAGATCCTCATTCTCACATGAAGACCTTTTGTGACTATTGTGATGCGATTTCACAAACCGGAGTGACTCAAGACCAAATTCGATGGGTCTTATTTCCTTTTTCTTTGATTGGTACCGTGAAACAATGGTTAAAGAGCCTTGATAAAGCTACTCTTGGTATCGACTCTTGGAAGAAATTGACTCTTGCTTTCTACAAAAAGTTCTACCCTCCGGAAAAGACTAACATGCTAAGAGCCCAAATCACTGGTTTTAAACAAAGGGACAAAGAATCTTTGTATGAAGCTTGGGAGCGATTCAAAGGAACTTGTCGCTCATGTCCTCATCATGGACTTAGCGAGTGGTTCTTGGTACAACAATTTTGGAATGGTCTTTATGAAGAC